>NW_028258481.1:470338-1825338 GCF_053883595.1 Heterocephalus glaber
CTCTGCCTGGACCATTCTCCGGGGTGACCGTGAACGTTTTCTGTCATCAACATTGCAAAGAACACTCAGTCAACACTTCAGGCTGAGCACCAGGAATCACCTTCATACCAAGGGACTTTCCTCTGCTTATCCCGCACCAGGCCCTGGTTCCTGTGGGGACTGTCCCTGTACAGAGGAAGGTACTGGGGACATGCCTGTGCACACATCTGCTAGGCCATGCACAGATTTGTCAGCAGTCCCAGAACATCTGAAAAGTTGTGTAGGGTTTTCCACTGAACAGCTAGAGGCTGAAGCTGGCTGTGTGGTGAAACCACTTCCAGGGTTCACACGTCTGCTCTGGACCTGCGGGCCTTTTGAATTTCTTGCTTAAAGCCATTGTGAGGGATAATCTTAATTGTCAAATTAATTGGCTTCAGAGCTGCCTAGAGGATTGGCAAAGCACACCTCTTGGGGTGTCTGTGGTGTGTCTGTGGGGTCATGGAGGTGTAACCTTTGAGACTATATGTAGACCCTGGCCCTTCCTATCTGGAGCTGCCCCCCAGCTTCATTTCCTGGCTGCCATGAATTAAGCATCTTTGCTCCACTTGCCCTCCCACCATGGTGCTTCTACCTTAGAATAGCCAGCCATGGACTGAATGCCCTGAAACTGTGAGCCCAATTAAACTTCGCCTGTAAGCTGTGCAAGTTGGGAATTGTGTCCTAGCAGTGGAAAAATTGGCTAATGCAATCAGCAGAGGAAGTTCACAACAGAAGTTGGGTGTCAGAATGTGCCATTAGTTTGAGAACCAGAAATAATCAAATCATATTTGGATTTGCTCATATGAAACCATTTGATCTGTGGTCATTCAAATTGTTGGATTCTGACTACAGAAAAGTCTGACGAGTATCCCATAACTGGAACAAGTTAGACATGTTTTTTCCAAGTACAAGACTTTTCAGAGGGCGGTAATGGGAATGTACCTGTGGATACATCTTCTAGGCTGCCCACAGATTTGTCAGCTGTCTTCAAATGTCTGAACAGAGGAAGCAGCAGGTCCACGTAGTCCCCAAGGTCACCCCCATGACCCCACAGATGCCCCACAATGGTGCTTTACTAAGACCCTAGGGAACTCCTAAGCCACTTAATTTGACAATTAGAATTGAATTTAGAGGTCAAAGTCATTATATCTAACAGCTTTGTAAGATTTCTTATTCATAATTGGTATCATGTTCTTGTGCATTTATTTATGTATTTCAATAATAATTGAAAATTTTTATATACAGTACTTCATATAATTGATAGACTCCACTGTAATGACTGCATATTCCTCATTTACAATGTACTGATCATTATAGATTATATAACATAACACCACTGAGTACAGATATACAATCAATGTTCTTCACTTTATATCCAATCCTTCCAGTGGTTGTGCTATTTCCAGTGCTATCTTCTGTAAACACCTCTGCATTTTGTACATATAAAAATCCAATTACTTAAATTAATATCTGTTTTGCTTCTTTCACAATTGGCTGCCTATATTATTTTGTGTGTGTGTCCAGATGTGGGGCAGGAAACCCAAAATCACACGTAGTTAGAGTAGGTAAAGAATGCTTTTATTTATCCACACTTGGGGTGGAACTACCAGGAGGTTCACACTACATCTCCAGTCCTTCTCTTTTGCCTGTCTAGATGTGGTTTTGCCAAGCTGGCAAGTTACCCAGGGTAGGTGGGACAACAGATCCTACTGGTCCGGTCTTCCACATAGCTGGGATTAAAAGTGTGGACCCAGCTGGGAAAGCATTTAATGCTTTAACAGCAACTATGCCATTGCCTCTGGACTTGACATACCCTGTGTCACGGCTGTCGGAACATTCCATTTATTCTTATCTTTAAGATAACTGTCATGCATGCCTGTGCTGATATTAACAAGGTATTTAATATAATCCTTTTCTCTTGTAAGTAGTATTTAACAATATCCTCCTGTTTAGTGATATGTGACTGTTTTGAATGAGTCCATCTGGGTTTTGATGTATGTCAACCTTTTTTATACATCCTCCTTTCTATGTTATATTTTTAGACTGCTTTTATGCACACTCACAAACAAGAGTGGAATTAAATTGGAATTTTCATCCTACCAACAATCATTTTCTGGGGCATTTGTCATAAATCCCCCAGTGTGACAGAAGCAGTGCGATTTCATTTGAGTTCTGTGCTTCCTGGCCCCAGCCTGGGCTCTGGGCAAACACCAAGGTGTGCAGGGACTGCATCCTTCTGGAGCTGCTGGGAAGGATCCTCTCGGGTCCTCTCGGGCTTCCTTGTGCATGGCCCACTGCAGGTGAAGGGAGAGCACATCCAACTTGCGTTCCTCCTCTCTGGCCTTCTTCCTCAGATTCCCCATCGCCAGAGGCTGAGACAAGGCCAGAATGCTTTCTTTTTTTCTTTCTTCCTTGTGCGAAAGATGCCCTGTGACAGTAGCAAAAGTCAAGGGGCCCAATTCAAGCAACAACTTGTTTCCAGTTTTCTAAACTTGGGGACTTCCAAACGGCGGGATGTGTTCTGGGGGATCCGAATGGTGGAGAATCAAACCTAATCCGAGTCAGTAAGAGGAAGCGCTCCTCACACTGTCTTACCAGGATTTCGGGGCCCTGGGACAGGCAGACAGGCTTTGTCCCCAGCTTAGGTGCACAGGGTGGGGAGGGCAGCAGTGACAACGGGTTCACTGAGGAAATGCTGACTCTCCATCTATCCGACCGCCCCCCAGCACAGACGCGCTCGGGACTCCAAGGAGGGCTGGGGTCACCACGGTGCGTGAACGCCCACCTGTGAGGCCAGCAGAACCGCTGGCTCCTGCTGCCGGCGGCAGGAGAGAGGGAGCCCGCGTGGGAGCTTCCTCAGTGCTGCCACCGCCACGCTGTCCACAGCCTGATGCCTGGCAGGGCGGCTCCCGGCCCGCCTAACACTGCTTTCCTCAGGAGTCCCCGCCTGAGCAGGTTTCCAGGCACAGACAGAGCGCGCTGCAGGGTCTGGGACAGCTCCTGCGTTTCCATCCGCTCTACTCCGTCACAGCAGGGGGTTCACATACTAACCGCATTTTCTTCTTTTTCTCTGCCCAGTTTACTCCAGGAGGGGAAGAGAGGAGGCGCAGGGCAGAGAGAGAGGGAGGAGAGCAACCCCGCGGCGATGCCCACAGCTCTTGCCTTGTTGACGGCCCGGCGACCTTGCACCCGAATAGAGAGAGACAGAGCGATGCAGGCTTCCAGCTCCAGGAGGCGCACGGGGCCAACATAAAGCCCCTGTGGCAAACACCGTGAAATGCAGAATGCTGTGAAGCAGGAGGAGGCGCTCACGGCCCATGGAGGACACGGGTGGGTGGTGGAGGGGAAGCTGGGGAAGGGGAGGTGGGAATGTGCGCACAGCAGGGGTCACCCGCACTGCGACTCCAGTGCTGTCCTCCGCACGGAGGGAGATCCGGGAGCTCCCGGACATGGACATCACTAACCCGCTCCGACAGGTAACAGCACTGCGCTTATCTCTCGCAGCTCTCGGCCAGGACAGCAGCGGCCCGTGGAGCAGGGGAGGGGCCCTGCAGACTTCCCGGCCCCACGGCGTCGCGTCCTGCGGGTCTCCCTGTCTCGGCACAGCCCACTCGCCTCCGGGGGACGCTCCCTCTCCAGCCAGCCCTGCCTGCTCAGGGTCCCTGCTCCACGGCGCTCCTGAGCTGCCAGCTTCCTGATCCCCTCAGCGAGACGTGAACACCACGTAGTAAGTGCTGCTGGGAGAACTTTCGTTCCTGCAGAAGTTTCTACTAAATAGTCTCACACCAGGGCCCTCACAGTGGAAGAGGTTTTGAACACTTAACAGAACCCTGATCCTGTAGGTTTTGGAGATGGTTCAGCATCCATGGTCCAGTGGCTCCTAATCAAGTTCATGGTGGGAATTCACAACGACCATCGCAGATGATAAACCCATTTGCAAGCTGCTATCATTGGAAGGAGAAATACTTACTTACTGCAGCATGGAGAGTAGGGTTTGCTACATGGCAAACTGACACGTGAAGCCACTCTGCAATGTCCAGAACTCGTGCACCAACTCCAAAGCCTGCTGCAGTAGAACTGAAGGAATTCATTCCCAGGCTTCCTGGGTCTGAAAAGCAGGAGAGAGAAAGGCCATCAAAAGCCCATAATCTCACGCTCTTCCTGTGTTCAGTGGTCTGGAAATGACTCTAGCTCGGGGGAGCTGAACCCAAAATCACCTTGGGGAACTTTCCCTGCTCTGGAGATGAGGGGATGCAGGAGCTGCTGCAGGACCAGGTTTGCCCCCCGGCCTGGTGCAGGAGCCTCTTCCACACGGAGTATCGCAGAGCACACGACTGCAACAGGCACTCTTTCCCAAGTGTCAGAGCATCTCTGCAATCTTTCCCTGAGTAGCCGGCGAGGGTCTGTGTCCCGGAGGCAAGCGACGGGACAGCCTCTGTCACTACCGTCCTCGGCATCTCCACAGTGGGACACTTACCAGGCCCTTGGTGGTTTTCTTTCCAGCAGCAATGGACAGCACCCAGAGATAAAGAGCTGATCAAAAAGAGTCCACTCCGAGCTGGCCTATACCTCCCTCTGGTCCTTACACAATTCCCAAGGGCCCCGCACTGTCCGGTCAGTGCCACCCACCCCAGTAGTCGGTCCCCACTCGGCACCTGGAGAGGGCCACACGGGTTTCCCAGGGAGGAGGTGCGAGTATCTGCAGTCTCCTGAGGTTGGAGGAGAGGGACCATTCCTGATGCCCACAGGTGGCAGCGCATTCCAGTCACAAGTGGAAACCGCACTTCACATGGAATAAAAGGGGCCACTGTAACCCCAGGGCACAGTGTTGCCAATCCAGTGAGCATCGGGGCCCCCTGGAGGGTAAGGAACTTCCTCTGAGGAGACGCAGCTTCTTGGAGGAAAGGAATTTCCCAGGGTCACAACCCCTTTATTTTACCACACCTTCAAAGCTCCAAGTGGGGAAGGCTCCAAGGATGGGTCTACACATCAAGATTTTCCCTGATTCAAATTCTTCTTCACTAAAGCACAACACTGCCGTTAGTTCTCATAGGTATATGTTTATGTATGTGCTATGTAGATAAAGACGATGAGGTTTCTTCCAGTGATGTTTAGCTCCATTCCACTGCTCCATTTCCTGAGGTTCTAAGTTCTATTCAGGACACTGTGGAACAAATTAGTAATCTAGAGACCCCGCTTTTCTGGTCAGCCCAGTCCTGTCCCCCAGGCTTGTGTTGTGATCTTAGGCCCACTCACCCCAAGGGCCCAGGGCTCCCCCTTCAGGAAGGGCAGCAGAATCTTCTGCAGCTCACCTAGGTGCGGGACGTTCTCACTCCCTGGTAAGCTCACGGTCAGTCCCTCGGCTGTGTCCGCCCCTAGTGTCCAGCCGTTGCTGTAGAGAACAGGAAAGAAAGCTTTGCTCAGTACAGGTCAATTTCCAAATGTCTTCCATGTTCAGGGTCATCACCTAGCCAAGGGGAGAGGTAAGCTCTGAGATTTGGATCCTGCTTAACTTTTCCTTGATTTGACTATGGCAGGCTGGGATTTTCCTTTATCCTCATTTCCAGGCCTTTAACATAGTCCAGGCAGGTATATCTTGAACGGTTTCACCTCCTCCCATCAATGTGCACACAGCGTTACTGATCCTGAAGCCAGCAGTCTCCTCCTCTCAGGAATGGGAGCTTTCGCCTTAGATTCCGGAAGAAAAGGGTGTTGCTCAGCTGCAGCAAGCTTTCAGGCAAGGAATTGTGTTTCCCCATTTCCCCACTTCTGTTTCCCCGGCTCATTTTACCCGGCCCTCCCTATAGACCAGCCCCCCAGCTGGTCCTCGGCGTGAAGACAAAGCGAGGCCTCTCCCCACCTGGGCACCACCCCAGACAGCACACGCGGGAGTCACCGTCCTCCTTGCCCCGTGGGCTGTGTGACACCAGCCCTGCCGGAGCCCAGTGCCAGCCTGTCTCCTGTGACTCATCTCGTTCAGCTGCCAGGCGAGCATCAGTGAGGCTTAAGCTTTGGGCTGAGTCTCTGAGCTGCTCAGCTCTCTCCCCTTCTCGCAAGTGTGGACGTGGATCCAGCCTGGTGTTCACGCACAGATGATCGGATGGTGTATGTAGTTATTTAGCCATAAATAGGAGAAATAGTTCACTGAACAGCAGTTCTTTGGTAAGGACTTTGGGCTTTTTGGTGACAAAGGACTTGGAAGGGCCCACAAATGCGAAGGGGATGTGCTGGGCTGTGACAGTCAACACCGTGACCGTGTGATGGGCAGAGATAAAGCTTTATCTCCACCAGCGTCAGGTCCAGAATTTCCCATCACAGTCCCCGTCTCCAAGAAGCCCAGGGTGGGGCAGCGCCATGCACAGTGAGGCAGCATTCTCTCCCTGTGGAGCAGGGCGCTCTGTCATGCCGAGTGAAACCTGCAGGCCCGGAGCATGCAGCTCCCAGTCGGGGCAGCTGGCAGAGAAGCAGAGCCGAGCTGTGCTGGAGAACTGCTTGGGGAAGGTTCTGGAAGGCACTGCAGAGCCAGGACCACCCCGGAAGGAGCGCATCAGCGGGGAACCCTGAGGCGGGTTTTGGAACAGAGCTATGTATCTCTGCTGGTCTCTCTTACGTCCATGGATTTTCCTTGCACTCCAAGAGGCTGTGTCCACACCATGCCAAAACCTGGGGCTCATCCAGTTTCCTCTGCAGTTGTCCCAAGAGAAGAAACTGTATGAAGAGAGTGATCAGCAAGAGCTCAGTACGGCCCTGATTGTTTGAGGTCATTGTTGCACATGGCATTATTTTCCTTACAAGTTTAAGTGGCCTTGTAGTTATGGGCTCAGTTACAAACTCTTGGGTGATACAAAACTTACAAATTGTACTTGGAATTGACTTCATGTATGGCAGCACTGGTACAAGAGGGTAAAAATTGTCTAAAAACCATATTCTATTCCTAATGCACAAAAAGAAAGACTTTTGAATGGGGGGTCCCAAGGGCAAGAAGCCCAATTCCCTTGGTGTCGCCACACCCAAATGTATTGAGATGCATTTAGGGTATATGTTTCATTCAATATAAGTTCTTTGTTCCAAAGGAAAGGGTGACTTTGATCTGACCTTTCCCCTATATTTTTACTGTTCTTGTTTGGGGAAAAATCTAGCATTGAGAAGACTCTCAGGCCAGAGAGAGTGCTTGTGAGTCAGACACGAATAGGGGAACATTGTAAATGTAGACACTTACTGTCACGAAGAATAAGTGACAGCTCATCCAGAAAGACATGTTACTTATGCGCTGGATGTGAATTAATGATGAGAATCTAGACAGCAAAAGATTGTAAAACAGAGTATATGCCATGTGCAGCTATGGAGTGTGCTGGTTGTTCAGAGCTACTGAAAGGAAGCAAACTCTGAGTAAGAACATTTCTCTCAAGCTAATGAAGCTCTGGATGACAACGATGACATTTCATAGCTCAGGATGGACATTCTTTAGGGAAGGAAAACATGAGGCTTGGGGATGGGAAGACACTGATCTTGTTTTAATAGATTTTCAGAATGAATTTGTGTCTTCATGCACACACCTGGAAATTGCTATCATGGACTATAGGAATGAAATGGGGTTGCAGTACCAGGGCAGCTTCAAGCTTCCCTAACTTCACCTCCAAGCTGTGGAATCCGTCTTGATCATGATGAGGATAGAAAGGCTGGTGTTAACCTGTGCTTGGGCCCAAGATGGGCTTTTTCTGCAAATAATTATACAAGATCTGTTCCTCAAGCACAGGGCAAACTTCCCCTCTATATGTGTGTGTCGTGTGCTTTTTCTGTTATTAGATTGAGGCTGTTGTTAGATTGAGCAGGGTTGGCTGCGTGGTGGTGGAGCTGGATGGGGCCACAGTCCTGCCAGGCCTGGGACCGATGCCAGTAGCCGTGCAGAGCATAAGGGCTGCTGAGTTGGAGCTACCAAGAGAAACTGCACTCTGATGTGAGACCCCACAAGCTGCTATGGGCTTCTGAGGACACGGTGGTCATTCCTTACCCTTCCTGAGAAGCACGAGTCCATGCAAAACAACCCCACTGCCACCACCACCAAGATAACCCTGCCAGACACTACTCAGGTCTGTGTGAAAGTGGAGAAGCTCGAATGCAGCAAGCCTGCATGTTCTCCATTCTGTCACTCTGCAGAAATACTAAGAGCTGTGGCCAGCATTTGTTGATTTTTAGCTTCCTCCTGGGAATACTCAACATTCTTCCACCCGTGTGCTGTGGACAGTGCTTATTGGGTACCATGAACAGGACTCCTCCTTTATGCCACTGTCCAGATCCACACATCTTCCATCCCTGAAGGACTCATGGGTGGTAAAGAGCAGCAGCACCAGGAGACCTGACTATGGCCCTACAGGGCCGGAGCTCCGCAGTTCCCCTGGGCCACCCTGGGCTGACAACTTTCCCTCAGGATGCGCAGAGCCACACCCAGAATTTCATCAGAGGGGAGCCCGTCATTCTCGGGGTAACTAATTATTATTACTGGTGCGTGATTATTATTATTTTCCATGCCTAAGTGTGGCTGTAGTCTTCTACTTGCCCTTTTGGGACCAATCTGCATAAGTACATTGGAATAACATCGGGTTTTCTATTACATTAAATCTGGACGTGACCCTAAAGACTCATTCATATACTATTTGCAAGCCCAGTTCTGGGGGCGGAGTCCTGGGATACATTCACCCTCAGGAGAGAAGAGCACAATGCTTACTCCCCATCTAACTAGTTTACCTCCTCTACTCTCACGTAGGACGTTGTGTCTGGAAGGAAAATGAAAAAAAAGTGTCGTGAGCTTCCTGTCCTTTTACAAAATTAGCAACAGGAAAAACATAGATCAGTCTTAATTCCAAGTGGCCCAGCCCTCTCGGGGTTGCCATTTCCTGACGTGAGGGTCCCCAACAATTCCCTCCTTGGCACCACGGGTCATTTTGTCTCCGCCTGGCTGTAAATTTACCACTAGTGCAAATCATGCCTCACATTTCTTTGTCCTCTGTGTAAAGAATCAATTTCAGTGACATTTTCGTGGCCCACACACTCGCGTCACCACATGTACAGCGAGTGTCCAGGCGCGGAGGTGTGCATAGGGGCTCCGTTTTCTGCTTCCCTCTCAGATTCGTGTCGGCGTGAGCATGAACACTGTGAGCGTCGTGATAGCAGGACTGTCCCCGATAGGCCCAGCTGTCACTGTGGCTGAATTCGGAGGGCGATCAGAAACAGCGGTGGGAAATGCAGTGTCTGCACATATTTCTAGATCCAGGGATGAGACGCCCCAGCCTTCATCCTCACCTACAAAGCTCCCTGCAGTTTCACCCTCGTGTCAAGCATGTAGCAGAGCACAGGGTAAAGGTGGCCATGCCCAGCCCCTGACTCTAAGTGATTCAACTTCCTGTGCAGTAAGCTGTGGGTGACAGGTCTTATGCAGCTCAGGTGAAGCCGAGTAAAACCTCCATTGAGATGAGGACAAAGTGGCATCGATGAATTCATTCTGTGGTTGTTACTCTAGGCGTCCTAAGGTTAGCCCGAGAGAAGCCGCGGGCTCCGTCGCATTCATAACAGAGAGAAGCAAACTTCAGGCTCCCCTCTGGAGACTACATGCTCACTGCTCCGCCCAGATACCCAGGCACATGGGGAGACTCACATCTGGGGCCTTAAATGCCTTCTCAAGTAGTCTCAATCAGACACTCCTAGAGCAGGCTGTGCACATGAGCAAAAAACTGGTGTTTATATAAAAATTTGGAGAAGTAGAATATTTCTTTGGGTGAGAATTACAATAGAATATATATGGAGTCTGTTTGTGATGGTGGTGAGTTTTGTTGCCTGTTGCCCAGCAGGGGTCAGAACGGAAGCCAAGGTGGGACATTGCTGCTTTCCGGGATGTGTCCCTGGTTAAGGCTGACAGCATGCAGCAGTTCCTGTGGCCGAGCTGCCTCTCTTCAGGTCCCTAATTTTCCTCTCCTCAGGGGATTTCAGTTGGGAAGGTCATCCTCACCCGGCTTGCGCTCTGCGTCGCTCTGACCCTGTCGGTGTTTGGGTGTCATGCTGGCTGCTGCGGAGACCTTGGTGAGTGTCTCTGGTCTGGAGCGCTTGGAAGAAACTCTTTCCCACTTTCGTATTCCCCTATTTTTGTTGACTTAAGAACAGAGAGTATACAGCACTCTAAGCCCGGTTTCCCGTTATAAACTGCATGAGGGCCACACATTCACTTTTGTCCCTGGGAGAATGCTCCAGTGGACACCAGATGAGGAGCTCCAGGGGCTGCAAGTTAGAATTAGAGAGAGCAAAAAGGAGGCCCCAGAAAGATCTCAGGGCCCTGAGCAACTGCAAGGCCCTGGGCTCATCCGCTGGGTTGCTCTCCTCCACAGGTGGTCACTGACTTGCCCTCCAATGAGCTTGAAGTCTCCACACGCGCTCTGCACGCTGACTGTGGTGATGTGGTCTTCGTGCCCACTTGACTTACCTGGTGTAACAACAAGTGTCCTCTTCCTGTTGGTTTCCCATTGGTGATTCTGTGTATCAGTGTCCAGTGACCAAGAGGAGTCTGTGTTCTCAGGAGGGCAGTGCCGTTGATGGGATGATTCTGACTTTGCTGCGATCTTCCACCTTCCACCCCAACACGATTACCCTTGAACGTGGCAATGGAGCATGCAGTGTAGCTGCACAGAACTGGCTACATCTCATAGCCTTTCAACACAAATAGAGACACATCAAGAAGGCTTTGTATGTTTTAATTCTCTGATCTGCCCTTGAAGAGCATGTGTTAAGGCTAATCAGACATGATTTCCTGGAAAGCTCCTGCTGCTTTTACTTAAAGCACTTCAGGCATGCCAGGTGAAGTTTGTTATAACTACCCGTGGTGCACTGATCACTACAGCCAAGCAATTAACATCTCCATCAGCCCGCATAGTTGCCTTTGTTCCATTCGAAGACCACTGGAAAACCCCTTCCGGCAAATTCTTAACTGTTACTCTCATGCTGCCATTAGGTCTCTGGACCATTCATCCTGTAACACAGTACCTTCTACTTCTCTACTACGTCTCCCCTACGTCTCCCCTGCACCTCCCGTGGCCTTAGCAACCCCTGCCATCTTCTGCAGAGTGCTGTGGTTACGGGCGTGCGCCACCCTACATGAGCAAACATTTTTCTAACAGTTGTAGCCCTTCACTTACATATTTATTTAAAATCTTAAACATAACGTCTCCAGAAGGTATGCTAATACCCACACTGCTCCCTCCCCCACAATCACATATGTTCCTCAAACTGTGGTGTTGGTTTCCTGTACCGAAACCTAATGTTTGACTTTTATCCCCAAATGGTGATTGTGAAAATAGGACTTGTGCTTGTAGAAGATTTATGTCCATCTTACACATCCAACAGAACAGAATACACAGTACGTCAATGAATATTTTTCCTCCAAAATTTTTCCCTCAGAAGCAACAAGCTGGATTTCCAAGATCATAGATTCTCTTCCAGACCCATTCCACAGTGAATAATGAACTTTTTCAGTCACCACTGTTGCAAAACACACTCAAGCAACAGCTAAGGCTAAGGATGGAGAATCTGCCTTCATATCAAGGACTTTGGAATCCTTATTCTGCACCATCCCCTGGTTCTTTTGCGCCCATCATCGTACCGAAGACTGTAGTTGGCCTGTACCTGTGGACACATCTTCCAGGAATGCATGGAGTTGTCAATAGCCTGGCATATGTCTGAAAATTTCTGTGGGATCCTGTACTAAATGCCTACAGCGTGATACAAGCCTCTCGCAGCTTTGAATGATACAAACAGCCCACTGTGGCCCGCGTGGCACCGGTCCTGCACCATGGGTCTAGAGGCTGAGCTGGCCCTGCATGAAGCCATCTCCTGGGCTCACAGGCCCATCGTGGGCATTCAGAGGCTGCTTTTCCTACTCACCCTCACCTCTGTGGGGAAGCTTGTCAGTTTCCTTGGATAACCATCCCGAAAGCTGGCAAAGCACATTCTCTGGTTTCTGTCTCTGTGTTCTTCTGCAGGGAAAATTCTCTTCTTGGTGTCTGATACCTTCTCAATTCTGATACATCTTTTCCATTTGTGTGAAATGACTTTTAGTAGTTAAAATACTGACTCCTCAATTCTTCCCCTTTCTCTTACAGTCACTTCCAAATGTTACAGCACGTGAACTAAGTAACTCACTTTGGAAATTCTGCCCATTGACTTGAAGCCCACGTGCTGACGTCAAAACCAGCCCTGCCTGGGCTGGGGATTGAGCTCGGTGGTTCCGGCGCCTGCCTCTCAAGTGTAAGGTCCCAAGTTTGATCCCTGGTACCAAAAAAAACCCCAGGCCTGAGTAACTTCCGCTTCTCCTCCAGGCCTGTGCAAACACAGTTCCTCAGCCACTCTGATCCTGACCTCACACATCCGCCTTGGCTACTGCAGGAGCGCTCGTTCGTGAGTTGGCAGCCTCTTGCTCCCCCTTTCTGACAGTGATCAGAACTCTGTCACAATGAGCGCACTGTGCCATTCATTCCCTCTTTCTCTTCTCCGTCTCACTTAGACACAGATCTGAGGACGACGAGGCCCGTGCGTAACTGGCTCATCAGTGATCCTCAAGAACCAGCAAAGACCTGCTGCTCAGGGCCACAAGGTTCATATTTGCTAAATACATGCTCACGAGCAGCACCCAGTCCATGCCAGGTGGGCAACTGGCACAGAGAGAAAAAGACAGCTATTGAGAAAAGAGGGACTATGTTGAAGGGAAAACACCTGAAAGTAGAGAGCAACAACAAAAATCAAAGTCAGCATAAATAGACTTGAAAATAATTGTATAGAATCCAAGAGTTGCTGCCAGACAACGAAACAAGTACCCCCTGGCCTGTTACATGGATCCTGCTAGTGGTTCGCAGCTCCTGCTGAACTAGAAGAAATGGCTAGCGCCTGCCATTACCCTCCTGCCACAGCCAAGCTGGCACACGTGCGAAGAGGCGGCATTTCAGTCCATAGGGGTTCTCTTAAATGGCCCGCGTGCCTATGGAGCTGCTGCAGGAGGAGAGCCGTTCCAGGCAGGAGAGCCTGAACTAGAAGACCCGCCAGAGACTCACCGACCTCCGGACGCCAGAGAAGAAACGAGTTCACTCGGTTGTCATTGCAGAATCCTTGGGTCACCTTGGGCTTGGAGACAGGAGAGGGACATGAGGGGCACGAGGTTGCTCAATGAGTTGAGCCGTGAGAGGTACACGGTCAGCTCTCCCAGCGGGGGCAGGACGTGTGGTGCGAGCGTCCACCTCAGGAAGGTTGCCGCGTCCACATCCGGACAAGGAGGCCAAGGTACGCTTTGTGCACCCCGAGTGTGGCATATGCAGCGAAGACCTCCAGCCCTGTGGTTTCCCTTCGCCAGGTGAGCCCCAGGTGAGCCCCAGGTGACAGCCTGCAGACAGAGCATGCCACGGCTCTCCGAGCGTCCATCCGGGGTAACGGTCTCATGGTGTTGTTCCTCCCGCAGGCTCTGGTTTCATTTTATTACTCTCTGGGCTTCCAAGCAAATAAACAAATAAACAAACAAATAAAGACAGCCTTCTCTCTTTTTGAAACTGTTATTTTCACTAGTACACGTCCTGTGTGAAGGTGCTACGTGGCCATCACGCATCTTACTTCTTTTTATGCCCCCTTCCCTCACCCTCCCTCCATCTCTGGCCTCCTTCCCTTTTACAAAAGATCTGTCTCCCTATGTCCTGGCCCTCTTGGCCAGGTCTGGACACTGCTGGCCCAGCCAGGCCTGAGCCCCGGGCGTCCACGCCTCCTCCCAGCCAGTCAGCCAAGTGTCCGGGCGGCAGGTCCCTCCCAGCCTGGGTGCTACTTTTCTGGGCCTCGGTCCTCAGGACAGGAGTGAGGGCCAAGGGGGTCAGGATGCGGTGGAAGTGCGGCCTCCTCACCCGACTGTGCTCCCAGCCCTGACCTGTGGGATTCACAGCCACGCTGGGGCTGGGCGAGGAGCCACACCTGGCCGTGTTGACATACGGGAACAGGTTCAGCAGGGGAAGCAGCTCCCGGGACTCGAACTTTAGGTTTTTAATCTTGTTTTGGACAGTTCAAAGATCTGCACATTTAATTGGGCTTGAGCTTATTTCTGTCCTTGTTTCTTGCTTATTTCGTGGTAACGAATGCTCCTTTCTCCCTGCGGCCCTCTCTGGCCCTTCCAGCAGCACCTAATGCTCTTCACAGGCTGAGATTCACCCCAAGCTCACTGTACCCCCAGCAGGATGGGGAGCAAGTGCTGAGCCAGAGACGCCATACCGCAACTGAGCAGTGCATTTCTTCTCCACTACGCTGAAAGTAACTGAGGTGAAATTTCATGCACACATATAAAGTTTCCAATTCCCAGGAGCTATGCACAGCCATCTCCCTCCACGCCCACTTTTGGGCACCAAGCCTGTCTTCCCCAACTGAGAAGCAGAGCGCTGAGTCTCAGACTGGTGCAGGGCCAGTGTATGGGGCTCTAGGTAGTCCTGCAGGGGAAGCTGCAGCTGCCTTGGGAGATTTATTTTTATTGAGGGCAGAAGCCCAGGATGCCTGTTTCCCTTGCTGAAAATGAAATTTGCCCCCTGCATCCGTTTCTGCTGCAGCCCCGGAGCCCAGGCAGGGAGGCTGCTAGCCTGGCGGGCCTTGACAAGGTCCCTCTTCGGAGCAGTCTCCTGCCTCCCTCCCTCATCCTGGAGCTCGGGGTCTGCGTGGGCTAGGAGGGGGCGCAGAAGCCCCCTGCCAGGCCCTCTCGTGAACACTTCCCGCCGAAACCTCTCCGGTTACGCCCCCGACGCACACAAAGACTGACACAACTTCCTTCAGCGCCCAGTGTCTCCCACTCTGTCCGCGGGACAGGGGTGATGGAACAACGTGGAACAGAATGCCGTGGGACAGGAGCGGGCACAGGCAGCACGCTCCGAACAGTGCCCGACACCCTGTGATTCCCTCGGAGCCCGAGGCTCCCTCCTCCTCTCCCTTCCTTCTCTCCGCCTCCCTGTCTTAGTGCCAAAGCTACTCCAGCCTCCCAGACCCTGGAACCTGCATTTTCTGAGCCCAACCCTCCCCTTCCCGCTGCTTCCCACAGCCATGTGCAGGCGTGGGCCACGCCACCACTCCCACGCACAAATTCATAGTGCGTGGTGGGAACTGTTTCATCCAAATTCAATCTCTTACATGACGCTAAATGCCACGACTTCTTTATGACAGTCGCATGTGCACATGTGTACACAAACACACACACACAGAAGAGCAACACACACACCTGTGCAAGGGGACACCACCCAAGGCCAAGAGGCTCCGGGCCTCTCTGCCACCATCTTGGTCGGTGCGCTTTTTCCAGCCGTCCAGCAGAGGGCAGCAAAGCGTCCTGGGGAAGAACCCTTGCTGAGTCCGCCTCCTTGGACCGCGGCGAAAGCTGTGGGCCGCACTGCCCTGCACAGAGCAGGCCAGAGGCAGGAGGCTTCTGTCCAGCGTCACCCGAGGCCCAGGCAATCGATGACAGAGTCATGCGAATGCCAGGACAGGGCCTGTGACGCGCAATGGCTTAGGTTGGAACTGAAACCAGCTTTTTCCTGGGTGTTTAATTAGCCATATTGTTTAGAATTGTCCTCACGGGGATCGTTAGACGGGCGGCTCTTCTCATAACCTCCCTCCTGCCTGCTCCCGGGGGCCACTCCCACCCTCCCGTCCTGCTCTGCCAGGGACATGACAGTGGCTCCCAGTTTACAAAATGAAACCCCGTGTGCCCAGGCGAAGGTTACTAAAGAAATAAGCAGTCGTGGCTTTCTCCACCCACCTGTACATGAGGGCCAAGGATGAAGACAGCGTGGACGGGGGAGGGCTGAGCTCAGCGCATTGCGTAGAAGCAGAATGTCATTTGAGAACTTCCCTGGAGAATTTCCTGAGAAGAAAACTGCCGAAGTTGTGCGGGGTTTTCTTCCCCCTTCCACTACAGGAGAGGAAAAGAGGAACTTCCCGTATCTCAGGCTGGCTAAGGGAGGCCGCAGAGGGACCCTTGGGAAGCGCGAGGTAACCTTTTACACTTCCGGGGAAATGGTGACCTCTAACACGCTCTGGGGAAAGAAGGAGGCTCGAGGAGGGGTTTCCTCAGCGTGCCTAACCGGGCCTCTTAAATGAGGGCCTCAGCAGGCTGCCAGCAAGGTGGCAGAGCTCGAGCTCACCTGGCTGGACTGGGGAAGGTCCAGGGTCCACACTTATACTGCGGTGGGCAGAGTTCAGTTCCGCGCAGTTGCGGGACAATGTATTCCATTTTCCTTCTGGGTGTCGCCCAGGGATCTCTGCCGGCTGTGGGCTGGAGGTTTCAGTTCCTGCAGGCCAGTCACAGGCCCTCCCACGGAGTGCCCGCCCTAACCTGACTGTTTGCCTCCTCCATTCCAGCAAGGTAGGGTCTGCACTCTGCTGCGTATAATCGCATATGTCCTGTTACTTTTGCATGTATTTAAAGCAAGTCACGGTTCTTGCCTGTGTTCAAGGGGAAATAGTCACAAAAGGGCCCAAACACCCAGAGATGGGGACCATAAGATTCCCCCTGACGTCTGTCTGCCACAGCTTTGCAAAATGGTCTGTGCTTCCGCCTGTCGGCCAGGTAGATGAGATGTCCTGGCTGATGGGCCCGAGAGCTGGTTCTGAAAGGACCAGGGACAGCAAGGGCACCTTGCAGAACAGGAGGCTGGAGGTCTCCGACAGAGACCCAGGGCAGGACACTGAGGAGCCTGCCAAAGGCTTGGTGCTTAGACTGACCCTGAGGAGTCACCATATGGAACCACACACACCTTCAACACCTTCAGTAGCCTAGAAACAATGGCATCAACCAGAAACCAACCAATAACAGATGCTAAAGTCTTCAGTGGGTGGGGGGGAAGGAACTTTCTACTGTTGGTAGGAATGTAAACCAGTAAAATCACTGTGGAAATCGGTGTGGAGATTCCTCAGAAAACTGAAACTAGAAATCCCACTTAACCCAGCTATTCCCCTTCTAGATATCAAGCGCATTCACCTGATTATATAAAAGAAGCTGCAGCTCACCCCTATAAGTTGGTTGCATCCTTATTTTAATTCACATTAGTACAAATATCATCATCCTTGCAACTGGAATGCACAGAGTTAAAAAGTAAACTGAAGCACTACACCGTTTTAAGGGATTCGTTTGATCCAAACCAGAAGTGGCTTGGAAAACCCACTGAGTGCGGGTGGGCAGGGCTCTTTATTTAGGACCGGCGCTTAGGTAAAGAGGGGAAGCATCCCATTCCAGCCATCCTTGGCTCATCCCACTGGAAAGTCTCTAGCTGTGTAAGTCTTTGGCTACTTCCAGGGGTTGGGCTCGGGTTCCGTTTGGTAGTGGTACCGCAGCCCCCAGCCCCAGTCAGGGGATCCATTTCAAGACCACCAGCGGCACCTCACACGGCAGGTGACACCGCACCCCGTACACTCTGCTTTCTCCTCCCTATACATACCTATGGCGATGTTTAATCTATAAATTAGATGCAGGAAAAGATTGAGAACAAACCCTGATAACAAAACAGAGCCGCAGAGCCGTGCGCTGTAGTAAAGCTGCGTTGGCGTCGTCACTCCCCCCGCCCCCCAGCACGGGGCGGGAGGTGTGCGTGGCGTGGAGACACGGGCATGATCTGTGGCTCTGCAGAACACAGGTTCGTCACCCGGCCGGGACACCAGCCGAACCTTATGACTCATTTACTCCTGTAATTATCCAGTAACATTTCCGGGCCGCGGGCACGGGGAGGCATCTGGCGCCACAGAAAGCAAAACTACAGACGGGGGTTGAGGGGGGTCTAGGCATTCACCAAACAGCCCAAGTCAAGTTCTGCTCCTGTTTCCAAATCAAGCCAGGCTTAAGTCACTCAGGAAGCCCCGCTGATTTCATTCGCTGAGGGCTTCTGGAGCCTGGTCTGCATTTGAGCTGCTTGTATCAGCAACTTCAGCTTTCTGTACCCTGACGGTCTTCCCACACCTTCCACAATACTCCTATCCCCTTCCACCCATCCTCCTCCTCATTCCTCTTCGGCCTCCTCCAGCCATTCTACAAGTGATGTAACTTTATTTTAATGTGTTTGGCATGTTCTTTTGAGATTTGTTTCTTGAGAGCCTTTTGCAGCCCACTAATTAATTTCTACTTCCAACAATTCTATGACCCATTTCTCCTTCAGAATTTCTGTATCACGCCAGGCGCAGTAGTTTCACACCTGTAATCCCAGCCGCTCAGGAGGCTGAGGCAGGAGGAATGGAAGTTTGATCCCAGCCTGGGAAACTTAGCAAGACCTTGTATCAATTTAAAAAATAAAAAGCATTGGGGATGTAGCTCAGTGTCAAAGCCCTGGGCTCAGTGACACATCCACACGCACACGCACACACACGCAGAGCTGAAGATGGAGAGGTATTCAAAAGAAGCAACAGGTAAGCAGCGAGCTTCATGGGTCCTTTCATTTACCAAGAGCCTGAGAAACGGCTGTTGGCGGACTCTCCCAAGGGCCATCCAAGCGCCTTCTACTTGATAAGCTTTGTAGTAAACCTGCGGTGGCGAGGGTGGGGAAATTGGGCACCCCGGGCCGTACCCTGAAGCAGGCACCCTGCAGCTGGGAGCACTAGGACCTCGGAGGTGTCCCGGTCAGTGCACGGGAGGGGGAGTCAGAGCACACGGGCAAAGCTCGGGCGTAGAAAACCTCGGAATTCTCCCGAGTTCAAATTTAACATTACCATTAACAATGTCTACTTTTCACCAACTCCTTACACACTTACTCTTGCTTTTAAATTCTTACTCTTAAATTCTTGCAAGAGCCGTTTGGTAGCATTATTCTTACTTCTCTCCCATTTAATAGGTAAGAAACGTCGGGCGAGAGGAATCAAATGACTCCCCCGTGTCCACAGCGGAAGAGAGCACGGGGATCCTGACTGGGGCCACAACTTTTTGTCTATTTCATGTTCTTTTTGCAGACCTCAAGATGTCGAAGGAGGAAGAGAGGCGTTTTCACGGCTCAACTGTCTGCAGTTCCAGCCAAAGCCACAGGGAGGCGCAGGCGGGCCGAGCTGTCCAGGAAGGAGCAGCGCAGCAGGTTCAGGCTGGAGCGGCGGCCAGGTGCGGGTTCCCGAGCGCTCCGGCCGGGCGCGCGGTCCCGAGGTCCCCGGGAGCCTCCTCCAGCATCATGCGACTGCAGCTCAAACTCCAGGGAGCTTCCCCGGGCTCCCTCCCAAAGGGCACCCTCAGCCCCAGGGGAGGAGAGGACGCAGGCACCAGCCAACAGGGACACAGCCTGCAGAGGGGTCTGCAGACGGAAGCTACCCTTCTGGGGGTGAGTCCTGCTTGGCTCGGACGGCGGCGGAAGTGCGCGGGGCAGGTTTCGGGATACAGACCCACTGGGCCTGGGCCAGAGGAGCTGTGCCTTCGGATCCCAGACTCATCTGCACACGAAACTGGGCTTCCGGGAAAACCGTCACCTCCTCCAGGCTTGCTGTGAACTAGTTAAACCCGCGAGGCCGGTCCCACCGGGGCGCTGCAGTTAGCCACCGAGTCCCTCCTGGTTGTCTTAGTGCTGCAGAGATTTGGGATTAAACCACTTGACTTTACTCGTTACAGGTCTTCTGAATTTGAGCTTATGTTTCATTTTGAGATGAGGCGATCTAGAATAATCTCACTGTGCTTTTTCCTTCTCCCCGTCCACGCGAGTAACATAAGACACCCAAGGGCCCTGCACCCTGGCCCCTCGCCTGCATGGCTTTATTCCCAGGAGGTTCTGACTCCTTTTCAGACCAACTCCTGCTCCCTCCCAACTCTGCCTCCTGGAATTCAGGGCAGTCAACAGCAGGAAGCCTCCTTCCAGCCTCGGGCTTTTCCTGGATGACCCAGTCCCTGTCGGAGGTCCCGCTCCCGCGGGCACTGCCCCTGCAGCCCACCCGCACCGGGGCACGGAAGCGAGGCTGCGTTCCCTCTGCGCCTAATGATATTTTCAGAGCCACCTTTTGTTTCTTCCTGGCATCGCTAGAAGCTCCCATTTCAGAAGCTAATGCTGGCTCCTAGGTAACTAAACTCCTCTAGGTGGCGTGCCTGTCAGCCTCACTCTTCGAGCCCTCGCTCCCTTGGCGAGCTTCAGTTCTGAGCCAGGGCTGGTGCAGCTGCACAGGGTGGGGGGCGCCTTCCACCAGTCCCGGGACCAGGTGCCCAAGTCTCCCATCCGCCCATCTGTCTGTCCTCAGAGAAGGCACTCCCTGGGGCCACTCCTGCTCACCCTGTGCTCCAGACCCAGGTCTCATCTCCCGGGAACCCTTGGGACTCTGCGTCCCCTCTCCCTTTAGCCTTCGGGACATGGGCAGCGTCCCTGTTCCCCAGAGCCCTCCTCTCCCAGGCCACTTCCTCCCCCACCCCCAGCTTGGGTCTGAAAGCCCCTCTTGTGCATCCCTCACCAGCCCAGCCTCCTCTCCCATGCCTGTATCTGGGCAGCTGAGCTTTGCTGAACACACACACACACACACACATACACACACATATACACATGTATACACACGCACACTCACCTCTTTAGATAGCTTCAAACAGACTGTTCCTGCTGCCTCAACAGTGTGCTGTTTCTTCACTGATTTACACCACTGTCACCCCAGAAAACCACCTCCTACTGTCTTTTCCCCAAGCCTCTAAGGATCCTCCCTTGCTCTCTTCTCCACTGATAACCTCGGGGTTCCTAAACCACCGGGAACCTGGAGGCAATCAGACCGAGTGTGCAAAGCTGCACCCGCCTCCGTGACCCGTGTCTGTGCTCGGATATTTACTCCTTGCTCCTTTACTGCAAGTACAGAGCCTGGCCTGCTTAGTGACCCACCGTGGACAGTCGTTCCAATAACGCTCCCCAGTCTCTCTGCGAACTTATCATCAACCCCTGAGCCTGGGACCTGATTGCAATTTCTCCCGTCAAGAAACATATGCATTTTCCGTGTCCTGTATCTGCCAGCTAATGCCCCATTTTGTCTTCTTAGCAACACTCCTCTGAAGAGTAGGAAATCGGAGTCTGATTTCCCTTGAATGATATTCTGTCTTGCGTCACACCCCGGGGCAGTTGTTCTCTTTGTTCCACGTTAAAAACTAATTTCCTTGGGCTGGGGATTTAGCTCAATGGTTCTGGTGCCTGCCTTGCAAGCACAAGGTCCTGCATTTGATCCCCGGTACCAAAAAAAAACAAAAAAAAAACTAATTTCCAGGCCTCCACTGTTAACTTTCTTGAACTGGTACAAGTATTTTATTCACTTGACCACTCTCTCCTACTCAAGATATTTTATTCATTTGACTTCTTGTACTTTGCTGGTTTTCCTCCTTGGCTCTTCCTTGCATGCCTCCTTCACGCTCTGTACGTATTTCTCTGTTCCTGAACGTGGAGTACACAGAGATCAGCCTTTGGTTAGATTCCCTTTCTATTTCTGCTCCAATGGCCTTTCCTTAACATGGCTCTAGGCATCATCTTCGCTTACAACTTGGAAAAAATCATCTCTAATCTTTGCATAGATCTCTCCTCCAGACTCAAGACGCGGAGCCTCAACATCCTGAGCGTCTCTCCCTTAATCTGTCCCGGACTGGATCCCTGATCTCCCCGGAACCCCCTCCTCATGCAATATTCCCCAGCTCAGGCCAGGGTCAGCTCTGCCATTTCAGGTGCTCAGGCCACACTTCCAGCAGCAACCTTCATTCCTCTCTTGGAAACCACAAATCCTGGAGGTCTCATCTCCACAGTAGGTCTAGAACCCGACTCCTTCTCGTGTTTCTACGTCAACTTCCCTTCCGAGTCAGTTTCGTCTCGCTGTGAATCACCACAGCGCTCTCTTTACAGATGGCCCAGCCCTGCCAGTCCGATCTGAATCCATCAGGTGTAGAACGGTGTCACACCCTCTAATCTTTTTGCACAAAGCTATCCAATGGGCTCCCTTTTAGCCCAGAAAGAAAAGGGAAGTTGGCAAAAAGAAGCAGCCTTCAAAGGCCTACATGGTTTGCACCATTCCCCTAGTATTTCCTGGGCCTCTCTGCTCCTAGCCTCATTCCACTTTCCATGGAACCTAACTTTAAAAGACACAGCACTATAAGCCCTCCAATGGTCGTGCCTGGCACACCCGGGTATTTAATAAATACCAAGTGTAGAAATGGTTGATGTGGCTTCACTTCTCCTCTGTTTGTTGCATCTGTCAGTTGCAGCATGCACTGAACAGGGAGTGTAGGCATGGACTCTAGTTCAGACTGACAGGGCTAAAATCCCAGCCTTCCACCTGGCATTCCCGCAGCCCAGATAAATTAACTCCCTGCATTGTGCTTTCTTCCTCGGTAAAAAGGATGTGATGAACAGTGCCTAGAATGTAGAAGTTGCCCAACAAATGTAAACTGTGATACCACTGATGCTATGAAAACAGCTACTGTTCTTAGATGATGAACGAAAGAGGATGAAGGACAGCTGTAGATACCTGGAACTTAGCCCTCATGAACACTCCCTGCTCCAATCGGTTCTCTGTATTCACCAAACTTGACCATTGCCCAGACAACTTTCTCCATCTACTTTTCATAGAAACAAACAAAAATGATTTTGTCAAATATTTTTTCAAAATTAAAATGTGCTTATGCGTGATCCCTGATTTGCTCATTTGATGTCTTCAGCAAGGAAAGAGGTGGGTTCTGTACCGCTTGCTCATTGAGCAAGCATGCCTGCCCCTGCCCCCCCGCCAGCCCATGGGCCACACGCAGCCCTGGACGCCTGGTAACGAGGCCCCAGAAGACCGCAGACTCTGAATATGGTTATTATGCAAGAAGTTGTGTCACCCGTACACACTCACTGCCCAACACAACCCCTTTGCACTCCACATCCAAAAGGCCTGGCTGACGGTTGCCGCTGGTTCTCTGCGATCCCCTCTTTTTAAATGTGCAAAACTGTGGCGTCTTTGTACTCTTTATTGTGCACAGGCTGCGCTTGCTCCAGAAGCCTGGCTTGCCCGGGGCACTAACACCGCCCACCCCTCATCCGCTGCAGCTCGTCCAGATCCTGTGCAGCCTGCTGCTCTCCAGTCTGGGGTTCACCGTGGTTTCTGCTCCCTCCTTCTCCCTGCCCAGCCAGGCAGTTTCCACCTCTGTGAAGTCCGGGTTCCCATTTGTAGGAGGCCGGTGCATGAGTGGAAGGGCTCTGGGGGTGGCTCTGTCCAGCCTCTGCCCTTCAGGAGGTCAGCAGGGGGCTGACTGCCTCCTGAGTGAGGTCCCAGGAGGGCCCTGGCTGGGCCTGGAGTCGATGCCCAGGGTGTGTCAGTCCGGCCTTTCTTACTGGCTGTCCAGCATCTCTGGAATCGGAAGTTTCTCCCACCCCTCCTTGGGACTTGCAGGCCCCTGGACTCCCTCATTTTAGGATAAGCCACTTCTCGGGGAGCCAATGAAAAGACCGTTTTCAAACAATAAAGTGAGATGGAGACCACCAGGGGAGGCCTGAGGCCTGGGACATGCAGATTAGCATCAGTGAGGCTTGCTGTGTGTGCAGGGGACCCTGCACACTGGAAAGTCTCCTTTCGTTGCCTGCCATCTACCAGCTCATGCCGAGGGCCGGGTCTTTTCCACAGAGAAGCTCTGCAAGTCTCACACCTCCCACAAGGAGCAGATCTTCCCACAGCCTGCTGTACGCAGGAGGAAAAGGCACGCACGCAGCCAGATGCATTGCACCAAGGCTCTACGAGCAGACCCTGCATGAATGTAACCACAACCCGGCAAGAAGGCCCTGCTCCTGCCCCAAGCAGTTTGTCCTTGACTTCTCCACGGAGCCCGTGGTTGGGCTCCACTTGTCCTCAGGGCAGCTAGTGTCTGCTGATGCTGCACCTTCTGTCTGTGACCACCGACACCCAAGCCATGAACATTAACCAACACTTTGCATCCCAGAACACTGTCTCTCCTAGCTGGACCCTCAGTACCACTGGGACCAACAGCTGACTTCCAGCGTGTTACGGGGAAGATGTCACCTCTGACCCTCTCCTCCGGGTTTGCTCAGCCCCAGTCTTCCTCAGGTCGCCTATGCCTGCACAATTTCCTGTACTCGGCCCATGAGACGCTTCCCTCTGTGCTTCTCGGGTTGTTCCAGGCTTTCTGTTCCTCCAGGTCACCAGTCTGCCTCAGCTGCTCCAAGGCCTCCCTCACAGCCAGGGAGGCCCATGAGTAAATCTAAACCTTCTGAGCATCTGTCTGCTCCTCAAAGTCACCATAGGCATCCTGAGGGTGGATATGGGGCCTCCCGTCAACATGGCCCTACGCCCCAGCAGTGATGGCTCCCTCATTTTTCACTGTTGCTTTTGATTGAGTGATTCCAACTGGCATGGTGGCCGTATTTTCACAAGACGACTGACCTGACCATTCTCCCCTTTCTGAACAGTTCACCATATCTGGGTCCTTCTCAGTTATCTCTGGGAAAAAACCAGCCAAGCCCTTGGTAAGTATGAGGACCATCAAACCATAGCTGGCTGGAGTGGAAAGAAGCTCAGGGTTAATTCTTCTGGTTCAAAATCTCCACCGCTCATTCTAGGGAAAGGAAGCCCCAATAGAGTAGGGAGCCCAAGTTCTTCTGGTGGACCCGTTAGCAGAGTCAAAAGTAGAGTCTCAATTTTCCCTTCTGAATGCAGGGCGCTTGGGAAGCTCCTTCTGAGAGGGGCGTGTTCACTTTCCATGATTTATAAATGAGAAAACTGAAGCACAGCATGGAAGGAACGCAGAAGGGTCAGTGGCAGAGCCGGGAGGGTGCCCAGTTTCCGGATTCTGAGTCCGAACTCTGAGCCCACCCATGCTGTGCACTTTCTGAACTCCCGCCCCCTGCTCCATGTCAATCATCAGAGCACACACCGGGCACGTGCCCCGCCACGTGCGCTCACCCCTGGCTAGCCAGTCCTGAGTCTTCTTCCGTCAGGATGTGGCTGTCCCATAAGTCACCTTCGTGGGATGCGCAAGGGGAAGTTTCCATGGAGAGGCGCGAGGGGCTCGGGCGCTTCCTCCTACCGCGTCTCTGAGGTGTGTGAGGGAAGTGGCTGCTGCCAGGTCAATGCCACCCTTGAATGTGTGGGGAGAGGACAGAGCTCTGCCCCTTGCCTGGCTGCCGAGGGGAACTAAAGCTTTGTGCTTGTCCTGTCAGCAAGCCCTGCTCGCTGGCTGAAGGGCCATGCTAGGTCCACGTTACGCTCCGTGGGCCCGATCACCCAGACAGGCATCCAGCTTCTCCCCTTTGCTCTCACCTTTCTCTATAGTTGCTTCTTTATGTACAATAAAGCCACAGATTGGGTTTCTCAAGGGGACCAAAGGCCGTATTCTAGGGTCCTCTGGGAAAATGTAAGGAGGCTGAGACCCCGGGAATGAGGGAGACAGGGACCGTGGCCTGCACAGCACCGATTCTGGGGCTGGGGCAGCGGAGCACAGGGGCCCGACCTTCTCCCCCTAAGGGGAGCTGTCCATGCAGCCTGTCACTCACCAAGCACTTGCTAATGGTAGCGAGTGGGAAGCACCATACCGGGGAGGGACACAAAGACAACTCGCACTGTCTGCCCTCCAGGAGTACACAGAACAGAAGGGGAACCAGACCCCAGGAAAGAGTCACAGTGAAAGGGACAGGGCCATAAAAGCACCGCGACCAACTCTGTGATGAGAGCTGTCTTACTTTTCTCCTTGCTGAGAAAAATGCTCGACACCCACAGGTTACAGGAGAAAAGGTTTATTTGGCTCGCAGTTTGCAGAGGTTTCATCCATAATCAGTGGCTCCGAGGCAGGGTGGAAAACCAGTTCATGGCAAGCAGAAGACAGCAAAAGCAACAAGCAAGGAGCAAAGGACCTGCAAGCCTCTTTCTGCCCCTTATGTTGTATCCAGGCTACCAGGTTAGGGCAGTGCCAAACAAATCAGGGGACTGAGTTAGTGATCACACCCGTAACCCAGCACCACACCATGAAGCAGTCACATACTCTGGATTCAGCCACCTCTGAAAAAGCCCCAACCAAGACTGCTTGAGGCTTTGGGGGACATCTGGACACAGCCATCAGGAGTCTAAAGCGGGATTTCTCTTCCCGGCCAGGAGCAGCCTGACCTCAAATGCAGTGAGTTCTGCTGTGCTGGGCCGGGCATCTTCCTCCTCACGTGCAGCCTGGCGGCCTTGGGGCCTGCCACTCCGTCTGGTAGTTCAGAATGGGATGGGCGTATCTCTCTTCATTGCCTTATTCAGAGTACTGCTACTCAATCTATGAACTGGAGGATTGTGTCCTGCCTGACTTCAGTCCAACAGTAAACAGTTTGGGGCTAAGTATCCTGTCCCTCCCTCTGCAGAGAAGGGTGGAAGGGGAAGCAGAGGCGAGGGCCAGGCAGATCCCACTGTTCCGCCGTCTCTGCTGATGGAGGCTTCAGCTGGCCTTGTCCGGGTCTGGCGCAGGCTGCCAGTTTGGGTCTGAACCTCCCTGTCCCCACCGCAGGGCGTGCTCCTGGCGATGCTCAGCCTCATGGTGCTGGAGCTCCTGGTGGCCGCCCGTGCTTCTGCCTTCTGGTACACACAGGTCTGTGCCACCAACCCTGGGGTGAGTGTGCTGCGTCTCCCCCAGTGCCTGCTGTGTCCCAAGTCTGCGCGATGATGACCCTGGGCCAAAAAGGGGTACAAAAGAGACTCAGCTGTCAGTGTTCAATGACAGGGTTGCCCATGGATGGGTTTCTTCTTGGGGTGCTGCGGCCATCCAGCACCAGCCGGTGCAGGCAGGAGACCCACTGGAGAATTGCTTGCTATGAAGCCAGTTGGCTTCAGAACCCACCTGGTCCAGCCCCTCAGGAAGGAGCCAAGGCTTGGGTGGATTTGCACCAAGAATGACAGGTGCAGGTTGGTGGGCCGAGGGTGAGAACATGGAGTCTCCTGTCCTCGCCACAAACACCTGCCCCTGTAGAGCAGCCCGGTAGCCCGAGTGCCCTGGCTGATCCAACGAGGTCTGGCCAGGACTTCTGCCCTGTGTTCTTGCTGTCCTTGCTCCCTCTTAGCTCTCCATACTACAATCTTAAAATGTTTTTATTTCCCCTAAGAGTTACAGCAAAAAAGAAAATCTTTGTAGGGTTTAGATGAATTATGATTCCCCTATGATCCTAGTAGAAAAATTAGTGAATTAACTAACAGGCTGGGGAATCATCTTTGTCTGAGCTAGTACTGCTGCAGTTATGTGTTATGGTCAAGCTGGACAGGGTGTTACTATACAGAATTGGGGAGGATATGATACTAAAAATACGTTCTCAGTATTCCTTGCAAGATTACAGTTGAAAAGCTAGTAACAAATTTTACCTTTTCCAGAGTGTATTTTCCTTGCTTCAGTTGCAAGATCACATCCAACGTGTCAAGGATTCTTCCAAGTCCTGGGTGTGAGTTGACCTTGACTCAGAGGGAAAAGGAGAAACCCCATGACCAGACTTCCCTGGAGTCTCAGCTATTTAAAACAAGGAAATAAACTTTGAAAAAGAGAAGCTTTCCTTTTCCACTTTCAGTGTGAATCATTCTGAGTCATTTTATTGCTCTTGGAAATAATTTCCCAAAAGCACACATTGGTGCAATTACATTACCCAGTTTCCCAGAATGGCCCTAAACTTCATTGCCTTCTTTAGGTGCCCAGGGGTCTGTGTTGGGAGAGAGCATGCGTGTTCCCGTGCTGGGGAGAATTAACCATGCATGTGGCTCTCCATCCCCATTTCTGCATCGTGTTCACACTCATATTGCTTACATATAGGCTTTAAGGGTTTGAAGAGCATTTTAAGTGCTTTACAAGTAGGACTTGCTTCTCTCAATTAATGACTTCATGCTGAAATATTTAGATTCAAAGACCATAATTCATTGTGATGCTCCCCCCATCCAAGTTGTAGACCAAATTAGAAACTAGACATAAAAACAGTCTCAGCTTTATTACTGTCTCAGGGAAACCCACACGACCTACGACCTACCTACTAAATGAGTTCCGAATACTGTTCCCTGTGTCCAGGACTTGGGTCCCGTCTATGAGGGAAATGTAAGACAGAAATGAATATACAGGTTTTGCAAATGTTCAAAAGTCATCATGGCTCTACACACAAAAGAGTCCCCAGAGGCAGGTCTGCACACACCCTACCGAGGTCCCCAGTCGTGCAGAACACACACCGAATCACCCCACTGCAGACAGGCAGGTCTGTGCACGCCCTACCAAGGTCCTGAGTCACACGGAAGACACCGAGTCACCCCGCTGCAGAAAGGCAGCCACCTGATTCCACACTACAAAGACGCAGAGGACACCAGACCACCAGACCAAGGTACTGAGTCCCACTGTTCCCGCCCCAGAGGTAGGGGCTTCTGAGCCGTGATCCCACTGCTCCTGGTCCAGAGGAAGGGGCTTCCTGGTCACCATCCCTCCCACTGCTCCCAGCCCAGAAGAAAGGGCTTTGGGGCCACCTTCTGTCCCACTGCTCCTGGCCCAGAGGAAGGGGCTTCCGGGCCACCATCCCTCCCACCACTCCCGTCCCAGAGGGAGGGGCTTCTGAGCCACCATCCCACTGCTCCTGGTCCAGAGGAAGGGATTTCCTGGCCACCATCCCTCCGGCTGCTCCCAGCCCACAGGAAAGGGCTTTTGGGTCACCATCCCTACTGCTGCTCCTGGCCCCTGTCCCACCTCACCCAGCTCAGAGGAGGTAATCCGTGCAGGCGCTAACAGCCCCCCACCCCAGTCGAAATGAGAAAACACATAAATAAGTTTCAAAACCAGACTTCCAGATCACCTACAGCAACCTCAAAGGGAAATGAGATGGAACACTCTGATACTCAACCACCTGGACCCACTGAACTGGCAACAAAAGGGGATCTGGAAAAAATGAAATCAGAAATAATTTCTCAGATAACAGGAGAAATTGTGCCCTTAGTGCAAGACATGATTAATAAATCTAGAGAGGAGCTAAGGAACATGATGGAATCCCAAAATAAGAAACAAATGGAATCCATAAAACAGATGCAAATAGATTTCCAGGACATGAAAAACTCCATTGAAAGTCTACTCAGCAGAATGAGCCAATGTGAGGACAGAATTTCAGATAGAGAAGATAAGATTGCAATTAGTGACCAGGAAAAGAAAAATTGCTTCAAAATTATAAGAGAACATGAGAAATCAATCAGCAGCTGCTAGATGATGCAAAAAAGAATAACATAAGACTGCTTGGGCTCAATGAAGAAACAGGAGAGAATGCAGATGACATAAAAAATCTCTTCACAGAAATAATGGCAGAAAACTTCCCAAGCAGGGGAAAAGAGCTTGACATACAGATAAGTGAGGCATATAGGACTCCAAATAGCCTTGATCAAAAAAATTCTGCACATAGGCATATAATTGTTAAAATTCCAGAAACACAACAGAACAACAAAGTTCTCCAAGCAGTCAGAGAAAAGAAACCAATCACATACAAAGGAAAGCCCATCAGAATCACAGCAGACTTCTCAACACAAACCATCAAGGCAAGAAGAGCTTGGAGTGACATATTCCAAGCCCTAAAAGAAAACAGTCTCCAACCCAGATTGATGTACCCTACAAAACTATCTTTCAAAATGGATGAAGAAATAAGATACATTCATGACAAAGAGCACCTTAGGAACTTTGTGAATATCAAACCAGCACTCCAAAGAATTTTACCCAATAGCCTAGGAACAGACATTGAGGATCACAACCCCAGGAAGCAAAGCAGAATGAACCCATATGACATGACAAGAAATTAAATGGAAAGGGGGAGAACCCAACAAAAAGAAAAAGTCATGGCAATGACAAGTCAATACGTTTCAGTTATAACCATCAACGTTAATGGTCTCAATTCACCAATCAAAAGAAATAGACTGGTAAAATGGGTCAAGAAGCAAAGTCCAACAATATGCTGCATACAAGAAACACACTTAATTCAAAAGGAAACTCACAGACTGAAAGTTAAAGGGTGGAAAACAATACTGCATGTGACAGGAACCCAAAAAAAAGCAGGAGTAGCTATCCTCTTGGCAGATCAAGTAGATTTCAAACCAACACTGATTAAGAGAGATGAAGAAGGACACTACATCCTTGTAAAGGGAAGAATCCAAGAGGAAGAGATGACAATCATAAATATCTATGCACCAAACACTAGTGCACCCAAGTATATAAAACAAATACTAACGGACATGAAAGGTCATATATGCACTAATACAATTGTAGTGGGGGATCTCAACACCCCACTGTCACAAATAGATAGATCAACTAGACTAAAAATAAGTAATGAAATACTAGAACTCAATCGAACTCTTGAACAAATGAACTTAACAGATGTTTACAGAGTCTTCCACCCCACAAAATCAGAATACACATTCTTCTCAGATGCACATGGGTCATTCTCCAAAATAGACCACATACTCACACATAGAACATGTTCAAGTAAGTGCAAAGGAATTGAAGATATCCCCTGTATATTATCAGACCATAGGGTGATGAAATTGGAGATCCATAGCAAAAGAAACTCAAAAAATTTCATAAACACGTGGAAATTGAACAACACACTTCTGAATAACCAATGAGTCACAGAGGAAATTAAAGAAGAAATCAGACAGTTCCTTCAATTAAATGACAAAGACAATACAACATATCGGAATCTATGGGACACAATGAAAGCAGTCTTATGAGGGAAATTCGTAGCAGTGAATACGCATATTAGGAAAACAGAACAAGCCCAATTAAACAACCTGATGCTGAACCTCAAGCTTCTAGAAAAAGAAGAGCAGGACAACCCCAAAGCTCATACAAGGGAGGAAATTATAAAGATCAGAGGAGAAATCAATACAATGGAGACTAAGAGAACGATACAAAAAATCAATGAAGCCAACAGTTGGTTCTTCGAAAGAATCAACAAAATTGACAAACCTTTAGCCAACCTTGTCAGAAAAAGGAAAGAAAAGGCCCAAATCCATGCAGTTAGGAATGAAAAGGGTGAAACTACAACAGACCCAGCAGAAATCCAGAGGATCATCAATACCTACTTCCAGAAACTATATGTCAATAAGATGGACAATACAGAAGAAATGGACAGATTCCTAGATACATATGAATTACCAAAGTTGAACGAAGAAGACTTAAAAATTCTGAACAACTCAATATCAACCAATGAAATTGAAAATGTAATTAAAAACTTATCAACTAAGAAAAGCCCGGGCCCTGATGGCTTCACTGCTGAATTCTACAAGACATTTAGAGAGGAACTGCTGCCACTACTGTTTAAACTCTTCAATGAAATTGAAAGGGAAGCAGTACTCCCAAATTCATTCCTGGAAGCAAGCATCACCTTGATCCCCAAAGCAGAGAAAGACCCAACCAAAAAGGAGAACTATAGGCCAATCTCACTAATGAACATACATGCAAAAATCCTTAATAAGATACTGGAAAAAAGAATGCAGAAGATCATCAAGAACATCATACACCCTGATCAAGCGGGATTCATCCCAGGGATGCAGGGATGGTTCAATATATGCAAAATCAATCAATGTAATACACTATATCAATAGAGCCAAGGACAAAAACCATATGATTATCTCCCTAGATGCAGAAAAAGCATTTGACAAAATCCAGCATGCATTTATGATAAAAACCCTACAAAAAATTGGAATAGATGGTCTCTACCTCAAACTGATAGAAGCCATCTATGAAAAACCAACAGCCAATATCATACTAAATGGTCAAAAACTGAAATCCTTCACACTCAAATCAGGAACAAGACAAGGATGTCCGCTATCACCACTCTTGTTCAATATAGTTCTGGAAACATTAACTACTGCAATTAGACAAGAGAAAGAAATAAAAGGAATAAAGATAGGAAATGAAGAAGTCAAATTGTCATTATTTGCAGATGACATGATACTCTATATAGAAGACCCCAAGAACTCCACCAAAAGTCTTCTAGACTTAAGAACCAAATTCAGTCAAGTAGCTGGTTACAAGGTCAACACACAAAAATCAATAGCTTTCCTCTACACAAATGACAGACTCACTGAGAGAGAAATAGGGCAAATAATTCCTTTCACAATAGCATCCAAAAAACTGAAATACCTAGGAATCATCCCAATGAAAGAAATCAAAGACCTCTTCTCTGAAAACTATGGCACTCTGAAAAGATTGGTTGAAGATGATATCAGAAAATGGACAGACATCCCCTGTTCCTGGGTAGGAAGGATTAATATAGTGAAAATGGCCATACTTCCAAAACTGCTATATAGATTTAATGCAATTCCAATTGAGATCACAGCAGCATACTTCATAGACCTCGAGAAAAAAATTCAAAAATTCATTTGGAGCAAGAAGAGGCCCAGAATAGCAAAAGCAATTCTAGGTAACAGAGACATGGCAGGGGGTATCACAATCCCCAACCTGCAACTCTACTACAAAGCTACTGTGATAAAAACAGCATGGTACTGGCAAAGAAACAGGCTTGAGGACCAGTGGAACAGATTAGAAGATGCAGAAACAATGCCAGACACACTCAGCCATCTCATCTTTGACAAAGGAGCCAAACACCCTCACCGGAGGAAAGATAGCCTCTTTAATAAATGGTGCTGGAAAAATTGGGCTTCAACTTGCCAAAGATTAAAACTAGACCTATTATCTCTCACCATGCACTAAACTAAAATCAAAATGGATTAAAGATCTAAATATTAAAATAGAAACTCTGAACCAGTTGGAACAGAGGTTAGGTAGAACCCTTGAAGACATCGGTGTAGGAAAAGATTTTATGAACAAAACCTCAGTTGCCCATGAACTAGCACAAACAATCAACAAATGGGATCTCTTCTTATTAAAAAGCTTCTGCACAGCAAGAGAAACCACCAGCAGTGTGAAGAGACAACCCACAATGTGGGAAAAAATCTTCACCTGCTCTTCCTCAGACAAAGGTCTACTATCTCGAATCTATAAAGAACTTAAAAAAATCAGACCTCCCAAATTTAAAGACCCAATCCAAAAATGGGCATCTGAAATGAACAGACATTTCCCACACAAAGAAGTAGAAATAGCAAATAAATACATGAAAAAATGTTCAACATCACTGGTCATTTGAGAGATGCAAATGAAAACAACCCTGAGATTCCACTTCACTCCAGAAAGAATGGCTGCTATCATGAAATCAACCAATAACAAATGCTGGCAGGGCAGTGGGGAAAGAGGAACCCTGCTCCACTGCTGGTTGGAGTGTAGACTGGTGCAAGCATTGTGGAAATCAGTATGGAGATACCTCAAAGAATTAGGACTGGAAGTCCCATTTGACCCTGCTATTCCACTGCTGGGGATCTTCCCCAAAGAATTAAAAGAATCATACCACAGTGATATATGTGCACCCATGTTCATAGCAGCACAGTTTGTAATAGCTAAAACTTGGAAACAGCCCAAATGCCCATCAACTGGAGACTGGATAAAGAAAATGTGGTTTTTTTATAAAATGGAGTACTACTCAGCCATAAAAAATGAGAAATTAGAGATTTATTGCTAAGTGGATGCACATTGAGGCAATACTCTTAAGTGAAATAAATAGGACACAAATGTGTAAATACCAAATAGTTTCTCTGGTGTGAGAAACTGAAAGTGTAAATAAGGACTAAATGTATAATAGGTAATGTGAAATAGGAAGAGAAGGGGCAAAGGAGAAGGAAGTGGGAGGGCTGGGGAAAGGATAGAAGGGAATGGGATTAATATGAGAAAATGGAAAAATAGGAACAAAATCTTTGTAAATAGGGAGGACTGGAGGGGTTGAAGGGAGGGCTGGGCAAGGGTGAAAAATAAGAACCAAGAGAGACTATGTAAAGGTGCAAATTTCCAATGATGAATGTCATTATATTATATGCCTAAAATGTACCAATGATTAGAATGAATAATAGATAATGTAAAATAGGAGGAAAAGGTGCAAAGGGGTAGGGGTAGTGGGAGGGGCAGGGGAAAGGAAAGAAGGGAAAGGAAAAATGATGAGAAATGGAAAAAATGGAAAGAAAGTCTTTGTAAATAGGGAAGAGTGGAGGGCATGAAGGGCGGGCTAGGAATGGGGAAAAATAAGAACCAAGATGCATCATGTAAAGGTACAATTCCCAATGGAAAAAAAAATGGAAAGATATCTATACTGGTATGGTTTACATATAAAATGGTTCCCCCAAAAGCCTGAAGTGTTCACAAGTGAGGCTTTTGGAGGCTGACTGGATCATGAGGACTCCAACTCCATCCATCATTAATTTATTGATGAAAACATAATTTGATGGCATTGTTGGGAAATCACGGAAATTTGGGAGGAGGGGCCTAGTTGAAGGGGGTGGGCCATGGGGATGTGGCCTTGGGGACTCTGTCTGCTCCCTGGCCTCTTCCTCTCTGGCTCTGCCTCCTATCCTCCTCCTCCTCCTCCTCCTCTTGCTCTCTGTCCCTCTCTCTCCCTCTCCCCCACCCCTTCTCTCCTTCCTCCTGCCATGGGCTGAGCAGCTTTCCTCCACCTGCCCTTCTACCATGATGTTTCCACCTGGCCGCAGCCCTAAAAGTAATGGAGCCAACTTACCATGGACTGGAGCCTGTGAAACCAGAAGCCAAAATAAAACCTTCCTCCTTTAAAAGAAAATGTAGTTGCTGTTGGAACCTGGAGTACAAGGTATACTAAAGAAGTTTCTTGACAGATACCAGAGGAAAACACAGTAATTATGAAAGGAATAAGGGATATTGAAAATGATGAAAGTGAGAGGATGAAACAGAAGACATATTTAATCTTTGCAAAAAGTCATTTTGCAGGGTTTTAAAGTGGTGCAGAAGTAGGAAAGGGTGCAAAATGGATTAAAGTATCTCTTTCTTCGAGCATATTTAGGAGCATTAATTATTATATGTTAAAGAGCCAGCTGGTAATTTCCATGGTTACCACTAAGAAAGCATTTTTTAAATTTTGTTGCAGTGAGAACTTTATTTTTTGATGCTGATATCAAACCCAAGCCCTGATGCTCCCTAGGCAAGCAATCTACCACTGAACTACTTCCTCAGACAAAGAACAATTTTTTAAAATATATAGTAGTCCTGTTTTTGAAAAGGTTGTCATAGTGAACTTAAAATGTTGCATTCTGTATGCCAGAGATGTCTACACTACAAAGCAACAAGTAAACACAGAGAAGGGCCTTCACTGACCATAGGGATGGGGGCTTTTCACAGTGACTGAAATGCTGATCCACAAGAAAAATATGATTCCAAGTTATAACAGCTCAAAATTAAGAAGAAAATCTAATGTAACTGAAAAATGTAAATGAAGAAAACTAAAATCATCCCAAGAAATTTTAGCACACATTTCTCAGTGACTGAAAGAAAATAGTGAAAGACTGTAAAATCGCAGGGTTCTTTACAACAGAATTGGTAAAACTGATATAAATGTCACGTTTATAACACTCCACCAAGTAAGCAGAAAATGCTGTCACCTGACTTTTCAGCATATTAATCGAAGTTAAAACACAGTGGAGTAAGCACTAAACGCCAGCCTAGAATTCTATGACTGTGAAAATGTCTATCTCAGAAGTGCTGATGAAATAAAGATGATAACTGAGAAAAACTGCGAGATTCGGAAGAGCATTTGCAACACTTGCTGAACCACAGAGCAAATCTCAACAAATTCAAAAGATTAAAATCGTGCCATTTATTTTCTAAACACAATCAGATTTGTATTAAATGGCAATGTAGATAGCTCAGACAAGGGCTTAGAAATGCTAAACTATGCAAGGCTCAAAGGATCTGGAAAGGAAATTTAAAATATATATATAAGAAACAAAAGTATAAATATTCATAGCACATTTTACTGGACACAGTCAATATATGCTTAGAGGAAACACTAAAGCCTTACATCAGATACTGGAAAAGAAGAAACGCTGACAAGTAAATTATCTAAATATCTATGTCAAGAAATTAGACCAAAAAGAGAAGTTAAATTTAAAGATGATGAAAGGATAAAGGTAACAAAGATTAAATAACTAATAAAATATAAAATAAATTATAATAAAAACAATAAAGCCAAAAAATCAATACTTGAAAAGACTAAAAAATACACAAACCACCTCTAACAATTATTCAAGAAAAAAGAGAAAGGAAAACTACCAATCTCAGACACTAACAAGGTCCATATTACCACAGACAGAGCAGCCCTTGCTACCCTATGCTATGAAGACTGCTGTAAAAACAACTTCTCAGGCCGGGGATTTAGCTCAGTGGTTTCGCTGCCTGCTGCATAAGTGCAAGGACCTGAGTTTGATCTCCGGTACCAAAAAAAAAAAAAAAAAAAAAACTAATAAAAACAACTTCTCATGGCAGGTGACTCTCACAAAGCCTTTGTGAGTCTTTGTGAAACCCACGTACCAAAACCATGCCAAAGCCACTTGCTGTGACTGACACAGAAAAAAGCACAATATCTGATCAGTCTTATCTCTGGCAAAAGCTCATAATTTAAAACTTTCTCTCAGCCAGGGATTTAGCTCAGTGGTGCTGCACCTGCCTCTCAAGTGCAAGGTCCTGAGTTCAATTCCCAGTGCCGGAAAAAAAAGAAAAAAGAACTTTTCCTCAAAAGAGGAAAGCAACCCTGAGGCAGATTAATTATTCTGAACATTTACCAAAGAAATAAAACCAACCTTAACAAGTAATGTCCAGAAAACAGAAGAACACTTGCTAACTCACAGGCATTTGTGTGAGACCATCACAACTATGACACTAACCTGGCAGAGATATTAAAGATAAGGAACTTAACAAGTAATTCTCTCTTGTAAACTTTGTGTAGAACCCAGAAACAGAATACTAGAAAATACAGTTCAGCAGTGTGCATTCGAATGTATCATGGCCACAAGTACACAGCTGACTTCACATTGAAAACTCAGTCAGTAATAGACCTAAGTGTGAAACTAAAGTGTGAAGCTTTTGGAGTGGGGAGAGGGACTTAGAGAAATATTTTCATACCTTTGGGGGTGAACAAAGCTGTCTTAGAGCACACAAGGCTCTAACCATAAAAGAAAAAAAACAATAAAATAGACTAGTTCTAAAATAAGTAAAAGAGAAAAGCAAACTAAAACCTCCTCATCAAGAAAATCATGAAGAACATGGAAAATAAGGCACAGAATGGGGGAGCCTTCTCCCAATGCATATATCTGGCAAAGAAGCCATATTCGGTCTATATTAAACATTCTTGAAAATCAGTAATAAACAGGCAGAAAAATTCAAAAGAGTAAGGCTCACGCGTTTACTCCACAGGAGAAGAATGGCAAATGGTTAGGGGACACATAAAAACACGTCAGCAGTAGGGTCGTCAGAGAACTGCAAGTTTGAATCCCAATAACCTACTACTGAAGTCACATCAAATGACTTTAATTAAAGCACTGGCAGTAACAGCTGTTGGTGAGAATGTGAAGCACTGGAACTCTTATGTGGCTTTTTTGTTGTTGTTGTTGTTGTTACCGGGCATCGAACTCAGGACCTTCCATTTGTGAGGCAGGCGGTGGCACCCACTGAGCTACATCCCTGGCCCTTACGTGGCTTTTGGTAGAAGTGTAAGACAGTTCAACCATCTCCACAAACTACTTGGGCAATTTTTAACAAAGTTAAGCATACACGTATTTTAGGCCTCACAATAGACATTTCTGAAGTTATTTCCTAGGAATAATTTAGAAGCTGTATTATTTCCTAAGAATTTCTTGAACAAAATATCTGCTTCCTACGCTCTATTTACAGTAGCTGGATGTCCATACATTCGCATCATTCTGCACTAATTTGGTTCCAGAGCATCGCATTCATTTGTGAGATGGGAGCTCTCTGTGGCCTGTTTAACCCTAACTTATTCTAGTCAGAAAAACCACTACTGTGCTAGTCCACGGCGCCTCGCGTCTTCTTCTCTTCTGTCACAGGGAATCCTGGTGATGCTGTTGGCCTTCAGCATGGTTGAATCACTCATTTCTCTGTCCTTCTCCAGGTGGGATGTCACTTCGACAGTTGTTGGAAGCAGTGTTGGACGGCGCTGTGGAAATAAAGATGTGGTGTGAGGTCACCTCGAGGAGAATTCTGCGTGTGAGGAAGCCCGGGAGGAACCCAGAATCTCCAGGCTGGCGCGTTTCTGAGGCGCAGGAGAGGGATGTAAACCTGGTGGGGCCTGGGGCCATCTGGGGACAGAGCACTTCCGGCCGGTGGTGTCACTGCCCCTCTCCCCAAGGAGAACGATCCCTGGGCATCATCACTCTGTTCACCTTGAAGCCTCTCGACTGCAGGACAGCAAAGTGAGGTCGCCTCTGTGCACACAGACGTGAGCCAGGGCCAGGAACAGGCCCAGGAGGGACAAGGCAGCCACGCTCCCGGTTCCTCACCAGCTCCGCACCTGCCGTGCTGTCCTGGGTGAAACACAAGGTGGATGGGAAAATGTTTTGGCCGGGCCTGAAGGAGAGCTCAGAGGTACAGTGCTGGCCTAGCGCGCTCAGGGCCCTGGGTTCGATCCCAGCACCACACACACCACACACACACACACACACACACACACACACACACACACACAGAAGGGGAGAATGGTTTAGCCCACAAACCTTCCTCTACATGAGCAGGTCCACTAGAACAGCAACAGTAGTAAAACTGACAGTGAATATTGGCAGAGCCTCTGCTATGTCCCAAGCGTCATGCTAAATGCCATGCCTGTCACGCATTTAACCTCGCATCAACTCTAACGGGTGGATTTTATTACTGTGCCCAAAACACGGAAGCCATGGCACAAAAAGGATAGGTGATTTGCTCAGGGTCACAAGCCCGCTGTGTCAGCATCGGAGCCGTGGAATCAACAGGCCGTCGCCTGGCTGCAGAGATGCGGTCACCCAGTCCCCGCCTCTGGGGCTTTCTGAGCTCAGAATCTCCTCACGGCCCTGGAAACCACTGAGGTGTCGCTGCACCTTAACGTAAGTAACATTTTCCCTAAAATAACTGTCTTCCAAAATAAACATAGAGAAAGGCAGCGATTTCTGTGCCCGCTCCTTTCTGGACAACAACAGTTCCCGACTTGACTGTTGCCTGGGAACTTTCGCAAGCCCCACCCACCGCACGCGAACACCCACACCCGTTAGGTCCCATGGGAGGCCAGACAGCGGCTGCTAGAGATGTGCAGAGGCCTCCGGTGCAGGGCGAAGGCTGGGAGCTGCGGGTTTGCTCTAACACAGGGAGAAGCAGCTGGATCCTCAGTGGCTTTGCCTTTGATCTGCATATCTCATATTCTATGTCCTGAGGGACACAACACTATAATCTTGCGAAAAGGGAGAATAAGCTATTATTATTAAGAAAATAGTTTGGGTTGATGGACCCCCCAAAAGGATGTCCAGAACCCAGGGGACTCCCAGACGACGCCTTATATTATATTAATACATTGCCTCCGCAGGCACGAAGTTGAAGCTCCAAGTGGCTAACTTTTCTGAAACCATGAAAGAAGTGTGATTTGGAGTCAGGGTTTTAATCAAGATCCTTAACTCCAAATCCCACATGTGAAAAATAAAAACTTAGCAGGCTGAAAAGAATAAACTAAGGAGCCTGCACTTCGGCTGGAAGGAGCTCGTGCCTGCAGGTGCGCACCCTTGTGAAAGGTGAAAGTCAGGACGCACAGCCGGAGAACAGCTGCTGGTTCCTGATTTCCCATGGGTTGGGGCTCCGCTGAAAACCCCTGACATCCCGCGATGCTCGATGTGTGAGGTCTGAGACATACGACGAGTGACAACCCCAACAGGGACTGGCAATGGCTTGGACCACACCTAGGTTAAAATGTCATTTCCCCTGGTAGAGCTGTAGGACTTGAACAGACTACTTAAACTCTGTGAGCCTTAAACTCCCAGACTAAAATGTAGTAGGAATATCTTTTCTCTAATGGATTTGCTGTGTACCTTAAATGAAATATGTGATTTTTATCAGCACCAGCAACTTAAAACCCACTTAGTAGCTTTTTAAATTTTATAATTGAGACTTTCTTGCTTAATAAACATCACTTATTTTATTACTTACTAGCTGTGAGAAATGGAGGAAACTCCCTTATTTCCTGAACTTTAGTTTCTGCAATTATAAAACAGAATCAATCAATACTCTATACAGTCAGAGCACTTTTAATGTGGACAGTGCTAGGCATTCAAGTAAGAAACCAATCGATGCTGCTTTCCTGCTACAGATGTAAAGTAGTTCATCAGAACAGAACTATGAACTGTCAAATACCTGAGAGTGCACTTTCCTTAGGATGAATTATTTATAAGAACAACATGGGGGTTTTTTGACCTGTAACCAAATTGTAGATTAGTTCGATATTCAGCCTCTCTCCTGGGGGGCGGGGGGGGGGCCTGCATCTCCTTCACCAAGATCCTCCAACAGCAGACAACACTGGGAGGATGCAGGCAACAGAAATCCAGCCCTGCCTCTGAGGGTTGTAGGGAGCAAGGCCCAAGTGTGAAAAGGACACAGCTACGAATGCAGCAGAGCACAGACTTCCTGAGGGAGGCAAAGTGGCTCGAGGATAAGTAATGAGAGGGCTAAGAGATCTGGGGAGTGGATAAAAGATAAGTCTGTATTACTGCATAAATATTGGTGTACTTTTATGTAGATTTTAAGAGATTTTCTTAGGAAAAGAGAGGACCACTAGATAATAAGAGATTAAGTCAAAGAAAAAACTTCACAAGTGCAACAGACTCAAGAAAATATCCTCAAACATTAAACAGAACAGAAGGTTATGGATCAAAGGTGCTAGTGACAAACCCTAATTGTGGAGGAAATCTCAACACCCCCAAGCATGAAAGACAATCAGTCCAAATCAGCAAAGACAAAGGAAAGGTTTATCTGTATAAATTGTATTACGTCTACTTAGGAGGAACCACATTAGACCCCTCTGCGTTATCTCACTGGTCACAAAGATTGGAATAACAAAACCCCAAGACCCAAGACAGGGAAAGAAGGACACCACAGAGCAAAGGGTGCCAAGACCAGGCTGTGCGGGCCTGCTGGAGCCCCTCTGAACCCACAGCTGCCGGGACCTGACCCGGCCCCCACACCCGCCATGGGAGGCTACACCCCACCCACCTGCCATCCTGGACCCAACCCGGGCTGCTCAGTTCTCCGTATCTCACACCCTGTGGCTCCAGTTGGGATGTGGCCCCCCAGCGTAACCCCAGTGCAATGCTGCTGAGAGGGCTTGGGTCCGAGGAGGCCGGCGTTTTGGGTGGGTCCGCACGGTCACCATGGAGGAGGGCTAGTTACTGCAGGCGAGGGTGCCTGACACAGGCATCCATCCTGGCACTCTCACACATGCCTGTTCCCCTCACGCTTCGTCTCCCATGGATTCCAGGGCATGAAGGCCCCTGCCACGGTGGGATCCCTGATTGGGACTCCTCAGCCTCCCGAGCTGTAAGAAATAGATCTCCATTCTTTATCAATTACGCAGGCCCGGGCATTCTGCTATAATAGCGCAAAGCAGACCAGGGCACTGTGTCATGATCCTCGTCATCACCCCGACTCAAGCACTTCAGCAGAGCCCAGGGACCCACAGTCAGAGGGGTAAACCACTCCGGGCCCCTCTTTCTGGATCTTCAAAGAGTAGCTTGTTCCACTGATGAACTGCTCCAGTGATGGAGAGCATTTTTTTTTATATTCCATCAAAATCAACCTCCCTGAAACCTCTTCTACTCACTGGTTCTAGCCCTGTAGTTTCAAACTATCTTAAAGACAAGAGAGGCAGGGGGAGAAAGAGAGAGAAGAGAGAAATAGACAGGTTAACCTTTGATTAAATAAAGGAGCTGCCATATCTCAACTTTTCTGATTAAATGAACAAATAATGACATAACTATGGCTCTGTGTCTCTAATGAAACAAAGCAATGGACAAGAAATTAAAAGTAGAACACTTGAACATAAAGATTGTAATGGAGTGGGGGTGATAATATCTTTAGGCAAATCTTTCTTTCATTTACCCCTAATGTTCAGACTCTGCTGACACCATGACTTCTTCTGTCCCCCCACTGGATGTAGCACTGGGCTTCATGGTCAGGTGGTTCCGATCCACACAGGGGAGGGGACACTGAGAACTAGGCTGACAGAGGGACAAGGTGGGTCCATCAGTCAAAGTGCTCTTTCAATTTATGTCCCCAAATATGGAAGCTGACTCTTGCTTCAAGCTTCTGGTTCATGTTCTGTGACACTAAGTTATATTTTAGGCCATTTAAGCTAAATCTGATGCAAGACATACATGGATGCCTGAACTCTAGGAGTGAGCAGAGGGAGGCAGTTTTTGGAAACCCTAAGTCCGGCCCTCAGAGTCCTGCGCTCAGCAATTCTGCATCTCTGCACGATGCCTCCTCCCCACCTACTCACCCCTGCAAGTGAAGCGAAAAGGTAAAAGTCTCACCAGCCCATCTTTGGAGAATTTCTAGAGCCCCACTTGCCCTTGGGGACCCACCACCCACACCTGCTCACAGGGTTCTTCTAATTAAGGTCTCTCGCAGCACCCCACGCAGTCCCCTGGGGTATTTTTCGAGAAGTGAAACCTCCTGGCAGGGCAAAAAGTTTTTTGTGTCTCCTTTGGCTTCTGTCAAACCGAAGTAACTGGAGCAGAGCACAAGGCAGCAGAAGCTACCAACTTCCTGTCACCTGCTGTCCATCTGAGACCCAGGCCCAGGCTGCCCCGCTCCCCGTCCAGGACTGGAGAACCAGACACAGAGAACTGAGCTCAGCAGCGAACGCCCTAACCAGCCCTTGTGCCTCACAGCCTCAGAGACTCAGGTAAGGAATCTGCGGGCTGTGTTCCCACGGCTGAAGGAGGTGGTGGGCTGGGGGGAGTAGCTGCAGGGACTGAGAGTGCTTTGGTCTGGGGCTCGCCTGTCAGGGCTTCCAGCGGCGTCACAGTCTGAGCTGGGCCGTTTCAAGGCTCGCTACCCACCCACTGCCTTAACCACTTGTCCTCTCAAGTCATACCCTGGACAGCACCTGCGAGCCACTCTAAGGTAGTGGAGTCCAGCGGTGCGCAGATTAAAGCGCACTTTTCAACCGGCGGGGTTCCAGCTGGAGCTCCCCCACGGACGAGCCACACAACAGCTTTGGTCCTCACCCATTAAACAGGGCAGTGGGAAACCCCTCATGAGGATGAGACAAGCTAAACTCCAGAGGCCGTAAGACTGCCTGACACCAAATGAGAACTCAATCGTGGCCATAGGAAAACAACTCCAATCCCTCTCCTGTAAATGCTAGAAATGCACCTAGGTGATGTTGAGCCTCACAGGCTAACACTTTCTAGAGGGGATTGGTGGACATCAGACTGACCACAGAATCCTGCTTCAGACCCGTCACCTAAGAAGCCAGTGGCGGAGAGAGAGTGGGCACCTGGGATAGGAGGACACTGTGAGGACAGCAGCAGGGTGAGTCTTCCCTGTGTCACCATAGCTTCCTGAAACCAGAGAGAGGTAGAGAGACAGGCAGAGGCAGAGAGAGACTGCTTCTCTGATTCCCTTAAAATGACTCGATCTCAGCACCGCCGGTCAGGTGAGATGAAACTGCTACCTTCGGAGTTGGCACCCTGTGCTGCATGTTTACAAACCTGCCCAGAGGAAGGCTCTGAGTTCGATGTTCCGCGCAGCACTCACTGAGCTCATGGTAGCAGGAAGCAGGCTCCCTGTGGAACCTGTAGGACACACAGTTCCCTTCGGGACTGTCCATCCGTCAGAGAAAGTCCTTGGTGAAAAGCAACAGATGGGAGCATGGCGGGGCTGAAAGAGGAGCCCCTGCCATGGGGCGAGGAAGGCAAACAGCAGCCCGGGGCACGTGACAGGGAGCAGACAGTAAGTGAAGAGCCCGAGTGAAGGAGCAGGCTCGGAGAGAAGGCGGAAGACACGGCCACCGGTGGCTTGTGGGGGATGTGAGCTTTGGGAGTGCCCTGGGTTGGGGTGTCCTCAGGAGGGAGGACAAGGCCGAGCTTCCCCGGCAGCAGTCACAGGTTAGCAGGAGAGTTCCAGCACAGGGCAGGAAGGACTTGGGATTTAGGGAGCTTGGTCTAGCAGCCTGCGCAGAATGGATAAGAAAGTGATTGAAGGCAAAATAAAAAGCTATTTGCACTAGTCCAGGAAAGGAAACAAGAATAGAACTTCTGAGCTGACCCTGGGTATAGAAGAAAGACCCGTGTACAAGATGTGTGGCAGAGCTAGGGATCACGTGACCTGGATTGACTGACCGTGGAGACGGGGTTGGAGGGAAATCTGGCTCCCACTTCTTCAGCCCGGGAAATACAGCAATCTGAGGCCCAGGGCCTAAGAAGCCCACTGCATTTGCCCCGGTCTTTGAGCAGAGCTTTTATGGCCGAATGACGCTGGCAGAACATAGTTGCAGAGCCCTGAGGAATGGGTGGGTGGTGAGGAAGTGGGGCAGCGGTGGGATGCAGGTCTTAGAAGAAGCTGGGGTAAAGGAAGGGAAGCTGGGCCACTGAGAGGTTGAAGCAAGGGGCTTCGGGGCCGGGGGACACCCTGGCATATTTCAGCCATAAAAAGGGTCCAGTATAACAATTACTCTTTGAGCCTTTCGTACCTTATCACGTGCAAACTATCTCGCACTCTAAAAAGAATAGTTTGAAATGGGCACAGTAGCTATTTTCCTAAATTTATAGAGAAGAGACATAGAAAGCAGCAGAACTGAACTAACTGCTGTGGAAGGCCACAGAGTAAGGGACCACAAATGCCGGGAAGACCTGGTCTCCTGGAAAGGCGAGTGAGTCTCAGTAGATAGAGGGAGCTGAAGAGCACAGGATAACGGAAGTCAGGCTGTTAGTCCTCAGAGACCAGTGCACAGGAGGCCAAATGGATACAAATGCAGAGCTGTTTGGAGGGCCAGAGAGGAAGTTGAGGTAGCAAAAGTCAGACGGCCCTGAACCCCTCCGTACAGGGCGGGGCTAGTGTGCCTAAACATCACTATCAAACCAAAACCCATAAAGGCTGTCAGATCTTCCGTGGATGGGCTCAGAGACAGTGGTACCTTCACACAGCAAAAAGGATTTGCAGAAGTTGCTGCAATAAAACAGGGAGGTGTGTGAGCACACGAGTCCTGATGTTAGTGTCCATGCTGATTTTATCATCAGTGGAAATTCGAGCCTACTGTTATCATAGTTCGACAAATGTAGTCAGCAACCCCTACTAATCTGCCACTAGTCTTTGAGCATAATTATGAGTTGGGTTATATTTAAGTTGTTGTGTACATGTATTTTTTAAAGACAAGCCAAAGCTGAGGGAATCTACAGCATCCTTGGGAGTGTATGAGCTAGTTCTAGTCTTACGTCTTTCCATGCAATGAAGTTCTTTCTTTGTATAGTGCCTACATTAAGAGGTTCCTCTCACCAATAATAAAAACACCACCTTCATCAGGCAGCTGATGGATAAGAAAAAAATTAAAGCAATGGGAATCCAATCATCTCCTTCAGTCCAAATGATTGGTGACCTCTGCTTTTTAATTCACCTCTACCAAAGTTGCCCCGGAGAGGGCTGCGGTGCTGTCGTGCTCCTCCTGTACTTGCTAAAAGATGGACTTCGCTGAACCTCCATTGCCGATGACTGGCATCCGTCTGCACACTCCTCAGTGGCTCGCATGAATGTACTCCTGGGTGGGTCCCCATGGCACATGGCAGCTAGGGAAGGCCGCAGCCGGTGAGAACCACCCGGTCAATCCTCTTCCTTCCCTCCAGCCCATGCCTGTTTTCAGCTGCTTTTGAATCACCCATGGTGCCCTGTCTGAGGGAGGGGGGAGTGCACAGGCAAAGGCCACTCTCCTGTCTGCAGCCTGGCTCCATGGATGCCTCCTTTGATACCTCTGAGGCCTCCTCACAAATCTTTAATATCTGTGTCACTGCGAACAAGCTGCCTAAATTTCTACCCTCATTTGCTCTTCTCTAAAACAGAGCCAATGCTTCATTCCTTGCCTACTCTATGTGGGTCAAAGGAGATGTCTCACACGAAATCTCTTTGGAACCATAAAGCAGGAACAAATGTGAGAGGCTGAAGCAGGTCTCACGCAGACCTGCAGCTATACAGCTCCGTGTGATGTTAGTAAATAAAAATCCTGGATAAGCGATCTTGGCCTCGAAGGCTCTTTACATGAGTTACATTCAATAGAGACAAGCCCAAAAATGGGATCCCTAAAAGAGGTTTCCAGAGGCCAGGAAACACCCAACAGAATCCCTGCAAGTGGGTGACATGAATGAACAAATGAATGAATGAACCCTACAAGTGACATGAATGAATGAATGGGAACCAAAAGAAAGTACAGAGTGAAGAGGCTGAAAAAAGTCTTAAATGTTAGAATGGGAAAGTTCTTCAACACCCTCCTCCTCAGAAACAAGCAGCCCATGAAGAGTAACAGTAAGGATTTGCTACACTCTTTCAGTCATGTTAGCATCTCTGTAAGAGGCATATTGTTCTCATCTCACAGACAGATAAAACAGTAATATCCAGAAAGTTAAGAACAGCCACAGCAATAAAAACAGCTACTCTTGCCAGGGATTTAGCTCAGTGTCGGTGTGCTGGCCTTGCAAGCACAATGTCCTGGGTTCGATACCTGGTACCAAAAAAAAAAAAAACCAGCTACTATTTATTCAGACATGGGTGCTTTACATACATTTATTATTCCTTCAATAATACTTATGAAGAAGTTACTAAGTCCAAGCATTATTTTAAATACTAAATGAGAGAACAAAAATCTCTCATTTGTTGGAATTTACATTCTGTGGGAAGAGCTACAACCAACAAAGACATAAGGTGATTGTCCAAAGGGCTTGGTGGCACGGAGCAAAGGAAACAGGATGCTGTGGGGAGAGAGCCAGTAAGAGGCTGTGCTGTGGAGTGAGGGCTCAGGAAGGCTTCCCTGAAAGGCTGACACTCAGCTACAGTAGGATCAAGAGCCTTCCACGACCCAGCAGTGCATTTCAGTCATATAGCAACCTAGGAGACAGCGTCAGTATTAGTGCATTGTGCAGTTGACGGACCTAAGGGTCGGAGAACTGAAAGCACTCGCCAACATCTCAGAGCAAATCGAAGGATTTCTGTTTAGACTCTGGCAATCCAACTTACATGCACTTGAGCCTTCTGGAGGTGATTTGCTCCAAGTGGCAGAGTTAGAGGGACAGAGGTGAGCACATTCCTCACCATGGCCTCACACCATGCCACAGGCCCTTCACAATGGACCTGAGAACAAATCAACAGGAAATACATTTTCCATCATTAAATATCAGTCAGCACCGGGGATGGAGACGAGACATGTGGATGGGCTCTGTGGTGGGGCACTCACCTGGCAGCACAAGGCCCTGGGCTCAATCCATAGCACTGGAAAAGAAGGCAGAAGAAGGAAGAGAAGAACATTAAAGAAGAATACCTGTGGATGCACGCAATGCGTGGCATCGTATTCAAAGGCAAACTCTGCCCTCGCTTCACTGCCAAGAATGCTGACAGAGTCCTGGCCCGGTCCGGGCCCCAGACAGCCCCTCCATATCCCTCCTCAGCCCTGGGCAGGAGGCCACCAGGAGGAAGCTGTGTATGCTCAGTGACACCGCTGGAGCGTTTGTGGAGAGACGCACACAAAGTCACTAGCATCTCGTCCTTGCTCTCCTCATTTTTCGTTTCAGTTTAGGAGCTCTGAGGACAAAATGGCAGCACCTGGGAATTCGGTGAGTGGAACTTTCCCAGCAGGGCCTCTGAAGGGCCCTATGTCTGTGCAACCTGCTCAAAGAGAAAACCTCCAGAGAGTGCTGCCGGCAGTGGGCCCCACGCAGGGCTTCTTCATGAGGGAGTCCAAGGCTCTGGGGGTAAGTGAGAGACACCCCACCCCAGTCCAAGCCCTGGAGGTACCCCAGCCCTGCTGCCTCTGTGGGCCACGGACAGAGCTCAACTCAGCCTGAAGCTGTGAGGCCCGCCCTGGTGTCTCTTCATGGCTGACACCGGGGCCAAAGCATGGATGCGCTGGAGACATTGTCACCCGGGTCACTTCAGAGTGGTCCCAGGTCTCCATTTGGTCTGGAGGAGTGTATGTTAGGGACTTCCACCCCCGTCCCTTACTAGGACCCCAGCATAACACTGCTCCTTGGAAATGACCCATGGGTGGGAAACGATTGACCTGAAAAAGAAAAAAGCAAAATCCTTGGCACCTCTCCCACCTCTGCTGGGCATTTTGCGTGGGCCAAGTCAGGAGCCAGGGCTTCCGACCCAAGCTTTCCCTCCCAGCAGCAATGATTCATCTCCTGATCAGTGCTCTCTTCTCCCCAGGCCATCCAGATCATGAATGGGCTCTTCCACCTTGCCCTGGGGGGTCTGCTGATGATCCCCACCGGTGTCCACGCACCCATCTGCCTGGCTGTGTGGTACCCTCTCTGGGGAGGCGTTATGGTGAGTGAGAAAACAGTGACCACTGATGAGGCAGTCAAGAAAGCACGCTCAAAACATGCAGGCTCTTTTTGCGCTGAGCAAAGCAGGAGAACAGGAAGTAGATTATTGAGTTAAAGTAGTTAAGCGGGACGAGAGACAGACTACACTGAGCCAGCGGCCGGGCCTCGTGTGAATTCAGAGGTGCTCCGTGTGGGCCCGCGCAGAGCGGGAGCCATTCACAGCAGGGCCTCTGCACAGTGAGCTCCATGCCGAGGGAGGCACTAGGTATTTGGCACAGTGAGCTCCAAAGTACTTTTTCATGAGTTGAAAAGAGTCAAGCTGAAAATAGAACTTAACGCACCTGCTCCTTGGAGACAGGCTTCCAGGCCACTGTGAAAGGTGGGTGACCAGGGCCTGTCTCAAGCCGCGTCAGTAAGGGCTGGGGTGCTGCCGGCTGCTGTTCCCTCCTATCCGAGGCTGTGGACTAGAGGAGGCTGCTTGCCTGGGGTACTGATGGGAAAAGGTGAGCTCTGTCTCTCTGCTTTTACTGCATTCCACGAGTCCCTGGGTGTGGAATGCCATGGCTAAAATGCAGTTGCGCCTGAGTAAAGAAGAATGCAGTTGAGCCTGCTGAAAAGTGACAAAAATGGGTGCAGAGCTCAGCGTGTCTGAAGGGGCGGTGACTTCTCCATGACCAGCAAAAGTGACCTCCCTGTCCCCTTCCCTTTGTCCCTTTCTCTGCCCTCCCTCCCTACCCTCCCTGCCTCTCGTTTTTACAGTTTATTGCTTCTGGATCGTTCCTGGTAGCTGCAGAGAAAAGCCCCAGGACAAGTCTGGCAAGTAGCCTTATGTCCTTTCATCCCGCACGTCAGGGAAGGACCTTCTTCCTCAGCAGAAAGCTGACCCATACAGGGCTTGCAGGCAGGGCCTCTCTGCCCCAAAAGTCCAAGGCTCCTCGTGGCTCTGCCGTGCTCTAATTGATCACGAACTCAAAAGCAAGACGTGCACTCTGTGGTTCACACAAACACAACAGAAGCCAGAGCCTGGGGGGCCACTGCACAGTCCTGGCATGCGCAGCGCTGTTTGGAAATACTAGACCTTTCTGACGGCCGCCTTTCCTCTCCCAGGTCACCATTTAGGACACTGACCTGATCAGTGTTGTGACAGATTCAAGTTCTGCCCAAGTTAGAACCTTGAGTTACAACCCTGAGCAGGCCACCCTATCTCCATGCACCTCCCAGTCTCCGTCTGTGAGGTGGAGGTGCCAGCCCTGCTGTCAGGGATGACATCGGCGGAACAACACGGGACGTGTCCTAGCAGCTGGGTGTGGTCTGGTTCACGGGACCCTCAGGACACATAACGCCCGCCCGGGAGAGGCGGCCCCCAAGAGCTCCCTGTTCTAGACAGGTGAGAGGGGCTTACAGTAGTTTCCTCTCACACACAAGCTGAGTCAGTTCTGAGGTCAGGGAAGGACTGAGCGGACTGCCATGGTCCTGTCCGAGAGAGGTCTGGAAGGGAGACACTGTTGGTGAAGATCAAGTTATTCTAGTCTCCAAATACCACCAGCTCTTCGGCCAGGGGCGAATTAAGTGCTTCAGAAATATGCAACAGAGACCCTGTGCTTATGGGATGTGCCACACACATCTTCCTGTATCGAACGTGCGTCACTCCTGCAAGGCAGAACATTCGTTCTGCCGCTCTCTCATCTGTGCTACCCAGAGACCTCAGCCCAAGCTGGTTTGAAACCTGGTGACTGGGGCTGATTGCAACCTAGGTCAGCAGAGTAGGTGGCGCTGTCACTGCTGCTGCTTTTGTCTCTCTTCAGTGCCACAGTCCTGGGGCTTCCGCCTGTTCCCTCCCACCCAGGCCTGCACCACCGACCCACTACAGTGCGATGTAAGGCCTCCTCCTCCTCCTCCTCTCAGCCCTGCCTTCTTGTGCAGAGAGAATTATCGGGATGGCATCAGTCTTAATTTACTCAACACATATTTACAGGTTGCTTATCAGGATCATGGTGGGGAAAGACACAAGGAAACAAGCTCTAAGAATTAAGGACTATTCCTAGAGCTTGGGCTTGAGAGACTGGGTGGCTGGTGGTCACATAAAATGAAATAAGGAAGACAGAAAAGCAAACATGGGGAGCTAAAGATTTTATTTTATAGTGAGAAAGAGGCTCAAATGCACTGAAAGAAACTTCCATATCATTTAAGTGTGGCACCCTTGTGAGACAGGGGAATAGCATCCAGGATTCCTTCCCTGGTTTATATTCTCCAAATGGAAAGCCAACCTAATGAATAAACCTGTTCATCTCTGTTTCAGATCAGAGTGAAAGTAATACTGAACTCATTGACCCTCTTTGCTGCCATTACTGGAATAATTCTTTTGATCATGGACATACTTAATATCAAACTTTCCCATTTTTTAAAAATGGAGAGACTGATTCTTATTAAGACTCCCGTGCCATATATTAACATATACAACTGTGAACCAGCTGTTCCCTCAGAGAAGAACTCTCCATCCACACAGTACTGTTACAACATACAATCTGTGTTCCTGGTAAGTGTAAATGGGCTTCTCTCCAGGGAGGAAATGCTGCACGCATTCTTACCATGAGTATCAGCTCTAGACCCAACTCAAGTCTGCTCCCCATTGCCTGTGTGCCTTTGGAGCAAGAATTTTACCCATACGCTGCCTCAGTTTCTCCAACTGTAAAATGGAAATGTAACATTGTTTCGTTTGTAGGGTTGTTCTCAGGAATAATTGAGTTAACATGTACAAAGTACTTAGAAGAGTGATATTTAGAAAACAATGTTTACCTGCTTTACACTGTTATTATTAATACAATCAGTGCTACCAATATTCATCACTATTACATTAGAGGAATATGGAAGGAATTCCTAAGATACTATGAACATCTGTTCCTTCATGGAGTTTTTAATGTTGAGTTTGAAGGGAAAAATACACATTCCCCAACTGTGGAGAAGTTTCCTGGGTGTGGTACCACACCACATAAAACTGGATAGAATTTAACTCTTTTCTTTTTTAATGTATTTTTTTTTGGCCGGGTACCGGGGATCAAACTCAGGTCCTCGCGCTTGCGCAGCAGGCGGTGAAACCACTGAGCTAAATGGCCAGCCTGACTCTTAACTCAATATTTATTCTACACAGAGTTGATTCTCCGACTGAGTATTCCTGCTCTAGTTCCTTCAGCAACGTGATAGCCATCTGTTGTGTGCCTGAAGTTGTCTTAAGGTTCAGCTTACAAAGGCGACGTCCTCTAGACTAGCTGTCCCCACTTCGAGAGCTGATCTTTGAATCGCTTGGTTTTAGTCAACAGCCACACGGTGAGCGCCGTTACTACACTGTCACCCTCGCTCCTGTCTTCCAGGGCATTCTGTCGGTGATGCTGACCTTTGCCTTCTTCCAGAAACTTGTGGCAGCTGGCATCGTTGAGCACGAATGGAAAACACTGTGCTCCAGATCCAAAGCCGTAAGTAGACGCCACTCTGCCCATCACCGTGCACCACACCGCGTCCTTCATGGAGAACGGGCTCTCAGGAGACCTTGAAACTATGAGCGTCGCTAGGAACGATCTTCCACATTTCTAGAAAGCAGAAAATATCAATAGTGAAGACAGTGTCTTGAAATTGGAAATCAGCCTAGAGTTCGATGGAGAACATAGGTCTACCATAGGTGAATCTTCTCACCTGCCTTTCTCCTCAACTTCAGACGACTTCCGTCTCACTTTCATAGTTCTACACTTAGCGCATAAAAGCGGAGGCCTGAGGTCCGAGCCTGGGTGAAGTCACTGGTTCTTTGGCTTCATCTCTCGGTCTCCCGTCTTCTTCCCAAGCCTCCACCTAATTCCTCTCCCAAAACAATAGGTTCAAAGAGACTCCAAAGCTGGGAAATACAAATATCCTGATGATAGATCTGCTTGCTGCTTCAGAACTACTTAGATTTTAAATAGACAGATTTACAATTTATTTTGCAAATGCAGAACATAGGTAACAAAGAGAAAATTACTTCCCCAGGGCTAGGATCACAGCAGAGGAGCCAGAACTAGAATCCAGCTCCTCTGTTACTGTAGAGTTCCTCTCCCACGCTGTGTGCTCCTTCCAGGCAAAGCAGCAGGGCCTGCAGCCCTCCAGGGTTGACTCAGACTTGCATTTTGATAAGAAAGTGATTTGACAAAGAGCTGAGCACTTGAGTAATTAGTCCTGGTAACTGGAGGTAAATAATATAAGCTGCATAAAAACTAGGAGATACTTGATAAAGATGTGTAGAGATTACTGAGAAAGATGTCAAGATCAAAGCCAAGAAAAATGTGTTTGTGTTCCAGAACGTGGTTCTCTTGTCAGCTGAAGAGAAAAAAGAACAGACAATTGAAATAAAGGAAGAAATGGTTGAGCTAACAGAAGTATCTTCCCAATCAAAGAATGAAGAAGAGATAGAAATTATTCCAGTCCAAGAGGAGGAAGAAACTGAAGCAAATTTTCCAGAACCTCCACAAGACCAGATATCCTCCCCAGCAGAGAATGACAGCTCTCCTTAAATCATTTCCTCTGCTTTCTGTCTCCTCTTTCCAAGCATTAGTGTTTTTAGCTTCCAAAAAACAGCCAACCTGTTGAGGTCCGCTCTCTGCACATCTTTCCCATAATTTCATTTGCCGTTGGCATTGAATGAACATATCCTCTGGCTTCTTCTATGATTCAGAGAACGTAGCAAATGTAGCTGATTGTTTTGTGATGTTTCTTGTTCAGAGCATCTTTCTTACACTGGAAAGTGGCAAAATAAATACTGCAGAATATGATTTCCTACTAGATTTTTTATGCACAGGCTTTTTAGTACTAGTAGTAGTGGTGGTGGTATTGTTGTAATTTCTTCACCAGAAAATGGAAAACTCTGCACCTGATGGAGATGAATCCTCGGTGCCATCCCTAAACTGCCCTGAATTCCTTCCATATCTACATTTTTGGTGGAGTCCCTTCTGCCTACTTGCTTCAGTAATAATCAAAATGAGAGTCAGTAAGGAACCAGTTCCATGTATCTTCCCATGGGGCTGACAGTGTGGTGAATTCTTAGAGCCCCACAGCCCCTTCCAGAAGCTAAGTGGCCAAAACTCACCGCTCATCTGTACAAGTGCCCTAGCTTATGCACGCCTGGGATCTGTCTTCACTTTCCCCAACTCCTGGTTAGGCTCTTGGTTGCAGTATCTACCTGCTTCTAACATTTATGAGAAGAATGACCGAAGAAAATGTCATAATTGGTACCCAAATCTTAAGTAATAATCAGTCAACACTGTGTTTATAGATTGCTTTCCAGATGACCAAGTATTCTATTAGGTAGTTTCATTTGATCTTCTATGATCAAGAAAGAATCTCCATCCTTATTTTACAAGTAATTCAGTTAACCAAATAAAAGTAATCTGTCATGAGCCACGGCTAGTAATTATGAGAAGCTTGTTTCATACACAGATCTTTATATTCAAATCCTGGTGATGTTGGAAGTAACAGAATTATCTACCCAATGACTTCATAAACTGCTAGAGCCAAACCAGTAGGTTTTATCAAGAATCTACTCTGACCAACCTTAAACAGGTAGTAAGAGTCATAAAACACACAAAATCAGGTTTTACCTCTTGGGACTAAAAACACTTAGAAATTAAAAACACTCAGAAAACTAGTTATGTCATTAGTAATAATTAGCTAGTAGAATATGTACAGTGTCTACATAATATTCTCAGAAATAACTTCATGCTTGGAAAAAGCATAATCAAAATGCCAAATCTCAGGCAATAGTCTCCTACTTTTTCCTGCTTGTGTTCAAAGATACTAGTGTCATACCTTGAAAGAATGATGATGTAGGAAGACATCACTCTAATAGATCATTCATATGCCAACTATATCAACCACCCACTTCCAAACCTGGGTGATTTACACTCCCTGTGACATTGTCACTTTGCTAGGGGCTGACAGAGGGAGATATGCCCTGCAACTAGAAGAAAGGAGACATAGATCAATTCTCTTTGTTAAGCCTTCACAATTCACTCTAAATACATAAAATGTCGTGTTTTTGTCTACAGCTGATGATTCCAACATGGGTGTTTCCAGTTCTTCTTTACTCCTCTAATGTCCAACTACAGGAGGCTCCTCTAGTCTTGAGTTCATTTCCTGTACCGCAATCTAGGTTTGAACCATCTGATGTCAGGTCACCAATATTCGTGTGAATGTGTTCTTACACACGCACATCCCAAGGAAATGTTCACAGCATCGGGTGCTAGTGACACGCCACTAACTCTCAGCAGTCCAGTGTGACTGCGACATATGGCATGTGCTCTTGCCTTGACTAAAGAAAAGGAGAACCAAGCCAATGGCTGTTGCAAAATCAGAAAACCTTCAAAAATTCATGATTTAATTTCCAATTTTCTCTGTTGCTGCAATATATATGAGAATCCCTTTGCAACACCACTGGTTTCCTCAGGAATTTCATTTGATTCATTTTTCTGATCTCAATTATTTTTTTACCAATTCATAGAACTCCTTATGAGACATTTTTTAATGTCTACTGAAGAAGAATGAAAATTCATGCTATGACTTTCTCTCTATTATCCCTTTATCATTAAAGCATCAAATAACATTGACCAATAGCAAACATGCTTTGCCCTGAATACAAAATATGTTCCCTGGCTTTAAATTCGCTTTTTCCTGTTAATATTCATTTTTGTAAAAAGTTTTATAGCCATAAAGGGAAAAAAATTTTAAATCAATTGCAGCACTAATTATGAGATTGACATAACTTCTTTTGGTTTCCCTTCTTCACTTCTGATCCCCATTCATAGTAGGTTAGGTCATCTCATCTCATGCTTTCCAAGAGGTCAGTCCGTGGTCGGTTAGCTCCATTGCTTGGGGTCTGTAATGAAGTAGAAGAGCATGGTAGGGGGCACACAGTGGAGCAAACCTCAAATCATGGATCCTGGAAAGAAACAAAGGAGATGAAGGGGCGGGGGTCTGAATATCCCCATCAAGCGTAAAATTCCCAGATAACCTAACTTCCTGTCAGGGCTACCTCAGACAGGTTTCACCACTTACCAGCAGTGCCGGGATGAACCAAACCTTTAGCATAATGAGGCTTGGGGATATTTAGGAGCCAAACCATAACACAGAGTAAAGGAAATCGTTAGGGTTAGAAGGGTGTGCCTAAAGACAGGAAGACCCCCAGTCTCAAAAGTCTGCCTGCCTGATTTAAGGTGATAAAAACATATCCATCAGAGAAAACCAATTTGAATCCAAGAACATTCAATAGAAAAAGAAAAATCTCAACAAATAGTCATGGACAACTAATGGCCACATGCCAAAGAATGAAATTAGAAACATAACTCACACAATATCCAAAACCAAAGTCAAAATGGATCAGAGGCCTAAATGTAGGAATTAAAACTACAGTGGACCCTTGACTTAGAAACTCAAATTCGTCCCCCAGGGCTGGTTGTAATTCAAGTTTGTAAATTGCCTTCAAAGTCTCTCTTCTGTGTAATTTTAGGCCATACTTTCTTCCAGGCAGATCTCAGTGTCCTTAGAGAGACATTGGCCCAGGATTTCTCAGTGAACCCCACACAGGAGAAGATGTAGTCATGTTCCTTCCAGCACTCTTTAAGGGTTAAATCTGTATCTGAGACCATCTGGAAGCACAAGTGACCAGCATTTGGGTCATAACTCAAGACTTTGGTGGTAAGTTCAAACTAAAATTCCAGTTGTAACCCAAGTTGTTCACACATCAGGCTGGTCATTGTTAGACCCAGCAAGACAGAACCAACCAGAGACCTATATTAAATCCACACAGGAGTTTATTACCAGCCAGGACCCAAGCCGAGCATCGGACTCAAACCTTGACTAGAGGGAGACAAACATGTTTTATACACCTTTGAGGCCAGCAGTTTCTAGGCCCCCCTATGGGATAGAACTAGCAAACCAAGCAAAAGGTACAGAAGCAGAACGTCTTGCTGTTAGAACATTTGTAAAACAATAGTTGATTAATTGTTGTTTCTAAGAGACTTTCTAAGGGGAGGAGGTTTTTAAGCTTCTTCCTTCTAAGTTTATCTAAAGGGCAGGCAGGTGGGTTGTCCAGCAGCAATATGGAGTCTGTTTTGCTAACTAGGGTCCTTCAGTCATAACTCCAGGGTCCACTATATACAAAATGTAAGCTTTGTGACCTTGAGTTAGCCACAGTTTCTTAATTATGACACCAAAGTATAAGCAACAAAAAAGATATATTGGATATCATCAGAACTTAAAACCTTTGTGTTTGTGTTTCAAAGAACACTGTTTTAAAAAGCATAAATATAACCCACACAAGAGGAGAAATTTTGCAAATCATACATATAAAAAGGGCCTAGTCTCCAGAATATATAGAGGAAAGCTTACAACTGAACAATAAAAAGGCAAATAGCCTAATATTAAAATTGACACAGGGGGCCGAGGATTTAGCTCAGTGGCACCACGCCTGCCTCACAAGCACAAGGTCCTGAGTTTGATCTCTGGTACCAAAAAAAAATTGATAAAGGAATTAAATATAGATTTCTCCAAATAAGATATACAGATGCCCAATAAGCACATGAAAAAATGTTCACTGTCAGGCACGAGGGACATGCAAATCAAAACCTCAAAGAGATAGTACTTCATGCTCATGAGAATGTTGTCAGTTTAAGGAAAGTAACAAGTGTTGGTGAAGAGAAACTGAAATCTCAGATAATGCTAGTGGGAATGTAAACTGGTGTTACTGCTTTGAAAAACTGTTAGGCAAGTCCTTTAAAAAGCTGAATGTAAAGTTTACCATAAGACCCAGTAAGTTCACTACTATGTAGACAGATACTGAAGAGAACTCAAAACATATGATCACACAGAAACCTACATACAAATGTTCATAACCATAGTAATTAAAAAGGGAAAACAACTTAAATGTCTATCAAATGAAGAATGGGCAAAGAAAATATGATATATCTATATGAGACATTATTCAGCCAACAAAAAAGAATAAAGTACAGGAGTAAACCTTGTGCAAGAAGTCAGATGCAAATGGCCAAATAATGTTTGATTCCATTTATATGAAATGCCCAGAATAGGCAAATCTCTCAAGCCAGAGAAGAGATTTGTAGTTGCCAGAGACTAGGAGAAGAAGAAAATAAAGAATAACCACTAAAGGATGGGATTCTTTATACAATGGTGATGTTTGTACTATCTTGTGAATTTATTTTTTAAAACACCTAAAAGGATGGATTTTGTGATCTGTGAATCATATCCCAGTAAATAATTTTAAGTGATACGCAGTGATGCGCACAACAGCAAAGAACTAAAAAACAGAATAATGTCCTAGTGCTTAGCAAAAAATAAGTGTTTGATATGAAAGCAGAAGGAGCACAAGAACACAAGAAACACTAGAAGAGTCACGCGGAAGACGCCGAATCAGCCCGCTGCAGACAGGCAGGTCTGTGCACGCCCTACCGAGGTCCTGAGTCACGCGGACGACACCGAATCACCCCACTGCAGACAGGCAGCCACCTGATTCCACATTACCAAGGCGCAGAGGACACCAGACCACCAGACAAAGGTACTGAGTCCCACTGTTCCCGCCCCAGAGGTAGGGGCTTCTGAGCCGTGATCCAACTGCTCCTGGTCCAGAGGAAGGGGCTTCCCAGTCACCATCCCTCCCGCTGCTCCCAGCCTAGAGGAAAGGGCTTTTGGGCCACCTTCTGTCCCACTACTCCTGGCCTAGAGGAAGGGGCTTCCGGGCCACCATCCCTCCCATCACTCCCGGCCCAGAGGGAGGGGCTTCTGAGCCACCGTCCCACTGCTCCTGGTCCAGAGGAAGGGGTTTCCCAGCCACCATCCCTCCGGCTGCTCCCAGCCCACAGGAAAGGGCTTTTGGGTCACCATCCCTACTGCTGCTCCCGGCCCCTGTCCCACCTCTCCCAGCTCAGAGGAGGTAATCCGTGCAGGCGCTAACAGCCCCCCACCCCAGTCGAAATGAGAAAACACATAAATAAGTTTCAAAACCAGACTTCCAGATCACCTACAGCAACCCCAAAGGGAAATGAGATGGAACACTCTGATACTCAACCACCTGGACCCACTGAACTGGCAACAAAAGGGGATCTGGAAAAAATGAAATCAGAAATAATTTCTCAGATAACAGGAGAAATTGTGCCCTTAGTGCAAAACATGATTAATAAATCTAGAAAGGAGCTAAGGAACATGATGGAATCCCAAAATAAGAAACAAATGGAATCCATAAAACAGATGCAAATAGATTTCCAGGACATGAAAAACTCCACTGAAAGTCTACACAGCAGAATGAGCCAATGTGAGGACAGAATTTCAGATAGAGAAGATAAGATTGCAACTAGTGACCAGGAAAAGAAAAATTGCTTCAAAATTATAAGGGAACATGAGAAATCAATCCAGCAGCTGCTAGATGATGCAAAAAAGAATAACATAAGACTGATTGGGCTCAATGAAGAAACAGGAGAGAGTGGAGATGACATAAAAAATATCTCTTCACAGAAATAATGGCAGAAAACTTCCCAAGCAGGGGAAAAGAGCTTGACATACAGATACGTGAGGCATACAGGACTCCAAATAGCCTTGATCAAAAAAAATCTACACATAGGCATATAATTGTTAAGATTCCAGAAACACAACAGAAGAACAAAGTTCTCCAAGCAGTCAGAGAAAAGAAACAAATCACATAGAAAGGAAAGCCCATCAGAATCACAGCAGACTTCTCAACACAAACCATCAAGGCAAGAAGAGCTTGGAGTGACATATTCCAAGCCCTAAAAGAAAACAGCCTCCAACCCAGATTGATGTACCCTGCAAAACTATCTTTCAAAATGGATGGAGAAATAAGATACTTTCATGACAAAGAGCACCTTAGGAACTTCGTGAATACCAAACCAGCACTCCAAAGAATTTTACCCAATAGCCTAGGAACAGACATTGAGGATCACAACCCCAGGAAGCAAAGCAGAATGAACCCATATGACACAACAAGAAATTAAATGTAAAGGGGGAGAACCCAACAAAAAGAAAAAGTCATGGCAATGACAAGTCAATACATTTCAGTTATAACCATCAACATTAATGATCTCAACTCGTCAATCAAAAGAAATAGACTGGCAGAATGGGTCAAGAAGCAAAATCCAACAATATGCTGCATACAAGAAACACACTTAATTCAAAAGGAAACTCATAGACTGAAAGTTAAAGGGTGGAAAACAACACTGCATGCGACAGGAACCCAAAAAAAAGCAAGAGTAGCTATCCTCTTGGCAGATCAAGTAGATTTCAAACCAACACTAATTAAGAGCAACGAAGAAGGACATTACATCCTTGTAAAGGGAAGAATCCAAGAGGGAGAGATGACAATCATAAATATCTATGCACCAAACACTAGTGTGCCCAACTATATAAAACAAATACTAACGGACATGAAAAGTCATATATGCACTAATACAATTGTAGTGGGGGACCTCAACACCCCACTGTCACAAATAGATAGATCAACTAGACTAAAAATAAGCAATGAAATACTAGAACTCAATCGAACTCTTGAACAAATGAACTTAACAGATGTTTACAGAGTCTTCCACCCCACAAAATCAGAATACACATTTTCTCAGCTGCACATGGGTCATTCTCCAAAATAGACCACATACTCACACATAGAACATGTTCAAGTAAGTGCAAAGGAATTGAAGATATCCCCTGTATATTATCAGACCATAGGGCGATGAAATTGGAGATCCATAGCAAAAGAAACTCAAAAAATTTCATAAACATGTGGAAATTGAACAACACACTTCTGAATAACCAATGAGTCACAGAGGAAATTAAAGAAGAAATCAGACAGTTCCTTCAATTAAATGACAATGACAACACAACATATCGGAATCTATGGGACACAATGAAAGCAATCTTATGAGGGAAATTCGTAGCAGTGAATACACATATTAGGAAAACAGAACAAGCCCAATTAAACAACCTGATGCTGAACCTCAAGCTTCTAGAAAAAGAAGAGCAGGACAACCCCAAAGCTCATACAAGGGAGGAAATTATAAAGATCAGAGGAGAAATCAATGCAATGGAGACTAAGAGAACAATACAAAAAATCAATGAAGCCAAGAGTTGGTTCTTCGAAAGAATCAACAAAATTGACAAACCTTTAGCCAACCTTGTCAGAAAAAGGAAAGAAAGGGCCCAAATCCATGCAATTAGGAATGAAAAGGGTGAAACTACAACAGACCCAGCAGAAATCCAGAGGGTCATCAATACCTACTTCCAGAACCTGTACACCAATAAGATGGACAACACAGAAGAAATGGACAGATTCCTAGATATATATGAATTACCAAAGTTGAACGAAGAAGACCTAAACATTCTGAACAACCCAATATCAACCAATGAAATTGAAAACATAATTAAAAACTTATCAACTAAGAAAAGCCTTGGCCCTGATGGCTTCACTGCTGAATTGTACAAGACATTTAGAGAGGAACTGCTGTCACTACTGTTTAAACTCTTCAATGAAATTGAAAGGGAAGCAATACTCCCAAATTCATTCCTGGAAGCAAGCATCACCTTGATCCCCAAAGCAGAGGAAGACTCAACTGAAAAGGAGAACCATAGGCCAATCTCACTAATGAACATAGATGCAAAAATCCTCAATAAGATACTGACAAATAGAATGCAGAAGATCATCAAGAAGATCATACACCCTGATCAAGTGGGATTCATCCCACGGATGCAGAGATGGTTCAACATATGCAAAATCAATGTAATACACTATATCAATAGAGCCAAGGACAAAACCATATGATTATCACCATAGACCCAGGAAAAGCATTTGACAAAATCCAACATGCATTTATGATAAAAACCCTACAAAAAATTGGAATAGATGGTCTCTACCTCAAACTGATAGAAGCCATCTATGAAAAACCAACAGCCAATATCATACTAAATGGTCAAAAACTGAAATCCTTCACACTCAAATCAGGAACAAGACAAGGATGTCCGCTATCACCACTCTTGTTCAATATAGTTCTGGAAACATTAGCCACGGCAATTAGACAAGAGAAAGAAATAAAAGGAATAAAGATAGGAAATGAAGAAGTCAAATTGTCATTATTTGCAGATGACATGATACTCTAGATAGAAGACCCCAAGAACTCCACCAAAAGTCTTCTAGACTTAAGAACCAAATTCAGTCAAGTAGCTGGTTACAAGGTCAACACACAAAAATCAATAGCTTTCCTCTACACAAATGACAGACTCACTGAGAGAGAAATAGGGCAAATAATTCCTTTCACAATAGCATCCAAAAAACTGAAATACCTAGGAATCATCCCAATGAAAGAAATCAAAGACCTCTTCTCTGAAAACTATGGCACTCTGAAAGGAGAGATTGAAGATGATATCAGAAAATGGACAGACATCCCCTGCTCCTGGGTAGGAAGGATTAATATTGTGAAAATGGCCATACTTCCAAAACTGCTATATAGATTTAATGCAATTCCAATTGAGATTCCAGCAGCATACTTCATAGACCTCGAGAAAACAATCCAAAAGTTCATTTGGAGCAAGAAGAGACCCAGAATAGCAAAAGCAATTCTAGGTAACAGAGACATGGCAGGGAGTATCACAATCCCCAACCTGCAACTCTACTACAAAGCTACTATGATAAAAACAGCATGGTACTGGCAAAGAAACAGGCTTGAGGACCAGTGGAACAGATTAGAAGATGCAGAAACAATGCCAGACACACTCAGCCATCTCATCTTCGATAAAGGAGCCAAACACCCTCACTGGAGGAAAGATAGCCTCTTTAATAAATGGTGCTGGAAAAATTGGGCTTCAACTTGCCAAAGATTAAAACTAGACCTGTATCTCTCACCATGCACTAAACTGAAATCAAAATGGATTAAAGATCTAAATATTAAAATAGAAACTCTGAACCAGTTGGAACAGAGGTTAGGTAGAACCCTTGAAGACATCGGTGTAGGAAAAGATTTTATGAACAAAACCTCAGTTGCCTGTGAACTAGCACAAACAATCAACAAATGGGATCTCTTCTTATTAAAAAGCTTCTGCACAGCAAGAGAAACCACCAGCAGTGTGAAGAGACAACCCACAATGTGGGAAAAAATCTTCACCTGCTCTTCCTCAGACAAAGGTCTACTATCTCGAATCTATAAAGAACTTAAAAAGATCAGATCTCCCAAATTTAAAGAGCCAATCCAAAAATGGGCATCTGAAATGAACAGACATTTCGCACACAAAGAAGTAGAAATAGCAAGTAAATACATGAAAAAATGTTCAACATCACTGGTCATTCGAGAGATGCAAATGAAAACAACCCTGAGATTCCACTTCACTCCAGAAAGAATGGCTGCTATCATGAAATCAACCAGTAAGAAATGCTGGCGGGGCTGTGGGGAAAGAGGAACCCTGCTCCACTGCTGGTGGGAGTGTAGACTGGTGCAACCACTGTGGAAATCAGTATGGAGATACCTCAAAGAACTAGGACTGGAAATCCCATTTGACCCAGCTATTCCACTGCTGAGGATCTTCCCCAAAGAATTAAAAGAATCATACCACAGTGATATATGTGCACCCATGTTCATAGCAGCGCAGTTTGTAATAGCTAAAACTTGGAAACAACCCAAATGCCCATCAACTGGTGACTGGATAAAGAAAATGTGGTTTTTTTATAAAATGGAGTACTACTCAGCCATAAAAAATGAGAAATTAGAGACATTTATAGCTAAGTGGATGCACATTGAGGCAATACTCTTAAGTGAAATAAATAGGACACACATGTGTAAATACCAAATAGTTTCTCTGGTGTGAGAAACTGAAAGTGTAAATAAGGACTAAATGTATAATAGGTAATGTGAAATAGGAAGAAAAGGGGCAAAGGAGAAGGAAGTGGGAGGGCTAGGGGAAAGGGTAGAAGGGAATGGAATTAATATGAGAAAATGGAAAAATAGGAACAAAATCTTTGTAAATAGGGAGGACTGGAGGGGTTGAAGGGAGGGCTGGGCAAGGGTGAAAAATAAGAACCAAGAGAGACTATGTAAAGGTGCAAATTTCCAATGAAGAATGTCATTATATTGTATACCTAAAATGTACCAATTATTAGAATGAATAATTGATAATGTAAAATAGGAATAAAAGGTCCAAAGGGGTAGGGGTAGTGGGAGGCACATGGGAAAGGAAAGAAGGGAAAGGAAAAAATGATGAGAAATGGAAAAAATGGAAATAAAGTCTTTGTAAATAGGGAAGGGTGGAGTGGGTGAAGGGAGGGCTAGGAATGGGGAAAAAATAAGAACCAAGATGCATTATATAAAGGTACAATTCCCAATGAGAAATGTAATTGTGTTGTATACCTACAATGTACCAATAAAAGAATTTAATACAAAAAAAAAAAAGAAGAGAAACACTAGAAACCCCATGAAATAGAAAGGAGCTGAGTTCAATCTCAGAGAATAGGTGGAAATTACATGGTAGGGAAAGAGGGAAGAATATCCGATGTGGGGAAATTTCTAGTTATGTTCAGGGGCAATAACGGAATAACAAGGGTGAGAGGTAGTTCAATTAGGGTATAATTAAAATTAAGGCAGTAGAGGAAATCCAGAAGCATGCTAGGCAGGGTCTTGAAGGCCTTCCACATCTGGACTCTCACTGGTAAGCATCAGAGAGTCATTTGAGGTATCTGAGTAGAAAAGTAACAAATTCTCATTAATAATTTTGAAAACATGTGAGACAGCAGAAGTACAGAAGACACTGGGCCTGAATTAAAGATTAGAAAGAAGGATGTGTAGATTTTAGAGGGGTTTTCTTGAAGTGGGTGGGACTTAATGGATGTGAAGGGTTTCATTAGAGATGAAGAGTGAAGAAGGAAGAAATCAAAGACATCTCTGAGCTTTGAGCCTGAATGATACTGCAGAAGGCAGGGCAGTCAGACTGCTCAGGACGCTAATGGAGCGAGAGGGAAGCATGGAAATTGGCTCATGAGCTCCCACTGAACTGGTCCACAGTTTTATATTGTAGAGGGGAGATTCATTATTAAACACTGCAAAGTCTATACAGATCAGAAATCAGCTAAAAGAAAGGGTTGAAAATGAACTGCATGACTTAGCCGCCTAAAACTGAAAGGCTGGGTTTGGGGACTAGGTAAGAGTTCCCAGGGGATGGAGACACGCTGTAGGGAAAGCCCCCAGCAGGCTATCTGAAAAAGTGCAACAGATGACAATGAAGCTGGGGCACCTAAGAAAGCAGGAGGGGACTGAGAGAGTGTCCTGTCTCGGAGGCTAAGAGAGCCGAGTGTCTCAAAGGGCAAAGCAGCCGCAGAGAAGTGCGGTGGAGAAACGAGAAAAATGAGAATCAAGTGGAGGCCACTGGATTCACTAACTAGGGGAAGCAGTTTCGGAAAAGTAACCATGAGAAGAAACAAAATCTACTCCATTGGAAAATGAGTGTGATGTGTCAGCATGCAAACGTGGGAGGTGTCTGATTGCACAGGAATGGAGAGACACGACGCTATGGTTTGTGTGAGAATCTCGGTCAACAATTTCAGGTCAGAACCCGGCCAGAGTGACCAGGCAACCTGAAAAAGGATTTATTGAGCACCTACAGTGTGGTGATTCCTTAAAGACAGGAGATAAAGCAAGAACAACATGACAAAGCTCCTGTCTTGGCGGCGTTCACAGCCCTCAGACGCACTAGTCTGCATCTCCCGAGTGAGGGTCAAGAGGAAAGTTCAGGTCCCTGTATCCCCTTGGAGCTGAGGCCCCGGCACATCGGCACATCATCCCAGGTCGTAGTAATCTAGTGACCTATTAACGACTGTGCGTGGCTTTCACAGTGTTCTTGATTGTCAGACAAATATTTGCTCAATTTCAATGGAAGCAACCCGTAGGGCCGATGCCACAGGAACTCCTTTGTGGACTGCAGCATGGACAAGAGAAATGAATACTGCTCCATGGACCAGGTGGGATGGGGGAAAGGGGAGTCCGCAGCCCTCGAGTGTCAGGAAACTCCAGCACCAATTCTCATCAGCTGATACAGTAAAACAGCTACCGAGCCATCGATCCACCATTCTCAGGGCTTTGTCTTTGCAGGAAGTGAAACTTGTTAAAGTTATGCTTCCTGCTTCTGCAGGAAGCAGCTGCATTGAATCTAAGTTTGTGCAAGTACAATTTGCGTCACAAAACACTCCAAAACTTTATTAAAACTTAGTCAATGAGATAAGCACAGGATGTCTCTTTTAAGTAAACTTGAATTTGATGCTTGATAAAATAATAAGCTAAACTCTACCTAGGATGTATTATTCATAGGGCTTTGATTTATAATTATAAAACCACAAGATTCTTCTTAAAAATTTTTATTTTTTAAGATTCTTCTGAAAAAATTTTTTTTCTGTCCTGGGTTCACTTGAAAATTTTATAATCAAGAAAGCTCTGAGAAAGACAAATTCAAAAGGTGTTGTCATTGGATGGGGAGAAAAGAGTATTTTAGCATTTTAAGTGGAGAAGTGTAACATTTTTTAAAACTAATAGCTTTCACCTGCACCTAAGGAGCCTTTCAAACTCCTGACATTTGTTTCCCAGAGAGTCTGGCACTAGCACTAAGCCACACACAGTTTAGGAAGACCTTTTTTAAATCACTTCGAGAACTGCTCTAAATTTCTTCTGTGGAGTCCAAGATGCAACAAAACATAGAACCAACCAGAAAGGACAAATGTCTATCTGTCCTTCTTTCCTTTGTTTTGCTTTTGGCTTGGGTTTTTGGTTTGTTTTTTTATTTTAGAGGGACCATCTTTACAGAAAGTAGATAATTTAATTTCTGAAGAAACAGAATAAAAAGAATTTTTGTGAGGTAATTAATAAAAGCAGTAAAATGGTAAGAGAAAAGACGCGTGAGTTAAAGAGAACTGGATTAGAATCTCATGAAAGAGAAAGGGGCATTGGTGAGACGGTGTTTGCCAACTCCCAGAGCATTTCCCGGGGGTGGACACCAGGCGTGAGGACAGCCCCTGGGAAGCCAGACTATGTTCCATCAGAGCTGAAGTGACGGTTGTATGTGCTGCTCTCACACATAGGCATTTAACAAGCAAAGGATGCTTGTGTCTATGTACAGGAAGTAATCTGCATAATTAATCCCTGAGTCTAGATTTCAACTTGCAGGACAGGAAGAAGGACAAAGCACAAGGAGAGAGAAGTAGCAGGAAGAAGCAATGTAAGACAAAGACTCCTGCTTCTTAGGCCTCTCGATTTAGAATTATGCCTACGCTTCAGAGGAGTGAAACAAGAGGGAATTCATTTAAATTAATAGAAGAAATACACTGGCCCAAAATAAGAGGAAGAGAAACCCATTTTGTTGTGCATATGTGACAAGTGTGTGGGTGGAAACACCACACTCAGAAAATCGCTTATCCTCAGCTCAACTGATGACTCCATTTGACAGATTTAACCAGGGGCCACTTCCCAAGGCCACACAGACGGCGAGAAGGGAGCAGGGACACAAACATCACCCCAACTACCAAGTCTCTGTCCTTTCTGTCTGCCCTGAGACTAAAGAGAAAACTCTCACTGCCTTCCCTCTAACGATGCACATATTGAGTCAATTTCCCACCTTTTCCCACTCTGTAACGTCTCTGAAACCCTTCGGTCTCAGAGTGACGAGAGTTTTTCTTTCAGTGGTCCAAAAAATAAGGGCACACATCTCCAACCATGATGTGACAGATTCGGTGATATACTATGCGCCTACCTTGGGGGGATAACACAATACTTAGATTTGGACACTCATCCTTGGATGAAAAGCAGGAGCCGGGATAGGACATCTCTAGGAGGTGGCTTTGTTTAGTTCGATGTTCTTCATTCACACTTAGTTTGACAATGCTTCATCCTGAAATACTTTACCCTTGGCCAAAACAATTCTATCAAACTGCTTTAGCTTCGTCTACCTGAAAAAAATGACAGGCTGTGCTCGCAAAAAGAAATTTTCATTAATAATGCAAATGCAACGTGTTAGAAAGGTTCCTGTAAACTCAAGGGAAGAATCGGGGCAGAGAGCATGACCCTCAAGCCCATGCTACTCCAGCTTCACCTCTCACTGCAGAGAGCAGCGACTTCCAGGGGAGGAGGAGGAGAACGGGAGACCATCCGGGGACAGGCAGCAGGCTGGCCACCTGCATCCCCAGTGCCCTCCACCTCTGTTCACGGACATGGGGACCAGGTGGGCTCATTTCTCCCACTCATCCTCAGAGCAGAAGAGGACAGTGACCGCCAAACAAGACCAGGCCTCCCGCCCTTGTCACGGTGGGCTCAGACCTGGGGAGGAGGCAGTAGTGAGCATGGAGAGGACCCCGTGGCCCGCGGACGGGCCAAGATTCAATCCTCATGCTGCTGCTGCAAAACTACAGATGACTTCTGAGCCCCAGCGCCCGCAGTTGCTGAGGACGTGCTGCTCGGTCAGGTTTAAGGGCAACGGCTTCCTCAAAGCCTTCCCACTGCTCACTTTCTGTGCCTCTCTGATGGACCGAGTGGATTTCAGAGCAGAGTTGGCCTCTCTCATTACGGTGTGAGCTCCTTGGTGATGTAAAATCCATTTTTGTTCACCTCGGCACCCAGTCCCTGCTCAGCCAACATCCCTGAGTGACTACATCAGCCTTCGTTCTTTAAGAACCCAGAGGAATCGAATCCAACACGATTGTCATGAGCAACACTAACTCCTCGAGACTCTCGTGTGCGTTGTCGTCCACCTAACTGTACTTCCCTCCAAATGAGCAGCGTGAGGGGAGGGGTATGTCGGTCAGCTTGGTTCTGTCATCCCACAGGTGAGTGTGTACCAAAATGTCATGTACACCCCAAATAGACACAAGTTTTTATGTGCCAATTACAGAAACTGAATAATTGATGCAGAGGTCAATTCCAAGGACAGTGGTACCTTGGTTCACTAGCATTCATGTCACGATTTTGGGAAAGACAGCTGCAGGTGTGTTCATCACATGATGCAAACTTCCCAAGTGGAAGCAAAATTTTGCCAAACGTTTCTGTTTGCAAACCAGATAGTTGGAGAACAGAAGCATTCGTGAACCGAGGTATTACCATACTTTGGATTTTTAATTTCTTAGCTTAAACTTTTTGAGAGGGGTAAGCAGCTCAAATCAGGATTTGTAACTGATTCTCTCGTCTATACCTTGCTGAAGGCACACCGCTCCCATCTCTGTGTTGAGCTGTCGCCTCTTCTGTTGCCTTTGCTTTTAAAAACGGATGAAATCCCAACAACTTGCCTTCGCTCCTCGCTTGCCTGTGGACCCCACTTCCACTTTAACCCAAGCCTTGAAGGTTCTTTTCTTACATCTCTAAGAAAACAGTGATGTTGGCCGAGTCCTCCCTAAGCAGCAGACACTGCGCTGCCTGGCTCGCGTGTTTACCATGGTTCGTCCTCACCACAGCCCCCTGCTCTTTCCCAATTTCAAAGACAAAAGCGCAGAGGGGTCCACTTGCCCGCTCACACCTGGGAAGAGAGAGGGCAGGAGTCTGAATGCACGGTGTCTCCTTCAATTCCTTCTTGCTCATCACCTCCAGGGACTCTGCCTCCCTGTCTTTGCAAGCACCGTCTTTCCCTTACATGTACAACTTCTGGTCTGCCTAGCTTTGCTTTTTGTGCTTGTTGTTGTGTTTTCACATTTTGGGAAATAATTCTACTTTCACAGAAGTTGCTGAGATAGCCCAAGGAGCTGCCGGATGCCCTGCAGCTTCCACCTTGTCCAGACCTCCTGTAACCACCGTGCCCCGACCAAAACTAGGAAGTGAGCATCTGAGCAACACTGTTCACTACAACTCAGAACTTGCTCAGATTTCGTTTGGAATGCACGGACTTGTTCTGTGTGTGTGAATAGTTCCTTCACCACATCTGGGGGCCGTGTAGCTCCTAACAGTCCTGCCACCCACACAGCCTTGGGAAAGTGGAGACCCCACAAACTCCCTGCATTGACCTGTTACCCTCTAAGCCTCAATCACCATCAGTCTATCCATCACTGTATGAGGTGTCATTTTTAAGAATATTCTACAGACAGAATCGTGGTTCCCAAAGTACAATAAGTGGCCTTCCTTCCACTAACCATGAAGACCAAAATCCAGAAGTCTGGCTCTCACTTCTGGTCTGCTTAACCCAAGTGTCTTTTTATAGTGTCTGTCACTCCAGTGTACCTGGTTGCTCTTTCTGCACCACGCTGGAGGTGGCTGTAGCTATGTCCCAGAGCAGGAGGGTGACAGCCGACTGGCATTCTGCCATAAAGCCCCACACCCAGGGGCCGCGACCGCCCCTCACTAACATCAGGTTCCTTCCTGGTTAGATTGCAACATCACCATATTCTAGAGACGAGTGTCTTGTCGCACAGCAAATTAGTGATTGATCCTCACTGGTGGAGTTAAAGATAGCAGTGTATCAGGGACACCCCACCACAGCAGGAACGTGAGCAGCCAACAATGTCTGCAGCCTTCTCCTTATACCTAACCTTATGCTGGGTGGTCTGCTAAGCCGTGAGCTTGGAGAATCTGATGATGAGACCCTATCTTAGGAAACCTGGTTTACCTGCCCATCAGAAACATGCAGGTACAACACTATAAAGAAGAGCACCTAAGAGTCACAGAACCCAGGACCGTGGGACAAATTTTCGACACGTTCACTCAGCAGAGCCTAAGACCTTTCCTGGCTCAGAGCTGGCGCTCAGTGGACACTCAGTGATCTTAAAATGTTCTCTGCTCTTTGCTAGCTTCTCTGGGTTGGCCGGGGTCCCAGAAACAATTCCTGCCTCGCTCATGGGATCCGGTGTCTGCCTTTGGATGACATACTTGACTATGTGACCCAGATAGACTTACCATACAAGCACTGTTAGCAAGTCCCCAGCCGTTTGTCACTTCCTGAGGTTCCATAGCATCAGAGGAAAAACAAAGCGACAAGTGTCCTTGCCTCTCCAAAGATCTAAGGTAACTTCCTGATACCTCAAAAGTACAAGGAAAGAACAGAAAAGCAAAGCAAACATTAAACACCCGGGACATCTAGTGGCGGGATCTGTCACCAGACGCTCCTGTCAGACTGCTCCTCCCCATCACATTGCCACTTAAAAAACCACCCACCTCAGTGGTCCTCCACCCGCCCAGTCCTGGCCGGCTCCTGGTCACCTACAGACTGGGCTGCCCCTGCCCCACGGGGTTCTGCTCTACTGGAAAGCGGCCTTAGACTTACACACTTCAGGAGACAGACGTCTGCCACTTCCCTGACTCACCCTGACCAAATTACTCGCCCTGCGAGACTGTTCCCTTGTGTATGAAATGGCAATGAGATCTATTACAGGACTGTGGTATGAATTAAAGATTTATATAAAGTCAATGTCCAGCAAATGGCATGTGATGTTATTCCAACCCAGTGCTAAATTACATTAAACGTACTGTCCTTTTTTCACTAACCACTGAAGGTGAGAATTTGTCATTAGTTCCAGATTTTTTCTAGGAGTCCTAAACATGCTCACCTCTTCTTGTTTAATTGTGACTCCATTTATCTGACTTTGCCTGACTTCTTTACTCATCCCACAGTTCTGGGGGCCTGGCCTTCACCATTCCCCTGGCCAGAAAGCTGCACCTGACCCTGTGTGGATGCAGAACTGGGTCTGGCAAACGTGGAGCCCCAGTGCCTGACACCCACTGCTGTTGCTCAAATGGTGGACAGACGAACCCTGAAACCCTTCCCTCCTTTCTGACTTTCTTGTCCATGAAAACAGAAATACAGAAAACGAGAGCCAGGGGCCCAGTGACTTCTCACTCATTGGATGGGTGCAGACCATCTGGGCCCTTACCAAACTTGAATAATGACTTGTGTGTGGTGTGAGCTCCATATCAGTCATGTTCCATGGGACCACAATGCAACATATGATATGCTAAGCTCAGTGTGTCAACTGTAACTCTATAAATACATACAAAACTTGAGACAACGCAAGCATATTTTATGGTGTTACTCATAGCAAAAGTTCTGTTCACAACCTTTGAAACAAGGGACTGAATTTACATATCTAAATGAAATATTAATTATGTCCAAGTGTTGGGATTATGAGTGCTTTTTCCTTCTTCTTTCTTTTTTAAGAAGCTATCTGCATTTTTCAATTTTGTTTACCAAATTTAAAAGACGTACACATGCAATATGAGACTAAACTGATTAGTCTTAGAAAACAGGGAAGAGCTGGAGAGATAAAAAGTAACTTGTGGTAGTGTCAGAGCAGGCTTCCAGTACAAACAAGAGGGCACACACAAGGAAGCATATTCCCAATTTAGGGTGAGAGACAGGGAGCAATAAAAGGACTTTGGAATTATACAAAGATGGGGAAAAGGGGAGCGTGAAGGAAGTAAAGCAGCATAAGATCCAGGTAAACATCTGCATCTGGAACAGAGCTTGCAGCTGAGGAGAAGGCGACCTGCAAACCAAGTAAGTCCATGAACCATCTCTGCTCTCTGCAGCTGCTCAGTGCAGGGTGAGTCTACCCAGGTGGCTTCTCTGCGGCACCCCATCCTGCCGGCTGGAGGGGTAAAGCCAATTCTTGACTCTATGTTGGGACCAGTAGGAAAATGAGGGGGAAAAAAACCATGAGAGGAATGTAATGCAGAAGAAACTACACAGGAGAGGACTGGAAAAAGTGGGCTATTACAAAGCAGATAAAAGATACTTCAAGAAAAACACACCAAAAGCTAATACTAATGAAGCCAGAGGATAGAAGTTAGGTAGATAGGTCACAGGTCCTAAATAGTTAACCCAAAATAAACTTAAAAATTGGGGCTTAAGAGAGGTAATAACCCAGAGGGCCCAAATAACTAACTCAAGCAAATGGACTATCGAGCCCTAATGAAATGCAAGGGGCAAAAAAGAAAACGAGGGTCCCTAAACAACTAGGAGAAGCCCTGGAGGAAGTGAAATTGAAATGCAAATAAACCAGCTTGCTTTCCCATCAAAAGCCTACCCGAAACTAGGAGCATCTCTGCGTTCATTTGCCCCTAGCAAAAACTGTACTGCCAATGGATTTAAACATCCCTGGTGTCCAGCCTATTACCCCCACCCACCCCCACCCCCGCCACGAGCGGGAGACTTTCCTTTCGTTCTGTTAAACACAAACCAGCTCATCCCCACGACTTCATCAGTGCTGTTTCCTTGGCTTCAATCTTCATTGCCCCAAAACAAGGACCTGAGAGCTAGAGGGAGCTGCTTATGTCTTTGGGACTCAATGTGGGGCACTCATCTCTACGGAGAGGTAAGTGTGGTGGAAGAGCTGAGCATACACACACACAATCCTTGCCTGTCCCTCAGAGAACTCTAAGACAGTGGTTACTCTGCCAGCTGGTTTGACACTCTTACAGCAGCTGCCACTCTTAAAGCAGAGGACAGGTTCCCCTGCATCTCCTGGTTAGTCCCCCACTGAAGCCGGTGGGAATGCTGGCCAGAGAAGCACCTGGGTTCCTCTCGGAGATTGCTCCGGTTGCATGGAACCAGTGAAAGCTGACAGGGCAACTTAAGGGGCATGGGGGGCAACTCCCCTTTGGGCACCCAAAGGCTCCCCAGTGGAAGCTGGGTCCCGACAGCCTGACTGGGTAACCAGCAGAGAAATCTCCACTTATCTGTCATCCGCACCTGCACTCCGCTGTGAGCTGAGAGGTAAAACTCTGTGATCTCCCGGTATCCTGTCCCAGAGTGACCTGGGACACTGTCAGAGCCCTCTCTTAGGCCTCCAGTAAAAACAGAGCTATGGGTCTGGACCTTTCTCTCACTGCTAGCATGGTAGACCCCCCTTCAGATACATGTTGGTAAATTCATGGGCTGGGAACAGGTGAACAAAGTTTCCCTGGATCCCTGGAGAAAGGCTTACTGGGCAAAAGTCAAAGTTAAGAGAGAGCCCCTCAGCCCCTTTATTCAGCTACTGGAGTCAGCTGTGGAACTCCTTGGCTCACTGAGGCTCCCCCAGATTCTCTAAACAAAGGCCTGAGGGCAGCACCGCCTCTCTCCCCAGGAGCTAAGACAGCTTGCAAAACTGTTTGCCTTTAACACAGGAAAAGTTATCCGAGGAGGGGTTTACACTCATGCCTTGCATATGCTGAGGGTTAATAAAGAAGCCTTTAGATAAGTCTGAGCAAAGGGCTCACAGGACCAAGAAGAAGGGACCGCAGATGCTGCTGGCCACTTCCCAGAGACCCTCCAGTCCACTGTCGCTGGCACCGGTCAAGAGATGCCAGAAGGTCAACAGTGAACCTAACCATTCAATCTGATTCAGTTCTCATCCAATTCAGTTTGTGACCAGAATCGTGGGAAGAATTAAGTCCTTGAATCAAGGTTCCACTGTATTATAGCTACAGCTCCACTGGGCCAGCACTCTTAAGAGTGCACTCTAACCCAAACATAACTGTTTGTCTGTGCTTTTGTTCCTCCATTTAAACTGATTAAGATACCTAAACCTGCTTTGTTAAAGCTTTTTGAGCTCATACCAATCTCTGTTGCCCCAAAACAAAAACCCAAGAACGAGAAGGAACTGGTTACACTAGGACAGAGTAGGCTCACTTGAAGGCTAGCAAGGAGGAGTATTTGATAATAATGTGGCTACCACAGGACTGCCCAGCATGGTAGGGATACTGTAGCACTTGGGTTTTTAAAGACACTTTCATTAACCTGCTTCTTGCTAACAAAAAAGAGGAGATCGCTTTTACACAAAGTCACCTTTCTGTTTGTGAAAGGTTAAATACCTGCCTACTGTTGGAGGGACTGGGTGTTTCTTGGTAAACTGTTCAGTAAGATGTTATCTTTGAAAAGATAGTGCTCATCTTCATTCTGTAAAAGTGAAGTCAACATGGAAGGGAAGTAGAAAGACACTGAGGGAAAAAAGTAATCTTTTGCAATTTTTATTGGAAATTATCTAATCAAAGAGGAAATTGTCAAGGTTTTCTTTTTCTTATGGTCCTGCCCTTTTGATCTAACAGAACTTCTATTCTTGGTGTGTGCTTTATGCTTTACAAAGCTGCAGTTGCTCTCATTTTGAGAAGAAAGACACTGATGGTAGATACCTTACCAACTGTAAATTAATAGATGGAATCGATGAAAAGAGTCTATCTGTTGATCTGTCATTTACAGGATAATCTTCATTTCAATTACAAAATCAGTTATTCCCTCAAGTATTTTGGTGTAATCCCATCAAGTCATTTTGGTGTAAACTAAAGGCATCAGAACTGGCCCAACTGTAGTTATTTTACTTCATTTAGAACTTGACTTAGCAAAATTATATTCTGAAACTATCTGTGATCTGTACAGAATAACCTATTAATGATCTAGACTTTATATGAATTTTAAAGATCTTAGTCCAAAACCTAATTACCAGATATGAAATGAGAAACTGTTGATAAATAAACTAGAAGTCTTGTACTTTTATCAAATTTTTCAAATAGACAAAAAAAAAATTACAATGATCAACAGCAAAGGAGAAGATAATAAGATCACACGCACGGGACGAATGTTTAATTTTATAGTTTTTTTAAATTCAAAAAAATTTTGTTCTGATTAAATACAGTACTGCTAGCCCCATCTCCTGTCTTCTCTTGGCATTAACTTTTGAAGTTAAATCCCTTAGGTAAATTTTCATATGGGCACATCCTCAACTTTAAAGATAAAGTGGAGTTCTAATGGTAAAATTATAGCTACCTTTTATCAAGCCCTTGCCCGATGCCAGGTACTGCCCAACATCACGTATGTTATGCCCCTGGATCTTTGTACCAGCCTTGTCACGTGACAGCTGAGAAGCCAGAACCAACAGGGAGTCGGTTAGGAAGACGCTGAAGGCAGAGCTGTGAAGGGGCCGACTGGGGACTGGAGAGGACAGGTACAGCCCCTGCAGGCCACAGAAGCTATCTAGCCCCTTCACCTCTGTCCTCAGATACTACCCAGGGAGTGGGCTGGTTTGGCAGATGTGGGGCTGGTTTGTCCATGCAACTGTTCTTCCTGGTTTAAAATAATTTTGTGGAGAAATATTTGTTTTCCATTTTGAAAAGGAATCCCTTTGTAATTAGGTATTTTAGAAACAGGTTTTCTCTCTTCTACCAAGTGTTCAGCACTTGTTACTTGCGTCTCACATCTGAACAGGTTATAGGTAGGATTGGGATTCAAATCTCTCAATGAAAATGGAAATCGTTTTAGTCCCTACCTTGGGGAAGTTGTAAAAAGTAAGAGAGCTATCATGTGCACAAAACATAGCAACGGGAACAAAGTCAACACATGGAGTGTAACCATTTAAGAACTTTATATAGAACAACTTCTTAATGCTCCAAGTAACCCTGTAAAGAAAGTACTCTTATCAGTCCTATTTTACACACAAGAAAAACAGCACGGGCAAAAAAAAAGTTAACAAACTTGTCCAAGACACTTTACATCACTAGGATTCCAGCCCGAGTCCGCGCTTCTAACTAAACAGGACATTGGGCAGCCCCTGTGGAGCCTGCAGTCGGGGTTTAATAAATGTCAGTTCCCTAGAGGACTCACCGAGGGTGGCTGAGCAGAGCGTTACTGCCATGATTACTGAAACGTCTGCCCGGGTTCGGGAGGCCTTGTGTGCAGCTGCAGGACCAGGTCAGTGCCCCAGCTCTGCCAGTGTCCATGGGGAAGCTGCACAGCTGCGGTGAGGGACTCTGCTCATGACCACTCTCCACTCCTCACTCGCTTGGCGAGTTACACACCTTCTCTGCGTAACCCTGATCCAACCATTTAGCTTGTCCCAGCCTCAGTTTCTACTCTGCAAGTAAGGGGAATGAGACAGGACAGGTGGGAAAGTTCTAAGCGCACAAGGACAGAACACGTGTCCCTGCTAGGATGTCAGGGGCACAGTGCCGGCGGATTATTCACATAATTCATACTTCACACCAAGGACGAAGACATTCTTACTCCTACTTCTTGACATTCCCCAAGTACAAGAAAACTGTATGCAAAGAAAGTCCCAAAAAAGGCATCTAAGAATACTGAAGACAAATGGTGGGGTGTCCCATGATTTTTTCAGGGATTAATAGTGATTGTTATCCTTACTTACTGGTGTTGGTTTATTTCCATGAGAGCTGGGTGTGGTGGTGCACACCTGTGATCCCAGCACTTGAGAGGCTGAGGCAGGAGGATTGCCATGAGTTCAAGGCCAGCCTGGGCTACATACTGAGTTCAAGGGAGCCTTAACTACAAAGGGAGACCCTTCTCAAAAAAAAAAAAAAAGAAACGCATGAGAAGTCTTAAGAGTCATTTGTAAAAGAAAAAGGCAAACAATGTGAGTGACACACATGAATCATCTACTTTTCCTAGTACTGATAAAGAACTTTAATCTGAGACTGCCCTGTTTGCGGTCCAATTGCATTGTTAGCCCCTGTACAATTTTCTATTTGTTACTCTGACAAATCACCACAAATTCTGTGGCTTAAGAACAACATGACATTGTGTCTGGCGATTGAGCAAGTCCCTGGGCCAGCACTGAAGAGTCGGCAGAGATAATGCTTTCCGGAGGCTCTCGGGAATTATGTTTCCTTGATACTCCAGCTTCTGGAGGGCGCCCTTGGTCCTGGGCGCGAGACCCCTTCCTCCATCTCCAGGTCAGCAGGCAGCCTCTGTCCGACCTGCTGGTGTCATACCTTCCCTCTTCCACTTTTCAGGGCCCCGTGATTGCACTGGGCCCAGCCAGGAACCCAATGTCAAGGTCAGGTTATTAGCAGCCTTCACTCCACCTGCAACCTTAATTTCCCCTGCCAAGGAGCCTAACGTACTCACAGGTTCTTGAATTTGGACTGGCACGTCTTTGCGGGGAAGCATTACTTTGCCTACCACAATCCTTTCCCTCCTTGTTGTCCCTCAGAAACAGTGAACTCAGTGAACACACACACACACACCTACAAAACTCAACAAGAAGAATGGAAGAAATGCACTTCCATCTTCCCCCCCTGGTTGCCTCCAAACCACAGGCCACACAGGATTCCACAGCCAAAAGAAAATCACGTTCATGCCAGCTGTCACTGCCCACGACCTGCTTATTTACCTTCTTTCCTTTGCATGGATAATTGACATCTGACGAGGTGTTTTCAAATTTCTTTTTAGGTAAATGTGTCGCTTCTGTTATGTTCTTAATACTTAGGTTGTAACGATGTCATCCTACCCAACGACCTACCCATGCCACGAAATGCCCAATCCTTACCCACCAAGCAGTTCCCTGGCTTCTGAGCCTCAGCAACCTGTGGGATTCATACACACAGGACAGGGTGCTCAACTCTCCTTCGTAGCCTCTCCAGCAGTCTTTCCTAGCAGTCAGCTGGGCCAAGGAAATGTGCAACTTACAAATCCAAGAGCAAGCACAGCAGCAACAAACCCCAAAGGAGCCATCAAGATACTCGGGGTAAGTCTATTTGCTGCCAGAATTCAGACTTTGCCTGGAGGGCGTCTCTAGTACCTGTAAGTTACAGGGGGAGAGAACATCCTTCAATTGTTGAAAAGCTCTGAACATCACTTTGGAAACTGTGTCCCCCTTAGATAGAAATGATTAGTCTGCATAAGAACTTTACCCTGAGTTCATTTTATTTTAAATCCCAGCAAGAATCCAACAGGTGACAGAGACTCTATCAGGCAGGAGGGTTCAGTAGTACTGATGCAGTGAGAGCTTCACTACTTCTCACCTGAAGTCACTCTTGCAAGGCACTTTATTAGTGCATGTCACTGTGGTGATGATGATGGGGTCGTGGTGTGAAGCTGGTACATGCATTTAACAGATCTTAGCAGCTTCAATCCCAACCCTACCTTCCTTCACACAGCCTGTCTGAGCCCTTTCCCCTCTCCAGAGGTCCATCTCCAGGTTTCCTGTCCTCTCCCTTTTAAGGAGGGATGGATGGATGGGTGGGTGGGTGAGTGGATGGGTGGGTGGGTGGATGGATGGCTGGGTGGATAGGTGGATGGGTGGGTGGATGGATGGGTGGGTGGATGGATGAATAGATGGAGTTTTTAATATGAGAAAATACAAAATATGTAACTTTCTGTGTCTGGCTAATTTCACTTAACATGATGGTTTCTGGTTTCTATTTTCACTGATTTTCCTGCAAAAGACAAAATTTCATTCTTCTTTATGGCTGAGTAATAATCCATTGTGTATATATTTGCCACTTTTTCTTTCCTATGCATCTGTTGATGGGCATCTGGGCAGTTTGTCCAGCTTGGCTCTGTGACTGTGCTGCCTAGGACATGGGTGTGCGTGGGCCACTGCAGCAGGCCGACTGTAACTCTGGGGTGCACGCCCAGGAGTGGTGCAGCTGGGTCAAACCGTACTTCCATTTGGTGTTTTGAGGGCTCTCCAAACTCGCTTCCACAGTGGCTGTGCTAGTCTTCACTCCCACCAACAATGTAAGGGGCTCCTTTATTCCTGCCTTCTCGCCAGCACTCACTGTTTTTTGTACTCTTGACGGCAGCCATCCTGACTGTGGTGAAATGGGATCTCAGTGTAGTTTCCATTTGCATTTCTCTGATGGCTAGAGGTGCTGAACATTTTTTCAAATACTTCTGGCCATTTGAACAACTCCTTTTGAGGGGTATTTTGTTCATTTGCCCACTTTTTTACTGGACTCAGTGTTTTATGGAGTTAACTTGTTAAGCCCTCCATATATTCTAGATGCTAATCATCTACCAGAAGAGCTCAGCGAGTTACTCCTTGGCTCTTTAATCGTTCCCTTTCTGCAAAGAACTTTAGAGGCCACCTCAGTCCTGTCTCTGGCCTGGTGTCTCCACACTGATGTTTGTACACAGCTGCATTCACATTCAGAGGATGTCAGTGGTGGCCTGGGACAGCCAGAATTATGGTTGGCAGTACGAGGAGGGCCGTGTATGAAAAGCAGGGTCACAGCCTCTGTTGTGGGTCCTCACTGTCACCTGGGGAGGCCCTAACCCAACCTCTGCCTCCCTTCTACAAAGGGCACTTTGAACTGAACATCACCGTCTTGCTTCCATGAGTGCTACAACTGGAATCTACAACCAGAATCTACTCATGGGTGAAGATTTTACCTGCCTAGGTGGCATTGTTCATTCACCCCTTGTTAAGCTTTCCAAGTACCTCTTTCACACCATTAACAAACTCCACCAAAGTATACCCGGTCTTTCCCTTCTCCACTAGATCAGTCAGTGTGCTGCACTGAGTGTTCATTACACGCCGAACTCTTCTACCCATCTTACCAAATACTCTACACCTTAACAGTTTAAGGAAGTAACAGTTGGTCCAGCAGTGGGTCCAGCAGCCACTGTAAGCAGGCAAGACAGTGCTTCGGATCCTCCTGCTGCCAGGCACACCTCACACAGCCAACCCCACACAGCACCCGGACTGTCACAGAGCACGGAGCAGCATGACCTCTGCCTTCTCGGAGCTTACGACCCAGAGCGGGAAATCAGCTACACACACAATAAGGAAGTGCAGGCAACAGGGTGCTGGGAGGTGACAAACAGTATCCAGTATCCGGGATAAAGGAGTGTAAAAGGGATCAAAAGCCCCAGGCGGTGAGCGGACTGCAGTTTCGAGGTGGTCAAGGTGACCTTTCCTTAGAACAAAACATCTGGGCAGAGACGTGACATTAGGAGTGAGCCACACAGATGGCAGGATGAGAGGGAGCTGCAGGCCAAGGGCCGCGGATGAAAACGCCTGCTGTGCCTTTGAGGAACAGGGTGGAGACCAATAAAACAAAACAGAAAGCAAGAGGGAGGGAAAGGCAGGAAGGGGACAGAGGGTGGCAGGGCTCCGGCAGTGAGGCCTGGGGAACAGGAGACTCGTTCTGAGAGGGGTGGGGAGACGCCCACACTGGAACACGCTGCCTGGCGCCAGAGAGGCCTGCGGCAAAATGCTTCTGAAGAGCAATGACGTTTTACAAAGTGAAGGGGGCAGAAGCTGATTCCTCCCCAAGAAGGTGGCACAGCTATGCCGTAAGAGCCTCAGTGACAAAGGTGTAGCAGCCAGGGGTGGGACGCAGAGCCCTGTACCAAGCCAGAGCACCAGACAGCTCCAGGGTGGGAACACAGAACACTCAGGCCAGGCAACTGGTTAAACCAGCAGCAATTTCAACCAGCAAATGGACAGCCAGGCTTTGCCAAGAGGGTCAGCAGCAAGCCGAGATCTGACTGCTTGGCGTGGAGATGACAGGTTGCTTGTGCCAGATGACTGCTCTGCCGCTCTTAGAGAAGAGCCTGTGAAAACAGAGATGACGTCCTACACCGGAGTTCTGCAACTGTATGACTAAGAGGTTATCAGTTCACTGAAGCTGCGTGCATACTTGTAGTGTGGGTACAAGGGTGTGCTAGAATGACTTTTCAGGGGAAGCCTCATAGCTTTGTGACAGTCTCGTGAAACTTCGTTATCCAAAAACTGTTACTCTCATAGCATTACTTACGAGGCTGTGCTTGTCTAATTTTGTTCAATTTAATTGCATAAAATAAGTATTTATTGATTAAATTAGACCCTGCCCAAAATTAAAAGTCCAAGTAAAAACTGAACAGCTGAGATGAATAGGCACTTCCCAGAAGAAGTTCAAATGGCTAAGAAGTACATGAAAAATGTCCAGCACATTTGGCCACTAGAGAAACCCAAATCAAAACAATACAAAGATTCCACTGTCTTCCAGTAAGAGTGGCTATCTTCAAGACCACCAAAAACAATAAATGCTGGCGATACTGGGGGGAAAATGAACCCTTCTACAGCTTTGTGGGAAAGTTAACTAGTACAGCCACTATGAAAATCAGTATGGAGATTCCTCAAAAAATAGAAATTCCATTTGACCCCACTATCCCTCTTATGGATATCTTCCCAAAAGAGGTAAGAGTTTCCAAAATGGTAACCTGCAGAAATATGCACACCCGTATTTATAGCAGTGTAACTCATCATAGCTGCATCATAGTAGCAGCCTATATGCCCATCAATAGATGAAGGAGAAAGAAAATGTGGTATGTGGGCACATGGAGTACTACTTCGCAATAAAGAAGGATACATTTCAGATGTGTAGGAAATTGGATGCACCTTGAGACCATAATGCTAAGTGAAATAAACCAGACATGGGTCGAATATTGTATGGTTTCTCTTCTATGAGAAATTCAGAGCATAAGTAATTTGGAGTCTTTCAGAGGAACCCAGGAGATGCTTCCAGACCTAAGCCACTGTGCTTTCTGCAGACTTCTCCATGGGCCAGCTACCACCCCCTTGTCCCTCACTCAAGCCTTGGTGCTGGGGCCTTGGCTCTGCTGCTGCGGTGTATATCAAAACCTTCTCAGGCTGCCTCCTGCTCCAGAGGCCGATGTGAGGTCCAGGGCCCTGGCAAAACAGGCTGTACACAGAGGGAGCAAGGGTTCACGGTGGAAACAGAGAAGTGACTTTTAAATGCCTGTGTTCTTCTTCCAGGGGATCCAGATTGTGATCGGAATCATGCTCCCCGGATTTGGCATTATCCTGGCTCTACTGAGTTACACGCTGGACCACGCCTGGGGCTTCTACTCCATCTCCTTTGTCGCTGGCTACCCCTTCTGGGGTGGGCTCTGTGTGAGTAAAGGGTGAGGCCGCCTCTCCCTGCAAAGTCCAGGTGGCACCAGCCAACTCCCAACTCTGCTCCTGGGAGCCCTGCGCCTGAGCGCGGCCAAACTCACAGAAATCACAGCGCTGACCCAGCCGCTAAACTTGCAGCTTAGAGCCAAATTTACTCTCACCAAAGGATCAAGCCAAAATTTGAGTTCATGTGACATTTAGATGGAAATGTATGTATTAAGTGGGGATTGGCAGAAGGAGGTGATTGTAAAAGTGATTAAAAATATCCAGATGGGGCTGAAAGTGCATCTGAGTGCTAGAGCACTGGCCTATCATGATCGAGACCCTCAGCACTGGGGGAAAATGTGAAAAAATATACAACTGATAAAGAGACAAGATTGAACAGTAAGCTCAAAAGTCATGAGCAACAGCAGAAGGTTATAGAACAATGAGTTCTTCATAGACTAGAACCCAAGGAGGAAAAAAGGAAACTTAGAGATGTAATACCCCTGAGAGCGGCTCTAGAAAATCGAGACATACCAGAGGAGATTTAGAGACAGAAAGCAGATGCGTACAGATTAACCTTCCACATAAGCAGATGTTTCCCAGGCACAATCGCAGAACCCACCATTTCACAAGTAATTTTGTCTGTTTGTGCAGTTCATTATTTCTGGCGCTCTCTCCATATCAGCGTTCGAGGAATTTTCCCCATGTCTGGTAAGAATGTTTCCACTCTTGAAACCCCTTGAAATGTGAGTTTAGTTTACAGGGGGGGATGGCTGAGAAGGTAGATTTAGAAAATGTAGGTGGGTGGGCTCTCCCCAAGCACCTGCCTGCTGCCTTGGCCTGCACTGGGCGGCGTGGCCCTCGCATTTGCCCCTCAGCAGTGCCAGCTCTGCGCCTGGGCCTGCATTCACAGGGTGGGCAGCTGCACAGGTCAGGGCTGCTCAGGCTTTAACCTAACAGCTCCTGGCTCCAGAGAATCCAGGAGCAGGGAAGCAGCTGCTGGCCACAGCAGCGACGGTCCCAGCCTGTGTTTGCCACTCTTCATTTGGGAGCATCGCCTGCTCTTACTCAGACTGGGCTTTGCTATGCAGTTCCCTAAATCCACCCAGAGAGAATCCAGCTGAGAACAGAAGAAGAGCTTGTGAGATCGCTCAGAGATGGGGCTTCAATTTGAAGCCCAACACCCACCTGGCGCAATCTCCTGGTTCAATTACACACCAGGAAAAAGAGAATGATTTTCCAAAAATGAGAGCAGAGACTGTTTTAAGGCTATGCATAATAATGCATTAGAGGAGAGAACAGGAAGAGGGAACAGAGGCCTGCGTTGCTCACACTCTTCCAGGCAAAACTACAGTAAAATAACAAAATGAAGCACGCTAATACGAATCAGCCTACCCTGATTGATCACTCCTGTTATAACCCAACAACAAAACACAGCATCCTTTGTCTGTGCCCCTCGGAGATCCTCTCCACTGAGATTTTCCAAGAACAGACTCTGCCCTTTGGGGGGAGGTCACCCAGGTCACCAACCCGGTGATCCCGGTCTCTTTTCGAGGCCTTCAGGAGACTCCGAGGTGTGCCCAGGCAGGAGACCAGTCCAAGAATGTCGCTGTGCCACCCTAGCAAGCCAGCTGTGGACGGCTTCACAAGTATTCTGCTGTGTATCAGTCTTACTGTAAAATCTGTAGGAGTTTTGTCCTCTTCCCATACACCTCTCCCTACAAAAGTCTAAAGGATTTCTCCTAAACTTCGACTTCTTCACCTAGTCCTCAGGGCTTTCATTAGATCTCAAATCTGTCGAAAAATAAATCTGTGTGTGTATCCATTCCTATGTATAAAATCGGATGCTGCGGTACTACCTCAAACACTGGCTGTAAGAGGCATAGAACAACTTATTTAAATTTTTGACATAGTAACTGACACACAGTAACGCCCATCAAAAGTTTATTCATCCAGGAGGCTGAAGTAGGAGGATTGCAAATTTGGGGTCACCCCAGGCAACTCAGGGAGACTCTATCTCAAAATAAAAAACACAAAGGGCTGGAGACATCCCTCGGGGAGAGAGCACTTGCCCAGCATGTGTGAGGGGCTGCATTCGGTCCCAAGTGCCAAAATAAAAGAAAGAAAACCTTACTTGTTCTTTTGCTGTTTTAAAAAAGGAAAAACAGTTTTTATGTATGAAGCTTTCATATTAATATAACAGATGAACACCTGCCTTGCATTATTTCCATTTTTCTACAGCTTTTTGAAAATATCTGACATCTAATTTGCAGAGTAATTTCCACGGTAACTACCCAGAGGGGCAGAAAGAAAAGTCATTTCAACTTCAAAATTGTTTCAAGATAGCGAAGATTAGGAACCATTAACTCTCATTGATTCTTATTTCATTTCATTCCATTTACCTTCTGTCCTGTTTATTTCTCCCTTGTCTCCACTAGCTCAAGGGCAGCCTGGGAATGAACATCGTTAGCTGCATCTTTTCCATCACTGGCGCGACTCTGCTGCTGGTGGATGTGGGCATCAAGGCTCACGATTGGCAGGTCTACTGGGCCCTGGTGAGTGCCCCACAACCTACTGCGTGCCTGCCCTCTCCTCAGCCTGCAGAGTGAGTCTCCTGTGCTGTACAGCAGCAGCTCCAGTGGAAAATCTTTTTCTATTCCATCCCTATTCCCAGCAATGTGTTGCAGGGAGAGTCCCCCTGCAGGTGAGGGCAGACTGACCATCCGTAACTTACTGGCTGGCCCACTGTTAGTCACATGAACAACGGGGAAAGGCTGTGATTGGCTGCCAAGACTCGTGAAGAACACCCCCAAATTATCTCTACAACAATTTGAAATTCTAGGTAGTAAGATACTGAAGGTACTGGGTGGCTTTTTAGATTTAGAGTAAGAACTGGGTAAAGGAAAAATGGCAGCGACCAGGACATTCAGCTTCACAGAGACACACAGTGAAGGAAAGCACCATGAACCGTGTGGCTCCGGGTTGCTCCCATCACCCTTTCAGCATCACTGTTTTGGCCAAGCAAGGTCTCCGGCCCTGGAGGAAAGCCGAGGCCTGAGGCCAGGATGCCACCACGTGCAAGGAAGGGGACAGATCCCAACATAACAGGAAACCTCTGGGTAAACAAGGCGGGGTTTTGCAAGAACATAAAATTCACTTTCTGTGGCGTCAAATGGAAAGAACGAAATGTGCTCAGAAGTGAGCTTCTAATGCACGCCCCCCCCCCCCGGAGAAGCAATCGTGGTGTGACCCAAGGGGGTGGCCGAAAGCACAGCTCCTGGCCCCAGCTCTGGCCTCCCAAAAGCAGACTGAGGAAAGAAGGAAGCTTCACTAATGCTCCCCGATCTGGAGCTCAGAAGACTGAGGAGGAGAACGTAAGTGCTATACAGCTGAAGCCCTCACACAGCAGGCTGGTGCCTGACAGAAGGAGCAGGTCACAAGAGCTAACAGCATCTAGGGCAGCTTGCTGATGTGGAGGAGCAGAAACCAACCACTCTGGCTTCTACCAGGTACTCAGTGGCTGCTCAGAAGAAAGGCAGGTGTGTAGGTGGACAGGTACAAAGGTAGGTAAGTAGAGGGACAGATTGGTAAATAGGTAGGTAGGCAGGAAGAACAATGGATTTAAATCCCACCCTGTTAAGTATAAAGAATAAACAATTCTTTAAAGTTCTACATAGAAAAGTCAGATTACCTATAAGCTGGGAAAAAATCAGTTTGGCTCAGTCTTCAACACAGCAACATTCAATAAGGGAAGACAACAACAATATTTTTTAAAGTTGATGAAAAGAAATCTTGACTCAAGCATACAATATCCAATCAAATGTGTGTGGAAGTAAAAAGGTAACAAGAAGATACTCTGAAAAACAAGACAACCTATGGGCACTGGTGTTTCTAAGAATTAATGTACTGGTCAGCTGTAAATCAGTTAACAGCATTTGAAATGACTGCTTGGTTCCTATATTGTTTGCTTTTTATTTAATGAGTAATACTTTTTATAAAGACAAGAAGACTGTTGCAAAGACAAATCTGCCTCTTTTCTGGTATTTCTAATAGAACAGCCTACTTGGCAGAAAAGAAATTCTTGTATTTTAAAGAAAATTCAAAATAAATTTGTATCCTTATGAAATAAGCATTTGAGATCATGGAGAAATAATCACTTAAAGTGAGGTAAGTATGAGCAACAGCACAGATGAGTGAACAACTTTCTGAAGCCTGTGTGAGGGTCTCCCAATTAGCCAAAACTTCAGGATAGTATTTACTTCTAATTTCAGGTTTCTGGAAAAGGAATTTCAGCCATGCTGGCTCTCTTCTCTCTCTTGGAGTTCTGCATAGCATGTGCCACTGCCCATTTTGCCACCAAAGCCATCAGTAGCCCCAAAACAGTAAGTCAAGCTCTTTGTAAAATAACTGAATGTGTGCTGGAGAAATACAGATGCGTGAGCCTGCGACACCGCACTGTGAGCCCGCTCCAGTGCTCCGAGTGCTTGGCTCTGCTGGGATGGGGACACTGAGTGGGGCTGTCCTAACAACACTGCCTATTTTTGTTCATTCTCTCCAGTCTGTTCTGGTTGTTCCAAACATGTATGTAACCAACCCTATGATGCAAGAGTCCACCCCAGCTCCTCCTAGAAGTGACAGCCAACCACCTTATGCCTCTGGATATTAAAGGGAAAAGGGGGCTTCAGTCACATAGCACGCAGTAGAACTACTTCTCAGAAACTTCTCAACTTCTCCTATTGTCCTCGGTGACTGTAAACCCTTAGATGTGTCTGAAATTGTTCTCAGGCTCAGCACTAATGACGACAATATCTTCCAATCACTGTCCCTCCACACTCACCATGACTGCTCACTGGAAAACAACCCTGCAACTCTTGCAAAGTTAGAAATTGTCCTCTCCATGCTAACTTTTCCTCAATAAAATGTCATAAAGAACATAAACCTTGTAGGGATTTATTTTAAATTCATTTTGGTCTGACATTGACTTTTCTACACTTCTCTTTATAGACGTTTTCTTAATTACCATCTACCACAAATAGAAAATTGGTACCATGTGTTTAAACCTAAAGGTAAACCTATGTCAGCAGATAGGTCAAAAAGTCATTCTGGGCCAGAGATTTAGCTCAGTGGTTTCGCCACCCGCTGTGCAAGTGCAAGGACCCAAGTTCGATCCCCGGTACCAAAAAAAAAAAAAAAAAGTCATTCTGAAATGGATCAATTCCTAGACACATATAAATTTTCAAAACTGAACCAAGATGATATAAAAGCCTGGAATAATCCAGTAACAGAAAAGAAAACAGAGACAGTTATGAAAACTCTGCTGACTAAGAAAAGTGCAGGACCCAATGGACTCACCACCAAATTTTACTGGAACTTCACAGAAGAAATAATGCCAATATTCCCCAAGCTCTTCCATGAAACTGAAGGAAAGAACCACTCCCAAACTTATTCCTGGAAGCTATCATTACCCTGACCCCAAAACTGGACAAGGGCTCAACAAAAAAAAGAGAAAAAAACCAGACCAATTTCCCTAATAAATATACATGCAAAAATCCTCCACAAAGCACTTGCAAACAGAACACAACAAATCTTTAAAAAGAAAAACTACACATCATGATCGAATTGGTTTCATCCCAGGGACACAAGGATGGTTGACCATACACAAATCAAATCAATAAACACAGTACATCATGCAAACAGAAGTATATCATTAGATTCAGAAAAGAGCCCTTGAAAAAAATCCAACATCCATTCATAATAAAAAAGAGCTCTAACAAAAATAGACATTGAAGGATCTTACTTTAAATTGATAAAAGCCATTTATGACAAGTCCATTGTTGACATCATAATAAGTGGGGAAAACTGAACACAGTCCCTCTCAAAGCAGGAATAAGACTAAGCTGTCCACTCTTAGCATTCCTGCTCAAATTAGTACTCAGAACTTTGACCAGAACAATCAAGCAAGAGAAAGAAAGAAAAAGGACTCAAGAAAGGAAAAAGTCAAGCTATCATTATTGGTAGATGGCATGATTGTTTACACAAAAGATAATAAAACTCCACCAGAAGATTCTTAGAACTAATTGACAAATTCAGTAAAGTGGCATGATACAAAATAAACACACAAAAATCAATAGCATTACTATACACCAACAATGAACCCACGGACATAGAAACTGGGAAAACATTCCCATTCACAAAAGCTTCAAAAAAAACATAAACACCTAGAAATCAACCTAACCAAGGAAGTGAAAGACCTCTGTGATGAAAACTAGTAAAAGGAAATTAAAGAGGATATTAGAAAGCAGGATGCCATCCTCTATTCTTACAGAGGTAGAATAAATATTGTCAAATGCCCATATTACCAAAAATGATATAAAAGAATTAATGTATTTCTAATCAAAATACCCATAGCATTTTTCACAGAACGAGAAAAAACAATTCTCAAATGTATATAAAACCAGAAGACACCCACAATAGTCAAAGCAATCCTGAGCTACAAGAGCAAAGCAGGAGGTATTACAATCCAAACATCAAATTCTACTACAAAACAACATTACTAAAAACAGAATTGTACTGGCACAAAAACAGGGATATTGACCAATGGAATAGAATAGAGGATGCAGAAATAACCCAAGCATCTTCAGGCATCTGACTTCTTACAAAGGGGCCAATGCTGGAGAAAAGTCTGTTTAACATATAGTGCTGGGAAAACTGGCTATCCATATGCAGAAGAATGAACCCAGACCCATATTTTTCATTCTGTACCAAAAACAAATTAAAATGGATCAAAGACGTACATTTAAAAACAAACAGAATCTGCTAAAAAAAAATGGACAAAAACTCTTGAATACACAATAATAGGCAAGGACTTGCTGAACAAACCCCCAGTTCCATAAGACATAATACCAAAAATCAAAAAATGGGGTTATATAATATTTTCAAAACTTCTGCACAGCAAAAGAAACACCCAATGGACTGAAGAGACAACCTACAGAATGGAAAAATTTTTCCAGTTAGTCCTGGGAAAGAGGTCTGCAATCTAGAATACACAAAGAAAAAATGAGGACCCCCCCCCAATAAAATACCCAGTTTTTTAAATGGGCAAGTGAAATGAACACTTCTCAGAAGTTCAGATTGCCAATAAATATGTGAAAAAAGGCTAAGCATTTGTGGCCATTAGAGAAATCCAATTCAAAACAACACTGAGCCACAGCGACCAGCTTAGCCAGGTGGGCTGAGAGGTTCCTGGCCGCCTGGAGGCCCACTCCATCCTACCCATGCCACACCCACCAGCGACCAGCTTAGCCTCCAAGGTGCCTGCAAAGCCCCCTCCCCCCCACCTCTGGCCTCCTGGCTGTGCTACTACCTGGTTCCACAATACAAAAGCACAGGGGGGCATAGAGGCCATTGTCCTGAGCTCCAGAAGATAGAGCAGAAGTGAACAACAGATAGCCTCTCTGAGGCTCCTTGATGAAAACTGAAGCCCACTGGAAAAGTGAAGAGCATCTCTGCATAAAGGCACACCAGACCACCATAGGTTGGAGGGATCACCACCTCCCATTGGAACCTGGACTATCTTCAGGGGAAGGGCAGCTGGAACCTGTAGCAGAGCCTTGCAGAGTTCAAACCTACAGGAGGGCAGGGAGCTCAACTTGGGACTTGCAGCCAGAAATCTGCCTGAATCTCACGGGTCTGCGACTAGCTTGCTGAGACTCATTGACTTATATATGCACACTGCTGCCCACATTGAATTTTCAAAATTATTAAATTTTTTTGCTCTTATTTTTAATTTTTTTTCTACTCTTTTCAAATTTCTGTTTTTCTCTTTTTTTCTTTCTCTTTTCTTTCTCTCACTCACTCCCTTGCTGTCCCACATTGTTCCTCATCTCCCTTTGTGTTCCTGTTCTGGCCCTAATTTGTATTTCTTCTTTATTTTTCTTTTCTTCTCTTTCCTTCTCTCATCCGTGTCCTCAGGCCTCACTGCTAACCTTCCCCTATCCTTCTACCTACCTATCCCTCCCTCCCCAACTCCTGCTAACTCCCCATCCCAAAGGGTAACATTGCTGTATTGAAGAGTTTATTCACTATAAACATGTGTTGGGTTGGTCCTCTATTTTGATTTAATTCACACAGTTAAAAGTGATAGATTAATAACTATCACAAATTGTCATTTTCTAAGATGTACTTGATGCTGTGGTTTTGCTGATTGTATCACTTGGGCTAAGGTATTGTGATTGATTTAATCAGTTATCCTTCCTGGTATAATGAAAATGAGATAGCCTCAGAGTCATCAGAGACTCAAAACCTAAAGACCAGCTGTATCTGGAAGACACCTCTGAGAAGCCATCATTCTATAAGGGTTCTAAATACAAGCAACAAAAATACTTATAATAAGCAATTTTGAAGTATCAGTCCAGGAATTAAACCAAGGACAGTACCAAAAACAAAAATGAGAAGACATTTAAGCAAGGTACAAACTCAGACTTGCACCCCACCAAAGGCAAATTCTGGGGGAAATGAGGTGGAAAAGTCTGATAACCAACCACCAGGACACCCTGAACTGATAGCACAGGAAGTAACAAAACAAATGAATGAGGCTCTAGAAAAATTCAAAACAGAAATAATTTCCCAGATAACTACAGAGATGGTGAGCAGAGTGAAAGATATGATTAGAGGCTCTAGAACAGAAACAGATGAAAAAAAATAGATGAACTCAAAAACATGCTGGAAGCCATGAATGCCCACCATAAGAAAGAAATGGAAACTATGATCACCCAACATAAGAAAAAAATGGAATCCATGAAACAGATTCAAACAGATATCCAGGAAATTAAAAACTTCACTGAAAGTATTCACAGCATATTGAGTGAATGTGAATATAGAATATCAGATACAGAAGACAGGATTGAGGTTAGTTACCATAAAACAGAGATTTCTTAAAAATAGTAAGGGACCACAAGAAATCAATCCAGCAGCTGCTAGATGATGCAAAGAAGAATAGCATAAGACTGATAGGAGTCCCTGAAAAAACAGGAGAAAGTACAATTCGCATAAAAAGACTGTTCACAGAAGTAATAGAAAACTTCCCGCACAGAGGTAGAGAATTGGACATACAGATAAGTGAGGCATATAGAACCCCAACTAGCCATGATCAAAAAAAAAAAATCTACACCTAGACATATAATTGTCAAGATCCCAGAAACCCAACAGAAGAACAAAGTCCTACAGGCATTTAGAGAAAAGAAACAAATCACCTACAAAGGAAAGTCCATCAGAATCACAGCATATTTCTCAACACAAACCCTCAAATCAAGGAGAGCCTGGAGTGAAGTATTTCAAGCCCTAAAAGAAAATAACTTCCAACCTAGACTGTTGTATCCTGCAAAATTATCTTTCAAAATCAATGGGGAAATTAGACACTTCCACAACAAAGAACACCTGAGAAATTTCATGAACACCAAATCAGCACTCCAAACACTCCTAAGCAATATCCTAGAAAAAGACGAAGGTCACAAGTCCATGAGGCCCAACAGAGGGAAGTCACCAGACAAGGTAAGACACTAAAGGGAAAGGGGAAGAAAATAAGAAATAAAAGAGCCAACAACAGTAAAACATCATGACAAATATGAGTCAATATCTACCAACTATAACTTTCAATGTTAATGGCCTCAATTCACCAGTCAAAAGAAATAGACTGACAGAATGGATTAAGAAGCAAAATCCAGCAATATGTGGTATACAAGAAACACACCTAACTCAAAAGGAAATTCATAGACTGAAAATAAAAGGATGGAAAACAGTTCTCTATGTGAGAGTAACCCAGAAAAAATCAGGCATAGCAGTCTTATTTGCAGACAAAGTAGATTTCAAATCAAAACTAATTAAGAGAGACAAAGATGGTCACTACATCCTTGTGAAGGGAACAATCCAAGAGGAAGAGATGACAATCCTAAATATATATGCACCAAATACGAATGCCCCCAACTATACAGAAGAAATGTTAATGGACATGAAAAACCAAATAAGCACTAATACATTTCTGGTGGGGAACTTCAATACCCCACTATCACAAATAGACAGATCATCTAGACAAAAAATTAACAATGAAATTCTAGAACTGAAGCAAGCTATTGAACAAATGGATTTAATAGATATCTACAGAGTGTTCCACCCCACAAAATCAGAATACACAATCTTTTTGGCTGCACATGGGTCATTCTCCAAAATAGATCACACGCTAGCTCATAGGACATGTTTAAGTAAATGTAAAAGAATTGAAGTTACCTCCTGTATATTATCAGACCATAGTGCAATAAAATTGGAGATTAATAACATAAAAAACCACAAAACCCCCACAAACACATAGAAGTTGAATAACACCCTCCTGAACAGCCAATGGGTCACAGAGGAAATTAAAGATGAAATTAGACAGTTTCTACAAGTAAATGATAATGCCAGTACAACATATAGGAATCTATGGGACACAATGAAAGCAGTTCTAAGCAGGAAATTCATAGCAGTGAATGCCCATGTTAGGAAAACAGAGAGCTCAAATAGACAACCTAATGCTGAACCTCAAGCTCCTAGAAAAAGAAGAACATAACAAACCTAAAGCTCGTACAAGAGAGGAAATCATAAAGATCAGAGCAGAAATCAATGCAATGGAGATGAAGACAATGATACAAAAAATTAATGAATCAAAGAGTTGGTTTTTTGAAAGAATAAATAAAATCAATAAACCTTTACCCAACCTTATCAAAAAAAGGAAAGAAAAGATGCAAATCCATGCAATTAAGAACGAAAAAGGGGAAGTCACAACAGACCCAGCAGAAATCCAGAGGATCTGGATTTCTTTGAGAACCTGTACTCTAATAAAATGGAAAACACAGAAGAAATGGACAGATTCCCAGATACATACAAATTGCCAAAGTTAAATGAAGAAGATATAGAAATTCTAAACACCCCAATTACAATGAGTGAAATTGAAAATGGAATAAAAAATTTACCAACAAAGAAAAGCACAGGTCCTGATGGCTTCACTGCTGAATTCTATAAGACATTTAAAGAACTATCACCATTACTCTTTAAACTCATCAAGGAAATTGAAAGGAAAGCAATGCTTCCAAATTCATTCCTGGAAGCAAGTGTTACTTTGATTCCAAAACCAGGGAAAGACCCAACCCAAAAAGAGAACTACAGACCAATCTCCCCAATGAACATAGATGCAAAAATCCTCAACAAGATACTGGGAAACGGAATACAGAGGGTCATCAAGAAGATCATACACCCTGACCAAGTCGGATTAATCCCAGGGATGCAAGGATGGTTCAACATTTGTAAATCAATAAATGTAATACACTATATTAACAGAGCCAAGGACAAAAACCATATGATCATCTCAATAGATGCAGAAAAAGCATTCAACAAAAGCCAACACCCATTCAGGATAAAAACCCTACAGAAAATTGGAATAGAAGGTCTTTATCTCAACCTGATTAAGGCTATCTATGAAAAACCAACAGCCAACATCATACTAAATGGTCAAAAACTCAAAACTTTCACTTTAAAATCAGGAACAAGACAAGGGTGCCTACTATCACCACTCCTGTTCAATATAGTTCTGGAAACATTAGCCACAGCAATTAGACAAGAGAAAGAAATAAACGGAATAAAGATAGGAAAGGAAGAAGTTAAACTCTCATTATTTGCTGAGGATATGATACTTTACATAGAAGACCCAAAAAACTCCACCAAATGACTTCTAGACTTAATTGACAGATTCAGCAGAGTAGCTGGATACAAGGTCAACACTCAAAAAGCAATATACACAAACAGGAGACTCACTGAGAAAGAAATCAGGGAAACAATTCCTTTTACAATAGCATCCCAAGAAATAAAATATCTAGGAATCAATCTAACAAAGGAAGCAAAAAACCTCTGCACTGAAAACTACAGCACTCTGAAAAAAGAGATTGAAGAGGATACAAGAAAATGGAAAGACATCCCTTGCTCCTGGGTAGGAAGAATGAATATAATGAAAATGGCCATACTTCCAAAACTGCTATATAGATTTAATGCAATGCCAATTGAGATTCCAACAATATACTTCATAGAAATAGAGAAAACAATAAAAAATTCATTTGGAACCAGAAGAGACCTAGAATAGCAAAAGCAATTCTAGGCAACAGAAACATGGCAGGGGGTATTACAATCCCCAATTTGAAACTATACTACAAAGCCACCATGATAAAAACAGCATGGTACTGGCCAAAAAAAAACAGACCTGAGGATCAGTGGAATAGATTAGAAGATGCAGAAACAACTCCAGACATCAGCCATCCCATCTCTGACAAAGGAACCAACCACCCTCACTGGAGGAAAGAGAGCCTGTTTAATAAATGGTGTTGGAAAAACTAGATTTCAACCTGCCACAGATTAAAACTAGAGCCATATCTATCACCATGTACTACACTAAGAATGAAGTGGATTAAAGATCTAAATATTAAAACAAACACTAAACTTGCTGGAAGATAAGTTAGGTAGAACTCTTTAAAACATTGGCATAGGAAAAGATTTTATAAACAAAGCCTCAGTAGCACAGGAACTAGCACAAAGAATCAACACCTGGGGATCTCATCTTATTAAAAAGCTTCTGCACAGCAAGAAAAACCACCAACAGAGCTAACAGACAACCTACAATGTGGGAAAAAATTTTCAGCAGCTGTACCTTAGACAAAGGACTACTATCTAGAATGTATAAAGAACTGAAAAAAATCAGACCCCCCAAATTTAAAGACCCAATTCAAAAATGGGCATCTGAAATGAACAGACATTTCTCAGGCAAAGAAGTAAAAGCAGCAAATAAACATATGAAAAAATGTTCAGCATCACTGGTTATTCAAGAGATACAGATGAAAACAACACTGAGATTCTACCTCACCCCAGAAAGAATGGCTGCTATCAAGAAATCAACCAATAACAAATGCTGGCAGGGGTGTGGGGAGAAAGGAACGTTTCTCCATTGTTGATGGGAATGCAGACTGGTGCAACCACTATGGAAATCAGTGTGGAGATACCTCAAAGAAGTAGGGCTATAGGTCCCATTTGACCCAGCTATTCCCCTGCTGGGTATCTTCCCAAAAGAATTTTAAAAATCACACCACAGCAATATATGTGCACCCATGTTCATAGCAGCACAGTTTGTAATAGCTAAAGCTTGGAAACAACCCAAGTGCCCATCAACTGGAAACTGGACAAAGAAGATGTGTTTTTTTAATAAAATGGAGTACTACTCAGTCATAAAGAAGGACAGGCTAGAGACATTTATAGTTAAATGGGTGCATATTGAGGCTATACTCTTAAGTGAAATAAATAGGGCACACATGTGTAAATACCAAATAGTTTCTCTAGTATGAGAAACTGAAAGTGTAAATAAGGATTAAAATGAATAATTGATAATTTGGAATAGGAAGAAAAGATCCAAAGGGGTAGGGATGATGGGAGGGGAAGGGGAAAGAAGGGAAAGGAAAAATTATGAGAAAAGGAAAAAATGGAAACAAAGTCTTTGTAAATAGGGAAGGGTGGGGTGGTGAAGGGAGCACAGGGAATGGGGAAAAAATAAGAACCAAGATACATCATGTACAGGTACAAGCACCCAATGATAAATGTAAACGTATTGTACACCCAAAATGTACCAATAAAAGGATTTAAGCAAAAAAAAAAAAAAAAAAAAACACTGAGATTCCACCTTAGTCCAGTAAAAGTGGCTACCATCAAGAACTCAAAAAGAAAAACGTTAGTGAGGTTGTGGGAAGAAAAAAAAATGAATGCTTCTGTGTTGTTGGTGGGAATGGAAACTAGTATGACCACTGTAGAAATTCCAAAAAAAAAAAAAAAAAAAAAAAGGCAAAAATAGAAATTCCATTTGACCTAGCTATGCCTCCTCTATATATCTTCCCACAAAAGCCAAAGTCATCAGCTTTTACTGTGACACAATCATACCCATGTTTAGAGCAACACAACTCACCATAGCTAAATTATAGGCACAACCTGTATGCCCATCAAAAGATGAACAGATAAAAAATGAAGAATTTTTATAAAATAGAGTATTACTCAGCCATAAAGAAGCATAAATTAAGTTATTTGTAGGAAAATAGATGGATCATGAAGCCATAATAGTAAAGGAAATAAATTGGAGAAGGCTAAATATGACATAGTTTCTCTAAAATTTAAATAATTTTAAAACCAAAAGAATGATGTTAAAAAAAAAAAAGTTAGACACTGTATAGACAGGAAGAGGACCGGGGAAAAGAAGGGAGAGAGGAGGGAGGGGCAAAGATATAAAAATGATCAAGATGTGATAGGTATAGGCACCAATTTCCTAAGATGAGTGTAGCTGCTATGCGTGGCAAACACATAATATTTAAATGTTTTGGTAAAGTCTGCCTGGCATCTCTCTGGACACTCCATCAATATCCTTGTCTTCCGTATGTTTCAGGGTGGGGAGGAGTGAGCCATGAACTCAACGGCCTGCCTTCTTCAATACTTCACATCCTAAAGTGCTTTGTGGTCAACATTTTTCACTAAGGCCAGAAAAGATGAAAGACTGATTTTTCACCCGTGGCCCTGCCCTTCTGCGTGTGAGAAACAGGTGTGCAAGGATGGTGGAACACACAAAGCAAACTCGGATCCTCGCCGTTTCAGACTGCGCGCCCCGCGCATCTGCGCCTGCGCACCCCGAGGCGGGCATGCGCAGGGGGAGCGCGGTTGCCTGGGAGACCCTGTTACCTGGGCGCCTGAGGACCAGCAAGTTGGGCTCTGCCACCTCTGTGATGCCACTCGGCGGGGTCCGGGCACCCAGCGCTGAGGGCCACCCAGGCAGGACTTGCCTCTTCAGCCTGGGCCCTGGTGAGGAGCCAACGGGGACCCCATAGGCTGCCGGGACCTGAGCGCGCGATAGGACAGGCTGGGCAGAGGAGTAAACTGCGAGGGGGCGGAGGCCTCAGTCCTCTGCAGGGTCCGGAGGGCGCCCCAGGGCGGCCTGCCTGTTTAGGGGGTGACAGCGGGCCTGGGGGCGCGCCCGGGGGCTTGTGCTCGGGCTGCTTTTGCCTTAGTGAAGAGGTCACCAGCAAACAAAGACGAACCGCTACTTTCTTACTTTCTATTGATTTTATAAAAACGGGATGCATGGTTGGGTGGTAGAATAGCCGAATGTAGAATACTTGTACTTCTTTCTTCCATCAGTTAAGCTGGGGGTTGTAAACACACAGGCAAACACATTATTTTTTCTGATTAGTAATTTGATGAATACTTCACTTAGGGTGGCTTTGGTGGCGGCTTGATAGCGATTCTAGTGATAATAAATATTTTATTCTCCCAGATCTCTTCATGCTTCTTTCCCTGTTAAACTGTGAAGAGAATTTCTGTGAAAAGAATTTATCTGTATACACAAAATGACTTATTTTTACTTTCCTGTTTTACGAAAAGTGACCATAGCAATCTTGATACAACTTTTCATCATTACACAAATTCTATAATTCTGTGATCTTTTATTTCATCAGGACAGAGATATTAAACTTGTTGCCTATAGGCCTAAACCCTTTATTAGTTCTCAGAGTGTATATAGTTTACTTCAGTTACTAACATACTGTTTTCTCTCTTTTGCTATCACTGGCTGTTGTAGCATTTAGAGACACTAAGAAAATAACTTTTAGAAACCAAGATTCATTAAAATAGTTGTCATTAAACTTTAAGTTTTGGAGTCATTTAGTCAGAACTTGCTCCTTTCTGAAAAGATCAAGACCAAAGTGTTGAAATCATCAGGTGGCATGACTCATGCTGTTGATTTATGCCTGACACACTAGCGTATGGAATTTTAGACCTACACAGGGATAAAGTCCCAAAAGGGGATAGAACTATTCCCTAGGATTTTATCTGGTGTAAATGTGATCTAAACACAAGGAAGAAATACAGGAATGATAGGGAAAAAAGGAACCGGAGATACCTTTAGAATAACAGGAGCAACTTTGATAACATCCAATAGGAAAGACAGTTCTTTTAATATACAGAGAAGAGCAAGGTGGCAGGTGTGTATCAGGAAAAACCACAGTTGGCCAATTGAAGCACAAGAACTTGGTTTTGAAAACATAACATGGCATTATAAATTGCATTAAATTAATTATTAATTGCAAATGAATTGTTGAGAGCTTTACTTTATCATCTAGAGACGCAGTTTACCACTAAGAGACAATATCTGTAAGAGACCAGTAATGTGTAGTCATGCAGCGAGGCTTTCGGGTCCTAGAGACTTATTCAGAACAGGTGAATGCAAAGTGATGCCTCCAAGAATCAAACCTCAGAAAGAAGCTGTTGCTTCTGAGTTGGAGAGGTAATTGCAAAACTGTTTTAAAAAATCAAATTTAGGTATTTTCTACTGAGAAAATCATACATATGTGTTTTGTGGGTTTTTTTAGAAGTTTGATAATGAAGATATCGCCAAAGGTTAGAAACAAAATCACCTAGAGGAAGTGCTGGTAGTATGGCGTGTGGAAGTGCACAAATCTCTAGAGCAGACAGCTTTGTTATAGGGGTAAGTAGTATTCCACTTTCATGATCATAAACTATTCCAGTTTTTGAAAGGGTGGTATTAATTGGAGACTGGATAAAGATGTGGTTTTTTTATAAAATGGAGTACTACTCAGCCATAAAGAATGAGAAACTAGAGACATTTATAGCTAAAGGGATGCATATTGAGGCCATCCTCTTAAGTGAAATAAATAGGACACACACATGTAATACCGAATAGATTCTCTGGTGTGAGAAACTAAAAGTGTAAATAAGGATCAAAATGTATAATAGATATTGTGAAATAGGAAGAAAAGGTCTAAAAGGGTAGGGAAAGTGGGAGGGGTAAGGGAAAGGAAAGAAGGGAAAAGAAAAAATATGAGAAAAGAAAAAAATGGAAACAAAGTCTTGCAAATAGAGAAGGGTGGAGGGGATGAAGGGAGGGCCGGGGAATGGGGAAAAAATAAGAACCAAGATGCATCATGTAGAGGTACAAGATCCCAATGATGAATGTAACTGTATTGCATACCTAAAATGTACCAATAAATAAACTTAATTTTAAAAAAGGGTGGTAACGTTGGATCTGGAAAAGGGCAGATTTAGTTCAATCAGAGGATAAAAGATAATTTTTTTAAATGTAGATTGTCTTCTATAAATTTTGATTGATCTCATGTCTCTCTTCATAAACAAAAATGTACTTAGAAGTAATTGTACTAACCAAACACACACATGCAGGATAGTAGAGAAAGCAAAATAAGTAGTAAAATTTTAGAAAGAGAATATATATATTGAGAATATGTATATTGAGAGGAACATATTGTTACTATTTTTATATCTGTGCGTTAAAATGATTATAAATTCATTTGTTCTAGTAAGCTATAAACCTGTTAAATTACAGACCATTTATCTAGTTCTCTCAGTAAACATCAAGGAATTACGAGGATCATGCACTTTGAAATCTGCAGAGGAGAAAACATTCTCACTAACTTTAACGTCTCCTTTCAATCTGGGTACTGTGTAGACCAGTTGTCCAAGTCTGCTTCCTGATTGTTAGCAGAGGTACTTACTTAATTTCTGAGATCAAAGACAACCTTGGGAATGGAATGAAACCCATGAGTCTTCTCCCAGAAGTGCCCTTCCTTTTTCTACATGAGAAGTTTAACTTCCTGGAACCAGTTCATTGGCTCTTGAGTAAGAACCATTTTTAAATTTTAAAAACCCATTTTGTCATCCACACACTTCCAAAGCCTTGACTATTTGGAATTTCATAGCCTTATAGAACAGTGTTCAGTGATATAGAGACATTCTTTTTCACCCTTTTAACCATGGGGATTAATTCTCTTGACAGCAATATGCCTACACAACAGGTATTCACTGAGGGCCTGCCCTGCATGGAGCACCACACCATAGGGAGAAATCCAAAGTCCGGCCCTCAGGGGCTTTCAATCTAGTGGGAAATATTTCTCCCAATCAAATCAAGACCCTCTAGAATGACACCATCTTTGCAAATTTGATGCATCAAGAAACCTTAAATTCTAAATCTATAATACATAAGGTTCTTATCAGAAAAGAGATGTTTCTCTTTTAAAAAGAAAATGTATCTTCTTCAAAATGTATCTTTATAGTCAGCCAATTGCATTAGTGTGTTTCATAGAGTACTTGATTTACAAAGATTTGCTAGAACCCTTAAGACATTAAATAGCTTCCTACTAAAGTTTATATGAAAATGAAAATAATATCCTGTCATTTTAAAGAGTAATTAAACATGCCGGGAATTTACCTCAGTGGTTCCACCACCTGCCCCACAAGCACAAGGACCTGAGTTCGATCCCCGGTACCAAAAAGAGTAATTAAATGTGATTCAGTGTATGAATTACCAGTTGACATATAAATTCCGAAATAAATTTACTATGACATATTTACTGTGAGAATAATTACAGTCTTAAAAACCAAACTTGAATAATAATTCTCCCCACTCTAACCTGTGTCTTATCTAACATGAAGACTTCACTCACGGAAGTCCAGCATGGATATCCTTTATATGGTTTTGTTAGATTGTGCCTCAGTCTAGCATACTTGTGAAAAAACTCATAGCAAGTATTCCTTGAAAGAAAAGGTAAACCTTTATAAGATTCAAAAAGTTATTCTCCTTCGTAAATTACAACATATAAGAAAATGTTGACTAGACAGCTTTCTGCATCCAAGTAGATTAGAAACCACGTTTCTCTGAACTACTCTCAATATTGATCCCTCGTGCCGTTACCTAGCAGGAGGAGAGGATGGCCAGTCGTATAACCAAATTGCTAACTGTCTTACGAGGTAATTGGCCAGAGCTACGCTTATGGACAACCTGTTGTTCCTGGTACAGCTAACTCCTATTTGGGAACCCTCGAGCTTTCCTGGCTAGGGCCTTCTGTCTGGGCTCATCAGTTCAGGAAATGCATTGCAAGTGCATGGTTATTTAACTGTCATCTTTTGAAAAGGCATGAATGTTTCTTTTAGTTAAGACTTATTGGAATTGTGTTTTACATTACACTGTTCAATACTAATAATATTCTCTTCCCACAGACTATCCAGATTATGCTTGGCATCTTTAATGTTTTAATGTGGTATTTCCTGTTGGTTTTATATATGGGACAAATTAAAGGAGTCTTTGGGAAATACGAACCTTTAACATACAGAACAGGATGCACACTGTGGGGAGTTTTTGTGAGTAGACATTTATATGGATTTAATCACTCAGTGAATAATATCCATGTCAATAGTAGAAGGTTGGAAAATTTTTCTAAACAAAAAAGAGGGAGCCAGGTGTGATGGTAGATACCTGTAACCCCTGAACTCTGGGAGGCAGATGCAGGAGGATCACAAGTCTAAGCAAATTAGCAAATTTAATGAGACCTTGTTTAAAAAAAAATTTTTTTGAAGAATTAAAATGTGTCCTATGCATGTATACATGTACCAGTTACCTGCAATGAAAGCAGTCATGTATTGCAAACATGTACTGATAAGAAAAGGAGGCTGGGTGCATCTCAGTGCAAAGGACCTAGGTTCAATCCTCTGTACCACATTAAAAAAAAATAGAGGTCTTTGCTGTGCATTTGGCCACTATGTAAAATGATTGTCTACGTCTCCTACATAATGGTTCAGCAGAGATTCCTAACGTCTGTTTTCAGGGGGACTCTGTAACTAAATGCCACATTGGTAACTTATCCAAAGTTAAATTCTTTCAGCAAATGTGTTTTGAGCACCATTGATTTATAAGTGCTGTTTCCAGAGATGTGGGTACAAGAGTGAATACGGAGTGACAGTGGTGGGGTGGATTGTCCTGAGATAATCAAACACAAAGAATCTTGGGCAGGACTTCTCAGGCTATCTGTGACTGATATGACCACCTGCATTCTGTCCACTATTCTTTATATACTCGTGTTACTAGTGACCCCAATGTGACGTTCACTAACTATTACCTTTTGATAACATCATTACTTCATGATGGAAAGTTGTCCTCATCCCTTCCACTAAACTTTCTTTAAATTTTGTTAGTATTGTAAAAATAATTGACTTAGAAGAGGGAATTTTTAAAGACCATTTAAGTTGGCATTCTTATCAATGAGTATTTATACATGTCTCTTTTTTGTCCAGTTTATCATATCAGGAGCTTGCATAATAAAAGCAACAAAGAATCCAACTCAAAGCATGGTAAGTTGAAATGTTTGAGATATCTCTAGATATCACTTATCACAAAAGTAAATAATGTGTAAACCATGAAGGAATCTACCCTCCCTATAAAACACATGAAGAAATTAAGTAAAAATCCAATATCATATAAATTAATGTAGACAAATATGCAGTAGATATCATGTATCGTGACTACCTTATGTAAACACTTCTAAATTTAAATGGAGTTTTGTTTTGTCTGATGTTCTACCTTTTAGCATTACATGAATATTAAGACTAGACAAAATTATCAGACCTAGGCCGGGGATTTAGCTCAGTGATTCCGGCGCCTGCCTTGCAAGTGCAAGATTCCAAGTTCGATCCCCGGTACCAAAAAAAAAATTATAAGACCTAATGCCTTTATGTGTAGACATTACAGTGCTGTAAAACTTCATTTTCTGAACCATCCAATCTGGAAGCAGGATTATGTCTTGTAACAAAGTAAGGTATTTGCCGAGAAAAAAAGATCTATGGTGTAGGTGGAAGGATATTGGAAAGAAAAATAATCTTAGAACTAAAGATTCTAAAATTGTAGAATTAAAAAATAGTCTTTGAATCTTAGAGCTGAAAGAAATTAGTCTGCTTTTTACACACAATGGAGTATTACTCTGCCATAAAGGATAAATTTGAGACATTTGTAGGAAAACGGATGCACCCTGAGATCATAATGTTAAGTGAAATAAATCAGACACACAAGCTTAAATACTGCATGGTTTCTGTTATATGAGAATCCCAAAATATAAATAAAGAGCAAGATAAAAGATGGATACCAGGAAGTAGAGAGACAGCTCTTTCTCAGATGAGAAGGGGATGAAGAAAAATTAAGATGACTTATGTCCGTGGACCAACTCCACACAAGGAATGTAAACATTATATACTGCAGCATATACCCAAAAAGGAACCCTGGTGTCTGATTAAATTGGATTAAAATCCCAGATTACAAAATGCAATATGTTTGTACCCCAGTGGAATTGGAAGATTGATGCTTATTAGCTTGATGGTATTTTAATGTTTCCTCTAGATTAATTGGGTTTCCTATAATCCAGAAAAATATTTGCATAAATTGTGAGCATACAGATACTTCTAAATCCTCACAACTGGATCACCTTATTAGCAAAACAAACAATTTAAACAAAATGTCCATTCTGAATATAATAAACTTCTTCTGTCTCCCTTTCAGATTGTGTCTTCTTTAGGCCTGGATATCTTATGCATAATTACTGGGTTGATTGCAATAGTTCTGACAGTGGTGGAGTTGTCTAAATTTAAAACTGTGTCATATAAGAATTATGGACAAGCGGTAAGTGACAAATTCTAGAGAAACATCTTCATTTCAAAATTATTTTTTCAGTTATTTTGAAGACTTAGGAGGCAAAATTAGGCATTTATTTCTCATTCAATGCTTTGATTTACTAGTAAGCTCTTGATTGAAAGTTTTAATTCAAAATAATTCTAAGATATACAATTTTAGGAAATATTAATAAACTATTTGAACTCTTTTTTTTTTTTTTTTGGTACCAGGGATCAAACTCAGGTCCTTGCGCTTGCGTAGCAGACGGTAAAACCACTGAGCTAAATCCCTGGCCCTGCTATTTGAACTCTTGACTTGCCTAATTAAAATACAGCAAGGCTTCAGTGCTAAGGATCTATATTAGGCTTAGGGTCTATATTAGGCTTAGGGTCATTTATTATTCTTTTAATGCAAGAAAAAAATAATCCTTGAGCATAAAAACATTCCCAAAGTCAACAAAAGAAATGTGCTGTTGATACATACAATTCAAACTGTTGACACTTAATGATTTCTGAATTAGCACAGGATTTTCATAAACTCCTGTCTTGAATGCTGAATTCTGCTCCAAGTCCCCAAATGCTAAATATACAAAAGCCTGTCTTATTTCTAGTCCAGTATCCAATCACAAACTTTGTGCTGCAGAAATAACTATATTGCTTCCTGAGGCATTCTCTAGTAAGTGGCAGTATTTTTCCTGATACTACAATAGATTTATTTCAGTTGTGCTGACCTTAAATTCAGAATCACAGATGATCAGTCCTTTAGCAAAGGTTGTAAAAGTCGCCCAGCTTAGATAGCAGCACCTCCTCGTTTGACCAACAGAAGCAAATAGATAACAATTATAACAATGAATAGAAAAGTTGTTGTAGGTGGAGGATAATCTTCCTGCTCTTTCCTCCCCTGCATGTTCCTTCTCCACATGGCAGTGTGTTATACAGACGACCATTAGCAGAAAGAATCCAAACATAGAGACCAGAAGCCTGGAGGGCGGTGATGGAAATGAAAGAAAATGCAACACCACAAAATAGATTGTGTGTGATACATGATGACTTAAACAAACATGACCAGATTCTCCCTATAAATTGTGAGAAATTCCTTCTTGCCCTGGAGGCAGAATATGGAAATCTTCAGTTCTAATTCTGAAGGCAGACAGTAAGGAGGGAAGATTTAAATTCTTCAGGATCTAATTGTTTAGGGCCCTGAAGCACAACTGTCAAGACCTGCCCTGTTAGTCTGTTTTCAGTTCCGTAGCAAAGTAACTGCAGCTAGGTACTTACAAAGAAAAAGAGGTTCATGTAGCTCACAGATTTAGAGAAGAAATCAGAGTGCTGGGCTACAAGTGAGGGCCTGGTGGCAGATGGCTTTGTGGCAGGGACAGCCACAAAGCAAGACAGGAAGCCAGAATCGGGGTGGGGCGGGGGGGGGCTGCTGTCTGTCTCTAATATCAGCCCTGTCTCTCCCAGGCACAAACCAGGTTCTTAAGAGAACGATGCTCATTCCTCCCAAGAACTGTGCCTCTGGGGCCCTGACCCTCTCCTGCCTCCAGCAGAGACCTCACCTCCCACACATCCCCTGAGGGCCACACTCAGCTCTGTGGGACTCAGTGCCTGCCTTCCGCAGTCAGGATTGCCAACCCTCACAGGCTGAGTCCGTCTGATCTGAACTTAGTATTAATCATCACTTTGTAATTTCCCCCAAGTCACAAGTTTTAGCTTTGTTTGCCATGATTAGTTATACAAAATGAGCTTGTATATTAAACCTTCATACCTTTTCCTAGTGGCATTGTAGGGTTATATACTTACATTTATTAAGGTAACCAACATTCTACAAGATTTTCATGTGACAGTTTTTCTGATGCAAGCAAAGGACTCAGCTAAACCCACAAGCTCATGAAGTTGTCAAGGTGCCGAGTAGGTTCAGCTGACCCCCAGAGTGCATGCCTCTGAACTGTGCTCCCTGTACACACACAACCACGTTGCACGTATTCAAACACTACCCTCAGTACTGCCAGTGTGTGACCCTTTGAGGAAGCTTAGCTTGTGTTGCAGCGTCCTTGTGCATAAGTGGGGAATGTCCATCCAGGTGTATTCATTCACTGCTCTGCTCTTTTCCCACACTCCTGGCTTATTTGTCCTGATGGTTAGTTTGACTTTTCTGCTTGGATATATTTCAATTCTTATCATTTCAAAGATACACAATCAAAATTATTTACCTCTTTGAAAGTACTATACTGTAAAACTTCCTTGTTTCAATTTCCTAAATCCAAAATTTCAACCTTGACCTCTCTCTTTCCAGTATCTTATTCTAAATATCAAATTTATACCAAATATCATTTATTCTTAATTTGAATTTTTAAAATTAGGATTCTGTTGATTTTAAGTGACCAGAATACAGAAGTACGACCCTAAGTTGACGTTAGCACAAAAGAGCGCACTTGCTGACTTAACGTTGGTCCAGAAACAGTGTTGCTTTGATTTGAAGACTTTCTGGATATCAATGGCTTTCAGTGACCCTCCTGTTCCTTATAGTTATTGACATATTAATCTTATCATGTTAACTTTATATTACTTTTCTATCTTTTCTATTTGATTATAAACTCTGAGGAAGTTTTTATATCATTGTTCCTACCAACTAGTTCTACCACCTAATAAGTTTCTTGCATATAAGAGACATTAAAGCCAACAAAGATAGAGGGAAAAGAAGGATGGAAGCAGAATTCTAGGTCTGAGTATAATTCTTGTCTTTACATAGCCAGCATAAAAACTTCCTTAGGATGATCTCCAGTATAATTCATGTGATGCACCAATCATATGTATATGTGGCTGAAAGTATCTTTCCAATAGCAACCGAAATTATCTGTTTATCCCACAAATGACAATCACCTTGTGCTTCAGTATGAAATATTCTTTGAACCTGTTAAATTTATAAATAATTTCATAAAATATCATAGCAATATTTATGTGAGGTTTTTATCACCACAAATTTAAAGTTAAGTAAGTTTGTAATTAATAATAGCTTCCTTAATAGACAAGAAGATTGTTTGTCTAAAAACCTCTTGGCAGCCACCTTATTAGAGATAGAGTCAAATCTTATTAATGGGAGGGTTTAGACAGTGGGCTGGCTGTGCCAGGGATGCTCTAGTAAGAACAGGACAAAGGTCCAGGATGGAAGCCACAAACAATGAAGCAGGAAGAAGAGCATGAAAAGTGAAGCAAGAAACAGCAGAATAAAAATGCTGGAGAAATCAAACAGTGAAAGAGGTCTATTCTTCTTTCCCTTTATTCTTATACCTGAAGCTCCTTCTAAGACCATCTTTGCACTTACTAAAGATAATAATCCAAAATTCCCCCTATTTCCTCATTACAGAAACTGGGGAGGGAAGTTTCGCGTGTGTTACTGATCGTCTACCACCTGGAAGTTTCCATTGCCCTTACACATGCGATCTTCATGTGTGGCAGTTTGGTAAGTGTTTTCTCGGGAAGACTGACCACTGTTGATTTCTAGTGAGCTTATTATGAGGAGATAAAGTGCACTATGCATTATGTTTAGAAAGAATAAAAATGAAATGTGAGATAATCTTTACTTTTTCTTGTAGCTTATAAATGGAAAACATAAAATTATAAAAATATGTAAAACTATAAATAATTTTTAAATTATAGAATAAAAATGAATGTTCCCATGTAGTCCTCGTATACCCATACATCCAAATCTATTTAAAAAAGGACATACAACACAATTTGCTTTCCTACTAATTACGTGTCTGATCATAGTCACAGTATTTTGTCATGTGCAATTTTTGCAACTATCTTAAGCATTTTTCCATTACAAAACATATCTAAACAAGGCTTTTTATTAACTTCATTGTATTTCTTAGTATTTAGTATTCCTTTCTTACTGCATATTCAGCATTTTTCCAGGTTTTTTTCAAAATTATAAGCAATGACTCAATGAACATTTCAATACAAATATGTATACATGCAAGAGACTACTGTTTCTTTAAATGATATATTCCTGAAAGTGTAATTGCAGAAACAAATTTCAAAAATGCCTAACAATTCACCATGCCACAAAGGCTTATTAGAAATATCATTCCCTCACAGGCTTAAAATAACTAAATAGCTAACACTCATTCATTTTTTCCTCAGACATTAGTGGAGAGTCTACTATTTGATAGGCATTGCAATAGGCAGTAAGGATGCCAAGATTAAGAAGACAGGGGCTCCCACCAGCAGAGAGGCTGCATTCCAGCGGAGGGAAGAGAGCAAACAGGAGAGAACCCTCAGAAGCAGGTCTTAACAATAAAAACCAAGAATAAAAAAGTGTAAAAGTTGGTAGATAATCAGAGACCACATACTTCAAGGGAAACCGACTCCCCACAAGTAGTAGAGGCAGGTCCCTAGAATGATAGTTACAGCCGCCACTTCTCGGGGAGATGAAGCAATCAGAATTTGCAGTTGCTACAACTCATTTTGTAAAATGGCCAGTTTTCAGCAACACCAAAATAGTGACCAATATAATGAAAAGAGCACTGTAGAGATACAGTCTCTTGAGGACAGGGGAAGACAAATACTATACTTAACAAAGAAAGGGGCTGGGGATTTAGCTCAGTGGCACCATGCCTGCCTCACAAGCACAAGGTTGTGAATTCGATCCTCAGTACCAAAACAAAAAAACAAAGAAAGATGTCAATAATCTAAATATGTTTGAAAAATTATAGGATGGCAATGTTGACTCATCAAATGACACTATCAGCAATTATTTTTAAAAACAAAAATTCTGAAGTTGTACTCTAAGAATGCAATAACTGATGTGAAAAACTCACTGGAAAGGCTGAAGAACAGGTTTGAGCAGACAGAAGATAAAAATCAACCAATAGGAAGATAGCACAAAAAAGATAAATCCAAAAGACAGTGGAAAAAAGAAGTGAACAGAGCCTCAGAAACCACTGAGGAAACATTTAGAAAGGTTTTTTTTTAATGTCCTATTAACCATTTTCATTTTCATTTTTATTTTTATTTTTTGGTACTGGGGATTGAACTCGGGTCCTTGCACTTGAGAGGCAGGTGGCAGATCCACTGAGCTAAATCCCCAGCCCCTGAGAATGTTTAATGGGAATCCTATAGAAATTGAGTAGTCAAGGGAAAAAAATGGAAGAAATAATGGCCAAATACTCAGCTAATTTTATGGAAAAGATCATTGTATACATGAACAAATTCAATGACCCCTAACCTAGAGTAAACAGAAAGCAATCCCTTCCTAGACACTTCTGTCAAGCTAAGTTTTAAAAAGAGAGAAAATATTAAAAGTAGCAAGAGAAACAATGGCTCAGTAAACAATGGAACAATAGTAAGGCTGACAGCTTCCTTCCCATCAGAAACAATGGAGTCCAAGAGGTAGTGGGGTAGAATATTAAAGTGCTAGAGAAAACTATCACTCAAGTAAGAATAGCCTTCAAAATTATCCTTCAAAAAATGTAGATGATAAAATAAAGACATACACAGTGAACAGAGAATGAAATGCCGTGCAAGAAACACTGAAAAGAGATGATGTCAAATGAAACTCAAATGCACATGAATATAAAGCACCATTAAGAGTAACCATAAGGGATTACAAACATCAGTATAAATACATTTTTGTATGTTCTTCTCTTTAACTTATTTAACAAGCAACTGCATAAACTGCATTGGGCTCACTCAGGTAATCCAGGGTAATCTCCTTAATTGAAGGTTGCTAATAAGCAACATTAGTTTTGTTCATCATAACTTCTTGGTTCTACCATTTAGCATGACAGTATTCATCCATACATAATACATAAATGAAGGTGTGATGGCTTTTTCTTCAATAAGACTTTGTTAGCACAAACAGGCAACAGGCCAGATTTACTCACACGTCACACTTTGCCAACCCAAGCTCAATACGTGCATGATGGAAAAGCTGCCGCTGCAGCTCAGTAGAGCTGGGGGCAGAATGTGCCTGGCTGTACAGGCACCGAGGGAAGAGCAAGGGGGTGGAGCTGCGTGGGAACACAGTTGCGGTATGTTACTGGGATCAGCATTCATCCGAGATAGATTGTGACCACGTGTATATTTAGGACTGAGAAAACTGGAAAGTATACTGTAAGGATCAAAGGAGTTGACACACAGTAATTTTATGACAGGTAAGGGAAGGACACAATACATGAGATATAGAGAAAAGAAATGGTAAAATAATAGACACAAATCATTTCAATAACCACATTAAAATACATTAAAACTGAAGGAGAAGGCCCGGGGATTTAGCTCAGCGGTTCTGCTGCCTTCCTCGCAAGTGCAAGGTCCCAAGTATAATCCCCAGTACCAAAAAAAAAAACTAAAGGAGATACTAGTAAGTGCCCAATAGAATGGCTGAGTTTCAAAATACTAACAATTCCAAGTGATAATAAAGACTACAGATAAAAGAAGTTTCACACTCCTACTTAGAATATAAATGATCACAACAGCTTTAAAAGCCATTTGGGAAGTACCTTCTAAAAATTAGATGTGCATAATCCTACACAGTTAGTAATTAATCCCTTAGTATATACCCAGTGTTGGTCAGATGTACTCAGATACATTCCCAATAATAATATGGAGCAGTCTTCATAATAACTCCAAAGTGGCAACACACAAATGTGACTGACTGGGGAATATATCAGGGCAAATGACTCTAATGAAATGCTGTATAACAATTAAGTGACATCCAACTACACTTACAAACATGAGGGAATTTTAAACATGTTTCATATAAAAAGCCAGACTCAAAGACTGTGTATGGTCCATTCGTAAAGTTTGAAACAGGAAAAATAAAGCTAAACTGGTGATAATTAGGGATGCAAGCTTAGTTGGTGGAGCTAGAAAGGCTCAATAACCTGAAAGTCAAAGTGATATCTGGGAAGTGAAGAATGGGTAATGGCTGAATCATGAGATGCTAGGGTGAATGTGGAGGTGCCGGCATCTATTGTGTTCAAGAAGATGATTACTATTTTTGATGTGGAAATCAGGAAGCATACCAAAAGTTACAAGTGCTCCAATAGTAATTAAGAAAGAAAGTTAAGGTGGGAATGGGGCAGAAATAGGACTCAAGAAACTTTAAGGGCTTACTCTATAAACATCAGTACACTGTGTGTTTTTAAAATGTGATTTGTAAGAAGCCGATTTTTTTCCAGAGTCAACAACATGATGATGTTTCCACGCCTGCTACAGAGGAGGCTGAAAGTGCTTTGTGAAAACCTTAGAAAGGCAGGATTTCTACTGATGCCGATACCTGATGTGGGTGCTATGATATTTTGGTATAACAAAGCTGCTGCAAAACCTGCAGATTTTATGCAAAAGAAAATAGAAAACAAGTTGAATTTTTCTCCTCAACATTCAAGAAATTTCTATATGCACTTTTCTAGGCTCCAAGGAGAAAGCTTTTTCCTACCTAAGGATGTGATTATTACAAGGAAGAATTTGTTATCTAGATAGTATGAACAGCTGTCAACATCCCACAAACTTTTATGGAGCACTCTAAAACACACTTTTTCTCTAGAGTGCAGGCTAAAGACTTCAAGTGTGATGTTGTGTAACTCATAAGAAAATATTGTCTCCCTATGAGAAAAAAAATCATATTTCACATTCTAAGTTTGTCAGCGGAACTAGCTTTTCCCTTAACAAAGTATGGCAAAGGCCACCAATTCAGAGTCGCTCATTGTTCCTTGACTTTCACCGCTCCTCATTAAAGTTCCTTTCTGCTCCAGAAGTCTCTGCCTTCTTTCTTCCTCGTTCCCTCCCCAACTTCCTACTTACCATTGTTTGGATCATCTGTCCAATTACTTTTCAAAGCAAACTTCCTTTGCACAAGAAGTTCCCAGGAATCTGTTCTGAATTCAGTTGTTTCTCTTCTAATATGGAACATTGCTTCGGAAAGCTTTGCTCGGGGATATTATCATACCAGTGAGTACACGCAGCTCTCTTCAATTGTGCTGCGGGGTTTTGTTTTTGACTGGGGACGGCTGGCGGGGGGCGGGGGGGGGTATTCTGCTGCCTCAAGCTGTTTCAGCACTTTTTATCAACTATTGTTAGGAATTTTTGATTCCACAAATGTCAGTGCTTAGCCCATTTCGTTCAATGCCCACTGTGTGCAGAATTCAATGTGTTCTGGAGTGTCAAAGATTAATAAGACACCTGACCACACATTTCTGTTTTGTGGAGGAAACAAGTAACAAATCAAGCTTCTGTGATACATTAATTAGCAGCAATATGAAGGAACAGAAATAGGGCAGAAGAATTAAGATTCCTTTTGTGAAATAAAAGTGACAATGTTTTATAAAACCTTTGAGCTGGGGATTAGTAGTTTACCAAGCAGATTGAAATATGTGATCCAAGTGACAGAGTTGCATTATTTGTTGGCCAGTAGGTTTAATAAGCTCACAGGCCTGGTTTTCTCTGATGTGGCTTTGTATCATGTATCAGAGTTGGGAGGACATTGCAGATAGAAGGATCAGCTCATCGAAAGTGTGGCAGAGAGAGGGCAGAACAAGATGGTGGAGTAATCCGGGGATGCCCTCACTCCCACAGAAACATCAACATGAACAACGATCTACACATAACATACCTTCTCAATGGCTAAGGAAAACAGGTAGAAGAACACAGCACCTGGTAATGGCATAGAAACAAAAGCCACATCGAAGGGAGTAGGAAAGACAGCTTCAGATTACCTGTGTCAGCCATCCCCCAACCTTAGGCAGTTCAGTGTGCAGAGACACTGTCTACTGTGGGTGAAGAGGAGGGAAATATGCACAAGACTTTGCCTTGAACCCCAACACTAAGCCTGCCACAATGAAAGCCAACACTGAGCAGACAGTCATGAACCCTGCCTTAGATAAGTACCTGTGGACTGAGCCTGGAGATCTCCCCCAGCACCGGGAAGTAACCAGTAGCCCTGGCAACGTACGCTCAATTTACAGTCCACAGCGCCAGCAGCAAACTGCAGCAGCCACAGACTTTAGGCGAACCTCAGAGGCAGACAGGCCTCACAGCAGCCATAGCGCTTCAGACGCACCTAACACTACCAGCCTCAGTGACCATGGGATTCCAGCCTGACATGCACTGCACTGGCCATAGTGGACTCAGGCTTGGAATATCCCTCAGTGCAACAGTAGACCCAGGCACAGGGGCCACGCCAGAGAGTCTTCCAGGGATGTCTGGTCAGGCTGATGTTTGAAGAGTCCTTCCAGACAGAAGCAGTCTACCAGGCTAGAATAACTGCTACCAGTGCACAGGTTATGGCCACAAGGGTCAAGGGCAGCCAAGGAGCTATGACATCACAAAAGAGTGTGCCAGTGACACACCCTAAAGAAATGAGCGTGTGTGAACAGCATGAGAAAGAATTCCAACTAACTGTTCTAAACCAGCTCAGCAAACTTCAAGAAAATATGGAGCAATGATCCAAAAAAGGATCAGAAAATTAAACATTGAAATAATGAAATCAAACAAAAATATTGCAGATAATTAAACTGAGTAAAATAAAATGCTACAGAAAGTGGCAATAGCAGAATTGATCAAGTAGAAGAAATAATCTGTGAATTTGAAGGCAGGTTGTTGCATGTAGAGGAGAAAAATGAAAAAGAATGAAGATTATGGGTTTTCTATTACAGTATCAAAAGCAAATACTTCAGGTCTGGGGATTTAGCTCAGTGGTTCCACTGCCTGCCTCACAAGCGCAAGGTCCTGAGTTCAATCCCCAGTACCAAAAAAAAAAAAAAACAAATACTTCAGTCACTAGGGTTCAAGACAAAAAAGATAAAACAGGATAGAAGCTTATTTAAGGAAACAACAAACTTTAAAACTGGAGAAAGATATTCAGGCACAGGAAGTTCAGTGTCTCCAATCATACTCAATGCAAATGCAACTATCACATAAAGGATGGGAAGCAGAAACGAAGCAGAGGGTCCTGAAAGCAGGAAGAAGAGAGAAGAACAACAACCACCACCACAGACTTCTAAGCAGAAACCCTACAGGCTGGATGACCGCAGGATAATACGCTCAGAGTGCTGCAGAAAAAGCACCAACATGAGCCCATGACGCGTACGAGAGCCAACAGCTGGCGCATGCACAGATTCCAGCCAGAGGCAGTAAGGGTGAGAAGCAAAGGAGACCTTTCATGCCCAGAAGAATCCAGTACTTTCCCATTGCCTGACCCCAAAGAAGTGGAAATAAACAACCTACCTGAGAATTCAAAATAAATGTTTTAAAGCACCTCAGCACACTCCAAGAAAGCACAAGAAACAATGCACTGAGCTCAAGAAAACAATAACTAAAAAGGGAAATTTAACTGAGTTAGAATTCAATTTTTTTAATTTAAAGCTTAAAAATCCACCAACAGAATTGATCAAGCAGAGAAAAAAAGGATATCTGGGATGCTGATACTAGGTTATTTGAAAATATACAGTCAGAGGAGAAAAAAGAAAAATACTGTCATATACAGGGCTTAAGAGACAGCAGCAAGAGAACAGGCGTTCACATTATGAGAGAAGAAACAGACCGAGACTGCCTATTTAAAGAAATAATAAGCCACCTTTTTTAATCTGGAGAAAATATCTAAATATCCAGGTGTGAGAAGCTCACTAATATTCATTCAAACCGAGTAAGGCCACACCCAAATGTAATTAAACTGTAAAAATAAAAGACAAAGACAGGAGCCTGAAAGCAGCAAAAAAAGAAAATATATCATATAAAAGGGAATTTGAGCAAGGATAACAGCAGATTTTCCAGCAGACAAGGAACAAGCCAGGACAGAGTGGGACAACACAAAATGATGAAGGGAAAACAATGCCAACCAAAAACGTGATCCTGTGAAGCTGGCTTTCAGAAATGCAGGATTCCCAGACAATAAAAGACAAGTGTATTAATCACCCCATTACTGTTCTACAACAAAAGGAATTCTCTCAGCCAAAAGAAGAAGATTCTACTTATTAAAACAAATATACATGAAACTCACTGGCAAAAGTAAGTACACAATCACTAGTCTAATACTATACTGAGGGAGTGTAAATTACATCTTTAGTAGTAATGTAAAAAGACAAAACATTAAAAAATAATGCTATAGGGAGGGATGGAGCAGTTGAAGGGGGCCAGGGAAAGGGGGAAAAATAAGAACTAAGAGAGATTATGTAAAGGTGCAAATTTCCAATGATGAATGTCATTATATTGTTTTGGGTTTTTTGTTTGTTTTTTTTCTTGGTACCGGGGATCGAACTCAGGACCTTGCGCTTCTGAGGCAGGCGTTGGAACCACTGAGCTAAATCCCCGCCCCAAAGTCATTATATTGTATACCTAAAATGCACTAATAAAATAAAATTTTAAAAAAATAATGCTACAATCATTTGTTATGGAATATACAGTATAAAAAGATAAAAATTGTGTCACCAAAAACTTAGAAAATTGTTGGAATGGATTAAAAGTGCAGAGTGATTTTATGTGATGAAAGTTACAATTTTATCAATTTAAAATACCCTGTTGAGGGGCTAGGGATTTAGCTCAGTGGTTCCGCCATCTGCCTAGCAAGCCCAAGAATCCGAGTTCGATTCCCAGTACCAAAAAAAAAAATGAAGAAGTAAAATACCCTGTTGTGTTTTATGCAAATCTTATATTTTGTGTGTGTTGTATCTTGCTAACTGCAAAGCAAAACCTACAAAGTATGATTGAAAAATACAGTGTAAGTTAAAATTTTTTCATTTAAATTTTCATGTTTAATTTTTTTTAACTATTGCAGTAAAAGACATTACCATGAATCTCCCTCAAAATATTCCCCCTTGCTTCAAACACAATTTCAAAAACAAATTTATCCCATTGACCTTGCCACTTTCTGAAGCAGCTCTGGAGTCCTCTTTCCTGAGTGTCTTTAGTTGTGCTGTTGTGGCTGCCTCAATGTCCAGAACTGATTCAAAACCTTGACCTTTTGTGGTCATTTTGACTTTGGAGAAGAGCCAGAAGTCACATGGTGCCAGAGGCAGTGAATAAGGTGGATGCGGACACAGCGTTGTGTTCTTAGGAGCCCATTTTTCCATTGGATGGTGCTCCGAAGCAGCTTTCACTGTATTTTGTATCACACTTTGTAAAGAGATGAGAAAGGATTTGGATGATTTGAGAAGAAAATGTGGCAAGAAATCATTGATCAAACAGGAAGGTGATTAAGAATGAAGTTTGAAAGATAGGTAAAGCCAGCTCTGCCTTATTGGCCCTATCAAGATTTCATGTAAACAGAGAGAAATTTCCAACTAAAGAGATGAGAAGGGGGAAGAGGTTTTTAAGACAGTGAAAAGTCTAGAATAGCACCACCCAATAGAAATATAATATGAGTCACATGTGTAATTTCAAAGTTTCCTAGTAGCCACCCTAAGAAAATAAATGGAAAATAAAAGGTTAATTTGAATAATTAGTTTGTAAAATGACCTGGGTCATCTAAACAAGCAGGATGAAAATTCTTGAGATACGTTACAGTCTTTCTTAAGTCAAGTCTTCAAAATTTGGTGTAGATTTTACACTTCCAACACACATCGATTCAGAGTAACTACATCTCAGCCACTCAGTAGCCAAACATGACTACTGACTGCTTTATTGGAAATGTGGGTCTTGAAGTGTCAGCAGAATTCACAGAAAATGTGCCCCCATTCTCCCCACCCAAGAAGTCTTTCCAGAAAGACTGAACAGGCTCTTCGAGAAGTGCAAAGCTGGGTTACCGGTCAAGGAAGCGAAACCCTGTGAAGAGCCGAGTATATGCCGGGGTCCTGCACAAAAGAAGGCAGAGTCCAAAGGACTCCGCCCCCCCCCCCCACCTCAGCGGGCAGCTTCAGTCTCTCCTTTTTTGCTGGGTTATTCTCACCAGCATATAAACGTGTTAGTATTTCTCCTGTAAAACAAAAACCTTTGGACTCTACTTCTGCCTCAGCATACGGCTACATTTCTTTCTTTCCTTTAAAAGCAAAATCTGTTTGTCTATCTGTATTGTCCCCAAATGGTCAGCACCTCCCACCAGCTCTGGAACCCATTCTAGTTAGGACCCAGCCTCCACCTCTCTTCGGAAATGACTTCTGCAACAGCAGTGACCTCCCTGCTGCAAAATATGAAGCCAACACCCTGGCCCTCCAGCAGATTCTTGCCGTCAACCCACGCGCTCCTTAGCTTCCTGGACTCTGCCAAGTTGCTCACCTTTCTGAACAAACCCCCGCCCCTAGGCTGCACCCTGCTCCTTTCCTGGATGTCCCGACCCCACCGGGCGAGCTCTTCACTGCTTCTGCCAAACGGGACACGCAGATCCTGCTTCAATCTATCACACAACTTGAGAGTCACCTGGCACCTCCTGCTGGCTGCTCCATCCCGCACTGGCCTTCGCAGTCACCCTGTGACTGTCGTGTAAACTGAGGCGCTAGACCATGACCTTTGAGTCGCTCGCAATTTTCTACTGTGCCAGACACTGCGCTCTTAACGTTTAGAGGCTTAAAAAGGGGGTGGAAGAGTTAAACAATCTGAAAAACCTGTTGTCACCCAGTGCGGACAATGTGTCTAAAAGTGCTTTATATGTTCCTTGGCCTATTCGTCTGGATTTCAATCTGTATCTATGATAATTGACTTCACAAGGCCAATTCCCCACAGTGAATGTAATCACTAAGTACTGCAAACATGTACTGATAAAAGTCAAAAGAATAAAAATCAATTTTTTAAAAAAAAAGAGGGCCGGGGATGTAGCTCAGTGGTGATGCCACCTGCCTCCCGAGCGCAAGGTCCTGAGTTCGATCCCCAGTACCCAAAAAAGAAAAAGAAATAGCTCTCCCTGGTACTGGCTTCACGGAGATGACCTGTTGTTCGGATGTCTGTCAGGACCAGATTCTAGCAGATCTGAACCTGACTCAGAACCTGACTTCAGTCAGAACGCCCAGAGGCGCCCGGAGGTGGGCGTGGTCTCCAGGGTGCGACCAGCAGCGAGGGAACAGCACAGCTCTGGCTTCGCGCGGATCCCTCCCCGCCCGGGAGAGGCCAGCTCGGCGCTCTGCTCCCAGGCCTCCTGCAGCTCGCGGCTGGCCCGCGGCCCCGCACAACCGTGGGTGGCGTTGGGACCACGCAGGCGATGCGGGCTCTCGGAGGAGGGTGGGCAGGGGCTTCCTCCAGGGCCTTAGAGAGCTGGGGCGAAGGGCACTACCTGCAAGGTCACGCCCTCCTGGCCCTGCGATCAAGTCAGTGAAGAAACCCGTGGCCCGGTGCGGACCGCACCGAGGACAGGGGCTGCAGCACAGCTTCCGCTGGAGCTGCGGTCGGTTTCTTCTGTTCGCTTCCCAGTTACAGCGCTGCAGGGGTTTCCTGCTGCAGAGAAAAGAGGCTGGGAAAGAGTGAACGCCACGGACGAGGTCACAGGGGAACTGGTAAGATCCGAACTCGAGTCTGTTAGACTCTTTCCGCTCTACCTTCCTGTTACAAGTTCCTTGTTTCCGAGCGTCAGTGAACATCCCAGGGGGCAACTTACACCTTAGCAAGTCATGGTGCGCATAAAGAGAAAGAGAAGACTCTGAAGACGAGATGTGGACTCGGGACGTGAGGAGAGGCGGTGGCTAAGGGGAAAGCCAGGGCCCTGAGGCAGCAGAGCCTGGGGAGGGCAGCTGAGGAGCAAGGCCATTCGATGACTGAACAGACTTTTCCGCTGCCCGAAATACAAACTAGCTCTCACTGGTTTGAGCAAACCTGGACTATTCATTGGATTCTTTGTGATAGATGCTCGTATCTTTACATAATGTAATGCCAAAGGTCAGGCAGATTTCTAAAGGAAGCTGGGCTAGGAGTTGGTACCATGGAGGGGGCGCGGAGAGGGGGGTCCGGGATGTAGCTCAGCGGTGCCACCGCCTGCCTTGCAAGCGCAAGGTCCCGAGTTCGATCCCCGGGACCAAAACTGAAAAGGACAAGAAAAAAAGGTGGGGAGCTCATTCCTTCTCCGCCTCTGTGGCTCTCTGAGCGCCCTCTAACGCCCTTTCTCCACCATCCCGTCCGCTAGTGTAGAGCAGGGCAGGGCCTCCGCTCCGGTGTTTGCGGCTCTCAGCGCCGTCCAGCCTGAGCAGTCTGGGAAGAGACTGCGGCCCCTGTAACACAAATCCCCCAAGTGCAGCAAAGTTAAGGAAAGTGTCTTGCAAGGGCTGTCCTGGCCCAGCGCGAGGGATACGTTTGCCTTTGTTCCAACCAGCTATGATCTAGGGCTCATTTCCACAGATATTAAATATGGACGCTAGAGGGGATCTCTAGGAGTTATACAGAACAACAAAGGTCATCCACAATTTTAATGACAGAAATCTGTGAGCTATAATTCTTCATGGATTGAACACCCCTTTATTTTCCTAGCGGCCCCCAACGTGAAGCCCACCTGTGCACAGTATAACGTAGAGCACTTCACCGCCCAGCCTGCCCTGCAGCTGACCCGGGCGTGTGACACAGACTCTTCCCCACAGGCACCCTTGAACCAGGCTATAACTCAGAAGGTAGCAACAATGAGGAGTAGACTTAGCCATGGTGGCCAAAATCCACTGTTTTCTGACCTGGGTCAGCCACGCATAGTAGCAATTGTACCCTAAAGGTTAGCAAGTGAGCAAAACATTTTGAGAAGTACATGTTGGATTTTGTCAAAATAATAATATTGGTGGTTTGGTAAGCAAACATGTCCTGGGGGACTATAAAGTATGGAAAATGAGCAGTGGAGAGCTAGACTCCCTCTCAAGTTTAGGTGCCTTGTCCAAGGCATCATTAATATTAACTTGTCTCCATATTTTCTTACAGAAAAGAAAAGCCATTAATCTCCTCATCTCACTGTTGTATCTTAGTGAAAAATGCCACAAAATCAGATACATATCAGAGAGGAAATGAAAATATTGGGGGTAAGAACTAAATGCTACTTGAATGAATGAATAACTACAGTGTCACAGTTTCTAAATTTCCAAGGGAGGAAGCTCTATCATGGACTTCCCAAATGTAGCAGGGTTAAAGAAAGTGTCCTGCAAGGGTTATGTAGCATCTATTTTTTCCACCTGTGGCCAGAGCACATAAGCTGTATATTAAAGTTAAATAAAGTAAAAATTATGAATCTATCCATTATTTTTTAAAACTCAGCACCATTACAACCTGTTCTTAATTTTAGAAAATATGCCCAGAGCCTGAAATGGATAGAAAATCTCTTTTTCTATCTATAAATAATTTTAACTCTCAGCTGATTTAACACTAAATGCAATGGTCAGATTGTAAGAACTACATTCACAGGCAGCTGCAGGTCACAGGTCATTGTGGACAGTGGTCACCATAGCACTGTGCTTGAACATGCCACCATTCTCCAGGCCATGTCATTAGCCACAGCGGGTATCCACCTTTTCCCACCAGATGATTCTATTATCCATCATGCTGCTGGATGATAGACCACATCAGGAGTCAAACCGGCAGTGTTAAGATTCACTGTAGAAAATTCCAAAAAGGGCCAGGGATTTAGCTCAGTGGTTCCACTGCCTGCCTTGCAAGCGCAAGGTCCAGAGTTCGATCCCCGGTACCAAAAAAAAAAAGAAAGAAAATTCCAAAAAAATCAAGGGCTAGGGGGTGGGTCCTAGAACTAATAAGTGAGTTCAACAAGGTCACAGGATACACCATCAATATACAATCAATACAAACAATGTCAATAATAAAAATGAATTGTATTTCTGTATGATAATAATTAACATGTAGAAATTGGCATTTTAAATGAAATACTATTTGCAATCACTCAAAAAATTACTTAGGTATACATCTAACAAAAGATGTACAGGACTTATAGTTCTAAAACTACAAAATACTGATGAAAGAATTCAAAGTAAGTTACATAAATGAAAAGATGTTTGTGGATTACAAAACTCAACATAGTAAAGATGTTGCATCTCCCCAAATTGGCATATAGATTTGTCACAATCCCTTGTGATATCTTTTGTAGATGTAGATGTTAACAAGATTATCTAAAATTTATATGGAAAGACAAAAGAACTAAAACATCTAGTTTTTTGAAAAAGGACAGTAAACTTGAAAACATTACAGTACTCAATTTTAAGATATTATGTAGCTACAGGTATCAAGTGTGATATTGTTCTAGCAAGAGACACACAGAAAAATGAAACAGAGCACAGTTCAGAAAGACTGTACAAACAGAGCTGGGTGATTTTGATAAAAGTAATTCACTGGAGGAAGTGAAGTGACGTTTTCTCAACAAACTGGATAGCCATTGGTTAAAAAAAGAGAGAGAGGGCCAGGGATTTCGCTCAGTGGTTCCACTGCCTGCCTCGCAAGCTAAGGACCCGAGTTCAATCCCCGGTACCAAAAATAAAATTAAATTAAATTTAAAAATAATAAATAAATAGAGAGAGAGAACTTATATAAAAATTAATTCAAAGTGGATCATAGATACAAATATTAAATGCTTTCAGGAGAAAGCATAGGAGAAAATGTTTGGTGTCTAGTAAGAAGTTCCAGACCTGACACTAAAAGCAGGATCTATCCATCCAAGAAAAAATCTGCACTTTTTATTTAGACACTATTGTTTTAAGAAAGGCTCTGATAGGAAGATGAAATAGGATTCAGTGTGGGAGATAATACTTGCACACCACATACCTGACAAGGGATTTACATCTAGAATATTATATTTTAAAATCCTCAAAACTCAGTACAAAAAACCCACAAATGATCCAATTTTCAAATCAGAAAAAGATATAAAAAGACAGTTCACTGAAGAAGATATAGATGGCAAATAAACACATAGAAAAAAAATACTGAACATCTTAGCCACCAAATAATTGAAAACAGATTAAGATCAGCTATTACTGCACAACTGTTAAAAACTACTAACTTCAGAAACAGTGACCATGCCACAGGCTGGTCAGTGAAATATAAAAATGGTCCAGCCACTCAGGAAAAGAATATGACAGTTTCTTTAAACACCAACCATGTGCTTACCACTAAACTCAGCAAGTATTCCCTCCTAGGCATTTATCCCATTGATCTGATGCCTGCAGAGACAGTGACATAAGACTGTCACAGCATCTCTGTTTATAGTAGCTCTAAACCAGAAATTTCAACATGCCACTCGTGAAAATATAGTGACTGATACCATAGGAGGCTACTCAGAAATGAAAACGGAACAAACTATGTGGATGCATGCAGCAACTTGATGGATCTCAAGGGTATTATGCCGAATGAAAAAAGCCAATCTCAAAAGATGCCTAATAAGTTGTTCCATTTATATAACATTCTGAAAACAACAGAAGTCCAGATGGAGAACAGAGTAGTGACTACCAGGAGTTAAGGGTGTTGAGGGAGCATGACAGTGAAGGCATAGCACAGGGGCAGCTTCATGGTGACGGAATAGTTCCAGGTCTCAATTATGGTCGGTCACGTGCATGTGGCACACAACTGTCCACGCAACACTATACCATGGCCAGCTTCCTCCTCCCGATACTGCACAGTAGTCGTGTAAGATACAGTGGTTCTGTGGAGCCGTCAGCTGTACTCACCTTGGCATTTTCTTGATGCATGTTCCTTCCGAGAGTTAGACTGGAACAGGAAATGATTAACAACCGTATTCTTCTCTCCCAGGCCATACAAATAATGAACGGCCTGATTACTCAGTTCCTGGGGACCATCTGGGGGTACTTGCTCATCTCACAAACCACTGCGCTGCTGTCAGTGTATGTTCCCATTGTAACCGTACTGGGATACCTGGTTTGGTCATCTTTATCTGTGAGTAAATGCTCTAGCTCCTGATAGTTGTTCATTCACTCCTTGATTGCATTTGATGTCTATTTGTGAGCCAGGCAGCAGGCCAGAGAAAGAACACCAAAATGCACAATCCCTGTTCTCAAGCAACCCACTCTTCCAATATGAAAAATACTTTAGATTCTTATCAGTGATACTCTTTCCTAATAAGAGTCCATTTTGGTAAAGAGGCACTTTCTGCATTAGCGGCAATGGTAAGATGCCCAAGGGGCGTTTTGAGAAAACAGAAAATGGTTGGTGACTGTCCCATTGCCCACATACGAGTAGCATTTATTTTGCCAATGAGACAAGATAAGAAAGCACACTTGCTGGGGAAATGATGGGAGATGCAGATCTTTCGTTAAAAAAGGAAAAATGAAATCTTTGCGCCATATTGGTCCAAGAAGGATTTGATGAAATTGAACAGAGACTTACAATTTTACTTTGTCCTGATAAGGTGCCCGTGTCCTTAAATGAGGATATTCTTCAAGGAAGGCTATTTGGTAGGTGATGGGTCACTATCCCCCATCAACTCCCAAAGGAAACTCACAGTAATAATAATGATGATGAAAATTCATTTGAGACGCTTGAGTACATCGCAAACAAAACAAAGAGCCCAGTCCTCGTGGAGGTGTTACTGTAGCAGGAGGTCATATACTAGGAGATGATAAGGCTATAGAAGAACAAAAAGATGAAGAATAGGCTAAGAGGACTGAGATTTCTGGGGAAATTTCTGGTAAAGGGATACAGGTGATTGTTTTAAATTGTACAGTTGCAGTAGGATTATGAAAAAGTGACTTTGTTGCTAATCTCTGTTGGATAACACAACCCTAGAAAACCCATGGCCCTGAACTCCAGCATCTGTCTCCTGCTGGCAGAGATTCAGTTGACCAAGGCTGGAATTAGGCAGAATTGACTTCAAGCTACAGTCTGGCTCTGGCTCTGCTCCATGTGTATCAGCTCAGGAGCTACAGGAGGCATATTCTTCTCAAGAAAGGCGAGACTGTAAGAGGCAAACCTGTCTACACAGGAACATCTCAAGCCTCGGCTTGGGTTACGGCCACTAAAGTCTCAGCCAAAGCAAACGGAGTGGCCACGTTTTAAAGTGAGGGGCAAAAAGCATAGTTTAAGTAAATACACAATTTTCTTAGAAGTTATATTGGGATAAATATTAAAAATCGCCCTGGCTAAAGTTTCAAGTACTATATTTTAAAGAAGAGTGGTGGTACTTCCCCATCAGGATGGGACAGTCTATCCCTTCTTAAAACTGGGTGAGACATTGTGTGACTTTCTTGGACAAGAGAATGTAAGAAGCGCGCCTTCCGAGAAAGGGCAAGACAGCTCGTCCTCAGCCCTCTCAAGGTACTTACATTGCGGTGCTGGGCCAACATGTGAGGTGTCTGAGGACCTCTGGGCATAAACGCTCAAGAAAAGACTGAGCAGAAAGACCATGCAGGGAAGGAGATGCCCTGAGGAGCTCCAACTCTTTCCATCTATCTTAGTAGAACTATTTGAGCCCGCTTTCCCCAAGTACAGCCCAGCCGTGGGAGTGAGGAAGACTCCAGGTGACTCCAGCCTAGCGTCTGTAACTGCATGAGAGACACTGAGCCAGATCATGCAGCTGTGCCCAGCTCCAGAACCATGAGGTGCTGTAATACGTGATTGCTGTTGTTTTATGTCACTAAATTTGGGGAAAACTTATTTCAGGCAGACTTTTGTCCATTCTCTCTCTCTCTAAATGAGTTTTATCTGTTTAAGATACTTCTACACCTATTCTCATCACATTTTTTATCACTAGGGGATGTTGGGCTTTGTCAAAAGTTTTTACCGTATCTGTTGAAGCGATCATGTGATTTTTATCCTAGATTTTTATCCTAGATTTTATTTATGTAGTATATTACATTTACTGATTTGCTTATGTTGAACCATCCTTGCATCCCTGGGATGAAACTATTTTGGTCATGGTGAATGATCTTTTTTATATGTTCCTGAATTCTGTTTGCAAGTATTTTATTGTGGGTTTTTGCATCTGTGTTCATAAATGTTATGGAAAATCTGGGCTGTCTGCTCAGTCACCCACGTATCCTGTGGACCGGGCCAGAGCATGGGCCAAAGATCTGTAAGTCTGCAGCCCACACTTGGTGGCATGGCTGGCCAGTGTCTGCATGCTGCTGTTCACCCTAAATGCCTCTGAGCAGATCAGAGGGGGCTGGGTGCACAGGGACTGCATCTGCGCTCGGGGCTGTGGGTGCCCAGCCTCCTGCTGGTCCTTCCAGTGGTGCCCTCAGACTCACACCCCTCACACCACAAAACCCACACAGCTGAATTCACACCCCAACCATTGCTGTCCCACACTGTCCAGCTGCCCTTCTGAGATTCTCCCAGCACACAGCTCGGGAGCTGAACCAGGAACTGGAGCCTTTCTCCTGGGCCAACACTATTAGAATGAATGCCCCCTTCTTCCCGGTATCATCATGGCACTTGTATTTTGTAACTATGGAAAACATGGGGATTTTCTGAGGTTAGGCAGAGGGATTACTCAGCATGCCTTCTTCCCCTAATTCAAGTCCGTTTCCTCTTTGTTCTACCAAAGCAGAATGGAAAAGAGCTCATACAATGGCTTTCCAACCCAACCCAACTAAATCTGTTGTTGTGGACAAATATTGCCAGGAAAGTTGTGAGTGCAGGTTGCTTCCAGCCATCCATCTTCCAACCTTCTTGTTTTTTAGTTTTCTTCCTTTTAAGTAAGACATACATACATACATACATAAAAATCCGAAGTCTTAATTGTACAACTCAATTGTCACAAAGTAATTATGTCAATGTATTAAGACCCAGGTTTAAAAAAATTTTCCATCACCTCTGAAGAAACTTTCATGCTCTTTCTCCTAGCCTAACCCCTAACTTGACTTCTAGTAGCATGTGAGCCTTAACCTTTTTTATTTATAATTTATTAATGTGATATAGACATCTCATTAACAAGAATGGATCTCACCCGGAGTTGAGCCAAGACACTAGACACAAAACAGCACACATCATGATTCTGCTTACACAGAGTTTAAAAACACTTGTGTCACTTCAAGTCCGGAACACTCTAGTGCTTCCAGTTTGAGGTGGTGGGCTTTGTGTGCACGCCTTTAGTTGCACACGTACAGATACATCTTTTAGGTAGGCACATAAAAGTGAAACTATTAGGGCTTAGATGATACACATGTTCAACTTTAGTACACGATGCTAGGCATTCCCAAGTCCTTTTATCAGTTGACCCCCTCTTAGCAGATCAGGTGAATTACCATTGTTCCATGTCGTCAGGAGAACTGGGTATTGCCAGTCTTCTCTATGTCAGCCGTTTTGGCCAGGTCCTTTGATTTGGTTTTGTTGTTGTTGTTGTTGTTGTTTTTAGTTCTTTTAATTTGTAGTTTTAGTTTGCTGACCAATGACTTTGAGTACCTTTTCATTCATTTGTGGGCTATTTTGACACCCTCTTTTGTAAAGTAAGTTTTTGTTATGACACGTGTACACATTTCTTCACATGTATCTATTAGGTTGTCTCTTTTTTGCATGCTGATTTGCTAAATTTCTTTATGTGGTCTGGCAAAAAGCTCTAAGCATCTTTTCTATTCTGCCAGTAGCTTCTCAAGCCCTGTCACAAGTGCTGGGAAAATATCAGTCCACTGGTAGCTGCAAAGCTCTAGGCTGCCTTGAAGATGTCTTTCAACTAAATAAGCTCTTTATTTTAGTTTAACCTCATAAAATCTCTGCCTTGATGGACAGCACTTTCTGTATAGAGTCAAATAAGTCTTTTCTTTAAGCTCAGCAGACATTTCTGTGTTCTAATCTACAACCTTAATCCTTTTACCTTTTTTCTTTTTTTCTGGTACCAGGGATCGAACTCAGGACCTTCTGCTTGCAAGGCAGGCAGCGGAACCACTGAGCTAAATGCCCAGCCCTATCATTTTACCTTTTCCATAGAATTTGTGTTATGTGGTTCTTACATTTAAATGTGTAAACTGAAGCTTCAATGTTATCTGAATGATGTTTTCTATTAATAAAGTATTTCAACATTATATTAAATGCACTTGCATATGAATTGGCCCAGACATATATCATTGAATAGTAAATACCTTCGTTGGAAATATCTTCTTGTGATTCACCATTTCAACGGCCAAAAACCAAGTAGACTTGTGACACTTCTCTTGTCATAGTCACTTACAGGTGTCCCTGGAATCCATTTCCAGGCGTGTGTTACAGTAGTGGCCAGAGACATCACCGCTTTCCCCCAGCTCTGTAAACAGAAAACTCTTGAATTATTTCAACAATTTTCTCAGGGTCCCACAGGAAAGCCGAGATGATGTTTGTCAGCACTGCAGGGTTCTCTTACTTTTTAAGTTTTATACAGACACAATGACTGAGTTTTCACAAATGTTGTCTTTGTTTGCAGTTTATCTTCTCAGGCGCCCTTACAGTATTCGCACAGAGAAGGCCCACGATGTACACGGTAAGAGAATACCTGTGGCAATCCCAAACAGCTTCAGCTGGCAACAAGAGGAAAGTCAGTGAGGAGTCAGCACCGTCTCAGAGTCACTAGAAATCTCAAAATTTGGGGAGGTAGATATTTAAAATATTGTAAAAGGTTAGTTTCTGCATTTTCATCCACAATAAAAGTACACACTACAGTTACAGAAACCTTTGCTGGATTTCATTAGTGATAAAAGTATACAGGAACTATTCAGGACAATTTAGGAAGTACGTCAGTAAGTTAGACTTGTGTGTCGCAAATTAATGCAAATTAAAATGTCAGCTGTGGCCGGGGACACAGCTCAGTGGCAGAGAAGTACTTACCCAGCATGTGCAGAGCCCTGGCTTCAATCCTCAGCACACAAGCAGAGAAGGTCTGCCGTGACTTGGAAGTGTGACTATCGTGAAATGAGCCAGTGTCTGTCACTACCGGCTTCTGTTTTCTGGCTTTTTGGCTTTCTCGCATGTGTAAGAACTTTTAACTGGAGGACAAGCGAGGCTGTGAAAAGAGAATTTGGGCGAGCCAGGTCCATGTACTGACTCCTCAGAGCGACGTGGTGGTTATGTGCTGCAAACATGGAGTAGTAAAAAATCGAAGAAAGAACTATTAATTGTTACGATTAAAACTGTGTAAGGTGTCGTGAAGAGTGTGGATTACATTGACCTCCGTCGGACCGTGTTGACTTTTGCGGTGATGGCCAGTGATGTGGAAGAATAAGAAGTTAGAATAATTATGTGTTAACACTAGGAGGCTGATACGTGGGATGGTGGAGGCAGAAATCTATGAAATTTTTATTCCCCAACAAAGGAACTAACTGGGAGAGCAGTAGAGTTAATTATTTCAGAAGACTATAAATTATTCAAAGCCACAGCGGAAACTGCAAGCCATCCCCCCAGAAGACCCACTGAAGCCCAGAAAGACAGAAAGGCCCGAGGCGTTTCAACCCGGGGCTGCTCCGCTCAGCCGCTCAGCCGCACGGAAGGGGCCGCCGCCCGCGGAGAGACCCTTTCTGCGCGCACTCCGGATTTGGGCTGAGCTCGCAGCTCCCTGAAAATTACTGTGCCCAGGACATTGTGGCTATTTGCTGGGTCACAGATCTCTGTTGACCGTGAAAACAAAGCGCTACCCCTAGGTGGCTGGAGAAATGCCAGTCTGCTGGTGGTGGAGCACCTGAATAAGGCTGTGAATTCGGGCAAATAACGCCCTGGTCAGAAAGGTGTAACAAAATTCCGAAAACAACGCTAAGAGCTTCGAGACAAGGTGGTGAGCAGAGGTGCCCAGAACTCGCTGCCCCCCCCCCCCCCGAGAGCCTTGATCACGAATCGGCAGCTGCGGCTGTGAGCCAAGGGCCCCGGAGCTCTGCGGAGGAGAGACCGGAAACCATGCAGAACCGGCCTGGGCAGAGTGGAGCCCTGGCTCCCCGGTGGGGCGGGCGGGCTAGAGGGAGCGTCCCGGCGGGCGCCGCTGCACCCCGACCGCAGCAGGGTCCACAGACACCACCGTTCCACGTGGGGAGCCTCCTGACCCAGAGACGCTCAGTATCTCCCCGGCCCACCGCCAAGACGCGTGCGGTCCCTGGACCGAGGGTGTGTCCAGGAAGACAGCCCTGCCAGCGACGCCAAGGAGGAGGTGCTGATGGACTGCCTGAGCCCGAGCTCACAGCAGGGAGTGCAAGGAGACTCAAGAGACGCCAGGGGCTGCAGACGGTTCAATGGATTGGGAAGACAGTCATGCTAAGAATGAGAAATTCAGCAAACAGATAAAAGCGACTGAAAAAGAAACAAACAGAAAAGTTGGAAATTAGGACCTCAATAATTTTTTTTTAAAAAATGGTTGAAACCTCAACACCAGACTAGATCGAGCAGTAGAAAATATGTGAACTTGAAGGCAGCCCTTTGAATATATCCCAGTCAGACAAAAGTAAGAAAAAAATGAAAAGGAAATTTATTAATAGAGCCACCAGAATGTATGGGAAAGAAATAAGTGAACAAATTTATGCATTTTAAGAGTATCTGAAAAAAGGGGAGGTAAAAGCATAGAAAATCTACTTAATGAATAATAGCTGAATACTTCCACAGTCTTGGGAAAGGTATGTATGTACATCCATGTACAGGAGGCCCGTACAGCCCCAAATAGATCCCCAACATAGCATATTATAGCCAAACTATCAAGAGTACAAAACAAACACAGAGCCCTAAGAACTGCAAGAGAAAAGAGCCATGTCACATTTACAGGAACCTTCATTAGGCCAGTAGCTTCCTCAGCAGAACCTCACAGTCCAAGAAGAAATGGAATGACACGTTACAAGTTCTTTTAAAAAAAAAAAACTACAAATAAATAAAACTGTACCTGTCAAATCTATCCTTCAGAAATGAAGAAGACATATAAACTTTCCAAGACAAGCAAAACTGACCTTACAAAAAATGTTTAGTTTTACAACCAGAAGCAAAGAAAAACAGCTACAATATGAAAACAAGTGAAAGTATTAAAATCTTCTAGAAAAGAAGGCGCACAGTGTCGATGTGGTAAACCACCAAACCACACAGATGAACATCAAAAAAGGAAGACAAGAACAAAGGAAAGTCAGCATAAACAAGAAAATTAACAAAATGACAGGCACAAAATTGTATTTATTATAATAGCCAGCTTTCCCACTGCAGGGACAAAATATCTGCCATACACCGTGTAAATCACCAGTATTGGTATGAAAGTTAAAAGACAAATGTATTCTGATACAGCAATAGTGCTGTGTAAATCTCTAGCATCATTCATATAAAGGTTTAAAGAAAAAGTATAACAGTAGCTCCAATAATTGGTTAAGGAACGCACCATACAAAAAGATGAGATTCACCCAGGCCAGAGAGTACCCAAAACCCCCTTTGACTTTAGAGTCATGTTCCACAGGTGGAATACAGCAGACTGTTTTTCCATTCACCTATTGATGGAACTTATACCGCTTCGTTCTGAGCTCTTACAAGCAAAGCTACTACGAACATTCATGCACAAGTCTTCACACAGAAATATGCCTTCATTTTTCCTGAGTAAATACCTGAATCTTGTGGTATATGTATATTTAACTTTTTAAGAATTTACCAAATTGTCTTCCTAAGTATTTGTGGTCTATTACACTCCTGCCCATCTACATCAGGAGCCAAAATAAATAATTTGCTTATTTTATTCTGATAAACTTTTGCCAGCAAAACCTCAGGTGAAAACTTACCTGCTCTGAGTGGCCTTATCGATGTCTTTGCTTAACAAGACTCTTTTTCTAAACAAAAATAGGTTATTTTGGAATGAGCATTTGTCCACATAACTAAAATTTTAGCAAATACTTCGTTTTAAAGACTGAATTACAATAATGTATAGTACTACAGTTTACTAAGCAATAATGTTGGATATTTCAGTTATGAAAATGAATGAATGAATGTTTTATTTTGATTTGGTTGTCTTTCTTTGCTGAAGATTTGTTCCAAACAGATCTTTCTCAAAGAGGAGGTGGATCAAGAAATGGAGGGCAAGGGGAACAAGGGGAGGGAAGGGCCTGAAAAGAGAAATGAAGATGTGTTACGCACATGCAGCAACTCCACACAAGGAATGTGAACATGACGTACCGCAGACATGAACTAATAAAAAAATGAAAAAAGAAACAATGCAATTTTAACTTTCTAAAATTATGGCACACCTCAAAAACTAACAAATTAAATGAGATCAACGGACAACGTACAATAACGATTTAGAGAAATACATGTTTTATACAGTGGAACAGGTTTCAGAATCTAGTGAATTAAACTCTCACACCTTCATCTATTTTGTATTAGAAACATGTTAGCGCAGACATGGGCAAGGAAATACGTATGAGAGAAGGGTCTCAACAACAATATCATACTTACCACCTCCTGGCCTCAACTGTAAACAAAGGACAAGCGTACGGCAACATTATAGACAGACACCATGTGGAGTACACCACTGCGCAAAAACATGGCCTGAATACACAGTGAGTGCCAGAACCATGGAGTTCCCCACCATCCTCAAGATAAAACCCAAGTGTCTAGCGTGACAGCCTGTATTTTTCCCACACAGTTCTCTACAGTTCACATGCTAGCTCTCCAAAATGAACATAAAAGCTCTGGAACATCAGCTCTCTAGTAATTTCAGGCTTTAGAGCACTGTGTATTTGCCTACATCATGAGCAATTTTTCTTTACATCCTATTCACATTTAATATACATTCTGTCTTCCTCACATTTTTTGAAAAACTCTTGAAAGCAGAGAGCGTTTGTTTCCTGCTGCTTTATCTGTAACACAGAGCTTGGTTTCCATGGACCAGTAAATTATTTTTTAGCTAAGAAACATACGCATGTTGCAACACACATTTCATGGTCTCCCAAAATTGTTCAGATGCTGATAAATCTGCAGTTCTGACAGTTTCTTTACAGATCATACTGTTCTGGAAGGGTCAGGATGTATAGAGATGCCCTATGGGATGTACTTGCCAGAGATGAATGGGAAACAGCTTCCAGTGGCCGTGTGGTACTGTTTATCTGTTGCAGATGTCTTACGCCATTGTAGTGAACATCATCAGCTCCTGTATCGCAGGGCTCGGTCTGCTCCTACTAACAGTTGAGCTTAGTGTGGCTATCTTTTTAACAGAAACATCCATGTGGCAAATGGTAAGTACCAGCTTCCTATGAGAGTGTCATTCATGATTGTAGAACTATGCAATAAATTATTTAGTGAGTGATCACCTATTTAAACGTTATGGGAAGTCGTGAGGGTGAGTTTCATCCTTAGTTTACTCTTTGGCATCTGCACTGACCACAAGTGTAATTCAAACTGCAGGTTATATTCCAAAACTTCCAAAACCTCAAGTAATCAAATGAAAGGTATTATAAATACTAATATAGATATTTTAAGTGAGCGAGCATTCTATTCACTCCTGGAACTACCTGGTTGCTATGTTATACAGTGATGCTTCAGTTGTCAAACTCAATTTGTTCCAAATTGATGTTGAAACACCAAAAATTTTAAGAATTGAACATATTTTTCCCATAAGAAATAATGGAAACCCAAATAATTGGTTCTGAGGCCCAAAAATTACACTTATAAATTCATTTTTCCAGGATTTTTACAAATTTTGATATGATTTCTTTCTTTCACTTTATCATAGTTTTCACAGTTTTCCTCTTAGCTTTACTGCTGGTATAACTAATTTTCTTTGGCAGAAATCTTTATCAGTTTATCCTCATCCTTAATAATTACCACTCATTATCATTATAATCAAAAACATGCAAAGGAGCTGGGGTGTGATTCAGGAGTAAATTGCTTGCCTAGCTTGGGCAGCAGCCAAGGTTTAATCTGCAGCACCCCCCCACCCCCGAAAAAAAAAAAAAAAACAGTAAAATGTTCAGTTGTTGAAGGTAGAAAATATACTGAGTAGTTTTTCAATGTTTTTTATTCTTGCAATTCTATAATACCTTTATTCTCAAAGTATTTAAATATAAAAAGATTTGTAAGGGGAAAATAAACATACATTTTCTTTTTGGATACAGAGAAGTGCTAAAATGCTCTCAGAATATGTGTTCCTGTTCACCGCTTTGGAGCTGTTTGTGACCTGTGTAGCAATCCAATGGGCATACAAAGCAAAAAAGTCAAACCTAAATACATAGTGAGTATCTCATTTCTCCCTTGATGAACAAAAGATCTTGGGTTCTTTCATGAATCCTATGTGAACAGTTAACATTTTGGTATGAATTAAACATAAAGTGTGTTATCACTAGGCTGGGGATGTAGCTCAGTGGTGGAATGCTTGCCTAGCATTTGCAAGGCCCTGGCTTCAATGCCCAGCACTTCAGAAAAGGAGGGTGCTGTCATGTGTTAAACTGTGATTGTAGATAGCTGAAGCACTGTGCAGAAACTCTTGTGCACTAGCTGAGCCTCTACAGTTGAAAACAAATCTTCTTCCCTATAGAAAATGTCTTGTATTTACAGGAAAGTATCCACTTTCTCTTGATACTCAGAGGCTTTTTGACTGCAAAAGTAATTTCCTTTTAAAAACATGTGAGGGCTGGGGATTTAGCTCAGTGGTTTCACCACCTGCTGCGCAAGCACAACGACCCGAGTTCGATCCCCAGTATCAAAAAATAAATAAATAAATAAATAATAAAAACATGTGAATTAGATGTCTAGTCACTCTACAGGAATTAGGATATTACAAACCTGACACATATCTAAATCACTGATTACCTTTCAATAAATTTTCTTTAAGTAAAACTGGAAGCTGAATTACCATTGAAAGGCATTCAAACTCATAATCTACAGAAAAAAACTTTACAGTTCCACTTAAATACAAAGCAAATATATAAATACACACATATCATTCTCCTCTAAACAAAGTAAAAAGCAAAAAATGGATTGAACATATTAAAACATACCATTTTCTACCCAGACTAGATAGAATTGAAATGGCAGAGAAGACTAAGAGGAAGAGGAAAGGGAGGGAGTGAAGAAAATAACTACAAAGCACTAAAAGCAATTTCTCTCAATAATGAGAGAAATCCTATCGGAATTCTTTCCAAAATGCTACTTAATATTCCATAGTTTTTTATTTTAATATGCATTAGTGAGAAATTTACTAACATCCAACTCACCTCAGGTTCATGGCAGAAGGAAATCCTTTTCCTACACATTAAAGAGCCATCGTGACCTCAGTCAAGAAGGAAAGTTTAGTGGTGAATAAAGAACTTCTTTTGTTCAAGAGGCTTCCTGGAAAATGTAATTTAATTCAAATTATCTCAATATTTCCTTTCTCCTATTTCATTAATAAAACTCAATATTGATGAATATGGTAATTTTTTTCTATGTGGGGAGCTTAGCATAAATTTATTTTATCAGATAAATTTATCTCAAGCTGAATATGGATTCTTCTGTGCAAGAGAAATTCTATGAACAGCACATGTTCCTAGGGTAGAATCTATATCTAATACTGATGAGGTGAAGTGATACAAACTCAAGGAAGTTATTTCACTTTGAAAAGGAACATCAGCATAAGTTAAAGATTGTTCCTGTGAAGGCAGACTCACTCCAAACTTTATGTCTAACATTCCTTTTTTACACATTGTTAAAATATGAAGAGCTTACCTGTAGTAGTAAAGTGTTTTACAATTAGCCATGGCTTTATGTAATTGAGACTACTTGAAGGAATGTCCACTGAATTTTAGTCTTTTTTAGAAAGTCCAACTCCCAAAATATTGCATCCTTTTTGTGCACAATTTTACACTATGGCTTAATCATGCTTTGAATTTTAAAATCATTTTAGACAAATTATTTTTTAAGAAATGTTTTGTTGTGTCTCTAAGAACCTTCAGTGCTAGCCAGCTTGCTGTTGTGACAAGATACCTAAGACAAACACTTTTTAAAGAAGAAAGGTTTATTTTGGCTCACAGTTTCAGAGCTGTTTTCAGATTTATAGTAAGAATCAGGGACAAAAGATAGAACAGAAAAATTTGAGTTTCCCCAGAAAGTACCACTTGTAAAGACGGAAGTAAATGAGGTATGGCTGCTGAAAAGATTAGTACCATGAAAAAGGAACCAACTGCTTTGTAGAGGGACAAGAACAAAGATCCCTTGAGGGAATCTCAAGAATCACCAAGATCCCAACCATCAAAGGCTCAAGGGTGCAAAAGGGTAAACTCCTTTGAAAGAACTTTCAATCAACCATGGACTGAAAAGCTCTGAAACTGTGAGCCAAAATAAACCTTTCTTTTTCAATAAAGTGTTTGTCTTAGGTATCTTGTCACAACAGTAAGCAGGCTGTTTTAAAATTTCCTCCACCAGATTAATTCATCCACCACCCTTAATCTGAGTCTCCTGTAAATCTCAGGACCTAGGCAAAATGTAGATAAATTCTTTGCCAGAATGTAACATGTATGTTTCCAATAGAGTCTTTACTCCTATTTGAGCCTGACCAGACCTCCAATTACCCCAATGGTATGTGGGCAGGATAACAAAAGACAAGATCTTTACTGCATAAATGGGATCTCAGCATAGTCAAACTCTTATCAAGCTAAGACACTGTCTCCTGAAACTTGCCACTATTGAACACACAGCTTCTTGATGGGGTAAGGGGCCATGCAGGGAATAGCAAAGTGGAGAGCACTGACATGAGCAAGGTCCTAGCAACAAGGGAATAAGACATTCTAGTAGATCATTGATTAATGGGAAATTTTTTTTCCCATAGATTAATTTCTGCCTCCATAGAAGTTTTGTGTACAAATCATGTTGCCCTTAGCTGCATTATTGTCTTGCCATCCAAGACATCACTGCATCATGAATCATTGAGACCTCCGCTGTAACCAGTGACATGGAGAGTTATTCCCTTCCCACACACCAACTGCTGGATCTTCAGACACGGCATTGTGGGCTAATAGCCAGACTCAGACTTTTGCTATGCACAGCCAATTTATGAATTTGTAGCTCACTGGTGGTGGTCTCCATCATACTCCCAACTGAAATTTCCCGAGCCTGGCCTTTACTGTCCCCATTTCTATTAACATTCTGGTTTTCTGAGCCCCAACTAAAGTCTCCCATCAAGCTTTGTTTACAGCATTCTGAGACTTCTGTGTCTTACCCCCAGGCTTCTCAAACTCATCCCAAAAGACTGTTCCAAAGGCTTCTAAACAACATGCTCAAGTATCGTCACACCAATGACCCTACTCCTCAGGTACCAATTCTCCATATTAGCTTTTCCATCACTGGGACAAAATATCCAATACCCACAACTTGAGGAGAAGTTTAATTTGGCTCATGATTTGGGGTTTCAGTTCATGGTCAGCTGTCCCCAAACCAGTAAAGGCTTGGTGGAAGGGCATGGTGGAGGAAAATTACTCACCTCATGGCAGCCAAGAAGCAAAAAGAGAAGGGAGGAAGATAAACACGCCAAAGACATGTCTTCAGTGTTATGATTTGGATCCAAAGTGTCTCCCAAAAGCCTCATGTGTTCAGAGGCGGGGCTTTTAGAGGGTGATTGGACTGTGGGAGTGCTATAGCTGCTTTGCTTTTAGGAGGTGGAGCCTCTTTGGAGGTGGCTCTCCAGTGCCACACTGGGGTGTGACCCAGAAGGGTAGGTATATCTCCCTCCTCAGCCTCTTCTTTCTCTCTGCTCCCTGGCCATCATAACATGGGCAGGTTTCCTCCATGGCAGGCCCATCAGTGCTGCCATTTCACCATGCCATTTGTGTGTTTGAGCCTGCCAACTGTGGACTGAAACTGTGAACAAAAATAACCTTCTTTAGTTGTGCATGCTGGGTGTTGTCTCAGTGTTAAGGAAAGTGATCAAGAGATTCAGTGACACACTTCTTCCAACCACCCCCACCTCCTAACAGAACATTTGGCTATGAATTCATCAACGGATTAACTGATGAGTATAAGACTGCTTAGTATAGCACCCCATGAAACAATAACTTTCCAAAATCCCCACCTCCGAACACATGGGACTTTTGGGGGACACTCTAGATCTAAACTATAGCAGTTGCAAAGTTTTTAATTTCAATGAAGTCAAATTTACCTGTTTTTTCTTCTGTCACTTGTGGTTTTAGTGTCACATCTGATTGCCCATGGGGTCGGGGATTTAGCTCAGTGGCACCATGCCTGCCTTGCAAGCTCAAGGTCCTGAGTTCGATCCTCAGTACCAAAAAAAAAAATTAATTGCCCAATTCAACGTCATTAAACATTTGTGCCCGTGTTTTATTCTAGATATTTCATTATTTCAATCCATCCATTTAAATCTTTCATAATTTTAGTTAACTTTTTATAGGAGTAGGAGGTAGGGGTTAAAATTAATTATTTTGCATATGAATATCCAATTGTCCAGGAGAGCTCCCCTTTCTCTGTATCCTCATTAGCATTTACTACTTTTTTGTTTGTTTGTTTTTTGATGATAGATAACATTCTAACAAAGGCAGGAGGATATCTCGCTGCAGTTTGCTCTCCATTTCCATGATGATTAAAAAAATTGAACATTTTTCATTCTTAGCCATTTTTATGTCTTCTCTTGAGAAGAGTCTATTTAGAATTTGAGGCCATTTTTAATTTAATTATTTGGGACATTGTTTGGTCTTCAGTTTTTTTAGTTCCTTAGATATGGTGAATATTAATCTCTTGTCAAATGAATGTTTGAAAATCTCCCATTCTGTAGGTTGTTCCTTTACTCTGCTGAACATGTCTGTTTTTATGCTAGAACCATACTCTTTGGGTGACTATAGCTTTCTATTGTATTTTGTGTGTGTGTGTGTGTGTGTGTGACCAAGATATAATGTATTTGCTATAAATTTGTATTCATGAACAGAGTTCTATAAACAATAACATTGTATATCTTAATTGAGCACATAAAAATTCAAGATATATGAATTTTTAAAGCATTTTACAAAGACTGTTTTAACCTATGAATTTAAAAAAATGAATCAAACTCTTCCTCTGAGATAAACTATTTATTTTATTTTATTTATTTCCAAAGTAGCTGTTTTAGTAATATTTGCTATGACACTGTAAAGAAATCTATCAGGAATTAGAAAGATATTTTGCTATAATGGAAGAACTTTAGTATGTTTAAGCATTTCTGATAATACTGGTAGAGATAGTGCTTCAAACGAAAATAAGTCAAAAGAAACATAATTTTTAGATCAGTCAAGTGGACGGAGTAATAATGGTACAAATTAAGTTTTCCAAAGATACCTCACCTTGGGCTGATTTGTGATTATGTTTTTTGCCTTAACCAAAAAAAAAGAGTTCATAAAAATTGCCAGTGAATTATAGAGGGTGGTTTTCTTCTATACAGTGGACCCTTGGTCAGGTTACGACCAATCTGACATATGAACAACTTGGGTTATAAACAGAATTTTAGTTTTAATTTACGAACAGAATTTTAGTTTTAAGTTACAACCCAAATGCCGGCCACTTGTGCTTCCAGATAGTCTCAGATACAGAATTAACCCTTAAAGAGTTCTGGAACAAACATGACAACATCCTTTTCTGTGTGGGGTTAATTGAGAAATCCTGAGCCAATCTCTAAGTATGCCTACACTCTGCCTAAAAGAAAGTGTGGCCTAAAATTATACAGGGAAGAGACTCTGAAGGCTGTATAGAGGAGCCTGAGCCTTTAATCGACCAACTTGAGTTATAATCAGCCTTCAGGAATGAATTGAGTTCGTAAGTCTAGGGTCCATTGCACTTGGGTCTGGTTCAGCCATTAGGCAGCAGTGCTATGGGTAGCAGGTCTCAATTACCCTTGCGATTTCTTTTCATCGAAAGACTAAAATGCTTCTTTAAAGTGGTATTTCTTTCTGTTGTATTTTGAAGTCAGGTTTTCATGATGCCTGCAGTTTCTTTTGTTTGTTCTGTTTTCTTATGTTTTGTTTTGTTTCCCTCAGGATTGCTTTGGTAGTACTTAGTCTTTTGTGGTTCCATGTGAATTTTAGGATATTTTTTTCTATTTCTGCCAAGAATGCTATTGGTAGTTTGCATGGTAGTTTTCATATGATTATTTTAACAATTCTTCCAGTCCATTAACAGGGGATATCTTTCCTTTTGTGTGTATTCTCTATAATTTCTTTCACCAATATTTTATACTTTTCTTTGTAAAGATCTTTCACTTCCTTTGTTAAATTTATTCCTAAATATTTTATTTGTTGTACATAATGTGAATAAGATTACTTTCTTAATTTCTTTTTCAGCAACTTCATTATTGATATATAAAATGCTACTGCTTTTCTTATCTTGACAATCTTTTTTTTGGTACCAGGGATCGAACTTGGGACCTTGTGCTTGTGAGGCAGGCGCCAGAACCACTGACCTAAATCCCAAGCCCTGTCTTGACAATCTTTAACATATTGAGTGTTGGGCCGGGGATTTAGCTCTGTGGTTTCACCTCCTGCTGCGCAAGCACAAGGACCCGAGTTTGATCTCCAGTACCAAGAAAAAAAAAAACATATTGAGTGTTTTTAACCAATGAATGTGTGATATCTTTCAATTAGCTTAGATCTATGATTTTCTCAAACATGCTTTGTATTTTTAAATGTAAATGTCTTGTACTTCTTAAATGTGCTCTGACAGTTTATAGTTTGATGCTATTGTAAATGGACTTGTTTTCTTAATTTCATTTTTGTTTTCTTTTTTTGTTTCTAGTATATGGAAATGCAACTGATTTTGTATATTGATCTTGTATTCTACCATCTTGCTGAACTGTTCATTTTCATAGTTTTCACACATGGATTCTTAAGAATTTTGCATATATCCTATCATTCCACTTCTGAATGGAGGGATTTTGCTTCTTCCTTGACCAATCTTGTTGCCTTTTCTTTCTTTTCATTACCTAATTTCCTTGGCTCAAAACCCCACATGATGTTGGAGAGAGGAAGTGTCTTGTTCGCTTTCTCCTTTGCTTTTTTTTTTTTTTTTTTTCCCAATACCAGGGATCAAACTCAGGACCTTGCACTTGCAAGCCAGGCTCAGCGCTACTGAGCTAAGTCCCCGGCCCCTTCTTTGCTTTTCTTATACAAAGTATTTTTGTAATAAGTATAATTCCTCAAGGAAACTTACTTTTCAGAAAAAAAACACGAAACAATAAATTTAAAAGCACTGATAGAATATTTTTTCTTAGAATTTTTTTAATTTTATTTTATTGGTACATTTTAGGTATACAATATAATGACATTCATCATTGGAAATTTGCACCTTTACATAATCTCTCTTGGTTCTTATTTTTCCCCCTGCCCCTGCCCTCCCTTCAACCCCTCTATCCCTCCCGATCCACAAAGGCTTTGTTTCCATTTTTTCATTTTCTCATATTAATTTCATTCCCTTCTTTCCTTTCCCCTACCCCTCCCACTTCCCCTTCCCCTTTGCCCCTTTTCTTCCTATTTCACATTATCTATTATACCTTTTAGTCCTTATTTACACTTTCAGTTTCTCACACTAGAGAAACTATTCGTTATTTACACATGTGTGTCCTATTTATTTCACTTAAGAGTATCTCCTCAATGTGCATCCATTTAGCTATAAATGTCTCCAATTTCCCATTTTTTATGGATGAGTAGTACTCTATTTTATTTTTTTAAAAACACATTTTCTTTATCCAGTCTGCAGTTGATGGGCAATTGGGCTGCTTCCAAGTTTTAGCTATTACAAACTGTGCTGCTATGAACATGGGTGCACATATATCACTGTGGTATATTTCTTTTAATTCTTTGGAGAAGATACCCAGCAGGGGAATAGCTGGGTCAAGTGGGACTTCCAGTCCTAGTTCTTTGAGGTATCTCCATACTGATTTCCACAGTGCTTGCACTGGTCTACACTCCCACCAGCAGTGGAGCAGGGTTCCTCTTTCCCCACAGCCCCATCAGCATTTGTTGTTGGTTGATTTCATGATAGCAGCCATTCTTTCTGGAGTGAGCTGGAATCTCAGCGTTGTTTTCATTTGCATCTCTCAAATGACCAGTGATGTTGAACATTTTTTCATGTGTTTATTTGCTATTTCTACTTCTTTGTCTGAGAAATGTCTGTTCATTTCAGATGCCCATTTTTGGATTGGATCTTTAAATTTGGGAGGTCTGATTTTTTTAAGTTCTTTATAGATTCGAGATACTAGATCTTTCTCTGAGGGACCTCTGGTGAAAATTTTTTCCCACATTGTGGGTTGTCTCTTCACACTGGTGGTGGTTTCTGTTCCAGTGCAGAAGCTTTTTAATAAGAAGAGATTCCACTTGTTGATTGTTTGTGCTAGTTCATGGGCAACTGAGGTTTTGTTCATAAAATCTTTTCCTCCACCAATGTCTTCAAGAGGTCTACCTAACCTCTGTTCCAGCTGATTCAGTGTTTCTATTTAATATTTAGATCTTTAATGCATTTTGATTTTAGTTCAGTGCATGGTGAGAGATATAAATCTAGTTTTCATCTTTGGCAAGTTGAAACCAAATTTTTCCAGCACCATTTATTAAAGAGGCTATGTTTCTTCCATTGAGGTTGTTTGGCTCCTTTATTGAAGATGAGATGGCTGAGTGTGTCTGGAATTATTTCTGCATCTTCTAATCTGTTCCACTGGTCCTCAGGATTGTTTCTTTGCCAGAACCATGCTGTTTTTATCACAGTAGCTTTGTAGTATAGTTTCAAGTTGGGGATTGTGATACCCCCTGCCATGTCTCTGTTACCTAGAATTGCTTTTGCTCTTCTGGGTCTCTTCTTGTTCCAAATGAATTTTTGGATTGTTTTCTCAAGGTCTGTGAAGTATGAGCACTGATAGAATTTGATAGAATTAACAAAATGATCAATATGCAATCCCTAAAGCTATGAATCTAAGTGAAGATAATCAATGGGTTCAATTAAGAGAAAATGTATAATGGATGGATCAGGATAAAACCTAAATGTTCTGGTCAATGTTAATGTCTTCAAAACAGAGGCAACCAGGGGACAGGGATTTGGCTCAGTGGTTTGGCTCCCTGCTGAGCAAGCGCAAGGACCTGAGTTCAATCCCCGGTACTGAAAAAAAAAAAAAAAAAAACAGAGACAACCAGTCATCATAGTGCAATTCAATAAGAAGTAGACAGCTCCAACTATGGAATGTTGTGCCAGAAAATGTGACTCTAAATCTACTTAAACTTTTGTAAATGACTACTAGTTTAGAAGAAATATGAGAATAGAGACACAAGTTAAATGACACCAGACCAAGGCAATTTGATTAAGTCAGTGTGGGAAATTATAAAGGAAAAATAACCAAGTTTTTTTCCAGTTAATATATAGTGCTTTATCTTTTTTTAATTATATATTTTTATTAGTACATTTTACAGTACATGATTATTTTTATCATGGAAGTTTTTACATGTACATAACACATCTTAATTCTTTTTTGTTCTCTTCTACTCCCACCTCACTTCCTTCCTCTAACTCTTGATTCCCTCCCCATTTGTAAAAGCTTTATTTTCATTTTTTCTTTGATTGTCTCTCTTTTTTCAATACTTCTTCCCCTTCTTCCCTACCCCTCCATCCCTTGTTCCCCTTCCTTTTGGAAAAAGATCTCCCTACTTCCCATTATCTGCCCTTTATTTTGCTCTTTATTTATATTTTGGGTTTCTCATATAAGAGAAATAAATGGAAATAAAATCTTTGTAAATAGGGAGGGCTGGGGGGGTTGAAGGGAAGGCAGGAGAAGGGGGAAAAATAAGAACCAAGAGAGATTATGTAAAGGTGCAAATTTCCAATGATGAATGTCATTATATTGTATATCTAAAATGTACCAATAAAATTAATTTTAAAAAAGAAGTCATTAAAAGATCTATGAGCATATTGATAATGTGTTTAACAGATATTGATAATTTCGGTGAGTATTTCTAGTGAAGATACTGACTAGAGTAGAAAAATCTCCTTCCCCCCAGAGGGACCTAGAATTCTTTGCTTTTTGGCTATATGTTTTGGAATAATTTTGAGCTGAGAAAGAGTATAAAGAATTCACATATGCCTAATGTGTTACTATCCCCAGAGGCAAATCTATGGAGACAGTAAAAAGATTGGTGATTGCCAAGGGATGTAGGGGAGATGGAGCATGAAGGATTTTTTTAGGTCAGGAAAATTGCTCTCTCTGATACCATACTAATGGCTATGCATCATCGTACATTGGTCCAAGCCCACAGAATGTACAACACTGTGAGGGAGCCTCATGTAAACCAGTGGTCCTCAACCTTCTTGGCACCAGGGACCACTTTCATGGAAGATAATTTTTCCATGGACAGAGGTGTGTGGGGAGGTGGTTGTGGATGATTCAAATGAGCATATGACCGAGATCTCTCTCAAATGCATGATTCATAGTAGGATTCCCATTCCCATGAGAATCTAATGCTGCCGCTGATCTGACAGAAGGCAGAGCTCAAGTCGTAATGCAGGGGGTGGGGAGTGGTGGAAGTACAGATGACACTTCATTTACTCTCTCACCACTCACCACCTGCTGTGCAGCCCGGTTCCTAACAGGGACCCCTGATGTAAACAGTGGACTTCGGGTGGTGGGATGTGACAGTGTAGGTTCGTCTACCATAACAACATGCCCCTCTGAGGGGCTGAGGCTGTGCTTATTGAAACCTTTTGTATTTTTGGGCTCAGTTTTGCTGAGAATAGCATAATGTGTCCTAAAAAAAAAAAAATAAAGTCTATTTAAATGGCAACAACTTTTTAAAGAAAAATGCAGAATCTGTTCTAGATTACACAAGAATTACCTGACAGGTAATGGAACATTGATCCTGAGTTATATTCTAGACCAGAAAAAGGATTCTAGTGGGACAAATGGCAAAGGTAGAAGAAGGTCCTAAGTCTCACATCAGTGTTAATTCCCTGACCTTGTTAATAGCACTATGGTTAACAACCACATGTAAGAGATTAGCATTTGGAGAATCTTGGTATGGGGTATATGTGAATTCTTTGTACTTTATTTTTTCACAGCTATTACAAGTTCAAAATTATTCCAAAACACCAGGGTAAAAAAAATAAAGAATAGAGAATGCTTAGCCTATTTTGAGGAAGGTAGATTATTTTTATTTTGGTTACCGTGTTTATTGGGCATACTTGCTGAAATTATCAGTATCTGCTACATACATAATGTGGTCATATATTTTAATGACTTCTTGATATTGAAAAATCTTCATATTCCTGGAATAATCCCTATCTGGTCATTTGAAAAACAATGAGTAATCAAATTATGCTATGAAAACCAAAAAAGAGAGAGAGAGAGAGAGAGAGAGAGAGAGAGAGAGAAGCCATGCAATATTTAAACTTAAGTGGCTAATTTATCTTACTAAGCATTATGGTATTGAGACACATCTATTTAACTACAAATACCTCAAGTTTTACGACAGAGTAGTACTTCTTTGTGTATAAATATATTTCTTTTATACATTCATCTGTTGATGGACATATAGGCTGTTTCCAAGATTTGACAATTACAAATTGTGCTATATGTAGTGTTTTTAAAAGAAGGAAGTCCTTTCAATCCCTGGTACCAAAAAAAGAGAAGGAAATCCATTGGAAGATTAATAAGACTTGAGAGATATAGCAATCAAATGCAGTAAGCAGAACTTGTGGTTCAAACAACCAACTATAAGACAGATTTGAGGCAACTGGGAAATTTGAATATAAATCAGGTATTGGATAAAATTAAGGAACTACTTTTAATTTTATTAGGTATAATAATAGCATTGTTTTTTAAAAATCTTTTCTCTTACTTATTAGGGCACATACAACATTGCCCCCTGGAATGCATGTTTCCTGCTCCATGTGAGATTGTGGAATTCATCATATTTTTCTCCACGTTTGACATTTTCCATGCTAAAAAATGAAATGACAAAGCTTTGCACAACACCTCACCCCACTCATCAGTAAACCCAATTTTATCAATCACCTTTCCCACTGCTCCACACAGTATCTGACACCTGCAATGTGGGGTGCATCTGGCTTGTGGTTTCAAGAGATTCAGTCAGTGGTTGGCTGGAACATCACGGTGGAAGGGCATGGCGAAGCAAACCTGCTCAGTCCCTGGCAGCTGGGAACCAGATCCGGGGGATCATGCTAGAGAAAGGGGATTAGATCATGGTACCCAAAGCCACAGCTCCATAATCCACACAGACATACTCAGAAGTGTGTTTTACTAATCCCCTGCGTGACTCCTAAGCCAATCAAAATGACAGTACTGCTCAGCTGCCATGCCAGTGTATTGCTTAGGGTTCTCTGGGGAAACAGAATTAACACACACAATCAGAAGAGGGAATGTGTTAGGCTGGCCTATGGGGTCAGAAGTTGGGTGGTCTACAGTGGCTGTCTGCACACCGGACAAGCAGGTACCCTATAGCTAGCTATTCTGTCCACAAAGCTGGAGGCCTCAGAAGAGGAGGGACCCCGGACACAGTCCCAGTAAGGGTCTGAAGGCTGGACGCTCCCTGGAGAGCCACAGGTGAGTCCCCGTTGAAAAGCTGAGGAATCTGGACTCTCATGTCCACCAGGCATACAGCTGCAAAAGACAAAGCAGCTCAGGCAGAATCGAGCTTGTAAGTCCAGGCCAGCTGCTTCCTGCTCCTTCTCCTTCTCATCCCATCCAGGCCGCCAGCCTGTGTGCACGGTCTGGGCTGGGTCTTCCCCTCAGTTTGCTGACCTGCGTGCCAGTCACCTCTAGAAACACCCCACAGAAAGATTCAGACGTGGGCTTTACTAACTTGCCGGGCACTCTGTCCCGGCTGTCACAGGCGGAGTCCTTCCTAGGGCCCTAGGCCTGCTTCTGCGCCCTCTCCCTGCCCCAGCCTCACCCCCTTCACCTCCTCGTTCCTCCTTCAGCACCCTCACATCCAGTCCCTGCCAGGCATCTTCTCCGTTCACCTTCTCCAGGCTTTTGATCATGACTGCTCTGCCACGAGGGCTTCCTGACTGCCCTCGCTTAAATTTCACTTTCCCCACCACCCTGTCTCCTTTCTGTATTGTTAGCACAGTATAAAGTTTCCTCCTGGGCCTTGTTTGTTGTTGACTTCGCACTTCTTGACGCAAGCCTCCAAGGAGCCCCAGGTAGCTCACCAGTTCTTGTCGCGACTGTGTGCCCAGCACTGAGGACCAGGCCCGGCACAGGGCACCCAACGAACACTAAACTGATTAATAGCAAAACACCAAACATGGAAGAGTTCAGCAAACACTCTTCCCATCTATGACTCATGGTTATTTGACGCAGATTTGACTCGTGTTGGGGACAGCTGAGAAGCCCTGCAGATGTCAGGCTCGTCCTGAAGGCCTGTGTGCCCCGGATGTGTGGCGACAGCTCTGTGTGCGCTCCTGGGGGTCCCCCTTTCTACCAAAGAAGCTGAGGGCTGCGGAAGTGAGGCTGAGGGCTGCGCCCACCGCGTCTCGCGCAAGAGCAGTGGCCCCAGGGGTTGCCGGCCCTGCGCGTCTCCCACGGGTCTCGGGTGGGAAGGCGGGCGGTTCCTTGCATGGCGACAGGCGGTGGTGTTGGAGCCGCGAGCCGATGGATGGCGCCGGGACAGAGGTGCGGGCTGGGGCGGGAAGAGCCTGGGGAATTAATCCCTCCTGGCTCTTTCTAGTCCCCGCTCCCCTACTGCTTACCCTGGTGTGCCCAACACTGACCTGGCTTAAACGCACAGCACCCCTCGTGTAAAGGTGCGTGGGGATTCACAGGACGAGAACACGAGGACACCGGTGACGTGGGGACCCGGGCCCACAGCTCCCCTCCTTCCTGCCCGCCGCAGCCTCGGACTCCGGGTGCCTGGGCAGCAGTGCCGCGTGATCGCCTCGGTGGTCACAGAGACAGACTCCGGACCACCGCAGAGGTCGGTGCCGGGATCAGTGAATTCGGGGCCTGCTCCTCCATCTGGACCCGGGCCAGGCTGTGGGCGCTGCCGGACAGCCTCGCCTTCCCTAGGGTTTCCTGAGCTCACCTCTGTCCCCTGTTTTTGCTTAAGCACCTAAGAATCCTAAGGACTCACAGAGTCATTTAAATTTGGTAATCATGAGGGCTGGGCATTTAGCTCAGTGGTTCTGCCGCCTGCCCCGAAAGACGCAAGGTCCAGAGTTTGATCCCTGGTCCAAAAAAAAAAAAATTTGGTAAGCATGAATAAAATCTAACCGAATTGCCAAGAGATTAGCTATGTCCAAAAGAATATTTCAATGGATAGATTTTAAATATTTAGTTCAGGGAGATGTTTCATTTCAAAGACAACAATAATAGATTTCTCAGTGACTGAAATGCTGGATCTAAGAAAATCATGATGTCTATTTTTTGTTGTTGTTTTCTAGAACTACTTTCCACTCATTTTCTCTAATGGCCATGTCATAATTTGAATAATATGCCATCGACTCACATTATAGTGAAAGAAGAAACCAGAATTGTTGGGGTAAGGACTAAGTTTCACTTCAATCAAGTTGGTAAATGATTTGATGTTGCAAGTTCCAGACATTTAAAGTCAAAGACATTGATGATTCCTCTATTTTAACTACCGATGAAAGAGAATGACTAAACTGAGTCCCAGCAATCCTGCCACCGTGATTTGTTTTCCCTTGGTTTTTGCATATCAGTGAAGGATTTGAAAGTAAATCTGCGCCTGGGTTGAACATGAGAGGGTGCGGTCAGGGGTTATTGTCAAAAATGACCTAGGTCACAGGACTTTGTGGCCATCGATCATCTCATAGCCCTATGGCCCTGACACACTATGCCACACTTATCTCAGGTAAGGGGATATTCTGAATCATTATTCCTATTTCTGTATCCCAACCAAACACGTAGCATGTTACATCTTTCTGTATCACACACCCTCACTAGCGGAGCATTGAGACAGATCAAAAACCAGGCCTGTAAAATAAAGTGTAGTTCAGGAAAGTGCCTATGATGGTTGGGTCCATCATCTTAGGATTCAGTATTACTGGTTGCAAAAGTGTCCTCCTACTTCATGGTGTTGAGAGTGAAAATATCATCAAAAGAAAACCACTGACTGGGGATGTAGCTCAGTGGCACTGCACCTGCCTTGCAAGCGCAAGGTCCTGAGTTCCATCTTTGGTACCAAAAAAAAAAAAAAGAAAGCCACTGACCCATTACCTGGTGGAGATGGACAGTCGAATGTGTCAGAGAACAGAGCCAGACTTGAGGGTGATGTATGCAAGACCAAAAAGACAAGATGGAGCAGGAGCAGCAGGGGTACCCAGTCACAGCTCTTCTGTCTAAGTTGAGGCCTCAGGCTGTGTCCTGATAGCCATGAGACACCCTCCTGTACCTGCAAGCAGCCGCACCTCTGCAAGTTGCTGATTCCTCTAGCAAATACTCCATGTACGTGCTACATGTAGAGATTCACAGCCCTTTCTTAGTTACTATCTTCTTCTCTCACCTTGACTCTTTCCCCGTTTTAGTGATTTCTAAGGCTGAACAAGAGAAGTAGCGGAGACCGCTGTGGTTCCAAAACATAAAAGCTAAACTCTTCTGTGCCCTTCCCGCTCTTAATTTGTAACTGTCCTGAAATACGATGTCCTGTGTAACTGATTATGACATTCTTTTCTTACAGGTTGCTCAAGTCATGGCTGGTCTAATACACTGTATTCTAGGATACTTGTGGTTATATTTATATATTCACCAATTTGATGGGTTTTCATTAGTCTACAAGCCTGTAGTCTTGGCATCGGGATACTCATTTTTGGCCTTCATATTTGTGAGTAAATTATCTTGCCAATGACCATTCATTAATTTAATCAGCATGTTTAGTGTCTGCTTCTCTATCCAGACAGTGTGTTAGCGGGACCATCTGTGAGAAGTAGGATACCTGCTGTCTAGGAGTTCATTCTTGTATCTTTGAAGCTATTTTAAATTGTTAAATTAACTTATAAACTTCTCCATACAAAAAGTCTGTTCAGTTGAGTGACTCTCAGGATACAAAGAATGGTTAGAGTCCCAAAAAGCATTAGAGACAAATGTTTGGTGAATGTTCACCTTACTTATAAAATCATGTTTCCCAGTATATTGGCCAACTGAGAACCAGGACTTAGTTACTGGAACCACAGAAGTAGCTTTTAAGAATAATTCAGCAAAATTAAGGATGCTGTTGGCCTGAGAGAAATTTGGAAGATTCAAGAGGGATTTCTATTCTGTCTTGCAGTAAATGGTAAAATATTCTACCTCCTTCCATTCTCTTGCCCACTTCTTATTATCTGTCTATCTAACAAAATTATATTAGTTCATTCACTCAGCAAACATTTACTGAATACCTAAGGATCCAGCTCTGTTCTAAGTGCTTCAATTACTACAGCCGTGAATAGAACAGGCCAGGATTAGAAACATGCAACCTACCAAGAATGATTCACAAAAAAACAGAAAATCTGAATGAAACAACATGAGTTAGGAGATCAAATTAATAATCAAAAAAGTCCCAAGATGGAAAAGATGAGGATCTGATGGTTTCACTGGTTAATTCCACCAAAAATACAAAGAATTCATGTCAATTTTTTAACTCCTCCTTAAAAAACAAAGAAAAGTAAATACTTCTAAACTCATTTTGTGTGACCAGCACTACCCTGATATCAAACCCAGAAAAGAACGATTCAACAAAAGAAAGTTTTAATACCCTTGGTGCACATCAATATAAAAATGCTAGCAAACAAATTTGTACAGGATATTAAAAGGTTCACACATCATGATAAAAGTAGGATTCATACCAAGAATGCAACAATGATTCAACACACCAATCTGTAAATGTGATGCATCTTATTAACATGATGAAGGATAAAAATCGTGTAATAATCTCAGTAAATGCAAAAAAACTTCAAAATTCAACAAACTTTCATAATAAAAGCTCAATAAACTAGGTATAGAAAGAATATTCCTCAATACAATCAAGGTTATATATCACAAGCCCACAGTAACATCATACCAACAGTAAAAAGCTCAAAACTTTTCCTCTAAAATCAAGAAAAAGACAAACACCCAGCATCACCACATTCTTTCAACATAGTAGTAAAGAAGCTAGCCAGAGCAATTAAGTAAGAAAAAGAAATTACAGGCATCTAAATCAGAAAGAAGAAAATTTGTCTCTGTTTGCAGATGACATGATCTTACACATAAAAAGCCTAAAAAATCCACCAAAAAATTGTTTAAATTGTTAGAATTCAATAAATAAATTTAGCAAAATTTCAGGACACAAGGTCTATGCACAGAAATCAGTCATATTTCTTTGCACTAACAATGAACTATCCAAAAGTAAAATCAAGAAAAAAAAATCCCATTTATAAAAGCATCAAACACTCAGCTTAACCAAGGAACTGAAAGTTGAAGGAAAAAAAGTTGAAGACACAAATCAATGGGCAGCCCTCCGATGTTAGCAGTTGGGAGGGATTAATACTATAAAAATATCCATACTGCCTAAAATGATCTACAGATAAAATCCAAGCACTATCAACATTCTAGTGACACTGTTCATAGAAATAGAAAAAAATTCTACAATTTGTATGGGACCGCAAAAGACTCTGAACAGAAAATACAATCTTAAGTAAAAAGAACAAAGCTAGGAGCATCAGACTACTTGATCCCAAAATTTATTAGTATGCCACAAAACTCTAAACATGATGGTACTGGCAAAAATACACAGACATGTACACCAGTGAAACTGAATAGAGAATCCAGAAATAAACCCATATGTGTACAGTCAACTGATCTTTGTGCCAAAATCATATAATGTGATCTGGGCAGTCCCTTCAATAAATGGAGGTAGGATAACTGGATATCCAGAAGCAGAAGAATGAATTTGGACCCTTATCTTATATCTCATGAAAAACCACCTCAAAATGGTTCATGGAAAAAAGACTCAAATGTAAGGTTGCAACTGTAAAACTACTAGAAGAAAACGTAGGAGGAAATGTTTCTTGATATTATTCTGGACAATTAGTTCTTCACTATGAAGCCCAAGCCCAAGCAACAAGAGCAAAAATAGACAAATGGGATCATATCAAATCAAAAAGCCTTTGTAAAGCAAAGAAAGCAATGAACAGTGAAGTGATAACCAGCAAATTGGGAGAAAATATTTGCAAACCACACATATGATAAGGGCTGACATCAAAAATATAAAAAGAACATCAGTAGCGCACAATAACAAGTAAATAACATGATTAAGAAATGGAACAAAGAATATAAATAGACATTTCTCAATGAATGCATACACATAAAAAATGTTTAGTATCACTAATCATTAGGGAAATGCAAATCAAAACTACAATGAGGTTATAGTGAATTTTATCAAAAAAACAAATTATAACAAATGTTAGGACTTAAGTAAAAGAAAATCCATGTATAATGTTGGTGGAAATAGAAAGTAATGTGTTTGCTATGAGAAAAGCAAGTACACGTGTTCTTTAAGAAATTAAAAATAGAGATACCATATAATCCAATAATTCCTCCTCTGGATATATATCCAAAAAATCAGTATGTCAAAGAGATATCTGCACCATATGTTCCTTGCAGTATTAGTGGAAGATCATGGAATGTTTTTCCTTCTCTCTCTGGCTTATTTCACTGAGCATAAAGTCAACTAGATCCATCCAGATTATAACAAATGGCAAGATCTCCTTCGTAAGGCTGATAAATATTCCGTGTGTGTGTGTGGCATTATCTTTTCCATTCATGGATTCACTAAGAACTTATGACATCAAAACAAGTGTGTTAGAAATACCTTTCCCTTGCCCTCAACCCAAGAGTCACATTACTCCAGCAACAATTTGCCTGTCTCTGTTATAGAGAACCATTGCATTTACTATTGGGTAAATTTTTCCCAGTGGATACCTCAAGTCTACAATGGGAATTTTGGTATTTCAGTCAAATTTATCTCAAACTTAAATACACTTTGACACTTGAGAGAGGTGTCAAGAACCTTCTTGAAGTTCTGATAGTAATTTGTTGGATGACCATGCAAATGCTGCATATTTACGTGCACCTCTTTATCCTCAGTATATCACATCAGGAGCTTTAGCAATAAGAGTGCAGAAGAAGCCATCCCCTTCACCGGTAAGTAAGACTGAGTAAAACCATTCCAGAGAAAGAAATTTAATTTCTCAAAGAATATCCAAAGGAGGAGATGTTGCTGCCTCTTGAGAGAAATCTCACCAAAATAGAGGTGTGAAATTTTTCTTTACAATATTTTTAAATGGATATACTTGAACAGAATGCTTTAATAATTTTATAAAGCACCAAATAATACAGAGTGCATGACACAACCAGCCGATTGAAATAGAAATTTAAATAAGAAATGGCATTCAGGTTAACCTATCAATTATGATAGAATCATCACACACATTCACTTATTGAAACAGAAAGAAAAGTGATTAGAATAATAATGTTTAAATTTCATTGAATGGCTTCTATATGCTAAGTGACTTATTAAACTTTTTTTCATATTATCTCACAGCAAACATTATTAGTTAGGTAATTTATACCTATTTCATCGATAAGGAAACTGAGATTCCATGAGTGTAAGCAAATATCCCCAGATCTAGGATTACATCTAGATTGGAAATGATAGAGCTGACCTTTGAACAAAGACAACTCACCTCCAGAATTCAAACACTGAGCCCTTGCTCAGGGAATGTGGCAGGAAAGACAGATGTGTCGATTAAGAAGGCTGAGGTGGAAGAATAAAAAGAGAGAACTGGGCAGGTGGTCATAAGATATGATCCAAGGACTTCATGAACCAGCAACACAAAGGCAAATGGCCCATTCTATTCATTTCGATGTATTCACATACCTCCCTTCATTTCCCTCCATTTCTTCTTGTACTTCAGCATTTTACTCTGGGGTTACTTTCCCTCTGGCTGAGAATTCCTCCAAGTATTTATTTTAGCACAAATATGCTGACAATGAATTATCTTAACCTTTTTTAGTTTGGAAACAACCTGGTATTGTCTTCATTCTGAAAGATTCTTAGCTATATACAGAATACCAAGTTGACCATTATTTTATTTTACTTTAGCCCTTTAAAAATGTCATTCCACTGTGTTCCGACTTCCAGTCTTGAAATTGTAGGTTTCTGTTCATCTTGTTTTGCTCATTTTAGCATGTTATGACTGTTTTTCTTTTTATTATTTTCCCTTTACCTTTGGTTTTCAACAGACTTCCTGCCATATTGCTAGGTGTGATTTGCTCTATGTTTCTCTTACTGGAAATTTGCCAAGTATATGTATCTGTATGGATTAAAGATTTGGGTTGGTATTTTCATCAATTTTGGAAAATTGTTACCCATGGTCTCTCCAAATATTACTTCTGCAAGACTGTCTACTCTTCCTCCTTCCTTCCCGGACTCAAATTATATGTTTTTTAGGTATTTCACTGTGTCCCACATTTCTCACATGTTTTCCTTTTTCTTTTATTTTTCTCTCTTTGCTTCAATTTTACTATTTCCTTTGCCCTTCACTCTGGGACACAAATGCTGCTTGTTGCTGAGTTAAACTCAGATAAAAAGTGCTGTGAAACTCAGTTGTTGAGTTCTCCAGGTCAATGATTATATTTTTCAATCCTGCAATTTCCATTTGATTCTACTTTTACTTTCTGAATTGTCTATGAAATTCTCTGTTCATCTATCTGCTCCAATGTTTTCTGTTTTTTCTTGAACATATTAGTTATTGTTATTTTAAATTCTTACTAGTTTGAAGTCCCTGGACTAGATCCCCTATGAAACTGTAAATATAGGGTTTTTTTCTAGTATTTTTAATATGGCCCTGGCCTGTCTTTTAAGGTGTCTAGTAATTTTTGATTGAGTGCCAAAGTGTTGGAAGGGTAAAGAGGAAGAAGGATTGAAGAATTAAGATATCATGTCGAGCTACAAACTTCCTAGGATGCATGTGAGCATTTTGTATCACAAAGTGTACCAATAAAATTAATTTTAAAAGAAATAAATGAAAGTACTGTGTGATCTCACTTGTGAGTGGAATGTAGTAAAAGTCAGATTCACCAAAACAGAAGGTAGATGGGTGGTTCTGGGGTTGGAGGGGAGGAAAGGGGGAGGTGGAGCTCAAAGGGCACAAGCTTGCAGCTCTGAAGGAAGAATCAATCAAGAAATCCGAGATGCAGATTTGTACTGTATACCGAGAGTTTGCTGAGAGTGTACTTGAAGGTCTCTCACTACAAAATAGATGATTATGTCAGGTGATGGAGATGTTTATTTGATTACAGAAATTGTTACAGCCTGTATATGGCTATCAGAATGTATTGTGTAATTTAAATATACAGAATAAAAAATAAAAGCAATATGCTCAAACTCATCAATAAGGGAAATGAAAATTAAAGCCACAAGGAAACACTGTCACAGTGTCACAACTGTCACCAGAACCGTTGATTTGTTGACAAGAATGTGAAGCAACTGTTAGCGGATGTTTAAATTTCCTCAACCAGGGCCAGGGATATAGCTCAGTGGTTCCGCCGCCTGCCTCACAAGCACAAGGACTCAAGTTCATTCCCCGGTACCAAAAATTAAAAAATAAAAAATAAATTTCCTCAACCAGCTCAGAAACATATCCAGTGGTGTCTTGCAGAGCTGAACATGAGTATAATCTATGACTCAGTAACTCTGCTTCTAGACATATGCCCAAGGGAAGCGTTGGCAGGCATCTTGTGAAAGAAAACGTAAGTTTATAGCCTCCTTTTTCATAACGGCCAAAACTACACACAACCCAATTAATTGTCTGTAAATTTCAGTATATTCACAGAGTGGGAAATTATACAGCAATGAAAAATGACCAAAACTCTTCCTGAATGCAACAACAGTGATAAATTTCATACAAACGTGATTTTGAGCAAAAGCAACACAGCACAAAACAATACATACTGCCTGATTCCATTTCCACAAAAGGAAAACTACACGAAGGCTTTGGAAGTCCACTAGTTGATTCGCTTGTGGAGAGACACACGTATCTTCCAGGTGCAGGGGGTGCTCTCTTGATGTGTGCAGTGATGATTCTCCAAGCGGCAGACTTGCAGTCCCCTAGTAAGAATGTTACACGTCAGTGTTTATTTTTGAAATTACCTCTGTGTGATCTATTACAACATATAAGAGGAAAAACATTGAAACTTGTCAATAGGTTCAGAAAAAGAATCTAATAAAATTCATACATATTCGTGATTTTAAAAACTACTGGTGATATCCTTTTGCTGATAAATAATGCTTATCAAAAGCTTGACGATGCAAACATGGAAGTGCTCATATTAAATCAGGCAATAAGAGAGGTAAACTTTCACTGCTACTGATCAACACAGGAATCTGACATCCTGGTTAATGAGATGGGGCAAGAGAATGTTATAAATTTTGGAAAGGAAGGACAAAAACTGTATTTTAAAATGATATCCATGGCTTTTCTGGGGCCACACAGTAATCTGCCTCTGTAGAGAACAGTGGATTTATCCATGATATCAATATTTATTATATTCTACTCACATTTATTGGCACCTGATTTTCTTCCCCATTAAGTGGTAGCACTTTTGTATTTGCCTCAACACAGAGCACTTAAGGATTTTGTGGTCAATGAGTGGATGAAATATGTGCAGGTGACCCCAGAAAGCCAATGAGTCCTACTGGAATCCTGGCAGGTAAACTTGGAGGTTGGGAACCCTTAAAGCAACATTTGTTTCTGAAAAAAATCTGAAATTATAAAAATCATTGTTAGCATACTTGTCACCTGTGCAAACTAATAGCTTCATACCAATATGTTTGTTCTGAAATGGCTTGGTGACATTTTGTATCCATTCCAGCTAATGTGCACCATAAGGATGAATGTCAGCAGCTTTATTTTTGCATCGTTTGGTCTGCTTCTAATTGTATTCAAAGTCACATTCTTTCTAGCACACAGAAAAAATTTGAATGGCCGCATGTGAGTACAAAGTTTTGCAATACTTTTTTTCACAAATCCCAATACTTTAAACTTGTTTATAAATAAGCAGAGATTGTTCAGCTGTCAGACAAATGTGGGCATGACTGAAATTATTAATTCATATTTGACATGACCACAAATACTAATGCCCTCAAATAAACAAATAAACAACTCCATCACCTCAAAAACCCTCAAGATGTCAAATTAAGGTTATTCCATAACACAGAAGAGCTTATACCTAGATTATTGTGACCAGTGAAGGATGTTGGTAAAGAAACATACACACACACAAAGCCAAATACAGCTAATTCTTCAAATATACATGGATCAAAGCTTCTCATAGACTCAGCATGCTAGATCAGTCTGGAGATCAAGATCTCCCAATCCCAGGAACAGTGCCTGGCATTTAATAGATGTCCAATAAGTGTTTGCTGAATAAATAAATGAATGGATGTTTGTTATTTAACTATCCCTTCAATACTGTTCCCAGATTTGCACATAAAATACTCCTGAGAATCAGAAATTGTAAAATCTCTGTACACCACAAGGAGGTACCACATCCTTGAATGGGCCACAAATTCACCTTTTCTTGACAAGTGGCTAACCATCTCATTTTAACTGAACCAGGTATACCAGGTGTGCAAGTTGAAATGGAAGAAAGATGAGTTTCTCAATCCTGGGGTCCCCAGTTTTTTAAGTCACTGAAGCTCCTATATTCCAGAGAGGGGCACCAGGATGGCAGGATTTCACAGACCTGGTAAAATTAGGACAACAAAAGGAAATCAAATCTTTTGCAACAAATTTAAATGATGACAGGATTTGTCTTAATTACTTTCTCATTGCCAAGACACAATACACAGTGCCCACAACTTAAAGGAGGAAAGGTTTATTTTGGCTCACAGTTTGCAGAGGTTTCACTGTATAGTTGGCTGGCTTTAAGGCAGGGAGACATGGCAGTGGCAAAGGAGAAACAGCTCGTGGCAGGGCAGCAGGAAGCAGAGAGATCAAAGGAGGAGGAGGGGGAGAGACTTTTAGGCCACGCCCCCAGTGCCCCACCTCCTCTACCAGGCTCCCCCTTCCTGACACCACATTGAGCTATAGACCCATCAGTGGACAAATCCACACTGAGGAGTACCTCACCCCCGTGATCCAGTCACCTCCCCAAACCCTCCAATGAGCACATGAGGCTTTGGGGAGACATCCAGATATTAACCACAACAGGATGGTTGGGCAGATGTTTGCATCCATTATTTCTGAAATCACATCACTGGTGTTCACGTCAGGAATACACTTAGTGTTTAGTGGTCTGTTATACACTGCAGGCGTAGTGGAGCAGGAAGGCTGGAGGGATCTCTACCTTTTTGGAGGTTTTGTATTTGCAGGTTTTAGAAGTAAATAAGAACACTTTAAATATTTATTGAGCAACTAGCTAATAGGCCTCCAAGAATATCACTCATATTTGCACAAACACAAAAGATAGCAAACAAAGGCTTAAAAGAAATCACAGTCCATTCAAAGCTCACCCTGACACACTCCCTGGAATCTCCTTTCTTAAACATTGTGACCGAACTTTATTGAAAAAATTAAGTAACAACAATGTTTGGAAGTATGACATGCCACATCCCTAAGCTAGGATAAAGACATAGTAAGAACAGAAGTTTTCAAGGAGCAGGCACAGTGTGGAAAAACCTTTAGTATGAGTTTTCTACTTTTAATACCTAAAAATGTATTTCATGGCCAATACTGGAAGGTGCCACCCTGGAACTCCATTAGTATTGTCATTGTGTACAGCGGGTTGATTTATTCCCAAATGGCAGAAATCTGAGACTTAGTAAATACAAGGATGCTCAAACAGTAGTAAATGTTTAAATTTTTTTTAATTTATTACAGTAAAAGACATATGGCTATGGATCTCCCTCAAAATACCCTCTTTACTTCGAACATGCTTAACCCATCATCCTACTCATTTCTGAAGCAGTTCTGGAAGTCCTCTCTCTTGAGTGTCTTTGTGAAGTGCTGTATGATCAAAAGCATGTTGAATACTGCTGCCGAGCGCCATCCAACAGAAAGGCAGCCTGGTAAAAACATGACTGTGTGTCCTCATCCACCTTAGTCACCAGATCTGTCCACTGGATCTGGCACCGTATGACTTCTGGCTCTTCCCTAAAGTCAAAATGATTGTGAAGAGTCATTTTGAATTGATTCAGGTCATCAAGGCACCCACAAGAGCGTAGGTAAAGACACTCACAACAGAGGACTTCAAGGTGGCAAGAATGACAGGACAAGTGTGTTCAAACCAAGGGGGAGCATTCTGAGGGGACTTCGTGGCAACATCTTTTTCTGTAACAATTGTTTTTAATTTTAAGTGTTCACCGTATTTTTCATTCACACAGCGTATTTTGTGTGCCAACACAGCAACCTCTGAGGCCAGAAACAACCACAGTCCTTTCCTATGGCACAGCAGTTTGGAAATTATGGGCCCTCATTTCTTTTCCTCCCTGGGGCCTCACATCATCCTGGACAACCGAAAGCTATGAGAGCAGCAGCACCAAGAAACTGCTGATACTGCGCACTTCAAACAGTGCTTCATAAACAGACCATTGGTTCTCATAAGAACTGGTTATCAAAGTATTCTCATGTACGTGTTATTCTAGACTGAAATGTGAAGCCATCTGTGATGGCACGAGGAGGTTAAAATTAAGTTAGCTTGGGCCGGGGATTTAGCTCAGTGGTTTCGCCACCTGCTGCACAAGCGCAAGGACCCGAGTTCAATCCCCGGTACCAAAAAAAAAAAATTAAGTTAGCAAATAGTAAGTTTCAGGTTCTGTAATACATCTTGCAAAGTGGGGTTTTAGTGTAGATTGAGCATTTATTCACTCTATAAATCAGAATCTCAATATTTTATACCACAAATCATGGTTGAAAATATTTTAACTGGAGTATTTTGGTGAAAATCATGTCCCCCAACCAACCTTAAAGAAATAATACTCTCCAAAAAAATCTGGATTTAAGGAAGATCATAGCTTTCTAGTCATTTTGCCAGGAAAACTGGTGATAAGATCAATCAAAACTAAAGAAAATGACACAGAAAACACATAAAATTATAAGATTAAAACAATAAAATCGAGAGACATTTACCCCAAATTAATTCTCTGTCTTTAAATCATTGATATCAAATATTCTTCCTGGTAATTCTCATTCAGTTTAACATGAGCAGCTGTCTATGGTGTCCAGTGATAATTAAAGAATGCCATTAGCATTTGGGAGGATGCCTGTCCAAGTAATGTATACCTGGGATCTTCCAAAAGGTATTCTCATTATCAGAACACCTTTGAGGGCCCAGGCAAGATCTGTCAGTCAGGTCTTAATTGCCTACCTGTCAAAGACAAACTCCTGCTCACCCTAACCCTCAGACATGTTCAAATCAAAGATTCTCGTAAGGGCCACTAATGACAATAAAGTCATGCAGCATAGTCTGTCTGTAGCCTGTTCCAGCGTGCAGAGAATCTAGACAGGTCATGGATAGTCTTCATGAATGCTGGCGTCATTATATGCATGAAAACAATTTGGCAGACTCTACTGCAAACTGGGTTTTGTGGCAGCCACTTTAATCATCCAAACGATGGGGTTGTTGTACAAACCAAAAAGAGGAAGCAAACTTAGTAATATTATATTTGCATTTTAAATGATATAGACATCAGATATTACAATTAAAAGATTCTATGTACATATAGTGCCAAGGGTATGATTTTAAATGTAGATATACTATCTGTAACTCTGACGATATTATGAAAATATACATATAAGAAAACAGAGCTCGTGAACTGAAGAGTCTGCCAAATTAGGATAGTAGACACCTGAGAGAGCGGAGGAAGAAGGAGGAAGGGAAGAGAGGGGTCTGGAGTCAAGTCCAGCATTCAGTGATACTAATGTTATTTTAACTTCTCCGAGCCTCACTTCTAATCAGGATAACAATGAGAATGCTGCCTACCATGAGGGGGTTCCAAGTGGACTCAATGATTAGAGCACACAAAGCATTTTGCACCCTGCCTAGCCATCTCGCAGGTGCCCGTTACGTGTCTGTCATTCCCATTATGACCACAGCACAGACAACCTCTGCACAATGGCACTGAGGGTACCGGGTGGTGGCCCTAGCGTTAGAGGGTGAGTTTTCCCAAGTTTCCCACAGTGTCCTATTGCCTTTGTATTTCTAAAGATTTTAGGAGGTGAAGATCTCCGAGGAACATGGATTCTCTTCCCGTGTTTAGCAAAGTGGAATGATGCCTTCAGCCTATTTGTGGGTCTTCTCCAGCACAGAGATGTTGCTGGCACAGAAAGCAGCCAGCTGAGGGAGGCAAGCACTTCACCAAGGTGACCGCCACGTATGACTTGAGTGTTTCACCTCTCTGGCTTCTCTATGAACCCAGGTTAAGGATTCTCATCTCAGCAGGAAGTTTTTGTACCCAGAACTGCCCCTGAATGCTGAGCTGAAAAGGTCTGAACCAAAACTGTCTGTTCAAAAATGAAGAAAATTGTCTCTGGATAAGATTTTGGAATTAGGGGCGTGTATCCATCTCTCTAGGAGGCAGTGCTTCGGCTCCATATTGTTTCAAGCTCAGATCTAGGGTATCTGAAGGACAGTGCTTTGGAGTGCAGTCTGCTGGGTCTGTGGCCTCTGATTCCCAAGGGTCTGCTTATCCCTGTCACCCGGAGCCCAGGGGTAACGGAAAGTGATATGCTGGGAGAGGAGAGGGAGGAGGCCCTGTTTTCAGACCCTGCCAGCTATAGATGAGGCCAGTGAGACACCAGTGATTTCTTTGTCCACTCTGTCCACCTCCAATAGCAGTCTTGGAATTCTAATTCATTCACAGCTGACTAAAAGCAGGACAAATTTTGCTCTGCTGGGAGCGAGGGAATTAAAGATTCCCAATTGTGTGAGAAAAACGTAAGAAAATGTCAGGTCAGGTCATGTGTGGACATGAATAGAGGCGTGAACCCCACTGATTCCACACTTACCAAACTCTACCCCAGACCTTTGGGATACAAGTGCTAGGAATATGGGTGTCTTAGTTACTTTTCTCATTGCTGAGACAAAATAACAAACACCTCAAGTTAAAGGAGAAAAAGGTTTATTTCAGGTCACAGTTAGTAGAGGTTACAGTCCATAGTCAGCTGGCTCTAAGGCAGGACGGTGTGGCAGAGGGGCATTGCAGAGGAGAAACAGTCCATGGCAGGGTAGGCAGGAGGGAGCAAAGCATCAAAGCAGCAAAGAAACAGCACCCTCTCCCTTTTATCCCTTCCAGGCTCCCTGCTTTCTGGGTGGCACCACTCACACCAGAGTGACCTTCCCATTATCCACACCCAGGACTATGATAAACCAATCAGTGGACTAATTTAGTAATCATGCACCCTTAATCCCAGTATCACACACCCTATTCAAGCGACCTTTGAAACTCCCCCCATCAGCACATGCGGCTTTGCGGGGACATCTAGATACAAGCCATAGCAATGGTACTCTGAAATAAAGGACAACTTCTCAAGGAACATTTACCATATAACTGGAACGCCATCAACAAGGAGCACAAAACTTTAGGCAACTTAACTCAAAAGCCATCAATGACCAAGAGGTAGAGATCTCAAAGCTCTATATTGCCTGTAATGACATTCAATCCATTAAATATATTGAGAAAAGGAGATGTTTTGACTGTGTAAAGAAAGATGTAGCATGAGGATACCAAGAAAAATGACTGAATCACAGCCCAATAGCACTTGAATAATGCAAAGGTCTTCATAAAGAGAGGGAAATCTAAACAAGGTGAGGAGCTTGCTGAAGTGGACACAGGAAGTTCACAGGAGGATGTGAACACAGCGTGGGGGCCAGGGTGAACTGCACAGGCACCTGCCTGAGGTGAGGCGTGGGAGGTGGAGAAGGGGCAGGTAAAAATGCAGCTAGGAGAGCACAGCAAAACAGCTCTCCAGACTAGGCGATTAGGGAGTGGCTCTCCATTCCTTGGCAAGGTGGTCAAGTGGCAGGTGCTGCTCATGACTACCACAGGAAAAGGAGAAAGAGCAGCTTTGGGTTCGAATATGAATTCAGCTCATTCTCCTATTTATGTCTTCTAACTGCAAGGCTGGAAATGTGTACCTGCAGTTTGGCGGAGAGGCCTAGAATCCAACTTTGGGAATTATAAACTTGCAGACGACAAACTAACCTTAGCTGTAAAAACCACTGCCCCATGCAGAGCCTGGGAAGCCACTGATGCAAAACACAAAGACTCAAGTGGCCGAAATGAACTCAAGACCTGGGTAAAGGGCAGCTCTGTGACACTAGAAAGCAAGCACTGGCCGGAGTAAAGTGGCCCAAGTTTTAGGTTGGATCCCTGAGCAGAAAGAAAGAAGAGTGCTCGGAACCAAAAGCAAAACAAACAGCATGCACACAACCAACGACTGAAGCCCTGCAGGGAACGGCAGTCCCTGGGTGCTAGGCCTCTCCAGGCTCTCTGTGGAGGGCTGGCCTGTGCCTGGAAGGAGGGGCAGGGACAGGAGGGAAGCTGCAGAAACACCAAAGAGAGCCATCCAGAAACTTCTGAATATTGACTTATGTTCTGTGAATTGCCTACAGTTCTATCGTCCACATGGCACTGCATAAAATACAACCTTATCTACCTATAATGAAGTCCTGAACTGCTTTCCACTTACTCTAAATTCTTCCATCACATGGAAGCAATTATCAAGCATAGCCTTTTGTTCTTAACAGTTAAGTTCTGTTCGTTTGACTTGAAAACTAAATGTGCATGTTTATTTGTGAGGTAGACAGCTTATGAAGTATGGTTGTCACGTTTCTTAACTAAAAAGAGAAAAGAAAAAGGGAAGAGGATGAAAGGGGAGGAAGGAGGGGGGAGGGGAAGGGAGGGAAGAAGGGAGGGAGGAAGTCAAAGCAGACGTGTGTCTTTCCTGGGGTAACAAACTCAGTGCTGTGAATGTTCCCCTTATCACCCCTCCAAGTGGCCTCTTCAATGAATGCTGTTATCAAAGGGTAAGCTAAAAAGAGCAAGGGCTGGGATTTAGCTCAGTGGCACCGCGCCCGCCTTGTAAGCACAAGGTCCTAAGTTTGATCCTCTGTACTGGAAAAAAACGGGGAAAAAATAGAAAGAGCAGAGGGTGACAAGCATCACCTCTGTGTTACCAGGAGTGTGTCCTTCGCCAGAGTCCCTGAACTGCTGGTTCCGAGTCCCCCACCAGGTCAGGGGCAGCAGGTAACTGGGAAGAGGCAGTGGAGTTACTCCGTGACTTAGGGCAAGACCACTTTTCAGCAGCGTTAATGACCCCTGACCGACCCTTTCCTTACCTCAGGTTCGTGGCACAAGGAGACCCTTCTTTGTTTGCATGTTAGAGATCGGAGACGACGTGACCTCGCTCCAGTATGAGAAAGTTGAAGAGTGAATGAGAAAGATCATCATTTTGCGCAAGATGCTTCCCAGAAAGTACCCGTTCCTGAAGTTTGTCCTGATGTTGCTTTTTCTCTCTACTCAGTTATCTCCTCTGCAAAAGCCACTCCCTGTTTTCAGTGTGTATGCTCTTTAAAGTGCTTTCTGCTTTGACACATAGAAACCTGTGCTCACTGCACGCGCACACAGCCGGGGCTTTGCGTGTTTCCACCTGGGCGAAGCTGGCACCGCCCTCGATGCCACGCACATTTCCTGGCCTCTCACTGTCCCGCCTCCTGCTGTTGCCCTGGCAGAGAGGGTTGTGAAAGCCCTGAACTGAGATCGCCCTGGCTGGGTGTGAAGGCCCCTGCAGCCGTCCGGACTTGTCTTGTGTGACTGAAACTCTGGGCCCTGCAGCCCTTACTAACCTGTTCCTCCCCGCGCCCACTTCTACTGTGCGGCTGGGGGTCCGACTCTCCTAGTTCCACACGGTGAGGCCTGCACTGCTCTCTGCGCCGCCTGCGGCTTTCCCTTCGCATGCACAAGGTCCAGCAGTGCCTCTCCGAGGGACGATTTCCTTGTGTGTCACCCAGCCTTTGTCCCACTGAGGTGTGTGGGGGCGAGCGCTGGGAGGACTCCACGAGTGATCGCGTGGACACGGGCATCCGTGCCCTCCCGTGACCGAGCCCCGTGGCTCTCTGAGCAGAGGGAGGGAGCGGGAGACACGGAGACACGGGAGACACGGCCACAACACGCAAAGCCACCGCCAGAGGGCGCCTCGCCCCCGGGCCGAAGGGAACCTCTGTCCCTAGGCTCCCGGGCGAGGGAGCACAGAGGAGGGGCGCGGCCGCCCGCGTGGGGAGCGGGCCCAACCCGGGGCTCGGTCTGCAAGGCCGCGTGGTCCGTCTGGGGCTGCAGAATCGCAGGAAACCACGGCGCGTTCGGGCCACGGCACCACCGGGCTGAGCGCGGAGTTGGCGGCCCGGGCGGGGGGCGGGGGGGGCCTCGCGGGAGCCCTGGCCACGTCCATGGGCAGCGCGGGGCCTCGCGAGGACGGAGGGGACCAGGGCCGCGGCGGCCGGTGCCGGTGCCGGGCGGGTCCGGAGGGTCCTGAGGGTCCTGAGGGCTGCGGACACGACCCTCGCCCTGCGCTCGGGGTCGAGAGTGGGGACGCCCGGGACGCCGCGGGGCCACCTGAGCTCAGGGCTGCCACCTGCCCCCGGCCTCCCCCGCGGGGACCGTTTCCCTCCCGGCCGGTCGTTGAGGGGCGGCTCGCGGTCGCCCCGCCTCCGTCGGGACGCAGACCTGAGGGGGCGGCGCCGTGGCCCGGCCGTGAGTAAGGGCAGCGGGAGGGGGCCCAGCCCCTGCGCGCCTCGGCGACCGGACCTAGGAACCGGACCAGACCTGATTTCCTACCATCGCTCCGCCCCAGGTGTCCCCGCCCCTAAGCCGTCCTCGCAGTGCGCACCGCCTGGACCTGAAGTCGCGGGCGGCGGGGTCTCCCCCAACGCAGGCCAGGCCGGCGGGTGCGGTAGCGGCCGGGCCGAGGCGCCGGGACCCACTGCTGCACCTGCGCCAGCCCCGGAGGGTCAGGGCCCACGACGGTGCCCGGCCCGAGTCCACAGTTACAGAGAGGAGTGATGCGAGCATTCGAAGCAGTGTGTGTGCGTGTGTGCGCGCGCGTGTGTGTGTGCTTGAGTCAGTGTGTGTGTGTGTGTGCACGCGTGTGTGTGTGTGTGCACGCGCGTATGCTGGTGTCCGTATGCGCATGTGTGTGAGTCAGCGTGTGTGTCCATGTGTGTGAATCCCGGTGATGGAACTGAATGTGATCAGAAACGGGTCAGAAATGGCCGGGTGTGGTTTGGAAACCACGCTGGGAAGGCAGGCAGAGGTGCCCTGGAAGAGCCCTGGTGGGTCTGGATTCTGCTTTCAACAGGAGTCTCCTCAGACAGAGCCCAGAACCAGCTCTGTGCCCGGATGCAGCAGTGACCTGGGAGGGCAAGGGGAATGTTCATCAGACAGCCAAGGAAAGCAGACCACTTAACGGGTTTGCCTAATAATCCCAGCAAAAGAAACAAAGCAGATCGTATGTCAGCTCCGACACTGGCCTTTGTCCACCATTCCTAGCCATGCTTTTTTGGATGTGCTGTTGGATTTGGTTTGCTAGTATTTTCTCAGGGATTTTTGCATCAAAGTTCATTGCAGATATTGATCAATAATTGTCTTTTATTTTGTAGAGTTCTTTTTTTTTTTTTTTTTTTTTGGTACTGGGGATCGAACTCGGGACCTTGTGCTTTCGAGGCAGGCAGCAGAACCACTGAGCTAAGTCCTCAGCCTATAGAGTTCTTGACTGACTTTGGTACCAGGGTAATGTGAGCCTCATGAAATGAATTTGGAAATATTGCCCTTCAGTTTTCAGGAAGGGTTTGAGGAGATCAGGTTAGTTCTTTAAACAATGGTAGATTTCAGCTGAGAAGCTGTGAGTTCCTGCCTTTACTTTGATGGGAGATTTTTATCAGTTTTTCTTTACTGATTGAATCTCTTCCCTTATTGTTTATCTGTTCAGATTTTCTATTTGTTAATGTTTCGGTCTTGATTAGTTTTTACAGTTCTAGGAATTTATCCAGATCTTCTAGGTTGTCTAATTTATTAGTGTATAATTCGTAATGACTTCTGTATCATCATTTATTATTTTTCCTTTCAATTCTGATTTCAGTTGAATATTGTCTCCATAAGTCTAACTAAAGATTTTTTTAATTTGCTTATCTTTAGAAGACTGTCTTATTGATCCTTTGAATTTCTCTGCTATCAGTTATAATTTCTCTTCTTTCACTTCTGATTTTGGTTGAGTCTTATTTCTTTCTTTTTTTCTTAGCTAGTCTAGCTAAAGATTTGTTGACTTACCTTCAAATAACTGGCTTCTTGATTTTTTTCTGTTATTTTTCTAGTCTCTATTTCATTTATCTCATCTCTGATCTTTATTATTTCTTTCCTTGTATTGGCTTTGACCTTTTCTCTTTTTCTACTTCCTTGAGATGTAAAGTTAGATTGTGTATTTGAGACCTTCACTTTTCTTCACATAGCTTTTTATTTCTATTACCTTCCCCCTTAGAAGTACTTTTACTATTTACTATAAGCTTTGATATAGTGTTTACATTTTTGTCATGAAATACTTTTTTTTACTTTGTCTTTTGATTCCTTCTTTAAAACATGGGTTATTCAGAAGCACACTGTTGAATTTCCACAGATGTATGAGAATTTCAGTTTTCCTTACTAATTTCTAGTTTCATATCATGATGGTTGGGAAAGAGGGCCTAAGGTAATTTCAATCTTAAATTTTTTTTTAGATTAGTGCTATATTTTGAATGTTTGCTGCATGAAGAGTGTTAAGTGACATCTTGAAATTGCAGGTAGGCCATGAGGCCTCCGCCATCCTGAATGGGTGGTGCTGTTGTGGTGGGAGCGAGCTCACAGTGGAGGTCAGCCCCATTTGCCCCTCACTTCTTGCCCTCTGTCCGTCCATCTGCTGTGGGAGGAGGCAGCAAGAAGGCCTCACCAGGTGCCAGCCCCTCCTCAGACTTCTGACCCCCCCAGACCATGAGCCAGTCCACTTCTGCCCACTGTAGATTACCACCTTGTGTATTCTGTGAAGCAGCACAAAACAGAGGGCGAAAACTTATCTGAAGGCCTAATTCAAAGTGTGTTCTGGGGAAGGTGCCTGGGGACGGGGAGCCTGAGAGAAGCATGCTCTCTGCTGCTGTATGTGTCTGTTAGGCCCATTGATCCAAAGCATAGTTCAGGCCCCAGCCCCGCTGTTTCTTTACAGATTTGGAGGAATTCTGGACTATATCTTCACTGCCAAAAGTGAAGCACTGAAATTGCCTGCTATTGGACGCCAGTGTGGTGGCATACGGCTGTAGTCCCACCACTCCTGAGGGTACCACTGGGCATCGTGGCACACCCCTGTCATCCTAGCATCCAGGAAGCTGAGGCAGGAGGATCACCATGAGTTTGAGGCCAGCCTGGGCTACTTTGTGAATCCAAGGCCAGACTGAACTCCAGAGAAAGACCCTGTCTCAAAAAAAAAAGGAAAAGAAAAGAAAAAAGAAATTGCCTACTGCTACTGTATTAATCTATCCCTGCTTCGGATCTATTAATATTTGCTTTGTGTATTTATATTCTCTGATGCTGAGTGCACGTACATTGCAACCGCTATGCCCCGTTAAGGAACGGACTCCTTTGTCATCATGTCATCGCCCTCTCTGGCTCTCTTACACTTCCCAAGTTCAGGCCTGTTTTGTAAGTGGAGCTGCCCGTGCTCTCTGGTTACTGTTTACGTGGACTCTTTTATCCCTTCTCCCTCAGCCTGTGTGTTTCTTTAAAGGCGAAGTGAGTCTCTTGCAGGCACCTGGAGTTTGATCTTGTCTGTTTTTTATTCAGACCCTGTATCTTTGGATCAGAGAATTTAATCCAGACAGACAGGGACTTGCTGTTGCTGCTTCAATCATTGTTTCCCATTCTGTGTTTCCTTTGTTCCTTTCTTGCACTCTGACTGTTTTTCTTTGTGGTTTGTTGAATCTTTGCTGTGGTGTGCTTTGATTCCTTCCTTCTTATCGCTTGTGTATCTATGATAGGTTTTCCCTTTGCAGTCAACATAGGCTTACATAAAACATATTCTCTAGACTGTCTATTCTAAACTGATAAAAACCTAACTTTGGCCACAATCAAAAGCTCTGTGTTTTTACTCCATTCACAATTCATGTTTCTGTTGCTATGATTTACATCTTTTTATACTGCTTCTCTTTTAACAAGTTAATGTGTCTCTAGTTATCTTTAATAGTCTGGTACTAGAATTATAAGGGTTTTCACACCACCATTAGGATAGTAGAGTATTCTTAATTTGTCTGTATATTTACCTTGCTAGGGAGCTTTACACTTTCATGTGTCTTCATGTTATAATTAGGAGCCTTCGTCAACTTGAAGAATTTCCTTTAGCATTCGCCATAAGGCAGATGAAGGCATGATGAGTTTTGTTTGTATGGGAAAGTATTTCTTCCTTGTTTTGAAGGACAGCCTTTTGGAGTGAAGTGTTCTTGTTTGGCAGTTACTTTGTTTTTCCTTTCGGCACTTAGACTGTGTCTTGAATTCACTGGGGGCATCTAATTCTCTACGTGGACAATCCTATCTTTGTCCAGATTTAAGATGTGTTCTGTTTTCTGCCATATGTGTCTTTAAATAAGCTCTTTCCCCGCTTGACATTCTTATTATATGAATGTCAGCTCTCCTGACAATGTCCATAAATCTCACCATTTTTCTTTTTTAGTTTTCTTTTCCTATTCTCCACTGACTGGATAATTTCAAATGATTTATCTTCAGGTTCACTCATTCACTCTTCTGCTTGGTCCACTCTGCTGTTCAAGCTCTCTTTGAAGTTTCTCACTTGTCATCAGCTCCAAAATTTCTATTCAGTTCTTTTTATGCTTCAATCTTTGTTTAGCATCTCACTTTATTCTTATATTCTTTTCCTGATTTCTGTAAACAGTTTATTTATTGTCTGGTAATTTGCTGAGTCCTTTAGAACATTGTTTTGAATTCTTTGCCAGGCAATTAGTAGATGGTTCATTCTTTAGGGCCACATGCGGGAAGGTTATTGTTTTCCTTTAGTGGTGCCACGTTGCCCTTGCTGCATATGCTCCTTGTAGCTTCATGAAGATGTCTGTGCATCTGAGAAAACGGCCACCTCTCCAGAGTGTAGGAACTGGCCTCAGTGAGAAAGCCCTCCACCTTCAGGGACTGCTGGGAGCTGCTCAGACCCTGGGGCACCCATGGGGGGAACGAAGGGGAATAAAGAGACACAGAGACAATATTCAAGATGCAAGGGGACTGGGAGGAGCCTGCCTCTGGTGGGCAGACCTGACAGTCTCCACGGTCGACCTGCTTTAATTGGCCAGCAAGAAGCACAGGGAGAGGGAGTCGTGCATCATTCATGGAACAATAATGGCTGAAAAGATATTTTGAAAAATAAGGCACAGGTTAAACTTTTACAAGGGGAGTGTGTCAAAAGGGGACAGGTTCTTCCCTGTACCTGGATGCCTGCCCGAGTTAATAAGGAAGAGCATTCTTTTCATTGTCCTCAGTAGATGTTATCTTGTCGCGGGAGTACTGTGATTGTGAGCATTCCCCCCACAGCCAGAGAGCACACATCTTCCCATATGCTTTTCTGTTTCCCAAGGCAGGTCACATCGGCCTCAGGACTGTGGGGTGAAGTCACATAATCTGGTCCCCAATAATTCCTCACATAGCCTGGTTCCCAACAAGGGCTTGGTGGGGGAAGGGAGATATACTCATATACTGTGCACTGGAGCTAATGGTGTGGAACACCAAGATAGGGCAGGTGGTGACTCTAGATCCAGAAGGGTGCTGAGTCTCATTGGCCCAGGCAGCTGGGATCCACAGCACTGGTACCTGTGTAGATCCTGGTGACAGTAGTAATGGGAGCTCTGCATGAGGCAGTAGGGGCTGTGACTGTCTTTGGGGTCCAGAGGCCAGGCTATGGTACTAGAAGAAATGGAGTCTTGAGGCGACTGTGCACATACACACTCTGCAGATAGCAACGTTCGTCACAGAGGTCAGCTGCAGACACACAAGGTGGAGAGGGCGGGGGTCAGAGGCAGAGGCTGGAGCTAACTGTGGATGCACACGTGGCAAGGAGGTGGACAGCGTGCACGTGTACAATTCCAGAGGCCAGCTGTGGGCCAGGCTGTTTGCACCCACACAGGCAGCTACGAGGATGAGCTTGTGGTGCTCCTGCATGTGCAGCTGTGGGGCACATCATGGGTGTGAGCAGAAGGGTGAGAGTAGGAATGGGGTCAGGGCCAGCTTTACAGACAAGCTCAGCTGTCGGGCCAAGGCTGGTGGCATGCAGTTGCCAGACTGCACGGGTTACCTTTTTCTGTTCATAGCAGTGGGGTCAGAGCCTGCAGAAGAACCCAGGACCATTTGCAGGCATGCATGCAGCAACTACACTGGGTTCCTGAGATGGAAAACCTCCAGGGGCTGCCCCTGGGGTGGTTCTGGGAGAGGCTGTTGATGGTGTCAGCACCTGGAGAATCCAAAGCCCGCTGGACCCCAGCTGCATAGTGGAGTCTGTGCCTCCTGCTGGGGGAAGGGACCTCTCTCTCTGTTCTCCTCCACTTCTGCCTTCCCCTGTTCAGTCAGCACAAAGCGAGGCTCACCTCTGCTACACACAGGCACCCACAGGGAAGTGCAAGTGCTCTCACAGTCTTGAAGGGCCCCCCATTTCCTGAGAGCTGTCCTTCCCTCCCATCACTTCAGCAACAATGGGTTTCCCGATGTCTCCCTTCCATGTTGCCTTCAACGTTGGTTAGTGCCAAGGCGTTAGTCAGTGTTGCTGATGTAAAGACTACAAAACTTCATAATCACAAGAACACACATTTGTTTTCCCACTTAGTGGAGTTCTGCTCCACACCATGTGCAGCTGCGGGCTTTTTCCATGTGTCCTCATTCTGGGGTCCACACCAAACAGCGGCAGTCTCTGAGGAACTGTTCCTTTCACAGCAAGAGCACTGATAGGAGCTTACACCATCTTGGTAGACTGGCTCAGATCTGGCTTGTGCTGTTCCATCGCTCAGCATGGCACAGTGTCAAATCCAATGTCAGCAAGTGCACAGGAGCACTGAGTCCCAAGGCAATATGTGAAGCTAGAGTGGGAAAGGAGAAAGAATAGCTGGGGACAATCATTCAGTTGACCACAGCCATTTCTCTGAACCACCGACTACCAAAAGCCCTTGGAGAAAATACAAACTATAACCTCTTGCAACTCCATGAATTTAAGATGCAAAGCACTGCCTTTTGCAACAAGTCTTGAGATGCAGCCTCGGTTCTGGAACACTATGAAAATTCTCACCTGATGCTAGTTTTATAAGGGGAAGGGCCGATTTATTTTAAAGACGCAGATGTGTCTCCTAGACAGGCCTGAAAAGGCACTTGGAAGCTGGGGAAAATGAGCCAGCAGACCTCCTCCCCCGGGCACCCCTCCACTCTGCTTCCAAGAGGTAGAATATAGCAGTGCCACTGCTTCTCGTCCGAGAGACAGGCCCCATCATTATCTTCATGCCAACTGCAGGGTCCTGGGGACAGGACTGTCACCAATACAATTGGGTGGTTCCATTCAGCTGTGGCGTTTTGTAGACAGCAAACAGCAAAGAGGAGCCCAAACCACGGAGACCCCTACAGACTTGAGAGAGCAGATAGTACCAGAAAGGGTGAAAATAATGAGAGTAAAAAGCAACCCCAACAGTTATCTATTCAGTCTCCTTTTTTTTTTTTTTTTTTTTTTTGGTACCAGGGATCAAACTTGGGTCCTTGCGCTTGCGCAGCAGGAGACGAAACCACTGAGCTAAATCCCCGGCCCTATTCAGTCTCATTTAAAGGCCATGATGAGAGCTTGGGTCTTTCCAGGAAATGATTAGCTATTTAGCAGTGACAAATACCAGTGGGCTGAAGTAAAAAGCTTTTAAAGTCTTCCATTGTAAGTCTCTTTCTCAAAACTAACTCGTATCTTTTTTTTCTGTATTTCTCTGCAGAAAAGGAGTTCATTCCTTCTTTATAACTTATAAGCCATATCTTAGTTACGATGCCAAGAAGATATTTCATCAGGGAGGAAACCAGTGCCCTGGGGGTAAGAACTTAGTGCTACTGAGTTAATAAATAAGCACATTGCTTCTCACTAAGAAAACACTGAGCCCATTCACAGTGAGCTCCTCCCAGGAGTAAAGCTGGTGAAAGCGCTTTGAGGTGAAGACAATCAGGTACACATTACAGATCCGCAATCCATGCCTGGGTATTTCAACATTATCACAGCCACCTAGGGTTTCAGAAAAGCATTCTGAGGTTGCTGATGTTTCAGACGTTCATTTTCTGCCTTTGTTGGTAAACCTTGCTGAAGCAAAGCTATAGATCACAAATGATACAGATCCCAGAATGAAAAGAGGCGCTGGGCCCTGAGGCACTGTGCGCTCGGTGTGCTCTCCTGCTTTCTACTCAGGGGAGTCAGTCCCCTAATGCATCCCGACCTCCCTCTCACCCCTCCCCACGCTTACAATGCTGTACCCTTTCGTGGTCTCTACCAGCATTTATGGAAGCTTGAATTACATGGAGATCTAAGGCAGCAACGTGAAAGCCAGCACCAGGAAAACTCCCGATATATCATGGCTGTGAGCCTCTCAGGTCCCTGGGACCAGCCTGCGACACTATCCGACGTGGGGCCTGCAGACAGGGAAGCTCTGTGTGCAGTCAGGGCAGGGGGCTGCTGGTTTCCTCCCCGATCCCGCTCCCTGGGCTCGCTGCTCACCTGCTTATGTGCCCTAGAGGAGGTACTGGCACTGTGTTTGCGAAGGCGCGTAGACCTATCAGTAGTCATCACTGACCTGCCCGTGACAGCTACTGCCTCCCAGAGAATGCAGGCCGCAGAGCCTTTATTAGTCCCTTCTATGCCCCTGTGGGTCTTTCACTGAACACAGTGGCTTCACAGCCCAGAAAGGAGCTGAAAGGACAGACCATGGTAAGTGGGCAAACCACCCAAATGCATCTCGAATTTCCAATCCTAGTCTATCAGATCAAGGCAGACATCGACAATAAATGCCTGGCTTCACGTGGCCTTGAGGCTGATGTTGTCTTCAAGGGAGACTCATCTTCTTGAGTTTCTGTAGTGGTTAATTTTACATGGCACTTTGGCTGGGCCATGGGGGTGCAGCTATTGGCTAGGACATTATTCTAGTTATTTCCATGAATGTGTTGTGGTAAAGATTAGCATTTAAATCAGTGAGCCTTGAGAAAAGCAGCTTGCCTTCCATAAAGGGGATGGGCCTCATCGAATCAGCTGAATGCTGCAAAAGAGCAAAGTCTGCTTCTCTGGTCCTGCTCAGTGAAAAGAATTCTCCATCAGACTGGCTGTGAATTTCATCCACACCAGCAACTCTCCTGGGCCTCCGGCAGTCTTCAGATGGGAACAAGAACACTCTCTTGGACTCTCCATGGTCTCCAGAGAGCCAGCACTTAAAATGGAACCACCCAGTCAAGCGCAGGCTCTCCGGGGCCTCCAGTCTGCCATACATTTGTCCTGTTGGTTCTGTTTCTCTAGAGAACACTCAGTAACACAGATTTCAGTACCTTGAGTAATTCTGGAGGACAGACGGAGAGTGATTCTGCGGGACTTAACAGAGATTGAATATTTAACCAAGCTACCACCGGACCTGAGCTGCCCACGTGAACTGAGTGTTGTCTGGCACACAGAGCCATAAGAGAGATGAAGGAAACTCTTCTGGTGGGCAGAAATTCAGGCAATGCCCCTGGTAGCTTATTCTGCTTGGAAGGAGACATGGCCAGATATTTAGCTGGACAGCCAGGGATTTAGAAGGACCTTGACTGGAAAACTTGTATCAAGGAAGTCCAGGGCAGAATCCCTGAATAGATATTTGTGTCTCCTTGTCAATGACCAACACAGGGCCACCTCAGCACAAAAGGACTTTAATGATCAAGTGGATATGATGACCTGTCCTATGGCTACCAGGCGGCCTATCGCCCATCTCTGTTCATTGCCAATGGAATCACAAGCAAAGTGGCCATGAGGAATTAAGGCTATGCACGAGTTCAGCAACATGGACTGCTGCTAACCAAGGCTGACCTGATTGCAGTCACTGCTGGGTGTCAAGTCTGCCAGTGGCAAAGACCAACACTCGGGCCCTCATATGGCACCATTCCCCAGGACGAGCAGCCAGCTTCTCAGTGGCAGTTTGGCTGCACTGAACCATTTCCATCATGAAAGAGCAATGTTTTGTTGAACTGTAATGCACACTTACAATGACTCTGCATTTGCCTTCCAATGGCCAGAGCTACCATCCATGGAATTCCATTGCCATGTCACTCTGCACACCATTGTTTCAGACCGAGCCAATCATTTCCTGGCAAAGGAACTGCAGCAATGATCCCACGCTTGTGGAATTCACTGGTCTCACTATATCCTTCATCATCCTGAAGCAGCTGGTTTGATAGAATGGCAGGATGGCCTTCCAAGGACTCCATCACTACCTCAGTATTCTGGACCCTCAGGGGCTGGTGGATTCTGTTTCTCTGGATTCTGTTTCTCTGGAGAACCCTGACGAATGCACTTTCCCATAACTGCAACACCAGAACTGGAACCAGAACTTGTAACCCCGTGGACCTGAAGGTTAAACTGATCTGCTGTAAATCACTTAATTCCACTTAAAACTACCTAAGTGTGTCTGAGAAAGAATGGGCATCAGAACATAAGCTGTCAAGAAAGAGCCTTAGAGATCCTCAGAGCTCATACTGCTCCTTTGAGTCATGTGTCCTCCCAAGACAAATAGGCTGCTGTCTTTTACTTAACTAGGACCAACTAGAAAATGGCATGTTCACAGTCCTGGAAGGCTGCTATGAAACAAAAGCAAATATTCCAATAAATGAGAAGGACCCCCCACCACAACAGGGGCTTGCCATTTCTCTGTCTCCTTCTGTTCTTTTCTTGCACATAATTCTTTCAACACTGCTTCAGAAGTACCAGGGTAACCTGGACATTCTTGTGACCTCTCCGAAGCCTCAGGTGTAACGATCTGTCATAGATTTGTCCTGCGTAATAATGTTGGCTCTCTCTTCTTGCAGGCTTCGCAAATAATGATTGCCTTGTTTCACTGTGCCCTGGGAGGTTTTTGGATTTTTTTCTTGCAACTGGAAGATGAGTCAGACAGTGAAAGTTCTGCTGCTATCATTGGCTTAGTCTCTTACTCGTTTTCATCAGCACTGTTTGTGAGTAAACAATGGTATTATTTATTTCTGGGTTTTTTCTAATGAATAAAGTAAATTACTGAAGTAACAGAGCGATAGACTAAAGTCCCAATCTCTAACTTAAATTGCTCATTTTAGTTTTCAAACAGATCAGAAATGTCTTTTTGACGTTTGTTGCATGTTTTGGTAAGCTCCTTGAAAGGCTGAAATGCAGATGCACAAGAGATGCTGCAGGAGACACTCGAAGATTAATAGAGGGTGGAGCTTTGGATATCTATAAAGCTTTTCCTATGCATAGTGAAAATCCAAAGGCTGAGATTCATGACGGGTAGGAGAGACGATTTTTAGAGAGGTTTTATAAGGAAAGAGAAAAGAAGAGACTTGAGGAACACGAGAGGAGCTTGGGGAAATTAAACAGAGATGGCTGACGTGGACATTTTGAGTAAGGGTGCTGTAGTAATTCCATGCGTATAATTGCCAAGGTACCGAGCAGGGACAGATCCCATCATTCAGGGAACCCCAAGTCCTGGCTTCCCCACAAGCTGCTCTACTTCACAGCTCATTCAGTCCAGAAGCGAGTTATCAGTCAGGGGCTTTTTAGGCACAAGCCAAGCAGCCCTGATAGCACAACCAACATTCCTATTGCAACAAGTTTCCAACTGAACTCAACTAAAAAGTTAATCTAAGATCAGATTCTCCATAGAGGTGAAAGGGCTTCAAGAAATCCTTACCCACCGTTCTGCATCCCTCAACCCAAAACAGGGTTTCAAGAGAGAGATTGGAGGGTAGCTTGATCCCTGTGCTTCGTGGAAAAGCCCCTGTGATGCACACGAACAGCCGTTTCACTCAGAACGGGTCCTAGCAGTCACTGCTCCGAAGGACACACGTTTTGTCAGAGGCCTTCACACAGCCAGAGTCCTCGAGAGGAAGCCCTTTAACAACACAGGGACTCTCTAGAAAGGGCTGTCCATTCAAATATTCAAACTGAAACAATACAAAGAATCAGCATTACAAAGCATTTGGAATGGACATGAAGCCCAAGACATAGATAAGGTGTTTAGGTCAAAAATTAACCACAGATAATAAATTTTCAACTTTATATCTTTTTTGTATCAGGCAGCTTCCAAGCATTTCAAGTTCATTTTACCTAATTGCTGCAACAACCTCATGTGATAACAATTTTTTATCCCCATTTTACAAATGAGGAACCCAAGGCCTGGAGAATTTAAGTAACTCTTCTAGAATGACACGGCACTAAGATGTCAGAGATTTTTTTTAAATCAAGCCAAGGTGCTTCTGTATCCGTGATAGCATCTCATTTCCCAGGACTGAGAGTCCTGGATTCCTGACCCCTTTCTTAGTATAGTCCAGTCATCTTTTGTGACTGCTGCTGGCAGGTATCAGAGAAACCATTGGAGGAAAAATAAATTCTTGATATACCAGAAAAGATCCTTTTGAGCAGTACCAGCAGGTGACAGACAGTAGTGCTTAGGACCTGATGCTTGTAGAAGGAAACCCATACATCTTCCAATCAAATGCTTTCTAAAACCATCTTCCATGATGACATGTCCTCCACAGCATTATGAAAAGGATAGGAGTTCTTGCAAGTGAAACCTGCCATGTCAGCCATTGGGGATTATTTTCTAATAATCCCAGTCATGGTTCAACAAATAACAATCAAAACAGGTGAAGTGCCTGCTGCTCATCCCTCATAAAATCATTGGAAAATCTGCAAGCTCCCTATCGAAGGCCTCATCAATGACCGGAGACTAAAATATCTGTTCATTTCTGCAACCGAGAAATAGTGGTCCTGTTTCTTACAGATTCCACTAGAGATCACCACAGTACTAAACTGGGGTTCTTTGTGTTCCAAGCACTTTCTTCAGAAAACGCAGTGATTCTTTAGATACCAGGAATGCCACTGGCATTAGGGAAAAGATCTTACTGCCGGGATCATCGTTAGCCCTGGGTGTTCATAAACATTTGTTTCTGTCCCCAGTTCATCATGTCCGGATCCAGCACTGTGATCCAGAAAGTTCCTTCAAGATCACACAGGGTACGTTGGACCATTTGGAGCAGCTCCAAAGATAACAATGTTACTGGTGCAGAGTAGGAGATGTGATGACTTTTGAACCAACTTTTTTTGGCGGGGAGAAAACTTTTCCAGATAACTGAATGGAAAAGAATCATTTAGTTTTCATAAGGATGCATTCCAGACCATCCTTTCTGTGTGGGTGCTGGAAGAGGTTGCAGTGTGAGCGATAAGGAGACAGATGAGAAAGTTTCTATATAATAAACCATCTCAAGCTCTCTAAAGCGATGTCTATGACCAAATGAGACTCTGTCCTCAGTCAAAGCAGTGAGAAAGGAGGAAACATAGTTAGGGTAAGTTTGAAGGCCAGCATTTAACAATGGCAATAAGAAAAAAACTGCTGAAAAGAGAAAACCCAGATTTAGGGGCTATCATTAGAATGCAGACTCAGGGGTCCTTATATTATATCACCCAGGGGCGGCCCCTACCTTGCTTAGGGCTTTCCACTCCCACCAGCCCTTATGGGTCAGGTCACAGGTCTGGAGAAAACATACTGGATGGTGTCACACTCTGATTCCCTGACTACTGGCTGTGTGGTTGTAGGCAAATGACTTTACTGTGTGCTTCAATCGCATCTGAAAATATATGGGTAATAATAGTACCTGCCTCGAATTGTAAGGATCAAATGCATAAATAACCATAAAGAACAGCTCCTGGCACATGACAGCACTCTATGCTTATCAAAGCCTCCTGAGGAAAGCATGTGTGCTTTTGGGGGTTTGTGAAGGAAGAAAGTAAAGACTTTGTTTCATATTTCAAATGAAGCTCCGCCTTTGTTTCTCTGATAAAACAAATTCAAAGAAGCACAAGAGCTCTTTTGATCAAAAGCAGCTGGGGCCAGGGATTTAGCTCAGTGGTTCTGGTGCCTGCCTCACAAGCGCGGGCTCCCGAGTTCCATCCCTTTGGCTAACATGTCCCAAAACATGTCAGTTAGTAAAACAGATTCTAGAGAATACAGCCCACACACAGCCCTTCCTCCCCAAAAATAGTACCAGAGGTGGACACTTCCCTTTCCCTAGGCTCATACGGTATAAAAAATGTTGGGCAGCTCTGTGTTTATTATCTGGGTATGATATACCATGCCCATGTCCCTCACCTATTCCTAGGATACAGCAGCAGTAGGCAGTTGCAGGTCTCCCCTCAAACCAGCCCAGCCAAGATTTTTTTCCCAGTCGAAAATATCAGACCAAAACCAAAAGCAAGTAGATCCACGCCACAGGTATGTTGGGCAGGGCCCTATCCTTTGACTTTCAATCTGTGCATGCCTTGGCAGCAAGGTGAGTTTCTTGAGGACAGCTAGTTGTTGGGCCTTTTTTTTTAACTCCATGCAACCATTTCTCAGCTTTTCATTGTAGAATTAAGACCATTTACATTCAGGTGTATTATCGGAGGTGTATAGTAGTTCCTGTCATTTAGTTGTTTTTCTTCTGGTTATTTTTGAATAACTTATGTTCATTTCTTTCTCTATTATTTATCTTAAAAAATTTCAGTAGAATGAAGAGTGTTTGATTTTTTCCTAATTTGTATTTGCTTATTTACTGTTGTAATTAGTTGTATTCTTTCTTGTACTCTCGTGACTTTATCTTGCTTCCTCTTATGGTGTAGGATTCCTTTAAGTATCATCTGTAATACTGGTTTAGTGCTCATAAATTCCTTTAGTCTATGCTTATCTTGGAAAGTTTTTATTTCTACTTTGATTCTTAAAGATAACTTTACTGAACATAGTAATCTAGGTTGGCAATATTTTCTCTTGTGTCTTAAAAATACATTCCCTGCCCTCTTGATATTTAGAGTTTCTGCTGAGAAATCTGTTATTCTTATGGGTTTGCCTTTATATGTAACTCGACATTTCTCACCTGTAGCTTTTAATAATCTTTCCTTGCTCTTTGCTTTTAGCAGTTTAACAATACTATGCCATGGAGAAATTCTTTTCTGGTCATATCTATTTGAAGTTCTAAATGCCTTCTGCACCTGGACAGAAATCTTTCCCAAGATTTAGAAATTTTTCTATTATTTCACTAAATAGGTTTCTTATGCCATTAGCTTGTAACTAATTTCAGTTGTACATTTTATGTTTTTAATTGTGCCCTGTAGATCTTGTGTGTTTTGTTGTTTCTTTTTCCTTCTTTATTACTGTCCAAGTGTGATAATTCATCAACTTTTCTTCAAGCCCTGATATTTTTTCTTCCACTTGGTCTTGTCTATTGGTCACATTTTCAACTAAGTTTTTTATTTGACTTATAAGCTTTTCATTTCTAAGATTTCTGTCCCTTTTTCAAAATATCTATCTCTTTATTGAATTGCTCTTTCCTAGCCTACGTTATCTTCTTTAATTCATTCATCTGTTTATTTGTATCCTCTTTGAATTTATTTAACATTTTTAAATCATTTTAAATTATTTGTCCACTTCAATATCTTTGGAAGCAGTTACAAGAATTATGAATCTGGAGAGGACCAATGTTTCCTTGTTTTTACATGTTTTTGTATTTCACTGTTGAGATTTGCACATCTGTGGGACAGGATATCTCGTCTGCTCTTATGTAAGATTTTCCTTGAGGAGAAGTCTTCTCTTGATGATGTGTCTGGGATACTGGTTTGTTGTGTAGTGTTGCATTTCATTCCAATTGGACGTCTTAGTATATTTTCCCTGTGGCTTCTTTGGCTCTGATTGGTGGGTTTTGATACAATGCATATCATTTTGGAATCTGAAGGCCCACTTTCTCTGTAGATCTTGCAGGAGTGGGTCCCTTTGGCAGTTCAGACAAATGTGCTGTCTGTGGTTACTCTCCCAGTGTTGTGAGCAATGTGCTGCCTGGAAGAATATAGGAGTCACCTATGCTTACATCCCTCCTATGGGCAGTGCCCACCACAGTTTATTATTTCTCTCTGCTGTTGCTATGGGAGTGAATGTTCAGAAGTAAAACTTCAACCCCACTCAGCCATGCTTATCTGGGCCAGAGTCATCAGCTACAGGCTTTGGTCTCTCCTGTTCTTTAAGTTGAAATACTTTCCAAGGTTGATGTGGAACCTGATCATGACTGTAGTAAGGTGCAGTTTCTCTCACTGGACTGGGATGTAGGTCAGCAGCAAAGTGCCCACCCAATGTGCTCCAAGAGCCAGGCTTGATCCCCAGAAACACTCAGGAAGAAGAAACCAAATAACAGTTACAACTACAATATAAAACAGGGCAGATATGGGAAAACAGCAACAACCAATTAAAAACAGCAACTGCAACACCGATAATGATAGAAAAGAAAGGAACAAAAATATTATAAATTAAACTAAAACTTTAAAAACTAATAAAATGTAATCCCAGAGTTTGAAAGTCTGAGACAAGAAGATCATGAGTTGAAGGTCAGGCAGTGCTACATACTGAGTTCAAGGCCAATCTTTGAGACCTTGGACCAAAAAATTAATAAAAGCAAAATAAAGAGGAGAAATAGAACAAGAGAGAGTGATGGAGAATCTAATTAAATAATTTAAAATAAAAGTAAAAATAGTGACAAATAAAAATAATATAAGGTAGATAAAGGAAAAGAGAAAAAATTAAGTCACAAATTCCTCCTATCCAAGTATTTGAGTTGAAGACACTTCTTTCTGGGTCATCAGATGCTGAATCCACCAGGCATGGGAGGGCGAGTGGGTTGCAGCTGAAGCCTGTTGTGGTTCCTCTCAGAGCACACCTGTGACCCTATGGAATGCTGTGCAGGCTGCCCCTGCATTTCCTGATGCTCAGGTTGGGGGAGTATTGCCTATGGAGGCTTTCTAAGCATGCACACAGGAGTGTGGAGAATGTCAGTGCTGTAGCAAGCCCTTCTTGCTGACCAAGCTGCACACATACCTGGACCACACTGCCTGGGTTAGCATTAGGGTTCCAGAGGCTTTTGAAACACACACCAAGGGACATAGCAAATGCCTGGGCCTCAGCAAGTCCCTCTCACTGACCAAGTCTCAGTGTTATTTGGGCCACACCAGACAGGCATAAATCTAGTATGGAGGACTCTGGTCAGTGCACCCAGGGGTATGGCAGATGTCTAAGCCGTGATGGATCCATACGATGCCTCTAAATTGGAGGAGTTCAGGGGTGGGGCAGATGTCCATGGGGTGCACCCTCTGAGATTACTCCTGCAGTCCATGAGCAATGGAAATGAGCAGCTCGATCATCATGGTCTCAGCACTCTCAGACTTCCTCCTGAAACCACATGCAACTGATCTTGCTCCTCATCTCAGAGGACAGAACTACTGACCATTGTGTTCCCCCACCCTGTCATGGTCCACATGCTCCCCGGCTCAAACCCCTGCAGCGGTCTCATCAGATGCTCTCCCACCCACGACTGTCCTGTATGGCCATGGCTCACCAGTAATGCAGTGGGGCGTTTGAGGGGACCCCAAACTGTGATTACTCCATTTGTCTGATCCCCAGAGCAGTTTAGTGCTAACAACAGGAACTTCTCAGGACACCTTTGCTTACAGCCCTGAGAGTTTTCTCAGCAGTGCTCTGAATTTCTTCTCTAAAGTTATCTTGCTGTGCAGAAGGAGTTGTTCTCAGACCAAATCCCCAAACTGGATGTAAAGCTTCTTTTTTCTTTTCAAACAATGAAAGCTATATTAGGCACTAAGAGTTATAAAGAGAAATGTAAGCTGCAATGCTTGATTTTGTTGCTTCCCAACAAAATAATCACTTGCCATCCATTGTTTCATTCATTCTTGCGCTTCATATCGGTAACTTTGCAGCTGCCTTCTCTCCTTCCACTTTACAGCAATAATTTCTTTGTTTATCAGTAGTAATAATCTATTATTTCTCAACAGTGTAGTTACGGTACACTAATCATAAGTTACCTCACATAGGTTGTTCACTTGTGTAGGCAAGCTCAACAATATGTTATCTTCACAGTTCAACAGGACATTTAAATAGACATAGCATTTGGTTTTGGGGGTTTGGGGGGGTTTTTTTTTGGAACTGGGAATCGAACTCTGGTCCTTGCGCTTGCAAGGCAGGCAGCAGAACCACTGAGCTAAATCCCCAGCCCGACATACCATTTAAATCATCTATCCTTCTAGTCCCAAGGCTGATTCACTTATTTCCTGATTCTCAGAAAAATTCACATATCAGTCATCCATTCCACAGTACCTCAATGCTCAGATTCAATAAACTTTCTTTTAAAACTGTAGATATTTTCTTGGTAATGATTTTTTTACCTTTTTTTTTTTTTTTTTTTTTTTTTTTTTTTTTTTTTTGTGGTACCAGGGATCGAACTTAGGACCTTGCATTAGCAAGGCAGGCACTATGCCACTGAGCTAAATCCCTGGCCCTTTACCTTTGAGATATGAAAAATAAAGTGCTATACATTTACTAAGCAACTATTTAAAATTAACTGAATTCATTTCATTATGTTTATACATATTGTTATTTATGGGCAAAAATTATTCAGTATATAGTCAAAGTTTTTTTCTCACAAATGATCACATTGTGTTTCCAATGAAGAAATTGACCTTGTATTTTTGATGAGTCACTTTAATTTCAGGATCAATATTCTGAAGAAGAATGATTTTTTTACCATAATTTAGAGAATAACTTTGATTTCTTTTTTATTTCAATTATGTAAGACCTAGCTAAGATTAAAGTGTGTGTTGTTAAAATAATGAAATGATTTTCTTTTTTTTTTTTTGTCTAGTGCTCCGTGATTCTTCCTTCAGTATGAAATAGTCTTTGTGTTCATAAAATATTCATGTCTATATTAAAATTAATGTACATTGGGAGAATCATTCATTGATTTCTGTAAAATGCAAATTTAATTAATCCCTAGACAGAGAGGGCTGTCCTAGGCTTGGGCCATTTATGGTGACAACGTAGCAAAATAATAAAGAGAAAAAATATTTGAAGTTTCTATTCCGTTGATTTCACTTACAGAATGGCAACTGGTTCTAGTGCTTACCTGTTTACACAAATACTAATTTCAAGCTTTCCAAACAGACCTTACTTGATTCAGAAAAGTTAGAAATAGAACATGAGCAAGTCAACCAGTATGAAATGCAGTCTGTGTGCCTGATACAACTGACTTGTGAGGCTCTGGATGTAAAGCTTGTTAAGAACTGTAGATTTCTCCTGCAATTAGGACTCCCAGTCTGCTGCTACGACTGGCATCAATTGCATGCCCTGGTTTCCCAAATCCTTCTGGTGATGGATTCCCCAAGTCCAGCTATTGGGGAGCTGGAGTTGAAGTTGTGACTTGCTTCATACATTTTTCTGAGTTGCTTTTCTAATTCTCCATGCTGTTTAGTCTTCCTTTTACTTGTTTGTTGGTTCCCAGAATTGCTCTTTGTATCCTCTTTCTGGATTATAGACTCACTGTTATTCCCCTGACTCTTCTCACTTGCAGAGTTGCACAAAGCCTATTTCCATGTTTTGTTTACCTATTCATCAGTGAATGGATGACACAGCTTGTATCTAAATGTCCCCTCAAAGCCTCATGCAGTCATAGGTGGGGCTTTTTGGAGGTGGCTGGATCTAGGGTGTGTGCTGCTAGGAACAAGGATGGGATGTTGAAATTGATTCATGATTCTATGTTGAAATTAAGACTGCCCCACCCTGGGCATGAGTGCCAGGGTCAGTATCCTGGATAAGATATAAGGGACAGGAAGAGTTGCTGTTTGTCATGGGTTGCTTGCTGCTTGCTGCTTGCTGCCTTCTGCCCTCCATGGACTGTTTCTCCCCTGCCATGCCCCTCTGCCTTGGAGCCAGCCGACTATGGACTGAAAGCTCTGCAAGCTATAAGCCAAATAAACCATCTCTTCTCTAACTTGGGTGCCAGGTATTTTGTCTCAGCAAACAGGAAAGTAACTAAGGCAATGGACATTTGGGTCAATTCCACATTTATGACTATTATAAATATAGTTGTATGACTCTTAATGATGAGAACACATTCTGAGAAATATATGTGAGGTAATTTGGGCAATTTTGTCTCTGTGGAAACATCAGAAAGTACTTATATAAACTAAGTTAGCTGGCTGGGGCTGGTATTTTTGATCTCTAGTTTTCAAGGCTGATTATTTTCCAGCTAGGTTTTATTTTTAGGAAACATGGAATGTTCTTGAATAGTTGTTTCTTCACTTTCTGTATACCCCTACAATTCCAGAAAGGCAAATAAAAAATAAAAACTCCAACTTGAATGTTCTAGGCAATATGACAGACTGATTGTTTCATCAAAATCTGTTTATGTGATCCATGACCAGTTTCTCTTTGTATATCTATTACAGATTATTTTAGCAACTGTAATGAACATCTTAAGTGTCCTCATAGCTGTAATTGGTTTACTGATATTAGGCATTGAATTTGCAATTTTTGAAGGTAAAGGAGAGGAATACTCTTGGTCAAATGTAAGTACCAATTTTAATAATAACTTAATCAAAATTTTAGATATAAATGAAAAACCTGTTGTGAATGATGTATGTTGAAGTGAGTTAGGTATAGAAAAAGGCTACTGAATTTGTCAGCCAGTTTTGGCATAGGAATATAAAAGTAAACAACTGCATTTCCTCCAAATTTTTATCATGCCCATACTAAAAAATTAGTTTCCCTCCACAATTTGGAAACACCAGAAACCTCAAAGAGAGATAAAATGTACCATTATCTAAAGATAAAATGACAGGATATCTAGAAAAACCCCTCCAAAAAAGTATGAAAGAAAATAAAACATTTTAGTAAGGTAGCTGGATAAAACAAAAACCTACAAAAATTATAAACTCTTTTGATGCTACACATAATGACTCAGATATTGAAATGGGAAAAAATAAGAACTAACCAAATTGAAATAACAGTAAAACTATAAAAGCATAAGGACCTAACAAAGAACCAAATAGCTTTTAAAAACATATCCTTAAATGCAATGCACAATGTCATAAAATTGCAAGCTTCTACAAATTAATACATAATTGTGATCCAATTATATTTGGAATCTCAACAATGTTTTGGTAGAAATGCAACAAAATTATTCTAAAAGACATACAACTAAAAGAATAACTGTGTGAGGGCCAGGGATGTAGCTCAGTGGCTTCCTCCCTCTCTGCTGAAAAAAGCTTTAAAGTTTTTAAAAGTTTAAAGTTTTTTTTTTTTAGGGAAAGAAGGTCTTGACCTGGAAGGGCAAGCATAAGTTCCTGAGTTCGATCCCTGGTACCGCAAAAACAAATTTAAAAAAAGAATAACTGTGGAAATTGTCCAAAACAAAAGCTTAGGAGTCACATAATGTTTGAGGAAGGCCAGAGCACTTGTTATGCCAGATATTAAAACTTACCAGGTTATTGTGATAAAAATAAACAAAAGTACATTGTGTTATGTACTAAAGGAAAAATTAATCAGAGAACAGAATAGAGAGATGAGAAATAAACCCAAGTATAGATAGAAACATGTTATATTATGGGAGGTGATAATACCATGCATTAGGAGAAAGATGGAATGGAAATAAATGGCATTAAATCAATGACCTATCCATTCCAAAGGAAATAAAAATAGGCACATACTTTGAACTATATATAAATCACAGATTAAATGTGTAAGCATAAAAACCAGTATAAAGAATGAATTGTTAGATTTATTACACAAGCAAGAAAGAAAACAAGAAGGAAGGAGGAAAAGAGCCACATCTCTGTCCCAAACATTTTCCCTTTTGATACAGTACAGGGCGCACCAACAGAAGCCGCAAGGGGGAGACAGCTGCCCCTTGGCCTGGGAGGTGGGGATGCTTCCGTGAGCCAAAGAACCAGCCAGCAGGGCCCAAGGACGGGGCCGCAGAGGGCTCCCCTGAGGCCATGAAATCTAACAAACTCTACCCTGATCCTGTTAGTTCCTTTCCCGCTTTTGTGTTGCATCCCATGCCTTCCGACAATTGTAGCAAATTTCCAATGTTTTCTAGTTTCGCAAGCTCAAAGTGGTAAGAAAATCTTCCCCGGGGATGAACCAACCTCTGATTCTCTCCCCTAAATGATTTCAATAACAGTCTGAGATTTTTCAATCCGATATTATTTAGCGTAGATGTTGGAGTTAGGCTTGGTACCTGAGTAGGTTAGCACTTGGGGAGATGTTAAGATCCAGTGGATAAGTTTTGCACACAGGGAGGGCATGAATTTGGGGGCACTAGATGCAAACAGTTTGTGTTCCAAAAAAATTTTTTGGAATCTCAACCCACAGTACTTTAGAATGTATCTTTTTAGGAATGGAGTCACTTAAGATGTTATTAGTTAAGTTAAAATGTGGTCCTATTGGAGTAGGGTAGACTATCAACCCAATATGACTGATACCCTAATAGGAAAAGGGAAATTCAAACCTGAGGGAGGGAAATAGTTCATAGGGAAGATGACCACATGAACACAGAGGCAGAGACAGGAACTGTGTCCCATAAGCCAAGGGAAACCTGGGCTTCCAGAATCTAAGGAACCAGGCAGGACTCTTCTCCAGCAGCTTCGGAAGGCTTAGGTTCTGCCAGTCTCTTGATTGGGGATTTCAGCATCCGAAACCGTGAACAGTGCATTTCTGCTGTGTCAAGCCACCCAGCTTACTCCATCACAGCAGCCCTAGGAGATGAATACAGGAGGCCAATAAATGGTCATCTGCCTCTCTTGTGTTGAAATCCTAAGTGAGATGAGACACAAGATCAACCAAAAGTAGAAAAAGCTATCAGCTGTATTATTGATTATCGTAGTTGGAGAACAAGTTTCAAATGTTTAGTCAAATGAGCTTACTAGTACTGCCCTTCCTGAATTAAACCTGTCCACCTAGTTGGGCCGGAGTTGAACTTCTCCACCTAGAAGGACTGCAGGCCACAGTCTCCCTCTGGGGTCAGACAACTATCAGACATTGAAGGGAAGAAGTTGGCGTTACAGATAGAGCCCACTCTAGGGGACAGGGAAGACGACCAGAAAGAGCTGTGTTCCTTCTCTCAAAATTACCTATTGCCTGAGCTCTTGCTCTTCACATGGGGAATTGCAGGTGGAGAGCATTGAGAAATACTGCAAAATGTTTTCACCTATTTCTAAGAGAGAAGAAACTCTCACTTTAGGTCGTGCTGAGAATGTGAGGAGAGCATTGTTCCACCTGATTCATGGAACAACGCTTAAGGTGTATAAAGGAGAGAAAATGGAACATGCAACTAAATGGCACCACATCAGGCATAGGCCATCTGATCAATCCCTCTGAAGCAGGGCACAGGAAGTTAGAAAAGCAAGAGCACCAGGGCCAACTCCTGCAGAGCTCCAGCTGAGTATGCTACTGTTCTCTGGTCTCCACCTTGCAGCCTTGTCATGTGTAAAATAAGAGTAATGGTATCCCACTTGTAGGGTTGTTTTTACAATGTAAGGGCTTAATGGGTGTTTGGTACATATAGAAGTGGCCAGTTTAAAATGCACTTAGTTGTGGGACCAGGGATTTAGCTCAGTGGCTCCACACTTGCCTTGCAAGCGTAAGGTCCTGAGTTCAATCCCTGGTACCAAAAATAAATAAATAAATAAATAAATAAATAAATAAATGTTACAAATATACTTAGTTGTTATGAAAAATACTCAAAAACAATCGTAGTTGTGTGAAAATGATACAATCACTGATATCTAGTCCCTGTTTTGTAAATGTTGTTCTGGTGCAGCTTTTAATGGCTAACGGACACGAGGGGTGTTTGTTGTCTCCCTAACCCAGATGGCTGGCATGATGCTCATAGAGTATCTTTTCCTAACCACCATCACGGAGCTGGTCATCGCATGCATGGTCACCCACTGGATGAGAAGAGCCTTGCATCATGAAGCAGTGCCTGAAGAATTTAGTTAGTATTCCATTTCTGGATGTCAAAGGAAGAGAAAACAGTTAAGATTCTTCTGTGAGGGTCTCAAGTTTACCTAGAACTGGGGAGCACACGTTTTACTTCTCAAGTAAGGTCAAATGCACCTGGAGAGCCACTGGGACATCTTCTGCTTGATTTTGTATGAAATTGAAGTCAAACAACTATGCGGGAGAAGTTTGCCCAGTAGACTTACAGCTCCCAGAAGGTTAACAGAAAAGATGTGCACATCAGAGATGTCCCAGGGATCACACCAGGGAAGTGTGGACCCGAGCGCTATAGGCTATGATCCAATTCCGTTTTGAAACGTTGGTTTCTGACATTTCAAATGCCCTCAGAAATCAAAGCTCTTAAACGACACAGAAGATCTGCATACTTCTGAAAAAGAAAAGGCAAGAACCTCCCAAAATCCATTCTGCCATAAAGATAGTAAGAACACTGGCAAAGTTGTCAAAACCAACTTTTTCAAAACTCTAGAAATTAGCCAAAGGCTTGCAAGAATCCAAGGAGCATTTAGTCAGGGGAAATGGCTGGATCTCGGTAAAATCGGTGACCTCTTGTGCGGTTACACGTTGCTGTGTTCCCATTTCCCTGACCCCCTCCCCACAGTGGTCTTTAAATGGAACCAGCCAGAGCCCCTGTGAAAAATACCAGCTGACTTGTGCATTGGGCAGGTTTATGTTATTATAATGAAATCCCTGAAGCTTGGTACTTTATAAAGAAAGAGGTTTGCTTGGCTAATAGGTTTAGAGACTGAAAATCCAAGGTCAAGTGGTCCCATCTGTTTGACCTTGTTAGACCTATGCCCCACTCCATACTCCATCACAACATGGTAGAGAAAGGTACAGTAGGGCCCAGAGGCACAGAGAGGCCTCTCTTTGTAACCACCACTCTTGCAAGAAGTAGTTTGCTGCGGAAGACCAGCATTCATCCCCAGTAACCTAATGCCTGCACTAGGTCCACCTCAGGACTTCCACCACACAGGGCCCAGGCTTCCAGCGCATGAACATTTAGGGGACATCCTCAAACCAAGTCCAAAGCATGGCAGCTTACCTGGCAGCTTCCCAGAAGTGCCCACCAGCAAGGCCTTTCTGACTTGACCACATTCAGAGCTCAGCCACTGTGAACAGCTGCCCCCAGAGGTGATGGAGAGACCTGACCAGCGGCCTCTGACATCACAGCTCCTGGGGCACAGGTACCCATTGGGGGAAACCAAAGACTGACCAAAATCTCTAAAAACTAGGAGCAAGACTCCACGGAAGACTCTGACACTCTGATCCTGTCTAGAAACAGCCACACACATGTGCAGGATGTGTGCTTGCTGAGAAGAGGACTTCAAGTGCCCCCAACCCTGGCCCTGGCTGACCCAAGGGTGTCAGAGGGCCGTCTTCCAGAGTTTTAAAATCTTTCCTCAACCAACACTGTACACACACACACACACACACACACACACACACACACACACACACACATGGCCTCTCAGCAAAGACTGGGAAACTTACTGGTTCAAGCCAGTTAAGAGCATCTACACCCAATAGTTAGGTGACCGCTGAGCTAACAGAACAGAGATTCTGTCATGCATGACAAATATGATTACATAATTAGTTTAGAAAACCAACTAGAGCAACAAACACAACAACAAAACCTAACCCCCAGAGGGCTATGATTCCCAGTGTCACCACTACATCATTTTAAATGTGCAGTTTCCAACCAAACACATTCTGAGAAGTGCAAAGAAACAAAAAATGGCCTAAACGTGGCAGATGTGGGCACTAAGTCAGTGAAGATTTTTTTCTGAGAAACTGTAGATGTTGGACTTAATATTTTTTAAAAACTTTAAATCAGCCATTAAAAGTACATCCAGAGAACAAAAACAGTTTAGAAAATTTTAAAGGAGAGCATAAGAGCAATATCAAACCAAAAAGAAAATAGAAATAAAGTCATAGAAACTCTAAAAAAATAAATAAACAGAAATCCTAGAGCAGAAAGTGTGATACCTAACTGAAAAGGTTACTACAAGAATTCAACAGAAAATCTGAGCTGCCAGAAAATGGTGAGTCAATCAAAATCCTCAGATCTATGGACCAGAATGAAAACAATGAAGAAAAGTGAATAGTCACTCAGGCATCTCTGAAACACTGCCAATCGGCCTAGGGTTCTTTTGCTCAACTGTGATGGACGTTATGAATCGGCAAAGTGCAGTTCTGCAGCAGTCCTGGTGTCACCAGGCAATGCTGGGTACCAACAGCTGGCACAGAGCAGGCCGGACCGTCCAGGTCCACCTCGTCCGCCCACTGTGGGCTGACTCTGCCTGCCACTGGTCTCCATTGGCTGCTGGTCTCTGGAGCTCTTCACTGCCAACCCCTCTGAGTGTTTGTTCTCCTTCTCTTGAAACAACTGCTCTGCGCATACAGGACAAGAATCCCAAGTAGATTTACAGGACTTTTGAGCCCACACAACTGGAGAAATCATTCACAGCAGGTTTATGGAAACACCAAAGCAAGTCTTTTTTTGAATAGGCCTTGCGCTGCAGCACAAGGGGCAGTGCATGGGAGGAGCCCCTAGACTAACCCTGAGCAGGGCTGGGAAGCGCTGCTTACACAGAAGCTGCAGGCCTGGGTCAGCGAGGGGCGGGCTGGAACCAGGGAATCTTCTGGAGGCTGCGGTGAGTGCTGGGCCTGCAGGTCGGGGCGCAGATCCCCCCTCTCTGATCTTGGTCCCACCGGCACGCCCTTCCCTCTTCGAAAGGGCAAGGTGCTGGCTAAAGCGACAGGAGTCGGGACTGCCGTCTGCCTGCCCTCACGTTGCAGTGGAGAGTGGCAGCTTGGCAGCCCGGAAGAACGCAGCAGCAAACTGTCCCAGGCCACTGAGGGAGAGGTGGGGAGCCCAAAGGGAAGCGAGGGGAAGCAGCTCCACCGCCACCGCCAAGCCACCCTTGCTCGCCAGCAGGGCAGGGACAAATGGGAGAGTCAGGCTGCGACTCAGGAGCACCAGCAAACAGGCCAGGGCGCACGGCCAGGGGTTCCCGGCGGAGGAGGAGGAAGGGGCCAGAGGCACAGTGCGTCCTCAAGGAAATAGAGGGTCTCCTGCCTGTAATACTGTATGAAACAGTAATGCGTGTCTCAGATCGGAAACCTAACTTTCCATCCTAAGGGCTAGGAAAAGGAAAGAAAGCTAAACCCAAAGTGAGAAGAATAAAATAAAAAAAGAAGAATGGAAATAACAAAGAAAGCAAAAGTTCATTCTTTGAAAAGGAAAAAAAGACAAACCTTTAATTAATGGGCCAAATAAAAAAGAAGATTTAATTTACTAAGTCATGAATGCAAGAAGGGATATTGCTAACAACATTACAGAAGTAAAAAGACTAAAGTGGTCTCTTATGAGAAATTATATGCCAACAAATGAAACGGGAATATTCCTAGAAATGCACAAACTAGTGAGACTGATTCAAGAACAAATAATCTGAATAGACCTATCAACAGATTAATAATAAAAATGATCCATAAAGGATAGCCCAGTCCCGAATAGCTACATGGTGAATTCTACCAAACATTTAAAGAATTAACACTAATCCTTCACAAATTCTTCCAAAAATTAGAAGAGAGAAAACTTCTAACTCATTCTATGGTGCTTAACCTCACATGAAGATATCATGATAAAAGCTTTGAACAGATACATGCACCCATCCTCAAAAAATTGAGTACTTCTTAGCAAAAGAAGAATCCCACAACATATTTAAAAATTCTACATTAAGACCAATTGGTGTTTCCCTCCCTCAGCAGCACAGAGCTGGTTCAGTGTCTGGCCAGTAGTGGGTGTAGTAGGCCATGCTGACAGAATAAAGGACCACAGTCATCTCAGTAGATGTAGGAGAAGCATCTAACAAAGTCCCATACAGTTTCTGATTGAATAAATTAACAAGCTACAAACAGAGTGGAATTTCCTCAACCTGCAGAAAGGCATAAATAAAAAATCCATAGTTCACTTAATGCTCGATGGAGAGACACTGAATCCTTTTCCTCTAAGGTCAGCAACAACATAAGGGTGTCCACTTCTGGTCAACATTGTACTGTACGGCCTGGCAGGGCAATCAGGTCACGAGAAGAAAGAAAGAAAAAGATGGAGAAAGAAATAAAACTAACTCCACAAATGACTTTGTCTTATGCATGTAAATTGCTAGGAAATCCACCAAAAAAAGTCGTAACTAGTAAATCCAAAGAGATTATAAGATACAAGATCAAGGGCCAGGGATTTAGCTCAGAGATTCTGCTGCCTCCCTCGCAAGCACAAGGTCCCAAGTACAATCCCCAGTACCAAAAAAAAAAAAAAAAGATACAAGATCAATATATAAAAATCAACTTTGTCTCTATACAAAATAAAATAATAATTAATTATAATAATATCAAAAGTAATAAATACCTATACACTTTACATTCAGGAATAAATTTAATGAAAGAAGTTAAGAATAAGATTTGCCCATCACAAGCTAGAAAACATTATTGGAAGCAATTTTTAATAATTTAAACAAGTCCCAAGTGCAAGGTCCTCAGTTGGATCCCCGGCACAAAAGAAAAAAAAAAAAGATTATATACCATGAGACGAAGTGGGCTTTATCCTAGGAATTCACAGTTAGTTTAACACAAAAATAATATAATACACTACATTAATAAAGGACAGAGACATAATCACTGAAAAATGAGGAGGGGAAAATAGATTGTAATAGCTGACAATATTACCTCTTTATATATACAGTTTGCCTGATTTTTTTTCAAAATAGATCATTAATCCAAAAAATACCTGCATTTTTGTGTCAGCCTAAAATTCTGCCTGTAGGCCAAAGGATGACATGACGTGTGTGGGATTCTTGTATAGAACAAGAGTTGACTAAGACTGGAAAGGTGGACGGAGACCACACCCTAATGGGGCATAACTACCTTGTTAAAGAATTTTTAATTCAGTCAGTAGGCGTCAGGGTGTCTTTGAAGTGTCTAAAAGCAGTGTGTCTTGATCAAAAATTTTGGTTATGAAGTTATTTTCATCAGAATATTTTCTGCAGCAAACTAAAAGATCTACCCCACCCCAACTCAAACAACGAAATCGATCTGTGAATATGCCCGTCATCTGTGAGGGCAGCAATCCCAACGCCGAGGACTTCCAGCTCGATTGACTCGCAGCTCAGCGAAGTCAGTAGTGACCCAGATTGTTTCCAACCTCCTACTCTCCCTAGGCTGCCTCGCCTCGTGGTCACAGGATGGCTCAGGCCGCAAGGCTCCTGGCTCACATTCAGCAGAGAAGACGGCTTCTCCTCCTCGCCCTGGCGAGCCCAGGAGCCCTCTGTTTACACCCCATGTTCACAGTGGCCGCAGGCCTGGTTCTGAGATCCATGCTGCCAAAGGGGATGGGGTTGCTGGGAAGCAGAGACGCAGCATCTGCAGCAGGGTGTTTTCCATGGGCAGGGAGATATCTACCATACGGCCCTCTCCTCCTGGCGGGGGGATGGAGGTGAATCAGAGAAGGAAGCAGACTAGAGATGGGGATAACTAGGTCAGCAGGCCAACCACGTGCTCACAGTCTAAACCCAAACAATGGAGAACAGAGGATAAACGTGGAAGACACTGAGGAGCTCTGGTGACTCTGTGCACTGATGAGTCTGATACTAACAGTGCTAGATTGCTAATCTCTTCCCTTCATCGTCCCTTATTTCTAATTCCCAGGCTACTCAAGAACTGTTGACTGTAGCTTTAAATACAGATCATTTCTCATCAACTCATTTGATGAGAAAACTCTTTTCAAGATGTTCCTGTATTTTAAGATTTCTGTGTGTTTACCTGACAGAATATTCTGTCGTGGACTCACAATATGAAAAGCAAAGCACAGGAGCTTATGCGGGAAAAGAATGACGCTGTTCCCGTTAGAAAACCCTGCAGTCTACCCCAGACAGCTGTCCGCACCAGGCCGTTTATACAGCGCTCTTCTGACAGGGACCTGCAGGACAAAAGGGGATCTTAGCAGCACCAGGGTCCAGCAGGGGGTTAAAGTCATTTTGACAAGAACGGTGTTTTCCTTTCATATGGCTGTAGCTCATTCAGACCTCTGGTACCTCGTGGTTTGTGCGCACGCACCCTTAACTGGACCCCCAGGACAGAGGAAGCGCTAGCGACTTCTCAGCAAGCTTGCTTTCTGGTCACATTCTTGGCTAACATGTTTATTGGTTGCCTTGTCTTGTTTTGACTCAGTAGCTCAGGACACAGCTCTTATGTTGCACACAGTAATGATCATCTCCCCCCACCCCTCCAGGTCCCAAAACTTCCTTGGAAACCTTGTTTTCAGAGCCTTCAGACGCGTGGTGAAGAGCCAGTGTGACTCCAGTCCAAACCCAAACGTTGTGAATCGGGAGAACTCTGCAATTTTTTTCAAGAAGCCTTGTAAAAAAAATACATTCTAATGAAATATTTTCCAGTTCTCTCTTTCCTAGTTCTTCAATAAAGGATACAATTTGATCACAAATTGACTCTTTTCTTTCTAAAAGCCAATATGGATCAACATAGATTAACATGGTTTCCTCCGCCCTGAGGTCTGAGTCCGTGCACCCCGCATCTCAGGGTGGACAAAACAGGAATGACCGAAGGGGAGAAAAAATGCTCTGACTCTGAAAGTAGGCATGGTGTTCGCAGCAGTCTCAAGACTTTCAATTTCTCTGTGTGTTTTTTTCTTCACCAATAAAACATAAATCACATTCCTTAGCCCATACAGTAGACCAGAGGATTAAATGATGGCACATCATTGAAAGACCATGGAAGAAGAGGCCCTAACTCGTACTCATGCCTCAATAAGTTACCATTGTTGTTGTCAGCTCCTATTATTATATCACAGCATGAGGATCCGAGGAGCCAACTAGCTTTTCTATTTCCCAATATTGGTGCTAGAGCCCACCTCTGAAAAAAGAAAATGGACTCAATATTCCAAGTCCAGAGAGCCTCTGAAAGGGGGCTGTTTTGGATTTAATTGTGTCCCTCAAAAAAGACATTGAAGTCTTAACCCCCAGTACCCCAAAATGTGGCCTAATTTAGAAAGAGTCTTTACAGAAGGAACTTTAACTTGTAAAGTCGTTAAGACAGGGGCCAGGGATGTACCTCAGTGGTGCCGCCGCCTGCCTCAAAACCGCAAGGTCCTGAGTTCAATCTCCAGTACCAGAAAAAAGTCATTAGGGCAGGACCTACTATGACTATGAACCCACTGTGACCAGTGTCCTCGTGAAAGGGAACATTTGAACCAACGTTTGTACCAACAGGCAAGCACACAGGGACCACGTGGAGAGGGAAGGTTGGAGCAGCACATCTACAACCAAGACATGCCAAAGATTCCCAGGAATTCACACGAACCCGGGAAGAGGTAAAGAAGGATGCTTCTTCAGTTTGGGGAGGGGTGATCCTGGGCTGCAAGCCTCCGGCTCAGAGAGAGGGCAAGTCCCCATGCTCTAGGCTGCTCAGCGGGGCGCTCTGTTACCCAGGCCTGGGTGTGGCATGCAGGCCCCTCACTGGAGGAAGCACTGCATCTGGCCCTCCTGAGGCGAGGTGCTGGTGAAGGGAGGTGTGTTAGCTGCTTTTTGATCCTAAAGGTGCTGAGGATAGTAAGGTAGTATCAGTTCAGTAACTTGAGTGACATGCACTAATTCCTCCAAAGATGAAATCACCCAAACTGACACAAGAAGAAACAATCTGAATAGCCCTTTATCTGGTAAAAATAATAACAAATTGTAATTTAAAACTTGAAGCCAAATACTTCAGCAGTAAATTCTATCATACACTTACAAAAGAGAGCTAGAAGACAGGATTTTGAAAAGTGCCATATGAAATGATGAGTTTGAGGGAATAGGTTTATTTAATCTGATTTAAGCAGTACACAATGTATTCATGTATCGAAACAGCACGTTACCTCATAAATATGTAAATATGTAATTTTAATGGTTTTATGTACCAGTTAAAATAAATGTAATTGATAATAAATAATAAATGAAACAACAATATTTATACTATGTATATCTTTCTTTCCATTTTACCCTTTTATCAATTGCACAATGGCATGAATGTATTTAATACCACTTTAAATTTTTTAATTTTTTTTTTTGGTACCGGGTATGGAACTCGGGACCTTGCACTTGCAAGGCAGGCACTGGAACCACTGAGCTAAATCCCTGGCCCTCTTAATGCCACTTTAAAATGATTAAAGTGGTAAATTTTTATGTTACATGTTATGTTACCACAATAAAAATGAATGTATAGAGCTGAAAACAAATGTACAGAATCAAATGAAGTAAAAATTACCTGGACTGGAACAGAGCAAGATGGGGGAAGGATAGGCTCATAAAGGGAGAGATATTTGTCTTTTGGGGACTGGGCAGAGATCCAGGAATTCCGGTGCCCCCTCTTTTTGCATTCTGCAGTTTTTCAGGTCATCTTCATGGTAATGACCGACTGTCACTGGGAGGTCTGTGATTCAGCATGCAGATGGAATCACAACAAAGGTAGAGGTTGTCTGGCAGTCATCGTAGATTCAGCTGGTTTTGCTAGCCTACCTGAAGAGGAAGTTCTGTCCTCAAAGACAAACAAGATTACAGTAGGGTAGAAATTCAGCAGGTCATCAGCGCAGGATAAGATGGGGACATGCTAACAGCTGAGCCCCTCCATTGAAGGCCCTCCTTCTTGCAGGGCAGCTCATGTCCTTGGCTACTGTAACCTGATTCTTGCTCCTTAAGGTTTGGGGGAGTAATAGTTTGCCTCTGTGATTGGTTTCCAAGTGTGTCACACACCCACCCCTTTGCTTCCACGACTGTGTCCACATCTCTGAATTGTCTCTTCATTCACTGGTCAACCTTCAGTTAAACATGTTAAGACTTCATAGTCTTTCCATTTTTCTCATGGAGCCCCAAGTGATAAAATAATGTATATCATGTACATTATACATAGAAGTATGTTTACAGTATGCCAGAATTGGTGCTGTATTAGGAAGAGGGGGAGAGACAGACGGACAGATGGACAGAGACAGAGTGTGGGAGACTGGTTATGAGAAATGCACTCATTGATTAAAGGCTGAGAAATCCCACAATCTGCCATCTACAAGCCAGAGACTCAGGAATGGTGATGGTGTGCTTCAGCCCAAGTCCCAAGGCCCCAAAACCAGGGGAGCCAGTCATGTAAATCCTTGTCCAAAGGCAGATGAGATGAGCTGTCGAAGCTCAGGAAGGGAGCCAGAAAGCAAAGGGTGAATTCTTCTTCCCTCCACTTCCTGTTCTAATCTGGTCCTCGATGAACTGGATAAAGCCTAGTGCTGATGGATTGGATGGAGCCCAACATTCACTGATGGATTGGTCAAAGCCCATCATTAGTGGACTGGACAGAGGCCATCACTGATGGATTGGACAGAGCCCGTGATTGATGGATTGGAGGAGCCTGTGATTGATGGATTGGTCATAGCCCGTGACTGATGAGTCAGAAGAGCCCATCACAGAGCAAAATCATCTGCTTTACTCAGCTCAGCAGATCAAATGCTCATCTCATCTGGAAATGCTCTAAGACACACCCAGGAATAACATTCAGTCTGGGCACGCTTTCCCCAGTCAGGTTGACTACTACAATTACCCATCCCCGGTGGGATCAGTGTAAAGAGGCTGAATCTTCTAGGAACACGTGTTTCTCTCTAGGGCATTAGGAAAAGATAATCCACCATTACCTTTCCTTCCAGAAGAACTTGGAGTCACAGTGAGTTCTCCACCCCGAAAGGTTTTGGTTCTGGCCAGGATGGCACAAAAGGGACGTGAGGATCAGCTGAGGGACAGAAAGGGTTGAACTAGATGCGCAGCCTCCATAATCTGTTCTGAAAAGGACTGGGAACAGGCAAGAGACTCGGCTGCTGGCAGTGCAAGGCAAGTGAGCTTAACCTAGGGGTTCCAACAGTCACTGAGGGACGGTGGCAGTGAGGAGGCCTGTGGGGAATCTGAATGGGGCCGGAGGACGTGGCAGGGTGCACTGCTCTGGCTTTATAGGGTCTGCTCCAGAAAAAAGCAGAGACAAAATGAACATTTTAAAGCTACAGCAGATTTCACAAATGGCCTAGAAAACTGAATGGGATAAGCCACCCAATGGCACCCCCTGCAAGGGCAAAGGCGGCCATGGAGGATGCTGACCTCCCTGCACCTCTAGGCTCCAAGACTGGGGCCTGAAGCATTCGTGTCCACCCGCTCCTCAGTTTCCTGTTCCAGACAGTGAGAAAACTGAACCCAGCGTTCTCCCGGAGACTTTCCAGTTCCCACATCCTGTCATCGGACAGTGCTAAGGCATCCACAGCACCACAGTGAACACTCAGAGATGGGCCGTCACAGCCTTGCTTCTGGGGTGCTTGCCCTGCCTCCTCTTCTCATCTGTGATGCTGGGCCATGGGGGGGGCAAAGGAGACGAGTTTGGGAAGCTTGGCTGCCTGGCACCAGAAGTGCCCTCCACTTGTGTCTGATGTTATCTCTCACTCGGGATTAACAAACTCACGGGGGTGAGGTTTGCACCGAGCCAGTGGAGCAAAAGCCCTTGCCATTTTTTTCAAAGTTCTTTTTACGTGTAAGCACCAGTGCATACATGAAGACTGACTCTGTCACATTTATGTTCTAGCAGCACGAATCCGATGACTTCGGCAGGCCCCACGGCCAGTTCTGTGTTTGTATGGCACCCCATGGTAATCCCGTGACCCCGGGAGTGCTGTCTCGAGCGCCTCTGTATCCCGCAATCAAGTCCACAGGGTTCCTGGGGCCCCTGGTCTGGTGCCTCCCCAGAGGGTCTTGAAGGAAGCCAACGTCTGGGGGGTCCGAGATACCTTGCTCCACAGCCAAGGAGGGACCCAGGCTGGAGAGGCCAGGGGAAGGGTTGGGAAATGGAATTCCACACCCAGCAGGCGGGTGGGAATGGCCTGGCCTTGCCAGTCCCAGGTCTATTAGAGAGTTCAGCAGGGAAACGTCAGCAGGGGCCTCAGGATGGCCTTGCTTATTTTTGGTAAGTGTTTGCAATGGAGAAACTCGCAATCATTGAGAGGAACTGGTGCGCATACACCAAATGGGGATCTTTCCTGATCTCTGCCCTTGCGGTCCTCCTTCCCCACCTCCAAAACGTCTGCCTCTCTGAGTCGCACCATCTCTCCTATATTTTACTTCTGTAATGCATTCACAGTTTGGATTTCCCACATAAGAGAAATCGTGTGACCATTTCGTTTTCTGCGGCTGACTGACTTCACTCACCATGAAGGTCTCCAGATCCGCTGCTTCTCCCGTGGAAGACTGGGATTCATTCTTTACGGCTGAGCCAACCACCTGTGTCTGAGCACCAGCGTTCTCCTCAGTTCACCCTCGGGCCTGCACCTCGGCTGCCGCCCGAGCTCAGCCAGCGTGAGCTGCTCGCTTTGAACACGGGTGTGCACACGACCCTGTGGTAAGAAGACCTCAACTCAAGGTGCTGGAAAACCAGGAGCAATCCAAGCCTTGCATTCTCTGAGGCAGACATTTTAGGAAAAAGGGGGAAAAAAACCCCAAAAACGCTGATGTCCTCGAGCTCTGGAATAAACTGGGCCCAGCAAGGACAAAACAGGACACAAGGTGGTGTCAAAGCCCGGGGTGATTGACTGAAGTCTGCCCCATAGCGGGGCGGGGGGGGGGCGGGGGTCCCCTGCAACCAACAACACAGGAAAGAGTTGGCAGCAGCCCCTGAAAGGCCCCCTGTGCAGGACCGGGCAGTGGGGTGAGGGCTTCACTTCCTGGCCGATGACAGCAAGGGCCCTGACCCAGACCCCACCATGCCCCCACCGAGGCCCTGCACCCCGATACTGCCCAAGGCCCTGTGAACTGATACAGGCAGAACCGGAACCTGAGCTCCGCCAGCCAGGGGCGGAGGCTGCAGCAGAGCTCACCAGCCCTGCACCTCAGCTCCCCACTCCCCCTGGCCCCCAGTTCCTGTGGTCCCCACCGTGCTCCTGCTGGAGGAGCAGGAAGTGGGTTTCTGTGGCTGGCCGTCATCCCACACCAGGCTCGCCTGCCCGTGTCCACGCTCAGGGTCCCAGCGGGGACTCCGCCCTGGGTCACAGCAGCCCTTCCCAGGCGGGGGCGTCTGGGCACTGGGGGGGGGCATTGTTTTTCTTCCTCCGTGAACATTGCCAGCCCAACTGATAACACACTGCAATCTAGTTCTCTGTGTGTATGTGTGTGCATAAAAATAAAAATAAAGTAAAAATGAAAATACAAGGATCTCATTAGTAAAACAGAATTACAGTAAACTGAGCCTGAGTAAATCTTGACTAAGCAAAACCAACTACGAGAAGTGCCCCAAACACTGCGGAAGCCGGAGCCCTGCGTGACTGAAAGTGGAGCGTTTCTTCCAAAGGCTTCCTTTAGAGGAAAGCGAAACTGAGCCGGGCCCACCTCACCCGCCGGCCCGGGGAAGCGCTCAGCGAAGCCGCCTTCCCCAGACAGATGCAGCTCCCAAGTCCAGCCGATCGCCGGCTTCTTCATCCTGCTTTCTCTCTTGCCCCATGAACACCGGCCTGGACAATTTTCGTGCGAGTATCCCACCTCTGCTGGTGGGCTTCGCACAATTCACACGTTGGCTTTACTCACAGGAGCTCCACGTTTCCTTTGCGCTGAAGGACTCACCGGCTGATCTCTGATAGCAGACAAAGCCCGAAGGGGACAGCAGACGCCCTCCCGCACAGCCGGCTGCGGCCTCAGGATGAACGCAGTGAGTGCCTCAAGCCCTGCGGGAAATCTGCCCCTGCCGACCGGCCCAGGGCTGCTGGAGGACCAAGCACCGGCTTTGGTTTTTCACGAACTGCTTGAAAACTCTCCTTTTACACCGGTGTCCACTGTGGTGGGCGGCGATGGGGGCTTTGCAGAGCCCGGGTCTCGTTCCGTGTGCACAGCGCTGGGGACAGGCGGGGCTGGGGGTGCGGCTGGTTCCTCCAGAGTCTGAGCCCCAGGCCCTGCCCGCCGGGCGCACTTCCCAGCCGGGCGCCCCCACCCCGTCAGCGTCAGCGTCAGCGTCAGCGTCAGCGGAGCTTCTCCCCAGCGCAGACGCCTGCTCCCCCCCATCTCAAAAGGCAAACAAACCGCTTTCCCCTCCGTCTGTGTCCTCAGTTACCACTCGATTCCGCAGGTTCTTTCCCAAGACAAAACCCTAAAAAACCCTGCTCCTCCTCTCCTGCTCACACGCAGCCTCCTCCAAGCCCCGCTCTGCCCGGTCCCCACCCACCCTGTCCCGACCTGACCTGCCGCCGGCTTCCACCCACCTGCCTGGGGTCTCTCTCTCGGTCTCGGTCCCTGTCTCTCCCTGTCTCTCTCTCTGTCTCTGTCTCTGTCTCTCTGTCTCTCACTGTCTCTGTCTCTCTGTCTCTCTCTGTCTCTGTCTCTGTCTCTCTGTCTCTGTCTCAGTCTCTCTGTCTCTGTCTCTGTCTCTCTGTCTCTCTCTGTCTCTGTCTCTGTCTCTCTCTGTCTCTGTCTCTGTCTCTCTGTCTCTCACTGTCTCTGTCTCTCTGTCTCTCTCTGTCTCTGTCTCTCTGTCTCTCACTGTCTCTGTCTCTCTGTCTCTCTCTGTCTCTGTCTCTCTGTCTCTCACTGTCTCTGTCTCTCACTGTCTCTGTCTCTGTCTCTGTCTCTCTGTCTCTCACTGTCTCTGTCTCAGTCTCTCTGTCTCTCTCTGTCTCTGTCTGTCTCTGTCTCTGTCTCTGTCTCCCTGTCTCTCACTGTCTCTGTCTCTCTGTCTCTCTCTGTCTCTGTCTCTCTCTGTCTCTGTCTTTCTCTGTCTCTCTCTGTCTCTGTGTCTCTCTCTGTGTCTGTCTTTCTCTGTCTCTCTCTTGTCTCTCTATCTCTATTTCTCTCTCTCTCCTCTCCTTCCCTCCCTTCCTCTTTTCCTCCCTCCCTCCCCAAGTCTCCCCCACCTCTTCCTTCACCCTGACCCTCAGGGACCCCTACCCTGGGACCATAGGCCCTGGAGCGTACTCGGGCCTTTCCTGCTGGCAGAGAACCCACCCGGGCAGCACCCAGGGCCCTGGTGAGACGCAGGGAAGCCAGCCTGGGTGAGGAGCTGTGGAGGGGCAGATAGGAGGCTGAGAGGGGCCTAGGAAGAGGAGCCCTGAGTGAGTCCCAGCAGCAAGGCTGGGCCTGGGCACAGAGAGCAGCTGTGTGAGTCCCACAGTGCAGCCCTCATCGCGGGCCTGCCCAGGCCGACCTTGGAAAGACGCTGCCCTGAGCCCCACCTGAGACCTCAGTCCTATGTGACCCTGGAGGGCAGAACAGAGGAGCAAGCGCTTTTCCAGGCAGGGCCGAGGGATGCAGGGCTCCAGAGAATCAGCGCGGAGGCCCTTCCCACCAGAGACAAACCCCGCCAGGCTGCTGTGCTGGTTTGTGTAGTGGCTTTGCTGGATTTTTAGCTCTTCCCACTGAAATACAGATCCCACCTTCCCTGCATCCATGATCTGCCCACTCGGTGGGGTGGGTGTCTCATGCTGGTGCTCACGTGGGCACAGTGTGGCCATCATAAGCCCTTGCTGACTGCAGAGAGAAGGGAGGAGCTGAGAGCAGCCTCTGCAGATGGGAGTGGACCAAGGGCCAGCTGTGCCTGGCCACTGTGTGAAAAGCCCTGAAACTTGGATGGGAGAAACTCACTGCAGTGGAGAAACACTGAGTGCATCACTGCCGTGGGCCTGGTCAGTTAGATTTACTGCCCGCAAGGTGGCGCCCAAGTATCAGTGATGGCCATTCCTTGACCTCTCGTGACCGAGGGCTCCCCTCTAACTGTGCGCCCTGCACTGCTGGTCTCTGAGGGTCCAGGCACAGGAGGCCTCTGACTTCCCTGCGTCCCTTGTCGCTGTGGAACCGGCTCCCGTGGACACCAAGCCACTGACTCCTCCCAAGCTGCAGGGACAGGGCCAGTGCCTTCCCCGACAGAGTGCCACTGCCCAGCCTGGAGGCTGCCCGGGGAGCTGACTGGGATTCTCCAGGATCCACAGTGAGGCTGGGGGTGCACATCAGAGCCAGCAAACTGCAGGCCACTGAGGACCGGCCCCGGGTGCACCCGAGTGCCTGGGGAGCTCTGTCTACAGCCCTGTCCCAGGCTTGCTTGGCAGCTTGCTCCTCTCAGCTCACTCGGCCCTGGGGCTGCCACTCACCTGGGCCCCACCCCCTTCCTGCCAGAGCAGTCTCCCCTCTCGTCTGACCCCACCCTCGGCCCCTGGGTACCCACAGCAACTGCCAAGTGTTTGGCCCTCTCCTGGCCTAGGGGAGCGAGGGGGGGTGCAAGAGCAGCTCCTCCCCCAGTCTGAGCCCAAGGAGGGGCCTGGGGAGGCCCAGGGATGGCCCAGCACTGGGCTTGCAGAGACCGGCTCATGGCCTCTGTCCCTCTGCTTTCAGAAGCCTGTAGTGTACCTTTTCAGATTCCTGGTGGGAGGCATAGCTCTCGTCCTAGTTACCCTTTGGCAGGGGAGAAGATCTGCTTCAGGAGCCCCAGCTAACACTGTGAGTGCGGAAGTCCTGGGTGGTGGCAAGATGTCCCCAGAAGGGGGTGGGGCCCGGCCAGTGGGAGGAGCCCTGCAGTGTCCTACCCTCCAGGCTGCAGTCCTCCTTTAACCTTGCTGTCCCCCATCTGGCTGTTTTTCTAGGACCCCCAACATGACCGTGCCAGACACCAGAGGCATCCTGGCCACAGGCAAGGCCCCAACGGACCTCCCAAGGCCCATAAGCAAAGCTAAGGGTTCTACGAGCAGCTTTCCCTGGAGCCACGCAGAGTCCTCCCCATCCAGGTTCCAAACGGCTCTCCCACCGCTGGCTTCCTGGACCTCCACCTCAGCTCAGCCTGGGCAGTCCTGCTGCTCCTCTCCCGAAGAGAAGATGGGGGCCCACAGAGACCGCCGGCGAGATCCCCTGGTCCTGTGCTGTGTGTGGCTCCCACTCACCACCTTGTGCGCTTCCCTGCCCTTGAGTCCTGGAGACACAAATACATGCAGCTAATCACCTCTTTTTAGTCACTCGTTCACTTAACAATAGTGCATCGATACATACTTATGGAGCATTTGTTTGACGCATTCGGTCTTCTACCATGGCAGGACCTGGGGAACGCTGTAAACGTGACTTTGTCCTGGACCTCAAGGACCTTCCGGCCTCCCGAGAGCTTCAGCAGGTGTATTCACCAGTTTTCCTCACTCTTACAAAACACCCAACGCAGGCCATTCATGCAGAAAGAGGTTTATGCCACTCAGTTTGGGAGCTTCAAAGCCGTGGTACCTCCATTGGCTGATACAGTATAAAAAGTTGAGTGAAAGTTTGGGTTGCAGTTAAGGGGAAGGGGAAGGATAGGAGGGAAAATAAAACATGTTACTGCATGCGTGAATGTGATGAAACAAACTCATTATTCTGTATCATTAAAATGCACTTGTAAATTTTTTAATTTGTGGGTGGAGTTTGAGAGTCCATGCTGCAAATATAAAGAACCGAGCCCTGGAATCTGTGCGTTGTGCTTCTCAGTAAAGATGAGGGGCTGTTTGGGCAGTGGTGAGTGGTGATTTTGGTGATCCAAACTGGGGACACAGGGCGGTGCCCCTGAGCCTCAGCGGGCAGCTGTTAAGCGTTTGCAGCACACTGCTGGACCCTGCGATGTTCTGCAGCGTAGGGAACCACGGCAGCACGCACGGGCGCCTCCTGGATCATCCTGCTCACAGACACAGAAGGAAGCCTGGTGATTTCGGGGCTTTCCTGGGGAGTCAATGTGGATGGGGCAGTTTCGGTCCAGGCAGGCAGTTGCACAGATTTGAGGTGGGGAACTGTACACTTGAAAACGGTTGGGATGGTAAGTTTTAGGTTGTCCTTGTTTCATCACAATGAAATAAAATAAACAATTTACTATTTTTTTTAAAAAAAAGCACACCCAGGTGTCTCAGGAGCATCTCCAAGTTTTAAACCCCCAGTGCCCCTCTCCCAGTTCCTGCAGGAGGCCTCGGTCCCCAGTGCGATGCTGATTACGCCCTTGGCTCTGTAGTCTAGTCACACATCCTGCACCTAAACAAAAGGGAGGCATTCACAGGGTTGCTTGGCTCCAAGTCCATCCGTCCTGGCAGGGCAGAGGCTCTGGGGTGGGGACGCCTTGCCACATTGCCACAGTCTTGGACAGCGTGGAAGATGGACTTTCGAGGGAAGTACGTGCATCCGTGTAAGGTCTCGCGGGCTGTGTGTAGAGCAAGCAGGTGTCCTGGCAGGTGAGAGGGTCACAAGTTCAAGCCCCACCTGGACGACCCAGGGCAGAAGAGCGCGGTGGGGGAAAGGTGCATAACTCATGGCGGCCAGGAAGCTGAGCAGGGCCACAGTGCTGGACAGGAAGGGGACAGGAACCAGGTGTGCCTGGACCCCAGGCCTCTGTGACTCACCCGGAAGTGTGCTCCCCCAGTCCCCAGGGTGGGTCCCAAAGCCAATCAAGCTGACACAGTGGGGTTTAACTGCCACATGGAGATAGATATTCTCAGCCCACTCACAGCTGAGGAAACTAGGACTCGGAGGGAGCCCTTCTCGGAAACACACTCACTGCTCAGTGGACAGGAGACTGACTCCCAGCCTCCTGACGCATAGCCCAGCACTTTCTCCTACCACACCGTGCTGCTGGTCCACTTTCCCTTCTCCCTGAATGGCTCCAACCCCACTGCTGAGCCTAGGCAGGAAAAGGCACAGACAGCGCTCTGCTGGCTGGGGGCAGCCTGTTCCTGGGAGAGCAGCGGGTAGGGCTCCTGGGGGGACATACTTCCCTCCACCAGCAGGAGAACCTGGAGTGTTTTATAATAAAGAAGAAAAATGGCCGGAAGTGGTGGCACACGCCTGTAATCCCAGCCCTCGGGAGACTGAGGCCAGAGGATTGCCGCGTATGTAGCCACTACATAATGAGTTCAAGGATAGCCTGAACTACAGAGCAAGACCCTGTTTTAAGAATAAGTAAATAAAATAAAATAAAATAAAAGCTATTATTTTAAAAAAAGAAAAATAAGCAAAGTTCCCATCTAATAATCTACTGCCCTTCTCTCTTTCCGTCTTCTGACTTTCACTGGTTATAAGTGTATAGTGTTAACTAACAGGAAAAGGGTATTCAGAGTAGCTTAGAATGTTACAGAAAGTACCGTTATGATTTACATAAGGAAAATGCACTAAATGATACCCCCAAGGGAAAATTCTTACTGGTCTATATATATAAACCTAAAACTAAGGAAAAATGATTGCTATAATTTAACATCTAAAAGTGAGCTCTAGGGCCAGGGATTTAGTTCAGTGGTTCTGTCACTTGCCTTGCAAGCACAAGGACCCAAGTTCGATCCGTGGTACAAAAAAAAAAAGTAAAAGTGAGCTCTGATTTAATGTAATTGTGTGGGTCATGCGTGTTTTGTCTTCTTGATAATCTATTTTTTTAACAATTGGTTAAAGTACCTACAGTCGCTTCATTTAAAATTTTTTTCTTGAGCTCATCTTTGTTTCTTTTTGTTATCTTTGCCCTTACAGATTTCTGGATCTGTTAAGGCCTTTCATTAAAAAAATAGTTATACTAATAATCAAAGATTACCAAACTCACTTAAAACAAAGGGTGAAATCTACTAGGCTCAAGACTTATGTAAAACTTGCAAATAAAAATCTTAAATTTCAGTAATATAAGGTTTTGTGATTTAGGTGAATATGTGCATTTCTGCATGTTCATTAAATTGGCTTATACATAAATGATGTATATTAACCCAGATGTTCTTCATTCCCATGATTTAAAGTAAGCCGGCTCAAATCAGTTGGTAAGATGTGAGTAAAGATGGCTTTAAAGTTGGTGACATGTTTCATCCAGGTCATTAACAATTAAGAGACAAGAGTCAACCAGTGTGCCCTGTGCTAAAAGGAGGGTTACAAAGAGAAATGTCCCCCGTGCTTCCAAGGGAAGCCACGTGGCCGAGCAAGACCATGACCATCCTGCCAGATGACACAGCTGGTAGAAGAGCTAAGCAGTTCCACCTAGGACCCCAAAAGTTATCCCTGAGGAACCTTAACAGAAGGTGACATATAGACCTTAATAGATGATAGATAACAGAGAGGTGATAGATGACAGATGATACATGATAGATGATAGATGACAGAGCAATAGGTGAAAATTTTGATTGGGATGGGTCTTACTCTGATAACAAAGTCTAACAAAAAGAAAAACAATAGCTGGGCATTTAGCTCAGTGGTTCTGGTGCCTGCCTTGTAAGCGCAAGGTCCTGAGTTCAATCCCTGATACCAAAAAAAAGAAGAAAGAAGAAGAAAAGGAGGAGGAGGAGGAGGAAGAAGAAGAATAGTTGATAGTAACAGCAATATTAAACAAAAAGCCAGGCTAGATGTTGAAAGGATTCCAAATACTGCACCAGCTCCACTGGCAGTCTCCAGCTTCACTTCCAACATTTTAGCCCACAGCCATAAGAAATCGTAATCGCCAGTTGCCAAGGGCTGAGCAGACCCCGGGTCAGGGGGTCGACGAGGAATGAAGACAGAAACAACTTTCAGAGTTTAGGGCGACCGGGAGGTTGTGGACACTCTCGTCAGTCTCCATGGTTGACCTGCTTTGCTTGGCCAGCAAGAAGCAGAGTAGAGGGCCGGGGATGTGGCTCAGTGGATCAGTCACCTGCCTCGAAAGCGCAAGGTCCCGAGTTCAATCCCTGGTACCACAAAAAAAAAAAAAAAGAAGCAGAGAGGAAAAGGGTCGTGTGTCATTCGTGGAACAATAAGGGTAGGAAAAATATATTGGAAAACACAGAACAGGTTAAACTTTCCTAAGAGGAGTGCATGAGAAAGGAACAGGTTAAACTTCACAACAGGGGACCAAGTGAATGGGAACTGGTTCTTGCTGTTTTCCTGTAAATTTGCCTAAGAGCCTCGGTAGATGTTATCTTGGCCCAAGAATGCCATGGTCTTCCTCTCAGCCAAGAGACACACCGCTGTCCATGGGCCCCTGCTCTGGAGGCAAGGCGCCCCCACCTCGATGCAGCGGCCTGGGTCACGTGGCCCCAGGCCCCAGAATCCAGTCCCACTACCCCTTCCAAAATGTGTCCCTCAGCCTCCCCTAGCACACTCCCACTGTGTTATTTTAGTGTACTGTCAACACCTCTCAGGCAAAGAGTTAGCTTCTTCTGCAGGTGAGCTTATAACACAAAAGTGGTGATATAAATATTCTAGCTACTAATCATGATTGCTTTTGTGGTGTAAATTAACTGTGTTGTCTGCATCAGGCTTTGTCTATATTATCTGCAGCTCATCACTATAAAGGACTTCAGGTCTACAAAATGGAGGCCAGATACAGGTACTAAGCCCTGTAGTATAGTAAACACCTCAAAATAAATACAGGCCAATCTTAAAGACAAAAGGCTTCTGCCAAAGACTACCTAATTTTCTTTGACTTCTACAACTTTTTAGAGCAACTTTTTGTCAAGAGTCTACTTTTCAGGCCAGGGATTTAGCTCAGTGGTTCTGCCTCCTGCCTCACAAGCACAAGGACACAAGTTTAATCCCTGTACCAAAAGAAAAAGAAAAAGAAAATGGGCCAGGGATTTAGCTCAGTGGTGCCACTGCCTGTCTCGCAAGCACAGGGTCCTGAGTCCAATCCCTGGTACCAAGAAGAAAACAAACAAACAAGGTTAGAAAATGAAGCTTTAGCATCCATGACTTGCTAATGTCCTTGTCCTTTTTTTCCAGACCCTCAAAGGATGATGGTTCATCAGACAACAAAACCCTTTGTCTTCCTTTGTGTTCATTAGTCCATCAGGCAAGGTGAGGCTTTTGATCCCTGGCTGGGCAGGATGCTCACGGCTTCTCAACCTGAAGCAGTTATAGAAGGGGGACCCTCAGTCCTTCTGGATCCCTTCAAAGTAAGGGATCTGTATCTGGGGCAGGGGGATGAGATAGGATAGAAGGAATAAAGATAGGTAAAGAGGAGACAAGGAAAGTAATAACTAAAAATTGTACTTTTGAGAAGACTACAACTTTTGGGGCCCAGCCAAGGCTGCCCAAGCCCAGCCGGATCAGCCTTCCCTTGGTCCATGCAGGGTCCTTTCCTTCCAGATGCACTGTTTCTAGATGGGCTCTGGGGGCTTCTCCCCGGGTCCTTGGGCAAGCCACACAGGAAAAAGCAGCCAGGCTATAGTTTTAGAGAAGACAGAAAAGAAGTGACTATGGAGTGAGAGTGGGTTGGTGAAGAAGGCTCGTGGGGGCCCTGAGGATAAAGGGAACGGGGTCTTTACCTGCTTGGCGTCCACCTCAGAAAATACAGCACTGGGACAATTTCCTATCCAAAACTCACATGGCCTCGGGCTGGGGATTTAGCTCAGTGGCCTCACCTGGCTTGCAAGCGAAAGGTCCTAAGTTTGATGCCCGGTACCAAAAAATACAAAGCCAAATAAAACCTCCTGCCAGATGTCAATGGAGGAGCAGGATTGATTTTGATTGGTTGTGCCCATATGTAAATGAAGGTTTGAGAATATCACTTTCTGATTGGTCCCATAAGCCTTTCCGAGTGGTCATTTGAGACCCTGCGTCCTGCTCACATCTTTCCTTTCTAGGAAACAACCCTTTCACTGAATCAGCCTTGGGTCCCATGACCTTTGGTGTACTCTGCTCAGCTGGTGTCTGGTGGCCCCAGCTCTAATCTCCTACCTCATCATCGCACTTAAAATTCCTCCAGAAGGGCCGGGGATGTAGTTCAGTGGTTCCGTCGCCTGCCTCGAAAGCGCAAGGTCCCAAGTTCGATCCCCGGTACCAAAAAAATTCCTCCAGCATACTGTGAGTCCCATGTGTAAATACCGAATAGTTTCTCTGGTGTGAGAAACTGAAAGTGTAAATAAGGGTTAAAATGATTAAAACAAGTAATTGATAATCGAAATAGGAAGAAAAGGTCCAAAGGGTTAGGGGAAGTGGGAGGGGATGAGGAAAGGAAAGAAGGGAAAGGAAAAATTATGAGTAAAGGAAAAATGGAAACAAAGTCTTTGTAAATAGGGAAGGGTGGAGGGGGTAAAGGGAGGGCAGGGGAATGGGGAAAAAATAAGAACCAAGACACATCATGTACAGGTACAAGCACCCAATGATAAATGTACACGTATTGTACACCTAAAATGTACCAATAAAAGAATTTAAGGAAAAAAAAAAAGAATACTGTGAGTCCATAAATGGGCTTAGCTAGAAAACGTGAAGAGCAGGAATATGATCCAAAGATAAAGGAGCAGAGTGAGGGAATTCAAATTATCTGTCTTTTTAAAAAGACCAGGCTCGCACCTGTACTAGGGGCCAGTAGCTTTCTGGGAGGGGCCACCTTTCTGTGGTCTCCACTCCCTCAAGAGCAGGATAAATTGTCCCGGTTCCAGGAAATAATGTGCCTCTCTCTCTCCAGGCCCGCACTCCGTTCCTCTGAGTGTGTACTTCCAGATTCCTACACCTCTTGCCGACACATCCTTGGGATTCTTTTTTTTTTTTTTTTTGGTACCGGGGATTGAACTCAGGTGCTTGCGCTAGAGAGGCAGGTGGCAGAACTGCTGAGCTACATCCCCGGCCCCCTTGGCATTTTTCTCCAGGGCCACAGTCAGTGAACTTTGAACTTGTTCTGTGGGTGGGGCGAGTTTATGCTCCTTATCTCTGCTTTCCAATCCTCCCACACTGTTGTTTAGCTTCCTCCCAGCCTGGTCTGGGATCTTTGATCTCCCGGGCAGCACAGGGAGCAGCAGTGGACTGACAGCCTACCTCTCCTTTAGGAAGGAGAGAGACAGGGAGGGTAGAAAGTGCTCCTCCTAATGGCCTTCCGCTCAAGGTAGATCTTAGGTCAAAGACTCATAGTCTGGTTCCCTTCAACACACGACCGTGTGGTGCCAGGGTGTCACCCCCAAAATATCACATACTGTGCAATTCCACGTATGTGTTGCTGTCGGTGAGAAAATGACAGCCAGAAAAGGAGCCAACTTCATCGTCAAGAAGAGAATCAAGCACCAATCATAACACCATCAGCAACATCTGCAGGGAGCGAAACTCCTGGACTCCCAATTAGCTTTTAAAAAACAAAGCTCTCTGTTGCCTGCCTCGCAAGCGCAAGGTCCTGAGTGCGATCCCTGGTACCGCCAAAAAAATAATAAAAAAAACAAAGCTCTAGTCATCTTTGACCGGGGCACGCCTGTTGTTCTGAACCCTGGAAACCGTAACAGGAAAGAACCAAGGGACCCTAGAGGAAGGACAGGGAGAGGGTCACCGCAGAGGGCAGAGGGCCGTCTGCCTGCAGGAGCTGAAGCAGCAGGGTGGGGGGCAAGGCGCAGCCCTGGCCTTAGACTCAACCTGTCCACCTCGCACTCTGTACCTTACTCTTAGTTCTACATTTTATTTATTAGTGCGTCTGTGCAGCACATGACTGCATCCATCGTGAGAAGTCCCTGCCTGTGCGTAACACATCCCAATCCTTTTCATGTCCTTCTCCTCTCCCCTCCCCTGCCCTCCCTCTCGGTCCTCTTCCCATTTGCAAAAGATCTCCCTGTTTCCTGTCATCTATCCTTGGTTTTGCTCTTCGATTTATTATTTTATCCTTTGCCCCTCATTCTTAAAATCCAGCCTGCTGGAGTGGAAAGAAAAGGCCCCTCCTCCCTCCTGCTGATGCTTCTGTGATCATGGGTTTAAAACTCAGCCACAGTAGACAGATTAGCAGGAGAAAAGATACTCAAATTTATGGCATGCCGTGACAAAATATGGAGAGGGGAGTGGGCTGGGGCTGTCTGTTGGGGGCAGGTCCGGGACAGTGAGGAGGGGCAGGTTGCACTGTCTGAGGTGGAAGTGCTAGGCCAGGAGGCCTGGACAGAGGTGGTGGGGCCCGCAGCCCCTGCCACAGCTCAATGCCGCGGGCCGAGAGGGCATCCTCCGAGGATGTGGACTTCGGAGGACTCAGCGTTAGACAGACCCGGGGTCTTCAAAGAGGAGAAAGAGGAGCGAGAGGCAGGAGGGCTGAGAAGGTCAGAGAGAGCCTGGTTCTCCAGCTCAAAGCACTGGGGCACCTCAGCCCCACCCACTGGGTTCCGTTTTCGAAGCCCGCTTGGTCCCTCTGCGGCAGTGGGAGGTGAGACGCCCAGGAAGAAAGGCCTCGCTTAGCTGCGGCCCCGAAGGCACCACGGAGCGGGAAGCAGCGGCCACCGCAGGAAGCCTTGCTTGGCACCTGGTCCACTGGGCAGCTCTGGTCCGATCCGGGCTGGGCAGACTCCCCAGGCCTCTGCATTGGGCTCAGAGTCAGCTCATGGCTGGCTTGTTGGGGCTGCAAGGGGACCCCGCCCAGACACGTCCTGTGTCAGGACAGGGTCCTCAGAGCCAGGAGTCTCCTGTCAGCACAGCCCTGGTCAGGCAGCAAAGGAGGTCACAGCAGCCAGGTGCCAGGGTCTGGGGTACGAACTCAGCCCGGCTGAGTGCAGTGGACCAAGAGGGGACAGCGAGGGTCAGCGCTCAAGCCCGAATTTGCTGACAGCTGGCTGGGCCATGGGGGCACCGGAGTGGTCCCAACTGTACACCGGCGCCAGAGGCTGCTTTGCTGAGAACTGGAGCCCAGAGCTGATGTGAAAGCTCTGCTCACACCACCTGAATGCCACTCTGTGCGCACACTCGGCACACGTGCCCACCTGTGCACTCACCCACCCTTGCTCCACCACTGCCAAGCCAGGGACTGGCCCCTCTGCCAGCAGGGACAGGGAGGGTGGTGGCCAGCACCCCAGAGCTTCCCCTCCAGGGCGGATGGAGCCAGTGTGGGAACCCCACCTAGCTCCAACGCCCACAGGGACCCCCGGCATCTACCTCTCCCAGTCCCAGGGTCCCTCCTGTGGCCGGAGAAGGGGAGCTCCAGGCATGGGGGAGGGGCTGGGAGGTGGCCAAGTCTCCCAGCAGGGGGACGGGAAGTCCCCAGCCAGGCGCAGCTCAGCAGCACAGGATTCTCGAGCTCACAGAACAGGAGGACGCGTGAACTCGGGCGCAGAGGCGGCAGGCACACAGCGGGTACAGCAGCAGCCCGGTGAGTACCGAGGCCCCTTGGGGGGGCAGCACTCAGGGGACCTGGGCCGGGGTCTCACCTGCCGCTGACACGGGGCAGGATGCAGGGGCCCAGCTGAGCCTGCAAGGGTGGCAGGGGTGAAGGAGGGGCGTCGCCTCCCCCTCAAAGTCTGTGGGGAGAGGACACAGTGTCCCAGGGACCCTAAAGCCAGGCCTCCCTGCCAGGCAGCTGGAGTCTCAGCCTCCTGACCCAGCCCGGCCTTGCCCTGTCCTAAGGGAGAGAAGGACCCTGGGGATTCTCAGGCAGGGCCAGAGCCAGCTTCGGGAGAATACTGTCACCCCAGTGTAGCTGGGGAAGGAAGGAGACCTGGGAGGAGACCCGGGAAGGGAAGAGGTCTCTGCCCCCACCCAGGGCTGGGGAGAAGGAGCCTTCGAGGGCCGGGCAGGGCACTCTCTAGTCCAGCAGGTGGCACGGGGCGCTGGTGTCTGTCACCACCCAGAGACGGTGCAAAGACCATGGGTCAGGCTCTGCGGCAGGGACAAGCCTCCAGCAGTGGCCAGTGCTGGGCTGGGGCTCAGTTGCACTTGGGGACATAGTGGCCAGGTACCCTTGGGCCCTGGAGCATCGCATGCCCTCCAACCCCACAGACGCCCACTGGACAGATGGGGACACTGACACCGGAGAGGGGTGAGGCAGATCCTTGCCAGGTGACCCCAGGGCCTTGGCTCCACCACCAGGGTACTGCGGGTCTGAGCTCAGCTTCCTCTGCTTCGGAGGGGGCAGAGTGGCACCCACCTGGCGAGGTTGTCAGTGACAGATGCTGGCAGGGCCGCCTGCATGCCAGGCACCACTGGGCACTGTTGTCCCAAGGGTCGCGCTGGGTGGCCTTCCTGGCTGCAGGAACAGCAGCAGTTAGGAGCTGGAGGGAAAAGTTCAGTGGCAGGGCCACCTCTGCCCCACCCAGGGCCCGGCCCTCCCCAGAATGGATGATGTGGAGACAGATGGCAGCCGGCAGCCGCCAGGCTCTGCGGGGTCTGTGGCCCAAGGCCCCCATCCGGGGCTCCCCCTCCCTCCCAGCACGGCTGGGCAGGGCGCAGGGTCCCCAGGCCGCCTCTCTGTGCAGGGCCCCCTCCACCCTGCGCTCAGGGCCCGACTTCGTCCCAAACCCCGCTGGAAGCACTGGACGCAGCAGGTTCCCTGCCAGGCCAGCTGAGCCCCTCCACACTCTGGTGTCTGCTCTCGGCTGAGACCTCAGCTTCCCTCCTTCCCTCCTCTTTTCTTCTTTCTTCTTTTCTTTTTTCTTTTTTTCTTCAGTACTAGAGACTGAGCACAAGGCCTTCCCGCTGAGCACATCCCCAGATTTCCCTGCATTTTGAGACAGGGCCTCACTAAGTCGCTAAGCACCAGGCTGGGCTGCTTTCCATCCTCCTGCTTGGCCCCCATGGTGCTAGGGTTACAGGTGTGCCACCCTGGCCCCTGGGTGCAGGGGCTGGTGCTGTCCGGCTGACCTCCCGTGCTGGGTGCAGGAAGAACTGGGCGTCCTCCAGACGGCACCAGGACAGGCCCAGTGCCCGGGTAGGGCAGTCCCTGCTGCCGGCTGGACAGGGGTTCAGGAGGCCTCCAGACTGACACTGTCACCCTGCCTGTCAGCAGAGAACCTATTTTGGGAGGTGTTTTCTCTTCTCCTGAGGAGCAGCAGAAGGGCTCTGTTTTATCAGGTTTCTCACCCTGGGCCCAGGGGAGAGGCTGCTAATTATGAAAATGCAGTGAATTCTGGGAATGTAGCTCAGGGGCGCCACACCCGCCTGGCAAGCGCAAGGTCCTGAGTTTGGTCCCCAGCTCCAAAAGAAAAAAATAAAATAAAATAAAATAAAATAAAATGCAGTGAATGCTGCGGCCAAAAGCCATCTAAGGAGAAGGCGGCTCAGAAATACACGACGCTGTGTCCTCATTGTTCAGCAGATCTGGCACCTGAGACTCTGGCTTTTCCCAAAGTTGAGGTGACCATGAAAGGTCAACATTTGGAATCAATTCAGGACATGGCGGCAGCCAGGACAGTGCTAAAGACACTCAGGAAGGAGGACTCCAGAGCCGCTGTAGAGAGTCCCGAGGACGACGGGATGAGCGCGTTGAGAGGAGGACTTGGAGGAGGGTTACTGCGATGCGTCTCTGCTGTAATGCTTTTATTTATTTGAGCGTTCAATCACAGCTAGTATAAAGCCAGGATTTCTGCCCTGCATTTCCGGGCCTTCCGTGGAGTGGCCTCCAGCCCCCACACCTCTCCCGAAACCTGTGGGGAGCCTCTCTGTGTTTCCCAGCCGAGGGTCCAATGCGAGCCTCGTACGAGACACCCACCTGGGCAAGGGCACCGCCCCCGTCCCGGGACACACGCGTGGCAGCGCGGCAGGCGCAGAGACCAAAGCTCAGCCAGGGCTTGGCAGATCTCGGGCAGGGTGGCTGCTGTCCAGCCGCTGTTTGCTGTCACGTTGGCACTCACGTCAGTGTCCCAGTTTTACTGGAGAGGAAACTGAGGCAGGGGAGGTGACCACCTCATCCCCATATCTCACAGTGGGAACAGAGGCCTGGGTTCAAGCTGTGCCTCTGCCTAGAGCCGGGGCTTGGCTGGCCGAGTCCTCACCGGCAGGGCGGCTCTCTGTGACATTGCGGAACCCTCAGATCGTTCTCGCTGCTGTGTCCTCGAAACAGCCTCGTCACACCGGCCGGGGGTGGTGCTCGTGGAAAGGGTCCCGGCCAGCCACGCCTGATACGCCACAGCCACGACACGGCCAGGGCCAGGAGATGAGGCTGGGTCCTGGTCTCTGGAGGAACAGGAGCCTCAGGGAGCTCCGCCTGGGGCTCATTGTGTGCTCTCAGAGCCGCTCACCCTCTCTGGCCGGAGGAGGTTAAATGCAAGATCCTGCCAAGGGCCCTCTCGCTCTGGGGGTGCAGCTCAGCCTGCCCAGCATGGAGGGGCTCAGCCTGTGATCCCCAGCACTGGGAGGAGAGAGGCAGAGAGGGAGAGAGACAGAAACAGAAGGGAGGGAGAAGGGAAGCGGGAGGGAGGGAAGACCCTCCCACATCACCCAGGAGCAGAGATTAAACTCCGTCTCAGAGAGAGACACTGCACCGCACCAAGTCCAGGCCTTGCCCAGCCTCAAGGCCCTAGCCTGAAGCCAACTTCTCTGAGACTCTGCTCCCCGGCTGTGATCTGGGATTCATAAGCAAGCAGGGCCAGCACTGTCCGCCCCAGAGAGCGAGCAGGGGTGTGACTCCACTGTGACCTGTCCCCAGGCACTGCCAGCACCATGTCCGCCCCTCCCGCCAGCAATGGGGTCTTCGTTGTCATCCCACCCAGCAACACCAGTGGCCTCCGCCCACCTCCGGCCATCCTGCCCCCCTCCATGTGCCAGCCTCCAGGGGCCGTGCAGCTTGAAGAGCCTCCACTGGGGACACAGACGCCCCGGGCTGCCCAGTCTTCCGACCTGCGTCCCATGGACACGTTCCTGACGGGAGAGCCCAAAGCTTTAGGGGTGAGGTGGCATCCTGCAACCCCAGGCACAGGAACTGGGCAGGGAGGGGCAGCGGGAGGGAGCAGGGCCAGCAGATGCCCAGGGAGGCCTCGCCCTGTGCCAATAGAGGCCCTTCCCGGGGCTCACAGGGGTATGCACAGCCAGGAGAACCAGAGGGCGCCGGGCTGAGGCTGATGACGCACCAGCAAGGGCACAGAGGACGTTCTCCCAGGAGGTGATGCTGATGCAAAGCCTGGGTGTGAGGTGGGAGCCAGAAGGATGGGGGAGGCGAGGACAGAGTCACCAGGGTCAGGGAGCCGGAGTGGAATAAGCCGGACCTGTTCAAGGGGACGAAGGAGGTTGGCATGACAGGGAGGAGGTGGGAGGGGTGGAGACAAAGTGGGGGGGAAGCCAGCTCCTGCAGGGTGACAGTGCATGAGAGGTGGCTGTCAGATGGCCTTGAGAGAGCAGCCTGTGGGGGAAATAAAAGGATGGATGGACAGACAGATGGTGAGTGGATGGATGCATAGATGGATGGAAGAAAGGATGGATGGATGCATGGATGGATAGAAAGATGGATGGATGGATGGATGGATGGATGGATAGACAGAAAGATGGATGGATGCATGGTTAGAAAGATGGATGGATGGATGGATGGATGATAGAAAGATGGATGGATGGATGGGTAGAAAGATAGATGGATGGATGGATGGGTAGAAAGATGGATGGATGGATGGATGCATGGATGCATGGATGCATGGATAGAAAGATGGATAGGAGATAAATAGATATGCACACATTTGTATTGCTTAAGAAAAACTTTAAGCAAATTAAAATTAACAGAGTTTATTGAGGACAGAGTGATTTAGGAGTCAGAATGATTTATGATTTATGAACCCCTGGAGAGTTTCAGAGAGCCTGGCCCGGAAATGTGTACACAGTGAGCTTGATACCAGGAAGAAGGGTGGAGAAATCACATGACTGTGGTGGCGTGTCTGCCACGTGGATGTGACCTGCTTTACTTGGGCACAGTCTGGTCAGTGGGCTGCTGTGACCGGCTGAAGCTCAGCTGATTGTGTTTGGCTGAAACCCAGCTGTTTGTTACAAAAATGTTCTCCTGAGTAGGTTTTGGCTTGTTGGTGTTTAAATTAGGCTGCAGTTTACTACATAGGAACTCAGAGTACAAAGAAGGGCTGGTGGCCGCCTACTTACAGTCCCGTGGCCCTTTGGCTCCAGTTTCTTGTGTGACAGATGGAGACAGCTTTGATGATAACGATGATGATGATTGGTGATGATGGTGGTGGTGGTGGTGGTGATACCAGCTCCTGTCTATGAAGGGCCCGCAACAGGTGCATACCCTATGGACTCGCTAGCTTCTCAGCTCCCTCCGTGAGACAGAGGTCATGGTTCACCTTGGACAGATTGGGAAACTGAGGCCGGCCAAGGCTTCACTTGCCCAAGGCTCCACACTTAGTAGGTGGCATCCTGCAGTTTAGGACAAACAGCCTGACCATGAAGCTCTACTGTGAACCCACTGCCCCCAGCACCTGGCACCTCTGGCTCAGGCCTGCTGGACTGCAGAACTGTACCCCAAAATCAGCATCACAGTTCCCGATGCACGAAGGGCCCAGAGACAATGAACGGATTGGGGCACCCATTGCTGAGGTTGTAAAACCTCAGCAGAGACACTGGGAGCCCGGGACCCTCAGAGGCATCTGGTGACATGAGACAAGCCAGGGACGTGGGTCATATCAGGGAGGACACCTGCTTCACACAGCAGCCTGCACCTCAGGGGCTGGCAAGGTGCTGGGCATTTTGGGGCCATGGAGTCCTGGTTTCCAAAACCGAGAGAGGGGAGAACCCAGCTCCCAAGTTAGGATGAGCAAGCCAGGCCTCCCGCAGCTCCCTGCCCAGCTTTGCAGCTACCCGGGGCCACAGTGGCCCTGATGCCCTCAGCCCCTCTGCTGCCCGGGGCTGCTCCTCACAGAAGCACCAGCCACTCCAGGGCTCCTGTCTTCCTTGACCTGCACTCAGCGTTCTCGGACGGATGAAGTCTCATCTTAAACCAAGTAGAGACCTCAGGCCACTCTCCTCCCGAAGATGGGTCAGGAGCAGCGAGAAAGGAAAAGATGCTCCAGGAGGTGCTTGCTGGGGCCCAGGGCACAGACCCGAGGCTGAGCACAGAGGAAGCCCCGAGCCGGGTGCCCAGATGGGGATGCGGCCTTTGCCGCCCTCGGGGAGCTGTGCCCTTGGGTCCCGGAGGCTGTAAGGAGCAGCTGGGGAGCTGGGGGCCGCAGTGCAAGCTGCCTGAGCCCCCGCTCTGCGTCCCCCAGACGGTGCAGATCCTCATCGGCCTCATCCACCTGGGCTTCGGCAGTGTGCTGCTCATGGTCCGCCGCGGCCCCCTGGGCATGCTCTTCATCCAAGGCGGCGTCCCCTTCTGGGGAGGATCCTGCGTGAGTGGCAGCCACATCCAGTCCTCGCCTAAGCCCGAGCCAGCCAAGCCAGAGCCCTGTCTGGAGCTGCTGGCCGGCAAAGGCTGCCCAGGTGGACGTCAGGCGGGAGAGCCAGGCCTGCCCCAAGCCGCCTGCACCCCAGGCCCCTCCCCGAAGCCCCTGCACAGCCCTGCAGTCCCCATGGGTCCCCGTGGTCCTGGGCTCAGTGCTGGGGTCCAACCGCTCCTGGATCCTCCACCGACCCCAGCCACGGCGCCAGGGCGCTGAGAACCCGGCAAGGGCTCCTGCAGGCCAGAGGAAGGAGGGTTCAGGGCCGGCAGTGCATACTGCTGCTAGGAGCCCCTGAGACTCGGGTGCCTGGCCGGGAGGCCAGCGGGGGCCGGGACGCTGTGCTGTGTCCAGGCAGGGCGACCACAGTGGGGCTGCCCGGGCCTTCATGTCCACCTCCGCCTACAGTTCGTCCTCTCCGGGTGCCTGTCGGTGGCGGCTGAGAGGAGCCACACAGGCTGCCTAGTAAGTCCGGGAGTGGGCAGTCAAGGCCGCCTGCTTCCACCCTGCCCGCTGACCAGTGCCCCAGGTGCCCAGGAGAGCAGTGCACTGCAGCTGGAGGGCAGAAGCAGGACCTGCACACAGGGGAGGAAGCCAGGGACAGGAGGGGAGGTGCTGGAGGGGCCCCTGGGGTGGGGCGCCAGACAGCAGGGGCCTGGGAAGAAAGAGGCCATCCTTTGCCAGCACAGGAGGGAGGGAAAGGAGCCCGAGCGGTGGCGACACCTGTCCTGTCGTCCCAGCACTCTGAGGCTGAGGCAGGAGCGTCACAACCTCAGGTCCAACCTAGGCAACTCGGAGAGATCTTATCTCCCCGTGAAAAATGAAAGGGGCTGGGGATGCATGCAGGGTGCAGGCCCCGGGTCCAGGCCCTGTGCCACCAACAGCAAAGAAAACACATCCGGGTGCCTGCGTGGCTGCCCCTGCGTCCCTGGCCCTCCTGTCCGCGCCCGCAGGTGAGGAGCAGCCTGGGCACCAACATCCTCAGCGCCACGGCGGCCTTCGCGGGGACGGCCATTCTGCTCATGGACTTCGGCGTCACCAGCTGGGTAACCATGGAGACGCCGCTGCGGGGGCGGGGCGGGGGTGGGCCAGGGACGCCCTGACGAGGATTTGGCTGCCAGGACGTGGGCAGGGGCTACCTGGCCGTGCTGACCATCTTCACCATCCTGGAGTTCTTCATCGCCGTCATCGCCACGCACTTCGGGTGCCAGGCCACGCGCGCCCAGGCCGACGCGGTGAGCACCGGCCCGCTGGAGCCAGGGCCTGCGCCGCCGCCGCCGGGGCAAGGCTGAGTGAGGGCGGCCTCTGGCCCCGCAGCTTCCCGCTGGGAAGGGGGGTGGAGGGGGGGCTGCGCACAGCGGGGAGCCGGGGCGAGGGGCCGGAGGGCAAAGGGAAGGCTCAGGGCTCAGCTCTGGGCCGAGGGCTGGGCGGAGGGAGGGCGGAACAGTAGAGGACTGAGCGGGGGAGGCGGCGGCTCCCACAGCCCGGGAGAAGCGGCTCACTCCGCGAGTGTCACGAAGAATCCACTTGTCAAAAACAGGCTCCTGGGAGGAAAGTTTATTCCAGCGGCCCGACAGGGACTGAAATCAGGAGATTCTAGCAGCTGGCTGGGAAAGGCCGAGTTTGTCACATCTGGGAGGGGGCGGGCTGACACGGGGACAGATGCTAGCCGTGAACTGGGGAGGGAGCTACCGTACAGGCCCTGAGGGGCGAGGAATCGGGGTGAAATGCTTACGACTTGGGGGCCCAGGGTCGCAGGGCCGGGCAGACAAGGAGGGCCGGGAGCCAGGGCGGGCAGGGGTGAGCGCAGGACAGGCTCCCCGTGTCCGGCCCAGGGCTGCGGCATCTGCGGGCTCGGGGCCTGAGAAGGGACAGAGGCAGCGGGGTGGCTTATCCCAGGCAGTCTGGGGGCTCGGCCTGGCCCGGACTAGCCGGGAGGGCGTGAGGTGTGGGTTTGTAGTCCGGCAGCTTCGGGTGCCCCTGGCTGACGGCCGGCGGGACCTTGTCCTCTTTACTGAGGAGCTGCGCTTGTCGCTGAAGGCAGCCTGTTTGCTTTGTCCATTTGTCTGTGAAGGGCTCGCTTGGCTCAGGCCTGACAGAAGGGAAATGGAGCAGAGCAAAGGCTGCCTCCCCTGGTGGGCGTGCTCTGGGGGGCAAGGACCTTTGGAGCCAGCTGGGCTCAGGGGACTCAGTGCAGGGACTGTCCGCGCATGGGCCAGGGCTCTGTGCAAGACATCCGGACAGCTGTCATCCCAGCACTCCAGGAAGCTGAGGCAGGAGGGTTTCGAGCTCCAGCCCAGCCTGGGGAATTTAGCGACACAGTGAAAGTTTCACACAGAGGAAAAGGCCCAGCCAGAGCCCACCAGGACCCGCTTCTCTGTCTCTGCAGTCTGTGGTCTTCCTGCCAAACACCTTCGGCGCAGACTTCGCCATCCCCAGCCCGGCCACCTCCCCGCCCCCCGCCTATGACAATGTGGCCTACATCCCCAAGGAAGCCTCCGAGTAGAATAGCAGATGTGGCCCTGCAGGCCAGCCCTGTCCCCTCGGCCACCCTCTCCACCCCACTCTGCTGCCCCCCTTTGCCCTGGGCTGAGGCCCTGGGTGGGGCTCTGTCCACCCCTGCCTCCAGGGCTCCTTTGCAGAGGACACCAGCGAAAGTCCGGGTGTGTGTCCATCACCCTCTGAGGGACGCCAGCGCCCCAAGCCCGATGCTCCGGGGTGGAGGTAATCTTGGCTCTGTGCTTGCCACTGCTCTGGCCTCGGATTTCCCACTTGGAATCTTCAGCCCCTCCCAGTGCCCGGCCTGGCATCGCCCCCTCCCCCCAGTGGCCCCCTTCTCCTTGTCTGTAATATGGAGCCGGAGTGGACTCAGCCCAGGCCCCTGCCCAGGGACATGGCAGGCACCCTCGCCCCGGGGCAGCCCGGCCCCTCAGGCTCCGCCAGCGTGTCACCATGGCAACCAGCTGATCCCGAGGGACTAGGAGATGCCTTAGCCCTTGTCACAGGTCCTGGTGTACAACTCGAGCCGTCCACACCGCAGAGGAAAATAAATGGTGTGGCCTTGAGGCTGGGCGGCCTCACTGCAAAGAGTCTGCTTTCTAACCTCAAGGACGTCCTCGGCTGTCCCAGCAAAAGGGCACCAGTGGCTGCCAGTGATGAGCTCCATGTGGGTGGCCCCACTTCCTCTGGCCTCACCCTGCAAGAAGCCCACCTGCTGGTCCCACTCTACACAAGGACCCTGAAGTTAAACCCATGCCAGGGCCTCGGGACTACCAAGAAGCCGTGCTGGGATTCAAACCCAGCTAGCTCCCTGTGACGTCACCACGTGCTCTTACCCCATGAACCCCCACCACAACCCCAAGTGCTTCCCGCAACCCAAAGGCTGGACAGGACTGCATTCCTCACCACATCCACTTCACCCAACAAACTCCTGCTCCTCCTTCAAGACCCAGTTCAACTGCTGCCCCTGCCGGGCGTCTTCCCAAAGGCGGGGTAGTCATGGACCCCAGTCTAGTCACTGGACTAGAGGAGGACAAGCAAGGTGCCACAAGGAGACCTTCACTCCTGGGGCCATGCCCTGCAGAGCTGGCAGGGGGTTGACCTTAAAAATCAAAAGAGTGTGGTGGCCCATGCCTGTCATCCCTGCACTCTGGGAGGCTGATGCAGAAGGTTACAAGTTCAAGGTCAGATGGACACACACCTTAGTGACTTAGCAAGGTCCTATCTCAAAATAAAATGTTAGAAAGGGCTGGGGAACTGGTGATTTAGCTCAGTGGCACCGTGCTTGCCTTGCAAGCGCAAGGTCCCGAGTTCAATTCCTGATACAAAAAAAAAGGCCCTGTCCTCAACTCAGAGTACCAATAAAAGAAAAAGCCACAAGAAGAGGCTGGTACTTAGGGTTAGGGTTTAAGATCAGAAAGTGCAAATGTGCCTGAGGACTGGGGAGCACCTTCCGGCTGCTCAGAGCTGAGGGGAGGAGTTTGGATAGCAGGGTAGGGGATGGGGGACGGAAGAGGGAACGTGCCCCGGCAAGAACCCCCCTCTGTTCTCTGCCCACTGAGCCCCTCAGGAGGACGGGGCCACACACAGACCAGCTGGGGGACTGATCGGACGGACGCCTCCTCCCGGGCCCCTGCAGATGTCCCCTGTGTTGAGGCAGGGGAGGTTTATTTGACTCATGGTTATAGGCCGGGGCAGAAGTGGCTGGAGACCAGGTGTGTTCCGAAGAGAAATCCACAAAGATCTGAGCATGTGACAGGCTGTACTATGCTCATGGATCAAGAAGCTCAACTGTGTTACTTGGCCACTTACTGCCTCATGCTGAGGGCGTTGGGTGTTGTGTCTCATCCACCTGGGAGTGACGAAGACGGGCACATGGCCGTTAATCTCCCCAAAAACTCTCACTTCAAACACACTGTCCCATTGTTCTCGGCAACGTGGCCCTTACCATACCAAGTTGTTTTAAATGTAAACTCCCACTGCATGTTTTGATCACCCCTTGTGAGCAGTGGTGTATTTATTTAAAAGGAATAAACGAAAAGGAACACCCTGCTGCCACGTCTAAGGTGAATCTGTGTGGAGGGCCAGGCCCTGCAAACACACTCTGCTTCATCACACTGCTGAGCACCCCGAGAACTGACAGCAGCTGAGCCTGTGGGGACAGAGAGGGGTGCCTGGGACTGGCGGTGCTGGTGACCATCAGCCGGGCGTGCACGCAGGTCACAAGCAACCAGCGCGAACTCGGTCCTGCACTCCGCTGTGTGTGATCGCCTCTGTCTTAGAAAGTAGGGAATGATGGGAAACAAGCCCTGGCCTCACAGCGGTCCATGGCCCACTCGGGCTGACGGCAGGACCGCGGCCTGGACCCTGCAGGCTGAGCCGTGGCCCTGCTGCAGTCCCGTCCTCTGCCTCCAGGCCCGGCCCTCCCTCCCTCCTTCCCTCATGGGCCTCTTCCGAGCCAGCAGGGACCCCCCGCAGCTGTCCCGGGCCAGCAGCCGCCTCCCCAGCGAAGGATGGAGGGAGTGACGGGGCACCCGGAGGAGGCAGCCGCTGCAGCCCCAGCGCCACCACCCCATCCCGCGGACTGCGCCAGTGCTGCACACCTCCTGTGCCGTGGGTCCTGCGGCCGCCGGGAGGGTTGGGCACCGAACCCCCTGCACTCCCTCCTCTCGGCCGCACCCCTCTACTCCTCGGAGGTCTCGGTCTGCCTGGCCCATCTGCTCCGGCCACTGTCGCTGCCCTCCTTCCCACAGAGTGTGCAAGCCGCCCAGATGGCACCGGGGTCACTGTCCTCGCCTGGCACCCAAGGGCACCCATCTCCACCTCCCAGCCAGCCCAGCCCTCTGCACTGGGTCCCGCGTCACCGGTGCCCGCAGCCCGCTGCTCCCCTGCCCTCACCTCCTGTCCGCAGACAGCACCGCCTGACCTGTGCCCGCACTGCACCCCACCTGCCCCCAGAGCCCAGGGCCGAGCCACCCCACCCAGCTCCTGGGTCACAGGCTCTGGGCTCCGCTAGCGGGCAGGAGTAACCGAGTCCTGCTGCCCCGTCCTCAGGGCCAAGTCCACACTCTGGCTCCGATGCTGGAGATGCAGCTACCGCCCGCCCAGCCTGGCCTCTGCCCGCTGCCCGCCTCCCTCGCAGGCTCGACTATCCCTCTCTGCTCAGAGACCACCTCCTCCAGGGGCCCAGCCCCGCTTCCCTCCCTCAGAGCCTGAGGGGGGCCTCAGCCAGCTCTCAGCAGCCAGTTCCAGCACCTTCCGCCTGGACAGTGCACTCGGCCCCAGGGCCCCTGGACCAGTCACCACCACCCACCGTGGCTTTGCCCAACACAAATTCCTGTCATGCCGTTCCGAGGCCAGAGCCCTGAAACAGGGATCGGAGTGGGGCGAGCCCAGCTGCCCAGTTTCGCGTCCTCGGGAGGCCGCCTGTGTCCACGCCCGGGCCCTTTCCATGGCCGCCTCCCAGACTGACCGGTCCCGCTTGGCCACGCTGGCCATCAGGTGCCTGCTCAGCCCCAGGTCCTGGGCTGCGTCTCCCTCCGAGCCTCGCCCTGGGCAGGCGCAGTCACTGCAAGGCCAAGTGGGCCGGGCGTCCTCCTCAGCCACAGAGTCCCAACCCCAGGGCCCCAGGTGCGGCCAGTGCCCGTCCAGCCCAGGCCCATCAGTGAGCAGGGTGCCTCGAGACTGTGACCTCCACACCACACAGCGTTACCAGCCAGCACGTGGTATTATTACCCCCTTCACAGAGGGGGAAACCGAGGCCCGGTGAGGTCACATGACTCACTCAAGATCAGCAGAGATGAAGGGGCAGAGCCAAGATTCGAACTCGGGAAGTGGACCCCATCACAGGCCAGAGCCGGGCAGCCCGGGCACAGGGGCGTCCGGGTGGCCGTGGGGCTCCACGCACTGCTGCCACCCCTGCCTTGTGCTTGAAGGAGGAACAGGGCAGGCTGGGACCCTCTGGAGGGTCCACACATCACTTCTGCGGGTGGGGCATCAAGCCTGTGGGCCAGGCCTGCGGAGCTCTGCCAAATGGAAGGTGACGGGATGATTAGGAGGCAGGGGGAGCAAGGTGAGCGTTGACCGAGCCTTAGCGTGCAGTTATCAGCCAAAACAGGACGGAAATGGACTTCTCCAACCCCTCACGTTGGCCTTTTTGAGACAGTGTCCCACTAAGCCTCTAAGTTGCCCCGCCTGGGCTTGAATTTGCAATCCTCCCGCCTCAGCCTCCCAGGATGGCAGGTGAGCATCACCAGTGTCCGAACACTCAGCAGAGCTCGGCAGGGCGCTGAGCCCAGAAGTGCCTCGGTGGCTCCCAGTTCTGCGGGTGAGGCTGCACCTTTTTAAGTCCATGTGTTTTAGAGGTTAGTCCTGGAATGCTTACAAATGCACGGACAGGGTGGCTGAGCTCTGCTCGGGTCTTGCTGTGTGAGTGCTGGAAATTGTCCAGAATTGAAAGGCGCTGTGGACACACCTAGCGTCTGACTCTGCCATGACTATGGCCCCTTCACCCCAGGGCTGCCCCAGACACAGTCCTTGCGGAAGGGACTGGACGTCACTACCAGGAACGGGAGGCCTACGGAAGGGGGCTGAGCTGTCATCTGGCCCCAAGACTCGGGCGTGAGGCTGGGTGGGTCCCGGAGGGCAAGAGCCAAAGTCTAAGGTGTAAAGATGGCCCGATTGCTGGCGCCGGCTCCCTGGGCAGGGGTGAGGCCAGAGCTCGGCAGGGTGGAAGTCCCCAGGCTGGGTGAGTGGTCCCGAGACACCAATCCCCATGGGCTGGGTGGCCCAGGAGCTCAGTCCCGCCGGGGATCGAGGAGGCCAGACTTGCACCCCAGCCCGGTGCTGACCAAGAGGTGGGGGCCAGCAGTGTAAGTTCAGCTCCGCACCCGCCTGGTGGCTGCGGAACAGGGGCCCTCGGGGTGGGAAGGGTGTGGGGAGGGCCGGGGCCACCAGGAGCCCTCCGCAGCAGGCACTGCCTGGGGGCTGGGCAGAGCACCACAGGGACCACCCGGAGGGCACGAGGCAGCCGAGAGGGACAGACAGGGCCCAGGCCTCTGCCCGCCAACCCTGCACTCCTGAAGGCGGCCGGAGGGGACTGGCTTGGGCGTGGGCGGGCATGGCTGCTTCTCAAGCCTGTGCGCTGCACCCGATTCTCATCCCACTAGCAGCCTCCTGTCACAGGCTCCTGCCAGTGCCACCCAGGCCTGCCGTTCTCTGCTTGGCGTGCACACACACGCACACACACGTCCATGCACAAGCACAAGCATACAGATACATGCACACACGCACAAGCACAAGCACAGATATGTGCATACACGCACATGCACATGCATACACAGATACACACACACATGCATGCACACACACACCCTCCAAGGCCCTCCCTGTGCCTCGGCCTCTACGCCTGGGGCCACATCCCCCACGCCAGCCGTACCTGCTGTTTGGCCGGGCCTCCCTGAACAGCCCCTCCGGCCTGGGCCCTGGCACTCGTCCAGACCCCTGGCAGAGCCGGACGTGGATGCGCGGAGGCAACTGGTCCTGGCTGGTGCTTTACCACCCAGTGCCGGGACCCGCACAGGGCAGCCTCCCAGCTCGGCCCCCCACGCTCACACCCACGCCCCGAGCCCCTGCCTGCAACAGAGGAGAGACCCCCGATGTAAACAACCTGCCCAAGGCCAGGCTCAGGCAGGCAGAGCCGGGACCTCCAGCACCCTGTCTGGCCCGCTCTGAGGGGAGCTGGGGGTCCCCCCACCCCGTCCCTGCCCTCCCAGAGCCGAGGACCAGGGCAGAGAGGCCCAGGACCACGCCCTGCCCAGCGCCCAGGGCTGCAGAGAACATGAGGCACAGGCATGTCCTCCCCATCACAGGAGGCTCCTGGCCGCCCCACGCCAGCCCCAAGGGCAGGAAGCGACCCTGGGGCTCAGAGGCCGGCGCCCACACCTGCCGTGTGATGCCCACAAGAAAACCAAAGGACAGCAGAGGATAGGAACCCGAAGTTTACAGCCATTTTGGCCAAAAGCAGAAACAGCAGCATGGAATCGCTGGGCTGTGTCCAGTGAAGTTTGGAAGATGCGCTTAGTGTAAAAACAGTGGCTCCTCCTCCAGAACCCTCAGCCCTTTCACAGCAGAAGGGCAAGATGGTATCCAGGGCTTCCCAAACTCGTTAGACCACAGAACCCTTTTACTGAAGCTCCATTACAGCCAGTGTTCCGCGGAACACAACGTGAGAGAGGCTGCTCTGACTCCTTGGGTCTCCCCACTGGATACCCGAACCACGCGCCCTGCCATGGCTCCGGAGATATGGTGGGGGGTGGTAGTGCTCTCTCCAGCGTCCCCTGCAGACCCCTCCTAAGCCTCAGGAAGGAGACGCACCTGACAGCCTTTCCCTCTGCCCGCAGCCAGGGCCCCAGCCAAGCTGATGGCAGACAATGCGGGTGCCCCCCAGGGCACGCAGCCAGGTGGAAGCCGGCACCCTGACAGCCCCTGGAGGTGGAGGGGGAGAAGCAAGGGGAGCCTCCTGCTGGGGCTGGCGGTGAGTGTTACCCCAGGCGCAGGGGGCTCAGCAGGCAGGGTGAGGACGCAACAGAAAGCTGCAGCACGCGCCCGCCTGCTGCCTTGCCAGGCACTGCCCGGGACAGGTGCCCTCAGTCCGCGCCGCGGGGCTGGGAAGGGTCCTGCAGAGAAGCCCAAGGGGCGTGGGACACTGCAGCCCCTCAGGCCACCCGCTGTCCCCCGCCAGGTCCTCCACCTCTTCCTCGGCCTCCTGACCCTGACCTTCGGGACCTTCCTGGCCACCAGCGTCGGGGAGGCTCACCTGGTGGTGCTGAAGTGCTGGTACCCGTTCTGGGGGGCCGCGTCTGTGAGTGGGGGCCGCGGGGGAGAGCACAGCTCAGGGCAGGGGGCCAGGATGCAGCTCCTCCTGGGGGCTGTGAACCTAACCTGAGGGCCACTGAGTCCTGGTCTGGCAGTGCGAGGACAGCTCCTCCTGGGCCCGTGGGAGGAGAACCACCCGCCACCCTCTCAGCGCTCCCCGCCCTGGCTCCCCACGCCTGAGTCCCAGCTCTGAGGCCGCCCTCATCTCCGCAGTCCTCTGTCCCCACTGTCCCACTCTCTGAGCTGTCACCTCCAGGACATCAGCCAGCGCCCCGAGCTCCTAACAGGTGCTCAGCAGGCAAGCACCCAGGGGTGCCAAGTCCCCCAGAGGCCTGGGCCTTGGGCTGCTGTCCTTGGTGGCAGGACTCGGGAGACGGGAGGGCAGTGTCCCACCGCAGAGGGACAATGGGCCTGCAAATCGCGCTCAGGAGGGGCCCGGGGCGTCCTAAGTGCGGCTCCACCAGGTCCCAGCTGTGGGCCCGGGGTGGCCCAGAGGCCAGGATGGCCTGGCTTGGCCAGAGCAATGGCGCCCCTAACCTGCCGGCCACCGGGTTTCTTGGAAAGGGGGGAGGGAATCCATGGGCTTTGGGGAAGCCCAGCTCCTTGACTTCCGGGTCTGCCCCACAGTTCCTGGCCTCCGGGATCTCAGCGCTGGCGGTGGGGAGGTTGCTCAAGTCCTCTCTGGTGAGTTGGTGCCTTGAGGTCGTGCTGGACTTCGAGGGCAGCCGAGCAGGGCACCTCAGGCAGCTGTGGAGGTGACGTCAGAGGGTGCAGGCCGCGGAGGGCCTGGGGCTGAGCTGGGGCCTCTGTCACCCCGTCCTCAGCCGAGAGCCACACCTGGCACAGCCCCTTCCCAGGCGCCCTTGGACCCTGCCTTCCTCCTGCATCCGGGCTCCCCCCTGTGCCCAGGGCCAGCCTCTGTCCCCACAGCCCCAGCGTGGGCACAGTGGCCCAGCACAAGCCGGACAGGCGGAGGTGGGCAGACAGTGGAAGGACGGGCCCTGCAAATCGCGGTCCACAGCCAAAGCCCATGCGGGGCCCTCCGGCCCTCTGCCAGAAGCCCGGGCCCGGCCCTGCTGCGTTTGTGCCCTTGCCCAGGCTGGCACATGGCTGCCCGCCTCCTAGGGGACACAGAGGACAGAAGGACGTCTGTGCGGTTGGCCTGGCAGAGCCTGCCCGGTCCCCACTTCCCCCTTCCTGGGCTGAGGACCCCAGGAGCCCGGGCTGTGCCTAAGCACCAGGACCCAGCTGCAGAGGAGCCCATCCCGGTCTAGATCTGCGGGTCCCCTGTTCCTTCGGTCCTCCACCTGGCAGGCCCACAGGACCTGGGATGGGCATGGGGACGGGGCGGCTTCGGGCTCCTCCCTCTTTCCTGGGCCCTTGGGGTGTCACGCCCCCAGCCAGCTGGCCTCGAGGGGGCACAGTGGCCATGTCCTTCTGCGCCACTGAGCTCCGTGCCCCAGAGCAGCCACGTGCCCCACAGGAGCTGCAGGGTCGCCCTCGGGGTGGGGAGCCCTGCCATGTGCCCAGAGACGGCAGGGCGCTGGTCACCACCCAAGCTCCGGGCAGGGAGGATGAGGACCTGGACAGGGTCCCCAGCTGGCGGCCGGCTCCAAGCACTCCTCTCTGCCTGTGGAAGGCGCTGTGCCTGGCGACGTGCCTCGTCAGCTGCCTCTGCGCCCTGGCCGGCCTCTTCGTCCTCTGCAAGGATCTCTTCCTGGAGACCCCGTTTCCCAGGCCAGGCTGGACACTGTACCCCAACCCCATGGTGAGTGCCCACCGTCTGGGGAAGCCTCCTGCGGCCAGGCCTGTTGCAACGGGGCACTGGCCACGCCAGAGCTCAGCACTGGGAACTGTACGGGGGCTCAGGCCACCAACCCCAGCCTCGTGCGTATCCGTGGGGAAACCAAGGCCCAGAGGGGGAGGGGGCCTGAGGCCGCAGAGCAAATCCAGGTCGCAACCTAGAGCCGCCTGTGCCTCGCCAGGCTGTACACACAGGGACTGCGTCCCCGGAGCCTCCCAGCGGCCGAGCACACCCCGCACTGTCACCCCAGCTTACGGGTGTAAACGCGAGGTCCAGAGAGGCTAAGTTCGTGGACCAAGGCCACACGGCCAGTCAGGCGCGTGGCGACTCCGGGCCCAGCGCTCTCTTCACCCCAGGTCGGCCTCAGCAGGGCTCCGATCCCGGGACCCGCCCTTCACCCCGGCCCACAGCTGCGCACCCGCGGACACGCATGCGCGGACATGCACGCGCGCACTTCCCGGTGCAGGCCAGTGGCCCACCCAGCCGCACAGTGGTCCTCGGCCCCTCTCCCTTCCGCCCTCCCGACTTCCGTACCCCCATCTCTCAGTAGATCTGGTACTGGCTCCCCTGAAGCCACTTTCGGCTCCCCGGGGACCCCATGCGGGCACCCTGCGCACCGGCAGCCCAGGCCTCGCCCTGCTGCAGTCTGAGCCCTGCCCTGCCTGTCCCCTCCACCCCCCAGGCCCACAGCCAGCAGCTAGAGCTGGCGCTGCTGTGCTGCACCGCCCTGGAGGTCCTGCTGCCCGGGCCCACGGCCATCACTGCCCACAGACAGGCCCAGCAGTGGGCACAGGTGAGCCTGCCCAGCCGCAGCCCGGGCCAGAGCACAGGCCCTGCGTTCGGGGAGGGAATGGGGCCCGGGAGGGGAGTGGGTCTGGGGACAGGACACGGGAAAGGGCCACCCGGAGGAAATGCCAGGGGTTCCAGGCCCTTGGCCACCGTGCCGGGCGGCATCCGACCGTCAGGTGGGCACGAAGGGCCTCACAGGGACAGCGTGGGCAGGGCCGGGTGCTGCCCAGCATTGTGGTGACCCCCGGGCGCCAGACGGTCACAAGATGACTCAGCACCAGCTTCCCAGCACCCAGCAGTTCCCTCCTGCCCCGCCGAAGACAGGTAAACTGAGGCTCAGCGAGGCCACACCACTTCCCAAGGCCAAACACCACTGAGACACCCAGGACTCTGCCCACACGAGTCCATCCCACAACCAAGCCCTGGCAGCTGGCTGGTGGGACACAGCCTTCAGACAGGCGGCCAGTACCCCCCACCCAACGACCCCAACCAGCAGGGCGCCCCCAGCACTCATAGTATTGCCTCAACTTTGTTTTTCATTTTTATCAGTACCTGTTTGCCAGGCACAGTGATTACACTCATCATGGGAGTTGCTACATGCACACAACACATCTTAGCTATTTTTTTTTTTTTTTTGGTACCAGGGATCGAACTCCGGTCCTTGTGCTTACGAGGCAGGTGGCAGAACCACTGAGCTAAATCCCCAGCTCTACATCTTAGTTTTTACACCCCTCCATCCCTCCCTCTCTTGACCCACTTCCCACTCGATTTTAGGGGGCTTTGTTTGGGTTTTTGTGTTTTGGGACAAGGTCTCCCTACATGGTTCAGGCTAGCTTTGAACTCACAGCAATCCTCCTGCCTCAGCCTCCCAAGTGCTGATGTGCTCCCCTTCCCATTTGAGAACGCTCTACCTCCCTACTTCCTATTATCTTACTTTGCTCTGATTTGTGTATACTTCGGGTTTCTCACAGAAGGGAAAGCACGCGATGCTCAGGCTTGCGTGTCCGATTTACCCCGCTTGGCTCTAAGGCCTTAGGCCCGTCCCTACTGTGAACGTCTGTCCACTCCCCACCATCCTGAACAAGGGACACGGTGACGCTCACGCCCGTGTGCACCTCTGTCCCATGCTGAGCTTCCACTGGGCCGATGTAAATCCCCCAGGTTTTATTTACCACCAAGCAAGGACGTCCTCTCCTGGGCCTGGCTGTCTGGCAGGAAGTGGCAGAGCTGAGGGAGCTGAGGGAGCCAGGTCTCGGAGGCCAACCCGCCTTTCAGGACAAGGCCGCAGCCCTGCTGTACTTGTTCCTGCCCTGGGTCCTCAGCCTGGGCCAGGACAGGCTCCATGCTGCTCGGGCCGTGTGCTTCTCACTGCTGCACAACTCAGCCCAGAGCGGCTGGCTTCAGACAACAGGGGTGTGATCCTAGGGTCTGAAACGGAGTGGCCAGGGCCCCGACCCCCCGGGGGCTGCACCCCCTCCACAAGGTGCTGGGGAGAATCCGCCCCGCCTCGTCTGGCTGGAGGACAAGGCCGGGCTCGGGCGCTGCAGCACTGGGTTGGTGCCACCCACGCAAGTCGGGGATGAGGACGTCGCAGCTGGGGACGCTGCTGAAGTCAGAAGCCACTTAGCTAGCGTGGGTCCCAGCGAGGAGGGGTGTGGCACAGGCCTGGCCCAGCCCGGGTTAGAGACCCCTCAGGCCCAGTGACCTCCTGCCTCTGTGTCTCTGGGAGCAGGAGAGGACGAGGGCCCCCAACACCTTTGTCAGGACAGGGGGACAGGCACCCCTGGCCCCGTGGAAGCCACTTGCTCTGGAGCCTCGCGCCCCACCGACACGGGCACCTTGAGATTTCCGAAGGGCCCAGGGAGGGCTCTGCCGTCGGCCCCGGGCCACACAGGTGACTCCTTACAGGACGTGGGCAGCTCCCCTCCGGCTCCCAGTGCACCCGTGGAACTCACCCCGGGGCCTCCGCCGTCCTACGAGGAGGTGACCAGAGGTGACACCTAGGGCGAGCAGTCAGGTGAAGAGCCCTCAGCCGCCCCGCCTCCGGGACACACTCCGGCCCTCGCCCTGGCACGGCGGAGCTGCCTCCCAAGGGAAACCACCAAGAGGGGTGTCCCTTCCCCCACAGTGCCCCCCAGCCCCGGCCTCCGTCCACGTGACACTGGCTCTGAGGCTGTCTGGGTTCTCCTGTCTCTCTGTCCCCTCGGCCCTGGCCGCTGGCTCGTCTCCACCCCTCATCTGCCTCTACGCTTCTGTGGCTTTGGAATAGGACACAGGCAGATCTCGCCAGGCCTGACGGGCTGAGCGCCCTTTGCCAGATGGGAGGGCACCAGGGGTTCACAGCCGGGCTCTGGAGCCCCGGGTGCCACCCCAGCGCCACCAGCAGCTGACTGGGCCACAGGACTCGGCCCCTCCCTCCCGGGCCCTGGTGTCTTCCTGTAAACCGGACACGGGGCTCCAAGAGGGCCTGGGGCCCCGATGTTCTGACAGTGACCTCGGCCTCCCCTCCGGGGCAGCGTCCCCTCAGAAAGGCGAAGCCGCTGCTGGCAGCCCCTGGAGGTCACATGGGACAAGCCCACTGTGGAGGCCACAGCGCGCCCCTGGGCAGCTGGTCCCACCCACCATTTTTCTGTTTGTAACAAAGCCGCCTGCGTCATTATCACGCGGGAAAGTGTGGAAATGACCTTCCTGGGACACATGAACACACCCCGCGGGACGTCCCAAGTCTATTAAACCCTAACTTCACAGCACTCCGTGGAAACCAGTTCCTAAGCTCACATGTTCGGGCTGGGGTTTATACAGAATTATTGGCATAGGTTCCATACAGGTTGAGCTCGGCCGAGGTCCCAGGCCCCCGCCTGGTCTGGATCCAAGCCCAGGCCCTTGGGATTCTCACGCGAGGAGGGCGTCGGGATGGGGTGCAGGTGTGCGCACTGCTCCACCCCGGTGTCCAGAGGGCCGGGAGGGCCAGGTGGAGGCAGAGGAGGGTGCGGGGCGAGGGCCCCAGAGCCTCAGGCCTCCTGGCCCCCCCACCTCATCCCCGGCCTCTCTTGTGACCGAGGCATTGGGGGTCACCCTGTTTCAGTGTCCCCCCGCACTTGCTTCGGGGGCCAGCATGGTCTCTGTCCCTGTCATTCAAACTCCCTTGGGACCCAACCACACAGAGGCCATGCTGAGCCCTCGGGGACTGAGCAGCCGCCCGGCAGGTGCCAGCTGTGGAGGTGCTGGGGTCCCTAAGGGGGGCCCCTAACAGGGGATCAAGTAATGCAGGCAGGAAGGAAAGCCCAGCCCTGCAGCCAGGGTCCGGCACTCAGACCCAGGCCCCAGTACTTAGCGGCTGTGCTGCGACCCAGGAGGCACCAACCTCTCTGGTCCTCAGAGCACTCTGCAGAGGACAGCAGGACAAGGGCATCTGCGGTCACGGCCCAGCCCCTTCCGCCCCGAACCCTGGCTCACTCCCTCCGGCCGCGCCCCCCGTGCCAGCATCCACGAGGACTCAGTGTTTCCGGGCGTGCGCTCCCACCGCAGCTTCGTGCTGTCCCCTCCGTGGCTTGAGTGGACACCCGCGAGCCTCGCGCCAGCCGCCCTCGCTGCTCTGCGGACGCGTGTGCTTTGCCGTGGCTCACACCCAGCGCTCGGCACCCACCCCTGCTCCTCAGATGGGGAAACTGAGTCTGCGCCACAGGTAACCGGCCTCGGCCCCTCCACCAGCGCCAGGCGGCCCAGCCCTGGCCCGGCTACTCGCAGGTGACAGGCCGGCCACAGCGGCGCGAAGGCCCTTGCCCTGGAGCCCGGACGCCGCCCGAGCCAGGCCCAGCGCTGCCTGAGCGGGAGCAGAGTGGGCGCCGCGCCGCGTCCTGGGTGGCCAGGCTGCCGCGCGGCCCTGCGGGGAGGGGGTGGCACCGGGCCCGGGCAGCAGCGCCGAGGCCAGCGGGGTCTGCGGGACGCAGGGAATGCCGGAAGGAAGAGCAGGCGGGCCGGCCCTCGCGAGGGTGAGCGGTCACCGCTGGGCAGCGGCCGCCCGCGTCCTCCCTACGCCCGCGCCAGGTGACAGGGCCGCGGGCTAGGGCGGAGCAGCGGCTTCGGGCTCCAGCTCCCCGCCCGCTCCCTCCGGAGCAGGCAGGCAGGCGGCAGGCCGGCCCTGCCCTCCTGACCCGCCAGAGGGCGCGGTGGACGGCCCGAGGCCCTCGGAGCAGAGGTTGGGAGACAGAGCCGCTCCCGGGTCGTCCTGGGCTGCAGCTCTCCTGCGGCCCCCTGGTCCTGCAGCTCCTGGTTGGCTTGCTTCACGCCGTCTTTGGGGGTGTCCCGATCCTGGCCTGGACATCACGGCGCTCCCCGTCACCTACTGCCACCTGCTGCCTGGGCGCGCCTGGGAGACCCCGCTGCCCACGCCCTGGAGGGTGCGGGACCAGCCCAGGGACCGAGCCAGTCTGCCCTTAGCAAGAACCCCGGCTGCCCGGAAGCTCGGTCTGGGGTTCGGAGCAGTTTGCAGGCGTGCTGGGCCCTGAGTCTGAGTCACCTCTTCTGCATCTGCACTTGGGCGTCTCTGAGCAGCCTACACGGTGGCCTCCAGCAGGTGCACGCTCCCCTGAGTGAGTGCGGGCACTGGGGCGACTGGCGCGAACCTCCCCGCAGGGCAGGCCCGGCCCAGCACCTCTTTGCCTGCTCCTGACAGCTCTCTTCCCAGCACAGTGTCCTTGGCTCATAGCACTATCCTCCCGGGGGCTCCCTCTCCCTCTCGAGACACAGGCTTAGCCCACCACAACCGTGTCTTGGCTGCACCTGCAAGGCCCTGTTTCCCACGATAGCCCTGTTTCCTGTTCACGCTCCCAGGAAGTCGGGACTTCAGTGTAGCTTTTGAGGGCCGCAAGCCAAACCCGGAAAGACACCGGATCCCTCTCCTGCCCAGGCCACCCGATGGATTCTGAGACGAAGTTGTCCTCTCTGCTGGCTGCATCCGGGCCTGCTGGGATGCTTCCCCGGGACCAGCGGGAGGTCCCCTGCCCATGGTGCTCTGTCTCCGGCAGATGTGGGCCAGCACCAGGCTGCGCCTGCCCAGTCTGCCAACCGCTGCCCTCAGGGTGTGCGTCCTGGGGTCAGGGCTGGTGGGCAGTGGAAGGGACGGCCAGGCAAGTGCCCGGCCCCTGTCCTCTGGGCACTGTTTAATGCTGCCCCAGGCCCAGACGTCTTCTTTCCTGTCTCCAAGGCGGGCTGGGGTGAGGTAGAACCAGCCTGTGGGGAGTGCAGGGCTCCTCCTCTGTCCCAGGGCAAGGAGTGGAGCAAGAGGCTGCAGCCCCCAGGCTCCTTCCGCGAGTCCCACTAACGACCCCGGGGGGCTGTGACACTGAGCACCCTCTGGGGCTGGGGCCTGCTGGGCAGATCTGTGTGCCCACAGAGGACACTAGCCAGGGGCTGGGAGCAAGGGCCAGGGTCCTCACTGGGCTCTGCTCTGCGCTCTGTGGGTGGAGGTCGAGTGGCTGAGTTCAGCCTGGGATGGCGCGGGCCCGGCCCAGCCCCAGTGCGCCAGCCATGTGACTCTGCAGAGCTCCTCGGGATTTGGGGTCTTGGTGGCATCCTCCGGGGAACAGGGCCAGAACTACCGCGGAATGCGGGGGTGTACCGGGCTCCCGGCCTCCCTCCACCACCGACCCCAGCCAGTCCAGGCGGGCACAGACCGGTTCCCCACTGGCTTCCAGGCGCCCAGGGACGCCCTGGGACTGCTGTCCTTCGCCACCCTGGACCTGTGCCCGGCTTTCTACGTGGCCTCAGGGGCTCCTACACCCCCTTCTGCTGCTCCCGCATGGTGAGCGCTGGGCACACCAGGGCTGCCAGAGTGGGCAGAGAGGCAGGAGGGTCAGGCTGAGGCAGAGGCCGCCCCCGGCACCGACCACACAGCAGCTCAGGAGCAATTCGTGGGCAGGGCTCTGGGCCCCAGCTGGGTCAGTGCCCCTCGGGACAGGCCAGTGACCACCTCCTTGTGTCGTGGTGCGGAAGGCGAGGCCCTGGGACTCAGTGGCCTGGCTGGGCCCTCTCTAGCCCCACGGCCCAGGCATGTCCCCTGGGCACCTTCCCCTCCCAGTAAGGAAGAGTCCGTCACTCTAAGAGGGACCCTCCTAGACCTGGCGTCTGCAGAGGGTGGGGCCGGTCACAGGGCCTGCAAAGTTCTGGAAGGGTGATGGGAGGGGCTGGCTCGCCCTTCCTCTGCCCCTGCAGTACCTGAGCCCAGTGGAGCCCACGCCTGACTGCCCAGGTCGCCCCAGAGAGCCCCACCACAGGTTGGGACGCAGCCCCCAGGCCCCCCAGGCCACGTGCTGCTCCTCTGAGGAGCTCGTGCCCAGGGTGCGGGTGCTGAGGTGCTGCCCCCTCTGGTGCCGGCCTGCACCCCTCAGCAGGTGGCCCCGCCTTCACACCCAGCTCTGCCCCCCGCCCCTCCACCCAGCCCCAGCCCTCTGTGCAGACCCCAGCATGGAGTGGGGCCTGCCCCTCACCTCCTCGCCACGGCAGCTGCTGTACAGGCCAACAGGGCTCAGACCTGAAGCCGGGCGTCTGTCCATGTGCAGGGCAGCGACCCTGGCACCCATGTCCACACTGCGGCTGACACGCAGGGCCGGGGTCTGGCTGAGCTTCCCCGTGACCAGCCTGCACCTGCTCCTGCAGCCCCGAGTCCTGGGCCAGGCATCCAGGAGAGAGGCCATAGGGAAATAGCAAAGGAGAGCAGACTTGGCTTAAGGAAAGACAGTAACGCCTGAACTTCAAAACCACAAGTGAGCAGCAACAGCAGTTAGGATGGGGCAGTTTCCACGCTTGGCCACACGTGAACCGGTTTTGGGGCAGACGATTTTAACCCGTGGGCTGTGTTCTAGGGTGGGTGGATCAGCAGTGTGGGGTCCCCTTGGGGTTGCAAAGGCCGAGCCCCAGGGGACTGGACTGACCCCACCAGAGGGTTCACATCAGGTGGCCCTGGCTGGAAGGGTTTGTCTTGTGTATTTTACCACAATAAAGATCCACAGACTTTCAGGACCGTGGGTGGGAGTTTGGGATGCAGTCCACCCACCCAGCCCGGGAAGCAGCACCCCAGGGGGCAGGTGACCGGGTGAGGACCCCAACCCAGCAGGGATCCACCCATGACACCTACAGGAGGAAGAAGAGGCCTTGCTAGGTGGAGAGGGGGTGACGGGAGCCCTCTTTGGACGTTCTTTCATTTTCTTCAAGTTTTCATCTTCTAGGAGTCAGGGAGGGTTTTCAAAATGCCCTAAGTTCCACCCCAGGTAGAAGCCTTTATCGGAAAGCAAGGCTCCGGCCAGGGATGTAGCTCAGTGGTTTCGCCACCTGCTGCGCAAGCGCAAGGACCCGAGTTTGATCCCCAGTACCAAAAAAAAAAAACCCTAAAAGCAAGGCTCAAGGCCAGATGTGGTGCTGCACACCTGTAATCTCAGCACTGGGGAGGCTGAGGCAGGAGGATCACCTTGAGTTCCAGGCCACACTGGGCTACATAGTGAGTTCAAGGCCAGTCTAGACTGCGTAGCGAGACCTGTCTCAAAAACAAGCTCCCAGTCCTCTGGGCCACACCTTCCACAGCCGCCAAAGGCCCCTCCTGCCCTACCTCACAGAGCTGCAGGTAGCAGGTGTGTGCAGAGAGAGACCTCAGGGATTGGCTCATGAGGCCTGGTGGGTCCAAATCCAACCCGGCAGACCAGGGGCTGGAGACCCAGGAAGGGCTGCAGTTCCAGGCCAAAGGCATCTGGGGCTGTCATCTCCTGCCCAGGGACACAGGCTTTGCTCGGCTCGGGCCCTCGACTGATTGGGGAAGGCCCACCCCACCACAGAGGGTCCAGTCCCCGGGAATGTGACTCTCATGCAAACAGCATCTTCACAGAAACATCCTAAGTAACCAGACACCGCTGGTCAATCCCACCCGTCAGACCGGCCATCACCCGCCTCCCTCCCCGCCTGGCGCCAGGGTGCCCCAACTCTGTGAGCCAAACCCCACCCTGCACAGAAGCGGGGGAGTCTCAGGAGGGTGACTGGGGCCTCCAGCAGCGCTCCTGTGAAGTGGTCCGCGATGAAAACTATTGAGCGCCCTTGCACCAGGCACTGGCACTGTGTCCCTGCCCCGGGTGGCAGTGGGCCCCAGGCCACTGTCCAGGCTCAGGACTCCAGACCGACCTCCAGGACACTGCCACGGGAAGCGTGAGGCAAGGGGCGCCTGCTCTCAGCCTGGGCCTCTGAGAAGCAGCCCCTCACTCACCAGCGCCTGAAGTGTCTGCAGGCACGGCTTGGGCAAAGCCCACGGAGCCCCTGGTGTGGCGGATCAGCAGTGAGGCCCAAGGCGCCTGCGCCAGCTCTGCAGGACGGTGCCCAGCCTCCTGGGCTCCAGGCACAGGCTCCCTGTGAGCTCCCAGCCCTCAGGATCTGGCTGCACCACCCTTATATGCAGCTCAGACCCGAACTCCCAGGCATTTCTGGGCAAAACCCCATTTCCTCGTGTGAATTTGTCACCAGGCTGGGCTGGGCAGGCTCGCTGGCTCCCACCGCAGCAAAAGAATCTTCAGGGACGCTGGGAAGGAGGCGCAGTGGGGTGTCAGGCAGACCGAGGCCCGGAGGAGAGGCCAGCACGGTATGGAGCTTCCCTCGAGGGGTGGGAAGCTGCGGGCATGCTGCCCTCAGGAGGGTCCCAACGGTCATGTCACGGGCGTGGTGGCCCGGTTTGTTTCGGTTCTGCGGTTGCTGATTTAAACACTCTGCGATTCCTGGGGGTGCAGACTCGGCCCCTTCCCCTGCCCTGCCGTCTGCACTGGGCCCCGAAGCTGCTGCTGCCTGCAAAGTGCGGTTGTCAGTGTTGGCTCCTTTCTCCTTGCCAGCTGTCCTGGGTTCCTCCTGTCCGACCCCGGACTGAGCCTGGTGAGCATTCCCGCCCCACGTTGACCACTTAGGGGCGCCTGGCACGCCCCACTTTGGACGGAGGAAGGAGCCGGCCTGGAGAAGGCGGCCGTGCGTGCGCTGGCGCCGGGAGAGCCGCTGTCAAGGGCAGCGGACGTCGCTGGCATCGCCCGGAGCCCGCGGAGCACCCTGAGGCGCTGGCGTCCCCTCCACAGAAGCCCCCACAGGCAGCGGCTCAAGGGTCAGGGGGCCCCGGCACTCCCAGCAGAGGCCACCAGGGGCGCTGTGGCATCGAGCTCCGAGAGAGGAACGGAGCGGGCTAGGAGGGGGCCCCGAGAAAGGCGGGGTCAGGGACCCACCGACACCCGCTCCTCCGCTTGGGGCCACCCTGAGCCCCTCGCTGCGGGCAGTACTTGCGGCCTCTGGGACACCAACATCTTCCACGTGAGCAGTGAGTGCCCCGGGGCTGCAGGTGTGCACGGCCCAGCAAGGCCCAGAGCAGGCCAGGCCCGCGGGGGCGGCTCCTCCCGGGTTCCCACAGGAGCAGCTGGTGATGCCCGGTGACGGCCCAATTTCCCATCCTGGGAAAGGAGCTGCCCATTTGTCCTTCCCGCCCGCTCCGTGAGCTCTGCAGGCCAGAACCCATTTCTGGCAGAAGGTTTCTGAGGCACCTGGGTGGCTTTCCGGTTCCTCTCCGCCCGTCCAGCCTGTGCACCCCGGGTCGCCGCCTCCGGGAAGCCCCACAGCCTCCCTCATCTTGCTGAGCAGGGACCTGGGACAACTGGAGGCCTCGTCCCCTCTGCCACCTGCTTTGGTCCCTGTGACACCAAGCGCACGCCAGCAGCAGCAGGAGGTTTGCTTGGAGCAAGTCTCAGAGGCTAACTGAGGCTGCAGCCTTCTAGGAAGAGCCAGGGTCAGAGCCCCAGCACAGACCCCAGGCCCCGGTACAGACCTCTTTGCTTCCCACCGCACGGTGGACGAGCCTCTGTCCCGGAAGGGCAGCACCTACCCACCCTAATGACTAAACGTGGGGTGGGGTGGAATTCTCTCAGGGGTCTTTCTCAAGCTCTGTGCCCATGTTTCACCTTCACTCAGTCATTCAACAATTGCTTCTGAGCGATTGCTAAGTACCAAGAGTGGCTCCGGTTTGGTGAGCACTGCAAGAAAGAAACAGGAAGCAAACTCTGTCCCAGCCCTGCTATCCTAGCCTGTGGGAGTTGGGAGTACAGCAGGAAGCAGATTCTTAGTTACTTTCTCGTTGCTGAGACAAAATTCCCAACACCCAGAGTTAAAGGAGGACAGGTTTACCTCAGCTCAGTGTGGAGGTTTCAGTCTACAGTTGGCTGGCTCCCAGGCAGGGTGGTGTAGCAGGGGGAGACAGTTCGTGGTGGGAGGAAGGTAGCAGAGCAACAAGGGAGGACCACAGCCTTTCTGTCCCTTCTACCTTATCCAGGCTACTCAGGGCGGGCAGCACTCCCACCCTTAATCCCAGTGCCCCTGAGTCCCACACTGCACCATGCATTGATCCCTGCCTCACACACTCCAGATCAGCCGCCTCTGAAAAGCCATAACCACATGAGATCCAGTCTGCCCGGAAGTCCACATCATCAATGCCAATCATATTTTCCCTGGGAAACACTGCACTCACTGACTGTCCCCCTGACACAGATGCCTGACAGTCAGCAAGCCCCTCCCAACCGGTCCAGCTGCTGTGTAACAAACAGCCCCGAGACTCGGCAGCAAACAGCCAAGGCCTTGGGCCCATGCGTGTTGTGGCACGGATCCTGGACAGGGAGAGGCCTTCCCTGTTCCAAGGTTCCTGGCACTTCTGCAGATCCCAGAGTCGGGAGGGACCTGGCAGGTGGGCTGCAACTGTCCGGAAGCATCTCTGTTCCCACCAGTGGGTGACATAGGCTCCTGCTGGCCTCCTTGTGTCTGTCCACGTGGGAGGACACGGATGAGCTCCCTACATGGCAGCTGAGTCCCAAGCCCCAGCGCAGTGGGACCAGGTGGATGTCGTGGTGCCTCCCGGTGCAGCCTCACACGTCTCCTGGAGACAGGTGTGTTGCAGTGGGGGCTGAGCCCACGCGGTTCTCGGCGAGGGGACAGGGACATCATTGTGCGGCCCGGGACAAGAAGAGCGAGCAGGTGTGCCAGCCTAGAAAAATGCTGTCTTCTGCAGCCCAGGTTTCGATGTCCCCAAAAGCGGGCTGTCTAGATCTACCCAGAGTCATCTCAGAAATGGAGAGCTAAAACAACCAAGCAAGTGGAGATCATATCTGGGTGTTGTGTAACATTCCACTCTGAGCAGAAAATAAAAAAGAGCAGCAGAACGGCACAGGCGGTGATCACCCCCGCCCTGTGGGGACGGCCTGGAGTTTGCAGCTTATCTCAAAAACGGGAAAACATGGACATTGCTAGAGAAAGAATTTGTTCCAGATTTAAATCAAAGGCTTCAAACACAGGCGAGGGGGGTGGCTGAAATCGCACGCGGTTAGTGAGCAGAGTTCTGGACGCAGACGCGCACCGTGCCCGCGTCAGCTGCCCGCCCCACAGAGTTTGCACCTCTGATAACCAGCGCTGCCCTGGGATGAAATGAGATAAAGCTGCAATCGCCCTTCACGGGTGGCAGCTATCCCTCACCACAAGGAGGCTGGAATCGTTTTAGGGTTCTTAACCACTGGGCTATGTGATGTCCTCTCCAATCCATAAATGGTGCTCTTGAGGAAACGGTCTGCTCGTTCCCGCAGTGGCCTTTTGGTGGCACCGGCAGGACGTGTAAATGACAGCCTGGACAGTGAGCCACTCCGGCCCTGCGCCCGGGCCTTGGAAGTGCTGCCCTCGGGGAGGCGTGGCACCAGCCCAGTCTGTACCTCGGTCAAGGCAGAGCTGGGGCTGGCTAGGACAGGAGGCGGTGGACACAGCAAGAGTCCCCCCAGACAGTGGGGACCCAGGCGCCCTGTGGCCAGGGAAGGGGCCTCCTCATCTGCCCACTGTGCTCTCCCTGCGCCGAGGCCAGATGTCCACAGGCTGCCGTGGACGGGGACGCCCCATTGGCCAGGAGGCCCTGGGGACGGACAAAGCTGCAGAGAAGCCAAGGGTTAGAGGAAACGAGAGGGGAGGGACAAGTAGACAGGGGAGAAGTAAGTCACTGTGCAACTCCGTAACCACCCGTGTTTGAGGGACTGAGAGTTGTGAGTGTGAGTGTGCGTGTGTGTGTGTGTGCGCGCGCGCACGCGCCCGGCTGTGCTGTCCCTCGGCTCGCCTGTGGACACAATGAACCCCCAGCTGTCAGCCTCTGGCAGTATGTGTTTGGAGGTTGCAGCTCGCCCACCCAAACCCAGGCCCAGGAAGCTGGGAGTGTTCCGATTCCAGTGTGTCCCCCGCCCGACCCCATCCAAGCAGCAAGTGTCATTGCCATTCCTGAGGGCCTGTCATTGGGCAAACTTTGGATAAAATTTTGCCGACTAAATAAATGAGAAAGCAGCTGTGAGCTCAGCCCTCGTCCTGGTGCAGGCGAAGATGGAAAGCGCTTCACCCGCTTGACCCTCCAGGCCACTGAGCCTGAGTCTCCCTCAGCCAGCTCCATGCGGAGCCTGTGGAAGTGCATGGCCTGGCTGCACTGGTCGGGTGGTCTCAGAGGGAGCCCTGGGATGTGCGTGTCATTACACAAGGGTTACAGCAGCCGCCTGCAGCTGGAGCCCAGAAACCAGGAGCTGGAAGTCACAGAGCAGGAGGGACTGAGGGTGCCGTCTCAGACCCCGGCTGGCCAGGCGTCCCCAGTGGGAGTCCACATTGAAAGGCTGAGGCAGCGGGCATCTGGCTCCACAGCTGCAGCAGCTGCAAGGCGTCCGCACAGGCCCAATCCAGTCTGTGCAGGTCCAGAGCTCCCGCCTCGGGCAGTGCCACCACGTTCATAGTGGGGCCCACTCAGTTCATTGACCCACACACCGTCGCCTCTGGGGAGACCCTCACGACCTCCCAGTGTGCTTCACACGTTCCCGGACCTCTCTCCAAGCAGTCAGGGGACAGCCAAGATTGACCCTCACAGCAGCCGGCCCCACACACCCGAGCCCTGATCCCAGGCCAGCCTCTGACCGACCCTGCTCTGGCCGGCTGAAGTTGGGGCAGGGCTGCTGGAGGCACTGGGGCCAGGCTGGGAGGGGCGGGAGGTGCCACACCCCCCCTTGGGCATCCACCTCCCACCTTCGCAGGCGTGCATTTCCCAGTCACCCTCCTGTGGCCAGCTCAGGAGGGGGACTGTCCTGGAGGCTGCCAAGGAGGACTGGTCCCCACCATGCACCCCCCACCGTCAGGGACAGCTGGGCCCCTTCCTGTTTCAGCAGAACCTGCAGATGCTGTGAGACACTGCAGATAACTGCTATCCCCTGGTGACTGCAGGCCCCAGCTCTGCAGAGGGGGCCTTCCAGCCCAGTGGGCAGAGCCCTCTGCACACTGCAGGGGCCCAGTCACACTCCCAGCCGTCGACCACCTGCCCTCTGCTGAGGTCAGGACCAGAGGCCGGGCTGGAGACGAGAACCGGCCAAGCACCTCTGCCCTGCTCCGCTCCTAACCTGGGGACTCAGGAGCAGCTGTTCACACCGCAGAGAGGGAGGGGACAGCATGGAGGAGGGGCTGCACCCCGCTTGGCCAAGCAGGACGGAGGGACGGGAGGTCCTGCACTGTCCACAGCTGACTGCTGGGTCCGAGGTCTCACAGCAAACTTGTGCAGAGGTGTGGCCCATGCCGTGCCTGACTCCAGAGCCTCGGCACCAACAGTAAAGCACAGGAAGGCTGAGGTGCCAGCCCAAAGTCGGGAGCCACTCATGGAGGAGCGCGGCCCAGGGCTGCAGAGCGGGCCTGCGCAGGGGCCTTGAGGTCTGGTCCGGGTCCGCACACAGGAAGGAGTGCAGGCGGCAGGGCCTGGCAGTGCTGAGTCGGCAACACACGTCAAGGTTACTCGAGCTCTGCTGACTCGACTAGAGGAAACCAGCACCACCTCACCGATGGACCGAGATAGGAGACAGGAGATGCAGCCCCATCCCAGGCCCTAACCTCCGCCCAGCTGGCAAGCCGAAGCCCAGAGGCTCCAAAGTGCCCAGGGCCCTGCTCAGACACACCTGTCACTTCCTCCCTGCCAGGCCTCCTGGGTGCCCACTTGGTCCCGAGGGCGCCAGGCCAGGACGGTGACTGTCAGCCCCAGCTCCATGCTCCGACAGTGTTTGTTGAATGACTGGACAGACCCTCATCAGGACCAGGTCACCTTCATCGCAACAGAGGCTCGAGCCTGCTGGGGTTTCTGGGGGATGGCAGAGAAGCTCCCCTCCTGCTCCCCAGAAGGCGAGGAAGCAGAGATGTGTGCGACAGACAGCAAAGCAGTACCAGGAACAGCAGGTTCCCAGCAGCCACTGTCACATCAAGCTCCTGTGACAACACCAAGTGTCTCCCCTAGGCTCCTGCCCATGACAAGGACAAGCTGAGCTCGTGGGAGTGGGGGCTCTGGGCCAGAGCTCCCCTGAGGCTGGGTTACTGAGGGCCTGTACACGCAGCTGAGGGAGCCTCGGTCCACTGAGAACCCTCTGCCACACCACCCTGTGGGAACCTGAGATTGCCCAGGAAGTGCTTTTGCAGGGTCGGGGTGGGTCCATCAGCACTTGTGAACGGTATCTCCAGCTAGGACAGGAGGCAGGAAGTGGCAGGAGCCACAGAGGCCTCGACATCCACACGGGCGTGGTTCTGAGGGCTGCACACTTGGGGCTCCAGGCCGGGCAGGGCATCTAAGTGACCAGCAGAGCCCCTCTTCTGAGCTGGGTGAGGGGCCCGAGCTGCTCCTGCAACAGGGCCTCGCTAAGGGAGGGACAGAGGCAGCGGAACCGGCCCCTGGCTCAGGAACAGGGAGGGGCAGTCCCAGGAGGGCTCGGGCTGAATTTGTCCTGATTCACTGGGCCGCTGTGCGGTGGTCCAGATTCTCGGCCGCTCCTCTGTCCTCAGGAAGCTGTCTGGGCCTCCTCTCCCCGCCTCCTCCGCCCGGTCTGACCCCTGCTCAGCGTCAGCAGACTCAGCTGTAGCTGCGCCCTGGCCTTTCCCCTTTGCCCCCAGCATCCTGGGACGACTTCCCAGGCCTCTCAGGAGCCCAGCCGGAGACACAGTGGCTTCTAAAAGCAGCCACTGGGCGTGGGCGGCGGGGCCCTGGGACTCCAGAGGCCACCAGAGCTGAGAACAGAGCTGGGAAGAGCGGGAGTGCACGGCCCCTGCCACAGCTGGCTTCCCAAGAAGCAGCAAGCCGGTCAGGGCATCGGGGTCTCAAGCAAAGGGACCTCAAGGCAGCCTTCTCTAGGCACAGGCCTAGGCGCGGCCCTAGCTGTGACAGAGGCCTCCCCTGAGCGGAAGGGGGGCAGGCTCAGGCGCAGGGGCAGAGCCACGGGCCGCCGCGAGCGAGGTGGCACGGACCCCACCTGCTCTGGAGGAGGCAGCAGGTGGCGAGGTGCCCGGCGCGACCAGGTGGGGTGCTGCACCGCCGCCTCCCCTTCTCTGCTACGGGATGCACTGGCAGGGTGTGGGCACCATCTCCCCTCGGGGAGGCTCGGGCCCCCGTGGGCGCACCAAGCTGTCAGTGCATCACCTGCAACAAGCAAGTGAGGAAACGGAGGCCCAGCCGCATGAGAGGACCTTCTTCCAATCCTCCTCTCTCCTCCACCTGGGGCCCCCTTTCCCTTCTCTGCACGCTCTCCTTTACCCCCAGGAAACGCCATTTGCAAGAAAGGCGGGCGCGAATTCCAGCAAAAGCACACGTTTGTTCATCACGGGCACGGCACACTGCGCATGCGCTTGCCAGGTCCCTCCCACCCCGCCCCAGCCAGACAACCCCTCTCGCCCGTCACCAACATGGCCGCCTCGGCGACAGCCCTTCCTGCACGCAAGGGCCGGCGGTCTCTGACGTCATCGGATGGCGCCGGTAATACCCGGGTAGGAGAAGGCTGCACGTGGACTCTGGTTTGCAAACTTTCGGGTCGGGCGATGGACACCCCCCTAAGGCGCAGCCGGCGGCTGGAAGGACTGAAGCCCGAGGCCACCGAGAACCTTGCCTCAGCTGGGCGGGTGAGACGAGCCCTTGCGAAGTTCGAGTCAGGCCCAGAAGCAACGCAGCAGCCCGGCCCGGGGTCCCCGCCACGCCCGCCGGAGAGCAGCGTGGGACCGCCCGGCCTGCCCCGCGGTGCAGACGCGGGGTCTCCCCGGGGGCAGCGGGGTCCAAGCCCGGAGTCGCCTCCGAGACAGCCAGAGGCGCGTCCTGAAGCCCCTCAAAGCGAGGAGTCGCCGGGGTCCCCCCCTCGACACCTGAAGTCGGGCCCGGGGTCACCTGAGCCTGAGCCGGGCCCGCCAGCGCCGGGCCCCGAGCCCACGCAGCCACCCCAGGAGCAGACGCCCCGGGCACCCGGCTCCTCGAAGGCCCGGCGGGAGCTGAGCGCGCCGTGCCCGGCCGCGGAGACCGTGTCGGGCGGCCTCGGCGCAAAGAAGCGACGGGGACCTTCCGACCAGACCCCAGCGTCCAAGAAGCTGAAGCGGGAGGAGGAGGAGGCGCTGCCCGCGATCCCTAAGGGGAAGCCCAAGTCCGGGCGCGTGTGGAAGGACCGATCCAAGAAGAGGTGAAGTGGGGGCGCCGCCTGGGGAGGCCCACTCAGGGAGGGCGTCGCCTAACAGGTCGAGACCAGAATGGGGCCACGGGCCCTGGGATCCCCGGCCGCCCCGAGGCCGTTTCCGTGAGGCTTTCCTCCTGGGGCTGATGGCCCCCCGTAGCACCTCTGCCTCGGATCCACTGGACAGACGTCTACTGTTGTCTGCCTGCGTGTGTGGTGAGGGAGGCAGAATCCAGTCATCCAGCTGTGAGCCCGGTGGGCACAGCGAGGTCTTCCCGCCGCCCGCTGTGACGGGTACTGGCCCAGGTGATGCGGGCCAGCTGCGCTGAAGACGCGCACGCGCTAGGACTTCCCGGGAAGTAGAGGGGCTCGGACGAGCTGCAGGTGTTGTCTCTATTGTGGCCTCGCCTTGCCGACCGGTGTTCTGTTATTCTTGCTACCTCTGGGCAGACGGAGGCTCAGGAGGCCAAGTGGTGGTAGTCGCAGGCCCGAGCCCCGATCTGAAGTCAGATCCGTGTCCCAAGTCCCTTTCCCGCTCCCTGTTGGCTGAGCTGCCTGGAAGTCTTCTCGGCTCTCGCTCTTCTTGGCTCTCGGCGCTGAGGGCGAGGTGAATACCTGCTGGGTGATGGAATGAAGGAGCTCCCCAAGAGACAGCGGGGTGCAATCCACACTTCTGGCTATGGGGATCCCAGGCAGAGCCGCAGTGGTGGCTGGAGGGCCGGGGAGGAGGACGCTGCCCCCAGCGGGCCCCTGTGCGGGTGTCCTCTGGTTGCACCCTTCGAAGCCCAGGCATTAAGTGTTGCCCCGTCACACACACCCGTTAAACAGGAGAAGCTGAGGCTGGAAACAGCGTGAACCTTAGGGCCGCTTCTCAGTGCAAGCACATTCTGTGCCCTGCAGCGGCCTGTGAGGAGGCCCTGTTGGGCAGCTCGCTGACCACGCCTGTGCTCTAGAAGTAGCAGCATAGCGTCCTGTGGCCCGGTGTCCCCAGGGTCCTGTCACCTCGGCCCTGTGGGGTCCCTACCCCGGTTTGGGTGCCCAGCTCTGGGGCAGGAGTGCTGGGGTCTGAGGCCAGCAGTGCAGGGAAAAGAGAACCAGACTCATGAACACGACAAGCAGAAGGGCAGCGTCAGGCCTGCCGTGATGTGGGGGCCGGTGCAGGGAGCGGGGACACCCCACAGCCTCGACTGGGCTCCAGCCCGGGCGTCTCGGTCTCATCTTGTTTTTACTTTTTATTGTGGGGATTTCACGCACACAGCACAGGAGGGAGCGTAGTTTAATGGGCCCGGGTTCCCATCACCAGCTTCAGCAGTTCTCAGCGCTGGCTCTTCCTCTCTCCCTTTTCCTGGCTATTTTAAAGCACACCCTCGATGCCCCATCTGCCGGGCGCCCAGTTTTCCTAGAACTCTGGAATGAGCCCACCTGCCCAGGGCCCTGATGCCCGCACGAGGGTGGAGACGGGACCTGGGAGAGCACTGAGCCCACTCGCCCTGCCTGGGAGGGGCGGCCCCTGCAGGGGTGAGCGCCCATCCCAGGGTGTCCTCCTGTGGTGTCCGCAGCCAGACTCCACGGTCACTGAGGGGCACGTGTCCTAGCCAGCACCTGGACAAGGGCGTCAGCTGTGCTGAGCCCCGCCCTGCTCTGCCCTGTGCGGGTGTGGCCCATCCACCCAACTTCCTGTGAGTGACCACGCTGACCCCTGGCCCCAGGTTCTCCCAAATGGTTCAGGACAAGCCCCTGCACACATCCTGGAAGCGCAAGATGAAGGAGCGGCAAGAGCGGCAGCTGGCCAGGGACTTCGCCCGGCACCTGGAGGAGGAGAAGGCACGCCGCCGGCAGGTGAGGCCGCCCGCTGCTGTCCCGGCCAGGCTAGTGTGGTTGGAGCCCGGGGCCATCACTCAGGCTGCTCCCGTCCGCGCCTGTGCACTCTCATGGCACGGGAAGCCATGCAGGCTCCTGCTGTGCCCCTCTCCTGGGAGGCGATGGTTGGTGACACTGTCCCTGGATCGGGGTCACCAGGGGCTGGGCTTGGTTGGTGACCGCAGGGCACTGGACCAGTCATACAATGCGGCCCGCCCCTGAGGAAGGCGTGTCCCCAGCACTCTGTCCCCCACCAGCCTGGGCCCGGGCCCCGAATGCTGAGCCCTTATCTCACTTTCTGCGCAGCCTGCTCTGCTCTGAGGCGAGAGCCGCCCCGGGTCCCCAGACAGGAGCAGGACTCACTGCTTCCCCTTTCTCCTGGCCTGCACTGCCGCTCTCACTGGGCTTGGGGGACTGGGGCCAGGGTGCAGGGGAAGCTCCCAGGGTCCCTACCCTGGCTCAGTGTGTAATGAGCTTCCCTCCACAGTGGGCCCCTGGGGTCACTCCCTGGGGCTCCCCAGAGCTTCCTGGGCCACCACCCTGACACCCCCTGGAGCCCAATCGGGGGCCTCTCCCTCCCTGAGACCAGGGTCCCACGGCCTCAGTTTCCCCTCCCTGTGTGTCCCGTGTGTTCCAGGAGAAGAAGCAGCGCCGGGCTGAGAACCTGAGACGCCGCCTGGAGAATGAGCGGAGAGCGGAGGTCGTCCAGGTGGTGAGTGCCCCGGCAGCCTGAGGTGGGGCAGCCCTTCCCGGGGACAGGGCCAGCGCCCCGGCCACACTAACACCCCGACTCCCACCCCAGATCCGCAACCCCGCCAAGCTCAAGCGGGCGAAGAAGAAGCAGCTGCGCGCCATTCAGAAGCGGGACACGCTTGCCCTGCTGCAGAAGCAGCCGCCCCGCCGGCCAGGGGCCGAGGCCTGAGCCCGCGTGGACACTGGGCAGCGCCTCTGCCATAAGGACCTTGGCCCGGGGCTGCTGGCCTCTGAGGGCTCTGGAGGAGGCTGGGGTTCAGGCCCTGACCACCTGTCCTCCCCCAAATGCCTTCCACCCCAGTACCGTAACTGGTGACCACTGTGTGCCCAGGCCTGGGGTTCCGAATCCAGCGTCCCCACCCGGCTGGAAGATTAGGGTGGGAAGCTGGGGGGGGGGGCGCCCTCTTCCCGGCAGAAGCCCTGAAGGGCAGAGGGGGCCACACCCGGCCACCCCGCAGCAGGGAGCTATTTATTGCGGGGCGCTGTGTGCAGGGCCAGGACGAGCAGGTGCAGACCTGTATCCCTGCCCTCGGGCTCTTACCCGGGAAGAGAAGCAATAAACAAGTGAGCTTGGTGTGCTGAGCTGGGGTGCTGCCCGGAGGGCGGGGAGGGGCCGAGACCTCTGTCCCCAAACAGGAAGCGCCACGCCCTCTGTCCTCAGGAGATGGCAGCTGTGGGGGCCCACAGGGTCACTGGTGGGTGCTGCAGAGGCCTTGGGGTGACAGCACCCTGAGTGCAGCCCACACTGGGCTCCGGACTCGGCGGGTGCCCTGTGGCCCTGAAGTCCGCACCTCCGGGGGGGGGGGGGTGTAGGGGGACGCGGAGTGTCGAGCTGGGGCTGTTGGGGCCGCGCCTGAGAGATGTGCTCGGGCCGCCAGCCTGCTCTGGAATCCCCCCCACCTTTGCCTAGCATCGCTCCAAGCGTGGCCCCGCGGTGCTGCTGGAAATGCAGACTCCGCTGGATGCGGTGGTGCCCGCCTGCCAGCCCCATGCCCCTGGATGCTGAGGCAGGGGGATCTCACGTTTGAGCAAAGTTAGTGACTTAGACCCTACCTCAAAACGAAGGGCTGGGAGTGCAACGGCTGTGCGGCCGCCCGCAGAGCCGCCCTGCTGTGCCCCGGGAGCCCCGAGACTCAGGCACGTCCGAGGCTGAAATGCAAGCGCCACTTCCGCGCACTTTTATTTCTGCAAGGATCGGAGTCCCGTGGGCCACTCGGGGCTCGGTTTCCTGGGAGGCTGAGCGGAGCCGCTTGCCGCGCCCTACCCGGAGGTCGAGCGGGGCCCGTCGCTCCCCAGGGCCGCGGGCCCCCGCAGCCAGCGGAGCAGGGCGCAGCGCCCGGCCGAAGACAGCGACGGCGAGGAGGCCGCGGCGGTGACCCCGGGGGAGGAGCGGCGGCGGCGCGAGCCCGCCTCGCCGTCGTCCACCAGCACGCTCTCGAGCACGGCGCGCAGCGAGCGGCGCAGCTTGCGGCCCACGTCAGGGCAGGTGAGCACGTAGAGCAGCGGGTTGACCACGCTGTTGATGAAGGCCAGGCTGGTGACGTAGGGCAGCCCGCGCCAGGCCAGCGGCCGCAGGGCCGGCACGACGTGCGCGCGCGCCTCGAGCAGGCTGAAGGCGTGGTAGGGGCCCCAGCAGAGCGCGAAGGCCGCCACCGCCGCCGCCACCAGGCACGCGAAGCGGCCGGGCCGGAGCCCGGCTTGGGGCCGGCGGCGCAGGCGCGCGCTCAGCACGGCGTGGCTGGCGGCGATGTCCCCCAGCGGCAGCACGAAGGCCAACAGGAACTTGCTGCCCGCCAGCGCCGCCTGCCGCCGGCCGCACGTCGCCGCGGGGTCGCCGCCCGGCGCCAGCGCCAGCACGTCGTAGTAGCACATGGTGCGGCCGTCGCGCCGCGGGATGGTATCGCGGAACACGAAGTAGGGCGCCGTGTTGAGCAGCGCCACCGCCCACAGCGCCGCGCCCACCGAGCGGTGGTTCTGTGCCCACACCGGGTACACGACGCGCACGCAGCGGTCCAGGCTGATGGTGCTGAGCAGGAAGCCGCTGGCGAACATGTTCAGGAAGAAGACGGACGAGTACAGCTTGCAGAAGGCCGGACCAAGCTCCCACGAGTGCCCCACGGCCAGGAAGTAGGTGAAGAAGGGCAGCGAGGCGGAGGCCAGCAGGTCAGACAGCGCCAGGTGCAGCGCCCAGGTGGTGACCACGGTCTGGCGCATGCGGCAGCCCACGACAAACACGATGAGCGCGTTCTCCACCAGGCCCAGCAGCGCCACCAGCCCGTGCAGCGTCACCGACGCGTGGTCCATGTAGCGCAGGCTGGAGTTGCCGTGGGCCTGCAGCCGGCTCATCTGCTCCAGGACCGGGCACAGCAGCCGCAGGGAGGCGTTGGCCATGGGCGGCCTGCGGGCGGGAAAGGGGCCGCCGTGCTCAGGCTCAGTCCGTGGCTTGGTCCACGGGAGCAGCGCGGTTCTGCCGCGCGTGGTCCCGGCCCCGCCGAGGGGTGGCTCCGTGTGCAGCGCCCTCCCGACCGCGGGCAGGACAGGAAATGAGATCGGCGGGAGGAAGCGCACGGGCCGCGGGCGAGAGCACCTCCCGGGGGGCTGCGGCCAGGGCCCATGGTCCCCAGCCGGTGCGATCTTGGGGGCGTCCCGCATGGAGCACCCGCCGCCGGGTCGCCTGACAGATGCCGGTCACGGGCGCCGGCGATACCAGCGCCTCGTCCCTCGCTGCTCCGAGCAAGGTAATGGGTGCGTCCTGCAGAGCCAGCGCTGCTCATGGCCGGGACGGGCGTAGCGCAGGGCTGGAGCCGCCCCAAGGCGCCGCTCCCCCGGGCTCCGCGTCCCGAGCCTCGGTGGGCAGCAGCCTGGCTCAGCGGAGGGCGGGCGTAAGGGCTGGAGAGGCGGCCACTCCGCCACCCGCGGAGAGCTACCCGCCAGGTGCCTGGGCCGGTGCCCAGCCTCCCCGGAGCCAGCGTCCCGCTTCGTGCCCGTTGCTGTGATCCCTGCCGCCCACGCCTGAGCACCCGGGGTCCCTCACCTAGCGCCAGGCACCCGCCTGCCGAGGTCGCCCCCTTTCCGCCGCCCACCCTGGGAGAGCAGACCCTCTCCTGGGCCTTGCCACCGCCTCTAACCTGGACTCGGCCCGGAGGCGGGCGGTGTGGCTGGAACAGGCGGGCGGCAGCAAGCTGTGGAGGAAGTACTGGCTGGGGCGTGTGTGTAAGACTGTGTGTGTGCGCGTGTGTATGTGTGCCCGCGCGCGCGTGGGCGGGGACAGTGAGGGGAGCTGTCCCCCTCCCCGCGAAGCCCCGTCCTGCCCTCCACCTGGAGCAGGCTGCAACCAGGGACCCGCACGCGGCTGTGCCGGGCCTGAGCCCTGCCGACCGCGGCCCGACTGCCCGCTCCTGACGCCCAGGCGCAGGGAGGACCGCGGGGTCCCTGTCCTCCCGCCCGAGGGCCCAGGGGAAGCAGGGAGGGGAGGCCCCGTGCCCGGCGGGCTCCAGTCAGCCTCTGGCTGGGCGCCCGTGGTGCCCGTCTGTAATCCCAGCACCTCAGGAGGCTGAGACAGGAGGATCACAAGTTCGAGGCCAGCCTGGGCAATTTAGAGCAGGGCTCCCAGGGCCCCTTCCCCAGGACTGCAAAAAACGGTTTTAAAAAAATGTAAGGGAAAAGCAAAGCAAGCTTCATCTCCACCAGGGGAGAACCTGAACCCAGGCCCGGGTGAGGCCCGATGCTCGGCTGGAGCCCACCTTTCTGGTGCCGTGCGGCATTACACGCCCCCCCCCGACCCCAGACCCAGGGGCACCCAGGAAAGCGCGGAGAACCCAGCGTGCTGTGCGGGCACCGCCAGGGGGCAAGGCGACCGCGACCTCGGGATGGGCGGGGACAGGGCGCTCACTGGGCAGCAGGGAAGGGGCTCGGCTGCCCAGACCCCGCCAGCCCTGTGACCTGGGGAGCACGTGCTGGGGCCCCTCCCAGCGGCTAGACGGAAACCTTAGAGGGCCTCCAGTTGCCCACTCCTGGCCCAGAAGTGCAGGGGCTGGACAGACTGCTCCCTGGGACGAGGATGGCCCCTCCCCAGATGTGTCCCTCAGGACCTCAGCCCTTCTGGACGCCTCCCCGGATTGCCTTGTGCAGTGGACATCCTGCGCACCAGCTCCAGCTGGAGCTCTTCCTCCTCTGGGCCCTCACCTTCTCCATCCTGTAGCCAGTGTCCACCTCTTTCCCGTGCTCCAGGAGGACCACTCAGGACTAAGCAAACAAAAATAGTAGCTAAGCTTTGCTAGGCCATCAGAGTAGCCAAAAATAGGAATTCCATGTGCACAGACCGAAGGCATTTTTCTGTAGAAGAGGCCGCCACTGGCCCTGCCCTGCCCCACGTCCCCGAGTCACCTGGCCCACCCCATGGTGGCATCTGCAGGGCCCCACAGCCTGGGCGGCAGGGTCGCAGGGGACAGCGGGTGAGCCGGGAGGAGACACAGCAGCAGCCCGGCCACTCAGCTCGGCGTCCTCAGAGTGTGATGGGGCCTGGACCCTCAGTCCCTGTTGGGAGCCGGGCCGCCAGGCAGGCCAAGGGGGTCGGGACGGCGGGCTCCAGCTGGGCCTGAGGACCCGGGCGCCTGCGGAGGGCACAGGGCCTGTCTGTCCCCATCGGGTCCCCTCCCACCTGGCACGCAGACCGGCCCTCCAGGCTGGGACCCTTGGGCACCACTGCATCCCTGCTGTCCCGTGCTGCACCAGAGGGGGCACCCAGGTCCCTCCTCCCACCCCCCCCTTCCCCCAGCCACTTCACAGATCCCTGACCAAGAGGAAGTGAGGTACAGCCGGAAACACAGGGTCAAGAGCACAGTGAACTCCTGTGCCTCAAAACCCTGGCCAACAGTTAACTCCTCTGAGAAGCCTGTCTGATTCTGACAGACCCTACCTCTTACCCTTCCCCTTAATGTCACTACCCCTTCATCCTTCGCTGCTCCCCACATCTGCTGTCTACCTCGACATAGCACCCACACCCCAGCTTGGTGCCAGGGCCAATCGCATGTGAGGCTAGCCAGAGCCCAGGGTGGGGGTGGGGACATCCCTCAGGGCCAAGGTGATGCCAGGACTGGACACGGCGTGCCCGGCACCCCCAGCTGCTCTGGCCCGCGTGGCTGGGCCCAGCCGTCTCGTGCATCCAGCTGGCTCACGGTGTCCAGCACGCGAGCACTTTGGTTGGTGGGTTTGCTGCTTGTTTTCTGAGACAGGGTCTCGTGATGTAGCTCAGGCTGGCCTCGAACTCACAGCGATTCTCCTGCCTCAGCCTCCCAGGTGCTGGCTCAGACGTGCACCACCATGACTACCCAACTTGGATGCATTTTGGCCTTAAGGTTCTCATCTTAGGCTGAGGACATCGTGGTGGTCAGGGCCCGAGCCCCACGCAGCCGCCTGCAGCCACCTCCCCCAGGGAAACCTCACCAACCCGCCAGGTGCCCGCTGAGCACCATCCCCAGCTGGACAGGCAGCACCTCCTCAGGCCTCCCCCAGGCCCAGCTTCCCCAGGGCCGCCCGCAGGAGGCTGCTGGACTTCGGAGGAGACAGGGACACCAGCCACTGAACACTCACAAATGCACTCACCACCACTGAACTAAGGCGAGTGCGTGCACAGAGCACAGACAGGAGCAGGAGCTCCGGGAAGTGGGACCAACCAGCTTCTCTGTGGGCACTCACTTCCTCGGAAGCTGTGCTCCGGGGCCTGAGGAGCCGGGGCCCACGCAGGGCAAGAGCGAGGAGCCCAGCTGCGCCTCCGTGAGGGCTGAAGTTGGGGTGATAAGGTGAGCCCGGGCTCCAGCCAGGAACAAGAGCAACTCCCACCTGAAACGGCTCAGGGGCAGACGCCTGCAGCCTCGGCACTCTGGGAGGCTGAGGCAGGAAGAGCAGCGCTGAGGCTGAGACCTGTCTGAAAAGGAGAAGGGCCGGGCAGCGGCACGGTGGTCCACGCGAGCTCTGCCTGGTGACCCTGGCTCCTGGCCTTAGGCCACCGCCCCTAAGGAGAGCCGGCCCAAGTTCCCTGCCAGGCCACGTGCCCCCCCACCCAGGACAGACCACTGGGGAGTGGGCAAGAGGGGCAGCAGCCGCGCCCACCATGCACCCCCAGCCCTGCTCGGTGCCGGCCCCAACACCCGGAGGTGGCTGTGTGTTTTCTTTTTTTAATGAAACTAAATCGCTGCTTATAAAACCTGCAGGACCCCTCCCCCCCCCAGTCCCCTGGCCCGGGCTCTGTCCCCAGGGCCTGAGCCGTGTGGATGGGGAGGTCCAGGCAGCCCAGCCCTCAGGTGCCCCAGAGCCCCAGAGAGAAATGACACGAGCGTCCCCAAGTGTCCCCTGCCGCCCGCCCGCCAGGCGCCGCTACAGGCTGTAGAACTTGAGGCTCCTGTCCATGCCTGTGGACGCCAGGAACTTGGCGTGGTGCCCGAAGGCCACCCCCGTGGTCAGGCCGCTGTGCTCTGCAGAGAGAGGAGGCGGGGTGAGGCCGGGCTCCTTCCTCCTCCTGACTCGGCCGGCTGTGCCCACCCCAGGGCAGGGCTCCAGCCCAACACAGGGTGGGCGGGCAGCCTCCCCCAACGTGCATACAGCTGCGGGAGGAGGAAGTGGCTCAAATCGGGGAGCCCGGGGTCAGGGCGCTGCCACCCCACGCACACCAAAGTCCTGACTGCTTCGGCGCTCAGGAGCAGGAGGAAGCAGGAGGGAGCCCCGCCGGCACCAGGCCCGGCTACCTGTGAAGTGCAGGATCTCCGTCCACTGCTTGCAGATATAGATCTGCACGTCTGTGCCTCCGAGAGCCAGGTAGGTGCCACTCTGGTCGAAGATCAGGGACTTCACCTGGCAGGGCAGGGCAGAGCAGAGCAGAGGTCATACCAGGACAGCAGGCAGCCAGGCCCGGGGCAGAAGGGTGGAGCGCACCTCGAAGTTGTTGTCCAGCTGCAGCGTCTTGAAGTTCTTCAGCTTGCGCAGGTCCCACAGCTTCACGGAGGAGTCGTCAGCCGCCGTGGCCAGGTAGTAGCCGTTCTCGGAGAAGGCGATGCTGGTGATGGGGCCCGAGTGGCCGGGGAAGTTGGCCACATTGGTGCGCTCCTGCCGGCGGACAGCGAGGGGCGACAGGCGGGGTCCCGGGGTCGCGGTGAGGCCTGCGCAAGCCCCGCCCCCCTCCGGCCCCCCGCGCCCGCCCCACCTTCAGGTCCCAGATCTTGATCTGAGAGTCCATGGTCCCCGTTCCGAAGATGAGGCCGTCGGGGTGGAACTGCGCGCAGGTGAGGGCTGCGGAGAGGCAGGCGGCGGGCGGGATGAGCGCTGCACACAGGCCCACCCGGCCGCCCTGGGTGCTCCGGTGCTCCGGTGCTCCGCCGCCCGCCCCGCCCCGCCCCGCCCCGCCCCGCCCCGCCCCGCCCCGCCCCGCCGCACTCACAGCAGCCGGAGGTCTCGTCCGTCACCTTGGTGAGCACGCGGCCCGTCTGGATGTCGGAGAAGGCCCAGTACTGCAGGCAGGACGGGGCGTGAGGAGGCGCCCGCGGACAGGTGGGCGGCGGGGGCGGGGGGCATCCTCGTCCTCCCTCCTCCCGCCTCCCCGCGCACGCACCTGGTCGTCGGAGGAGCTCAGGAGGTAGTCGCCCGTGGCGTGCAGGCTCAGGCCGGTCACGGCGCTCTCGTGGGCCCGCACCACCTGGACGCAGGAGGTGCTGGGGACCGACCAGATCCGGATGGTGGCGTCCGGGGAGGCCGAGAACACGAGCTCCTGAGGAGCCCGGAGGTGTCAGAGAGGGGCAAGGGAAGGGGCACGGGCGCCAGCACGGGCACAGCCGCAGCCGCCCCGTCTCCCTCCCTGCACGGCCCCTGCTGGACCCCGAGGCAGCGCACGCACTCCTGCAACCTGCCAGGGGCCTGCCCCGCGGCTGAATGTCCATCAGTCCCCTCAGAGCCTCCCCCAGCGGCCGCCAGGGTGTGCACAGCCTGGGCCCAGGCCCAAGGGCAATTCCACATCCCGCAGCTGCACTCCAGGGCAGTTAAGTTTCCAGAACCCCAGGGCGGGAAGAGCTCACAGCCTCCCTAAGGACTTGGCTGTGACAGGGAACCGCAGGCGGTCAGGGCTGAGGAAGAGGCGGCCCTGCATTCCGCCCCTGCATTCCACTCCACGCTGCCCGTCCTCACCCTCACCCCAGCACTGAGCCCCTCTCTGGTTCACGTTACTGCAGTTTTGTTGGGGTTTTTTTTGAGACAAGGTCTCACCACGCAGTCCGGGCAGGCCTTGAAATCACTAGTGGCCCAAACTGACCTCAGTGATTCTCCTGCCTCAGCCTCCCGAGTGCTAGAATTACAGGCATGTGCCACCAGGCTGGCCTGTGATTTACGTTATGAATGATACTAAGATTTTCCCTCAACACAGACTATTTCAACGAAAAGGCTTTTGTCAAACTGCATTTCCTCCTGCCCTGGCACGAAGCGTGCTGCGAGGAGATCCCATAAAGGCCACTCCCCGGCCTGGCTGGGACCCCATACCTGGGAAGGGTGAAACACCACACTGGTGACCTTCTTGGTGTGGCCTTTGAGGGTGGCCAGGATTTGCTCAGAGCTCTTATCAAACACGACCACGTTCTTATCCGCCCCGCCTGGAGAAGACCCAAGGAGATGGCACTGAGCCGGGTCACTCAGCTGCCAGCACTGGAGAAGGCTCTGCCCCGGGCCCCGCCTCACCAGTGAGGATCTTGTTGGTGTCGGAGGGGCAGAGATCCAGGGCGAGGATCCCAGGGATGCTGGCACTGTGCAGCCCCTATGCAGAGAGCCGCAGCAAAGCTGGTCAGTGGCCCAAGGCAGAGCGGCCCCACCCAGGGAATAGAGGGACTTCTACGTGGGCAGCATGGGGACCCCTCAGGGCTCTGCCCATCAGCAGCCCTGCCAACTCAGCAGGCAAGGGGAGCCCCAGAGGCCGGCCGGCACTCACCACATGCGATGCCACCTGCCGGTACTTGCTGAGCTCCTCCGGCTTCACCAGCTCCTCCGGCACTGTCTTCCCTCTCTGGAACACAAAGCCCCCCAAGGAAGTGGCGGTGAGCCTCAGCTCAGCCACCCCTTCCTGCCGGCCAGCACCCCGTATGCCCCCGCTGCAGGAACCCACCTTCTTCCGCTCCGTGGTCAGCACCGTGGCCTTGTCTTGCAGCTAGAAGAGAGGACAGTGAGGCATCTGCCTGCATGGGGGACGCTGTTGCAGGCGCCGCGCTCTGTGCTCATCGAGTTCACCTCTCCCTCCATCTCGGAGCTACCCGCCCAGGCACAGTGGCAACGGCGCTGCCCAAGCGGTTCGGGGACCCGACCAGAGTGGGGCACAGCACACACAGCAGCGCTGCCCTTCCGGAGCTGAGTCGCAGCCTCCCCTCTTCTGTGGGGCAGACCGCACACCCTGGACGTCTCTGAGCAGGAGCTCCAGGACGGACAGAGCGTGTGGGCAGTACCACCAACAGCAAGCTAAGCATCAGAACACAATGCCCCACAAGCGAGGTCACTGCCCCCCGACAGACACACAACGCACCTTCTGGATGATCTCCTGAGTCATTCCCACCAGCTCACCCAGATCCATGGGCTCACCTGCACCCTGCGGAGGAGAAAGGCGAAGCTGGAGAGGCAGGACGCCAGGCACTGTGGAAGGAGAGCCAGAGCCAGAGCCAGGTGCAGGGGCACGCACCTGTAGGCCCAGTGCTCTGGGAGTCTGAGGCAGGAGGATGCCAAGTTCCAGCCCAGGCAACTCAACCACCTAGTGAAGCCCTACTTCAAAATTTAAAACTAAAAAAGGGGCTGAGATATAGCTCAGTGTGAAGACCCTGTACTGCAAAACACAAAGAAGGGTGCCCAGGATGTAGCTCGGCGACACCACACTTGTCTCACAAGCACAGGGTCCTAAGTTTGATACCGGTACCAAAAAAGCTGGACAAAACCCAACGAAGGGAGGGAACACCCACTTACCACAACACTCGGCTGGGAGCTGGGCACAGCCTGGGGTACGATGAGGCCAGCCTGCGGCTTCAGGGTTGCCAGAGCTGGGAGAAAGGACAGGACGGCGTGAGGCGGGGTGAGGCGGGGTGAGGCGGGGTGAGGCGGGGCGGGGCAGCCAGGCACAGGGCGGGGTGGCGCCCACCTTCTCGGGCGGCAGTGACTTCCTTGGTGAGCCGGGCAATGACGCGGCAGGCGGCGTCGTGCTGGTACAGCGCATGCGACAGCTCCTGGCGGGTGGTCTGCAGCTGCTGGCGCAGGGTGAAGCTGTGCAGCATGACGGCATCCTGGGGGAAGGGCTGCACTGAGGGCGGGAGGCGCACACACCAGGCCCGAGGCACCCCGACTCGCGGGCAGACGACGCGCTCCGCCCGCACACCAACCGGCCCAGACTGCGGCCCAGACCGCGGCCGGCTCCCTCCCAACCCAACGCTTCCGAGGATGCCGTGCGCGCAAGGCCAGCACCACTCTGGGCAACGCCACAAGGAAGTCCCGTGCCACAGGCTTGTGCTCTGTCCTGCCCCTCAGAACCCGAGAAACAGCGCTAATCTATGCCCTGCAGTCAGGGAAACCGGGACTCAGACTGAGCAACACGACCCCAGCCACACTGAAGCACTGGAGCCAGGCCAGGAACCCGGGTCCGTATGACTTCAGCCACCAGGCATTCCGAGCCGCGCAGGAGGCCCAGCCGCAGGCTCAGCGGGAAGAGGCAGAGACAGCACAGCCGCACCATCCCTCTCCCCTCCAAGCTCACCCACTCGTCCTGCAGGGCTTTCAGGATGGCTGGGATGCTGGTGGCCGAGGGAGGCTTGGGCCGGATCGGGTGAGCAACTGCCAAGGCAGGGAAGGCCACCGTGAGGGCCGGTGGAGGGCCCCAGCCCACCTCGCTCCCTGCGCCCCGGCGGGGCCCGGGCGGCACCTTTGATGTCGATGAGCTGCTCCTCGGAGAGCGGCTGGTTGTTGATGGGGTCGGTCCCATTCTCCGCGATGTACTTCTCGATGAGCCGCCGCTCGTACACGTGATTGGACACGGGGGACACGCACGGGTGCTCTGGGACCTCATTGGAGACTGCAGAGGAGCGGGTGTGAGCTGGGGCAGAGGGCAGGGGGCAGGCGCCCGGGCCCCGGCTGCCCGCTCCTCGCTCCTCGGACGGCGTCTCCGTCTCCTCCTGACGGCCCCCATCACCGCTCACTCCGGCGCCTGCCGCCTCCGAGCAGCCTGGAGCCCGCACGGCCCCAACCCGGGGCAACGCTGGCCAGGCAGGTGAGGCCCAGGAGGACGCCTCGGACTCCGCACACGGGGAGGGCCGCAGCTGCAGCGCCGTCGCCACTTCCGGGCCGGGCAGCCTCGGCCGAGCCTCGTCTTTCCGAGCCCTTCATCCGCCTCTGCGGAGCCGGCACCGGCCGGGCCCCCACCGCGTCCTTGGCCCCGCAATGTGGCCCGGCTCTACGGACTGCGGGGGCGCGGACACGGCGGTGGGCGGACAGGGAAACTGAGGCCCGCGGCCGCCACCAGGCGCGTGCTGGGCAGTCCCGGGTCGGCGAGAAAGCGCCCGCCCCCCATGCCCACTGGAGCCAGCGCTGGAGCCGCGCCCGCGCCCGCCCGACCCGGCCCGGCCGCACTCACTGGAGCAGATCAGGGACATGGCGCCGGCCGCGCGCCCTGCCGCCTCACGCCGGGCTCCGGATGCGCCCCTGCCCGCCCCCGGCCGCTTCCGGCTCCCCGGGGCTTCCGAGACGCTCCGCGGTGAGAGGGGGCGGCCCGCGAGCGGAGGCCGCGCTGCGCTTCACGTGCGAGGGCGGCCGGCGGCGGCTCGGACGGACCCCAGCGCCCAACGGAAACTGCGCTTTCCCACAATACACCCCGGCCGGAAACGGCCTCCCAAGGGTGTTCTGTTCCTTCCGGTTGAACTCGGCTGAGGGACGGGAGGCGGGAAGGAGAGCGGAAGGTACCCTTTCCTCGTTGCCTCGGGAACGCGAAGTCAAAGCGGTTCGCCCGCGGCTGTTCTGGCAGCAGCGCCGCGCGGAACAAGGGGCACCGAGGCTTTGAAACTTTGGTGTGCGAGAGAATTTCCTAAGAGCTCGTTAAAACAGATTCTTTGGGTGCCCCACGGAGTCCCCAGGTCTCCATGTGGTTCTCGATGGGCTTTTGCACTGAGCTACATCCCAGCCCATTTTATTTTTGATTTTGAGACAAGGTCTCTCTGAGTCACTGAATTGTCCAGCCCCCAGGCTGGTCTTGAACTTGCCATCCTCCTGCCTCAGCCTCCTAAACTTCTGAGATCACAGGGTGGACCACCACTCCCACCGCTTCCCAACTTGCTGTATTGAAGAGATTGCCCCCCCCTCCCCCACGCAGGGGTTTAATCTCCAGTCTGTCAAACGTTTAGGAGGCCGGAAACTTGCTTTGACTGTGGGGTGAGCGGTGGGGACCTTTCGACCGTGACTAGACCAGATTTGGCTCTAGGGTGAGCTCCCATGTGCGCTGTAGGGAGAGGGGGCGCTGTCGCCAGCCGGCCGTTTGGGCCTTGAGCCTCTGGAAGAGTGAGCCAAATAAAGCTCTTTGCTTTATGAAGCAGCCTGCGTCGGTGCTCTGGGACTAGAGACGTGGCCGCGGCTCCTAGGGCCCTCCATGCTCAGCGCTCAGCTCCCGGAGTCTGAGAAGAGACGCGTGGCCCGTGGAGAGCGAGGTCGGGCTGTGGGGTGCACAGGTGAAGGGCTCCGACAGGCCGTGGACAGGGAAGTGCCCAGACGGGAGGTGGAGAAGGAGGGGTCCCAGGAAGGACACGGCAGGTGGCAGGGTGCAGGGACCAGGAGTTCAGACTCCGGAGCCCACCTGTGAGCCAGGGAGATGGCGCAGTCAACTTCTCTATGCCTCAGTTACCTTATCTGAAACGGACGCGTGACCAGGTATGTCAAATAACAATGCAGGAGGCCGTTGTATTGGCCTGGGTCCCAACAGATCAGACTCAAAGCCAGACACTGGCTCACTCCTGTGATCCTAGCGACTCAGGAGGCTGAGGCAGAAGGATCATAAGTTGGAGCCCAGGAGTTCACCGTGCATCGCTTGGGAAGTGTCCTCGGGGGTCCCTTCCAGCCGGCCGGCTTCTAACCCAGTCAGAGCGGCCGGTGACCTCCTTTCTGTGGAAATCTATTCACATGTTCCCCAGGCTCCTCATCCACTCATTCGTGTCAATCTCCGTCCTGACAGCTGGGGATGCAGAGCATGAAGGGGACAGCGCGCTGCCTCTTCTCTCTCCCTAGATATCGACTGGGGATTGAACTCAGACCCTTCGCAGTCAGCCGCACTTTCAGCAGATTCTTGATTGATTGATTTTTATTTTGAGGCGGGGTCCAAGTTGCTGGGGCTGGGCTCCAACTGGAGATGCCCCTGCCGCACACTTAGTGAGCACAGAAGGAAGAGTTCCAGGGTGGTTTGTGCCTCACATCGGAGAAACCCAAGTGGGGCATGCAGGGGGCTGGGATCCGGGGAGCTGGCCACACCAGGCAGGGTGGTCCGGGCAGCCCCCGAGGAGGTGCCCTTTTTGCAGAGACCTAAATGAGGGAAAGGAGCAGTCCAGAGATGGCGAAGGAGGGAGGTGCTTGTGGCGGAGGAAATTTGCCCCAAGTCCTGCATGACAGGCCCGTCAGCTCTCCCAGGCTCACCTCACTGCCTCCGTAGACACAGTGGTATTTTCTTTCCCCGGGCTCCCAGTATTGCAGATAGGTGCATTAATTAGATACCTCATAGGCAGTCAGACAGGGCTGGCCCTCCAGGAGCCAACGTGGAGAACTGTCAAGACAGTCACTGGAGGCCAGCATTGTAAGAGAAGAGACACTACTGAGTGCCTCGCCAGGGATGAATACCAGTGATTGATATTCTAAATAGGAATCAATCACCCAGTCTTAACCCAGCCTTTCCAGGAAAGACCCCTGACCCACCCCTTACCACCGAAAATCCTTGCTCATTCCTTCTACGCTCGCTACGTGACTTGCTTCCCCATTGCTTCCCCATGTAACCTAAGCAACTATACTTGTCATAGTCTTTGTTTTTTTGGTACTGGGGATTGAACTCCAGACCTTGCACTTTCGGGCAGGTGGCAGAACCACTGAGCTAAATCCCCGGCCCACTTGTCGTAATCTTATTGGCTGATCATAGTTTTGTCCACCTTGTGATTTCTCATTGGATCAGTATTACCTAAGCAACTGTACTTGTAAGCTTACTAGTTGACTATAGTTTTGTCCCACCTTGAGCCCGCCTCACCTTGTGGGTTTGTCTGATAACACACCTTTGAGAAGTTGGGTGAGTGGGCAACCCACTTTCGGGTCCCCCTTCTGTCTCTCCTGGATAAAAGCTTTTTTTGTTTGGCGGAACTAGAGATCCAATGCTGGACGGTGGGCTTGCCAGTCAGGTGCGGGGCCACTGAGCTAAATCCCGGGCCCTATTTTTTTTTTTCTGGCACCGGGGACAGAACTCAGGACCTTGTGCTTGCATGGCAGGCACAGTGCCACTGAGCTGAATCCCCAGCCCAGAAGCTATCTTCTCTCAATAAATTTTTCCTACTCTTAACCTCTGTTGTTCCTAGAATTTATTGATTTTTTTTTTTTTTGGTACCGGGCATTGAACTCAGGACCTTGTGCTTTTGAGGCAAGTGCCGGAACCACTGAGCTAAATCCCCAGCCCTATTCTTTGATTTTAATAACACAAACTCGCACTTTGCATTTGGGGAGTTAACATCTATTCCCCCTATATCAATATCAGCCTGGTGTGGTGGTGCAGGCCTGTAATCCCACCACTCAGGAGGCTGAGGCAGGAGGATCACTGTGACTTCAGGCCAGCCTGGGGGACATAGTGAGTTCAAAGCCAGCCTGAAATACATAGTGAGACCCCATCTCAAAAAAAAAAAAACAAAGACTTCGTATCAGCAACCCATACATATCCATGTTCCTACCAGCACAACTCATCATAGCTAAATCTTGGAAGCAACTATGTGTCCATCAACGTTGAACAGATAAGGAAAATGGGGCATTTATGCATAATAGAGTACTACTCTGCCATAAAGAAAGATAAACGAGTCACCTGTAGGAAGATGGACGTACTGAGAGACCATAATATGAAGTGAAACAAATCAGACACACGAGCTTAAACATCACATGGTTTCTCTTATAGGTGAGATCTTTGTCAAAAGGGAAGAGGGTCAAGAGATGGGGGCCAGGAGGGAAAGGAAGGGGGTGCACAAAGGAACTGAGGAGTGTTTTACGCGAGTGCCGACTGCACACTAGGAGTGTAATCACTGTGTACTGCAGACATGTACTAAGAAACGACTTTCAAAGTCTTCCGAGGGCTTCAGCACAGCTCAGTGACCAGCGGGTGCCTAGCTCCTGCCAGGCCCCGGGTTCCAGGCCCGAACTGAACAAAAACTTCTTCCAGGTGAGGACAGCGCCTGGAGGGAGCGGCCCTGGGAGGGAGGCCGGAGGCGCAGGGACGCACCCAGCTCTGGGGCCTCGGGCCGGCGGGCTGCTGCGGGGGGCGTCGGCGGGGACCCAGGTCCCAGGAGGACCCCAGCCGGCACTGGGTGAGGGCGGCCCCGAGGCGTCCCGCTCTCACTCGCTTCGCCCAAGGGCGTGGGTGGCTCGGCGGCCTCCGGGGGGCGTCCGCGGCGCCGCGCTCCGCGCGCCGTGCTCCTCTGGCTCCTCCAGGCCAGCTCTTTGTGCCGTTTTGGCGCGAAGGCTCTCCGTGCCGGGAACTACATCTCCCACGAGGGCCCGCCCCAGACTTCCGTTCTCGCGCGGCCAGCCCGCGGCGCAGTGCGCATGTCCCCTCCACGCCTGCCGAGCTCGAACCAGAGCGCTCCACCCCGCGCACGCGCAGACCGCAACCCGCTACTCCGGAGTTGAGGCGTAGATTTGGCGGCTCATTTTAGCGAGAAAGCCTAACAGTAGCTGCAGCCGGGTGAGTGCGGGCTGAGGGCGGGCTGGACGGCTGCATGCTAGGCCCGGGCGCGGCGGCCCCCCGAGGGGAGCAGGGCGGGGCCTCGTGACCCGGGGGGGGGGAGGGATCGGACTTCCAGCGGCCGATCGTGCCCCTGGGACCCGGTTCCTCGTTGCTACGCGACCGGGGGTGGCGTTGCTAGGTAACGGGAGGCGCGGGGTTCCCCACGTGGAGGTTGCACGTGCTGCCGGAGTCTGCGGGGCGCGGGCCGGGCAGGCGCTGAACCCCGACCCCGCACCTAGCCCTCCGACCCAACTGTCCGCCCGCCCTCCCGCTAGCGCTGGGCGGGACTGCTGTCCGAAAGAGCACCTGCCCGGCGCCGGCCTGCCCTGCGCCACAGCTGTCGGGGGCTCGGCAGGCCGCCCGGACCTCCCAGGACGCCGGCTTCAGTCCGCTTTCACCCAGTCCAGCTTCTCGGTGGCCGCCTTCATTTGCATCTGCTGTTAAAATAACGGATCTTTTCCCACCTTCCTCTCCGTGTCTATGTCTCGCATTCGTGGCTTCTTGCCGGGCCTCTGATACTCATCTACCAAGCATTTATTAGTCATCGCTCTTCTGTCCCTGGGCTGAGGATTCTAAGGAAAGTCATGGGTCGGGCCTGCCTGCCAGGTGCGGGTACAGTGGCACACGTGTAGGCTGAGACCTTTCACAGCAGTTTACAAAGTGTTTGCAGAAACATCTTGACTCTGCGGCAACCTGTAACCTGGCTTCACCCCATTTTACATTTGAGGAGACTGAAACTCAGCTTAAGTAACACAGAGATAGTGGCTTAAACCGGCATGATAGTGTACACTGCAATCGCAGCACTTGGCAGGCTGAAGCAGGAAGATCTCCAGTGTGAGACCAGCTTGAACTACATAGCTAGTCCCTGTGTCAAAAACAAAACGAAAAGAGGTAGTGGCTTTTCATTTGTGGGTGCATGGAGCCTGCAGCGGACGTCTGTGGTCCTCTGCACTGCGGCCCTTTGTCTGGAGTACACTGTCCCCCCGGGCTGCTGGCCATTTATGGCAGCTGTCTGGCTGTGTGTCACGGATCCCTGGGGAGCTCCTCTCTAGGGGACAGCGAGTGAGCCCCCCCTCCCCCGGGCAGCCCCAGCCTGTGGTGATGCACAGCCTGAAAGGGAAGAGGGCCGGGCGTTGGCAGGGCTCCTGAGCTCGGCCTCGCCCCACCCTGGCAGCAGACCACAGCTGACCTGCAGTGCAGGAGCTCCGCCAGGGTGAGGAAGGCAGTTCCCAGCCCAGCCTCAGCTCCTGAGCAGAAGTGGCAGGGCTTGGCCCTCTGCTTCGTCCTCTCAGACTCCTGGCGTGCAGCACCCTGACCTGGTAGGGGTCTCCCTGGACTTCCAGTGGCCTCCCGCTCTGTTGCTGTTTGGCAGAACTTTAAGGCTCTTGTGGGTAGGGACCGAGCCTTATGAGGCCCTGCGAGGTATGGGACAGGCAGAAGGGTGAGACCGGGCCTTGAATCAAGTCACCATCTGCTGTGTGACCCGGGGTAGTCACTGGGCCTCTCCGAGCCACACTGAGTGGAGTGGAGTGGAGGGGGCAGTAACTCAAGACAGTTGTAAGAGTTAAGTGGGATAGCGAAATCATCAGCACTTTGTAACTAGAGAGCAGCACACAAAGTTTTACATATACAATAAATAAAGTCTTACTGTCTGGTGCCTACTGTTTGAGGTCAGGCACTGTAGGAGGCAAGGAAGTACAAGGCATCTGCCTCTCAGAGGCTGAGACTGACTCAGCTCCTATCGTGACCTTTTTCTTTAATAAAGGGCATGAAGGCAGGCATGATGTCGCATGCCTGTGATCCCAGCACTCTGGGAGGCTGAGGCAGGCGGATTGCAAGTTCAACTCCAGCCTGGGCAACTCAGCAAGACCCTGTCTTAAAAACTAAAAGAGCTGGGGGTGTAGCTCAGTACCAAGGCCCTGGGTTTAATCCTCAGTACTGCCAACAAACAAAAACAGATTCGATTAGGCCGAAGTGAGGAGACACAGTGGTGGGTCAGCGGCCACTGCCGGAGCTTGGCCTGGAAGAAGTGAGAAGGAATCCTGTTCAGAACAGCTTGAAGAAATGGACCAGCCGGTCATCCCATGCGCTCATTATGTCCAAAGGGCACCCTCCAGCACCCTGTTGGACTTGGCTGTGGTGCGTCAGAGGGGCACCTGGCAGAGCTGTGGGGAGTCTATTTCAGGTCCCCCCGCTCAGGGCAGATGGCCACCTGGAGGCTGAGGGGGCACAGGATGAGGGGGCGCCCACATCACCCTGACCTAGGGAGGAGGAGGCGACATCCGATTCCTCCAGGTGGGGTCCCTGGGATACAGGATCCAGCCCAGGACGGCAGCCCTGCTCTGCAAGTCCTGGCATGATTGTGACCCATGGCACTGGCGGGCGGGAGCCATCTGCTCACCTTTGCCAGAGAGAGGAGGCCTTCCCTGCCTTCAGCCCGGCCATGAGTCCACAGGGACTGCAGTCCCAGCCTGCTTGACCCTGCAGGCCAGCAGCAGGGCAGCTGCCTCTGCGGCAGATGGTGCCCTGTGCCCTGAATGTCATATTTTTAGAAGCCTTTTTTTGGAGCCGTTTCCTTCCCAGTAAGCAAGAGTGCGAACACCCTTCTCGTCCCTCTCCGCCCTCGCCATGGCTGCAGATTTCTGGCTGAGGGCCTTGGTGAGTGCAGACTCTTGGAACCCTCCTACCGCCTAGCCTCATCTGAGCCTCTGATGGTCAGCCTGGTCCTGGAAACTCCCAGGAGCCCTGAGCCATTTCTCACCTGGGAGAGGACAGGATTTGCCGGTGCTGTCTGACCAGGATGGCTTCGCCTGCAAACATTCTCCTTGGGAATACTGCTGCCTCCAAGATTTGGTGCTTGTTGGGTCTTAACTTGTCTCCGGCATCGGTTTACAGACGGATCAGAGGACCAGGTGCTGAGGCGGAGCCGCCAGTAACCCAGCGAGATGACTGGTGCAGGCCCAGTTTATTCTGTGCTAATTTTTTTTTTTTTTTTTGGTACCAGGGATTGAACTTGGGACCTTCCGCTTGTGAGGCAGGCGGCGGAACCACTGAGCTACATCCCTGGCCCTGGCCTGTTTAGTCTGGCTCCTGAATCACTTCTGAGGCCTCAGTTGCACCTGGAGTCCCTCCTGGTCTCCCCTTCCTACTTCTAGTCCCCCACCTTCTCCTTGTGGCTGTGGGGTTCCGTGAGGCAGGCAGTTTGGGCAGGACCAGCCAGCCTTTATTACTCAGTGTCTCTCCTTTAGGGCTTTGCCTATGTAAGGGACTGGAGCTGAGCTGGTCCTGTGGTCCTTGTCGTGTCGTGGTTGTGTTACTGTACTGCAGGTTACGGTGCGTGTGCGTGCTGCAGTTTCCAGGCACACTTCCTAGTGCAGAACTTCCACGCCCTAGGTAGTTGGCTCCTAAGTACCTAGAGCAGTGAGGGTGCCCTTTGTCAAAGGTGGCCGCTCCAACTGCAGTGTCTTCTGAAGATGAAGAAACAGCTTTTATTTGGAACAGGCCTCAGACACGCCTGGCTCTGTGGGGGCAGCTGCGCGGGGATCCCTGGCTGCCCAGGCTGCGCTCTGGCCAGGAACCCGCGCTGTGCGGGTTTGGAGGACGGGCGCTGAGGGACAGCATGAACCTTGTCAGAGAGCCCCCAGTGGCCGGCGAGGGTGGCGCGCCTGGGGGGAGTCAGGAGGCCCTGGCCACCTTCCCCTTTGGGTTCCTCGGAGTCGGAAGGGTAAACAGCAAACCCGCATGTTTGCCTGAATTCTGGTGCCACCCTAGCGAGTGAAGGGAGTGAGAGGCGGGCAGTGGGAGGTGGGCACCATGGGACAGCCAGGGCTATGGCGAGTGTCAAGGGGGGCATCGCTGGCTTTGGAGCCATGCCTGCGGCTCCAGACGCTGCCTCTGGGCAGGTGGGCAGCCGGGGGTATCCCCACGGGGCCCGCTCCCTCCTGTCACCGAGGCTGTCTGGAGGTGGAGTGACAGCAGGACGACTGAGCTGGTCTTTCCTGTCCTAGGGGTGGCGCTCAGCTCTGTGCAGTGCAATGGTTGGGGGCTTCTGTCTAAGCCATGGCAGCCGGGTTGAGACCCTTGCTTTCCTGACCCCAGCGAGGGCTGAAGCTTGGTGGCCTGGCCCAGGCGTAGCCGGCTCCCCACCTCTTGGCTGCACAGAGCAGAGGAGGAGTGGGCCATGCACTGCCTCAGCCTGCTGAGCACGGCTCTCAGCATGTGGGGCTGTCCTGCTGTCTCGGGTTGTTTTGCATTCGTTTTATTTTAAGTAGATATTAAGCTCTGGTACAAAGCCTGAGCGAGTTGTAATTCTCAGGGCTGTAGCCTGTGAAGGTGTTCGGGACTGGAGTAAACCTCAGGGGGCTCCTCTTGGCTGTCAGGCCTGGTCTGGCGCGCGCCAGCTGACTAACACTAACTGGAGTGGAGAGAGGTGCCCTCCAGGCGGCACTGTGCCCAGCTCTCCTCAGCGGCACAGCCCTGGCCTCGGGTGCAGGGGATCAGGGCTCGGGGACCAGCTGACCGCAGCTGCCCGCTCTCCCTCAGACCAGGCCATGGCGGGCCCAGGCAGCCATCCAGTGCGGGCCACGCACCTGCTCGGAGCCACCCTGGCGGCCCTCGTGGCCCTGGCCCTCCTCCACTCGGTGTCTTCCCAGCCTCACCGGGACTTCGCACCGCCAGGCCAGCAGAAGAAGGAGGCCTCTGCCGACCCCCTGACGCAGCTCGGGCGCGCGCTGCGGGGGACGCTGGACAGCTGGCTGGGCCGGGAGACCATGCACTTGGTCTCAGAGGTGAGATAGGCCCTGCGTGGCAGTGCACATGGAGGACAGAGGAAAGAGGGGGTCTTTAGCGTGGCACTGGGTCCTCTGAGGTGGGACCCCAGAGCCCCAGATTCCTCACCAAGCAGCCTTTTGGCCCCACCTGTCACTGCCGGGCCAGGTCGGGTGGGAGGAGACCAGACCCGCCTGTCCGCCTGTAGAGGCCATGCAGCTGGTGGCCAGCCTGGGACTTGGAGCCATGAGGTTGCCGAGAAGGCTGAGGCAGCCTACAGCTCAGCTACAGGCTCCTTGGGGCACACCCTCTGGTCTCCTGTACATGTGTCCTCCTCCTCCTCCTCCCTGAGTCCCCAGCTTTGCAGGGTGACCCCTGAAGGGACACAGCTGTGCTCACCACTGCTTCCCAGTGTCACAGCTGTGGACCGGGTCGGGTCCCCTGAGTCTTGCTGTCCTGCTGCGGAGGGGAAGCAGTGTCCGTCCTGTGCACGGTGGAACGTGGTGGGGCCTCACTGGTCAGCCCAGGCTCCTCTGTGACCCAGCCCCGAGCCGGGCTGAGAAGCAGGTTGCACCTCTCCAGGCCAGCCCGGTTCCCCCGGCTCTGCTCCGCTCACTCGAGCTCTTTCCGCAGACCCTGTCACAGGTGGCGTGGGCCATCTCCTCGGCCATCTCAGTGGCCTTCTTTGCAGTGTCTGGGATCGCAGCTCAGCTGCTGAACGCCCTGGGGCTGGACGGTGAGTGAACAGACTGGTCGGGCCCCTTTCTGTCCTGGGAGCTCGACTCTGGCAGGGTCTCCTGGTCCTGGCGGTCCTGTCCCAGAGGCGTGGCCCAAGAGAGAGCAAGCTCCAACCACCACCTGTGGGAGCCAGGTGCTTACCGCACGTGGGCCTCGCTGAGCCCCAGCGGCTCATTATGGTTAACCACAGCCCTGAGGGTGGGTTGCTGTCTCACAGTGGAGCCGGGCTCCCTAGAGCTCCCGCCGCGGTCCAGGCTCTGGCTCTGGTCTCTCACCTGCCTGCTCCTCAGTTGCTGACGGCCGCTGTCCCTCCCAGGAGATCACCTCACCCAGGGCTTGAAGCTGAGCCCCAGCCAGGTGCAGACCTTCCTGCTGTGGGGTGCGGGGTCCCTGGCCGTCTACTGGCTGCTGTCTCTGCTCCTCGGCCTGCTCCTGGCCTTGCTGGGCCGCATCCTGGGCGGCCTGAAGCTCGTCGTGTTCCTGGCTGGCTTCGTGGCCCTGGTGAGGTCGGTGCCCGAGCCTTCCATGCGGGCGCTGCTGCTGCTGGCCCTGCTGACCCTCTACGCCCTGCTGAGCCGCCTCACGGGCTCGCGGGCCTCCGGCGCCCGGCTGGAGGCCAAGGTGCGCGGGCTGGAGCGCCAGGTGGAGGAGCTGCGCTGGCGGCAGAAGCGAGTGGCCAGGGCGCCCCGCGGCGTGGAGGAAGAGTGACGGCCCTGCAGCCCCGCCTCCGCCACACCAAAGAGCTGAGGTGCTTCTGGGCCGCCCGGCCCCCTACAGCCCCTTCCCTTCCTTGCTAGCACCTCGTCCATGCCCCTGCCCCCAGCCAAGGGGCCCCTTGGCTTCCTGCCGTCCATGGGGCGGGTGTGCAGCTGGGCTTCAGCTGCCAGCTCTGGCCCTGGCCTCCCGTGACCTGCCGCTCTCCTGTTGGCCCCCCGAGCTCCGCTCTGCCCCGCTCCACCTGCCTTGCTGTCGCCCAGCCTGGAGAGCACCACCCGCCCTCCCGGCCTTGGCCAGCAGGGGAAGAGCCTGGGCAGGCCCGGAGGGTTGGGCGATGCGCCCCGAGTGTTCCAAGTGCCTTAATCAGCGCTGCTGCCCCGGCGTAGCGGGAGTGCACTGTGGCTGCCATCCGCGTGAGCAGGGCACCTTCCTTGTCACCCAGAGCGGCCGCAGGACTCGCCCTGTGGGGAGCTCAGACCCAGGAGACAGGACAGCTTCCTGCTCCACACTGCCCAGCCTTGCCGCTGAGCAAGACCGGAGCAGGGCGGCCAGCCGTACTCCGAGGCCAGGGTCCTGCCCTTCCTGCCTCTGGGGCCCAGAGGCAGGGAGAGGTGCCTCTGCCGGGCCTGGCACCCAAAGGAATAAATGCCCAATTCTGACTGCTAAGGTTTGATGTGAAATCACAGCTGCGGTGATACCTATTTTTATCAGTGCTTGGTTGATTTTGAATAAAGTGCACGCTATTTTATTATCTTGTCTGAATAAAGTCTGTTTACTCAGAGTTTGGGCTGCTGCAATGTCCCCGCCCCTCCCAGGCCCTGTGGGGCAGTCAGTCCTCCTCCCCTGCTGGCCCCTGCCAGGTGCCACCTGCCAGGTTCCCACCCGGGTCCGCAGGTGGGGATGGCTTTGTTACAGCTGTCTGTACAGGGGAAGCCGGCGTGCAGCCAGGTCTGCCCGCCGGGTCGCTGCCCTGGCCGACAGCGCCAGAGGCCGGTGCCCGGGCCCTTCGGGGGGCGGCCCAGGGACCTGTGGTCGGGCCCCCCGGCCCTTCTGCTCCCGCAGCTCTACCCCCGTGTCCCCAGCCTGATTGCTGCCTGTGCCGGGGAGCCGCGCGGGGCCGCCTCTCGGAGCTCCGAGCGGCCGCGCGCTCCGCGTTCCCGGCAGGGGGCAGTCCTCGGCCCAGCCTCCCAGCGGCCCCTTCCCGCCCGCCGCCCGCCCTCCCGCTTCGGCGGCGCTAGGACCCGGTAAGTGAGGGCGGCTGCCCGCGCTCCATTGTCTGGAGCGGCGCGGGGTCGGGACGACGCGTGCCGGAGCGGAGGGACCTGAGGGACCGGGAGGGACGGACGGCCTCGCCGAGGACCCGAGCGAGCGCAGCCGCGGCGGCGGGAGATGCGGGCCACGGCGCCCTGAGCGCAAGCACCGAGTACCGTGCACCGAGCACCGATGGCGGGGCCGCGCGGCACCGCGCTCTGCCTCCTGGTGGCCCTGGCTCTGGACGCCTTCCGAGGTCAGCGGGGACTCGACAGGCGGGCAGGTCGCGGGCCGGCCGTTTCCGCCGCAGCCCCGGACCGCAGTCCTGCTGCGCGAGTGACCCTCCGTCGTCGCCCCCACGATCCCCTGCCCATCCCCTCCCGGGCCCCCTTCACTGACCCCTTCTCTGAAGTCCCCTCCAGCCGACTCGGCTGCCCTGCTCCTGGAGGCACCGTGTCCCCTTCCTGGCCCCTCCTGGCCCCGGGCGCAGCTCTCTGGGTCGGAGCCTCTGTCCCCATCATCCCCCGCCCCCCTGCCCTGCCACCCAAGGAGCAAGCAACCCTTTTGCTGGGGACCACGGGACAGCACCCTGCCACCGGGCTCCTGACCCTGGCTCTTGCCCCTCTGCGCCTGCCCCAGGCTGCAGGTGAAGGGCGCCCCACTGTCTGCAGAGCTGAGCTCCCTGCGGCGAGGCCTGGTCCGGCTGGAGAGGCCTTGTAATTATAGAGCTGAGGAGCAGGAGTGGAAGGAGTCCCTCAGCTGACACCCTTGGGGACTCTCAGACACCAGCTTCCAGTGGGAAGGGCTGGGGAGGGTGGGCCAGCGCTGCATGGCCAGGGCAGCTGGGGGCGGAGGGACCACCCCCAGGCAGCAGCCCCCTAAATGCCTGCTCCACGGGTGCCAGTCCTGAGGCCCAGGACCATCACTGGCCCAGGGCCCAGAGGCGGAGCCAGGACTCAGCCCAGCCCCCAGGCCCCCAGGGTGGAGGAAGATGGCCAGGCTGGTGGTCGGTAACCTGGAGGGCAGCCTTGGGGAGGAGCAGGTGGGGTGGAGCCAGGGACACGGGAGATGCGCTCCCAGCACCTCTGCCCCGAAGCTTGGGGACTGGGTGGGACCTTAGCCTCTGCCCCACCTCGTAATCCACCCGGTGGGTTTCCAGGGATGGCCCCTGGTCCTCAGTTACTATGGACCTGGAAGAATTAAGGCAGGTGAATAGTCCACCTGGCATGTACATATGGCTAGCGTGCAAAACAGTTGTTATTACGAGGGCCAATATGACTGTGTATTATTTTATTTTTAGTCCTTAGCTTTTTGAGATGGGGACTTGCTGTATAGTCAAGGCTGGCCTTGTCACTCAAAGCCTTGAACTCAAAGTGATCCCCCTGCCTCGGCCTCCCCATGCTTGGATTTCAGGCCTGGACCCCTACCCCACCATGGCAGCCAGTGCAGGCCTGTCCTTTGGCGATGGGCTGCTCTGGGTCTGGCCCAGGGCTCCACCCACCCCAGGGCCTGTGCAGCCTCCCAGACCTCTTTGGCACTGCTCGGGAGCTTGGCGAGACTCTGGGTTGCCATGATAATGAGGTGGCAGGGAAGGAGTCTGTCCCAGGAAAGCCCCTCCACACTGTTGTGGGGAAAGTCGTGCCCCAGAGCAGAGGCCGAGGGAACACTGGGGTCTCCACCAGAGGGGGGGCCCAGGTCTGACACCTACCCAATGTGGCTTTGTCACCTGCTGCCTGTGGGAGGCTCTGCCAGCCTCAGTTTCTCTGTGTGAGACCCTGTGGTGGGCCCTCCCCACGCGCACACCGCACACCAGTGCACTGCTGTGCCCAGGGTGGAGCCAGCTTCAGCCCTGCGGGCTCTGGAGCCATCACCGCTTCCGCCCTCCCCCTCCCCCAGTGCATGGTGACCTGGACACCGCTGTCTACCTGCCTGCTGCCCTGGAGCTCCTGGATGCCCCCGAGCACTTCCTTGTGCAGCGGGCCAGCCACTATGCCCCTGCCAACTCCTCTCTGGGCTCCCGATCTGAGACCTTCCTGCTTCTGCACCCCTGGCCCAGGGCCCAGCCACTCCTCCGGGCCTCCTACCCGCCTTTTGCCACCCAGCAGGTAGGGAGTGTCCCGCGGGCTCTGGGGGCGCGGGGTGGGACAGGGGCTCCCCCTCCTAAATCTCCTCCCTCCTTCAGGTCGTGCCCCCTCGGGCCACCGAGCCCCCTCAGCGGCCAGTCCCGTGGGATGTGCGGGCTGTTTCCGTGGAAGCGGCCGTGACCCCAGCGGAGCCCCATGCCCGCGTGGTCTTCCACCTCAGAGGGCAGGACTGGCCGCCCGGGCCTAGCAGCCTGCCCTGTGCCCGGCTGTATGCCACGCACCCTGCAGGCACCACCCAGCGCGCCTGCCGCTTCCAGGTGAGTGGGCGGCCGGGGCGGTGTCCAGTGCCAGTCCTGGAAAGGGTCCTCTAGGGTCCACTGTGGAAGCTGGGCACAGTGTCTTCAGGAGTGGTGAACGGGGCCGAGCGAGGGCTACATGAGGAACCCCGAGGAACCCTGGGGCAGAGTGCTCAGCCCTGCTACCGCTGTCTCGGGCTGGCGTGGGGCAGGCTCTGGCCCTGCTCGAGCTCTGGAGTCTCGGAGGACACTGGGGTCCTGGCCGGGTGAGGCCGGGTGAGCACCAGGCTCTGCTTGTCCCCAGTTCGTGTGGGCCCCGTCGCTTCTGCCGGGACCTCAACACCTTCTCTGTCCCCACAGCCCGCCCTGGGCGCCTGTGCGGTGGAGCTTGCGCTGCCTGAACCCTGGTTTTCCGGGGGCGCCCCCTCGCGGGCCGAGCTGGCCTACGCGCTGGAGCCCGCCACCGAGGGCCCCGGGGGCTGTGCGCCGGGCCGGGACGAGGACCTGGGGCAGCGGGCCCTCCCGGTGGGGAGCGTGGAGCTGCGCCCCGAGGACCCCCCCCAGCACCGGGAGGTGCCCCTGGATGAGGCGGTGACCCTACGGGTGCCCGACGCGCCCGTTCGGCCTGGCCAGCCGTTCACCTCCACGCTCCTGCTGCAACGCAACTTCACAGCCAGCGACCTGACGCTGCGGTGAGCACGGGCCTGGGCGGGTGGGGACCCTGCAAGCGGCGAGCGGTGCCCTGGGACCCCACGATGGGCACCCCAGGGCCCCGTCCCACGGGGCTGACGGGGACCCGAAGCTCAGCGGCCGGGGCTGCTGTCACGCTGCGAAGTGGGCGTCTGCCCCGCCCCTGCATCCCCGCCCCTATATCCCCGCCCTGCTGTGCGGCCCGCCTCGCCCAGCCCAGGCCCTGCCTCCCTGCAGGACACCCCACCCCCACCCCGCCCACCGACGGGACCGCCGGGTGCCTGCTCCCCGCTGCGGCTTTGTGCACTCCTGCCTGCCTGTGCGTCCTGGTCCTGGCACCCTCCTGTCCTCACGGGGACACTGGTGAACAGGCTGTGCGTGGACACAGCAGGCCGGGCCCGTGTCTGCGCCGAGGCAGAGAGGAGCAGCGCCAGGCCCATCGGGCACTGGCGGCACCGTGGCAGGGAGCTGCTGGGCAGGAGAGCTGGGCACAGGGGACCCCACGCGTCCGGGAGGATCAGAGAGCAGAAGGCCAGGGCGGCCCAGGCCAGCAGGGCTCAGAGCCGCGTGTGCACCGAGTGTCGGGGACGGGGGGTGGGGTGGGGGCAGGGGTGGGCGGGTGATGTCACAGCCTGAGTGAGGGGCCAGCCCGAGGACCTCAGAGGCTGAGCAAGGCTGAGCCCACACTGGCAGAGACTGGGCAGCAGCCTTGGGCAGGCCCGTGGGCCTCTCAGACCCAGGTCCCCACCCTGTCCGGATCCGGCCGGGCTCAGCCCGTGTGACAGACCGCCTTCCCCAGGGTCAAGGTGAAGAAGGGGCTGCAGGTGACGGCTGCCCGCCCAGTGCAGCCTGCGCTCTGGACGGCCAAGCTGGACCGCGTCAGGGGCTCCAAGCATCACAGCACCCTCATCACCTGCCACCGTGCAGAGTTTGCCGGGCCCGACCCCAGGTGGGCAGGCAGGGAGGGCACTCCGGTGCTCGAGGGCAGGAGGGGCAGCACACAGCGGTGTATGATCACCCACAGCCGGGTCCGAGTCTCGCTGCAGCTGAGGCCATCTGCTCCCCACCCCACGACAGCTCTCGGGGCCACTGCCCACTGCACCCCACCGACCCAGCCCTTTTGCCAGGGCCAATAATATTCCCCAGAAATCTCCCTGCAGCGGTTCATGGGTATGAACTCCTCTTGTTGGGCCAAGGCCAGAGGCCTTTGTCGTGCGCATCTGGACCCTGGTCCCAGTATCTTCTGGACATGTGCCTTGGACAGGCCAGCTAGCCTGTCCCCACTCCAGCCCCAGTTTCTCCTCCTATAAGTGAGGGTAATAACACATCCCTTAGGGTGGGTTGAAATAAAACACAGTCCTGTATCAAGCACCCAGGGCAGTCCCTGGCACATAGATGTTTGGCCAAGGGGGATCTGAAGCTGGGTATAGTTTCGCATGCCTGTCATCCCAGCAGTCTGGGAGGCGGAAGCAGAGAATCCCAAGTTCGAGCCCAGCTTGGCAAGTGAGCAAGACCCAGTCTCAAAATGAAAACCAAGAAAAGGGCTGGGGATGTCGCTCAATACAAGGCCCTGGGCTCCTTCCCCAGCACCACAAACCAAGGAGAGGTGGCCATGAGGGTTCTCATTCAAAAAGGGCCAACTGGCCGTGGGGCTTGGCGGGCACTCTCTCGTGCTGGAAGGTGGCACCAGTTGCCAGTGGCCTGGACAGCAGCGGTCCGAGTGGGGCTGTCCATGCCAGCCTCTGCGCTGGTCTCCCTCAGTCCTCTGTCCTGGCAGCAGCGTCCCCGAGCCGTCCGAGTTCCTCTGGGTGGACTTCCTGGTGGAGAACAGCACCGGTGGGGGTGTGGTGGTCACGCGGGCCGTCACCTGGCAGCTGGAGTACCCGGGCCAGGCCCCCGCCGCAGAGAAGGACAAGATGGTGTGGGAGATCCTGGTGTCCGAGCGGGACATCAGGGCGCTCGTCCCGCTAGCCAAGGTAAGGGCGTGCGTCCCTCGGTCCAGGCAGCCGGTGAGGCCCGGACCGACGTCTGTCTCTGCCCACAGGCTGAGGAGCTGGTGAACACCGCTCTGCTGACTGGACAGCCCGGCCACGTCCCCGTGCGCCTGGTCACCATGGACGCAGGGGGCATCCTGGCCGAGGTGACGGAGCACATTGGCTGCAAGTCGGCCGACACCCAGGTCCTGCAGGTGAGGACGACAGAAGGGCGCAGTGTCCCCTTCCCCGGGGACCCAAGACAGCAGCTGGTCACCCACAAACCTCCCAGGTGGAAGAACCAGGCTGCCGCCCCAGTGAGCCCAGGCCTGCAGGGTGACCTAGGACCCGACCAGTGGCTCCCGGGCCACCCGGGGAGGCTCCCACCTCCCTGCCTCCGTCTCCAGGTCTCTGAGGCCTGTGACGCGCTATTCGTGGCCGGCACCGAGAGCCGGGGCGCCAAGGGGGTGCGCGTGGACTTCTGGTGGCGTCGGCTCCGCGCCTCGCTGCGGCTGACAGTGTGGGCCCCGCTGCTGCCTCTGCGCATCGACCTGACCGACGCCACCCTGGAGCAGGTCCGCGGCTGGAGGGTCCCCGGGCCCGCCGACGGGTGAGTGGCCCGGGCCCTACCCCCGTCCCTCTGCCCGCCGGAAGAGTCCCCCTCAGAGCCTGAGCGGCCAGAGCTGGCAACACACCGCGGGGCGCAGGCCTGAGGGTCGGCCGGTCCCCCACGCACCTTCCCGCGGACCTGGGGCTGGGGGCGGGGCCTGGGGCGGGGCCGCTGACGCCCCGCCCCCGCAGCACGCAGGAGCCCGAGCCCGCGGAGGAGGCGGAGCGGCGCCCCCGGGGCTGCCGCCTGCTTTACCAGCGCGCAGGCGTGCGCGTCCTCGCGCCCTTTGCCGCGCACGCGCAGGACGGCGGCCGCCTCACGCACCTGCTGGGCCCCGACTGGCTGCTGGACGTGACCCACCTGGTGGCGCCGCACGCCCGTGTGCAGGACCCGCGCGTGGCCTCGCTGGAGGGCGGCCGCGTGCTCGTGGGCCGGGAGCCGGGTGTCACGGCGATCGAGGTGAGCAGGAGAGGCCGCACCGCTCCCCGCGGGCCAGCGGTGGGGGTGGAGAGTGGGGAGCGCGCCCCACACCCCGGTGAGCGCTCCTCGAGGCCCCTCTCCCCGCCCTCCCAGGTGCGGTCCCCGCTGTCCGACGCCATCCTCGGGGAGCAGGCGCTGGCCGTCACGGACGACAAGGTCTCCGTGCTGGACCTGCGGGTGCAGCCTGTGATGGGCATCGCGCTGGCCCTGAGCCGGGGCACTGCCCACCCTGGGGAGGTCACGGCCACGTGCTGGGCACAGTCAGCCCCGCCCGCCCCAAAGCAGGTGATGGCCGCGGCCGGGGGCTGAGGCGACCCAGCTGTGGGAGCAGGGCGGGCGGAGGGCGCTGGGCCCCTGGCCTGAGGGCGTTCAGGAGGAGCACGCTTCCGGGAGGTCAGGAGCTCCCTGCAGAGCGAGGTGACCCAGCAGCCGGGCCGGTGGTGGTGGGAGGCTGGCTCTGACCGAGGACCCCCGAGAACGGAGCCCGGGCGGGTGGCAGACAGGTGACTGACACGCGTCCCTCTCTCCCCGTGTCCTGTCCTCCTGTCCTCCGCCTGTGTACCGTGCTCCCCTCCGTCCGTGTGCCTGTCTCTGTGGGAGTGGTCCCCTGTGCATGCCTGCGTGCCCTCGCGTGTCTGCCTGTGTCCGTGTCCCGCAGGAGGTGGCCCTGTCCTTGTGGCTGTCCTTCTCTGACCGCACCATGGCCCCCGCCGAGCTCTACGACCGCCGTGACCTGGGGCTGTCCATCTCGGCCGAGGAGCCCGGCGCCGTCCTGCCCGCCACAGAGCGAGGCACCCAGCTCGGGGTGGTGGTGAGTGGGCCAGGCACCGAGGCGCTGCCCCTGCACGTGGCTCTGTACCCGCCTGAGCCCTGCCGCCGCGGCCGTCACCAAGTGCCCCTGGCTTCCAGCACTGCCTGGCTGGGGCTGCCCCCCACACCCATGCCGGCACCTGCCCTGCCACCGAGCCCGACCTGGAGCCCACTGGCCACCGAGGCCAGCGTGGGTGGCAGGCGGCGGGCAGCAGGCAGTGTGGATGTGAGGGGCAAGTTCGAGCAGGCGGGAGAGGACAGCAAGGCCAGGGGGGAGGACAAGGACGAGGACGAGGAGGAGGAGGAGGAGGAGATGGTGCCTGCCCCGCAGCGCGTCACAGACCTGGAGCTGGGCATGTACGCCCTGCTGGGCGTATTCTGCTTGGCCATCCTCATCTTCCTGGTCAACGGCGTGGTCTTCGTGCTGCGCTACCAGCGCAAGGAGCCCCCCGATGGCGCTGCCGACCCTGCCTCCCCGCAGCCCCACAACTGGGTGTGGCTGGGCACCGATCAGGAGGAGCTGAGCCGCCAGCTGGACCGCGGGGCCCCCGAGCTGCCCGGGGCAGAGGGCAGCTGCCCCTGCGGAAGCGGGGTTGCGGGGGAGCCCCAAGCCCCCGCACCCGGCCTGCCCGGGGACACCCCTGGCTCCTCTAGCACCCTGGCCCGCAAGGAAGTGGGGGGACGGCGCAGGCGTGTGGAGTTTGTGACATTCGCCCCGGTGCCCCCAGCCCCACTGCCCGAGGAGCCTGCAGGGCCCCCCACGGTGCAGTCCATCCTGGTGGCAGGCGAGGAGGACATCCGCTGGGTGTGCGAGGACATGGGGCTGAAGGACCCCGAGGAGCTTCGCAATTATATGGAGCGGATCCGGGGCAGCTCCTGACCCGTCCTGGCCGGCCAGGCCTGTGTCCCCCGTGGGCCAGCAGCCAGCATGGCATGGGGTCCCGGTAGCCTCCTGTCTCGCCCCACTCATCCTCTGGTGCTTGTTGACCCACCCGTCCCTGTCTGGTCCCCGCCCTGCCCCTTGTATGGACCTCGGTCCAGAAGAGCTTCTGCCCCTTATTTATGGGACCCGAGGCGTTCCACGTCGGGTACGGAATAAACCAGAAAAGTGCCATGAGGGGCCCTGCTGTCTGTGTCCAGGGCGGGTGGCAGGGGCGAAGTCAGCCCCTGCCTGGGTGTGGGCCATGTGGCGAGGCCAACTCCTGCCGCGTCCTCTCATAGCGCCTCGAGATGCAGATGAAGAGGATGGCGGTGACGCCCTGGATGCCGGCCAGGAGGAAGAAGTAGAGGTCCAGGCGGCAGCTGTCCGCACTCTCTGGGGGTGGGGGGTGCATTAGGCTGGGCTCTGGGGTTGGGACCCAAGGACCCGGGTTGGCAGAGCCTCGAGCGGCCTCTGGTGTCTCCCCGAGGGCCCTGTTCACCTGGGGCCTGAAGCCAGCACCCGGGCTGACGTGACTGCTCGGCCACAGTGGCCAGAGTTCGTGCTTCCGTGTCCAGGGCTGAGGACCCTGCAGCCCAAGCAGGGCTGCCCACACCGAGGGTGAGGCCAGTCTGGGCTCCCCAGTCCTCCATGGCCAGCCCGCTAGCCCACCATGCCCAGGGACAGCTCACAGCGTGGCCCCCACCGTCCGCCCACCCTCAGGGCTGTGCTCACCAAAGTCCCTGGGGCAGTGCATCCAGCCCCCCGGCAGGGACAGCAGGGCCACCAGGCTGGAGCCCAACAGCGAACCCACGCCCGACAGGCAGAAGAAGATGCCCATGATGGCGCTCTGCATGGTTCGAGGTGCCGCCCCGTAGGCGAACTCCAGGCCTGTGGAGGGGGGCCCAGGGCTCGTGCCCCTCCCTGCCAGTGCACGCCTCACCCCAGAGCTCTGGCCACCCTGCCCGCGCTCCTGTCCCCATCTCAGGGCTGGCACTGTTCCTGCTCTGCCCACTGCCATGGCATTGCCAGGTCACTTCGATTCCACCTCCGACCTCGGTGGCCACCCCTCTCCCGGTCACTTCCTGCTGGCCCGACTCCCGCTCCGTTCACCCTGGCAGAGGGGTGTGTGGGCATCACTGGTGGGTCCTCTCCTGGCCACGCCCTTGAGGGTGGAGGGAGGCACTGCCGTCCTCGCCTCCCTGAGACCCAGGCCCTGGGGGTCCCTCCCCTGTTCCGCAGCCCTGTCCTCAGCTCCCCACTGGCTTGGGGCTTTCCTGCCCCTCAGCGCCTCCCACTTGCTGGACTCTGCCCCCAGCCAGCTGCCCCAGGCCTGTCCCCGCCCTGCTGGGTTAGTCAGGGCCGCCCCTGGCAGGCAGCTTCAGCTCCCAGCGGCGGTGCAGACAGGACAGTGTGTCACAGGGCACGGCGCCCTGTGCAAGGGGCGGCCCGGGCTGAGGGCCTTGACCTTGAGCTTGGGGTTGCTGGGGAAACAGGAGGTGACCTTCGACCTCAGGCGGAGGGCAGCAGCCGAAGACAAGGGAGAGGGGGTCCACACGGGAGGTGTGCAGGGTGGGCGTGGGAGCCCTTGTCACCCAGGCCCTCTGAGCCCTCAGTGGCCGGGGAGGCCGGTGCATGTCAGTGCCCTGGGTGACCACCTCCCCTGACTGGGCCCATACCTGGGATGCTGGCGAAAATCTCACTGATCCCGATGAGCAGGTACTGGGGGATCTGCCACCAGACGGACAGTGGGGCCGCCCAGTGCAGGTCCTCCCCGATCAGCTGCAGTGCTGTCTCATTGCGGTGGACGTACCCTAAGCGCTCCATCTCCAGGACCCCTGCGGGGGAGCCAGGGCCAGGAGCTCAGGGCTCCCCTCCCTGAGGAGCTCAGCCCACATGGAGCTCGCGGGGGTGGGCGCTCCTGAGTGGGCAGAGCCTGGCTGGCGGGGCGTAGCCCTGGGCCACACACTCCTCCTCCCTGAGCCGCGGTCCCAGCCCCCCTGTGACCCAGGCCCGGCAGCGCCCTTGCAGGCCTCCTCTTTTAGTCCGTGTCCACGAGGGCAGCGCCTGGCCCGCTCGGGGTCCGCGTGGCTTGCTGCCCCCACCTTAAAGATGGACACAGAAACCTGAAGTCAACCTCGGGCTCAAAGCCTCTGAGTAGAGAGGGTGCAGGTCTTCACAGTGCCATGAACCCCTTCGTTCAGTTACGTTGTCACTCATTTATTTTTGCGGTGCTGGGGGCAGAACCCCAAGCCTTGCTCACACTAGGCAGCTGCAAACCCTTTGGCAGTGGAAGTGGGAGGAGGTTTCCCGTTGTGACCAAGACCCCTGTGCCTTCAACAACTCCAGTCCCGCACACTGACTTGTGGGATGCTCACGCCTGGCTTTGAGGGGCGCAGACGCCCAGGGAAAGCCCTGCTCCTCAGGTTTCCCTTGTCCTGTGAGCAGCCCAACTCCCCAGCAGGGTCCCCTTCAGTGTGCGCCTCTGCAAGGCCAAGGCTGGCACCCACGGGTGGCGGTGGGCTCTCCCTGCCCAGGCCAGTGCCCAGCTGCCCACACACCTGCAACAACCACAGAGGCGAAGCTGAAGAGCATCCCCAAGGCCATCTTCTGCAGGGCCGAGGGGAGCAGCTCGCAGCGCAGCAGCAGGGGGTCCAGCAGGTGGTCCTTCAGGGGCACCAGGATGAGCACAGCCACCACATTGGCCAGCAGGAGCCAGGCTTCCGGGATCTGCTTGGGAGGAGCCAGGAGCTGGGCTGGGTCCTGGGATCTGACTCCAGAACGTCCCTGAGGCCCAGAGTCAGCCCTGCCCACTCTGGGATCCACACTCCTGGCTGTGACCAGGGCACGGGATCAGATTGGGGTGCAATCGCTGCTTCCTGCCTTCTATCAATCTGTAGTGGCCACTGGGAACATCCAGGCTCAGCATGAATGTGTTGTGATTGATGAGTATGCCTGCCACGGACACAGAAATGAACATTGGGCCCAAATGTCATTTATCTGCCAACCCTGAAGGTCTGGTTTTAGGAGACTCTGCAGTGCGAAGGAGCTGGTTTAGGAAGTTCCAGCAGAGGGAAGAAATCGGCCATCCATGGTCCCAGAGGCTGAGCAGGGCCCTGTGGGGCTCCATGAGAGGGGCAGACAGAAGGCCGCCAGAGCCACGTGGCTCATGGGGCTGTTGGGCCCTCGGGCAGCCGAGTGCCTTGGCAGGATGCCTGGGCTATGGCGCTGCATGCCTGCCCTCCCTTCAGGGTGGTTCCCAAGCCCCGCAGCCTGGCAGCAGGGGAGAGGCCCAGCAGGTGTGCTCACCGTGTAGCCACTGCCCCAGGCCCTCAGGGTCATGGACGAATTGGACGAGGCCATGGTGGGGCTGGCAGGGGAAAGGCTGGGGATGTGGAGGTGCAGGCCCTGCAGGACGTAGGTGGACTGCATCTGCCGAGGGAAGGAGAGAGGCTGGGGGGGGCAGGAGGGGAGGCGCCCCTTTGCAGGAGCCCTCACCAGGCCTCGGGAGGCCATCCTGCCCCTCCTCCTCAGGGCTGCGGGCTGTGACACGCCAGGGCCCGCAGCTGGCATGTCAGGGTCAGGCAGTTGCATGTGGGGAGACCATGACAGGGCTGGCCCCTCGGGGAGCTCTCGCCTGCCACGGAGCCATGCTGTGCTCAGCGGGTCACAGCTGGACCCTGCCCGGGGAGGGGTCTGGAGCCCCCAGGCGGGGCCGGCAGGGCACGTTGCCCAGGGGCCACCACTTCCAAGCATGTACCCCGCGTGACTGTCCTGTGTGCTGCATCCGGGGCTCCAGGAAAGCGTGCTGGGAGTCTGAGCCACCTGCTGCCCACATGGAAACTGAGGCCCAGAGAGGGGGGAGTCTGTGGCGGAGCTGGGCCGGGGCCTCTCCAGGGCTCCCCGCTGCCGCCTGCCCCGTCTGCGCACCTGGAAGTACACCATCCAGTAGGGCACCAGGGTCACCATGACAGGCAGGATCTTCACCAGCACCCGGAAGTTGGCGATGTCCTGCGGGGAAGGACCGGGCTGGGGAGCCCTCTGGTCAGGCAGCAGGTGGGCACCCTGGGAGTCTCTGAGAGGCCACAGGGACAGCAGATGGCATCACCCTGCCCCAGGGCCACTGATGCACCGCTACCACTGTCCCTAACTTAGTCCTCCTCAAAGGAGCACCACTCCTCTGCCATCACTGCCTGCTGCCTGGAGCGGGGCCTGGCTGGAAGACGCGGTCACTGGGGGCATGACTGGAGGGGCTCATCTCCCACCAGCTCCGCCCTTCCGCTGTGCTTCCTTTCACCAGGCTCTGAGCTCTTTCTCCCCCGCCAGGCCCTTGTGCCAGGCCGCCCTGCCCTGGAGCCAGCTGACCATGGACTGAAACCCTACAAACCGTGAGCCTAAGTAAACCCCTCCTCCTTTGATCGGCAGGTGCTTATTTGGTCCCAGCAAGGAGGGAGGTCACAGACAGCTGTGGTCCCTTTGGGTCCCGGGGAAGTGAGACCAGAGTGTGGCAAGCAGTCTTGGGGATGGGGGTGTGGCCTCACTTTGCCATGGGAACAGGGCGCCATCAGGGACTCTACACACTGCGTCTCCGTCCTAGAAGGACTTCGGAGCCCTCTCCCTCCGTGTGCAGAGGGGTGGGGGAGGAGTGTCATCGGGAGACTGGGAACATCGGCCGCTGCTGCAGCCTTGCCCCTTGGCCCTTTGTCCTGACTTTCTGATCCCTTCTTGCCTGGGAGCCCTGCACAGTCCCCTTTGAGACAAGACAGGCACCATGTGCAGCAGCCGTGGGTTCCCAGCCAGCCTGTGACTGTGGCCCTGAGGAGCTGGAAGTGATGTGCCAGGACTTCCCGGCCTCTCAGGGGCTCAGGAGACCTCAGCTTTCATGTCCTGTCCTGGGGAGTATTCGTGCTCTCTGCTCTCGAAGTCTGGGCCTCATACTCTGATTGGTTCAGGTCCCAAGGCCTCGAGAAGGGGAGGGCACCAGGGGACCCTAGGTGAACGCTCAGCACACGGCCACCTCCAGCTGCCAGCCAGGTGGGTGAGGGTGCTCCGGGCCTCTCAGGACCCCAGATGGCTGTGGCCTGCAGACAAGACCAGGAGAGCTGCACTGCGAGCCCGGGAACCCACAGGGCTGCGGGGACGGAAAGGCTGCCACAGAGCCAGCAGGCTGTGGTGTGGTATGTTAGGTGGTGGCAGATAATTAAAGGACTCCTTGGCACTGCGCGCTCAAGCAAACGCCAGGTCGGGGAAGCAAGCACTTCGTGTTTTCTACCCATTTCCTGTTAACAGGGTCTGCGCCTGTCCCCAGGGCCTGGGCAGTTTCGAGCGGCGAATGCAGAGCCCTGGGACCCTCCCTCCTCAGATGCCAGCTGGCGGGAGGGCACTGGATGCTGGGTTCAGTCACCCCTGCGGTATGGAAACCTCCACACTCTGTCCCCAGGACCTGGGCTGGGACTGTCACACCCACCATCACCACCTGGCCACCACTGTCACGCCCATTGCCGGCATGTATCTTCAGCGGGTGCCAGCACCGTGTCTCCCACCGATGCCACCGCCGTTGCTGCTAAGACCGCGACGGTTTTCCTAGCCAGAGTGTCCCCAGTGGCACCCAGCACCATCCCCAGTTGCAGTGGCCAGCGAGGGCCCTGGGTGGTGGCCCATGTGGCTAGGCACCGGAGGCTCGACAGCCTCTCACCTGGCAGCGCGTCGGCCCCACAGCCCAGGGCGGCAGCTTCGGAGCGCGAGCTTGAGCATGGAGGACACCTGGCTGCCCCTGGGGGGCTTGGAGATGAAGGCCGGCGTGGTGAAGAGGAAGGTGAAGAAGGCCAGGAGCACACAGCCCAGCAGGACGCTGTAGCCCAGCAGAAAGCTGAGGTTCTGCTGGATGAAGGCCACCACCAGCAGCGTGAACACGGCCCCCACGTTGATGCTCCAGTAGAACCAGTTGAAGAAGCGGCGGGTGGCATCGCGACCGAGCTCCATCACCTGCCAGGGTGGGGCCAGGGAGGTCAGGGTCACTTGCCCGCCCCGCACCCTCCTCCCATGGCCACAGTTCCTGACCCCCATCACGATGCAGACCCTCGACACAGACCTGCCAGGGAGTGAGAAGGAATAACCCTCTCCTGACAGCCACTGTGGAGGGGCAGGACGTTTGGCACCACCGTCTTCCCACCCCGTGGCACACACTGCTTTTTTATTGTCACCAAGTAGTGCACACAGCAGACGTCCCTGAGGGCATTCTGTTCACTTCTGGTTGATTTAGCTTTGTCTTTTGCTGAGCAGCCTGCACTATGAATGACTTTTATAATTGGGAGACAGGGCAATAAAGACCCTCAGCTGTGTTCCACACGACGAAGCGTAACGCGTGTGCATTTCTGAAGGAGCAGCGAGATCCGAGGGGCACTTCCACAAACACAGAGCTTCGAGGCTGCCCCAGGCCCACCTTCAGGTGAGGGTGCTGTAACCAGGGAGGGCAGGTGGCCCTGGGCCGGCCCTGGCTGCAGGCTCTGGCCCAGTGACAGGCCCCAGCAAGGTCAGGTGGGCTGCAGGTTGGTGCTGGGGCTTGGCCCCAGCTGCAGCAGCCGGGCCCACTGACCTTGCTCTGCTGGCCCCGGTCAGCTGCCCCAGGCCCCTCGCCATACCCCAGACTGGGTCCCAGGCTCCAGCTCAGCCTGGGGGCCGCCTGCCGGGATGGGTGAGCCTCCATGGCTAAAGCAGCCACCCCACAGCACCCCACACCTCGGAACTGTCCCCTTCCATCCACTACTGTCTTCCACAGGGGCTGTGGCTCCACCAGCTTGGGCCGCGCCAGTGTTATTTTCTCTATTTGCGTTGGGAAAAGACAAATATTTGACTCCCAGTCCAAATGTAAAATTATAACCCATACAACGTGCTTAAAATTGCATTCTCTTAGAGACCCGCAGGGCTCTCATGGCGACGGGAGTGAGGGCTGCGGGGGTCTGGACTTGAAGCAGAAAACTGCGTAAGTCCCATTAGGAGCAGCCACTTCCATTTATTTATTTATTTTTGGTAGTGGGGATTGAACTCGAGACCTTTCACTTGCAAGGCAGGCGGCGGAGCCACTGAGCTACATCCCGGCCCCTTGGACGTGCTGTGGAGGGTGATGGATCCCCTCTCTGAAGTCAGCAAGTGGGAGGAGCTCGCACCTCCTGAGCTGAGCTCCTGGCAGGTGGTGCCACCTCCTACCACCCAGCCCTTGACTCACTGCACCCTAGTTCTGCAGCAGCCTCCTGCCTCAGCCTCCCAGAGTGCTGGGACTACCGGCGTGTACACCATGCCTGGCGAGTCTCAACTGTGCTCTACCCAAAGCTCACGTCTGGTACATGGAAGAGCCCCAGGGGTTGCTGTCCCTGTGGAGGGCCCCGGAGGCTCTGAGGAGACCAGCTCTGCCCCCGTGGAAGGAGAGGCGGGGGCACTGATGGCTGAGGCCTTGGAGATCGAGGGGTGAAGGGCACAGGCTGAGGGCAGCCGGGTGGGCGTTGATTAAGGGAAGCAGGAGATTCTGTGGGGCAAACACTGAGGAAGGAGGGAGGAGGAGCCAGGGGCACTGCATTCCTGTCACAGAAGACACTGCCAGGGCAAAGACCCTGGGAGCTATGAGCCTGCTGGGTCACAGGCAGCGGCTGGATGCAAGGACTCGCTGGAAAATGTCCCTTTCATGAGAGTACTACGCGTGTTATGGCTGAGTCTGGACACCGCCCAAGCCTCGTGCTTTGGGGTTCTAGGTGGCTTTTTCAGAGGGGCCTGACTGGAGTCTGACACTGGGATTAAGGCTGTGATCACTAAACCGCTACATCGCCCTAATCCCGGTAGCCTGGACAAGATAGAAGGGGCAGCAAATGCCACTAAGGTCCGTGCTGCATCTGCCGTCTTCTGCCGCTGTGAGCTGCTGCCCCTCTGCTACGCACCCTGCCCTGGAGCAGCTGATCATGGACTAAACCTCCGCGAGCTGTGAGCCAAATAAACCTTTCCCCCCGAACTTTGGGTGTCGGGCATTTTGTCTCAGCACCGAGAGAAAAGCAACTAACACAACATGCAACTGAAGAACATGTGAAGGTCGGGGAGAACAATTTGTCCAGGGTCCGACCACGGGGCTGTTTCAGTGACTTCCGGCCCGGAGCCCAGCCCCACGTGGCTGTGTCCCGCAGCGTCACTCTCCACATCAGCTCAGATGCTCCCTAGGACCCCGATGCACACAGCTGCCCAAGGACGGCCGCGTCATTAGGGATGTGTTCATTCATCTCGCAAAAGCTGGCAGATGTCTGTGGGGGCCCACCGTGCATCGGGGTGACCTGACGACCGCCCTGCTGTCCCCGGCTGGTGGGGGCGGAGCTGGGATCTGCCCGGTGCCTTGGCCACTGAGGGGGGCAGGGGGCTGGCCGGCCCCGCCCTGGCCCCGCCTCGGTGACATGTTGGGGCGGGGTTTGTGGTGGGGCTCCCTGACCTGCCCTCAGGCTCCTCATCTGTAAAACGGGCGCAGCGGCGCCACGGAAGGCGGTAAACCCCATCCACCCTGGGCCAGGCGCAGGGGAGGCCGCAGTGTGGCCCCCGCCGTCCCAGCCTGGTTAGTGCCCTCCCGCCCGCACTCACCTGGTCGGCCCCGAAGGCCGCGAGGTTCCCACGCACGGAGCTGGCGGCGAGCGCGAGCAGCAGGAGCGCGCCATACAGCGGGGCCGCGCAGTAGGGGCCGGGCGGGGCCGCGCGGACCGGCGCGGGGCGCAGCGGAGGCGCGCTCAGGTCCCCGCAGAGCGCGAGGCGGGCGTCGCCGCCGGCGGAGGCGAGCAGCAGCCCCAGGCCCGGCAGGTAGAGGCCAAGGCTGAGGACCAGCGCGCGGCGCCGGCCCAGGTAGGCATCGGCCACCCAGCCGCCCAGCGGCGCCAGCACGAAGGAGGCGCCCAGGAGCAGCAGCGCAGCCAGCGAGGCCTGCGCGCCCGCCCAGCCCAGCCCGCCCAGGTGCAGCACCAGGGTGGCCGCCACGCCGAGGAAGGCGGCGCGCTCCAGGGCCTGCACGGCCAGCACCCCCACGCACGCGGCGCGCACCCGCCACGGCCGCGCCCGGGCCACCAGCGGCTGCCGTTCCTCCGGCCGCGGCATGGCTGCTGAGCCTGGCCTGCCGGGCCTCTCCCGCCCTCCCCGGCCTCTCCTGACCTCTCCTGTCCACTCCAAGCCTCTCCCGCCCTCCCCGGCCTCCCCCGGCCTCCCTGGGCTTCCCCTGCACCCCTGGGCCTCTCCTAAACTTCCCCAGCCCTCATCATCCTCTCCTGTGCCCCCTGTGCCCCCTGCCCGCTCTCTGCCCCTTCTCTGTCACCCCAGGACTCTTCCTCCTCCACTTCTCTGCCTGTCCCCCTTTCCTGCTGGGCTCCCTGGTTCCCCTTTCTGAGCACCCGTGCCCTCTGTAGGACACCGGGGGGCCAGCACTGGCCCCCACAGCCCCACGGTCCCTGTCCCCCTGAGCTCTGTCTCCGTCCCTCTCTGCGTCTTGAGAAACTCTGGGCTTCCCCTTTCACTGGCCCAGTGGCTGCTGTCACATGGGTTTAGGGGAAATGAAAGTGGGGTCACAGGCCCTGGCCCCCACCCGCCAGGGTTTCTCAAATCCTCCCCTCCTCTACCTGCCTCCCACCCACCAGCCTCCAGCCTCCGAGCTCAGGAATGTTCTTCCTTTCGCTTTCATTTCTCTCCAGGATTCCCCAGTTGCTGCTTCTGCGTCATGTCCTCTTCCAGTCGGGACCAAGGCCAGGCTGATGGACCCGGAGGGCAGCATGGGGTGGCACTGGCCCACTTCGCAGATGCGGGACTGAGGCTGGTGGGGGCGGGGGGGCAGTGACAGTCGGGATGGAGCCACTGTGCTCCTGAGTGACCAGAGTGACCAGAAGCCCGCAGGGTCAAGCCACAGAGTGCAGATGCCGCGGAGGAAGGAAGTGGTCGCATTCAGGACACGGCAGCACCATTTGGACCCACAGGGCGTGGAGATTAAGCACGCTGGCCTCTGGCTAAACCCCAGCCACTGGCCCCCACCCTGGACTCCTCCTGCCCCAGCCTGTGGCCTGGCCATGCCTCTCGAGGCGGCTCTGCCCTGCACCCCGCTTCTCCATGTGGGTTGCAGCCAGAAGTCGCCTCTGCACAGGGACCTTATCCATCCCCTGTCTGGTTGCCCCTCTGGTTCTCCATGGCCTTGCCACAGCCTCCTGCCTCAGTGCCCTCGGCTTGGGCGGGACTGTTCATGCACTTTGCGGCTCCGCAGTAGAACACAGCTCCCAAGGCGAGATCTCAAGTGACGAGTGACGTCAGCAGGGCTGAGAGCCGCGGACCCGAAACTGGCTTTTAACCTCTGACATCTGCGCTGGGAGGGACAAGTGTATGGCCCGAGGGACCGGGAGGGGGCAGGCCCACACCCACGCCCTGTTTGTCACCGTGACCAGGGACCAGGGGCTTCAGATGAGGCAGCCAGGGGTGGGGAGACAGGCAGCCTCAGTGAGCTTCGTGTCACCTTCAGGGAGGCTGCGACCACTGCCCGAGGTCGTGGTGATGGAGTGCGGCTCACAGACCAGTGGCCGCCCCTTGGCAAGGTCACTAGGCCAGCAAAGGTGCCACGTGCAGCCAGGGAGCCAGCCTGACAAAGGCCGGTGCTGACTGGCTGTCATGATCTCCAGCAGGTGCAGATGGCGGGAACAGCTCCAGCAGCAGCCAGGCCCCAGGGACAGCCAGGAGAGGACAGCAGCAGACGGGCAGGTGTCTCTTCCTTGTCAATCAGCCTCCATCCCCAGTAGACGAGACAGGGACAGGGTGGCCCCTAGGGGAAGACCCAGCACTGCTGAGCTGGGGAGCAAGGGGCGGTTTGCCTCTTGCAGACAAAAGTGTCGTTCTGAATCGCTGTGACTCACCCAGGGCACAAGTGACAGCATGAGCAGCGTTGGGGCTCAGGACCTTGTGAGGAGCCCAGAGCTCAGGGCTGCAGCCACGCCCCACAAACCTAAGTGGTTTGGGCCTGATAGAGACAAACCACATGGTGCCACATTTTTATTTTTTGCATTTGTTATTTTTTAATATAAAAATTAAAAAGTGACTTCCTTCCTTAAGATTCTCTACATGAAAATTCCGATTTTTGGCCACCAGAAGTTATACAGGGCCTGGCAGCCCCGGGCCCACTCACCAGGGCCTGTGTGGCTGCCGCCCACCGAGTGGAGTGGCCCCGTGACGTGGCCGGTGGTGGCCTTGGCTGGAGGCTGGGGGGAGGCTTTTCACCTGCACCTCTGACTGTGGCTGCTGCGCCTGGCGCTGTGAAGGGGTCCCTGAGGCTGCAGGGACGTGGCCTCTCCAGTCTCCCGGTCCTCCTGGGGACCCCTGGCTTGGGGAAGTTCACAAGTACGCCTTGGGGAACCTCTCAGGCCCCAGCCCCACCTGCCAGGACCCAGCATGAGCACTTCTCGGGGTTGGAAAACGCCCTGAAACCTGGATCTGACTCCGGACTCCAGGCGTGGCAGGGCAGTCCAGGCCACGGTATCCTGGCAGTTACATGGACCGAGGTGGGCAGCAGATGCTGCACACAGACACATGGTGACTCGGCAAGGATGATGGGCCGTGGGCCCTACAGTGGGCAGGGCTTCATCAGGCCCTGCCCAGGCTGGCCTTGCATGTGCCGGGCAACTGGGGCTCCTCTCAAACCGGGCTGCCTGAGTCTCTGCCTGCAGGATGTCCTGGCTGGGGGGATCATGGGAGACAAAAATTGAAGCCACTTGGATAAAAGCACCCTAGCTGTGGAGCTGGGAGGACAGAGCAGAGGAAAGGGGTCAGAGCACACTGGCCTTGTCGGACGGCTGTGCCTTCACTGGGGGTGTTTCATCTTGACCCGCACCCAGGGTGGTCCATCTCCACTGCTCTGTGGTGCAGCAGGTGTACCAGGACTGCACCCCTGGGGCCTCGCTGTCCCTTGTGACTGCACAGCACCCTGCTCCGGTCCCCGAGGTCATGTGGCTGGGATGGATGCCCTCAGGGATGTGTGTTGTGGGAGGACAAGCTTGGGAGCTGCTGTTTTACCCCATTCCTGTGACCAGGACAGCTGGGGCCGGGTGGAGTGGCCCAGAGATGATGCCTTTCCGAGCCTCTGGTGCCAGATGAACCAGCAGGACATCCCCAGGGCACAGCTGAGAGGCGAGACAGATTCACCCCTGCCTGTGGAAGATGGCAGAGAGCCTGCACCCTCATGTCTTCCCTGTACCCTTGTCACCCAGGAGCAAGACCAGCATGGATGGGATTTAAGTGGGGTTCAACACTTACCACCATGTTGGCTGTCTGTCCCTGTGAAGGATACCTGTGTTAAACCAACTTTTAAGGAGGAGAGGTTTATTGGCTTATGGTTTCAGAGGGTGCAGTCCATGGCTACTGGGCTCTATTGCCTTGGACCTGTGGTGACGCAGTACATCATGGGGGAAGGGAACCATGCAATAGGCAAGATGCTCACCTCAGGCAACCTGGAAGTACAGAAACAGGAAGGGGTGGGGCCTCAACATCACCTTCAGGGCCATGCCCCCAGTGACCTCACTTTCTCTCTCTAGGCCCCTCCTCCTAAAGGTCACACCACCTCCCAATAGCACCATAGGCTGGGACCACACCTTTCAGGCACAGGTGTTTGAGGGGATATTCAAGATCCAAGCCCTGGCACCAGTGGTAGTTGTTTATTTAGTGTCCATTGTCACCGCCCTGTAGAAAAAGGCTTGGCTGTCCCGCCTGCCCTGTTTCAGACTCCCCCTCCTGTCCCCACGTTCCATGATGTTGCTCGGCACCTGTCTTCCCAGTGCCCATGCTGTCCCACCCTGCAGCACTCACTGCTGGGACAGTGGGCTTTCAGCTCAGGCTCGACACCGAGGCCAGTGTGCTCTGCTAGGCCTCCCTGGCGTGGAGTCGTTGAGTCCCAATCCCTTGGGTCCACGACGAGGGCCTGCTAGCACTGACCGCTCCTGTGTCGGCCACGAGCCTCATCCCTCCCACAGCCTCTCTGTGCACCTGCCCGACTCTGCCCTCAGACGCTCAGCTCCCAGCTACCTCTGACCTGCAGCTCGGCGCACGCTGCTCCTCCAGCCCAGAGCTTTCCAGGATGCCTCAGTATCGGTCCCCAGGTGTCACTTCTTCTGAGAAGTCTCCCTGGTTTCTCCCGCAGTGGTGTTGCCAGTGTTGTCCCCAGCAGGGACTCGTGTCGTAGCTGCCTGCTTGCTTGCCTGTTCCTCCTGGGTGGGGGGGAAGGGACACTTGGGGGACGTGAGTTGTATTTTCTTTTTTTTTTTGGTACCGGGGATTGAACTTGGGTCCTTGTGCTTGCACAGCAGGCAGCGAAACCACTGAGCTAAATTCCCGGCTATGAGTTGTATTTTCTTCATGTCTGTGCTTCAGTGCCTGGCGCCATGCTCAGGGTGTGCTGGCTGCATCCTCCTCAGAGGAATGGATGCGGAGCTGGACCAGCAGAGAGCAGGCCCTGCCTCGACCTCTTAAGTGCGTACTTAACCGCTCCATTTCTCAAAAGTGGAGGAGAACCACAGTTTACCTCGGAGGTTTTAAGGTGAGCGTCAGAATGAAATGACCCTGCAGTGCGCTAGTCCTGTAATCCAGGTCCAAGAGACATCTATACTTGCTGAGAGTGACACATGCCTGCAGTCACTCAGGCCTTGCAGTCAAGCCCAGCTGAGCAGCGCAGCGATCACAAATTCAGGTCCAGCCCCGGCAATTCAGCAACTTAGCAGCACCCTGTCTTTAAAAAAAAGGGATGGAAAAAAGACCAACAAAAAGGAAGCGAAGTATGTAAATAGGAAAGGGTGGCGGGATGAAGGGTGCACAGGGAATGGGAAAAACTAAGAACCAAGACACATCATGCACAGGTACAAGCACCCAATGATAAATGTAAACGTATTATATACCTAAAACATACCAATGAAAGAATTTAAGCAAAAAAAAAAAAAGGATGGAGAGGTAGCTCAGTGTGAAGGCTCTGAGTTCAGTCTTCAGTACCACAGAGCCTACCAAACAAATAAGTGAAGAAAGAAAGACAGAAAGGAAGAAAGAAGGGAAGGGAACCAGCCAGCTGACCATGTGCTGCACACTGTCCGGGTCAGAACAGTGAGCACAGGCCACACAAATCTCTGCCCTCACTCAGGTGGCTGGACGGGGCAGGGCTGACATTCTAAGCACTCTAAGTACAGGATGGAATGGAGTGCAGGGCAGTGCAGCACCACTGTGCCAGCTGGCCGGAGCCTTCTAGTCAGTCGGTGCCCCTCCTCCCCAGCAGCTGAGTCGCCTGTGAGGAGCTCAGAGCTGGGGCCGGACCCACCTGAGCGCAGCGCCTGGTGGGCAAACTCCCTCGGCGGGCAGAGTGGCCTCAGTGTCCCCTGTGCGAGGCTCCGGCACACAGCCCCTGGGGGCATCTGTCTGTGTGGCATCGGGGAGGGACCTCTGGGCCAGCAGCAGACCCACCTGTGCTACGTGGGAGGGCCATGGCTCAGGTTTTCGCTTTCTCCTGATGAAGAGTCAGCTTCTCCCCTGTAGCATCTGCTTTCTGCGCTGGGCCAGCCAAGGTCTGAGCGCAGTGCAGCGTGAGTGCCTGATGCCTGGGTTCTTGGGCATGGCCGGAGCGCTGCTGGGAGGCTTTGCAAACTGAGATGAGAAGGTCCCGCTACCGGGAGTCGTAAGTAAACGAGCCCCTGGCTTGGGCTCGCAGCCGGCACAGCTTGTACCCTCTCTTCAGAGCTCCGGATCCAGGAGGCACGGGCTGCGGGGGTCGCAGTGCAGGCCCCAGCCGCACGGCTTCCTGCTGCCTCCCTGCGCCCAAGCCTCCCTCTCTGCTTGCCATGCTCCTCCTGTGCCTTCCCTTTCTTTGCCTTCCTGCCTTCTGGGTGTATAGCGGTCTTTCTCCTCTCTATTCCAACTGACTGCTCTACTAGCTTTGCATGCACATTTAACTCAGCAAAGCAAAAGCTAGGTAACGTCTTTCCCTCCCACCAAATAACACAACTTTCTGACCCTGATCCAGTCTTACTGTTTGTGCATTAAGGTTTTGTGGTTCTTCAGTTTTATCTGTTTTTCCTAACTCTACCAAGTAGATGTTAGTATACTTATTTATGCAATTGATGCTTATTTAATCTACTTTTGTGATTATTTCTTGGCCAGCATTTTTACTTGAATCTCAGACTTTCTGGGATCATTTCCCTTGTTCTTGAAGAATGTCCTCTAGGACTCCCTTAGGTGAGGGCTGTTTGTTGTCAATTCTCTCAATTTTTATCTGAAATGGTGTCTGTCTTAATCCACCTTATGTTGTGGCTTAGTTACTTTCCTCTTGCTGAGACTCAGTAAGCAGCACCCACTTCTTTTTGTGTTTTGGTACTGGGGATCAAACTCAGGACCTTGTGCTTTCGAGGCAGGTGGAGGCACCACTGAGCTAAATCCGCAGCAGCACCCACTTCTTAAAGGGGCGGTTCATCTCCGCTCCCAGTTCCAGGGGATGATCCAGGCTCCCAGCTAGGAGCAGCTCGGCAGAGGGGCTGGCAGGAGACGCTGCTCACCCCACAGCGGGCCCAGCGGCCAGGAGGAGAGGAGGAGCAGGGGCCAGAATCTCCCTTCCTGTCTCAACCAGCGACCGCACGCGGCCACCCAGGCCCTGCCTCCTGCAGCGTTCTGAGCCACGCCCTCGCCCGTGGGTGAATCCCCTGCTGGGCACAGCGCCCCGTGACCCACACACAGAATCCTGGGGGACACTTTAGATCCACACCATAGCGTGCTGCCATGAGGACACCACACACTGCGTGAGAGCTCGCTCTCTCCCTCTCTCTCATTCCCTCTCTCTCTCTTTTCTTTTTGGCACTGGAAATCGAATCCAGGGCCTTTGCGCTGAGCCTCATCCCTAGCCATTTTATTTATTTATTTATTTATTTATTTATTTATTTATTTATTTTTTGGTACCGGAGATCGAACTCGGGTCCTTGCGCTTACGAGGCAGGCGACGGATCCACTGGGCCAAATCCCTGGCCCTAGCCATTTTAAATTTTTCTTATTTTGAGACCGAGTCTCACTAGCTCACTAAATTACCCTCATTGGGCTTGAACTTGTGGTCCTCCTGCCCCAGCCTCCCGGGTGGCTGGGATACAAGCATCCGCCCCATCCCCAGCTGAGATTCTGCTTTCAAAGATTATGTTTCCCATTTAGGCAGTCACTATCTGATTTTATTCTCCAAATCTCCCTGGCCATCTTTAATAGTCTCTGGTTCCTAATCTGTACCTTCAGTTACTACTTTCATTTCATCAAACACACGACGCTGTAGCCCCAATATCCAACACTTCCGGAGGTCTGGGCCTCCCTCCAGTCAGCTGCCAGGTGACACCTCACTCAAAGGCCTGTGATTATTCTTTCCACGTGAGCTCCTAGTCCTCGAGGCTTTCTGTAGGGAGCGTGAGGCCTGGCTTCGAGGTGACTTACCCCAGAGAGGCTTTTCCCGGCGTGTTGGAGGAATCCGACCACTGCCATCCTGGGTGAGCAGGGCCCACTTTAAATCCCTCCCCTGCTGTGCTCCCTGCTGCAGATGCCCATCCTGGGCCTAGGAGCCCCAAAGCCCCACCGCAGTTCCCAGTTCCTTCAGCCCTGCTCCTGACAGACAACGCGAAGCTCCCTGTGCGCCCTCAGGCCCTGTCCCCGGCAGAACCTCCCCCAGTCCACTGTGACTCCTTCCCTCCACAGCCCCCCTTTCCTCGCTCATGACCCCATGAAGACCCCCGGCCTGTACAGAGTTGCCGGTCTGGTCTCAGGCTTGCTCTAAATGAGCCTTCCCTGAGCTCACACCTGTTCCCTTTGCTCCTTCGGTCCTAACACTTGCTCCCCCCCCCCGGGCCTGGGCTCCTCCTCCCCCTCCATGCTGATGCTGCTGTCCATATGTCTGCAGTGCTGGAGCTGCATAGGTATCCTGACGTGCCCCTCTGGGCCTCAGTGGGCCAGGCCTAGGCCCTGGTGGTGTGGCCGGCCGGAGCTTCCCTCGTGCTCAGAGCCAGGGCTGAGCCAGGCGAGGTGCCCGAGAGGGTTCCTCCCCCTGTGCCTGCTGCGGTGCTGGAGGCAGAGCTCCCCCCACCCCGCTCACTTGGGCTCGTCCGTCACCGGCCCAGGGCCACCCTGAGCCCTGGACTGGTTCTTCTCTGTTGCTCTTGACCTCTGGCGATTTCCCTTCCTTTCTTGCATTTCTAGGATGGTGTAATATTGTTTCCCTTCCTTTCTTGCATTTCTAGGATGGTGTAATATTGTTCTCGTCAGCTTCCTGTTGCCGGGATGGAATGGCACAGGAGCGAAGGAGGAGAGGTGGATTCCGCTCCCAGCTGCACAGCCTCCTGTCCAGGTGGGCTGCTCCAGGCTTGGGTGCCCACGCCCGTGACAGAGGTGCTCGCCACACAGCAGAGGAACAGAGAGCTGGAGGCCGGTGCCGCCGCCGCCTCTCCTGCTGCTTTTTCTCCACACACCCTAGTCCCCCCAAAGCAACAGATCTGGCCCGGAGCTGGCCGTGCCTCTGTGCCCAAGCCCGTGTGCCTGCCTGTGCCGCCACAACTCTCCACCAGGGGGAGCCCCAGCCAGGCGCAGCAGACACCCTGCAGGGCTCCCGAGCCGGCCCCACCCAGGGTCCCCTGGGCTGGGCCAGGATGGGGCCGCCGGGTGTGGGCAGTTTAGACATCCCAAGCTACCCGTTGGTCCGCACACTCGGCACGCATGTATTCAGCACCCACTGTGCCCACAATGAAGCCCCCTTCTGTGGGGGCCACTCAGCACCTCCCAGGCGGCCCTGGCCTCCTCCTCCTCCTGCCCAGAAATCCAGCTCGGCTCCGGCTCCGGGAGGGCACCCCAGCTGTGTCATGTCAGGGCGGGTGCTACCGGTCAGGGCTCCTTCTCTGCCGACAGACGGACGATCGCCTCTCAGACCCCGGCCCCCCACCCCCGTCTGCGTCTGTCCAGGGGAATCCCGGGCTCCCGTCCCTCACTGCTCAGCCCCAGGGAGCAGGCCCAGCCCAGGCCATGGTCCCCGAGAGCCAGACCCGCGTAGGGAGACCTAGGAGCCACGGCTCCCAGGGTGCACTGGCTGAATCTGCTGAGCCGCTCACCCTGCACCGACAGGAGGGGCGCCGCACCTCCCGCCTGCCCTGCCTCCCCAGAAGCCCCTTGGGGCTGTGCTGTGCCACGCATGCACCTCTGGCTGTCCCGGGGCCTGGGGACCAGGCAGCTAGTGACATAGCAGCTGGGGCTCCCCCCGCACGCGCAGCAGCCTATTTCCTGGAGACCAAAACCACACGCAGCACATAGAGGGTGAGGTGCTCGCGGGCTGGGCTTGGCTGCCTGCGAGTGAGAAGCAGCGGCAGAGAGAGACACGAACTGGGACGGTCTGGGCCAGACGGCACCAGGCCACGGCCACGCCCACGCCCAGCCCCGGACGGCGCTGCCCACGGCCCGGCAGGCGTAGCCATCGCAGATGCCACCCGCCGTGTGGCTCTTCCTCGGCCTCACTGAATGGCTGTCGGCAGCCCTCTCAGGTACTCTCGGTCACCTCTGGCCTCCGAGCTGGAGGACTGGTCCTGCCCTCTGGGGGTTCAGTCACCTTTGTGGGGTCCAGGCCCTGGGTGCAGCAGCAGTGCACGGGGCCCCTTGCGAGGGCCCGGCCAGCACCCTGCCCCAGAGAGGCCACATGGGCCGGGATGAGGGGCAGCATACTCTGCGACGCACAGCGGGTCCTGGGGCTGGACGGGGCGGCGCAGCCTCACCCTGGGTGTGCGGGCCCTGCTCCCCTATTTCTGCTCAGCTCAGGAAGGAGCCTCCATACTTACCTGGCAGGGGAGATACCATGATCACAAGGGAAGGAGCCTCCTTCCAGACAGGCAGCGTGACAACAAGGGCAAGGCTCAGCTCTCCGGCCCCAGAAACAGCCCAGGGGCCCGGGACCCCAACAACCATCACTGGTGGCCAGTGGCCTGGGCACAAGCTGCTGGGTGATTTAGGAGCCCCTCGAGCTCCTGGCAGGTCTCCAAGCACAGGCACCCTCAGCACCACGGCTCCCACACCGGATTCTGGGCCCGGAGTGGGTCCCGAGGGCAGGGCCGGCGGGCATCTAGCTCGCGGTGGGCTCCTCGGGGCCCACTGCAGGCCAGGCTGAGGCCTGAGCCCCCCCCCAGTCGGGACTGTGGGGCCACTGCCGGGCCCTGTGGCTGGACCAGCAGTTTTCCTGAGGCTGCCACCAGGGGCTGCTGCCTCTGCCTGGGCTGAGAGTCGATGGGGAGCCCCCTCCCATCCGAGCTCCTCAAGGGCCTTCCCAGGGCCGGGTGAAGTCAGGGTGGCCTCCATCCAGGGCTCCTGCAGGAAAAGGGGGGGCCGAGCCTGACGAGGGGCACCCCAGGGCCCTGGGCAGAGCAGGACAGGCCCTGTAGGTCCCCGCGGTGGTGTCTGTCTCACCAGAGACCCAAGACCCGGCCCGCGAATCCCAGCACCCTCCTCCCCTGCGTAGTTTTGAAGCCACATTGCTGTCAGTGGAGTCAGGCTTTACTAACACAAGTTCAGTTTGGAAAGGAAACTTTGCATCGCTGCTGTAAATGGAAACTGCTGTCATTTGCTGTTAATGAAAGGTAGAGGAAAGGGTGAGATAAAGGACAGCCAGACCCAAGACAGGCTATGTTCTGGGCCTGAGCCCGATGCCGGGGACACCTGCACCCTGCTGGGGCAGACTCGGAGGAGACAGAGGCTGCGCCCTTCCGGGCTTTGGGAGAGCATGGAAGCACTTTGAGAGGGAGGTCTCAGGTCTGCGAACGAGTGGCCTAGGATGCTGCTTCCTGAGGCTGTAAGGGTCACCGAGGAGAAGCATGGCGGCCAGGAAGGGCTGGACAGGTGTGGGGCGCTGGCCCTGGAGCTGCCCCGGCCACTGCCCACCAGCCTCATGCAGCGTTCTTGCTCAGGCAGCCGGGCTTCAGCACACCTCTGGGGCCCTCCTGCTGAGTGACAGGGCTCAGAGACCAGAGGCACGGGCCGACACTCCAGCTCTTCCTGTTTCCTGATTAGCTGCCTGGGTGCGAGGTGGAGGGGCTGAGCTGGAAGCCCTGCAGGAGGCTGGCTGGGGTCCTGCCTCCAACCCAGACCCGCCGCACACCGGGGCCTCTCGTCTTCTTCTCTGGACCTCGGTTTCTCCGACAGTGAGGGATGATTTGGGCCCTGTGATGGGGTCACCAAGCACCAGCCTCCCCTCAGGGCGTCCCCAGGCCTGTGACCCTAGTTCTGCCTGCACGGTGGTTGGAAGACGCTCGAGGGCTGCTTCTGGGTGCTTAAAAAGGCAGCTGTGGTAACTCGGGAAGTAGTACTTTCCCAGGCTGGGGTGCTTGCCTAGCTGGCAAAGGCCCCGGGTTCCCTCCCTAGCACCCACTCCCCAAAGGAAACCAATTTCATTTCTTTAAAAATTTAAAGCATCTGTTGTTTCATTGACTTATAAATTCAAAATACAAATTGCTTCGTATTTATAAGTCTCGTATTTTTGTTTTCAGTCCTGTGCATTGAATCCAAGGGTGTTCTACCCCTGGGAGCTACGGCCCCGTCCTTATTTTTCATTTTGAGACAGGTCTCACCACGCTGCCCCGGCTGACCTTAAACTCCCCTTCTGCTTGTCTCAGCCTCCCGAATACCCAGGACTGTATAGGTCTGAGCCACGACACCCAGCCAAGCCCAGTCACTTTAACAATGACTTCCAGGCGCCTGAGATTAACATTTGAGCCAATCAAGATGAGCATAGTGTGCTTCCTTAGATAATAAATGCCCCTTACACATGTAGCTAATTAATTCCCTTAGATCCGGTAGCATCTGAAATGTAGTGGCTCACATTGAGGCATATAAAATATAAAACACACACCAGATGGGCTTCCGCAGGGTGTGTAAGCTCTCCTCGACGAACTAGACGTGGTCACATGTTGCAGTGATGCTATTCTGGGCATGAGGGTTAAATGAACTGTATTTTCACAGTCGACTTCACTGCTTCTCTTAGTTTTCAACATGGCTGTTTGAGGCTGCGAGCACAGTTGTGGCTCGTGTGACCCTCACTCTGAGCAGCGCTGCCGGTGGTGTTCTGAGCCGTCTTCCAGAGGGAGGGAACCCTGCCGTTGTGCGGGGCTGGGATGGGAGCCTGGTGGGCGAGCGCTCAGCACCACGCTCCAGCCAACTCTGAATCACATTTTATTACCGAAGAGCAACAGAACCTTCCTGGGGATTTGGGAGGATGCTGGGGGTCTAGGCAGCTAACACCGGCAGAGCGACTCCAGCGCACTCCTAGTATTCTAGCGATGCTCATGGGCACTGCTGATTCCCCTCAATGTTTCTCCTGAAACCTGCCTGAGCTCAAGTCCCCCACCCATCTGCGAGGCCCCGAAGCATCACCCGGGGATGGCTCCCGGCCCCTGGGCAGTGGCTGTCCCGGGCTGGCCCCGGAGGAGGCAGTGCCTTCAGCAAGACCTGGGTGCTGTTCCAGGGTCTCTGGCTCACCCAGAGCATCTTCAGTTTCGTTTTCTTCTCGTGGCACTGGGGATGGAAACGGGGTGCTCTGCCATGGAGCCCCATCCCGACACCCTCCACCCCGGTACCAGGGATGGAACTCAGGACCTTGTGCTTGCGAGGCAGGCACAGTGCCACTGAGCTAAGCCTCTGGCCCATGGCACTTTTTATTTTTGAGGCAAGGTCTCTAAGTCACCCAGGCTGGTTTGCACTTGTGATCCTCCTGCCTCAGCCTCCTGAGTCATGGGGCTCATGGGCTGGACCACCACACCGGCCTAGGGGGCCTCCTTTCCTGGCAGGAAGGCTTGGGAATTCAGTTGGTCCAGGGCTTGGATTCTGAGGCTCAGGAACCAAGGTTCTCGCTGGGCCAGGGAGGAACACGCCAGTGGCCACGCCGGAGGCTTTAGGACAGGGGCTGCAGGGCATCCAAGAGGCCTGCTGGGAGGGAGCTCTAGGGACCCGGCCTCCCTCCCCCAGCCTCAGCCTTGGACTCGACCCAACCACCGTGAGCCCCAGGCCAGGGGCCAGCGCAGCCCGGTTCCCACCTCTGGCCAGCCACGCGTGGCTGGACCTCGCTGGCCTTGGGCAGGGCCCAGGCACAGGAAGGACAGAGTGGCTCCTGCCAGGTCCCTGCCAGCCACCTGGCAGCTCCCTTCTTGGACCACCCTCGGCCCACATGGAAGGAAAGGCTTGGGAGAGCTCAGCCGTGTGGACATGGCCCTGAGCACCCAGCTGTGCTCCAGCTGGGGCCTGGCAACCACGGTCGCTTGTTGAGCGGGGAGGGACGCAGGGCCAGAGGCCAGGACACCGCTCCTGCAAGCCCTGAGAAAGGACCGAGGCCGCCCTCAGGACTGAGCCAGGGAGCTGAGGGGCACGGGAGAGGGGCCTCAGCCCAGGGCACCAGGAGCCCCTCCCGGCCCTGGGTACCGTGCAGCAGGGTGGTACCTGAGCGCTCATCCCCGGTTTGATGCTGGGGGAAACTGAGTCCCTATGGCTTCAGGAAGAGAGGGAGCCCTTGGGGCAAGAAGGGCATGCAGGGAGTTCCTTCCTTTTTTGGGCCCTAATTTCTCCCTGGAAAAATAGTCTTTTCTTCTTTCTTTTTTGAGGTACTGAGGATTGGACCAGGCTTTCATACTGAGCTAGGCCCAGTCCTTTTTTTATTTTGAGATAGTCTTGCGAAGTTGTGAGTTTGCCCAGGCTGGGATTGATCTTTCCATCCTCCTGCCTCAGCCTTCCAGAGTGCTGGGATGGCAGGTGTGCACCACCAGGCCCAGCTAGGTGGACAAATTGAACACTGAGGCTCGGGTGTCAGCAGAGTGTGGCAGGGAGCCCACAGCCCGAGTGCGAATGCAGGAGGAGGTGTTCCCGAGACGGGTTAGCATAGCGCGCGTTCACCCCGTGGCAGCCCCTCTGACAGGTGGGGCAGACTCCCGTCCTGCTTGTCTGCCCCTGGGTGCCAGGCCTGAGACAGAGGCTCAGAGCCTCCCTGCACCAAATACATCGGGAGAAGGTGGCCGAACGCGTTGGGCCTCCCAGGACCCCGGGACCATGGCAGGGACACCCGGCCCCCCGCCTCTCCCAGCCTCCCCAGGGAGACCGGCAGAGCACTAGTCTCAGGGTGGGCGGCGGGGCCAGGGCGGTGCAGGTCTGGCTGTCCCGGGGCCGAGCGAGGGGCTGGGGGCACCGGTGCCCAGTGCCCCCGGAGGGGAGGGGAGGGGAGGGCCAAGCAGCCGCCCTGCTGTCTCCAGATGTCTGCTCCTGTCTCTTCTCCTGAGCCCTCAGAGGAGCCAGAGAGGAGCTCACTCACCTAACCACGCCACTGTGTTTTTAGCAGACTTCTTCCACTTAGCCGTGGCACATTCGTCCAGAGGGGAAACCGGCTCGGATGAAGTGCCGGCAGCCAGGCTGCTGACTTTGTTAGGCTTTGGCCAGCTGTGGCAACCGCACCCTTCAGAGCCAGAGAGAAATCTGCCCCGCAGGCCCCACGTGATGCTCCCGCTCTGCTCCCTGTTCGTCTAGGGTGCTTTCCCAGGTCTTTCTCTCCGGCGCCTCGACCTTCTTATTTCACGTAGCATTATGGTCCCTAAGTGCATTTCTTTACCTGTGAATGACTCAGGCTTCTCCTTCTTCATGGCAGAGTAGTGCTCCATTCCGTGTAAATACCTTTCTTTGTCCTGTCATTTGTTGAGGGACATGTAGGCTGCTTCCAAGGCTTAGCTCTTATGAATGGTGCTGCTGTACACACGAGTGTGTGTGGATCCCAGGCTTGGATGCCTTTGGCTCTTTTGGAAGAGGCTCAGCAGGGCAGGGCGTGGTGGCTGTGCAGAGCCGGGCTGGGGACTGAGACTCTGTCGCCTGGGCTGTGTCTGCCTCCCTCAGATCCAGGGCCGGCTGCTCTGTGTCTCCCATCATCCTCTGCGCAGAGCCAGGCATGGGAAGTGTTTTGCTGATGGGGAATCGGCATGGAGAGGCAGTGGGGAGCCGGGAAAGCACCCCCAACTTCCCCATTCACCAACTTCCCCAACACCCCCAGGGAAACTGAGGCAGGCGTGTGGCCGGCTAAGAGCACCTGCTGGGGAGACAGCCAGAGTGAAGGTGGGCGTTCAATGTCCCCTTCCAGGGACCCACGTTCACTTCCTGGACTCGAATCCAGGCCCCACTGGACCTCAGCCTGGTGCTGGTGGCCCCAGCTGCTGGTGATGGCCCGTGGCAGCCCCGCATGCCCGGTGAACCTGCCAGAGCTGCCAACCTCCCTTGGGCCCTGGACTGGGTGGGAGACATCTGTCCCTGTGCCAAACATGGTGCCGCTGCCCCTGCCCAGGGCTGGACCACCAAGGCCCCGTCAGGCCCCCTCTGCTTCAGTAACCGCTGCTCTCCCTGGCTGCCCTCACCCCAGTAAGCTCTGTTGTTCCAGAAAGTTCTGTGACCTCTGTCTCCCTCTCTCTCAGGGTCTTGCTAAATTGCCCAGGCTGAGCTCAAACTTCCAACCCTCCAGCCTCAGCCGCCCAGAGCGCTGGGATTAAAAGGTGGGCCACCCTGCCAGGCTTCCTACATCTTTTGCACCTAAATATCCCAGGCCGTAAAGTGGCGACAGGAATTGCCCTAGGCCTGCGCACAGTTGAGGAGACTAGAGAACCCACCACGGGAAACACACGCAGGACGCATCCATGGGGCTCATTTTTGAAGATTTTTGCTTTTATTTTGTTACTAAAATTGTATATAGTAAAATGCCACAGACTTTAGAAAATACAGAAAAACAAAAGAAAAGGAAAACTCCCCACTCACACCATCTTCAAAGACAGCTGTGCTGGGAATCGAACAAACCCCACCCCACGGCCAGATCCGGCTCCATGCATGCTCGGTTCTAACAGGAAAGAATTCGTGGGCTGGGAAAGTAGCTCAGTGGTTCTGCCGCCTGCCTCGCAAGCGCAAGGTCCCGAGTTTGATCCCCAGTACCAAAAAAAAAAAAAAAGAATTTGTAAGAAAGAAAACCCTGAGACGTCGTCAACACCCTCCCTTCCCCTTCCCCTCCCGCCCGCACCCTTTGGCCCACATTTCTATGTTTTTAGTACAAAAAACGCTCCCCTGGCTGGTGGCCGGTGAGGACGTGAGCGGCGCTTCACACAGCTCCTGTCCCAGCCAAGGGCTCTGCAGCTGGCTGGCTCCTGTTTCCAAGCTCTCCCAAGTCGGTAAAGAGTTAGGCCGTGCATCCAGCTGAATAATCCAGCCTGTGCTCGACCCAGCGTTCAAGGGTGGTGGAAAATGTGAATGTTCCAGTTTAAAAACTTCTCTCAGGAGAAGACCCACTGCCACGACCTCCCCTGAAACCCTGCCCTCACACGCTCCTCCACTGTCCTGGCCACTTTCTGCAGCAGCTCGGCAGGCCTTTCCTGGGTGTCTTTAGGAGGGGTGGCCAACAGATGGGGACGCCGCTGCCCACTGCTGCCGGTGGAAAGGCAGCTCTCGAAAGCTTGGCGCTGTGTCCCCTCCATCCCACTCACCGTGTGGCCGCTGGCTCTTCCCCGAGGTCGGAATCAACAGGAAAGGGAAATGTTTTGCATGGAGTCAGGACATCCAGGAAGCCACAGAAAGGCAGAAAGAGGCAGAACTGCTTCAGAAAGTGGCCAGGATGAGGGGAACATTCTGAGGCGGCTTCAGGACCATGTGTCTTTTGCTATAAAACATTTCTGAGGGATTCAAAGTACTGTACCTGTAGACCACACACATCATACTTATCTCCAGCTGGATTGTTCGTCCCGTCCTATGATTCTCTGCTTCGGTACACACCCGGAACAGGCCACAGGCCTCCTCGACACATGTAAGGCTGCAGTTTCGGCTCAGCTCTGAGGGTGCCGGGCTTCATCGCAGTGCCCTCGGCCCCTCTCCCGGGTGCTCGGTCTGTAAGGGCATGGGGCCCTGCATCTCTGGTGTGAGCCTACTTTGTGTGCACACGCGTCCGGCCCATGTGCACACGCTGGAGGCCAGCGACTGACTGGGTGGGAGCTGGGTTTCCCTGACCTCAGGCCAGTCCTGGGACGGAGGTTTCTGTGCCCACCAGGAGAGAGGTAAGCGGGCACCGGAAGGGCTCTGCCCATGGTCACGCTGCGGAAAGTGAGGAGGAAGCCAGCTTCCTCCAGCATGCTCGGTTCCGATCCAAAGCTCGGCTGTCTGACACCTGGAGGCTGGGCCACCGAGCCCTCTCTGTCCCAGCCCGTGCGGAGGGGGCTGGAGAAGCCGGGCCAGGGGAGGCTGTGCCCTTGGAGCCCAGCCGGTGTGACCCGGGGCTCATGGCCGCCCTGGTCGCTGCCCAAGGCACAGCCAAGGCTGCAGCCTTTCCACCCCAGTAACTTCTGCTGCCATGGCAACCATAGCCGAGCACCTCCCGGACCGGGGCTGAGTGAGCAGCGGGCGGGTGGGCGGGCAGAGCACAGGCTGGGGCAGGAGAGGCCCTGTGTGGAGAGGAAGCAGCCAGGCGCCCGCCCTGGGACGCGAGGTTAGTCTCGGGCGTGGCCCCTCACCCTTGGTCCTGGGCACCAGCGGCTGCCCTCGGGTGAGCTGAGAGTGAGCACGAGGTCCCCCAGGTGACGCCAGATGTCACCTGTGAACTGGGGACTCTGGTCCGGCTCTGGTTCCTCCCCACACAGTTAGCACTGGGCCCAGAACAAACCCAGGGCCCCGCGCATGCTAAGTAAGCACCCCACCACAGACGTGCAATACCAGGCCCTGGGGATTTCAATTTTCTAGCTGCCAAAAAAAAAAAAGTATGATGGTGCATGCTTGTAATAGCACAAGGAGGCTGAGGCAGGAGGCTCACAAGTCTGAGTCCAACTTGGGCAATGTATGACAGCCCTGTCTCAAACTGCAATGAAAAGGAAGGCCTGGGTGTAGCTCGGTGGTGGATACCCTGGCTGGCATGTGCGAGGCCCTGGCTCGGGTTGCCATTGCCGGACTGCACGCGTTCAAATCTCACGTCTATTACCGTCCACCTTGGCGACTCTCTAACCTCTGTCCCTGATTCTCGGTGACGGCGCCGGGTGGTGAGGGAGGCCCAGCTCCCATCACCTCACCATAACCAGAGTGCAGGCCCTGAGAGGCGGGAAACTCGCGTCTCTGTCCCTGTTCTGCAGGAAGAAATGGGGCCGGAGCGGGCCGGGGCTGCCCTCTTCCCCAGTGGGGGAGCGTGATCTAGGGACCCAGCCACTCTGCTCTGGCCCTGGGAGCAGGAGTGGGTGGCTGAGCTCACCACACCCGCAGGAAGATGTCTGTGTAATTATTTGGAGACATTTAATTTTGCTTTTGGTTTTTTGAGACAGGGTCTCACTACATAGCCCAGGCTGGCCTTAAACTTGTGGCATCCTCCTGCCTCAGCCTCCCGAGTGCTAGAGTCACAGGCATGCGCCACCGCGCCCTGCTGAAGATGTTTAATTTTGATGTAGAACATGTGAAAATTTTACAAGGACGCAAAGCAGAGAGAAGGCAGGAAAACTCGTCGCCTGCGTGTGTTTTCTCTCTCCTGTGCTCATTCTTTGCTGCCGAGGGGACGTCTGGGTGTTTACGTCCTGCAGTCCTGCAGCATCGCTTCCGGGCTGGGCACCGGGCAGACGCAGTGGGGACTGAAACAGACCCCAGCTGCCCAGGAGGGCCAGGCCCCTAATGTGACCGTGGCCCAGCCGCACTCAGCACCAGGCCCCTGGCTCACTGTGGGCACAGCAGGCTGCCGAGGGCAGGGTGGGCTCTCGGGGTCTCCTCTCAGCGTCTTGGCCGTCAGTGACCTTCGCCTGCTCCTGCCCAGCCTGAGCAGCCAGCGTCAATCACGGAAAACTCCAGATATCTGGGGGTTTCCTGTCCGTTAGACAATCTGCTGCCTCCAGCGTGGATGGCCCAGTGTTTGCCTTGTCCTGTTTCCAAGCCTTTCTTGTCTGGCTCTGAGAGCCAGCGTGGCCGGAAGCTCCTGTCCCTCTTGCCCCCGGGCCATGCATGGATAGCTGCATATCACCCCTTCGTCCTCCCTGAGCCTGCCCCGGGCTGCTCCCCATTCCAGTCGCAGGAGCCGGTGAGCCGCAGGCTTGGTGTCAGGCCCGTGTCATGTGGTCAGCCGCCTCCACGCCCAGCTCTGATGCGTGGACCTGACCTCTGTGGACTGTGCCACACGGGGCTCTTGCTTTTCTTCTTTTTTGTGACTTTGAGACAGACTTGCTACGTTGCCTAACTGTCCTTGAGGATGGGACCCTCCCGCCTCAGCCTCCCAAGTAGCTGGATCATGGGTACGTGGCACTAGGCAGGGCTATTTCTTGGGGACAGATTCTCAGCAGTGGGAACAGAGTCTGCTTGCGTGGCTAGTTGCTGGGGCCATTGTTGAGCTGGCGCACATGCTGGCAAGCCCTTGGCACTGACCCGGGCTCCTCCAGGGCTCCCAGCCAGCACCCACAGCCCACGCACGTCCTTTCTGCCCACACCTGGCCAGTGAGGGTCACGCGGCTCCACCTACCCAGCTGTCGGGAGGCAGAGAGGGGACTTTCCCAACACCGCTGGGGCCCAGCACGGTGCCCCGGGAACCCCAGGGCCCTGAGGGTCCCGGCCGAGCCTGCTGGCCCACAGCTGGCAGCTGGGGCTCACTTTCCTCCAGAGCCTTTGCCGCCTCCGCTGCATCTCTGCCCACAGCACCATGGGCCTGGCTGACGTAGACTCCACAGAGGACTTTTCCTCTTTCTTTCTTTCTTTCTTTCTTTCTTTCTTTCTTTCTTTCTTTCTTTCTTTCTTTCTTTCTTTCTCTTTCTCTCTTTTCTTTGGCAGTACTGGGGATTGATCCAAGGCTGGGCTGGAATTTGCAATCCTCCTGCCTCAGCCTCCCACAGAGCCCCATTTTCTCAGACTCTTCTCCAGAGGCTCCTTAGGGCTCCTGGTCCTGCTGTCTCTGTGCCCCTTCATGCCCCTCCCCTGGAGTCAAACTTAGATGGTCTTCCCCAGGTCCTGACCCCTCAGGGCCTTTGCTGACGGCCTGACTTGGAGACAGTTGTGCTTGCGGCTGGCAGCTTCCTACTCACTCTTCCAGTCAGTCAGTCGATCAACAAACAATCTGCTGAGCTCCTCGGGGCACACACAGTTGACCTTGGCCACTAGGATTTTCCTATCTGGTGGGAAATACATGTGACTTTGTGCAAGAGAAAGTGGTGTCCCAGAGTCAGAGAGTAACAGTGCAGCACTGAGCCACAGCTACACACACACACACACACACACACACACACACACACACATGCACGAGAGCAGCCAGTGCCCTAGGCCTCCAACTCTCCCACAAACCTCACAGGTGCACAGGCCGTTGCCATGGGAACGGAGACCCTGCAGTCCTCTCTCAGGGGCCTCTGAAGCGTGGCCTCTGAAGTGGCTCTGAATCCTGCGTCACTTCCCTGGGCGCCAAGCCAGGCAGGTGTGTGTGCGCGGCATGTGTGCACGTGCGCGCCCAGGAGGTGTGAGCTCAGGGTCTCCTGGGCAGCACCAGTCTGAGTCTTCTGCCACTGTGCCGGGCAGGGCCATTTGCGGGGCTCAGCCATGGAGGACCGTTCTCGCTCAGCAGGACTCGCATGGGCCCAGCCCACCCTGCCTGCTCACAAAGCAGCGCGGAGCCAGCACCTTGGGGACAGATCGGCCCCAGTTCTGCCCTTGGCTACCATGAGGGAAGCGATGACACCATGGCAGGGGCTGGGGACGACTGAGCCAGGCCAGCATGGCCAGTGTGACCACTGTGAGGGAAGCGATGGCCTCCGGTCAGGGGCAGTGGGCAGCGGGCACCAGGGTGCCACCCTCCACTCTTCCTGCCAGGCCTCCACCCACAGGACCCACAGAAGCCAAAAGGCTAGGAAGCTGCTAGGCTCTGCCTCTGGCAGAGGGGACAGCGACTCTGGAGGTATAGGGAAGGGAGTGGGATGTTTCCAGGACCCACAGTGGGCCCTGGCCTCCCGTGAGCCACAACAGCACAAGGCTAATTATAGACAGGAAAGGAGACAGAGAGAAGCTGGGTCTTGGGACTGATCAGTGCTGCTGATGGCAGCAAAGACAAAGGCCCCCAAGCACATCCATTATTTACTGAATACAATCGTCAGAAGGAACAGGGAGCTAGGGAGCTTTGAAGGCATCTAGTGAAACACTCTGAACACCTGGCATGATGGTGCCAGGCAGGGCTGTCAGGGAGTAGGCACTGCTTATCTTGCTAGGATAGAAGAAATGGGTACTGGGACGAGGCGCAATTAGCAAGCAACCCACAAGGTTAGGAAGAAGCCATAATTCAGGGAAAAGGGTTTTAATTGGGGTCACACTGACCTCAGCTGCACATAACTCAGCAGGGCCCTGCCACTTCACAGGCCAGGACTTGGGCCTCAGTGACAGCCATCAGCAAGAGAGAAATGCTAGCCCAACTCTGCTAGCTGACACGCCCATGTGAGTCATGCAGGGCTTCAGTCTGATTCCTGATATGAAACAGTACAGCCGAATTAGGGAAAGCAAGAAGCATGTGCCACTCACAGCCCGCTATTACTGGGACATCTGCTACATGCAGAATCAAAAGGACTGTGCCTGGCAGGGACAATCAGCTGATCCCTCAGCCTCCCTTTTGGTGAATACCTGCACCCACTTGCCATGCTGGCAATTGCAGCGGGCAGAACAGGTGCTGGCAAAGGTGCTCTGTCCTCTAACCGCACTTCACGGTCCCTGGGCCCCAGCCCGCAAGTCCCAGGTACCCACGGTGTGGGGGAAATGCCTGGATTCTCCAGGCTGTGCTTTTTCCAAACCTCCTCCACTTCTCAGCTTCTGGGGCATCTCATTTCAGCCCCATGATGCTTTCCCGGGGCACAGCCGTGTTGTGGGTCTGGCCCAGGAGGGAAGGCCATGCCACTCCAGGCTGGGCAGTTTGCCCCTGGCCTGAAGGTGCCAGTTGCCCCAAGCCAGGACAGAATCTTTCCAAAGCCAGGCTCCAGGAAGCCCCCAGCTTCAGGCACCTCTGGGCCCCAAGCCCAAGGCTGCTCACCCCGGCTCTGCCCCTTCCTCTCAGGTCTGCTGCCCCCAGCCACACCCTCACCCGGCCAGCACAATGCCAGCAGCAAGGCCCCTGAGCCAGGTGAGAGCCCTCCTGCTGGGGCCTCTGGGGAACGGGCAGAGGGGGATGGGGCCCCTGACTTCAGGCAACACTGCTCCTCCTGACCAGGGTGCAAGTCCCCTCAGATTCCCGGAGAACGGAGCTGAGAGCCAGGAGCCAGAGCCACAAGGGGGACCCTAGAGGCCGGGTTCTGTCACTCCGGCCGGCCCCAGCCTGGCCTCCAGTCGCCCTCGGGTGCTCTCTCCTGACTGCAGGGTGCCCGGAGGGTCAGTCCCAGGAGCCTCTCTCTCAGCCCCATTGTGAAGGCGGGAGCGGGAAAGGTGTGGGCGGGGCCGTCAGCCAGACCTCTCCCTCCAGGGGCATGGCCGGGGCTGCGCCTGGCCAACTCCAGCAGCCACTGCCTCGGGGAGGTGCAGGTCCGCCTCGGAGCCACCTGGGCACCCGTTTGCGGGGCGCAGTGGGACCAGCAGGCCGCTGAGGCCGTGTGCCGCGCCTTGGGCTGTGGCGGGGCAGAGGCGACCCCTGAGCCTGAGCCCGGGAGCCCCGTGGGCAACACCAGTGTCACCAACGCCACGCGTGGACCTGCGCTCACCATCTGGTGCCAGGGCCCTGAGTGGAGCCTCTGCGAGGTGGTGGAGGACGCGTGTGGCATCGACGTGAGCCCAGCCAGCGTCACCTGCACAGGTATGAGCGGCCCCTGCGGCCCCAAACCCAGCCTGGCTGAACACTTCCTGACCCCTGCAAGCTGGGGCCCCCCACCAGGGACTGGGTCCCGCACCCCACCCACGCAGAAGACTCCCACGAACGCTGGGCCCCGCCCCTGCGAGCCTACCCCTGCAGCCCTACCCCTCCCCTGCGAGCCGGGACCCCACCTCCCAGGCCCCGCCCACCGGCCGGCCCCGCCCACCTCCCATCCCTCCCCAGAGGCCCGCGCCCTGCGGCTGGTGGGTGGCGGCAGCGCATGTGCCGGCCGTGTGGAGATGCTGGAGGGCGGCGCGTGGGGCACTGTGTGCGACGACGCGTGGGACCTGCAGGACGCACACGTGGCGTGCAGGCAGCTGGGCTGCGGCTGGGCCGTGGAGGCCGCGCCTGGCCTGCGCTTCCCGGCCGGCCGCGGTCCCATCCACCGCGACGTGGTGACCTGCGGGGGCCACGAGGCGCAGCTGTGGGACTGCGAGGGGCGGCCGGGCGGCTACTGCGGCCACAAGGAGGACGCGGGCGTCGTGTGCTCAGGTGAGTAGCGGGCGGGCCCGAGCCGGAGGACGCTGTGCAGCCCCGCGAGGGCCCAGGGTGGGTGCGGCCAGGGGGAGCTGCTGGCCTTCCGGCGAGACCCGGTTCCGGTCCGGCCTGAGCCTGTGTCGACCTGCGGGTGTTAAACGTGAACAACGACCTGGCACCGGGTCAGGGCCGCCGATGCCGCCCAGGTGCTGGTCAGGAAACCCCCCGTGGGGCTCCAGGTGCTGGTCCCGAGCAGGGGTGGCCAGGCAGGTGTGCAGGTGGGAGGGACGCGGGCTCCTGTGGGGCCCGGGCTCCGCACCTCACAGAGCCCCGTCCCGTCCCAAGAGCACCAGTCCTGGCGCCTGACGGGAGGCGGTGACCGCTGCGACGGCCAGGTGGAGGTGCAGTTCCGCGGGGTGTGGAGCACAGTGTGTGACAGCGCCTGGTACCGGCCCGAGGCCGACGTGCTGTGCCGGGCCCTGGGCTGCGGACTCGAGGTGGACCGGCCCCCGGGGCAGGCTCACTCGCTGCCAGGCAGGATGTTCTACTCCTGCACGGGGGAGGAGGCCGCGCCCTCTCTCTGCACCTGGAGATTCAACAATTCCAACTTGTGCAGCCAGTCGCGGGCAGCCAGAGTCCTCTGCTCAGGTACCTGGCCCTCCGCGACCCCAGGTTGGGACCCCAAGTTCTGTCTGAGTCTGGTGGAGCAGGAACTGCACCCTCCCTTCGCCCAGTGGGAGCTGGACAAGGCATTAGGGCTGAGTGCCTAGCAGAGAGGGAGCCACTGGGCTCCCCAGGGCGGGCGATCCTGGAAACCGCAGCGTTAGGAGACCGGATAGCCGCCCGACGGCCTCCTCGTGGCCGGGCAGTGCCAAACACCGCAGCTCCCTTCAGCCCGGCCTCGGACACGGAGGCGGTGTTGATTGTGAGCCAGGCAGCATCCCAGGAATCAGAGAAAAGCAGGCGCTGCTGGAGCAAGCTCATGGTGGTGTCAGACGTAGCGAGGTGACTTGGAGGCGTGTCTGGGTCCCAGCTCTGTCGTTTACAGAGGCCCCTTAGCCTCCAGTTTCCCGGAGATCCCCTCACACCTGCCGGGCTGGGGTGTGCTTGCTCCCTGTGAGAGAAGGGTGGGGCCTGGGGCCCACATACCCCATCCCTGAGGCCCTGGGAACACCCGGGGTCCATGTGCTGCAGCAGAGGTACAGAAAGGAGGGAGGATTCCTCCACTAGATCCGCCTTCTAACCAGAGCACCCGGGCCTGGAACCACGGGCTCCCCGTTGCTGGGCAGGGGTTTCCTGAGCCTGTGCCCCAGTTCCAGGCCCCTTGCCCATCCTACTGGGTTCCTGGCACCATCCCTGGCTTGTAGTAGGTGCTTATGGGTGTGCAAGTGAGCAGGGTGCTTTCTCCCAGGTTCCCAGACACCACACAACCTGTCCTCCTCCCGAGGCCCATTGAGCGTGCAGCCAGCGACTGTCGGTGAGTGCTGCTTCCCGAAGAAGTCCGGGCGTGCATGCGTGTGTGTGTGCACGTGTGCCCGCATGTGTGTGTTCGTGCATACGTGGGCACACGCGTGTGGGTGTGTGCATGCCTGCCCAAAGGAGGACTGCTGGTTTGTCCCCGACCCTCCCAGCCACGGGCCCTGCCCCCAGGGCTCTCTGGGGGCTCTGTCTCCCCGATGACCTCCCAGACCACAGCTCCCAGGTGCCCCCACTGTCCTGGGGGCTCCTCCCGGCAGGCGGCAGGCAGAGCAGGCTGGGGCCCTTGAGTAGGTGTTGGGGTGCCTGGCGGCAGCCGCTGTGTTCTTGAGGTTCAGGCTCCGTCTTCGCCTGAGCTTCTCCTCTGGGCGCCTCAGGCTGCGCCCTCATGGCTGAGGTTGGGGCTCTGGACCCCACATCCGCGGCTCTGCCCGAGGACCCACACGTGGCGGCCCCAGGGCCAAGGCTGTGGCCCCAGCTGTGCCCCTCGCTGAGCCTCAGCCTCCTGACTTCGAGGCGCAGTTGTGGCAGACTCCTCTCCCGGCACCGCACCGGCACCGCTCTGCGGCTTCAGGGAATCCACTTTAACACAGCTCCGGGTGGGCGTGTCGCAGACCCTCAGAGCGGCTGCTGCCGGGCCCGGGGTGGGCCCAGAGGTGTGGGAACCGCAGGCTGTAGGGTGAGCGCCTGCAGGACCAGAAGCACCGAGGCCCTTCCTGAGGCAGGTTAGGGACAGGGACCCTAGATGCCCCTCACATACACGCTTCCGGCTGCAGACCCACCGCCGCCCCAAGCTGCTGCCTCTGCAGACCGAAAGGGAGGCGCGAAGGAGGCCAGGGAGGTCAGTCTTGCCCGGCCGCCATCCCTGCCCTTCCCCAGGCCGACCTAGGACTTCTGCCTTCGAGGAGCAAGTGGCCCCATGTCTCCGCCACCTCTGCCCGCAGCAGGGGTGAGGGCCAGGGCAGCTGCGTGGAGCTCTCCTGGGCGCCCTCCCTGGAGAAAGCAAGGTGCCCTCGGGCCGATGCCCCCGCCTCTGCCCGCCCTCTGGGCCCCGAGACAGAGCCCCCAGGCAGTGAGCTGCTGCCACGCTGCTTCCCAGGGCCGAGGGCCCAGCACTCGCAGTGCTCAGTGACTGTCTGCTGAGCAGCGTCTTAGTCACCTTCCTGTTCAGGGACAACACCGGACACCCACAAAGCCAAGGATGAGCGGGTGGTCTCAGGTCATGGATTTTAGGGATGCAGTCGGGGGTCGGCTGGCTCCAGGCAGGAAGCCTCGGTGGAGGGGTCTGGCAGAGGACAGCAGCTTAGGGCGTGGTGGACAGGAAGCAGCAGGAGGGGGTGCTGCCTGGAGGACAGGGCCTTGAGGGCTCGCCCAGGGACCGCCTCCTCCTCCAGGCCCCGCCACGTAGTCACCTTGCAGCAGGACACGAGGCCCTGGGGGACATCTGGACACAAAACACGGCAAGGAGCCGAAGGCTGAGGGAGAAAGCCCCACGGGCCCGGCCGGTAGCGGGCAGTAAACTCACTGTGGGTTTGCTGAGCTCCTGCTCTACACCAGGCGTCCAAAAGCAGATGGGGAACAAAGGAAGCGGGAGGAGGGTGGAGAAGGGCAGCGGGTCAGCTGCTGAGAGGCAGAAGGCAAGCGGGGTGCGGAGAGGCCTCTGTCCGCTCCCTGTCCTCCCTGAGTGGTTCCTGTTTTCAGAATCTCCGGTGGTGGTGGAGACGGAGGGCAAGGGGTCCCGGGACCTGGTGCTGCTCATCCCCAGCATCGTCCTGGGCGTCCTCCTCCTCGGCGCGCTGGTCTCCGTCGCCCTTCTGCTGCTGAGAGTGAAGGGGAAGTACGGTGGGTGGGAGTTCTCCAGGCACGGGAGAGGCTCGGGCCAGGAGGCGCAGGGCCGGGTGCCCAGCCGGGACCTGGTGGAACCAGCAGGGCTCCCAGGGCCTCGAGGGTCTCCCCAGCAGGCCCAGAGGGCGTGGACCCAGCAGGGTGGGCTCCCGGGAGGATCGGCCAGTCTGAGTGTGCGTGTGAGTGCGTGTGAGTGCGTGTGTGTGTTGCAGATGGGGTCTGGCTGAGGCTGACCCCAGTACACTGGGATTGGGCCAAAAACCGCCTTGTGGGTGCCCTGCCCCTCTGCCCCGCAGCCCTCCCTGCGGCCCAGAATCACCGGCACCTCCTCCCCACCGCCACCCCAGCAGAGAGCAATAGCTACCACGCCGTAGCCGGCGTCATCCCCAAAGAAGAAGGTAGGACATTGCTGTCCCGGGCAGGGGCGGACAGGCAGAGGCTCTGAGCCTGGGTCACAGTGGCAGCCAGCTAGGGCACCCGGCCCCACAGCCCCGGCCCGCTCTGCTCCCAGGGTGCCGGCCTTCCAGCTCTGTCCTTAGGGCCTCGGCTGCCCCACGCCTGCGTGCAGGCTCAGCGCTGAGCTCTGCTGTGCTGGTCGCCCGTGACATCGTCACTTCTCCCAGTGCTGCCCAGTTGGCTGCCGCAGGGCCCCGTGGAGATTTCCCTGGGAAGTGATTTCATGTCTCGGCTTTTGAGCAGAAAGTGGGATCGCTTTTCCACCCTTTGGGGTGTGCAGTGCAGATTCAGGAGTTTGAGTTTCATTGCTTGTGCTGGGGTTGGATCTATTTGTGTCCAACGACACAAACCCACCCGGCGTCGGGGCTCTTTGAAAGAGATGCAGATGCAGCATCGTGAGGAGCTGGGCGGGGGCAGCCACTGCCTGAGTGACCCCGGGGCAGCCTGAGTCCAGGCTGGGCAGTCCCTTCCCAGGGCATGGTGAGACCACACCATGCCTCGGTTTCCCTTGAAGACTCACGATGAGGGTTAATGGGATCCATTAATTGGAACAGTTGGCTAGGTGTGTAAACAGGCCTTAGCTTCCCATGTTGGAGTTTCGAGGGGCCTGCAGGTTCCAGCCGTGGTTGGCCCACGGCTCCTGCCTCAGCCTGCCTTCTGCCACCTGCACTCAGTGGCCCTCTGCCCACGATTTTCTGCCCCTGGCAGTGCCATCCTGCCCTCGGCCGCCCAGCCACCCTCTTCCCTCCCCAGTTCCCCAGCCACTGGCCCAAGGCCGGGCCGTGTGCCCCAAGGACTCTGACTCCAGCTCCGGCTCCGACTATGAGCACTACGACTTCAGTGCGCAGCCGCCCATGGCCCTGACCACCTTCTACAGTGAGTGCCAGAGGCCTCCTCGCCCCACTGCCTACCTGGACGTTGGGCCCCTGGTGCCTCCCACTGGGACCGCACTGTCTGTCTGTCTGTCCGTTGCCACCACGACCAGGGCGGACACTCCCTGGAAGGCGCTGCCTCTGTCCTCTGCAGGGCACCCTGTGCCCTGCCCCACCTCCCGCTGTCGCCCCTGGCTCGGGCCCCGGGGATAGGATGAGGGAGCCAGACACGAATTTCGGATGGCGTGGGAGTCTGGCTGTGTTCAGAGACCTGCAAGGACAGGGTCCCTAGAAGCCAGGGGCTGGGCCTCTTCGTCTGCCCCTGGGGGTCCCTGAGACGTCACTCTGGTCCTTGTGGTCCAGGATGGCTCACCCACCACAGGGCCCACAGCAGCCAGCGCGAGGCCACACTCAGGCTGCCCAGCTCATCCATGCACGTCCCACACCCAGCACAGACCCGCTGGCTGGAGGGGACGGGCGGGTGCTGCACCCTGGGCAGCTGCGGGTCCAGCTACAGCCAGCGCCCCTGCCCTCCCTGCTGGCCCTGGGGATCCAAGTGGGACACAGAGGGCTGCACTGCTGCCACCCTGTGCACTGGTGTTCGGGAGCCACGGGAACCAGGTGTCCGTGTGTTGGGACCAAAGGCAGCAGTGCCGGCTCCACGGAGCCAGTCCCAGCTGCCGGGCACCCAAGGCGCCCAGACTCTGGGTCTCTGATTGGAGGCCGGAGGGCCACAGAGCCCACATCCAGACCTCCCGGCTTCCGTCCCAGGAGGCTCTCAAAGGATGCGCAGTGGCCCGTTTCTGGGCCCGGGAGGGAAGCCAGGTGGTCCTGCCATCCTCGGGGCTGGGGCTGGGCCTGACACCTGGGCTGGGGGAGCAGCTGTGCCCTCCCCACTCCGCCCTGCCTCCTGCAGATTCTCAGCGGTACCGAGTCACAGAGGAGGAGGCCCAGCAGAGCCGGTTCCGGATGCCGCCTTTGGAGGAGGGTGAGGGTGCTGGAGGGAGGCTGTGGAGGGAAGGGGACGCTGGCCCTGCTCCAGCCCCGAGCCCCAGCCTCCTGCAGCTGCCAGCCCGCCATCCTCCATGCAAGTCCCTCCTGCAGCCCGCTGTGGGGCGCTCTTGCTGGGTCGCCGCTTTGGTCCTCACTGTCTCCATTCCTGGCCAGGACTTGAAGAGCTGCAGGTTCCCCCTGTGCTGGCTGCCTTGCCGGGACCCTGTGCCACAGATGCCGCCCTGGGGAACCCTCAGCGTCGCCATGGGGATGACAGTGGGTCCAGCACGTCTTCCGGCGAGGACTACTCCAACAGCCCCAGCAGCAAGGCACTGCCCTGGAGCCTCCGCGCGTTTCCCCTGGAGCAGAGCCCGGGCCTGGAGCTGGCAGGGCCCCAGATGCCTTTCCCAGGTGGCGGTGAGTCCTGCGACCCAGGCCTGGAGCCTGGTGGGAGGAAGCCCCACACTGGAGCCCGAGCCAGGCAGACCCAGCCTTGCCATGTGGCGTTGCCCATCTGCCCCGTCTCTGGGCCTTGCGTCCTCCCGGGTCAGGCTGCGGATGTGGCTCTCCTGCGTCCCCGGGCTCTGGCGCTGGCTGTCGTGTGCTGGCTGAGGTGACTTGCTGGCCTGGGGTTCCACAGGGCCCCCTGAGGACAACAGCTCCAGCACCTCCTCCGGGGAGTGGTACCAGAACTTCCGGTCGCCACCCCAGGCCCCCTCCACGGAGCAGTTTGAGTGTCCAGGTGCTGGGCAGGGGAGGGGACAGAGGGGACCGCTGGAGTGGGCACTGTCAGCCCTGGGTGGGGTGAAGGGCAGGGCTGGGAGGGAAGGGGTAGAAAGACAGAGACCCGGGAAGCTGGGACCCAGCTGGCCCTGTGAAGGCTGCAGTCGCACCGGGGCCCGCACTGTTGCTCATCACGCACACTGCGACAGCCAGAGGGGCCCAGCCCCATGGTGACGGTGAGGCTCTGCCCACGGGTCAGTCTGGCCCAGAGAGGGCAGCCCAGAGAGGCCGCAGTGCTGTCTCATGGCGTCTGGGGAGTAGACACGGGCCCCTGACCCGAGTCTCCCCCCAGGTCCCCCCAGCCCCCAGCTGGACTCCTCCTCCGAGGATTATGATGACATCAGCGCAGCCTAGGGAGGCCCCGGCCCGGCTCCCAGAGGTCCCCCTACCTCCTGCCACCCAGGTCACCTTCGTGGGGCTGAGGCCTTCCCGGGACGGCAGGACCCAGCTGTGCATCGAGCAGCGGCCCAGGGAAAAGGCGGGGCCCAGGGGCAGGGACCCTGCAGACTCGGGGCCAGACTGTGGGTGGGCAGGGCAGCACAGGGCCCGTGGACCTTGAGTGTGGCAGCCGAGCACCCACAGGAGCCTCCGAAGCTGCAGGGATGCTGCCCTGTCCCAGCTGCCCCAGCCCACAGAGATGTCCCAGCCACTGCAAAGGCCCGAGCCCGGCCCAGGCCCCTGGGAAGCAGGACAGTCGCTTCCAGCAGGGCCGGGCTCGCCGCCCAAATGCCCGCTCCTGGAGGGACATGCGCACAGGCCTGCCACACCACAGCCACCAACCTGCGTGGGCACGGATGGGGGTGGCCCCCAGGGCTCCCAGTGTGCTGAGATTAAACTGAGTCCCTGGAAAGCCGGGACGTGGTGAGCATGGCCAGTCCTTGTGCTCTGGGAGTCTGGGGCGGGGTGTGAGTTCACACGAGTGTGTGGTACATGCAGTCTCCTCCGCAGCAGAGGAGGCAGCAGAGGGGCCGACCTCCATCTGGCACGAGAATGTGGCAGAGAGTCGAGGCCCAGCAGGGGACACAGCCCCCAGGGACCTAGCCCTGTCCCCTGTGCGGCCCGAGCCCTGAGCCCCAACTGCCCATGCAGGTCTGGGTGAGCCAGGCCCTGAGCAGAGGAGCTGGTGCCAAAGGACCTGCTGTGCTCAGGGGCCTGGGGAGGAGACAGTGGGGACCAGGCCAGGGCTGTGGTTCCCATGGAGCCCCAGGAGCAGGTGACAGGAGCTTGGGGGCCCTGAGTGTCCTTGTGGGGGTGACACATTCTGTGGGGCCCAGAGCTGCCTCCAGCTGCCCTCCTGGGTGTGGTGGTCCGAGCAGCTGCACCTGGCTATGTGGCCCCTGCTGAGGTCCTTGAGCCTGGCCTTGGCCTTCCAGGGGCTTGGCTGTGGGCTGCGGAGGTTAGAGCCCCAGCAGCGAGCCTGCCCTCCCCCTGCCAGAGCCCCAGAGGAGAGCCAGAGGGCAGGTCTATAATCTCCAGGGACAGATGGGCGGGACAGACACCAGCCTTGGGGGAGCAGCTCCTAGGAGGCCCAGTGAAGCGAGCCTAGGGCCTGTGAACCCGCCCAGCGCCACCAGAAGCTGGGTCCAGATGCATCAGGGGAGCCCCTCGCTCCCTTGGTCCTCAGTTCTTTGTACCATTGGTGAAAGAATTTAATCAAGACACAGGCAAGCAGGCATGGTGGTGCACACCTGTGACCCTAGCACTGGGGAGTCTGAGGCAGGAGGCAATCTGAACTACATAGCAAGATCCTGTGTCAAATGAACAACCGCATAGGCCAGGCAGAGGCCTAGGTGGAGTTTACTGTGAAGTAGGTAGAGTTCTGGCTTCCTGAGCGGGAGTCTGGTTGCTTCTTATGCCCTCAGAGGTGGCCACTGGGTTCAGCCACACCTTACGCAGAAGTCATTTACGATTGAAGGCCGTCTCCTGCCCCTTTAGAAGTCAGCATCTCCTTGGGGACTGCGAGCCCATGAGACACTCACAAAGGATGAGTTCGTCACAGAAACCTGCCATTGGTGCTGGGGACACCAAGGCTGAGGCCAGGAAGGGCAGAGCTTTGCCTGCGGCTGACCCGCATCCCGGGAGGGCCTGCCCAGGGGTGGCGAGGTCCACAGTGGAGTCTGCAGCTGGGTGCCAGCGCTCTGCAGACTCCTGTTCATCCCTGTGCTCCCCAAGGGGACCGGGACCCTGAGGGCTCTGCACACAGCAGCGGGGAGCCCTCTGGCTGCGCTGCGTTCAGAGCCAGGTGGAAAGTTGCCCCACCACTTCCTCCAGCTGTTTACCTGCAGCCTGGCATCCTGACATGAAACGTGGCCGCCACCCACCCGGGGGAGGAAGACACCACCAGGAAGATGAGCCAACAGGGGCAGGAGGGGGGAAAGTCGGGGCAGAGCCAGGAAGGGATAGCGGCCCCCGAAGCCACCCGTGTCCCTCGGCAGCCTCACAACCCGGGCTGTCAGGGTCCCACCGCTCCCCATGGGAAGTGACGCGGTGTCACAGGGTTCAAGGTCAGCGGCCGGGATGGGGCCGCGTCCCAGACCAAGGCAGTGGGGGGAAGCCCTTGGAGTCGCGGCAGGGAGGCCCTGTCCACCATGGGGCAGGCGCTTTCCTCTGGTGCCTCCTGGCTCCCGGCAGGGCCACCGCCCCCCGAGTCGGGCAGGGCCCCGTCTTCCCTCGGAGTGGCCTGCTCTGGGTCCCGCCGTCACCCAGGGATGGGCCTGTCCTTGTCCTCGCCCGCACTCACCCCGCACAGAGACCTGGGCTCTGTCCCCTCCCACAGCCTCTGCCTGCGTGCGAGCGCCCAGGACATGCGCTGAGGTCCAGCCCTGCCCGCTGTGGGGAACCTGGGCCACGGGGGTCCTGGCATCACCGCTAGGGTCCCTGCTGGCCTTCCTGTCGCCCACTGGGTCCCCTCAATGGCCGCAGTCGGGACCCCGGGCACTGTGCCCCGGCCAGCACCCGTCCTCTGCCCCTAAGGGCCCAGCACCCACTCTGCCCTGGCCCTGGGCAGCCTTGGTCATCGCTTCGTCCTCCGTCCACAGCCCGGTGTCCCCCGCGTCCCCTGGGACAGGACCTGGGCGAATGGAGATCGTGGAGACGACGTCTCTGAGACCCACTGTCTGGGCGCCTCGAGGCTTTGCTGTATCTGTGGACCCTTCGTGCTTTGGATCACTTGATAAGTTTTTTAAAATTCGACTCAATTTTTTCAAAAGTAAATTTATTTTTAAAGGAATCTGGACGTTGTGCGCAACACATGTGGTGTGTACTTTTCAAAACCAGCAGGGTCACAAAATACAAAGGCCCGGGTGGTTTCAGGTTAAAGAAAAGAGACCCGGGGACCGGGTGCCGTGGTCCGGGTCCTGGTCGGGTCCTGGTCGTGGTCGTCTTCCTCTGCCCGCCCCTCCTCCCTCCTCTCCCGCCCTCCCTTCCTCTCTGTCTGCCTCCCCTGGCTCCCGGCTGTGGACTCAGCTGCAGCTTGGTCCCTGCAGGGAGGATGAGGGCCACACAGCTGGGCAGCACATGGCAGCAGGCGCCGGCCAGGCATGGGGCTTCCCCACCTGCTCACGGGGCCCACCCAGCCCAGCGGGGCGCGAGGGGTGAGCGGCCGGGTGCCCGTGCCCCATAGCCACCTGCAGTCAGTTTGTTCCTGGCACAGCGGCGCCCTGATTCCCCTGCCTGAGCCTTGCCGGCCCGGTCCCAGGGCGGGGGCCAGAGCCCTCCAGGCCCTCCCCATGCGCAGTGCACAGGCGTGCTTGAGGCTGAGCCCCGGGAAGAGGGTCTCATGACACACGCTTGGCCACAGAGGGAAGCTCTCGGGACACCTCAGCCTGGCCTCGGGGTCCACCCGCCACCCCCGTGTGACTTCCGAGAAGAGCCCAGCTCGGCTTCCGAGTCAGGCTGCCAGGCACCGTGCCGCTGGGCCGGGACCCCACTCGGGCGTGCGGCGCGGGCTGGCCTCGGGCTCCCTCTACCTCTGCCTCTGCGTCTGCTCCCCCACCCCGGGCCAGGCCTCCTGTGCCGTCGCTGAGCCTCTGCGGCAGTCAGTCTGCTGTCCCTCTTATTTCCATAAACAGCTGCACCGCCACCGAACACCTGTGTCCCACAAAGGCCTTCAGAAGGTGTCGGTGGCGCCAGCGCTCTTGTTCCTGACCCAGTTGTCATCAGGAAGCGGCTCCGCCGGCTCCTCCCCGTCCTGTGCCCCATTGCCTCCCTGCCGCCTCCCAGGCCGGGCACAGCTCTCTGGGTCCCTGTGACCCAAGCCGTGGGAGTCCTGGTCCCTCGTGAGCCGCGAGTGCCCCCTCTGAACACAGTCCCCGCGGCCTGATATTTATCCTGCAGGAGGAAGTCGCCAGAGGCAAAGACAGATTCCAGTGCCCTGGGTTCGAACACTTCTCCTGTATAGGCTGTTTCGTTCCCTTTGTGCACACCCCGGCACTGACCATGTGGCTGGCCCTGGACAGCACAGGCCCCCAGCCCAGCGTCGCTGTCCCCTCGTCAGGGCCTGCTCCCGAGGTGCCTGGCCAGGCCGGGGTGACATCAGCTAGGACGGGCCCGCACATCCGCCCGCTCCCTGAGGGGCCCACAAAGTCTAGGGCTCTGCCCACCACTCTGCCCAGCTCTGCTAGCAGCCTCTGCGGCCCGGGACAGCCAGGACAGTGGGCATTGCATCTGGACAGCTGACACACACCGCCCTTCACACTGAGGTCCTGGGCTGGGACTGCACGCTCTGCACCAGGATCGCCACCTCCCGGGGCAGCCCAGGTGCCCACTCAGCTGCTTTGCACGGAAGTGTTGCCGCCTCCCGGCTCAGTTTTAAAGGGAGATTCACCAGAGGCATCAGCCATTGATACGTGGACCCTACCACGTTTGCTGATTGACCAAGGGACCTGAAGCACAGACCCTGGCAACCAGGACCCGGGACCTCAGGGACACCCTAGGCACAGGCAGAACTGGAGCTGAGCGTTCCCCTTCGACACGTGGCTGCGTCCCTCCTGGCTGGGGTGTCAAATGTCACGGGAGACCTGGGAGCCCACAGACCTCCGAAGGCCATGGGAGCAGCGAGGGTGGCCAGGACGTTTAGTAGCGGTGACATGGGGCAAGGACAGGACTCCTTGTGTCCCAGAGCCCGGCACAGCCCTGTACCCATCCTGTAAGGGCAGGGGTGGCCTGGCGCACCTGAGGGGCAGCGTGAGCTGCTGAAGGGGCACAGAGACCTGGGTGCTGTGTTTACACGCAGACACCAGAGGACAGGAAGTGCGACCCCAGGGAGGGGTCGGCAAACGCCTGCTGCTCCCGTCCTGACCCAGGGGCAGGGGAGTGAGGACCACAACAATCAGCAAGCGTCCCGAATGCCGTCCTGGGCCGGGGCAGCCACGGAAAACGCGAAGTCAGAAGGAAGTGGAGAGGGGAGCCGTGGTACTGTGATAACACGAGTGCGAACAGCGCCCGGGAGAGCCACTGGGAGGCAAGCCGCGCACGCGCACGCACACGCACTCGCCCCAGCCCCGCTCACGACAGCCCCGAGCTGGAGACAGCCGGTTGTCCACCAGCAGGGAAGGGACCGGCCCACGTCATCATCTCACAGTAGTAACAAGCTCACTTCCAACGCAGCTCTGCTGAGATGAGTTTGCACGATAAGGTGAGGTAAGGCGAACCCGTGTTAAGTGGACGAGGTGAATTTTGGCAGATCTGTATCCGGGTCACCACCGCAAGCAGAATAGAGGATGTGGCCACCCTACTGAGACCCTCAGCAGCAGCCCACCCAGCCCCAGGCTGCCAGCCTGGCCCTGGCTCTGTCCTCAGTGCCGCCAGAGTGGAATTGCACACCCTGCACCTGTGGACTCTCGGGTGTGGCCGTCTGCTCCCGGGACATCCTGGGCACGCTGTGCTCCCTCTGCCTGCAGTGCAAGACACACCACGGAGCGGCCACGGAGTCCGGAACTGAGGCGCTGTCGGTCAGCGGGCTTTCTTCAGAGGAGCAATAAGACCCTTAGCTTCTGATTTATGGGGATTTCCACCTGAAAAGGCATCCTGAGGGTGAAGAAACGTAAAAGCTGGGCCTGCAAGTCACGTGGTTTAAATGAGTTTGTCCTGCTCTCTGACTCGTAGGGCCCTGGTGATGGAGGAACAACCGCTGGGATCACCCCGACATTCCTAAGACGTCATTTACCTCTCGCCTCTAAAAACTGCTATTAGTTGTTGTAGGGTTTTTCTTTCGTTTGGGGGGTTTTTGTTATTGTTGTTGTTGTTTGTTTTTAGTACTGGGGATTGAACCAAAGGAATATTTTTTATTTTATGAAAAAATTATAAGAGATAACTAGTTAATACATTGTGTATCATAATCTTAAAGTAGCTACTTGGAGTACAAGACAGAGGACTAAGATGGAGGGTATACAAAGAACACTAAAGAATTAGGCTCCCCAAAATAAGAGACCCAATCAAAAAAAACCAGGAAACTGGATAGATACTTTTCAGAAAACAAAGTATAAATGGCCAATAAATACATGAGAAAACCTTTACCATTGCTTGGCATTAGAGAAATGCAAATCAAAACTACCTTGAACCCAAAGATTTTTGAACTACATTACCAGCCATTTTAATTTTTTAAAATGTCTTTATTCACTTATTTATTTTTGTGGTATTGAGGATTAACCCAGGGCCTTCACACTGAGCTCCGTCCCAGACCTTTACATTTTTTTTTAACTTGTGAGACAAGGTCTCAGTCTCCCAGGCTGGCCTCTAACCTGTGATCTCCTGCCTCAGCCTCCCAAGTGGCTGGGATTACAGGTATGCCCCACCACCACCAGCGGTTGTAGGCGATTTTTAAAATATTAAAATGAATACAAATACCATTCAAAATCCTACTCATCATAATGCTGCTTTCTCCTGTGTATTTTGTGTGTTTCATGGTAGTTATTATGCTTTTCACCTAACTTCCTAATGTAACTCTTTATTTACTAAAACAGTACAGTCCATGGTAAAATTGTAAAACAAAATATTAATAATTAAAAATTAAAGAAATGGAAATAAGAGGCTCCTCCCTCTCCGAATGTCCAGTCCTTTAAGTGCACACTTGTAGGCAAACACCCTGCCCCTTGAAACACAGTTAAAGTTACATGGTTCTACAGCCTTCGTTTTTATCTAGTCTTGTGTCATCAAATGTCCTTCGAAAACAAAGCTTTCAGCGTCTACACAGTGTCCCATACACAAGTGCAGCTTCTCAGTTAAGCCATCGCAGCAGGGCTGAACACAAGGTGGCCGGGTCTGTGTGGCCTCGCTGGACGCAGCCCTGCCAGGGACGGCACCTGGGGCAAAGTCCCAGAGCAAAGATCGAATCTCATTTATTTTAAAAGTAAGCATTAAAGGGCCGGGGATGTAGCTCAGTGGTTCTGCCGCCTGCCTCTCAAGTGCAAGGTCCCAAGTTCTATCCCTGGTACCAAAAAAAAAAAACAACAAACAAAAATAAGTATTAAAAACTATTATCAAATTATCTCCAAAATGTCATAACTAATTATATACTTCAATGGGTCAAAATTCAGTTGAACTGTCCTAAAATTTTTAAGCTACTTTTTGCTTGGTTTGGGTTTCTTGCAGCAAGCCCTCACTGTGCAGTTCAAGCTGCCTTGAACTCACTGTGTAGCCCACAGACACGTATGGGACAGCAGACCCATTTCTGATACTTCCCAAATTTATGCTCCTACTTATGAAATAGCTTAAAATTTTGGTTCATGGAGCTTTGTGATTTACAGAATTTTAAAATCTAGTTCTGGTTTTTTTTGAGCTCCCTTCATTATTTTTCGCGTAGGAAGTCTTCCCTTCACGCTGAAGTCAGATAAACCTCACGTATGCTGTCTTCTAGTTCTATTTTTATAAAACACTGACATCTTTTTTTAATCTTTTTTTGTGGTTCAGGGGATGGAACCGGGGCTGTGCCTGCCAGCGAGCGCCCCGCCACACCCCCGCAGTGCAGAGGCCATGTCTCCTGTCGGGCTCGGCTCCTGTTCACCACCCAGTGTGCTTGCTTGCTTGTCACTTTGTTCCTCAGTAATTCTTGCCTGTTTGTCCTTCTGCTGGCCTTTAGCACTGCGAAGTCCGGCACCCGGCTCGCCGCTGAAAGTCAGGCACGTGGTCCTCATCCTGGCCTGGCACCTGCACCGGCCTCTCCCGCTGGCCCCGGACACTGGCCCCAGTGGGCACCTGCTGACCCGCATAGTGCCAGAGCTCCCAGCTTCCAGCCTGACGTGCAGAGATGATTAATCAGTGAGCATGTTTTTCTAAAAGACAGTCACCACGTCAAGGAGCTTGGGACAGGCCGGCACTTCTGGCACTTCTGGGTCGGAGGCCGACTGGAGCAACTGAAACATAGCTTCCCTGGGTTTTCACAGCACCTGCGCTGTCTGACCTGGAGACTCACCTTAGGAGCTCTGTGTGATAAAGGCTTTTGGGGCCAGGGGTTTAGCTCAGTGGCACTGTGCCTGCCTCACAAGCACAAGGTCCTGAGTTCGATCTCCAGTACCAAAAAAAGGCTTTTGAAAGGAAAGTTTATTGCAGTGGAGAGGGACTGAAATCAGGAGATTCTAGTAGCTGGATGGGAAAGGCCGAGTTTGTCACATGTGGGAGGGGGCGGGCTGACGCGGGGACAGATGCTAGCAGTGAACTGGGGAGGGAGCTACCGTACAGGCCCTGAGGGGCGAGGAATCTGTTTGAAATGCTTACGACTTGGGGACCCAAGGATGGTCTGCTCAGGTGTGTGCACACTCACTGGACTCCTCGGCCCCAGGGGGCTGTGTACTTCGTTTTGAGTCCATTCATCCTGTTTACTGAGGAGCTGCTGTTGTCTGCTGAAAGCAGCCTGTTTGCTTTGTCCCCTTTGTTTGCGAAGGACTGGCTTGGGTCAGGCCTGACACTTGCAGGTCTGGAGACATGCTGACCCACAAGCACCACAAGGAAAACCGGAAGTAGGGGCCTGACGTCCATTTGGCAAACCCCGGTGTGTAGACTGCATAGAACTGAGTGGGGGCAAGAACTGAGTGTCACACCCGGGCCCTCTCACTGACCTACACCCCTGGGCTTGCTAATTTATTTATTTAGAGATAGGGTTTCACTGAGTCACTAAGTTGCCCCAGGGCTTGAGGTTGCGATCTTCCTGCCTCAGCCTTCCAGAGGGCTTTGATAACAGGCCTGCACCTCCACACCCAGCTTGGACAGCATCTTCGGAGGGGAGTTCTCCGCATCAACTCTCTAAATCCCAGCAAGGTGTGCAGCCAGCTAAGCTCTCGGGGCCCAGAATCCTCACGCGATGGGGCTGGGCGGGGTCCACGTTCTTCGAGGTCTTAGGAGTAGTTTCCAAGTTTTAAGACGACGAACATGTATTTCCTGGATACTTTTTTGAAACTTCCTTTACAAGAGCAACTAACATTTTTCAAAATTAAGGCAGCTTGTTGTTTTAAGAAATTCAGACCCGCCAGGAGACAAAGGGAAGGGAAGATAACAGGACACGAAGCTCACAGGAGGACACGGGGCTCGTGGTGCCCACGCCGTGTCCTTCACTGTCAGCATTTGCCCGTGCGCGAGCCGAGACAGCCCGAGTCTCAGAGCGGCCTCCTCTGCAGCTCGACGGACACCCTTCCCTGGCCCCGGCCCACTTCCCCGTCTCTCCTGTCCCACACTGACCACTGCCATGTGGATGTCCCCGTCGTCCTTCCACGCGGCCTTGGCACTCAGCGCCCCCCAGAGGCGCTGGCTGGCAGCCAGCCTCTGCTCTACTGTGCTGGCCATCCTGGCGGGGCCTCAGTTTCCCTCTCAGAGTCGAGGTGAGTGGCATGGGGGGGGGGTCCCTGCAGAACCTCGGCTGCTGTGTTCTCCGACCTTGTGAGGTGTCAGGGAAGGGCTCTGTGTCAGCATAAACTTGAATGACACCCTAGGCTCCGGGCCTGCAGGGTGCACGGTCCCGGGCTGCAGGGGCCCCCAGAGGCTGCTGCCACCATCTGGGACTCAATCCCGCCAGGGGCACACTCGGTCTCAGGAAGCCTAGGGCCCCATCCAGTCCTCCTCCCTGCAGGCCCGGACCCTACCCGTCTGTCTGCTGTCTTTCCTTACACATCCACACATGCGTGTGCACACGCATGCATACGCAGTGTGCGTGCTAAGCTCCGTGTTTGCTGAGCAAACGTCGAAATAAGCCACCTGGCCGGCCTCGCCCGCGGCCAGTGAGTGCCCAGAATGGGCCTCCCATTGGCAAAGGATTTTGATATTGTGCCTCAGGGTGGCATTCACCCGGGCAGACCGGTCTTGCCCAACAGCAGCCATAGCAGCTGCAGACCGAGCACGTGCTGGGTGCAGACGCACGCCGGCCACTCCGGTGCACCCTCTCCTGCTGTGGCTGGGAAGCACAGGGGCAGAGTGGGAACTCGGAGTGGGGACTCTGACCCCAGACACCAGGCTTAGAAAGGCCCGAGCCCTCTCAGACCCACACGGCCCTGCAGTGACAGTGGCCACACCTGGCAGTTGACCCTTTTTTTCACAAGCAACAACCTGCTTTGCCCTGGCGGAGGGGCATTCACTGGCCGTGCTCGGGGGCAGACCTCAGCGTGAGAGATTTTACCCCAAAGGGCCTCAGGCAGCTGGAGTGCATTGTCCAGGGAGATGCTGGGGGCCCTTTGGGGCCAGCAGAGGACGTTCAGGCCTTGGGACCCTTTCTGCTCGGAAGCCAGTGGATGGCCCTGCGTGTGGCCCTGCAGATGCTTTCCCACTAGACCCTACTTCCTGTCCTGGCTTTGCTCTCAGGCCGGCTCTTCCGTCACCTTTCATCCGTTTCCCTGTTCTGCCCTGTGGCAGAGGGGCAGGGGAAGAGGTAAATGCTAGGACCCTGGCCAGGACAGGGCCCGCCTGATGCGCTCTCTGAGGGGCGCCCACCTGGGTGGCCAGCTGCCTCCTCCCGCTCTCCGTGTGGCTCTGTCCACACAGACCTGGCCTGCCCCAGGGAGGCGCAGGAGCTCGCTGACCAGAGTCACCCGGGTGGCCGCCCACCCCCGGACCCAGAGCTGTGGACCAGTGCCCGGGACACCCAGCCCTGGCTCCCTCCAATCCCTGAGGGCCGTGCCGCCCACTGCCCTGCCCTGTGGCTGTTCTGCCCTTCACTGGGGCTGGCACGGGGTTGTGATTCTCAGAGAGCTGAGGCGGGGAGCTGCTTAGAAGAGCAATGGTGCTGCACTCGGGTGCCGGGTCCGGACAGTGATGCCGTCATCATCTGGTGGCAGCACCCTGTCCCAACCGGGTGTGGTGGCCCCGCCTCCTCTGTCTGTCTCCCCTGCCGCGCCGTGCCGAGTTCTGCTTTCTTCGTATGAAGCCCTCAGTTTCACTGCTGTGGGAAGAGGGTGTTTTTCCTGCCTCTCTCTTTCGTTCCGTGAAGACACGAAGCTTTGTGATGGCAACTCACCCTTGGTCTGCTTCTGTCTCTAGATGAGCTGGCCATTTCCTCTGTGGTGCCTCCAGCCTGTGAAACGGTTTAAACAAATCCACATCCACACCCGAAGTCCCAGGATGAGAGAAGCAGCCCCAGCCCAGCTCCGTGTCCCCTGCAGGTGTCTCTGGGCCTGCTCCATGACTCTCTTTCCCCACGAGGCCTCAGGACTGGACACAACTTCCCCAGCTACTGCCTCGCCGCCGCCTGTCATATTTAAGGGCTCTTCATCCTCTCCTCACTCCTCTCTTAAGCGGCCCATCAGTTTTTACTCAACAGAGAACAAAGTGGACACTCTCAGTGCGGGCTTGTCCTGCTTTGAGTGGAGTCCCTTTTTTTTTTTTTTTGGAACCAGAGATCAAACTCTTGCAAGGCAAGAGGTGCCACTGAGCTAAATCCCTGGGCCTCAGTGGAGTCCTTAACGTTTGAACATTTGAAATAAGTGAAGTCACAGTCCTGCTGGCTTAAACAGAACATGCAGTTGACTGATGGGGACTGAAGCCTGCACCCTAAATACGCCCACAGCCCAAGGGTGGTTCTGAGGCGAGAGCAGCTCGCTCCATAACCCGTCTCTCTAGAAGTGGGGTGCACACCTTCCTCTGTGGAGGGAGCAAGGAGCTCTGCTTGGAGCACGGGGACCCCTCTGCACCCCGGAGACGGAGCCGACCCTCAGCAAGGGGATGCCACCCACTGTCCATGTGCCCCGTCGTCCTGTGCTCCCTTGGGTCTGCCCGCCCCAAAGCCCGGCTCTGGCCTCATCCGGTGAAGTCTCCGAAACCCATATGCAGGGGAGCAAACTTCTCCCCTGCTCATCTGCTCCCTGTCTTTCCCTGGGCCCCAGCCGCTGCCTCAGGAGGGCAGGGGGATAGGAAGAGCCGTGTTCTGTCTGTCTGCTTGTTGTTACCTCCCCAGCAGACAAATGTTGACATTTTAGAAAACGTACAAACATCTAAAGGAACAACCTACGTAGAAAAAAAAGAAACAACCCACTTCACCCAAGAGCAATACCCCAAGACAAGAAACGACCCCTCTGCCATCTTTGTCCTGAGCCCCTCTTCGGCTTGTGAGATTCCCCCGGGGCCAAGGCCCCAGCATAGAGGGGGGCTCCGCGTGGGCGGCACCGAGGGCAGAGACAGCCCTTCCCCCCTCACGACCTGTCCCTGCTGAAGACGCTGCAGAAGGCGCCGGGGCTGCCCACGGGGCCTCAGCCACGCAGGGTAACTTCCAACAGGAGCTGTGCTTTCCCGCATAATTGTTAGTTGGCTGCATTACGCAGATTGAGGTTGTGACCCCTGCACATCACGCGCAGGTGTCGTGCACTCTGGGAACGCAAGGCCGTGGATGACGAATCACACACGACATGCATCCCAGTAACCACACGGCTGGCTTTGCGCCCGGTCCCCGTCCCAGTCGACATCAGGGACTGCAGAGTGTTCGCTTCACTCTTCTCTGTCCCATAGGCGTGGCCAAGGCGGGCGCCTCACGAGGGCCCTGTGGCCGACCTCGGGACCTGTGAGTGACTGAGGTGGCCAGGCCATCTGAGCCATTCTGCACCCCACACGAGGGCAGCTGCTCTTCCCGGGGCCGGAGGAACCGCGAGGAGAGAGGCCTTTGTGTGTGGTGCTGGGGATGGAACCTGGGCCTGGTGTAGCAGGCGGCCCGAGGGGAGGCCGTCACACCCAAGAGGCCGCCCGAAACCGCCCCGAGCCAGGCTGGAGCCCCAGGCTGTTCCCCATGTCACCCCATCCTACAGGTGCAGACACTGAGGTTCAGGGAGGTGGAGGCCTCGACCAGAGCCCCATGGACGGCAGCAGGGCCAGGACCCAAGCTCGCTGCTCTGGGGGCCCAGGGTCCTGAGAAGACAGGCTTCTCCATGCCGCCTGCACCTCCAGCCCTGACCCCGACGGGGGGCACCCAAGTCCACGGGGCTGCCCGGGCCAGCCACGAGCTGAGTGGCTCTGGGCGGTCCCTGGCCCCCCCCACCTCCCAACCCGGGCAGGGCTCCCAAGCCTGGGGGAGCCCTCAGCCACCCAATCCCCCCAAGCTGTGCTTCTGCCCCTGCCTCCCAGGACAGAGCTCCGAGTAATCCATCTCCAGGGCTGCGGCCGGCATACCACAGCAAAGTCGGCAGGATCAGAGGAGAAGCCACCGAGGTTGCTGGCCCAGGGCTGCCCGGCTTGAGGCTGCAGCAGGGCGTCAGGGCCGTGGGTGGGCGGAGGGGTCAGTGCTGGCACACTGGAGGACCACGCGCTGGGATCCGCCTTGCACGGCCCTGGGTGCTCGACTCCCTCACCTCACTCTTCCTGCCCGGGAGCAGAGCCGCCCCTGCCAGAGCAGCCAGGGACCAGCCGCTCACGGGCCTCGCACTGCTGGCCACATCCTCATGGGCTTCTGAAGGCTGTCGTCACTTGTCCTGAACCAGAGCTCGCCGGCCAGCACGCAGCTGCCCCGAAGATGCTTCTACCCACGTGGTGCCCGACTGTGGGTGGGAGAGAATGCAGGCACCCGCAGGCCGGGGGCTGCTGCCACAGCTCTCTGGGGCAAAGCCAGACGTCCTGAGCCTGACCCTGAGGCCCCTGAAGGCCCCTAATGGCTCAGAGTCCCCTGTGGTTCCCTCATCTGCTCACCATGCCTATTAGTAGTCATGGCAACAGATGGGCCTGGGTGAGGAGGGGACCCAGGGGGCGGAGCTTGGAGCTCAGCCTGGAGCCCGAGCGGGGGGGGGGGGGGCTCGGAGCTGCCCCACAGGGACCCCAGGAACCACTGTGGCGGGCAGGGAGCTCCCAGCCCTGCAGGCTGCATGGCTGCCACCTCTGCCCCCTGCACATCCCCAGCAGGGTGCAGTCTGCAGGCTCCTCACCCCCTCCCTGGCCATGGCTCCCCCTGCCCACAGCCCCATGGCTCTGGACAAAGTGGCTCAGCTGATCCCAGAGTGCACCCCGCCCTCCTGCAGGGCGCCTCCACCCCAGCAGCTCAGCTCCGGTGCACCCAGCAGGGCGAGTGTAGACGGACAGGCCCCGTCCGTCACCCCGTGAGACCGACAGGCTCAGCACGCCGGTCAGTGCCTGCTTCCTGCTCCTCGAAGGACCACTGCAAAGTGCTGGGGTGTTTCAGAGTACACACGCCCATGTCCGCAGCAGCACAACTCATAATAGCTAATCCTGGAAGCCCCTATATGCTCAAGTACCGGTGCATGGATAAAGAAAATGAGGCATTTACACACAGTGGAGTACTACTCTGTCACATAGAAGGATAAACTTGATAAATCCATAGGAAAATGGATGCACCTGAAGACCATAATGTTAAGTGAAATACATCAGACACACAGCTTAAATACGACATGATTTCTCTTATATCAGAAACCCAAAGTACTAATAAAGAGCAAAATGAAAGATGGAACTAGGAAACAGGGAGAGAGATTTGCTGCAAAAGGGAAGGAGACCAGGAGAAGGCAGGAGAGGAGAAGGGGATGGGCAAAGATGCGGGGCGCCTGCTCACAACTCCCCGCAGGACTGCGACCACGCGCTGCATCCTGCACTCAGAAAAACAACACTTTAAAAGAGTAGACCCAACGCTTCCCCAGGGCCCAAGGCCGTCAGCTCCAGCACGAGCGCGGTGCCCAGAGAGAGCGCTGGAGCTCCTGAGCCTGGCGGGCCGCCGCTCCGCTCTGGGGGGTTCTGCCCTGCCAGGTCGCAGGCCCGGGGTCATCAGCCGCAGACTCCCGGAAGCCAGCTCGAGTCCCGCAGTGCCGGCAGCCTCCGGGCCCCATGTGGAGCCTCATCTTCCCTCAGCACCTGCACGGGGTGGGGCCCAGGCCGCAGTGGCCCAGAACCCCAGGACACTCAGGTCCCGGGGTGACAGCACACTGTGGGGCCTCTCTGGAGGGCAGTGCCAGGGCGGACACCCGATGCCAGGCCGTTTTTAGAAATACAGACCATGCTGCGCTGTTTAGGGAATGACAAGAAAAAGCTTTGCCCAAGTTCAGTTGCAGACAGGGATTCTTTTGGCTTTTAGTATTGAGGATTGAACCCAACCCCCGGACATTCATTTCTTCATTCCAAGACAGGGTCTGCTCTGTTGCTAAGTTGCAAGGGCTGAGGAAGATTCGTTTAAAATGTTCCCGATCCGAGGTTGATGGAATCTGAGAATGTGGATCCTGAAGATGCAGATCTCGGCTGCTTACACCCAGCACTGCCCCGGCAGCTGGAGACGTTCAGCATTCATCAGAACACGCTATACCAGAGCCAGACTCATAGACTAGGAAAACCAGAGTCACAGGCTCGCAGGGTCCTCGCACCACAAGCAGGTGTTTTGGTTTTCCACATGTGGAACCACTGCCAACCCTCTGGTGCCCGCCTGTGCCTGGCCCAGCTGCGGGCTGCCTCGCTGTCCTCAGCTGCCTTGGCCATGAGGTCCCACATGAGTCGTCTGGCCGGGACTGTTCAGCCCTCACCTGCACAGGGACCTGGCCCCGGATCCACAGGGTGTGGTGCTCATGTGGGGTGACCAGGAAGATGCGCAAAGCTCCATTCGCAGGGCCCTGGCGGCCATGCAGCAGAAGCCATGTGGTTCCAGGGGCCAGGCCATCACTACTGGGGACACAATAGGGACGAGACTGGAGCTTACATGATGGGGGCCCTGAGGGGACTGCGATGTCCACAGATAGGAGCAGATGGCCGGCCCCTCTTCTAGACGTGGGTGCCTGTCCCTGTCCTGCTTTCCCAACCATCTCAGGTTGAAGACGCATGGCCCAAGACAAGGAGTCGGGGCAGAGAGGGAGGAAGTCATCCAAGTTGTCTGGGAAAGACCCGATCTGACCGGCTGAATCCCTGACACTTTCGGCCACACCTGCGTCTCTTGAGCAAACAGTGAAAGGCGTGGGGAGTGGGCCCTGCTGAGCAAACACGAATTTGGGGCAGGTTTCGAGTCCACCCATCTGCACCCACCCAACTCCCAGCCAACTCCAGGACGTCACTCCCAGCCCCTCGGGACCCCACGCACAAAAAGTCCCAGCTCACAACTGTGTGAGAGTGACGGAAACTGAGAGCATGCAAAGCCCTCTGCCATCCTGGCCAGGACCACAGGCCCTCAGGAGGCCACCCCTCCATGCAGAGCGGCTTCCGCACCTGCCAGGCACAACAGGCACCAGGCCAGTGAGCTCCGCGGGTACCTGAAACGTGCAGAGTGGGCTGGGGCGACTTTCGGGCGTGGGTCTGTCATCACATCTTGGTTGCGACCACAGCGAAAATTTTGTCTTTGTTGTTAACCCCAGCTCAAGGGCAGAGTATTAGTCAGGACCCAGAGGTTCCGGGTCGCGACTGTACGGGGCCACAGTACCATGGAGGCCCCAGCTCGGCCCCTGGCAGCAGCAGCAGAAACTCCCGGGTGCTTTACCAGCTGCCTGGGACAGGCATGTGGCCTCCAGGCTCTCAGCCCCAGTGACGCCGCTTCCTGCCTTCAGAATGAACAATGAATCCAAAAGTCGCCAAGACGCGCTGCGCTGGCGTTTCCCACAGCCTGGGCCGGCCCGGGCCCCTTCCTGCTGCCTCCGTGACACCTGCACTTCCTGTGTGCCTGCTTCCATCGGGAGGGCACCTGCTGGGTTGGATGGGGAGCTCACACCACGGGGCCCAGGCTCGGCCACCCCGTGCTTCTAGAAGGGACAGCCAGCCCTGCGTCCAGTCTGGATTGAGACATCTGGGGCCTGGGCTCCTGGGTCACTTGGATCAAGGCCTGGGCAGCTGGCTCTGGTTGAGTTTGCCCTGGGAAGGACATCTCTGCCTCTCAGGACCCACAGCCCAGGGAGCGGGAGCGGGAGCAGGAGCGGGAGCAGACTCACCGCGGGCTGCAGGGCGCTCCCAACAGTCTGTCCCCTAGGAGTCCAGGCCTCAGAGGAGGCGCCAAGACCAGGAGGGTGACAGCGACCACGAGGGGACCGACCTTCTGCCTCTCCCCTCCGTGCCCACCCCGAGGGGACCCCACGGCAGCACCAGGGTGACAAATAACTGGCCCAAGGCCAGGGGCCCAGGTGGGCCCAGCATGGGGTCGCCAAGCTCCCCAAGGCAGCAGAGGGACAGCGCGGAGGACATGGAGGGAAGGGGACATCTATGCAGGGGGTGGCGCCCCCAGCCACAATGTGGGGCCAGAACCGCGGCAGGCCCCACACAGGGCACTGGGAGGTTCCACAGAAACCCCAGTCCCCAGGGCGTGCCGAGCAGCTGGGACCTGGGACATCAGCACTGTCGGCCAAGGCAGCCACAGGGCTGGGCCAGGGTCCTCCGTCCACGCAGCCCACACAGCCCCAGGTCACAGGACCTGCTCAGCATCTGTCCTGGGGTGGGGACACAGGGTGCAGAGCTGCAGCCCTAGGACTGGGGGCTTCAGGGGCCAAGGGGATGGGGACCAGTACTGTCCCCGGGGCCTCTGCTGCATGAAGGGATTGGTTCTCCTTCCTCCCATCTCCAGGTGAAAGGGATGTGGTTTCACACAGAGCCCGAGGCCACAGACCCCGCCAGCCTCTCAAATAGCCAGACAGGAAGGGAGGCCACCGCCTGGGAGTGACCCCAACAACCCCAGGCGTCTACCGTGCGGACCCCGCTGCTGTGCTGACCACCCACAGCCAGGACCGTGCCAGGGACTTCCTCATGGGGAGGGACAGGAGTGGTGGCTTCGCCACAGGGAGGTGACCCTGACCAGCCCGCTGCCATTGCTGCTGCTGCTGTCTGTCTGGGATCCAGGCCGGGCCCCACCCGGAAGGGCAGTCGGCCTAGGGGTCTCCCCTCTGCCTCCCTCCCTCCCAGGTCCCCAGCTGGGTGTCCTCGGGCTGCAAGTCCACACCACAAAGGTCCTGGAAGCTCCGCCTGCAGGAGGCCACCGAGGGGGCCGGGGACACTGGCCCTGGATGCCCTTCCTGGGCCCTGGGATCCTCCCTATGCGCGCCACCATGGATCTACCAAAGCTGCACCCCCCACCTCCAGGTCTCAGCGTCTGAGTGTCCACACCGCGTGGCTTTGTACAGACAGGTTCAGTTCCCAAGTGGTTGGAATGTGACTAGGCAGAGACAGGTCAGAGCCGCTCGGGGACTGTGTGCGGAAGCCGCCGTATGTGTTGGTCGCCTGGCTGTGGCTGGCATGCACCACACGTAGGCAGTCCGCTTCTCTCCCGACATGTCTCACCCAGGGTGACCCGGGGCGTACAGGTGCCGCCCTCCTGCAGAGCCACACTGCTCCTGGGGTTTTGCTCGCTTTTCAGTTCATTTTGTCTTTCAGTGCTGAGGGCTAAATCCAGGGTCTCTGCACTGAGTGATGGCCCCAGCCCTTTACCCCTTTTACTTTAAGGCAGGGTTTTGCTAAATTGCCAGGTTGCCCAGGCTGGGCTTGAACCTGCAGCTCCTGCCATGGTGCCAGGACGGTGGGCGGAAGAGCTGCTTCTAACAGTCGCTTCTGTCAACAGCAGCACCACCCCCGCCCCCCCATTTCCTACCGAAAGGCCCCGGTCACGGTTCTCGGCTCCATGCAGGAAACAGCAGCCACAGAACAGAGAGAAACCAAGCTCCAGGTTGCCTTGATGGGTTCATTTCGAGACAGCTTCACTCGGGAGCTGGCCACTTCTGGATCTCACATCCCACATCAGAGACGCCAGGCCAGAGGGGGGCGCATGGGGTGCAGGGATGGCTCGGCCCCTCTCTGCCCTGCACGGCCCCAGGCGGAGGAGGGAGCAGGTCCAGAGAGGAGCCCAGGCCGGCCCACCGCCTCCTCTTGGGCCCTGACCCTCTGCCCTGTGCCCTCCTGCCTGTCCCGGCCCCCACTGGCAGCCTCGAGGCAGAGGACACGCTGGCGCCTTTCAGCAGCAGCCCCGTGCCCCCAGCCCCGGGCACCCGGACGGTGACTGCAGGGGGCCCGCGACTGTCGATGGCAGCCTGGCCCTGCGGGCGACCTAGTTTCCCGGACGGCGGGGCTGGCAGTGGCCTCTTTTCCTCTGTGCCCCGAATAGCGGCCCCTCCCCCAGCCCAGGCTGAGTAGGTGACAGAGAAGTGGGGGACAGACGACCGCTGCTGCCTGGGCACAGCCTGGCCCCGAGGCCCACCTGTCCCCGCCCCGCCTCTCCGGGACCCAGAGGGACCCAGACCGCCTGCTTGGGGCTCCAGCTGGATGTGGGAGGGCGTTGCCAGGGAAACGCGGCCTGAAGCAAGCTGCCCCAGCCGGTCTGCCCTCCCCAGGCCTCGGCCCGGAGCCCTCTGGGCCTCTCAGGGGCTGACCTTCCACTTCCTGCCCTTCTCCCTCTGTCAGGGGCTCCGCACCCCTGACACCCTCATCTCCCTCTGGCCGCCCCTCCAGCCCCGGGGCCCTTGCACAGCTCCTCGGCCCCTTTGTGGCCTCGGGGCTCCCGCCCTCCCTCCCTGCCCGCTGTGGCGACCTCTCCTGTTGGGGTCTGCACACCCACACTCTCTGTGCCGGCCCTGGGTGGGGTCAGGCTGTGCGGTCCTCACCCCACCCGGCCCCAGGCCAGCGCGAGCACACCACGCAGGGCGCCTGCTGTGGGCTGTGGAGGAAGGAGCGGTGCAGGGTGGGGTCCCCGGGCCACCGCTGGGCTCCTGCTCTCCCCACCTGGGCCTGCAGTGCCCAACCTGGGGCAGGCCTGAGGGGGCGCCCACGGCTCCAGAGGCCACTGGTCCCGACCACACAACTGCCCGGTCCCCATCCTCCTCCCCCAGCTCACGGAGAGCAGCCCAGGGGACCCCTGAGGACCCCAACAAGCAGCCAGGCGGAGGAGCCTCCCACACGGAGCTGCCCAGCTCCGCTCCGTCCCTGCCCTGCCCTGGCCACCCAGAGGGGACCCCGGGCCAGCAAGGCTGCTGCCCTGGCCAAGGCAGGGGTTCGGGGCCCAGGGGCCTGGCAGGGAGTGGGGCTGAGGGTTTTGGGCCCTGGCTGAGGCAGAGGAGGCTCGAGCCCGAGCAGTGTCCGTCTGTGACCTGGAGCTCGTGATCTGTTGTGACAGCTCTGCCCTGCCGTCCTCAAAGGGGCTGTGCTGCCGGCTTGGTGGGGCACACCTGTGATCCCACAGCTCAGGAGGCAGAGGCAGGAGGATCGCTGTGAGTTCCAGGAAGACCAGTCTCACCTACGTAGTGACACCCTTTCTCAAAAACAAACAAGTTGGGAAGGAGGTGGCTGGACAGAGGAGCAGAGAAGGCCACATCTCTAGGGCCTACGGGGGCTCAGGCTTCTCAGGTCACGGAGTGGGGCTGACTTGTTTAATTCTATGAGTAACGCTACAGTTCGTGCCTATCGGGATGTTCAGGAAACAAGAGAGTCCCATTCTGGCGGGGTGTGCTGGCCGCCCAGGGAGGGACACAGACTGGGCCCTCAGCTGGGTCTGGAGAGGCAGGGCTGCCTCAAGCAGGGGTCCGGCTCTGCACAGGGCCAGGCTGTCAGGGGCTCCCAGGGTGGTGCCCCCTTCCTAAGGCACTGCAGCCCAGGTACCACCCCCCACAGCCCAGGGAGAGCCGCACCCACGAGGGAGCCACGCTGAGCCCAGCCTTGAATCCAGAGGCCTGCCAAGCCTGGGACTCAGTACGTCCGCATTAAAAGGACAGATGAGCCAGGCGTGGGGTGAGCATCCAGGATCCCAGCACTCTGGGAGGCTGAGGCAGGAGGATCACAATCCAAGCCCACCCTGGGCAACTTAGGGACTTAGCAAGACCCTGTCTTAAAATAAAAAATAAGAAAAGGGCTGGGGATGCAGCTCAGTATGAAGGCTCTGGGTTCAATCCCCCGCACTGCCCCCCAAAAGAGAAAGAGAAAGGAAGATGCAGGTGAAGGGGCGACCAAGCTGTCTTCATGGCGACTACGTGGCCCCTTGGAAAGGGACAGCTCATCTCTAAGCAGCAGCCGGGCCGGAGAGAGCAGCACGTGGCGGCAGTGGGCTGCATGCTGGAGGCCGGGGCCCCCACCCCACTCTGCAGGGGAGATGCGGGTCCCCAGTGGGAGGTGACCAACAGGCCTCGGTGTCCTGTGGTCCGTGGGGGACACGGACCGCAAGGCCAAGGCCTCCGGAGGCCCTCCAGAGCAGGCACCAGTGAGGACATCGTGTCGCCCACTGCCCCCCCCTTCACCCTGGAGCCCCAGACCCCGCCTGGGGCCCTTGGCCTCTGGAGAGGAGAGCAGAGCCCCAGGCAGCGCTTGGGGCCAAGCCAGCCCTGAGAGGAGGGGCCGAGACACGAATCAGGCCCTGGGAGGCCAAGTCAGCAGGATGTGGCCCGGCTGCCGGGAACGGCCCCTACTCTGCTCCCCCCGGCCTCCGTGGCACCTCCAACCACCCGCCCAGGGGCTGGGGAGCACTGGCCACAGCTGTTCCCTTGGAGGAGAGTCCTGCTCCGGCCCCCAGGGGAGACAGGAAGAGCCCAAGTCCCCCCAGCACCTTCAGGAAACCTCCATTCTCGGTGCTGTGCAGCCTTGGGGCAGGCCTTTCCCTCTCTGGTCCGGGAGGTCCCACCCGACCCTTGAAGACAGGAGCCCAAGCCAGACACCTTCTCACTGCGTTGGAGGCAAGAAGTCGGAGGGTGAGCCTAGAAAGGCAGGAAAGGGAGGTGGTCTGGGAACTCAGGCACCGCCACCACTGCTATTTTTAGTTTTACTAAATCCATTTCACCGGGTTTTATTTTTTATCTTTGCTAACCACGAAGTTTTGCCAGGCTGATGCATTCACAGTGGCGCTGCCAGCCCTGCTCCTCTGCCCAAGCACGTTTTTCCTGTTACCTTCTTTTCCCTGTGGACGCCGAGCTCCTCCGAGGGGCCTTGGGCCTTTGAGCTCCCTCGGGCGAGAAGCACTGCCGCTGGGCCTGCGCCTCCGCACCCCAGGGTCCCCCTGCCGCTTTGGACGCACAGCAGCGTTTTCAGTACACCTGAAGGGAACCTCAGAGCCCCCGGCCTCCTCCGTGCCAGTGGGGAAACTGAGGCCCGGGCACAGATGTTTGGGCCGACACCAAGCCTGGGTGGGAGGCATAGCTCATCAACCCACCTTCTCCAACTCGGACCGAGCAGGGCTCAGGGCGGCAGCCGGGAGTTTTGTAAAGAGATTTTAGCTGCTCTTGCCACACACACACACACACACACACACACACACTCACGCACACGCACGCACACGCACGCACGTGTGCACACACACCGGGAGCTGAGGGGCTGGATCGACACTGCGCTTCACCACCCTGGCCGTTTCCCTCTTCGCACGTATCTCCTCGCATGGTGTTGTGTACCTCAGATGTACACAACGACACGCACTTAACACCAGTGACCAGCGAATGCAACGGGCTGTCGGGCGGAGAGGGCTGGCACGCCTCTGTCAGGATGACAGAGGACGGCCCGGAAAGGTCTGAGGAGAGGAGTGAGCCCTCCGCGTCCCAACAGGGGAGAGAGCTAAGGAGGTCCAGAGAGCAGAACGGGCTGTGCCAGTCTAGGAAAAAAGAGGCGACCCAGAAAGAGGAAAACCATAGCATTTACAAGGCACTTTGAGAATATATTTCTAGACAGTTGGGAGAAGATGGAATTTTCAAAAGGTGAATTTGAGGCCAGGTGTGGTGACACACACCTGTAATCCCAGCACTTGGGAGGCTGAGGCAGGAGGATCGCCATGAGTTCGAGGCCAGCCAGGGCTACATAGTGAGTTCAAGGCCAGCCTGAACTGCATAGTGAGACGCTGTCTCAAAAAAAACCAAAAAATGAATTTGAAGCAACTGCTTTCTCTTTGAAGAAAAACTGAAAAAATAAAAGCTTTAAAGATTAGCTTAATAACTAAACCATGTCAAATCTCACACCACCCTCAAAAATAAAATACTGCTGGGTTAAAGAGCTCTGTATAATACAACAAAACAGTAAAAGCACTGGGAGAAATCATAGGAAAAACATTTGTAACCTCAGTGTAGAAAAGCATGACATAAAGACTAAAAGTCAAAAAGAGAACAAAAAAAAAGAATGTTCACCACGTAAAAATTTTAAACATGTATAGTGAAAAATGTCACAAAAATAAATAGCTGCCCTTAAATGACAGGCTGGGAGGAAATATTTGCTACATGTATCACAGAACATTTACATATAAAGAACATCTATAAACCAATGAGGAAAGGAAAAAACAATGCCAAAAACAAAAAGGTAGAGAATACAATACTTAATCAATGAAGAAATACAGGGGCCGGGGATGTAGCTCTGTGGTTCCACCGCCTGCCTCGCAAGCACAAGGTCCCGAGTTTGATCCCCAGTACTGAAAAAAGAAAAAAAGAAACACAGAAGTCCACAAAACACATGAAAATAAAATGGTGACTATTAAAGCAATAAAAATTTAAAACACAATTAGATACTTCAGCCCTCTCAGATGGCTATCAGTGAAAGATGCCAGGAGCACCACCTCCACGTTGACAGCGTCAACTGTTTTGCTTTTTAAAAGATCCACTTAGAAATTGACGTTCACACTCCTAAGCCCTCCAAAGCCTGCAGCAGCAACCCGGAAGTCAGTCACACAGGACTCCACACTGCGCCATGGTCTGCAAACTGCACAGGGCCAGGGAGGCACACGGGAAAGAGAGTGGCAGCCGTGACACAAGCCACAGTGCTGACGGCAGAGCCAGTCACCACTTACTGGAGAGCGGGAGAGCAGCAACTGCATGGGACTAAGAGCAAGAGGGTCCCACTTTATACAACGGATGAACAAAGGAAGATGCAGACCTGACTTTCAGTGGGAGGCGGGAGGGCCCCCTCCCACCCTCCTACCCCCCACACCCAAGCCGAGGGCGCAGGGGCAGCAAGTGACCCGTGTCCCTTGTCCACGTGTCCATGGACCACTTCGTTCATGCATGTGTTAACCACTAGGGACAAGAGCATTCCCGCCACACAGAGGATTGTTTCTGATGCCTTGGCGGGCTTCTTTTTGATACTTTCGTTGCAGTTTTAACTAGGCTGATGTTACACGGTAGCTTTGATTTTGTATATTTCTTTGAAAATAACACTGTATCACACTCATTTTTCTAGGGCACTGAAATTGTCATAAACATCAAATTTTAAAAACATATCATTTTTTAAAGGTAGCGAGTAGCATTTTTGTCTCGGTTTTTTTATTTTTTAAACCCCTGGGATTAACCCAGGGCCTTTGCACTGAGCTGCACCCCTGGCTTTGTTAATTTTTTCTTCTGAGACAGGTCTCCAGGAGTTGCTCAGACTGGGGCTGGGCTCGCTTGATTTCGGGGGTTACTTGGGTGAGGCGCCCGCTCACCCCGCAGATAACGCTGAGCCCACTGAGGCTCCGGCGCCTCCTCCCACGTGGTGAAATTAGCTGGGGGTGGGCCACAGAAAGACTCAACGCTGGGGAGCGGATCTGTCAAGCCCCCATGTGGGGGAGAAACCACAAGAGAAAAGATCACGAGAGCCGGCTTCCTAACATTTTGACAGGCTGTAAACAACCTGAATGAAAAAGTAAAGGTCAAACAGCAACCTGCGGAAAATATTTGCAACCAATTTGACAAAATATTAACAACCGTAGCAAATAAAGACCCGGATAACGACCCACGAGGCCCAGGTCTTCACGAGGTCCCAAGGCTGCAGACACTGGGGACCGAGGCTGCCTAAAATTGGATCTGTTAAAACCTTAAATAAATAAAATGTAAGCTTACATTAAACTAACATTTCAAATGCTCCAGTGTCCGCATCTGCCCGGTAGCTACTGAGCAGGACAGACGGGTCATTTCGAACATCCCAGGACATTTGATTGGAAAGTGGTATTTTAGACAATTGACAAGAAAGAAAGAAAGACACATAAAAGGTGGCCAATAAACACACTAAAATTTCAACTTTATAAGGATAAAGGGAACAAATTAAAATGAGCTAATATTTTATATTCACTCAATTAAGAATAAACAGGGCTGGGGATTTGGCTCAGTGGTTTCGTCGCCTGCTGCACAAGCAGAAGGATCTGAGTTCAATCTCCGGCACCAAAAAAAAAAGAATAAACAGGCTGCTAATTGAAAAGTAGTTATCGACCATCTGGAAAATAATTTGGCAGCATACATTAAGAGCTATAAAACCCCTGAGTGACTGGGAATACATCGTAAAGAAATAGACAAATACAGAAACAGTTTTCTGTGGCAACTTCTCTATCTCGGAATTATTTATGAATTCAGAAAGAAGCCCAGCAAGCAAGCCCGATCTTGGCCAAGGATTATGTTCATTAAGACTACTTGGCAGGCAGATAAGCGATCAGAAAAAGTAAGGCTTTTCCAAGAAGGCTTAATGACCTGGGAAATACGTTCCTGTCTGATTAGGTTTAAAACACAACAGCCGCAACTTCAAAACTGAACAGTTAGGAAAACATCAACCCTAAAAATGCAGGGACCAAACGTCAGCACGAGTACATCGTCCCTGGGGTGCTGGGCATTGTCCTCGCTGCACCATACTTTGGGGAGTCCGTTGCTTTTCGGACCTGCGTGACCTGCAGGCTGTGTCTGCCATACCTGAGGCCCACAGCCCTGGTGGGGCAGCTGACGAGCGCCGCACGTGATGACTCCTCCCCCAGGAATTAGCAGTGGATGTCGGCTGTGTTTGTATGAAGTGGGCAAAAGGACACGACAGGGTGGCCGGGGCCACTGCGGGATGAACGCCGGCTGCTGCCTCGGACTTGGAGACTTCAAGGAGACGGTGCCTGCTCCCGGGGACCCCACAGGAGGCCACGCCTTACTTCCCTGGAAACACTTCTGCACGCTGTGTGACGCGCCCGGCCGGAGGCCCCGGCCTGCCGTGCTGTCAGCTGGGGAGATGAGAGCTTTTCGAAAAGCTGGAGCCGAGGGGCCACCCCAGCTCGACAGAGGTGGGACATGGGCCTCTCTGCTTAAGAAGCAAGAATTCCTCTCCCTCCACCTCCGGAGCAGCCACCAACAGGAAAACAATTTTTTAAAAACCTTAAAAAGAAAAGGTGAGGTTGAAATCCACAGAAGCGCTCCTGCCCAAGCCGCAGTGTGGCCGACTGAGAACTTTCTCTTGAAGTTGTGTTTCCCAAACTCGGTGCTTGGGTGGGGAGCAGGGATGATTTTTGTTTTCTAGCCAGAAAGGAAAGTTATTATGAAAAGAAAGGAAGGTTCCCTGCCTGTGGATTGGCAAGGGAGACAGAGTTGGGGATTAGCACCAAGAAGCGGGGGTGGAAGCAGGAGGAGGGACAGGGACATGGCCAAGGGGCTGGACCCGGACACGGAGTCGCTCCTGCCCCCCGCACTCCGAGCCTCTTGTCCCCATGAGCCAGCCCCACGGGTGGGCCCAGCCTGCGGCAGTTCACGCAGCTGACAGACCTGTCACACATCTGTCACTCTGCTTCCTGTGACAGCTGGGCGTGGTTGTGCCTGTTCCAGTCCCTAGAGAGGGGCCCAAATAGGACGAGCTGGGCCCAGGTGCCCAGGCACCCTCGGAGCCCAGAAGGACCACAGTGGGGGCCACGCGCTCGGGCTGTGCACAGAGGCTCGCCCCGGCCCCTCCATGCCCAGGCCCACACCCCACACCCCACACCCCACGTGCGCCTCCTATCTCGGGATGCTGCCCGCAGGATTCCGTGGGAAAGGCGTGGCTTGTCCTCGAGACTGAGGAGCAGGCCGCAAAAGCCCCAGGACCGAGCCCGGGACCGAGCTGCCACCGTTTCCGTCCACTTGGCACAGGGTGAGGCCCGAGGTTCAGGCCGTGGCCGTGACGTGGTGACTGTGAGGCCTCTCGCCTCTCTGCTGTTCCCAAAGCCACAGGGGAGGCCTGGGGCTGGGCCCATCAGGGAGCAAGGGCCAGGTCAGAACCGACCAGAACATGGGGTCCAGGCGCCATTCCGGGCCGGTCGCGCACTCCTGCATGGGCCTGCGTCCCTCTCTGTACCCCGGGCTCCCACCGGCTCTGGCAGGGATACAGCAAGCCTGGGCTGGGGCAGGAGCCGCCTGGTCCCAGGGCTTAGGGACTGTGAAGCCGCAGTGAGCTGACTGCCACACGGGTGCGGCTGCCTGCTTGGGGACCCTTTGCTCTTTTGCACACTGGCCCCAGCCGCTTGTCGTGGTACAAGAACCTCCCTCAGGGCCTGGGGACAATGCCCCGGGTGGGTGCCATCACTCCTGTCCCCCAGGGAGCTGGCCCGGCTGGCAGGGAGTAAGCAGGCTCTGAAGCCTTCTGCCCCCCACTCCCCTGGAACCGACCCCTGGCCCTTGGCCTGTCCGTCCTGTCTGCAGAAAGTGGGGTACGCGAGCTGTGGGCCCCACCGCCTGGCCTAGTGGGAGCCCAGAGATCCCCCAGCATGGCGGGGCCTGGCACCCCAAGCCACAGGTCCCACCCGAAGGGCCCCTGTGTGGCAGGGTCAGGAGGGGCGGCCTCTTGGGCCACACAGCAGCGGGAGCCCTGAGTCCCCGTCCGTGCGTCCCTCACTGCTCTGAAGTCGGATGGACGCGGGCGGAGTGTGAGCTCAGCTGGGCCGGGCGCCCACCGTGCTGTGCCGATGGCTCTAAGCCTAGGTCAGGCACCTCCCCAGCTGCGGCCGCAGAGAGAGCACTTCACAGAGCACGGAGCACGGGGCTGCTTCAAGGGGAGCAAAAAGATGGGAGGAAGGCCACTCAGCATTAGGAAAGCACCAGGCCATCACTGTGGCTTTATGTGTTTCAACCCCTCTGGGGCTTCAGCTCTCAGAAGAAAGTCCTGTGTGCTTTGTGCTGTGCATGCACCTGTGGGTGGCAGCAGAACTTCGGGTGACAAACTGTGCTTTCTGCGTCACACACACCCTTCCGGGCAGAATGGTTTGATTACCTGGGGAATACTATACAGCAATGAAAAAGAGCAGGGCTCTGCTATGCAGAGAATAACACGGGTGGGTTCCCATGCACAACTCAGTAAGAAAAGCAGAAAAGTACAAAAGGAGTGTGCCATTGAGGTCAAGTCCAAGAACTGGCAAAATCAACCAATGACAATAAAAGGACAGTGGTTACCGGGGTAGAAGAGACTGGGAGAAAACACAGGAGTGGGCATGGGTGCCGCCTGGCTGGGGTCAGCTGGTGGAGTTACCGAAGCTACGGCCACGGGCTCTTCTGTGCATGCCCGCTGTGTACGTGATTGTCCCTTACACATGTGGGCTCGAGTTCTAGTGGCCACCACATGTCGCGTGTCGCCTAACTGGGCAATGAGCTCAGCTGTGCTCCTCCTCTGCCCACGGCGCCCAGACCTGCGAGGCGGCTCTGCATCCCTCCCTGTGCCGAGCCTGGTGCTTCGTGCAGAGGAAACCCGGAGGCTGCTGGGTGCCAGCCTGCGCCTGGGCCCTAAGGCACGAAGGAGAACCAGACCCTCCCTCGGGCAGCCCCGGAAATGCCCTGGCAGTGTCCCAGGTTGCCCCCATGGAGTGGGGCTGGACTGAGACGGGGTCTCCCGGGACCCCCCCAGGGAGAGGAAGCGCTGGCCGCGCACCTGGAACCATCCGGTGGCCCCTCTTCTGGTAAGCGTGGCCGATCACACTCCTGTCTGAGGCGTCACTGGCCGAGGTTCCTACTCGGATTCTCAGGAAGGGCTCATGGTGTTTACAGTCCTCATAACCAAAGCCGCGCACGGCCGCATGGCTGCAACCCCCACTACTCAGGAGGCTGAGACAGGAGGATTCTGAGGCCAGCCCGGGCAACATAATGAGATGCTATTTCAAAAACCTGATTAAAATTGTCCTGATTGGCACAGGAGGTGCTGGTGTCCAGGTACACAAGTTACAAAGATCATATATAATATCTTTGCGCATTATGGATGTTCTGAAACATAGTACAATTATTGTAAATGTACACAGAAAACAACAGATGCATTCCCCACTGCGTCACACTGTCACACGTCCCCCATGTGTCACACACATCCCCCTGTGTCACACTGTCACACGTCCCCCACTGTTACAGTGGTTACTGGACTATAGCTCTGTAGGGGTGACTTTTTTTCTTTATACTCGGCTATTTTTATTGATTTTTCTCAATAAACATTTATTGTTTTTATTATTAAGAAAAAAATCACATTATAAAAATACATGTTATACATCATTATACAAAAATACAAAGGATCTTCCGCCGACCCCTTTCATGGCTTGGGGGTGGAGCAGGGCCTGAGCCCTGGCCTTGCGCATGCACAAGGGCTCCCGCCTCCAGGCCCAGCCCAGCCCTCTTTCAGGCTGTGTGAGACCAAGGCCTTGGATCACAATGTCCCTTCCTTAACACATCACACAATGCAGAGGTGCATGGATGAAGACAAAGCCCAGCATCTCTGTGCCGCTCCCCGCTGCCATCAACCTGCTGTTGTCTTTGGGGAACTCCCGAAACCCCTTCTGCGGGTGCACAGGCTGCGTGCACGGTTCCACTCCCAACTCCATCTTACGGCGGTGAGATTTCGGGGTGCAGGTCACCCCAGTCACCCCGAGTCGCTCCCCTTGTCCCGGCCGGCTGGGGGTCCAGCGTGAGCTGGGTTGGCTTCCCCTCCTGCTGTCTCCCCAGGCACCGAGAGCTCCGAGCACAGCGCGAGCTTCAGCCCATGCGTGGCCTCTGCCGTCAGCCTTTGGAGCTGGGCCGCGTGGCTGCCGAGCTGTGGATGGGGCCCCGGCACCAAGGAGGATGAGTGTGCCTGGGAGAGAGGCCCACCCCCGGGCACAGAGCCAGAAGGGGCAGAGCCAGGGCCGAGGCCCAGCCCAGAGCACCGCCCCGCCACCTGCCTGGGCTCTGCCGCCAAACGCCCGCCGGGCTGCCCTGCTCTCTCAGGAGCCCCCGTGGACCTGCATCCTCCGACTGCACCTAGGCCCGCAGGTTCCTCCCCTCCATCCGCCCCTCGCGGCCCAGCCGAGCCTGCCCACTGCTGGCCACCTCGGGGAGAAGGCCTGGGGTGCATGGCACGAGGTGCGGCTCCCGACCATGGGCGGGCTCCGGACACTGCACACCCGGGCTTGTGGTGCACACCTGCCATTGCTGCACTCTGGAGGCTGAGGCAGGAGGGTGGCGAGTTAGCCTGGCTGGAGGGCCGTGGCCTGGCTGTGCTGCCCTGGTTCACGCCAGCGCCTCAGGGCCTCCCCGCCTCCTGCCCCTGAGTCAGGCTCTGTCTCGAAGTCTGACCCAGACACACGCGGCCTTGCTGGCCCGGCCCCGGGTCTCCACCGCCACAGGGCAGCACTGGGGAGGGACGCCCGCCGCCCAGAAGCCCAGAAGGGGCGCTGACTCCCTGTCCACTCCAGGGACCCGCCCCACCCACTCTGACCCTCAGCCCTCACACCTGGAAAGTGGGTGGGTTCGCGCCTGTCCCACACCGCTGTGCACCTGCGTCCAGCACGGCGAGCACAGAAAGCTGAGCCACAGCCGAGGGGCTGAGAGGCCCTAGGCTGCACCTGCCCAGCCTGAGCCCATCTGCCTCTGGCTGGGGCACCGGCTTCCAAGGCCTCCATCCATTGCCATGGAAACGTCTCGAAGCTCTGCGTGCGACATGGGAAGAGGATGAGTCCCCAGAGGGAGGCCTCCTGGCCAGGCCACCCAACTGTCAGTGTGGAGCCAGCCACAGGCCCCAAGTCCTGCCCGAATGTGATCGCACAGCCACAGGTTCTGGGGCGCCCCCAGCCCGAGGCTCGCCAGGTGTGTGGGGCAGCACCATCCAATCGCCAGGGACCGTCCTCGAGTCAGGCCCACCCTGAGAGGCCCCAGCCCAACCGGAGACAGCGTGGACGTCCCGAGACACCACACAGGGCCGCACGCCCCACCCAGTGACCTGGGAGTCCTCAGCCACGCAGCCAGGGTCAGACCAGGCCACAGCACAGGAAGCCCTGGCTGAGAACAAGACAGCTGACCTCGGCCACCACACCTGGTCACAGAGTGATGGGCCCGAGTGACACCCACCAGGGTCCAGCTGGAGGGACAGAGCTGGGCCCTTTCTGGGCCGTGGGCTGGAAGCCACTGCTGGGCTGTGAAGCACAGGGGTTCAAGGGCTCCGTCACTAACAGACTGGAAGAGGCCCCTCCTGCCCGCTCGACCACCAGGCCGTCCTGTGCCTTTGGGAACCGCAGATTCACTCACTCCTCATCCACTCAGGGGGGACGGACTGCTCAGTGAGCTTCCTCTCCTCACTCACGGCCTCCGACCCTCAGCTCTTCCCTGCCCAGATCCCTGGGGTCCCTTTGCCCTAGAGGGGAGCAAAGGCCAGGGCACTGGGAGTGACCGTCCAGGGGCGGGTCTAGGCCTGCTGCCGGTGCCCACAGATGACCCTCCCAGTGACCCGCCCTTACCTGGTGTGGCCCAGGGCGGCTGCAGTATCTGTCTGTCCCTGGAAGGCCCTGAGTTCTGACTCCCGCCCAGGGGCTCACTCCACCCCTCCTCTGCCCAGGCTGCGTGGAAAACCCAGGCTGGGCAGCTGACTTCCTCTTGCGTCATGGAAAGTGTGGTGAGGGGACAGGAAACTCCCCCGGGATAGAGCGAGGCCGGCCAGCGGGTGGGGGCTGGGTGGGGGCAAAGCGTTTCGGGGCCACCCTCACCAGGCTCGGGTTCCAAGCCCTGAGCTCGCCCGGCCAGCCAGGAGCCTTGGAGCCCACCCCAGGCGCCTTTCAGTTTTCCAGAGACTGAGGAACCAAGAGCCCAAGACAGCTTGGCGGGCAAGGCAAAGGCTCCCGCAGTCACAGGAGGAGCCAGCCTGCCCGTTTCCTTTGCTCCTGGAAGGGTGGGGAGGGGCAAGGCTGTGGACTGACCTCGGGGCCAGGGAGGCTCGCGCATTTCCGAGCCTCAGTTTCCTCCTCTGTGAGATGGGGAGCTGCAGCCGCTTCCCACAATGGCAGGCACAGGGAGGGAAGTGGTGTGGGCTGCACAGGCTCACAAGAGAAACCAGGGCAGGGACAGGGCTGTAGGGGCGCAGCTCCTGTGCCCCGAAACCCGAGGGGTGGGGAGAAAACGATCCTGGGGTCCCGGAGCACGCGCAGGGCAGGGGCCCGGCCTTTCCACCCCACCTCCCTGGCTTAGCAGTGATGTGGACGATGGGTGGGTGGAGGCCCAGCCTGGGATCTCCAGACTCGGGGCCAGGAGAGACGGCCATGAGGCTGGAGCCAGGCCAGGTGGACTGGGCAGGGCGAGGCCGTGCCTCCTGCTGCACCTGAGGTGGCACCATCAGCCCCAGGAGCTGCAGGGGAGGGCCGGATGCAGATGCTCGCCCGGCACCTCAGGCTGGAGGCCGGCAGAGGCCGGGCCACCACCCCTCGGCCTTGTGGTACGGGCGTAGAAGCCACCTCCGCTGGTCACCAAGGGCTCCGGACCCCGGGGCAGCGCAGCCAGCTGCCTGGAGCGCACTCTCCCCCTAACCTTCTCACTGCACTCCCAGCGTTGGGTTCGGTGCTGTCTGGGGGCTCAGGTGGGAGCAACGTCCCCTGGCCCACCCTAGACAGGTCTGTCGCCCGAGTGGCAGGCTGGGAGTCATAACCTCTGCCTCCATCTACCCAGGAATGAACCCAGACAGCGTGGGGGCTGGAGGGCTCGAGGGGCCCGGAAGACAGAAACCAGACCCCAGAGGCCTCTCCTGGCTTTGGCGGGCCGGCTCTGGCCTCGCTCGGGCTGTCCCTGTTTTATGGGATTCATCATCAGGCGCTCTTCCCTAAAAGGCCGCTGTCGCAGCCTCCGGATGGGGTCGCGTGTGTGCGGAGGATGCCGATGGTCCACCTTGTCCTCCGCACCTCGGGGGTGCTGCCCCCGCTGTTGGTCTCGCCTGTCCCGTGCAGAGGGATGGACGACTGGGAGCTGGTGTCCTGAGCCGCTGAGCCGCTGCGGAGCGGCCGGCTCGGAAGGATGGCGTGGGCCGCTGCAGGCAGACCTGGAGCCCACGGTCAAGTTCACAGCATCTGAGAGCACTGGCCGGGTCGTCTGAACTTTGAAAGGCAACAGCTAGAAAGTTTTCAAAGGAAAATACGGAAACAAACCAACAAGAGCGAAACAAATTTAGTTTATAGCCAAGAAACGTAATGCTCAGTCACACCAACTTTTACGGAACTTGGTCAAAGAAAAAGCCGGACCGCAGCATTTGTTGGAGCCTTTCCCACCGACCCAAGTGGGGAGGCTCAAGGAGAGGCTGGGGGCGGGCCAGGCGCGGCCCGCAGTGTGCACCCCCGCGGTGCCAAGAGGACAGGAGAGAGGTGCAGCAGGGCCGCCCTCGCCCTCGGGGGCGCTGCCGTCTACGTGACCTGCGGATATTTACACCACGCATCGTCAGGTGCCGGAGCTGAGAAGGGACCACGCAATGGACGGCAGAGCAGGGCTGTGCAAACAACCTGCGTTTTTTAGACTCCTTTTCCTCCGTGGCCAATAATGGTAATAAGGACAGCAGGAAGCGGGAGAGGTTATTGTGGTAAAAACACAACATCTTTGCTTCCGAGCCCAGTCCTTTGAAATTTTACCAGGAATGGATCAACAGCTTAAGAAAACCCTGCTGCTCTGAACACAAAGATTAGACTTTGTTTATAGTGATGCATTAAGATTGGAAGTTTAGAAACTGTTTTAAACGAGTTTTTAGACCATGACAGCCAGCTCTGCCACGGAGACTGAGCTCTGTCCTAGCTGGGGACCCTCGGCCCCGGGGGCTGCTCTCACCTCCGGTGCAGCTCTTCTTTCTCTTTTTCCATTTTGGTACAAAACAGGCATTTTGCTTGAGGACCAAAAAAAAAAATCTTCATTTTACCACACAAAATCCTTTCTTATCCAAAAATGTCCTTAGTCCCGTGATTCCCTTTGCCTCTCCCTTGCTCTCCTGCTTACTGGCTCACTTTTTGCTTTGTTTCTTTTCTTAAATTTATAATTTTGAAACAATCCTTACAAAATTCCTCAATTTAGATTAAATTGCTCTTTTTCTACAACAAAATAATAAAAACACTAATAAAATAAAAATATTTTATGCTTTTCTTAAAGTTTTCTCAACAACACACATAACTTAATTTCTTTATATCCTTAGTATATTGGGTTACACATATTAATTAGAATTTTAACTCTTTTTTTTTTTTTTTTTGGTACCAGGATCGAACTCGGGTCCTTCTGCTTGTGAGGCAGGAAACGGAAAGAATTTTAACTCTTTGTAACTTTACTTTGTAGTGAAAGCCTAGGAAGAGAGAAACCTTGAATTGTTCTTTATATACTAACAATTATGAAAATGTATTTAATAGACCCAAATATAGTGTCTTTTTTATAGAATTTAAGAAACCAGGAGTATGAGGATTTATATTTATCAACTGATGTTTTAATATTTCAACTAACTTACAAATGACTCTCATGTTTTAAAGCATTTCTCCCATTTATAGTTAAACAATTTATTTACACAATTCTTCCTGTATTACGCAAACTGAGATATGAGACAAGCACAATCTGTGGGTGGGCCTGGGGACGGAACCCAGTCCTTCACACTGAGCTACACGGCCAGCTTTTTTATTCTTTATTCTGAGACAGGTCTGGCTAAGTCGCTAAGTCTCCCAGGCTGGGCTCAAACTTGTGACCCTCCTGACTCAGCCTCCTGGAGTGCCAGGGTTACAGGTGTGCACCTCCACACCTGGCTATAATCATTTCAAGTTATTTTCTTGTCAAACACCGATGTCAAATTGCCATCCTTGAAACACAAAGCACAACGAACATTACATTTTAAATACTAGCGGAGACAAATACAATCTTGACTGGCCAGCAACCCAGGCAGGACAGCAACAATCCCGGAAGGCATCTCTCCCTGCCAACACATTTCAGCCAACTCCCTTGTCAAAGACTGATTTAATCCACATGAACTAAAAGTCACCTGGTCACTCCAAGTTTTAATTCGCGTGAGTGCCTGGATACCTGCAGCGACCCCAGATGGGACCTCTTGGGGACTGGACCCACAGGTACCACATATCGTGGAACACGGCCCAGGGATGCACCGGGAACAGGTCCCCCCGTGCACACAGGGAGGGTGGCCAAGGGCTGGGGGGACTGGGCTGGGCTGCAGAAGGGGGAAGTAGTGGGGCCTGGCGAGGACCAGAAGAAAGGGAGCCGCGTCCTCGCTGACACAAATTGGAACTCCCGGGTGAAATGTTAACGTCCCCGGAAGTTAGGGAACTTCACCCCTTCCCGCTTGGGGAGGCCAACCCCTCCCAGGCGGGACTGGCCCCCACGGCCTGTTTCCAACGGGACTCCTGAGGGATCCCGGAAGGAAACGGCCAGGGAGCTCAGAAGCTCCCAGGTCCCGCACAGCCCCACTCATCCCCGAGCGAGTGTGCAAACTCAGGGAGCCAGGGCACATGGGTGAGTCTGTGCTCCCTGTGTGCAAACAGCTGGGGCAAAGGAGCCCAGAGAAGGGGACACAGAAGCAAGGGGTGGGGAGGAGCTGGGACAGGGACACCTCCGGACATGGAGGCTGCAGCGACTGTGCACCAAAGGCCTGGGCCGAGTGGCTCCAGAGCCCTGCATCCAGCAGCCCCAGCCAGGCTCAGCTCCCCGTCCTAGCAGAGTCCCCAGAAATCCGTTACCCCAGAAACGACACCAACTGTAGCTGAATGTCACCACACAGGCTAGGCCTTTCGGGGTCCTCTGCCCCGGCCACTCAGCTCCAGCTTGAGCCAAAGGGGTCAGGACCAACTGAGAGGGGTCCAGGCAGCTTCCGGAACGAAGGGAAAAGCAGCTTTTATTGATGTGCTCGGTGGGCAAAAGGCTGGCTATTTCCCACGGGCCGTGGGCACAGTGTCAAAAGATAGATTCATTCTTGGGCAAGGGACAGGCACCGGACTCGCCCCTGGGGCTGGGCCTCGGCATGGCCAGAGGACTGGGAGCAGCCGGAAGAGCACAGGCAGCGGAGGGAGACAGTGCCAAATCCAGGCAATCAACACGTCCACACTCAGGCCCCGGGAGATGGCAAAGGGGAGGGGTGGATCGAAGGCAGAGTGCGAGCCTTCCACCCACCAGACATCGGGGACGGGGAGGGGTCAGCATTTCCAGCCTCGGGGCCTCCAGGTCCTGCGAGGTGACCTGGGCCACTGTCCTGGCCCACAGGCCAGTGGTGTTGCCTCTAGTGAAGCAGGGGGAGGTTAGTGTGTGTCCCGCACACGTGCGATCTTGACATCATGACGCCTGGCACAGCGAGGGACTCGCGTGGCTTTGTCATCGGCAGCAGCTCTGCCGGGAGGAAGTTGACAGTTCGACTTCAAACACAGTGACGCAGGCCCCGCACTCCCTGCACCCAGCCCAGCCTGGCGCCCCACCCTCTTCCTCCCTGAGTGAGCGGGACTCAGCCTGAAGCCTCACCCTGGGGTGCTGAGCTCACCGAGGCCGGGCAGGAGCAGGCCGTGCCCATGGGGTCCCCGCTGCTGGCCGTCACATTCCTGCTGGGCACGCTGGGTGAGTACTGCTCGTCCACCGAGTACAGAGCCGGCTGGGGTGCAGCGCGCTCCCTTGGTCTGCTCTGGGCGTCACTTGGGCTCAGGGTCAGGATGCCTCTGTGCTCCCGGCCCAGCTGGCCTGGCCCACCGTCCCACCTCCACCGCCTCCACTTCTTCCTGAGCTGCCCAGGCCCAGCCCTCCAGGGGAGCTGAGCCCAGGCCCAGCTCTGCAGGGTGGCCAGGTTCGGAGCGCATGTGTGTGACCTCTCCACCTTGCGTGTCGGGAGGGTGTGACAGACGTGGCTGAGGCCCGGGGCATGGCAGGCCTGACGGAGAGGAGGGGGCCGGGGCCTCGGCTCCAGGCTGTATCCTCCGAAGGGAGTGGAGCAGGGTCCTGAGCTGGTGAGCTCCTGGCAGGGCTCACACACAGGAGTCAGTGTGTGCACCCTGGGGACCATTCGGAGCACGTGGCTCCAGGGGCGGATATTTGTGTGACTGGGGGTGGTGAGCACCCCCCTTCCCGGGTCGCAGCCCATGAAACACTCCCAAAGCCATTGCCTTCCCCAAGCTTCAGGCACCTGGGGAATAGCTGGCACACGGCTCCGCTGTGCAAAGAGGTAAACTGAGGCCCAGAGGGCTGATGCAGGCCCAGGGAGGAGCAGCCTGAGCAGCCAGGCCCAGCCCTCCCCAGCCTCTCTGCGCCCTCAGCCAAGAGCAAGGGCCCCGCTGCCCGATGGGCAGAGGGCGCCTGGGATGGAGCCTCTGCCCTCAGACACGCAGCCCCGAGGCCAGGCAGGGCCAGCCTGGGTGAACGGTGTGGGCACCGGAGCCCAGCCCAGAGAGCTGCCTGAGCACTGGCACCTGGGCCCTGCAGCCTCCCACCTGGGGTCGCAGGGAGGTGCCCACGGCCTCCCGGGTGACGGTGCCAGCCTTCTCAGCTGAGCGCCTCCATCCCGCACAGCCTGCCCAGCCACGGCCCTCAGAGTCTGAGTGAAGCCAGGCCTGTCGGGGCTTAGCACGTGCCGGGGGCCGTATATCAAATGCTCAGTGAGCAGCAAAGGCAGCAAGCTACAACCCGGGAGGCGAGACAGGTGGGCCAGGTGGGGTGGGAGGGTCGGCCGATGCCACCATCCGGCTGTCTTCACCCTGCAGTTACTCATCCGTGAGCCAGGGTGATGGAGGCGGCCGCCCCTGCCTGGCTCCCAGAGGAGGCCCGGCCTAGAAGCCCAGAAATGAGCACCTGAGTTTCTAACCATCTGGGGCCACTGAGGAGTGGGGCGCAGCAAGTCACGGGAGGCCGGGGCCCCAGGGTGGCAGGGCAGGGTGGCCGGGGTGCATGGGGCACCTTCAGAGGGCCAGGAGGGGCCTTGGCAGGAGGCAACATCCCCTCTGAGACCCAGGGTGGGAGGAGGCAGCCAGGCAGAGAGAGATGAATGAGGGTTCCTGGCAGAGGCACTGATGGGGCAGAGGCGGGGGCAGGACAGGGTGTCTACCAGGAGCGTCCAACAGCGAGGCCACCAGGCCACTGCCCAGGCTGCAGAGCTGGGGCCTTTGAGGCATTGAGTACCAAGGATCGGGTCCCCATGCCTGGCCCCGGGGGGAAGGGTGGCCCCTAGGGGCAAAGGGGCTGAGGGAGCCCTCAGGGTCGCCCCATGTAGGTGGGGTCCCCCAGGGACCAGGGAGAGTTCAGCTCCACTGGGCAAAATGGGGCGTCTCTGTGCACATGTGTGTGTGTGTGCACACGTGTGCATGCACTCTGCCTTGTGGAGGGCTTTGGAGCACGGCAGATCCAGTTTGGCTCCTGTGTGGCCACCCAGCATGACAGGAAGCCCTGGGGTCTCAGCTTCTCGGCAGAGCGGGGCTCCATTCCGAGGGCCACAGCAGTCACAGGTGCTGGGGATGCCAGGAAGGAAAGGACCAGCCCTGGCTTGCAGACCTGCCATGGGGACCCAGGCCGGGGATGGAGCCCAGGGGGAGTCGGAGTGAGTCGGAAGAGCTGGGCAGTGGTGGTAAGGGGGCTGGGGTCTCCGAGGGGGTAGCAGGTGACAGGTCCTGGGAGAAGGGACAGGGTCCCCCCGAGGACCTGAGCTCTGTCCTGAGGCACACAGAGCAGCGGCCCCACCTCTCAGCCCTCGGCGCTGTCCCTGCCCGTCCAGCTGCCCTGGGGAGGCCAGGGGCCCCAGCTGCTACAGCCAGATGGTGTCCGAGCTCTGTGCTCCCCATGCCACCCCAGCAGCACGTGGTCCCCTCCCCGCCTCGAGCCCAGGTGATCTGTGTACACGGCGTGGGCCCCGAGGTGCCCTGCCAGCAGGAGGCATGCCCTGGTTTCTTCAGCTGGAAACGGGGGTAAAATGGGCTGTGTACTCTGAGACAGGGTGCAGGAGCTTGGGGCATGCACTGCTGTGAGCTCAGGGAATATCGTGCTGCAGGACACGGCCTTGGCCGACACGCTGATAGCTCAGTCAGACGCCCCAGCCACGGCCACGAGAGGACAAGCGACAGTCTACACAGCAGAGGCCGCCTCCTGCCTCCTCTCCTGGCCGGAGCCTCAGGGCTCTGTGTGTGTTGGCATAACAAGGCTCCTGACCCCAACACAGCCCTCCACCTGCTGCCTGACCTGCGACACCACGTCCTCCCCTCCTCCCTGTGCTTCCCAGAAACCCTGACACAGCTCCAAGGGTCACTGCTGTTGAAAAGGCCCCGCTCTGCCACGCTGCCGGCCACACCAGCTCATCCCTGGTGCACCAGCCGTGGATGCCCTTGGGACCCGAGAGGTCAGAGGCGGGCACCAGCTCTGCAGCTGCCTGAGGCAGCCTCATCACGGGTACGGCGGGGCCCACCAGCCAGGCCCACAAATGCTCACCTTCAATCCCACAGCCGGACACTCTGTAAAGCCCGGCCGACTGACCCCTTGGGTGCAAACCCAGCCCCGAAAAGAGGCGGACACCGCTGATCGTCTTGCTGCTGCTCCCATGACAAAGAAACTCATTTCACGGCAGCAACACAGTGAGCCTAAAGCCAGGGCTCTCTCGGTGTAGGAGAAAGGAGGTGCCAGGCCTGGCGAATCAGGAAGCCCAGGAGGCTGCGGGGGGGTCCCCGAAACACCGCCTGTAGCCAGGACACCCTATGCTGTAAAAACTTCGAGATCTTGGGATTTAAAAAACAAAACCAAATGAAGTCTTTAAAAAACTGGCTAATGGTGGGCACGGTGGTGCACACCTGTGATCCCAGCACTTGAGAGGCTGAGGCAGGAGGGTTGCCGCAAGGTTGAGCCCAGCCTGGGCTACACAGTGAGTTCAAGGCCAGCCGGAACTACATAGAGAAACCCTGTTTCAAAAACAAAACAAAAACAACTGGCTCAAACATTTTTTTAGGCACTGTGCAGAGCAAATAAGACTCATCCATGGCAGGATGTGGCCCATGAGATGCCTCTCTCTCTCTGTTTCTCTCCCTGAGCTTCACCTGGGCTTGCCTGTCCAAGCCCTCCATTGGGGGCCACCCGGAGGGGAGGCTGGCAGGCAGGAAAGCCCCTCAGAGAAGTCTGTGCCCAGCCCCAGCTGCCGAGGACAGCGTGGGTGGCAGTACAGCGAGGCCACGATGCTTCTGTGTTCCCACCCGGCACGGGCTCCAGGTTTCTGAGCAGAGCCTGGGGCCTGGGCAGCAGGAATAAGCTGCAGCCCAGAGCGGTCAGGGGACCCAGTAGTCTGCACCATCCAGGGGAACCACGGGTTGCTCTTCACTGGCGAGAAGCAGCTAAGAAATGGGAAGAGGCTGCGGGCCAGCGAAACCAGAGGTGCCTGACCAGGCCGGGACGGCACTGGGTCAGCCCTGAGTGCCCTGCGTGCCCCGTGCAGCCGTGTGCTGAGCTAAGGCCAGAATCACAGCGTCTGGACGGAGGGACGGCGGGGACCAGCACAGATGGGGACAGGCTAGCGTCGGCAGCATGTGCTTGGACCTCCCAAGCTCTCTGATCCAGGCACACAGCAAGGAGGGCAGCGGCCAGGCAGGTTCCGTGCTGCTCCAGCCTCCTGGTCCACCTGGGACCAAGCAGTGACGCCCACCTCACAGCACGGCAGAGGGCCCCGAGGGAGTGGAGCACTGACGCTCCGGGTGCTGGTGGCGGCAGATGGGGTGGAGCGGAAAGGCGGCCCTGAGGGCGCTGTGCCCAGGACGCGGCTCGCCCTCTCAGCTCACTTCCCTGCCTCTCCGGCCTCCCCCAAGCAGGGCCAGGCTGCCTCGTGTGGGCCTGCGGTGGGCGGGCTAGCTTCCCTCCACATCTCCACACTTGGCCCTGCGTGGGCACCATGGGGGCAGAAGCAGAGGCCCGGAGCCCAAGCCAAGCCCATGGTGTGCACCAGGCCTGGCAGCAAGCCTCCACCTTGGCCCTCTGACCCGGGCCAGCGCAGCCCGTGGAGACCGCAGTAGCACAGGGCAGACGCAGCCCCAGCTCCCGCTGTCCCTCAGCCCCGTGACTTTGGCAGGGGCGCAGTGCAGTCCTGGGCACTGCCCGCATCCCTCCGGCTGTCCCAGCCCTCTCCACGTGGCCTCCTCCTGAGGCCCACGACAGCAGGGCAACCGTGACTGGATCTCCGAGATGGGAGCACTCATCGTGAGCAGTCCTACGGGGGCACAGCCCTGCACCCCAAGGGGCGGCGTGACTTCCTGTGGAATTCCCACAGCACCTCGGGAGCCTGGCGAGAGCAGGCTGTTAGCACCCAGTGACAGCTTCTCCTGAGGGAGGGACTCACGGTTGCTTCCTGTATAAGTCAGCTCCTGTCAGGTGTGGAAGTACAGGCCTGTAATCCCCACACTCCGGGAGGCTGAGGCAGGATGGAAAGTCCACACCCAACCTGGGCAATTTAGCAAGACCCTGTCTCAAAAAGAAAATACAAAAGCAAAACTGAGGATGCAGCTCCGAGTGCAGGCCCTGGGTTCGGTCCCCAGTGCTGCCCAAAAAAGCAACACAAAGTCGTCTCCCTGACCCAGTGGTGTCCTGGCTGCCAGCAGAGAAGCCAGTGCGAGGCAGGCGGGTGGGGTCCCAGTGACTGCTCTGCTTGGCCGGCAGGTGGGGTGGCACAGTGGCCTTGGGAAGGGTGGGGCACGGTGCTTGGGGCCCTCTGGCCAACCACTTAGTGAGCAGCAAGCAGAGCCCCAGCTTCGAAGCGGAGTGTGCAGGGCCCGGTCTGCCTCACTCTGTGACAGCAGCAGCTGGTTCTACAAAGGGGGAGCCTGGGGACACCAGGTGACAAGGCTGGGGTGTGCTCAGCAGGAAGGGGCTCACCCAACAGAGCGTGGAAGGAAAACCCGTGTCCCCACGTGGTACTGCCTAGAGTGTTTCTAGAGAGGCCGGTGGTCGCCGCTCTCTCCATGACTCCATGTGCCCCTTGGGGTGCCAGGCTGCGGATGAAAGCTGCATCCGGAAGCCCACGGGGGCGGGGGGGGGTCCTGCTTGAGGGGGCAGGGAGGGCGCCCCACTTCCTGACGGTCCTCTCCTCTCTGCAGGCCCTTCCTGCCTCGGCCGGTCCAGCGGGGAAGACACAGGTAAGGAAGCGCCAAGACAGAGTGGGGCAGAGCGTGGGGCTGCGGCTGGAGGCCCCTGCGGGCCAAGCCCAGCACATGCAGGCGCACATCGCTATCAGGCCACTGACTTTATTCATTGTGGGGTGCTGGGGATGCTGATCACACCGTGGACCCTGAGCCACATCCAGCCCCTACCATTTTAGGCGGGGAACTTGAGCATGTGGATTTGGTACTCGGGGGAGGCCCTGAAACCAGTCCCCCATGAATACAGAGGGGCAACTTCGAATTGCCTCCCTTGGGGAGCTGTGTAAGGTCACAAGCCACACAGCAGTGCCACTCGTAGGTCCTTACTCGGGGGAAACAGACACAAAGATCAGTTCAGACAGGCAACCCCAGACACAACCCCGACGGCGCCGAGCCAGCAGCCGAGCTGCAGGCTGAGATGGCACCACAGTGACAGGAGCGGACAGGCAGGCAGGCCCTCACACTCAGACCAGCGCCACGCACAGAGGAGCCGAGGAGAGCAACCCGGGCTCTCTGGCCGCATCTCTGCGGCTCTGGAGAATGGGCAAAACTGATCTCTCGGGAGAAAGCAGATCGGCAGTCCCCCAAGGCCGGGTTCGGGGGAATGAACGGTCAGATGGCTGGCGGGGACCCTGGGTGCTGGGCGCGTTGTGCCTAGAGTGTGGTGGTGCTTCCTGCTCACATGCTTTTGTCAAATCCCACCTAGCGGTGCCCTTAGAGGGGGTGCGTCCCGCCCAGTGTAAACTGTGCCCCTGAAAGACTGACTGCAAAGGTTAAAAACAGATGCCATGCTGTGCTGGGGCCGGGCGAGGGTGCACAGGACGGACGACTGTGCCAGGTGGGAGATGCCCGGCCCCTCGCCCACTGCTGGGCTCCACTCTGGCTCCACAGTCTGCAGCCCCAGCTCCGGAGCCCCGAGTGCCACCCCTGCAGTGCCCACAGGGATGAGCTCGCCAGGCCCTGGGAGACTGTGGCAGGCAGGCCCCTGGCCCCTCCCACGCTGCGCCTGACCCCTCCCTTCCACTGCGCAACCCCAGGCTTCCAGGTGCGACTCGAGGGCTCCAGCTCGCCATGCCAGGGCCGGCTGCAGGTCTACACCCAGGACTCCTGGAGCTCGGTGTGCGCAGACAGCTGGGGCCTGGCCGGCAGCTCCCCGCCGGACCCCGGGCAGGCCTCCCAGCTCTGCCAGCGGCTGCGCTGTGGGGACATCTGCAGACTTGGCATCATCCCTGCCTTCAATGCACCCCAGCCCCGGCTCCGTGAGCTCACCTGCCAAGGACCCCCGGGGTCCTTCTCCAACTGCAGCAGCAGCCGCACACGGAGCTTGTGCCAGACACTGGGCCTGGTCTGCCTAGGTGGGTCGGGTGACACTGTGGTCCCCAGGCACCTCTGAGGGGGGCGCTGGCCCTGCCTGGTAGATGGAAAAGCAGGAGCTGCCGCTGCTGACTGCCAGCCCCCTCGCCCCGAGCCTCCCTCTCCCGCTGTGAGGCGGGCACGGCCACCTCTCGAGACCGTGTGGGGTGGATGGCTCACCCAGAAGTGGGATCATGTGGCAGCCCCTCACCCTGCCCCTGCCCTCCCCTCCCCCATCACAGAGCCCCAGAGGACAACACTGCCACCCACGAGGCCCCCAGCCTCCACCACGCCGGAGCCCACAGGTAGGGGTCACTGTGGGCAGGAGGGGGTGCAGGCTTTGCCAACAGGGCCCAAGAGGCTACCAGGAGCTCCCACCCCACCCCCCGGGGCCAGGCGCTTGTGCCCCGGTCGGGCCTGCTCAAGCCCGGCCCTCTGTCCCCCAGCTCCGCCCAGGCTGCAGCTGGTGGCCCAGCCCGGGGGCCTGCAGTGCGCCGGTGCCGTCGAGTTCTACAGCGGCCGCTGGGGTGGCACTGTCGGCTACAAGGCCCGGGACGACAAGGCCAGGGGCCTGGGCACCCTCATCTGCAGTGTCCTAGGGTGTGGCTCCTTCCTCAAGTGGCTGCCGGAGGCCGAGGCCCCGGAGCCTCAGTGGACAGTGCGGAACGCAAGCTGCCAGGCCCTGCCCCAGTGCTTCCAGAGGGCACCGCCTGGGGCGGCCAGCCCTGCCCTGGGCCTCGTCTGCTCCGGTGAGTGGGACAGGGAGGCAGGTGGCCCCGCTGCGAGCCCAGCAGAGACCCCCCATCAGCGTCACAGGAGAAGGGGACGGCTGGTAGGGGCACCGAGGGAGGGCAGCAGCGTGTCACCGAGTCAGAGGGCGCGGGGTCCGAGCCAGGCGCACTGGGTGACCCCAGAGCCGACCAGACACTGGCTGACTAGAGAGGCTGGGGCTGGAGGGGCTGAGCTGGGAGCAGGGGGCTTCGGGCCTAAGGGGCACCCAGAGCAGCAGCCAGACCGAGGCGGTGGCCGGTGAGAGCCAGGCAGAGGAAGGCGGTGTGGCGGGGCGGCCCTCTCTCCACAGCCTGCCAGGTGCAGCTGGCTCAGGCGGCAGAGCTGTGCCGCCCCTCAGCATGGAGGGACGCGAGCCAGGCGAGGGCCAGCATCTTGCCCCTCTCAGCAGCAGAGCGTTCCCCAGCCCTCGCTGTGTTCTGGAGCCTGCTGTCCAACCTCCGCAGGACACCTGGGAGGGGTTAGAGATGCAGACCCCGAATCCAAGTCTGGTTCTGCGAGGGTTCAGTACTTCTCCCTCCGGGATCCCTCACCCAGGGTCTGGCCTCTTCCACCTAAGAGACTCACAGGGCTTTGGGGGTGGTGTTGCCATGGAAACTGACAGAGCCTGGTGATCGCAATTGCTCTGAATTAAGCACAGCAGACCCCTCTGGGGACACCCGGCTCCACCCCCACACCCTGGTGGACGGGCCACTCACTGGTGCCTGGCCCTCAGGGCTGGGGCTGGGACTGCAGTATCCTGGGGTCTCCTGCCTGAAGCACCAGGGCTAGGAGCAGTCTGCCCCAGCCCCGGCCTGTTTCCCCCTCTGAGAAGCCTGCCTCTTCCTACGGGGCAGCAGGAGAATGCAAGGGTGCTTCTGAGAGGCCAGGACCCAGGGCGCGCTGGCTCTTCTCCACCTGGCCGGGGCAGACGCCTACTGGGGCCACCAATGGGCACCGCCACCCGGAGGCTTCCCGCCGCAAGCACCCAGCTGCAGGTCTTGTCGTGGCTGCAGAGGCCGGGACAGAGCTGGGGCACCTGGGGCGGAAGCCCCGTCCCAAAGCTGGGGTCCTGGCCCCAAGCCTGTGGGCACAGCGCCTGCACCTCACCTCCCGCTGCTTCTCCCAGGTTTCCAGCCTAAGGTGCAGAGCCGCCTGGTGGGGGGCGGCAGCGTGTGCCAGGGCACCGTGGAGGTGCGCCAGGGCGGCCCAGGGGTGGCGTGGGCAGCCCTGTGCCACAGTGCTGTGGCCCGGAGCTCGGCGCGGTGGGATGAGGTGTGCCAGGAGCAGCAGTGCGGCAGGGCCGCCGCCGTCCACGTGCTGGACGCGGGCGAGGGGACAGGCGGGCTCCTGTGTCGGGAGGAGGAGCAGCTGTCCCGCTGCCACGCGCTGCAGGAGAAGAGGAGCCTGTGCCACGGGGTACACGTCAGCTGTGAGTGTCCTGCAGCCCGGGCAGGGGCGGAGCGGGCGCAGGGAGCAGGCTGGTTGGGCACGGGCCACACGGCCGTGCACAGGCAGTTGGGGGGACTCGTGAGCTTCAGGGCCAGGCTGACCCGGGCGCTCCCCACAGGCCAGGACCCCAAGCCCCCAGGCCCAGCCGCAGGCACCGTGGGGAGCATCGTCCTGGCCCTGCTGCTCTCGGCTGTGCTGCTGGCCGTGTGCGGCCCCCTGGCCTACAGGAAACTGCTGAAGAAAGGTGGGTACCGGTGCCCACGCCCCCCGCACACACCCTCCTCCCGTAGTGACAGGAAGTTGGGGGGTCCGCTCTCCCTCGGGGTCCTCGGCGTGGCCTGGGACAATGCAGGGCCCCTTCCCACCCCCAGGGGGATGCCCAAGACCAGCCACTCCCTGCCCCTGGGCCTGTTTCCCCACCACCGAGAGGGGACTGCACACCTCGGTCACCAGCCTTGCCCCACAGAGCTTGGGGACAGGAAGTGGCACGCGGGACACCGGGCGCAGGGCTGGGTGGGCAGTGCTGGGCCTCGAGCCGCTGGGGCTCAGTCCTGGGCCCCACACCACGGCGCTTCTCCGGAGATGCCGCCTCGGCCCGCACCCCCGCCAGACAGGAAGGGGCCCAGTGTCCTGCTGGGCCCTGGCCTCCCCTCAGCCGCCTGTGGGTGCACACACACACCATTACCGCCTGCCCTCTCTGTTGCCCAGTCCGCCAGAAGAAGCAGCGGCAGTGGATCGGCCCAACGGGGATGAGCCAGACCAGTGAGTGTCCCGGGGAGCCCACACTCCGGCCCAAGGGCCCTGCTGGCCCTGACAGCGACTGCGGTGTGCGCATGGCCCAGACGTCCCCAGGGCTGAGGCCTCCTCCCGGGCTGAGGCTTCCTCCTGACCCGCTTCCCCTGCGGTGACTCCATGGGGTCCCCAGGGCCTGCCCTCCCCAGCGTGTCCCCAGCACTGTGACTGACACAGGGGAGCCGGCGACTGCACTGGCCAGGCGAGCTCAGCACGGCTTCTTGCTGGTACCTGCGGAGCCGCTGACCTGTGAGGAGGCCAGGCAGTGTCCCCGCTGGCTCTCTGGGGACAGGGCCTGTGTCCTCCCTCAGTGGCAGCCAGAGCCTGTGCCGGGAGGTTGCACAGCCTTCCTCCTGCCTCCTGCTCTGCACCTTCTCCCTCAGGAGTCCTTCAGAAGGACCTGTGTGGCCCGGCTGCCTTAATCAGAGGCCCTCGGCTCCAGGAAGTGGGTGGTCTCTCCATCACTGGGGCACCCTCCCCGGGGATACTCCCGCGACATCTGCCTGACCCCTCGGCATGAGCATCCTGGGGCGTGGGGGGCACACACAAGGGCTGGGGTCACCAAGACGGAACGGGACAGGACAGCAGGTTCCTGGGGCCAGAGGAGGGCTGGGCAGCAGGGCTAACTTGCCGTCTGCTCGTGTGCAGTGTCTTTCCACCGCAACCCCACGGGCACCGTGCGGGCCCAGCCCGAGAACCGCCCCGAGTCACACGCGGACAACGAGTACAGCCAGCCGCCTCGGAACTCACGCCTGTCTGCCTACCCCGGTGAGCAGGGGAGTGGGTGTGCCACATCCTTGAAGCTCCAGACTGAGAGGAGGGAGGCCAGGAGGGGCCTCTGTCCGCTGGACACTTGTCTCAGTGCTGTGCAGGACGCAGCCCTCAGCCCGGCTGCCCCAGGCAGAGCCCCTCATGGAGCCTGCCCACTGGGTCTGATGGGCTGCCTCCCGCAGGGCCCGGAGGGGCGGCCCCAGATGAGGCCCCTGGGCCAGCACGGGGCCATTGGTGGCCTGCAGGAGCCCGGCCCAGGGCCCCTCCTGGGCTCAGTGAGGCCCAGGGAGATCAGCATCGGTGGCCTCATGCAGCCGACTTGATCAAAACAGGGGCCAGCTGTCACTGGCTCACATGGGCCCTGTGATCCGCTGACCCACTGGGCCCGGCTCTGCGGGCCTGTCCAACACGGTCCTGCCCTCCGCAGCTCTGGAAGGGGCCCTGCGGCTCTCGGCCGCCCAGCCGGACAACTCATCTGACAGCGACTACGACCTGCACACTGCCCAGAGGCTGTGAGGGTGAGCCTGCCCCATGTGGCTCCTCGCCTGGCCCTGCCTTCCCTGCGTGACAGGGCGGGCACCTTGCTCCTGCGGAGGGAAAGAGTAAGTGCCAGTGATTTAGTGACAGACCCCACCGGACACCTCGAGGCAGAGCCACTGGTCCCAAAACCTTCCCGGAAAGCTACTGGGAAAGACCCCTTAGGGCGTGGGGTGCGCCTCAGGCTGGGGTCCACACCTAGCAGCCAGGGGTCCCGGCTCCCATCCCCAGCGCAGCATCAGAAGAAAAAGCAAAGAGAAATGTGTAAGCGGCGGGAAGCACAGCCCGCATGGCAGGAGACCCAAGCAGAGGCCACGTAACAGGCCCGCGGCGGCAACTGTGGGACAGGGTTCAGGCTGTGAGGGACAGGGTGGGGACATGTCCTCTGCGGGAAGGTCAACAGCAGCAAGAGCAAAAGGAGCCAGGATGCTGGAACACTCGGGAAGGGAGCCACAGGCAAGGGCGAGGCCCAGGGTCCAGGCCCCTTCTGCCCACAGCCCGCACGGTAGCTGGACAGGGAGCACCCAAGGCCACCGGAGCTGGCACTGAACCTCTCCCCCATCGGTGGAAGAAAAACCTGACCTTCATCTGTGGAAACACTTCTGAAAAGACAACTCAGAAAACAAGATGTCTCATGGGTAATTGACTGACGGGCTGGCAGGTGTCGTGCTCAGAACTGCGTGTGCGCACCAGGAGGCTGCGGTCGGCTCTGTTCACCGGGGGCCTAACGTCTCCAACAGCGACGGGCACGTGGCCCATGTGGCCCACGATCAACGAGTGAAGGGAAGAAAGACTCACACCCTGCTGGAGCCACGAGCCCAGCAGGGAGAAGCCTGCAGCTGCCTGGAGACCCAGCAGGTGTGGCCATCTGTCCTCCTCCCTGCAGAGCTGGGAGCCAGGATCAGAAAACCACAGGCCAGATCTGCGTCCCCCTTGGAGGGGATGGCCCACGTCTAACCCACCCACCCGCCAGGACCCAGGGACCCGGCCACGGTGACCAGGGCAAGTGGGGCCGGGCCCCCATGTGGACGCCATGAGAGAGGAGCCTTGCATATGGAGACTCAGGGTGCCCAGGGGACCCCTTTCCTGCCTGGCCACCCCTGCCCTGGGGCCTCGGGCTTCTCCTTGGACTCTGCCCTGGTGACAGGCAGTGAAGGAGCGCCCCTCGGGTGTTCTGCGGTACGTGCTGAACATGTTCATGGTAAATGATGTTTCCACTTTCAAGAGCACGGTGCACTGGCCTCTCCTGTCCAGGGTCCTCCTGGGGGAGCCACAGTCGGGGGCCTCACCCTGCACCTGGCACTGGGGACACAGGCCGGCCTGGGTCCTCTCCCACCCTGGCCCTGCACCTCTGGGAGTGGGGGCCCATGGTCCTGGCCACAGAGCCAACCCTGGGGCAACACAGGGTCCTGGGAGGACCTGGGCATGGAAGTGCACAGAACGAGGGCTGGAGGACACCAGCATCACCACGCACGTCCTGCAGCCCTGGCCGGACTGGGACAGCCTGGGGCCATGCCCGTGTCGCCTCCCTGCAGCTGCCCAGCCTGGGCCTTGGGCAGGGACCAAGAGGCTGCTGAGGGGGAGAAGCGGGACCCGGGTGCCCCTTCCCCAGTGGTGCCACCCTAGGTAGGGGCTCTGTCACGTGGCCACCACATGGCAGCCTCAAAGCCACCATGGCTACTTTAAAAAAAGCCCAGGGCCGGGGATGTAGCTCAGTGGTGCTGCTGCCTGCCTCACAAGCACAAGGTCCCCAGCTCAATTCCCGGTACCAAAAAAAAAAGCCAAACTGCAAGTGCAGCCGAGGTGGGTCGCTAGAGACTGGCGTCAGTGACAGGCCGGGGTGATGGCTCCTGCGAGGCTTGCATGGCCACCCAAGCCTGGGGGCTCCCATCACCAAGGGTCCCTGCCCAGGTCCGACCTTGGCTGGCAGACCCGACCCAGGCCACCCGGCGGCGTGTGCTCCCCGGGCAAGGACGCCTGGGGGCCTTGTACCCCACACCTGGCCGCCTGCAAGCACGATTCTGTCAGGTAAACCAGGGACCCCAAGGGAAGCCCAGGGCCCCAACTGAAAGGACGCCTGGGGGCCTGTGGCCGGCTCAGCTGATGGTCGCGTTGGGTCTCCGGCTCTGGGCTGCACACGGGGGACCCCGGGAGCACCTGGGACCAGCGGGGCCATCAGGAGGAGGCGCAGGGACACCTCTGCTCTGTCCCACAGCCAGGCGTCCTCCGGGGCCCATCCAGGGTGATGGCAGGAAAGAGGGGACCGAGGGACACGGCCACAGGGCCCGCCAGAGCCCGCTCTGACCCAGGCCTCCCTCCTGACAGTGGGGCGATGGCGCCAGAAGAGCGGATGCGAGGTGGCCTGGGGAGGCGGTGCTGGCCGCTCCTGCACCCTCGTCACCCTCGGGGACAGAGCAGAGGGCTGACTGCAGGGACTCAGAACCCCAGGGTGGGGGGGACCGGGGGGGGCGGGGTCGCCCTGGCCTCACCCAGCCTCCCTTCGGGGTAGAAACGGCTGGCTGCGGCCCGCAGCTGGCAGGAGCAGGGCCTTCCCCGCCAGCTGGCCCCGTGGCCCTCGCAGGACCCTGCAGTCGTGCCGCCGCCACACAGCCCAGCAGCTCTGTGTCACAGCTACGGACGGCGGGGGCAGGCTGGGAGCGCCGGTAGGCGCAGTGCAGGGGCAGCCAGGGTGGGGGGACACAAGGGGAGCCCCGAGGAGACAGGCCGGGCAGCCACAGGGGCAGCAGGACACCAGCATGACTCGCCCACGTTTATTGAGGCGATGCATGACTCGAACACCGACGGCCACGCCAGGCCGGGCTCCAGGGACCCCTCAGGCTTGAAGCTGGCAGTGGCCACAGCGGAGGCCCTGGCCTTGCCCGGCACCACACACACCCGACAGCCCCCCGGGCCAGGCGTCCTCAGTGCCTGTGCCCCCCGCCCACAGGAGGTCGAGTTGAGGTCGAGGTGGAGGCCGGGCAGGGTGCTGCAAGGCACACACGCTTCCTGCCCCGCTGGCCTCCCCCGCCCGCCGTCCCTCTCAGTCCTGAGCATGCGCGCCTGCCGTGGCACGCAGAAGGGGCCGGTACGGGGACATCCAGCCTGTCCCAGGGTGGGGAGGTTACACGGGGTGGGCAGCGTGGAGGGGCTGCTCGTGAGAGCCAAGGCACGAAAGGAGGGGCGGGGTGCAGGCTGGCCCCCCACGCCCGCCGAGAGCCCTGGACTCCAGCCACTCCTCCACAGCCGGAGCCCAGGTGACTGACACACGGCTCACAGGGCCAGCCCGGCCCAGGCCCAGGCCCAGGCACAGCAGCGGGCCGGGTTAAGTTGTGGCTCTGTAGGGGGAAGATCTGCTCTCCTCACTGCAACCCTGCAGGCCGGGCAGGGCCACAGCGCAGGCCCAGACACCCCACCGGGGCAGGCTCAGGCGACGGCATTGGCTCAGTCACACTGCTAAGGCCGCGTCCACAGGGCACGCCACTCCTGCCGCCCCTGGGTCTGTGCGCCAGGTGGGCAAGGGCCATGGTGCCTGGAGGACCTGGGCCCACCTAGTACCCCGGCCAGGCCGGCCCCGAGGGCGGGGGGAACCCATAGGGAGGCCTGGGCCCGCCGGGGTACGGGGGCTGCGCGGGGAAGCCTGGGAGCGGGGGCTGCGTGGGGTAGGGGGGCTGCCCTGCCATCGGGAGAAAGGCCGCCTGCTGCGGATAGCCAGGGCTGGGGGCCCGGCCACCCGCCAAGGGGTACCCAGGGCCTGAGGTGCTGCTCGGGGCTGTGGGATAGCTCGGGCGGGGCAGCGCAGCCCCGGAGGTGGGCCAGGGGTAGCCTGTAGGCACCCCGGGTCTGGGTCCAGGAGGCGCCCCGTAGGCCAAGGGCTGGGCCCCCACGGGGAAGGGGGCGGGCGGCAGGGCACCCTGGGCCACAGGGCCAATGGGCAGGCCAGGCAGCAGGCCACAGGGCAAGGGGCACGGGGCTGCGGTGGCCGGGGGCGGCTGTGGCTGTGGGGCCTCCTCGGCTACAGAGGGTGCAGCCTGGGCAGCAGGACGAGGCTCCTGGGGCACGCGGGGCCTCCTCACCACGTCCTGCAGCTTCTCCACCCGCACACGGCGCAGGTGTGACAGCGTCCGCATGGCAGGGAAGCCCTCCAGGAACTGCTCCAGCGGCACCAAGCCCTCCAGGAACTTCTCGGCCATCGCCTGGAAGGCACAAGAGGCGCTGGCCACCTGCAGGCTGCTGGCCTCGGCTCCCGGGGCTCAAGCCTGCCCTGTGCCGCCTCCACTCGGCACAGGGGGACACAAGGGGCAGGGAGCGGGGAGGGGACGGGGCCTGGCCCGACCCAGACCTGGGCTCCCACCCCACGCCCTTCTGCCTGGGAGCTGCCAGGGCAGCAGCCTGTGCCAAGGCCGACCCGGTCCAGGCCTGGGAGACGGAAAGTTCCACAGATGATTTTCGTAAGCTCGCAAGCTTTTAGTAACTTTCTCCACAGCACGTAGTTGTAACTGCTCTACAATTGTCATTCACCTACTACTGCGCCTACTCACAAACGAAACCTTATGACAGGTCCATGTCCGGGAAGAGACACGATACACCCGAGACAGGCGGGCGCTCCGAGGTCCAGATGGCCACTGTGGTCTCAGGAAGTATCCCTCACAGGCAAGGGGACAGGGCTGCACTTGTGCCCAGAGGGCCTCATCCAGGACCCCAGGTGCCACCCACCCCACCCTCGTCCCAGGCTTTGCAACACGGTGCCCAGCCCACCGCCCCTCACCTCAGACTCCTCCTCGATCTTCAGGCCTTCGATCTGCAGAAGGTCCAGCAAGGCTGCCGGCTGCAGGGAGGAAGAAAACTTCTCTGGAAGGAGAGAGGATGGTGCCCGGTCCACAGAGCCACCTGGTACTGGGAGACGTCGGCCCTGCCCAGAGCCTCCACGTGTCCCTCAGGTGTCCCGGGGCCCCTGCCATGCAGCCCCTTCACAGAGAGCATGGGAGCCGGGCCAGGCCGAGGGAGGATGCGCTGCTCCGGTCCTGCTCTGCCCCGCAGCAGCTCCAGGCCAGCTGCTCCCGCCTTCCAGAGCTCGGACCAAGTTGAGGGCAAAGGACTCTACCTCCAGACTCTGATCCCAGCCCTAACCCCCACAGTTCCTGCAGCCCCAGGCCCCAGCTTTCTCCCCTGTGAAATGAGGACCCCAGTGCCCACCCATGCCCACTGCCCGGGCACCACGCCAGCCGCCTGCCTGTCCAGCCCGCCCTGCACCTACCCAGCCTGGCCTTCTGCTCCTGGCACTGCTCCACCAGCCTGTGCAGCTCCTGGTACTTGTCGGAGAGGTTGGAGCGGCTGATCTCCAGGGGGCCCTGGAACTCCAGGTTCCGCTCGGCCAGGCTCCGGTTAGTGGCCAGGGCCATCTCCCGCTCCAGCTGCAGGTCCTGGACCTGCAAGGTGGGGCATCGGTGATGGTGGGAGCTACCTCTCGCCACCCGAGACTGGGCAGGACCTTGGGCTCTGCCACCTCAGGGACCAGCACACTCACCCCCTTCCCAGTCAGCAAGCCCAGGCCGGCCTCTCTGGACCCGACCCAGCGGCCCTGGGGTGGATGTGCACGGCATGCTGGTGCAACAGGCACAGCCTGCCACCACCTGCTGGATGCGCACTGGACGCCCAGGTGGCAGAGCTCCAGGAGGAGAGGCTGACGGGCAGGAAAAGCCGGGTGGCTCACAGGCAAGGGACCCCAGGCTTCAGAACCCAGAGGGCCACCAAGGACGACCGAGGCCAACAGGGTGTCCACATTGCCACCCTGGCGGGGCTGGGCCCAGGTTGTCTTGGACACCAGGCGCGGAGACACCGCCCAGAGGAGCCACCCTGCACGCTGCCTGTGTGTCCTCTGCCCAGAGCACCCCCTGCTGGGCAGTGCCACAGCCCAGCCAGGCCCTTGGTACTGCAGCCAGTGGGCCTGAAGCCACGCACCTTTCCCAGGCGCTGGGTGACGGGACGCCCACATGCCCAGGGCCCGGGGAAGTCAGAATCAGGCCCAAGTGGGTGGGGTGACATGCGGACAGCACCGTCTGACCAAAGAGGCTGTGGCCACGGAACCTGGGTCGGGCACACCTCCACGAGCCCAGCCTCACCAGAGAGCCATGGGCAGCCTGGGCACCAGGCAGCTGCCCTGCCCCACCTCAAGCTTGCTCCTGAGCAGGCTGCACTGCATGGAGCTCCGAGTTGGCAGGGCCCCCATGCAGCCCAGGGCCCCTGCTCTGCACCTCAGTGGCCCTGCACCTGGCTTGCTGCCACAGTCACCCTCTTTAGCTCTGGTGAGTCTCCTCATGCACATCTGGCAGACAGGGCGGAGCCCAACAGCCCTCGGATCCCCTGCATGCTCGGCCTTCTGGTCCCCACCAGGGAGCGGCCCCACTGCTGCCCCCTCTCCAAGGTCTCCCCACACTGTTCTCCTCGGGGTTCACTACTGCAGCAGGGAAAAGCTGGTTTCCTGCGGGCCTAAGCAGCTGCCCTGTCTTGCTGAGCACTTTCCAGAGCGGCTGGCCAGGCGTGGCCGCACACCACAGAGTCCAGACTGCCCGTCCAGCACATTCCCAGTCCCAAGCACCCTGCACGAGGGCTGCACCTGACCTGTATGTGACATGCACAGGACTGGCCCGGCAGGGGCCGGGAGGAGCGGCCTGGACAACCGCACCCACAGCGTCCCTCAGGGCAGAGGCCAGCAAGACACCGCACGGTCGCCCTCAGCAGAGGATGGGCACAGGGAGGCCAGCGGGGGGCTGGACAGGCGGCCTCGCCACACCTACTTCACCTGAGCCCTCCCGTCATTCAGAGAGCCAAGGTCACGGGGGATGGGGACCAGGAGGGCAGGCAGATCCTCGGTGCAGTGAGATGCTCGTGCAGGCGGAAGGTGAACTTACTCCTATGGCCAGGAGCCAAGAGGGCTGAGTGCCGGGCCTGGTGGGCACAGGGTCAGACAGCCGAGTCACCCACTGGTGCAGGGCCACACGGGCTTCGGGGCAGTCTGGACCCACTGTGTGGCCTCAGGGGCCTGTGGGGTCCAAGTGCACTGGGTCCTAGGCTCTGGGGGCCCAGGCACTGGCCCGAACCCTCAAGGCTGCTCTGGCTGGGCCTGGGGCAGGGCAAAGGCCACAGAGAAGGACGGGCTTGGCCAAAGGCCAGCTGGTACCCTGGGGAAGGACCTGGGACCTCCCACCTGCACGGCCTCACCTACCTCTGGGGACTCCAGGGCCAGCCGGCCGATGGCCTCGGGGTCACTCTGCATGTCCTCCAGCTCCTGCATGCTCTTGTCTCTCAGCATCTCCATCCTGCCCTGCAAACAGAGCACACGGGAGAGAGGAGGGGTGGCGGTGAGTTCTGATGGGGCCGCCCTGGGGCCCAGGAGCGAGGGTCAGGCCTCCCCTGCAGCCCTGCCGGCCCACTCACACCAGGGCAGCGCAGGGCCCCCGAAGGCAGTGCAAGCCCACAGGCCGTGCAGGGCGGGGTGACGCTCCCCAGGGCAGAGACAGGGAGCAGGGATGCCCACTGCGTCTGGCCCAGGGCCGCTGCAGGCGGCAACGCCGTCCCGCACATGGAGGCGGTTATTTCTGTCCCAACCCGAAATACACGGGCTCTGCTGGCTGGGACGCAGAGGCCCAACGGCGCCCCGCTCTCTATATTTAGATTTAGTGCACGGGAACCTCTGGTTCTCGAGCCCGGTCACAAACAGGGCGTCCCCACTGAGCAGAAAGGAGAAATCCCCAAGTCGGGCTTGCAGGCAGCTGACAGACAGGACATGTGCCCTGGCTGAGGGGCGTCCTCTCCCTGCCCCATGCTGTGAGACAGGCGGCTCACAGCCGGCCGGGTGGGAGCCGGGCCAGGGAGGAAGCACATGCCGGGCCCCACCTGTGGCCTGTGGCCGAAGCTTCACCTCTGTACCTCTGTCCTCCCCTCCAAGATGGCCCTGGGGCCAGGCAGAAGCCTCCCTCTCCAGGGCTCAGCTTCCCCATCCATCACAGGACAGAGTGACCCCTCGCCAGCAGGGTCCCTCTCCCCCTCTGCCAAGCCTCACCCCGCAGGCCTGGCCAAGACTCAGCGTCAGGGAGGCAGCTGCATGTGGGGAGCAAGGGCAGCCCCTCGACCCCTCCATGCCTGTTTCTCCTCTGAGCCCAGGCTTTGGAAAGATGAACAGCGCTCGCTCCCGGCTCCCAGGCACCAGCCCTCCTCTCCCCTCTGCACTCCCATCATGTCCCAGATTCCTCCAGGGACAGACTCCTCATCCAGGCAACAAAACTCGCTGGCCGGACCGGATCAGACCAAACCTTTCAGCTTCAATCCTTACCGCCACCCAGCAACAGCCAGCACCAGGCAGCTCTGCCCGAAACTCCCGGACAACGGGCTGGCCGCCTGCCCCTCTTCCCCACCCTCTGTAGCACAGAGGTCAGGACCTCCCGCAGCCTCCCGCTCTGCGCCCTGGAGCACGCAGCCTGAGCTCTTCTGTGGACCTAGGAGGCAGCATCTTCCCCCCGCAGCCTCCCTCCGCTGCATCCGCACTCGGGCCAGCACCAAGCACACGTGTGCCCATGAGCGCCTCCGGGACAGGGACTTCCGGCTCCACTGCTGAGCAGGAGCAGGGCCCAGACCCAGTGCCTGCCGAAAACAGACACAGGCAAAGCAAACGAAAGAACCATCCCAAACCCTGGCCAGAGAGGGGGCAGCAGACGAGGGCAGTCTCCAGCCTGGTGTGGGGTGCAGAACAGTGATGGGGTACAGGGCGCCTAAGGGCAGAGAGCCAAGGGAGACAGCTACCCCAGGCACCCCAGAACCTGCACTGGGTCCCTTCCGGTCCTTAGCAAGCGCCAATCAGCGCTGGCCAGGATGAGGGGAGACCCCACCCTCGGGCCTTGAACTGGGCAGGATCCAGTCCCACCCGCCACGAGAAGCACTAGGAGTGCCTGCCCTGGCAGTAGGGAGCAGGGGGCCCAGGCCCAAGGCTGCTCCAACCCAGCCGCCATAGTCCCAGAGCAGCCTCTGGGGCTCCGAGTGTGTCCAGGGCACTCAGCAGTGTCCCCAAAGAATACGACACCCAGCACCTATCAAGGGGAGACCACCACACGGGACGTCCAGGTAGAAACTGTCAGACCCCTGGAGAAGCAAGAAGTGTCACCAGGAAGGGGAAAAGAAATCCAACAGACGACAGAGCCCCAAGCAAGGGCACAGGAGCGGCTACTCTGACCTGCTGGGCATGTTCCAACGAAAAGACCAAGTGCAGTGGCAGAGACCTGAGCCAGGCTGCTAAGGCTCCAATCAAGCTTCTAGAGGTAAAAACTGCAACGCTGCGGTAGAAGAAAACCGGACAGGAGGGCGGGCGGACTGCATGCTGCAGAAGGCCGACAGAAGACCAAGCGGAGAAATCAGCCAAGGCAAACCATGCGAGAGGCAAATCGCCGGGGAGAGGAGGGTATCAGACAGCTGTGCACAACCTCAGACGCCTGGCACACCTGGAACCCGCGGCTCTGGAGGAGAGTGGGACAGGGCGTGGAAAAGCATCCTAAGAATTCCTGGCTGAGAATTTTCCAAATCTGATGAAAGCTTTACACCCACACATCCACAGTCTCAACCCCGACACAGCAACGTGCGGAAAACGATGCCAAAACACACCATCAATTACCTGAGCGCAGCGTGAGAAACCCCTAGAGAGGGCAGGCAGGAGGGCAGCAGCTTCCACCTGTGAAGGCGGCAGGAGACCCCGGAACACCGGCAACGTGAGAGAACAAGTCAGCTGGTAGCCCCACCAGCCAGAAGACCTCAGAAACAAGGCGGCGGGGAGAGCGCCGGACACCACACCGAGCAGAGGACCCAGGAAGAGAAGGGCACCCACCAACCAAGCACAGCCTCGGTCGGAGGAGCATGCGGAGCTGGAAACTGGGGTGCAGTGGAGGAAGAAGCAGCAGCAGACACCAGAAACAAACCATTACTTGGTGCCATCCTTTCCTCTTTAATCTCCTCGCGAGAGGACTGGCCCCAGAGGACGGGAGCGCGCACTGCGGGACAGGACGGGAACAGGCTGAGGAGGGGCACGGTGAGTGAGCATTCACACAATCGCTCAGAAGAACATGTCGGGTGAATGAGCAACAGCGGAAACGAAATGGGACCAGAGAAACGCCTCTATCCCAAAGAAGTCAGAACGGGAAACGCAGAATGTGGGTCAGACTGAAAACAGACAGCAAGCGGGGACTTAAACCCAAGCATGTTAGCCCTCACCAGGACGCCTCAATTACAGGCAGAGCCGGGTGAGACTGGATTTCTAAAGAACCAACACCCAGCCGGGTGTGGTGGCGCACACCTGTGATCCCAGCTGATCACAGGCTGAGGCTGAGGCAGGAGGATCATCCCGAGTTCTCAAAAAAAGAAAGAAAAAAAAGAACACCCACCACCAGGCTGCCCTCAAGAAGCCCACTCGACACATGAGCACTCAGTTTCAGAGCTGAAGGGTCTAGACACACACCACAGTCACCCGGCCTCTAATTGCGCGAGACGCCATCCTACCTGTGTTTAAGTGCTGCTCCTTCACATGGAGCACATTTTCAGTGCAGCGCAACATCTCCACCACGCCTCACCCGCCAGCCCCATCCGACCCGGCCAGCCCAGCCCACTCTGCCCCATGAAAGTGACTACACTGGCAGGGCTGGCCTGGAGGCGGCTGGCTCGTCCTGCTCAGCACGCTGGATTTTCCTTCCTCTCAAAGATGAGTGATTCCCAATGCGGCCCGCACTTCGCCATCCGTCCATCTGCTAACAGACAGTGCTGCTGCCGTGAACACGCATGTGCAGCACCTGCCCCAGTTCCTGCTTTCGCTTCTTTAGGGTACACACCCAGCAGCGGAACAGCTGGCTCATGAGGTGATCCTGTTTAATTTCGGAGGAATTAGCACTGTTTACCATAGGGGCTGCACCACCTTACATTCTTACCAAAAATGCACCAAGGTTTCAATTTTTCCACTTCCTAACATTTATTATTTCCTATTTTTTAAAAATAATAACATCCTGGGCTGGGGATTTAGCTCAGTGGTGCCGCTGCCTGCCTCACAAGCGCAAGGACCTGAGTTTGATCCCTGGTACCAAAAAAAACCCAAAAAAACAAAAAATAAAAATAATAACATCCTACTCCAGGCATAGTGGTACACGCCTGTCTTCCCAGCACTTGGGAGACTGAGGCAGGAAAATCACTGTGAGTTCAAGGCCAGCCTGGACTACACAGTGAGCTCAGCCTGAACTAACCGCACAGTGAGCTGGGCATGGTGGTACACACCTGTCATCCCAGCACTTGGGAGGCTGAGGCAGGAGGGTTGCTGTGAGCTCAATGCCACCCTGGACTAATAGGGAGACCCTGTCTCGAAAAACTAAAATGGCATTAATGCTACTAGGTGTAAAGTGCTATCTCACTGTGGTTTTAACTTGCATGTCTCTAATGTTAGTGATCCTGAACATACTTTCCTGTGCTTTTTGGCCATTTGATTATTCTTTTTAGAGACATATCTGAGTCCTTTGCCCATTTTTGAATCAGGCTGTCTTGTTTTCCGTTATTGACCTGTAGGAGTTACTTATGTACTCTGGACATCAGTCCACTAACACTGTTTTCTAAAATGCTGTATTAGCTATGTTAATACCAGATGAAGGAGATTTCAGAGCAGAGAGTATGTCCAGGGGTTAAAAGGGTCATTTCATGAAAAAGGTCAGTTCATCGAGGGAATATAACACAAAACCTTGTGCACCTAGTAATGGAGCTTCAAACGTACAAAACCAAAACCAGTAAGACTACAAAGAAAGGACAAATCCACAACGACCGCCGGAAGATTCTCTGCCCCTCTCTGGAGAGCCATAGAGGGAAGGTCGGTGAGGACCCAGGAACGCCAACCAACTGGATTTGCAGGGTCCGACAGGGGCAGGGGACATCTCCTCCTTCTCACTCACACAAGGGACTTACCACAGCAGGGCGGGACAATTCAAATCACGCAAAGGACTCCAGTGCGCTGGACCGGGCACAAGTGCTGTAACCCTGCTGCTGCTGCTTTCCAGCTGGTCACCGTAGGACGGGGTGAACCAGCAGCAGGTCAGCAGGTCTCCAGGTCTCTGCTGGGCCTACTCGAGGGAGCTCTGTCGGAAGCCACCTCCTGCCCATCCTAAGCCCCAGGGGCTCCCTTGCCAGCCCAAGAGAATCAAGACAAACCTGTCTGATACTTGCTCATCTTCCACCTAAGTAATGGCAGCAGACAAAGGTGAGAACGGAGGCGCGCCTGCTTGCCAAGGATGCACCTGCAAAGCCAGCATGACCTAGGGGACTTGCCGCCACTACAGAGACCTCTCTGCCAGCCGACACCCGTCCTGAAACAGACAGGACACTCCTGAGAACTCCAGACCCTCAAGGAAACTCCTAACAGAGTTCCCATGCAAGGGACGTGCAATGAGATTAGAACAAGATCTCCAATGGCCTGATTATGCCTGCCTGGAAAAACCCTACTATTCCTGGCCAACAGTGTCCAGAAGTGATTCACACGGCTGCTTATCCCAGGGCTTTTTTTTCTGGTATGGGCGATCAAACTTAGGACCTTGCGCTTGCCAGGTAGGCACAGTGCCACTGAGCTACATCCCCGGCCCACCAGGGCCCTTTAACAGCAGATTAGCACATTTCAAAGCAAAGCAAACAAGAATTCTTAATAACAGTCTCATTTCCAAGCTACCAGAGACACAGGACCTGTGTTAGTTAGAACTGCCAGGTCCACTGGTTAGATTCAGGGCACCTCCAGATAACATCACAAGAATCTCTAGAGCCAAGGAACCAGGAGGCTGTATCCGAGTTAAAGGCCACCATCAGCTCTGCATGGAGGCGGAAACTCCAACTCTTGTCACTTGCTGGCTGTGTGACAGCAGCCGGGTTATCGCGAGTCTCTGTGACCCACAGCATCTGTACAGTGAGGTCCCTGACTGCCTGCTCATGTTTTCGGGGTCCAGGGTGTTCAAAGCTCCCACCACAGAGCCCAGCCAGGACCAGGGCTCCTGCTCCACACAGCTGCCAGAAGCTGCCAGATGGTCGTGTTCTACTTAATGGAAGCGACAGAGGCGCGGGGCCAGATTCCGAGATAATCCTGGAAAAGGCTCCTCTGGCCTTCGAGTGCCCGGAACAAAGGCTCGGTTCAGGGTCCAGGGTCTCCGCCCAGCAGTGCTCGGTCCTCAGTCCCACCGGGAGCCGGGGACCAGGGAGAGGTCTTTCCCAAGTCTCTGCCTCCTTCACTCTGCTATGGGGTCACCAGTCACAGAGCTGGGGTCCTCTCCTTTGTGCCCCGGAAGAAAATGGGCCCCTAATTTGAGAGCGGGGCCACGAGGGGCCAGGGAGCGCAGGACCCTGGGAAGCCACGGAAGGGTCTGCGACGCCGAGGCTTCAGGGCCGGGCAGGCCGGGCGGAGAGCGCTGGCGCCTCCGGTCCCCAAGGTGCGGTCACTGCCCCACCGCACGGCTCGGCCGGCCGCCTCCTTCCCCCGCCGTGGTGGGCACCCTGGGGCCGGGAGCGGCGCAGGCGGGATCGGACCCCGTCCTTCCGACCCCACGCTGCCCTCTGGCGGGCCAGACCCCGCCGCAGGCCTCAGTTTCCCCATCTACACAAGGTGCACACCGCGCCAACGACGCCGCAGCTGAGAAGCGAGAAGCCAGGCGGCGGGGGCCGAGAGGACCGCTGGCCTCTACGGGGGGCCAGGCAGGGCCCGAGAGCCGCACCCGCCCCGCCCCGCCCCGCCAGCCCCCAGCCCGCTCACCGGCGCCGCGCCGGGAAACCGCAGCCGCCCGCCACTTCCGCGATCCAAGAGCCCCGCCTCGCCGGATGTGATCCCCGCCCACGTCCGGGAGGCCCGGAGCAGAATCCCCGCCCCTCAGGCCTAGCCCCGCCTGTCAGGCTTTACATCGCCACGCCCCGAAGCCCCGCCCCGCGGCCATGGTCACACCCCCTCGATCTTTTCCCCGCCCTTCACAAGGTCTCGCCACGCCCTCACGCTTGTCCTTGTTGGCCTGGACCCACCCGCAGTCCCGGCCCGCCTCCCGTTCCCTGGCGAGCGCGCCTGCACAGACAGCAGGGGGCCAGGTTTCTGGCACCGTAGGCACGGCTGCCCGCCTGCCCCGCGGTGACTCGACGTCCCCTGTGTCGCTCTGTAGGGCTCTTGGGCCACCGGGTCGGATCCCGGCTTTCCAGTCCCTCAAGAAAACTACAAATGCCCCCAGTTCCGACTGCAGCGAATCATCCACTTCCTCCGTTAGCGCTGCTCAGGCCCTAACCCTTGCGGGGGCACCGTGTGGGAAACTACATATCCCAGCCTCCCTTTCACCTCCGGGGCCTGGGACTTTCTCAGGCCAGGGACATAGCAGCAGCACTGCGAAATACAACTCATGAGCTTCTTCGCCTAGCCATTTAAAGATAGGAAACTAAGGCCCGGGAGACCAAGTACCTTAACCTCAAAGGGTCCAGGTAACAAAGCCTCACAGGGCCCAGCTCAACTTGAACCGAGGACCATGGGCTCCAGAACTGGGTTGTTTTTGTTTGAGGTACTTGGGACTGAACCCAGGTCCTTCACTGTGAGCTACATCCCAGCCCTTTATATTTTCTAGTTTGAAACAGAGTCTTGCTAAGTTGTGCAGGCTGGGCTGGAACTTGTGATCCTGCTGCCTCAGCCTCCCAGAAAGGTGGGGTGACAGATGTGGGCTCACCTGGCGTCCACCCGCCTGAGCTCAGGAGTCCTGACCTTCCGGGGCCCAGCCTGCCGTGCAGGGCGCCCTTTGCCTTCCTCCTCCTTCCCGTCTTGGGCCTTACCTCCTCCCACCCGGCCAAACAGTGGACAGGCACCTTCCCAACCTCCGCACAGTCCTTGAAGCCGACTGAGCAATGCCAGGCCTGCCACGCTCACCCCACGCACACCCAAGCCCTTGACATCGCCCTCGGGGCCTCCTACCTACGCCCCACCCCGTGTGCTTGGGCAACAAGGTCAAATTGATAACAGAAGCTGCTGCAGAGTTAAAGCCAACCCCACCTCCTCACCCTCCTCTGCCTTGGAAAGTCGCCTTCCTGGCCCAGGGCTTGGATCTTTGAACTTGCTCCCTGAGCTCCCCCGAAGTCTCTGATTCCCACCATGTCTGGTCCCCCTGCTCTCCTGAGGCAGGGAGTGGGATACCGGTGACCTGGACCTTCTGGGTCCAGATGCTGACCCCAAATGCGCCCACCACCTCATCTCCAGGCAGCTTTCCCCACTCCTCGCTCCCCTGGCCGGCGGGACAACTTCAGGCCCCTGACCGTGGCGTCCGAGGCCAACGGTCCGGCACCTCGCAACCTTTCCTGCGGTTCCGAGTTCCTCAGGCCTCTGTGGGCTGCTGCACTGCTCTTGTCCCTTGACACGTCCGTGGCCCTGAGATCCAGTGTGGCCGTGGGACCTGTGACTGGGAACTGGGTGGTGATGCATGCACCCAACCAGTGCTGATAGCCGGAGCCAGCGCAGGTCCCCCCTGCCCACAGCTCAGGGGCTGGCACCGCTGCGGATGGCAAAGTCCCCGACAGTCCAAATCCCAAGCCTCAAGTCAGACAGCCATGCCAGCTGCAGCCAGGAGCAGGGGAAGCCTCGGAGGTGCTGCCGGGCACTGTGCCAGTCCTCACAGGTGTCCCTGAGGCCAGCCCTGCGGGGCACTGTGCCAGGTGAGACCAGACAGCCAGTGCCATTGCAGCACCTGCTGGCCGTCCCCACCCCTCCCTTAGCCCTCTCTGTCCACCCCTCAGGCGCCTGTACCCTCCCGGCCCTCCTGGGTCCTCACTAACTCCCCTCCTGCCATCCTGAAGCCCTCGGTCCCTCCCACCCGGCCCCTGTCCCTCACCCTGCAGGTGACCCCACAATGGGAGGCACCCCAGGGTGCTGTCCCTGAAAATGGTCTGGGGAGGGGACCTGCAGGAGGGGACCATGCGGCCTCAGCGGGCAGCGCTGCCCAGCTGCCTCCTGGCCCCTCCCTCATGGGGCCACTAGAGAGAGAAACTTCAGAACGGATTTGCAACATGCATCAAAACCCTTCAGCCCTAACGGTGAAATCAGCAGCACCATGACTGCCACATCACAAGCCCAGGCACCAAAGCTGCAGCAACGTGGGACTGCCTCCTCTGCACCCCGCGTGCTTTACTGTTCGCTCGTGTGTGTGCTTATGTGTGTGTGCGTGTGTGCCTGTGGCCGGCACTTCCCCGGGGGGACATCCTTTCTCCAGATCTGGGACACAGCTCAGATGGTCCCGGAGCTCGGCCTCCGAGCCCGGCTGGCCCAAGTGCCACAGCCCCCTGTCCCAGCTGACCCCGAGGGCCTGTGTCCCCGAGGGCCCTGAGCACAGGTCCAGAGCGGCTTTCTTCACAACGGGGCAGAGCTCAATGCCTCTGCCAGAGGCCACAGGTGACCGAGGCGTCAGACCCTGGTGTGGAGTTCAGGAAGAGAATCGAGCTGTGAGGCCGGATGTGACAGAAACCGAGCTGGGTGCTCCCCACTGTGTGCCCTCCAGAGAGGGCAGAACTGTGTCGCCAGACCCACAGCCCGAGCAACACCGGGCCCTGGTGTAAACTGCAGCTGTGGGTGGCGACTCGTGCATGCAGCTTGAGGGGCACGACTTGTGCCCCTCCTCAGGGGATGCAGATTAATGAGGCCGGGTGCGTTCCTGCTCAGTGTGGCTCAGACCCCAAAACTGCTCTAAAAAATAGTCTCGGCTGGGCATGGCAGTGCATACTTGTAATCCCAGCACTCAGGAGGCCAAGGCAGGAGGATCACCGGGCTGCGTAGTGAGCTCAAGACCACCCTAAACTACATAGCAAGACCTCATCTCAAAAACCAAAATAAAGAGAAAGCCTGTATTGGGGGTGGACGCTCATTTGTCCCAGACTGTCCGGCCTGTGGGGGTGGAGGTGAGTGCACACATCTTTCTTGGGTACCACGCAGGCAGCTCCGTGCTGGTCCGCTTACAGCACGAGGCAATAGTTCTGGTGCCCGGGTCAGTCACTGGGTCCCGGTGCCAACCGAGTGCACCTGGCAGAGCCCATTCTCTCACAGCGCCACCGCGGCCCACAGCCATGACGTCCACGGAGACCCCTGCCCTGACCCAGGAGTGTCCTGAGCTTCGAAGGGGAGCCCGTGCCTGCCTCCTCCTGAGTGAGGCGCTCTCTCCGTTGACCGCCCGCGTCCCCCAAAGTGCAGCTCAGACGCCGCCCTCCCTCCATCTGCTGGTGGTCAGGGACAGTGCCACCCCTGGCTGCTGGCCTCCTCCCGGGGTTCCCATTTCCTAGCCCAAGATGCACAGGCTCGTCCCGCGCACATGGGCCCTTTGGTTCAGAGCCCCGGGTTCTCCCAAAGGGAAGCGCACCGAGGCCCCAGCCCGGCCCAGGGCGGTCACAGCCGCTGGCTTGTCCTGGCTCCTGGGCTATTTCACAGTCCTCAGCCAGCAAATAGGTGTCTTCTTTAATTTTTTTGGACTTGTTTTTTTTGGTAGCCCAGGCAGGCCTTGAACTCTGGAGATCCTCCTGCCTCAGCCTCCCAAGTGCTGGGATCACAGGCCTGTGCCACCATGCCTGGCTTGTTTAATTAATTTTTTTGGAGACAGGATCTCACTAAATCTCTCATTTGCCCAGGCTGGGCTGGGATTTTCTTGCCTCTGCCTCCCAGAATGCTGAGATTATGGGCACATGTCACCACACCCAGCTTCATTCCTCTTTTAAAATAGTGTCCTGTTCTTACTTTGAGGATGCAAGGTTTCTAATCTCTGAATCTAAACGGTATTTTTCTCCTGGAATGATTCTCATTTCTCCCGAATGGCTTTTTTCTCTCGTGGGTTGGAACATGGCTGTCTCGGCTTGGGAGTGATACATGACACGATGGTCACATCCCACGGCAATGGCAGCACACAGGGATGGCTCGGGAGTTGAGCACCATTGGTTTAGTTTGTTAAACTGAAAGTTTTCAAGGACCTTCTGAGATGGGGGAGGAGGTGTAATTCTGAAACCTGCTAGATATCCGAAGTTTGAGTTCATGTTCTCTAAAATCGAAGAATGAATTCTAGGAACAACAGAGGTTAAGAGTAGGAAGAATTTGTTGAGAGAGGACAGCTTCTGTCTAAGAGAAACGGAAGGGAGACCGGGAAGTGGGGTGCCCCAAGTAGGTGTCTTCCTAGAAAAGGAAAAATGATTAATTGATGTAAACGTATGCCTCCAATTCAGGCTTTAAGATTAGGTCACGCTGGACGTGGTGGCAGAGGGCTGTAATCCCTGCACTGGGAAGGCTGAGGCAGGCAGATCACAAGTTCAAGGCCAACCTCAACTGCACAGTGATACCCTGTCTCAAAAGACAAAAACAGGGCCAGGATGTAGCTCAGTGGCACTGCGCAAGGTCTTCAGTTCGATTCCTGGTACCGAAAAAAACAAAAATAAAAACCAACCTCCGTGAGAGTGTGAACGCTTGCTCTCCCTCCGTTTAATCAAACGCAGCCAGACACATGCGTACTGCGGCAGGAGGTGACTGGCCGGCATCTGGCAAGCGGGCGCAGTCTCCTGTGGCCCGCGCACCCGGGCCAGGTTCCCCACTGCGGGCGGTCTCTGATCGAAGTCCGCGTGCGGGTTCCCCACTCCTGCTGTGTGGCAGCTCCCGTCCAGGGCCAGGGCCACAGGAACCCTCACAGGCCCCGTCTGCTGTTCTCCAGTGACAGCTCAGACGCGACACGCACCTCCCCTGCCCCTCTCTGGCCCGGCCCTGCCAGGCCATGGACTCCTCTACAGGCAGCTCTGAGATGAGCCAGAAATACCCCGATGCATATTAACAACCTTCCCTATGTACACGATTGCACACGCACAAGTGTATGCTTCTCGGGCCAATGAAAGCTTCCTAGACTCGGGCAACTAGACCTGAATCAGAGTGTTGGTCTTCATGCCACTCTCAGCCGCGAGAAAGCCAAGTATTCAACGAAGGTAGTGCTAACGAAAAAGCACTTTAAAATTGCCCCTACCAAGAAAATAAAAAGTAGAAATAGAAAAGCGCCTTTTCTCCTTCCAGTATGCAGGGTGGGTAGTCCAAAGTTACCGGGCGGGGATGGGGCCGGCTGGGTCTGGCCATGCACGGTATTCTCTGCTCTGTCAGCTGGGGACGGCCGAGGAGCAGCGGACTCAGAGGCACTGCAGGGCTCCGCTGGCTCAGCTTCTTGGGGTGTGGGTGCAGCCACCCTGGTTTCTAAGGGTGCCCTCGGGAGCCTCGGAGATGAGCTCCAAGTGGCGGCCAGAGGACTGTGGCCAGGGCCAGGTAGGCTGTGCCTGCCGCTGTTCTCTTCCCGAAACCTCTGTGCTTCTGGAAGGCAGGGGGAAGCAGAGCCTCTGGCGGCTGAGGCTGAGGAGAACTTGCCCAGTTCCCACCAAGGCTCAGCCCCAGCCCCACAGCTGCACACGGGTGCCTGCCGGGCGAGCCCTGGTCCACACACGAGGGGACAGGGCACTCCACGGGCCAGGGCCCAGCTGGGGCCGCGAGGGGAGGCGAGCCAGGTGGGTGCAGCATGCACTACCGGGAGGAGTGGGCTGGCATCACCAGCGGCCCGGCGCCTTCATCTCCCCTGAGCATGGGAAGCCCGGCAGGAGAGGCTGTTAGTGCCGGGCTGCACTCCACAGGACAGCGAGACAGTGCGCACCAGGGCCTGAGCTTGACCACGCTCAGCCCACTGCCTGTCTTCCACAGTTCATGCATTTGTCTCCTCACGTTGCCAGACACTTAAGATTTTTTTCCTGTGTTCTGGGTTGGTTTTTTTTTTTTGGTACCAGGGATTGAACTTGAGTCCTTGCACTTGCAAGACAGGCAGCGGAACCAGTGAGCTAACTCCCCAGCCCTGTTCTAGGTTGTTTTAAGCTTTTACATATAAGTCTGTGATCCATTACAAATTAAATGTGACATACAGTCCGAGGAGCTGGGGTTAACTGCCCCAGAGAGGATATTGAAAAGTCTGCTTCCCACCCGGAGATGCCTTCCTGCTACTGCAAAGACCGAGAGGCAGTGTCCATCGCTCTCTTCTGGGCTGCTGGGACCCTCACAGACCCTCGTCTGCCTTTATGCCACTGCCGGCCCATCCTGATCACTGCAGTTCTGGACTAAGTCTCGAAGACATGCAGAGTCCGGAAGACCTCTCCAAATTTATTATTTCTCAAAGGGATTTCGGCTGCTGTGAGTCCTTTACAGTTAAATATAAATTTTAAATGAACTTCTGTGAACCCCACCCACCAAAAGGAAAGGAAGCTCTTGGACTTGGGAGAGACTGAGTTATGTCACTGGGAGGGAGGCCGACACCGAGGAGCAGGGTCTGGGACACGCAGCCACCGTCACTGGTCACTGGTCTCAACGGGCATGTGCTGCACCTTCACTAGTCAGGTCTTTCAGATCCTGTCAGACTTATTCCTAAGATTCAGACAGTGCTGGGTATCATTGCAGTTAGCATTTATTTCTTTTTTTTCCCATTAAGTTTATTGGTACATTTTAGGTATAAAATACATTTACATACATCATTGGGATCTTGTACCATTACATGAGTATCTTGGTTCTTATTTTTTCCCCCTTCCCCTGCCCTCCCTTCACCCCCTCCACCCTTCCCTATTTGCAAAGATTTTGTTTCCAGTTTTTTCCTTTTCTCATATTTTTTCTTTTCCCTTTTTTCCTTCCCCCTACATTCCCACTTCCCCTGCTCCTTTAGACCTTTTCTTCCTATTACACAATATCAATTATACATTTTTTTGTTTTTATTTTTTTGGTACCAGGGATCGAACTCGGGTCCTTGCACTTAAATTATAGATTTTTAAAATAAAAATATCAAGACCTAGGAGACATTACCACAGATTTTACAGAATTTAAAAGGATATAGAAAGCAAATTTCAAAAATCTGTTTTGAAATAAATTTGACAACTTCTAAGAAGTACCTTGGAAGAGAAATTAATGAAAGTAACTCTGGAGGAAATATAAAATTTGAAAAGCACCTATTAAACAAAGTATATTCCTAGCTTGAAAACCTACCCATATGACAACAACAGGCTCATATACATTTTAACTGATAAATTATATCAAACATTTAAGGCAGAAAAAAAAAAGGAACACTTCTCCCCTCATTTTAGGAAATCAACATTGTGCTAATCTTAAAACTGGATAAAGATAATAGAAGAAAAAAGTATGAACACAGGTAGAAATTTGTTTAACAAAACAAACTATTAGAAGTCAGATCTGGCAAGATGAAGAAAGTGGTTTTGTTATAGGGATGGCAGTGTTGGTTCAGCACTGGAAGATCCACCCCCAAAAGTCATCATTTTAACAGAGGAAAGGAAAAAGCCATATGATCCTGTCACTAGTTGGAGAAAAAGTATTGGACTAAATTCCACAGCTCTTCATGGTAAAAGCTATCAGGAGACTAGAAGTAGAACAGAAACTTCTCAACAGATTAAAGACATGTACTCCATACTTCCAGCGAGAACGCCTTATATGAATGGAGAAGATACAATGCTTTCTCCATAAGGTGGGGAACAAGGGCAGATATGCCTACTCTTCATCTGTCCATTAAACTTTGAAGCCTAGGCCCAAACCACAATAGTCTGGCAATAAAATGACACAATTAGGATAGAATTGGCAAGGTAGAAGCAAAATCTTTATATGCAGATGAAATGATCACCTACAGAGAAAATACTAAGAAATCTCTAGGAGCCCCTAGAACTTGTATTTGAATTTAACAGGATTATAAAACACAAGGTATATATAAAAATTCAGGTCTGTGTATACTTGCTGTAAATGAAGAATTGGATATTGAAATTTAAAAGTTATGTAGGAGTACAAAGGACCTAGAAAAGTAAAAAGAAAAAAAAAAACAGTGTTGGAAGACATTTAGTACTTAATTTTAAGACTTCCTCTAAAGCTACAGTAATCAAGGAAGTGTTGGTGTAAGGAAAGACATATAGATTATTGCAATAAAACAGAATCTAGAAATAGAACCACACATACATGGTCCACTGAGTTTTGAAAGATTATTTAACATTAGCATTTTATAGAACATAAACTCGATTCAAGAGCCAAGGAAAAGATAGTGTTTTCAGCAAACGGCACTAGAATACCTGGTATCCGTATATAAAAAATTAATCTCAATCCTTTATTTCCATACATAAAAATAACTTGAAGGGATCTATGAACCTAAATATGAAAGCCTAAAAGCATAAAACTATAAGAAGAAATTATAAGGGAAAATTTTTATGAATTTAGGGTAGGTAAGAACTACCTAGGGTACAAAAAACATGATGTATAAAAGAAAAAAATTGATAAATGAGATTCCATCAAAATTTAGAACTTTAAATGACATCATTAAAATGAAAAGTAGTCCTTAAACAGACCATATTTACAATGCATATAACCTATGACCAGAATATATAAAGAACTCTTACAGCTCATTAATAGACAACCCAATTAAAAAGTAGACACAAGATGATAAATAGCCAGTACAGCACAAGGAAAGGTGTGCAACTCTAGAATCAGAAAAATACTAATCAGTACAATAATAAGATTGAATTATACACTCATTAGGGAGATGAAGTTCAAAGTTTTAAAAGCCTTGTCACGACTTTTTCTGTTTGTTGGATTCTCCCCCTTTGCATTTAATTTGTCACACCCAATAGATTCATTCTGCTGGGCTCCCTGGGGTTGTAATCCTCATTGTCTTAGGATATTGTCTAAAATTTTTTGGATTGCTGGTTTGGTATTCATGAAGTTCCTAAGGTCCTCTTTGTCATGAAAGTATCTTATTTCTCCATCAATTTTGAAGAATAGTTTTGCAGGGAACATCAATCTGGGTTGGAGGCTGTTTTCCTTTAGGGCTTGGAATACATCACTCCAAGCTCTTCTTGCCTTGAGGGTTTGCATTGAGAAGTTTGCTATGATTCTGATGGGCTTTCCTTTGTATGTGATTTGTTTCTTTTCTCTCACTGCTTGTAGAATTTTGTTCTTCTATTGGGTTTCTGGAATCCTATTATATGCTTATGTGTAGATTTTTTTTGATCAAGGCTAGCTGAAGTCCTATATGCCTCACTTATCTGTATGTCAAGTTCTTTTCCCCTCCTTGGGAAGTTTTCTGCCATCACTTCTGTGAGGTTTTTTTATGTCATCTGCACTCTCTCCTTTCTTCATTGACTCCAATCAGTCTTGTTATTCTTTGCATCGTCTAGCAGCTGCTGGATTGATTTCTCATGTTCCCTTACAATTTTGAAGCAATTTTTCTTTTCCTGGTCACTAATTGCAATCTTATCTTCTATATCTGAAATTCTATCCTCACATTGATTCATTCTGCTGCGCAGACTTTTGATGGAGTTTTTAATCTCCTGGAAATCTGTTTGCATCTGTTTTATGGATTCCATTTGTTTCCTATGTTGGGATTCCATCATGTTCCTCAGATCCTCTATTTTTTTTAATCTGTGTCCTCTCTAGATTTATGAATCATGTCTTGCACTATGAGCACAATCTTTGCTTTTATCTGAGAAATTATTTCTGATTTCATTTTTCCCAGATCCTCTTTTGTTGCCAGGTCAGAGTCCAGGCGGTTGAGTATCAGATTGTTCCATCTTGTTTCCCTTTGGTGTTGCTGTAGGTGATGTGGAAGTCTGTTTTTGAGGCTTGTTTATGTGTCTTCTCATTTCCACGGGGGGGGGGGTGCTTCTGGCACCCATGTGGTTCACCTTCTCTGCCCTAGGAGTGTGGAATGGCTGTGGGGGAGCCTTTTCCTGGGCGCTGGGACTTGCTCACCTTCTCTGCCCTAGGAGCGTGGAATGGCGGCAGGGGAGCCTCCTTCTGGGCGCTGGAACTGGTTCACCTTTTCTGCCCTAGGAGCGTGGAATGGCAGTAGGGGAGCCTCCTCCCAGGTGCTTCAACAAACTATTTGAACTTCCTATTTCTTAGGTTCTTCTTTTAGCTTTGTTTATGCATGAGAATCTTCCTGTGGGAAATGAATGCAATTCTTTCTCCTTACTCTGCATAGAAGTGGTTGGCTGTCACAGAATAGCAGTGGTTTAGCTCAGGACCCAGAGCTGAAAGACAAGGAACTCATGCACCCCTTTCCACTCTAATCAATAAACAATGGTTGAATATGCATTGCTCTCAAACATTTCCCTTTCAGTTTTGGAGAAGCTGAAATTATACCTCCGAAAAATAGGTTTAATATCATATCCATTTAGCTTTTCATTTGGATGCTGTGGTCATTTTTTGAAGGAGTAAGAATTGAAATAAACCACATGTCATCAGTACTATGGCAATGGAAAAAAATTTATCCAGGTGAACAACAAAGGCAGACTGACAACAAAGAAATAGACTAACTAGTTAGCATTTATTTCAATTTCTGATTGTGCAGGTGACATACAGAAAGACAGTGGATGTTTGTGTGTAGTCTTGTACCCTGCAATCACACCAAACTGCTTCTGACAGCATCTTGCTTCGCACCGTTGGCTCTAAGGTTCATCTCTGTCCTGATTTGGTCCCGGGGATGGAACCGAGGGCCTCGAGCCAGCCAGGCACATGCTCTACCCGAGCGACACCCCAACCCTTGAAGTTTTAAATCTTCTTTCAAACACCTTCTTCTCTTTGCCCTACTGCAGCGGTGACAACCCAACCGAAAAGCTGAGGGGCTGGGAGCCGGCATCTGCACTGAACTGGCAGAAGGAACTGGTGATGCTCACTGAGCTCAGATGTTTTTGTTACTGGGGATCAAACTCAGGACCTTGCAGTAGTGAGGCAGGTGGAGGAACCACTGAGCTAAATCCCTGGCCCTCAGTTTTGTTTCTATGGAAGTGCTTTATAAAAGTGAGAACATCTTTCTTTTAAATACTATAGAGTTCTAGTCACGAATTGTTAGTTTATCAAAATCTCTGGGACCTGAGGCCAGGCAGTCCTCAGACATGGCTCCAAGAAAAGCAGAACCCATGAAACCCTACGTGTAGCAAGCTGCACTAGGCCAGACTAAACTCCACTGTGAGACTGCTGATGAGGAGCTGTAGGCCGTGAGAAATACCTCCGCAGGCGCACCCACCAACACACTCACTCACAACATGCAAGGGCTCAGACTCCACAGTGAGAACATAATTTAAACACGAACAAGACTGCACAGACGCTTCACCAAGATACACAGCTAGCAGATGAGCCGGAGACACCCACCACAGGGCCATGGCCATCCAGGCCACGACGAGCAGCACTGAACACTGGAAGGGCCACGGGGGAAGGCGGCCGGCACTGGAGACCACAGCTGTGCCTCAAACTCGCTATACAGACACGCTCCCAAGGGGTGGCGCTTTCATGCTGCAATTTGAGACAAAGGAGCACTCTCCAGTCTATGGGATGTGACTCCCAGTCAACAAAACACCTAACAGCTCAACGCGTGCACCTGTGAGTGCTCGCTACCTGCTTCTTCTATAGAGCACCCTAGTATTTCAGCTTTATTTTCTCCTAACGCAGGGGCCAGCAGGCTTCCTATACAGGTGCAGAGAGTGAACTCCCAGTTGCACAACTGAATCCCTTCCACAGAGCAGGCCAGCTGCAGAAACAGGCATTCCCACCCAGTGTGTGGCAGTGACAGGGGCCTGGTCCGGCCCCAGGCCAGAGTCTGCTGGCTGCACCAGGGCTGGGGCAGCAGCAGGCAGCCAGGCCAGGACTCTTCACGGCTCTCCCCGGCTGCAGGGCTTCGACACAGGGAGCTCCCGCTGCTTCAAGCACTGGTCCAAGGCAGTCTTAGGGGACACGTTTCCTGCACACACCACAGGCCCTGTACTGCTCAGCGGGCAGAGCCTGAGACCACGCAGCAGGGCTGGGTAGGGCCGAGGTCCTGCCCAACAGTCCCTTCCCACGAGAGCACCGAGCCCCGGAAGCATGTGCCCTGCCCACGGGGAAGGCAAGCACCTGCGTCCCAGGGCCACCACCCTCCGCAGCAGCGGCAGGTGACGAGGGACACCGTGGGCATGCATGGAGCCTGCCTAGGCCTCCAGCTCATCCAACGGCCAGACACTGGGGTGCAGGGCCAGGATCGGGACCCCAAGCCGCCACACACCTGCACGATACCCACAGCAGGCTCAAAGGAATACACTTTATTCATCTACCTCAAACACTAGACGCTAAAATTCAGCTGGACTGACTGTAACACCTATTTACAGAGTGCTGCCTGAGGCCGGCTGGGGCACACCTGCCCTTCCCCGGCCACCCATGGCACCGTCCTCCAAGTGGCTGCGGCCACCTCCTGCCTGCAGCACGGCATGGGCAAGGACAGCCTCGGATGGCACTGAGCCTCAGCAGGCCCGAGGCCTCAGTACTTCTTCAGGCTGCAGGCCAGGCTGCCAGGGAGCCGGATGCCCTGCAGGGGCGGTGAGTTCCAGACAGCCGAGCTGGTGCGCTTGTGGTAGCGGGGCTTGCTTTTCTTGAAGATGTCCTCCAGGTCCAGGGGGGCGATGGTCCCGAAGAGCTCGGCGAGGCTCGGGGGGTGGTAGTACTGGTGGACAATGGCCTGGCTGAGCTGGGTGCCTGGAGGGCAGGGGACGGGGGGCTGTCACTGCTCTGCACCCAGAGCCACCGCCTCCTGCTTACCAAGCTCCCCAGAGCTCAGGGAGCCAGCGCTGAGCCTAGGCCTCCCTAGTCACAAGGCCCTGCTGGCTGTTCACATGAAGGAGATGGAGACACCCTCTGTTGCAGGGCTCAGAGCCGGAGGTCAGCTGCGAACTGTCCTCCAAGGAATGCCAACCCGTGGTGTGCTGGGCCTTCCCAGCACCTGCCAGGCAGTTGGTGGTGCTGGCCCTGGCTTTTCTGAGCTCTGCCTACTCCCGCCCCCACCCAGCTCCCTGCTGCCTGGTGAGAAAGACAACAGGAGCAGCAACAGCAGGAGCAGGTATTGCCTGGCTGCAACGGAGCCTACTCCTTTCCAGGTCTGGCCCCCGGCTGAGCAGAGTGCCTGACCTGCCCTGCAGGCTCACCAGTGATGGCCTGAGCTGCCAACCCCTGGCAAAGCAGTCTGCACAGCCACTGGCAGGGCCTGGGAGGGTGACACGGCAGGGACTCCGTGTCCCCAGGGCTGCTCACCTCGGGCCCAGGCCGGGATGGGCTTGCGGGGCTGGGCCTCATCATCGGTGGAGTCATCGCTGTTCAGGTCCATCCCGTAGTTACAGTAGTTGTCTGGGTTGATCTTGGGGGGGCGCCTGTGCCCTTGAGGGGTCATCTGATAGGAGGTACAGGCTGGGGACTGGGAGAAACAGGTGCATTGTCAGCTCCCTTCCTCTGCAGCACCACGTGGGGGTGCCAGGCACTTCCCGAGAAAACCACAAGGTGCTGAGGTCACTTTTGGACTTTAAAATGTCACAGACTACACTGCTCTTGCCGTGGCTCCCAGGGCCATGCCACTCAGGGGTTCAGCAGCACTGTAGGGAAACGGCTTCGAATGTCCCACCAGGCACTGTTACCCGGCAGAGCAGCCTCCTGGGACACAGCCCCACAGTTGGCAGTTATACTTGGAGACAGGCGTCCAGCACGCACTACAGTGAACAACCGACTGCCCAGCGGTGCAGCCTGCACCCTGGCATGGGGAGCGCGTGCACTTGTGCCAACAGTGGCTACAGACGTAGGAATCCAGGGTGCACCCCGAGCTCAGGTGTTCTCTTGAGCACACCCTTTTAACAATTCACACATGGGACCGGGGATTTAGCTCAGTGGTTTCGCCGCCTGCTGTGCGAGCTCAAGGACCCGAGTTCGATCCCCAGTACCAAAAAAACAAAAAAAAAACCAAAACAACAACAATTCACACATCTTAAAGTTTAGTGGTTTCAGGGGCCGGGCATTTAGCTAAGTGGTTCCGCTGCCTGCCTCGAAAGCACAAGGTCCTGAGTTTGATCCCCGGTGGCAAAAAAAAAAGTTTAGTGGTTTCCTAATAAATTCTACTTTTAGAAAATGAAAATAGATGTGAGGAGGGAGCTGCCAGGCTCCTTCTCAAGATCTCTCTCTCTCTCTCTCTCTCTCTCACACACACACACACACACCCCACCCAGCACCCTCACCTGTACCTCCACCGTCACATTCAGGGCTTTGCTAGCTGCTGCTGCCTCCCTGGCTTTCTGCTCCTGCTCCTCCTGTAGCCGCTGCTCAGCCAGGCGCTGCTGCTCCTCCTGGGCCTCAGGTGGCAATGGGCACTGTGAGCCTCCCCTTGGCCCCACCCCCGAGGGCAAGGCGGGCTGGCCAGCGGTTCCTCGGCTCCCTGCTCCCAGCCAGGCGAAGCCCTACCTTCTTCTCCAGTTCCCGGTGCAGCTGCAGGGCCTTCTCCCGCTCCTGCAGCTCCCTGAGGACCCGGCAAGAGCCTGTCAGGGCAGCAGAAGACCCCTGGGCCCGTCCCCACCCCTGCTGGGGAAGCCCGGCCCAAGGGCATGACAGGACACCAGCTTAGGGCCCGCCCCGCACATGTGCCCTGAGGCTGCAGGCAGGGCTGGACTGGGCTCTGCAGTCCACACCTCCCAGGTCTCGGGCCTCCTCCGTGCCACCTTCATCCTGTCCTGTTACTGAACCACAGGGACCCCGCGCCCCTCGCCACTCTGAGCCTGAGGCCAGATGCCAGCCCCTCCCCAGGCTGTGGGGCTGCGGGAGGCCTCAGGGCTGCCCTGTCCTGTACCACGATCCCCACCCATGCAGAGACCCGAGGAGTGGGCACACCTGCTGGGCCCCACCTCCCGGCACCAGTGTGCACTCTGCCCGGGGTCACCAGCTGCGAGCCCAGGAAAAGCTGGCAGCCTCCACAGTGGCTGGGAGCCACCCTGCCCCACATGGTGGGCAGGGCCGGGCAGGGGCCTCACCTGTCAGCCTGGAGCCGCTCCTGCTCCCGCCGCCGCTCCTGCTCCTGCTGCTCCGCCAGGCGCCGAGCCTCAGCTGCCTTGCGAAGCCGCTCCTGCTCCTCCTCCTTCCTCTTCTGCAGCAGCTCCTGGTGGCGTCGCTCTTCCTCCTCCTGGGACGGCACAAGGGCCAGCGTCAGGCAGGGTGGGGATCATGGGCCAGCACTGCACACAGCCGAGGGACTGAGCTGCCACTGCCCAGGCGGCTCCACAGCCAGCAGCAACGGTGCCTGTGACATGGCACAAGCCGCTCCAACAGGGGGCGCAGCTTCCTCACTCACAGGGGCCTGATCCTCAGGGAGTCTCAGGTGTGTTCACACCGCACACAGAGCAGTGCCAGCCCCAAAGCAAACCACAAATCTTTGAGCCGCAAGAGAACTTCCTGCAAAGCCAACCAGCACAGCGTGCTCCCTGGAGGGGAGGACACGCACCTCCTCTGGCCAGGGCCCACGGGGGATTCGCAGAGCCTGCTCGCTGAGGACATGGAAACAGAGGTTAAGTAACCAGCCTGAGAGCACACAGCTCCTGAATGGCAGGGCACAGACAGGAAGTCTGGCTCCAGATGTACACCAGCCTGACCCTCAAACTGTTGCCTACACAGAAGAGGGGTGGGCCCGAAGCGAGGAGGCCCAGCAGGACCAAGCACAGCGGGCCACAGCCACAAGCCCTCCAGCCGCAGCGCCCACCCCGGCCCACGCACCTGCCGCAGCCTCCGGAGCCCACGCGCCTCCTCCTCCTGCCTCCTGCGTGCCTCCGCCTCCTGCCTCCTGCGTGCCTCGGCCTTTTGCTTGGCCTTCTCCTCTGCCTGCCGCTCCTCCTTGGCCTGCAGGGCCCACATGTGCCCGCTGGAGCAGCCTCACTCCACCCCGCAAGCACCACGCCATCCTGGCCATGCTGGCCCGGGCCGCCCGCCTGCCCAGAGCCGCAGGGTCCCAGGCCGACCCCCAGGGCACAGCGGGGCCACAGCCTCAGCCCCTGCGCCCGGCACCCACCAGCCCGGATCACACCTTCTCTGTCTTCTCCTCCAGCTGCGCCAGTCTCTGCTCCATCTGCTTCTTCTTCTCCTCCTTCAGCTGCTCCACCCGCTCCCGCGCCTGCAGCACCTTGCGGTGGCGCTCCTCCCGCTTCCTGCAGGGCATGGCCGTCAGGGCCAGGGCGCCCGCCAGGCGGGGTAGGGGCTGGGGCAGGGCACTCACAGCTTCTCCTCCTCGCGTCGCCTCCGCCTCTCCTCCTCCACCTTCTGTCTGCGCAGCTGCTCAGCCTCCTCCTTCCGCCGCAGGCTCTCCAGGCGCTGCCTCTCCTTCTCCTGGGATGGGGGGGGGGCGGGGGACAAACCCTGACCTCCAGGCCAGTGGCAGGTACTCGAGCTCCACGCTCAGGGCAGGGACGACCCAAACCCGAGGGTTGGCTCCCGGCAGGATGCACAGCCCAGGGCCAGAGGCTCAAGCTGCCAACCAAAGCAGGCCCAAACCAGCGCGCACAGTGTGGCCGCATCAGCAGTGCGCCAAGAGCAGTGAGCAGTGCAGTGGGGCTGAGGGGCGGGGCTGCAGCTGTGCTGCCCACACAATTGTGCTTCACCACCCGCATGCTGCCTGCCCGTGTCGCCTGCTCCTCCATGTGCCTCAGCTGTTTCGCAACAGTTGAAAGAAAGAAAACACCGCCGGATGCTGAAGAAGGGTATACAGGCTGGGAGACAGATGAAGGACTGTGGTCTTTCCTTGTTTTCCACACTGCCTGTGACACGGCCACAATAAACGCAAGGCAACGTGTGTGTGGCACAGTGGAGCTGCCCGTCCCTCTGCAGAGCACGGCCCAAGCGGCAGCAGCAGCGACAGGCGGCCAGGCCCCAAGCCCTCCCCAGCCAAGGAGACGGGCGCGCTCGGCAATCCTCCAGAACAGCTGCATGCTGCTCCTCTCTGCTCTCCTCTCCTGCTCCTTTCCTCTGGTCAGGAGCTTTGGACATGCGCAGCAAAGCACAGGACAGAGCCAGGTAACTAACACCCCATCTCCCCAGTGGGAGGCCAGAGAAAGAGGAGCCCCAGGGAACGGAAAGCCCTGGGGTGGTCACAAGAGCCTGCCAGGGTTCCGCACGAGTTCCACAGGCCGCCTTCAGGCCCACCTGGCCGCTGGTGGCACCCACAGGGACAGAGCCTCATGCCCTGCCAAGGGACCGACCCTGGGGCCACAGACAGCAGGGGAACCTGCAGCCTCGCCAAGTGGATGGGGAGCACACCGACCCTCAGCTAGACAACGCCAGGCCAGTCTCAGCACAGCTGCTGTAGCGGCATCATGCAGGAGTCCCCAATCACTGAGTCTCCAAAGAACCGAAAACCCCAACTTGCAAGGGAAGACAATCAACAGAGTGAGGGCGGCTGTTGCTAGAATTATCTGGGACTTCAGAGCAGCTATTATGGAAAAGCTCCAATGAGTCCTCACGTATATGCCAGAGACACTTGGAAACACGGGGAACTCTCAGCAAAGGAACAGACATAGAGAACCAGACAGGAACCTTAGAAAAAACAAATGTTACGACTCAACGGATAGGCACAGGAGCACAATGGAAAAGACCATGAACGTAGTCACCACGAAGATCAATGAGTGAGCTCAGCACGGAGAAGAAACTGCTAAGGAAGAATCAACAGCTGGGATCTCATCTTATTAAAAAGCTTCTGCACTGCAAGAGAAACCACCAACAGAGCTAAGAGACAACCTACAATCTGGGAAAAAATCTTTAGCAGCTGTACCTCAGACAAAGGTCTACTATCTAGAATATATGAAGAACTCAAAAAAAATCAGATCCCCCAAATTCAAAGACCCAATTCAAAAATGGGCATCTGAAATGAACAGACAATTCTCAGACAAAGAAGTAAAAGCAGCAAATAAACATATGAAAAAATGTTCAGCATCACTGGTCATTCAAGAGATGCAGATGAAAACATTGAGATTCCACCTCATCCCACAAAGAATGGCTGCTATCAAGACATCAAGTTATCAGCGTCTCTGGGATCAGGGCGACAACACCAAAAGGTCTCTGCTCTTCCACTGGCGCCTCGAAAGGAGAGGAAGAAGATGCTTAGATAGTCGAGGACAAGATGGCTGAGAATGCCAAATTCAGGGACAGACACAACCGGAGGGGAGTCCCAAGAAATCGACACTGAAAACGCAACACAAAGGGGAAACGCCAGCAGCAGCCAGAATGAAGGCTGCCTTCTGTACAGGGGACGACACTCAGAATGGATGAAGACGTCTCCCCAGCAGGAAACTGCACTGTGCCGAAAGAGAAACTTCACCTGGCAGTTTTCCTCCAGAAGAAAGGAGGAGGCAGCACTCTCAGGTGAAGGAAACTAGAGAACCCTCCACCTGGAGCAGAAGTCCTTTGGTGGCGGAGGAGGGCACCAGAGGCGACAGACAGTAGACAGTGGATGAACAGAGTTTCCACTTTAGTTCCCAAAGTGCCCACGCTGTGTGTTACTGGGGCAGCCAGACTGGTGCCATCTGTCAGGTGACCGCATGCACACACGTGAGGAAGGCACAGGGAACCGGTGGCACTGCCCACTTAGCCCCCCACGCTGTCTGCCTGGCCCTGCTGAGACTCACGAGCCCCAGGAGCCGAGACTAGGGACAGCTGCTGAGCTGGGAGAGAACCCGGGGCCCGTGGCCTGGTGGGCAGCCAGTCACACCCTTGGGTGCCTCAGTGGTGCCCACACCCCACAAGCTCCTGGCCGAGACGCTAGTGCTCCTAGGGCCACAGCAAGTGCAGGGAGGGAGGGCTCTACTCACAACGAAGCTGCACTGCGGAGGGAGCAGAAGCCACGTGTCAGTGCCAGGCAGGGCGCCCCAGCCCACCCCCCCGGAAGGCGTGGACCAGGCCCGCCGCAGCCATGAGGACCCGGGGCACCCTCACCTTGGGGTCCACGCGCAGCGGGGTGTTGCGCTTGATGAAGGATGTCATGCCGGCGCGGCGGGGGGCGGAGCCGGGCGCCATGAGCATCTGGTTCCGCTGCACGGTGTGCAGGAAGGTCCGCAGCGGCCGCACCACCTGTGCAGAGCGAGGGCCGGTCAGCGCGGGAGAGAGCCAGGTGTGGGCGGGGCCGGCAGCTGGGGGCGGCTGCTCGCCTTGCTGCCCGGGCCGGGCGGGGAGGGCGTCTTGCTCCTGGGGGGCTGCAGGTCCTCGTCCACCAGCGAAGGCTCCTCCTCCAGATCACTCATTGCCCGCTTGTAGCTGCGCTTCCTCCTGTCCAGCCGGGCAGGGTCAGGGCGGCCGGGGCCTCCCAGGGCCGCCGTGCCCAACAAGAGGTCACCCGAGACGGGAAGGGACTGAACCGCTGGGCCCCTCGCGGGCCCCTGCTGCCCACTCAGAGGGAGGGAAGCGACCAGGTCACGGAGCCAGGGCTCAGAGGGACAGGGCTGGAGACTGGTCATGCGACCCCCACACATCCCCCTCCCGGGCTTGGGGTGGGAGCACACCTGACGCTCTGGGGCTGCTCTCGGCGTCCATCGGCGTTGTTGGCTGCGACCCCTGTGACAACAGCAACCCAGGTGGGGAGCGGGCCCCAGGCAGAGCCGTGCGGAGGGCTGCAGACTGCGTGGCAGTGGCCATGACGCGACGAGCCCTCGCCGCACACCCTCCCGCCGGTGCGGCACACACAGACGCCCCCACAGCTGCAAACCACCCACGCCAGCCCTGCTGGGCCGCTGAGCGAGGTGCAGGCAGAGGTGCGGCCAGGCAGCCAAGGTCCCAGCCCACTGCAGAGGCCGAGTGGCCCGGCAGCAGCTCCCAGGGCAGCAGCGCGAGAGCCCACAGCACCCCGCCTACCCTGGACAGTGCAGGCCAGCAAGGAGCGGGGCAGGGGCTGCGGGCCGGGAGGCACCCAAGTCAGGCCCTGCTGCAGACCCAGGCCCGAGGTTCCACTCCTCCCTGGGCTGTCGCCCGGAACAGGCAGACCAGGCCAAGAACCACAGCTGGCCACACACGCAGGGCGGGAGACTCACCCTGCTGCTGCCCTTCAGGGGCCATCTCCCGGCCACCAGGGGCTGGCTGGGAGTTGGGCGTGCGGACAGCGGTGTCGGTAGCACCGCGGGCCAGCAAGGTGTTCTGGCCGCTCCCAGGGTCCTGTGGGAGGAGCGGAGGCATGGGCACTGTGCGGGCCGGGCAGGCCTGGCTGGGGTGCACCGCAGGAGCTCCTGCCACCTTACCTCAGGCTCAGCCACTGCCACCATGGGCTCAGCCTTCCCGCCGGGCTCCTCCTGCCTGGGGCTGAAAGCACAGCGGCCACTGTGGGACCCCAGCCCTGGCAGGGGACAGGGCCCTCGCAGCTCAGACATCCTGCACACGGAGAAGGCTGCTTCCTCTCCGAGCTCCCATGCAGAGGGCCCAGGGGCACCCTCGGGGGAGGGGGGGCAGTGAGTCCTGGCCGCTCCCCTGCACCCTGCTGTGATGCACCTGCTGCCACCGGGCCAAGCCTTGGGCCCACAGCCCGTGAACTGGCCCGTCTCCTCTTGTGCACTGACTTGTCCCGGTGTTTGGTGCAGAAACACTGAGTTGCCCAACAGGGCCCCACCCAGAAGCCCGGTCACCCACATGCCCATCCCAGAGCCACAGCAAGGAGGAGGCGACTAGCTCAGCGATGGCAGGACGTGGCCTCCAGAAAAGAGCCAGGGTCCAGGCCCAGCAGAGAGCACCCCAGCCCCAGGCCACCCAGATGTGCAGGGGCCCTTCAAGGCCACTCAGCCTCATCCACACATGCCCCAGAGCCCACCCTGGGGTGCGGCATGGCACCCTCAATGCCTGCTGCCTGGCAGGACAGGGCAGGTGGAGGGCAAGGCTGCCAGGGTACCAAGGGCATCCAGGAGAGGCGGGAAATGCTTCTGCCTGATGCCCATCCCATCCCCGCCCCACTGTGCCCCGCCTGGCCTGGGATGGGAGGCCCCAAGCCCTGGGACTGAACTCACCCGACTCTCTGCGGCACCTCAACATTCAGGAGCCTCTCCAGGTAACTGTGACCTGCGGGAAACGGGACAGAAGATGCCATCAGCAACTGGCCAGGACCAGGACCCCCCCCCAGCGGGCCCAGGAAACCAGCTTCTGTGGGGACAGACAGAAGCCTGACCCTCGGCCCATCCCAGCAGCCTCCATGACCCTGAGCTGCAGGCCCGGGCCACAGGAAAGCGGGGCTCGGCGGGGCACTGCTCCTCGCAGATCGCCTCTCACACCACTGTGGCCCCTGAGGTCCCCAGGGCCGAGGTTTGACAGGGCAGGGCCTTGCCCCGGGCGGGAGACCAAGGGGACCCGGGGTCCCACACCCCACTTCTTCTCTTCCTCACTCCAGCACCCACTCTCACCCTGAGGTGCTGCCCACCAAGGGCCTCAGGGCAATGGACTGACACCTCTAGAACCCAGAGCCAAAGAACCTCTCCTCCCATGAAGGCGCCCAGCTGCAATCTTGTATCGCCACAGAAAACTACCACATGCTCCATCTCGGGTCTTCGGGCTGGGCGTGGTGGGCACGCCTGTACTCCCAGCACTCAAGGATCTCTGAGTTCAAGGCCAGCCGGGCCTACATACTAAGCTGAAGGCCAGTTTGAACTACACAGTGAGACCCGGTTTCAAAAAAAAAATAGGGTATCCAAAGAAGTTCTTAAACATGAATGAAGGGCCAGGGATTTAGCTCAGTCCATGCGACCGCCTGCCTCACAGAGGCAAGGTCCTGAGTTCGATTCCTAGTACCAAAAAAAAAAAAATGAAGTGAGTCTGTCAATTAAAACGACATATTTTTTGAGAATAAAAAAAAAATTGAGCCAGAAAAAGCCACAAGTAGAATTTTGGAAAACACATCCTCATCAGAGAAGCTTCACCTCCCATCCTGCAGATGTCTCGCTGGCAACAAAGAGCAGCTGCGCCACAGTGTGGCACGGAAGCGGGCATGAGCCAGTGCCATGTGGGCCAGAGCCACACAGCACAAGGCCTGGGAAGGAACCACCCACCCTCACTCTTCAGGTCCCAGGCACAGCTCGGGGTGGAGTGCAGAGGCCAGGAGTCTCTGGAGCCCACCATCCTGGACACGGAGCTGAGTGAGGCTCTCCCCTGGCGTGTCTACCTGCCACACGAAGGTCCTTCGGTTTTTGTTTCAAGAAATCTCACAGGGCCAGGGATGCAGCTCAGTGGTGCCACCACCTGCCTCGCAAGCGGAGGGTAGAGTTTGATCCCCGGTACCAAAGAGAAATCTCACGGCGCCAGGCAAACGCCAGCCACTGTTCGCCACACTAATGTAAGCCTGGCCCGCCTGCCTCCTAACAACGCCAGGCCCTCATCCCCGCGGGCCCACGCTCCTCACGTGGCACGTGAGCTGACACCCTGTCCCCTGAGCTTTGTGCTTTTCCTGCACCAGGGACACCTGGCCCACACTTGAACTGCTCATCTATGCACCTCATAACATTGCTCCCTGGCCACCGGTCCCTGGGGCAGAGCCCTGCCCAGGACAGAGCAGCCAGGACCAAGCTGACACCCGGGCGAGCCAGGTGACGTCAGAGCAGGAGCCCAGGCAGAGCAGACAGTGCTCCACCCAGGCCGAAGCTCGGCTCTGCTATCTGCCCACTGCCCCTGCCGGCGGGGAGCCCCATCTCCAGACCAGGCCGGCCTCCCTATCCGGACGCTGCACACGACTCGGGAAGGCCAAGTTGGGCTCCACAGGCCAGGGACGAGGACAACGCTGGCTTCTCCAGCCGCAAGCAGCCGTGAGCCAGGGAAGGCGGGCAAAGTGCCAGCCTCTACCTCCTCATCAGCTGGTCAGTGTGGCAGCCACAGGCTCCACATGGCTGCAGACAGCTCCTCCGTCACACTGGTCACATCGGAGGACAGTGCAGTCAGACACAGCTGCATTTGGGCAGCAGCTGGGAAGTGCTGCCCTTGCCTAAGCTGAGGGGAGCCCCTTGCTGGCCCAGGCCAGCCTCACTCACAGATGATGCGGGCGGAGGTGGCGGGCTCTGGGGCCGTGCTCTGGGCAATGCTCCTGCTCAACCTGCGGTGGGTGCCTTCCTGCTGGGCCACCAGGGTGTACTCCTGGGCCAGCGCGTCCTGGGGGCCCGGGGCGATCAGGCTTCGACGCACAGGCTGGGAGCCTGCGGCTGTGGAGCTGCCGTTGGGCTGGATGGGAGCCAGCACCCGCCCCCGCCACGGGGAGTCTGGGCAGTGGGGTGAGTCCTGCGGGCTGGGGCCCCCGGCCCTCGCGATCCTGAGCTTGCAGGCGGAGCGCCCCGTGCCGGCGCCTCGGCTCCGGGGGTCCTGCGGGGTGGTCACCAGGGTGCTCACAGTGACGGACTCCAGGCTCCCGGCCCCTGACTTCGCCGGCGTCGAGTCCTCAGCCAGGGCCGGGGGCGCGGCCTGCAGGGGGCTGGGGGTGGCCCTGAGCTGGGCAAGCCGCTGCTCAGCGCTGTGGCGCTCGGCAGTGCCAATCTCCACCACGGGCACCTGGCCCCGGTCCACGGGGGACCCCAGGGTGCGCTCGAGGGCGGCTGACGCCCTGGCGGCTGCAGCAGCAGCGGCAGCGGCACGGGTCATCCTCCGAAGCAGTACGGGGGAGCCCTGGTCCCCGACCACCGTGGCCAGCTTCTCCACCTTGTCCTTGCCTCGCAGGTGCCGGGAGCTCAGCCGGCCGCTCCGGATCTTCCTGTGGGAAGACCTGCAAGGCAATCAGAGGCTGGGAGCCTGACGGGGAGGGAGCGCCCCGAAATCGAGCTGGGGCACAGGGAGCCCCTAGCCCGCTGAGTGTGAATCAGAAGGCTCAGAGGCAAAGGATCCGGGCCCGGCTGCTTGGCACAAGCAGCGCCACCTCCTGCCTGGAGACCACTCGGAGCCTTGGTCTCCCTGGCCAACGCCGGGCCGGAGTGCCACGTGGACTCCCGCGCCCGACAGGCCCGAGCACTAGGCGGCGTCTGCCTCACTTTGCAGCATGAAGAAACAGGCTCACAGTGGGGGACCTGAACCCAGACCTGACTCCAGAGCTGGCTCCAGAGCTCTCCGCCGCCACTGATCCAGGGGCTCACGGCACCCAGCACAAGAGGGGCACGGGTCACACCCCGCTGCTGACCGGCAGGCTTCCCCCTCCTCCCCCAGGCGCAGGCCGGACACCAACACGCACACACTGAAAGCTGCAATCCTGGACTCCCTGCACAGACTCCTGCCCGGCTGCCCTCCCACAGCCCACCTTTTCCGGATGGGGTCCCTGTTCTCATCCTGAACGTAAGAAACCCGTCTCTTCCTCCGGCGATTCTTCTGAGAAGGAGTTTTGGGCATGAGCTCGGGCTCTTTGCTGAACTCTCTGTTGGGTACGAGAAGGACCACTCACGAGGCTCCGGGGACCACCAGCCCGCTCCCGCCAGCCTGCCCTCCTCCAAGCTCGCCGCAGTGACCAGGTGCCGGCCACCTGCCCGTACACGCAGCTTCCTCCTGGAGACAGCCTCGGGGAGCCAGGCAAGGCCTCCACCTCCCTCCCCGCCCTGACAGGGCACTCGGGAAGGAGCCCCCCCGCCCCGCCTTCACCTGGTGAACATGCGCTCAGCCTCCTCCTGGATCTCCTTGAGCCACACCAAGTCCTTGTCCATGTTGTACACAAAGTCCATGAGCTTCTGGTCACAGAGGTCCAGCAGGTGAATGGGCCCTGGGGCTGCCGTCCCCATGGTGGCTCTGTCTAACGATGGCATGGACAAGAGGCACAGGGCTCAGGGTTGGGTAGCAGGACCTTCTCCAGAGGAAGAGCTGCCAGGCCACAGCCCCATCCCCATCCCCATCCCCATCCCCCCACCACTGCCAAACACCCAGGGCCTGAACCAGGGCCCTCGCCAGCGACAGACCCCCAAGCCCTGACCCTGCAGCCTCTCGTCCACAGGAAGGAAGGGCCTTGACTCACACCATCAAAGCCCAAGAGGCACACTGACACTGACCTGACAGATGGACTCTTTGGGCCAGGCATAGCCACTGCCTTCCTGGGATGGGGAGAAACAGCTCCCGCCCTGCACTCGTGGGCAGTAAGGAACGATACAGCCACCCTGTGCTACACGCATGGGAGCCCAGACACAAGCACATCACACACTGGACCCTAACACCTCCTTAAGAATCAGTGAATAGGAGGGCATCTGCGTACCACAGGAGAACGTAAGAAAAAAGGGGGCCAGAGACGAACTCTCCAAAGCACCCCACAACCCTTGGAGGAGGGTGTGGGAGAGTAGATAAGCAATGTCTCACTTTTAGGAAAATCTGTCTGCCGTTACTGGGTAAGGAAAAATGCAGAGCAACAGCTCAGTCTTTCTCAAAACCCTGGGAGCCTGGGCACCTTCCTTAAGAGCTGGTGATAAACATCTCGAGAGCCCCAGGTGGGAAGTTTTCTTTGTCATGCCCGGGGCTCAGCAAGGGTCCGACCCGGTGTGTGAATGAGCGTGAGTGGCTGGTGGCTGTCACCCATAAGACTGCACACCTCGAGGAGAACACGAGCCACCTCCCGGGCCCACACTTCCACAGCCCAGGAGAACTGCTCCCAGCTCGGCCTGCCCCCAGGATGCCAGGGCCTGGACAGGGAGGCTGACTGCTGACCCTGATCCTTTTGCAGCTTGACACCAAGTCAGGCTGGGGCCTCAGGGGACTCTGTGGGCCTGACTTCCAGGTACACTGTCCTCATTTTCAGACCAGCTTTGCCCTCCTTCTGGAACACTCTGTCTCCTATTTTGTGTGGCTTCAACACTTGGCCCTCAGATCCTCGGGGAACCCTGACCACCAATCTAAAGTAGCCCCTGTAAGAGGTAAAAAATATTTTTAATTGGTCCATATTTCATGAACCGCTCTAATAAGCCCTTATTCTTACACAGCTTGGTCAATTAGTGGACAAGGACACCCAGGCTGTATAAAGACTCACTCCAGAGGTAAGGTTTTGGGGTAAGAAGGAAGCTGCTACAAGTCCCCAATCCCAATAGGCTAGAAACAACAACAAAGAAAAAGATGGGGAAGAGGGGATAGGAAGGGAGAACAGGTGTGGATGAAAGACAGCTTGGGATAGACTGTGAACCCCAGGCCCCAGGCCATGGGAGTGGGAATAGAAACACACAGCTTCTCAGCTGGAGGGCGCCCGTCTCCGTAGACGCCACTCCTACAAGATTATTACATTAAAAGCCTGGCTTTCGTGGCCTCTGGAGTCCTGTTCCCTTTTTTTGGGGGGGGGGGGGCTGGACAAATGAGATCATTTCTTACACCCTGGCTGTAATCTCACCCGTCAACCTCAGTTCTCTGCAGAGCACTTGAGAGATGGGCTATCAGGTTGTGGCCAGTCTCTGCCACACCAAGGCCAGTCCTTGCCTGCCCCGCTCCTCACTGACAGCCCAGAGCCCTGCACTGGCCCAGCCCTGGCTGAGGGAACTGACCCACCCTTCAGGTGGCCCCAGGCAGCTCTCCACAGTCGCCAACACAGACACCAAAACAACTCTTGGCGCACAGGTTAGGGCAGGCCGACACACCCACCATCCCTCATGCCAAAGCGGCAGGATCAGGGCAGGGCTTCAGCTCTGCAGCCTGCTGCTCACTGCCACCGAGCCATCCCCAAGTACTGCACCTAGACCTCAGCCCAGCACACTGTGCGACCGCAGTTCAAGGCCAACAAAGAGAAAATTGGGGAAGTCAAAGGCTTGCAGAGGGGCTGAAGAGGGCAGCAATGCCCGGGTAACTTTTTAATGTCTGATCAAATTGGTGAAGTGGATGAGCACTTCGGTCACAAATTCCAAACAAGCACTTGGACTTCTTCCATAAGGAAGAGTTTAAGAGACCTTAGCCTGGCCATTGAAAAAAGGGTCGCCAAAAAGACAAAGAAAAAAAGATCGCCATGAATTAGAACGGTGTGTGTGTGTGTGTGGTGATCCAGAGTGAGGCTCCGGGGATGCTAAGTGTGGTGGCCCACGCCTGTAACCTCAGTACTCAGAAGGCTGAGACAGGAGTATCGCCAGGAGGTCAAAGCCAGCCCGGGCTACACAGCCAGACGTGTCTCCAAAAAAAACAGCAGAGGAGGAGTAAAGACCGGGTCTTCAGGCCTGAAGAACAGTGCTGCCCGCGCACCGGGCCCTGACGTCCCGGAGGAGGGGGCTCGTCTCCCCTGCAGACCTCGGCCACGGCCTGCTCGGTCAGGGCCCGCGCCCTCCCGCGCCGGCGGTCTCGGGCTGCAGGAGTCCCGCATCGCCCACGCTGCTCACAACCCCGGGACAGCGGCCGAGGACACCGAGGCGAGAGGGCGGGCGCCCGGGCTCCGGCCCGAGCCGGGCCGGGGTTCAAAGCTTTCACCCAGCCGGGAGCCTCGGCCCGGGCGGTTTAACACGCGGGGCGGGCGGGCCCAGAGCGCCGGGGGCCTCGGGACGCGGCACGAACACTCACCCGCCGCCCGCCCGCCGGCTCAGGCTCCCCGGTCACGTCCGCCGTCTCCGTCCGGCCCCGGCCGCTCGCCAGACCCGCTGGCTCCGGATCAGCGCTCACCACACAGCGCAGCAATGGGCAGCGCAGGAATGGGCGACGCAGCGCGGGCGAAATCTACGATTTTCAAAACTGAGGGCTCAGCCAATTCTGGAGTAGTTTGTGTGGGCGGTTGCAAACCCCGGACCCAATCAGGTGGCGGTAATGACTGTGCTGGACATTCATTGGCTGCTCAAACTATCAATCTGCGGGACTAAGGGCGGGGAAAGGAAGCGTAGACGTTTTAACCCTCCCCGGCTTCCGGAGCGGGAGGAAGTCGCCGGCCGGGCGGGTGCGTGACTTCCGGGACTACACGTCCCAGCGTGCACTGGGCGGGGCGGGGCGGGGCGGGGCGGGGCGCCGCTGGGTTCCGGGGCGACGGCCTCGCGCCTCTGCCTCTTCCCGGAAGTGGGGAGAAAACGCAACCAGGCGGTCCGGCAGCCGCGCTGCGCTCGAGGTTGTCCTGCCGCTTCTGTGACCGAGCGCGAGCTGCCCGCCATACCCGGGGACGTGGCCGCTGTCCGAAGGGACGCCCTTCCTCCCCGTCCCCGCAGACGTTGAGGGCCTTGTCGCCCAGGCTGCCTTGAACTCGTGCGATCCGCCTGCCTCAGTCTCGCCAGTGCTGGGATTATAGGCGTGCTCCACCACGTTGGTTTAAATACATGTTTTAATGTACAAAAACATTGGGAATGGGTCTCTATAAAAATCTGCACCTATATTTGTATTAATGGTACTCTATCCATTTATATTATTGCCAGAAAGAAACAGGATTCAGTATGAAGTTCATTCTCATTTTTCTTATGGTTTTTGACCACCTCAGAACTGCTCTTCTGGGGGCCCTTGTTTTTTAATGCATGCAAACGCTGAGATAACTTATTTATGTAAATTAGTAAGTGATCAACAAGCCTGGAGGCACACCCTGTGATCCTGGCACTTGGGAGGCTGAGGCAGGAGGATCGATGTGAGTTCCATGCCAGCCTGGAGACCCTGTCGGGAAAAAAAAAAAAACCCTAAGTAAAGAAATAAGTAGAAATGCAGATTTGGGGACTGCATGATCCCTCTACCTTTTAAACACCTGAGAAACCAAAAATTTCATGGTGATAGATGAACCAAAATTGTCTTTAATAATCAGCCAGCCGATGACACCGCCAGGAAACCGGTTTCTGAACAAGCCCTCTTGGTCCTTCATGCCCTTGATGAAGGAATTCAGTCAGGACACGTGACCATGGTGGAGAACTGGGCTTCACCAGCACCTGACACCTTCACACGCTCAGGACTTCCTCCTGGATTACGATGCTTATCACATTTTTTTTTTTTTTGGTACTGGGGATCGAACTGAGGATTTGGCGCTTGCAAGGCAGGTGGTGGAACCAATGAAGTAAATCCCTGGCTATCGTATTTTTTTCCTAGCGGTTACTTTGGCGTTGCCAAATGTCTTGTTCTTTGCAAATGGTCAGTGGCTTCCCTTGGGGCCTTAATCCTGGAAGATATAAAAGGTTCTGGTCCCAGGCAAGACCTTTCCCCCAAATCTTTGGGCTGTGAGGGTGGCCAGGAAGGCTGTGTGCCTCATTCTGGAAAGAAAGGCCTTGGCCCAAGGCGCTGGGAGCTGATAAATGATCACCCACGCAATCTACACAGAGATCTTGGTTTCGTTATTTAACCATCACTGGCAAAGCATGTCATTTCGGACCCCCTCTGTCTCTGGGCCTACTGACACCTAAGTACCTGTCTAACAACAGCAGTCAGCTCTAGGCCCCTTGGGAAACCCTGGGGAGCAAGGAGCCGAGAGCCCACACTGAGGCCCGCTTGCTGAGGGAAGGACCACAGTGTGAAAGCCTGAGAACTTTCTGGAGAATCCAGGGGTAACTGATGCTGTTTTCTTGGTTATCTGCAGTTAGCCTGCCGTGGACTGGCTTCTCCGTGAGCTAATCGGGTGCTGAAACCTGTAAATGAGATTCACAGTTTCGAGGTTGTCTATGGTATCTTCCGTCTCCCCGCCTTCCCTTTCTGTTTTGTTTTTGTTTTTTGAGACAGCGTCTCACTGCATAGTCCAGGCTGGCCTTGAACTCTGGGCAGTCCTCCTGCCTCAGCCTCCCGAATGCTGGGGTTACAGGGATGTGCCACCTCGCCCAGCTGCCTATAATATGTCTGACTAACTTAGCTGCTACAACACAAGGAGCTTGACTGACTGCATAAAATCAACCTCAGTTGTCTGGTGCTGAGCATGGCTCCAACACGATGGCTCCTCAAAGCTGAGGTCACATGACAATGTTTCCCAGCTGTGTCCCATCACAGAGCAGATGCTCATCAAACTGCAAATAACTGCGTCTTCATACAAATGAGAATACTAATAGTTTCTGGATTCTGGAGGAATCAGAGAAAAAGTTAATACTTCGATTCTGTTTACAAAAAGCGTCCTTTATCAATTTGCTGAAAAAAATGTCCTTAGTTTTCAGAAATCTCCACTCTTCAGAACTCACAGCGATCCTCCTGCCTCAGCCTCCCAAGTGCTGGGATCACAGATGTGCACCACCACACTGTTTTCTTTTTATTTTAGAGAGTCTTGCTTCTAGCTAAATTGATAAATTGTCCAGGGCTTGAATTTGAGATCCTCCTGCCCCAGGCTCCCAGAATGTGGGGATTGCAGGCCTGCACCACCATGCCCACTGACATCTCTCTTTACAGGGAATGGAGAGGGATTTCTCTGAGAAACTCTGAGGCCCCTGCAAATCCCAGTTAGGTTCAGGCGGAAGACTGAATTGAGATCCTAGTTTGGGGAAATTTGCCATTAATACAGAATTTAAGCCAGTGATTAGAGAGAGCCACAGGCTGCTGTGAAGCAGCCACCTGAGGAGGAAAAGCCTTCAAAGGCAAACAGAAGCTGCATCACTGGGGGACAAACTAGCTCCTTAATCATTGAGAGAACTGTGACAGCAGGAGCTGCAGGAAGTAAGTTACCTTGGCAAAACAGCCTTTGCTGTGGAGGCGGATAACTTCCAGGCAAAGAAAAAGATTTTACAGCTGGGCATGGTGGCACACGCCTGTAATCCCAGCACTTGGGAGGCTGAGGCAGGAGGATTACCTGGAGTTCATGCCCCGCCTGGGTTGCAGAGTGAGCTCAAGGGGTGGCTGAACCACAAAGTTAATAGGCTGTCTCAAAAAAAAGGAAAGAAATAAAAAGCTTTTATAAGACTATGCCAATATGTTAGGAAAACATAGCGATGACCAAGGCCTCCTTCTCCATTATGGTGTCCTTTGCTATCAAGACCCAGTTTTAAAAGCGTATTAAATCAGCCCATTCCATCTCAGGCAGCTGACACTGCTACCCTTGGGATCATAAACCCCAAAGGCCCTGGGGTTGGAGCTTGGCCCCACCAGTGGCACTGGGCCAGGTGGGCAGGCTCTGGTCATGGGGGTGCAGCCCTGAAACCCCCCCTTCACCCGCCTGCTTTGACAGGGTCAATTTGCCAACAGGTGCACCTTCAATCAGACTTTGGGGCTCGATCCCTGAATACAGCCACTACACACTGCTACAAGAGTTGAAACGATAGTTTAATAGAATGAAGGAAGAGAAGAAGAAAACACATGGAGGGCCGGGGATTTAGCTCAGTGGTTCTGCCACCTGCTGTGCAAGCGCAAGGACCCGAGTTCAATCCCCGGTACCAAAAAAAAAAAGAAAACACATGGAATTAGAAGTCACACACAGGGTACAACACATCACCAGATGGGGAAGCAACACTCCCCGCAGTGAGGTTCCGTTCTGGGATGGGGCCTGCCACTGCTGTTACTTTTACACCAGGAGAGACAAAGGTTGCCCTGTGCCAATAGGCATACGGGGCTTAGTCCAGGGTTTCAACTTCTGGGATCTGGCTGAGAGCCAGGGCAAATTCCATCCTCAAGATGTTCCTGTTTTTTGTTTGTCTGTTTTTTGTTTTTGGTACCGGGGATTGAACTTAGGACCTCGCACTTGCCAGGCAGGTGCAGTGCCACTGAGCTACATCCCAGCAAGATGTTCCATTCTATATCAGTCGTCTACTGTCCCTGGAGGGTAGCCAGCCCCCCAGGAATAGCCACGTGTCAGGGTCATCTTCAGTCACATGACTCTGACTTAACTCTTTACTCTCATGGTCCCTTCACCTCCCCACCTCTGTCTCTCTCTGTGCCTCTCTTTCTCTTTCTCCCTCTCTGTCACTTTCTGGACACCAGGTAAGCATCTTGCTCTACTTTTGCCCCCACCAGATGGCTTCCACAGGCCAAAGCAACAGGACCAATTAGCCACAGACTCTGACCTCTGAAACTGTGAGCCACATAAACCTTCTGTCTTTATAAGTTCATTGTCTGGGATATTATAGTAACAGGAAGCTGACTACTACAACCACATGTAAAGTTTCTTTTCAAAAATTCCTCTTCCATAAACCTGCCACAATTTTCTCATATCCATTCAGTTTTATCCTAGGCTTCTTTTTTATTGTGAAACTATTATAGACAGCTAAGTTAGTTAGAAATATTATAGGCAGTCACACAGGACTGGGCCCTTGAAAAAGTCAGTACAGAACATGACTGTGACTGGAGGTGCATTCATTAAAAGGCCAGGGTTCAAGACAGAGAATTGATACACCCACACACTTCCCCCGGAAGATGAACAGCAGCAATTGATAGTCTCTCTGGGTTCTTTTTTTTTTTTTTTTTTTTTGGTTCCAGGGATCAAACTCAGGACCTTAACACCTGTGAGGCAGGCACAGTGGCACTGGGCTAAACCCCCAGCAGTGATTGATATTCTAAATAGGCATCAATCACCTGGCTGGGGGACCAAGACCTTAACCCATCCCTTACTGAAAATCCTTGTTCTTTCATATTCACGTGCTATGTGACCTGCTTCCCCATTTGATTCCCATTTAATCAGTATTACCTAAGTGACTATACTTGTTGTAATCTTGTTGGTTGACCATCGTTTGTCCTACCTCATACCCACCTTGTGATTTCCCATTGGATCAATATTACCTAACCAACTATTCTTGTAATCTCATTATTTGACTATAGCTTTATCCCACCTTACACCCGCCTCACCTTGTGGTTTTGGTCTATAAAACTATCTCGAGAAGTGGGGTCCCCTGGCCACCCACTTGGGACCCCTTCTTTCTCTCTTAGACAGAAGCTGTCTTTCTGTCAATAAATTCTTCCTACTCTTAACCTCTGTTGTTCCTAGAATTTATTCTTTGATTTTAGAGAACATGAACTTAGTGTGTTGGACATCTAGCAGGTTGGGAATTATAATATTCCCCTTATATTATTTGGAGGTCCATATATCATACACCCTGTATCATTTGGAGGTCCCACTGACATAATTGGACAGAGGTAATAATTTGCTTTTGTTTCACAGATTCTGGATTGTGGCTCACTTAGGTAATCAAAACTGCCTTGAATTTCATGCCTTGTGTCTTGACTTTTTGTCAATTTAATATGCTTTAAATTTTATGCTTTGTCTTTCTCAGTTGCTTAGGCCTTACCTCTTATGATGCATTTTCTTTTGTTAAAATAATGGTAATATCTAAGGAACCAAAACACATTTAGTTTAAGGGAGAATCCTCAACATCCTGGCTCTCTCTCTCTCTCCCCTCATGGGTCTGGTTTTCATCATTTATGTGTGTAGGGAAGGAAAATACTTTGGCTGATAAGTTGTGGACTTTAAAACTTTTACTGCTGACATGTAAAATGCTATGTAATGATTTGGGGGAGGTTTTTTAAAAGCTTAGGCTTTTATCTGTACCTTTTCTCTCTGATAGTAAATTAGAAAGTTCCGCTGGAGATGTAGCTCAGTGGTGCCATGCCTGCCAGACAAGTGCAAGGTCCTGAGTTCGATTCCTGGTACCAGAAAAAAAAAGAAAAAGAACATTCCCCTAAACTTTTCTCCAACTCATTAGAAGTTAACTTTATTTTTTTATTTTATTTTTTGGTGCCAGGGAACAAATTTGGGACCTTGCACTTGCAAGGCAGACACCGGAACCACTGAGCTAAATCCCCAGCCCTGGAAGCTAACTTTAGAACCACAGTGGATGCTCAAGTTATGACTGTCCTGACATACAAAAACTTGGGTTAGTTAGGTTAATGGAAGATTCATCTGCCTCTTGCTATCTATAGCGTGTGCCCAGGTCAACATCCAGATCTCAGCTGCATTGATTTAGTTACAACCAGCCCTTGGGAACTGATTGAAGTTCCCTTGGGAACTGTTTGTAAGTCAAGGGTCCACTGCACCTTGTAGTTAGACTGCTCCTCCCTCCAGGAAGTCAGGCTAAGGCAGCTTGCAGCAACTGTTTGGCTTTCGTGGAGAAAACAATCAGCTAGCAACTTACACATGTGCTTTGTGTATGCTAACTAGAATAAAAAGGGATTTTAGCCAGCCTTTCTCTTCTTTCATGTGTGCATAGAAGACTGATAAATGTGCCTTTACTAACATGTGAATTGTGGTGGCTAGGTGATGAGTATAAATTTAACCTGTGAGCTTCAGAGAGAAATTTTAGATAAGGCCTTAAATAAAGCATAGCTTTGTCTTGTTGCTAAGGAAGGTTCACTAGGGGATTAGGTAGATAATAGAAATGTTTTAGAGGCTTCTCCACCCTAGGGCCCAGGACAACATTTCTCCAAGCCATTTTTCCAAGCCTGACTCTATCTGTCTCTAGAGGTGATCTATTTTATAGGCTGAGAAGCATTCCAACTATTTCCAACTTGGTCTTCAATGTTTTCTCACTCTCAAAGAATTGGAAAACAATGGTTTAGATCTCTTGATTATTAGTTTTGCTAGCATTGCTTCCTTCTTTAAACATGACTGTTACAGGGGCTGGGGATTTAGCTCAGAAGTTCCGCCACCTGCCTTGCAGCCGCAAGTTCCTGAGTTCAATCCCGATACCAAAAAAAAGAGAAGTATATGTAAACATGACTGTTACAGCTCAGATCAATTACAATGTATTGTTCAAATGAGAAGGAAAACAAGGAAGGGAGGGGGGAAAGGAAAGAAGGGACAAGAAAAAAAGAGAAAATTGAAGAAAAAATGGAAACAGATTTTTGTACATAAGGAGGGAGGAATGGGAAAAAAAGAAGCAAGATCTATCATGTACTGGTACAAGTTCCCTATGAGGAATTTTATCATTATGTATATCTAAAATGTACCAATAAATGTTTTGCAAAAAAAATTGTGATTTGTGCTTTTTAAAATGTCTTCTGGAGTTAACAAGTTGAGTTCCCAGGGAAGATAGGATCTTGGGCCCTTCACGGTGGCTAGTCTGAGCCTGACGTCTTCTGGCTTCTCTCCAGATGGCAGCCGCCTGCTCTGGGCCCGTTGCCTCGGGGATGCCTTGAGGACACAGGAATCAGACGAAATCAAAAGGGACACCAATTTCTTTCTCTGTTTTACTTGGGGACTCTATCAGAATCTCTTACTCCTTTGGAATGCATTTCATTTTATTTATTTATTTGTTTTTTAGTACCGGGGATCGAACTCGGGTCCTTGCACTTGCGCATCAGGTGGTGAAACCACTGAGCTAAATCCCTGGCCCTGGAATGCATTTTAAAACACTGGAAAAGATCGACCCTCACATGCTGAGGAAGAGCGGCTTAATATTTTCCTGCACCCGCACAAGGCCTGCCTACCTCCTACACCCAAAATGGAATGCAGAGGGAAGTATTGATTATGATACTATTTCACAACTGCAGTTGTACTGTAAGAAAGAGGGAAAATGATCAGAAATGCCTTACATTCAGACTTTCTGTGCATTAAGAAATAACCCTTACTTGTGTTCAAAATGTAAGCGTAAGCCACAAGGAAAGCAGACACTGCTGGTCCTTAGGGCAGGTACTGTCACTGAGCCAGGGGCTACCCTTCCTCCCCTTCGGACTCCAGGAGAGGTTTCCAAGACAACTTGTTGTTGTTGTTTGGGTTTTTTTGATACTAGGGATCGAACTCAGGACCTTGCACTTGTGAGGCAGGTGGTGGAACCACTGAGCTAAATCCCCGGCCCTCCAAGGCAATTTTAATCAAAGCCTCGCCCACTATTACTGAGTCTGAGGCTCCCCCTACTTGCCCTTCAGGTCCTGAGGGTGGGACTTCAGGGCCATCCCATAGATAAAGCCTGTACAAGGCTGTATCCATCCTTAGCTAATTTTGTTCAAGCCCCTCAAAGACAATATCCCTTACAGGAAGTAAATGGCAAATATGGGACTATCCGCATTCATGTGTCCTTTTCTCTCAGTGACCTAAAACATATCAAACAAAATCTAAGAAAGTTTTCGGACAACCCTGATAAGCACATTGAGATCATTGGAGAGCTTACTCAGACCTCTGAACCAAACTGGAAAAATATAATGTTACACTTAATCAAACATTGACTTCTAATGAGAGACAATGGGTACCGACTTGAATCTGTGAGTTTCTTAAATGTATTACAGACACCCAGGGATACATATTTTCAGACTGGGTCTAAAGAGAGCCTCGCCAGCCCTGCTATGGAGGGAAGTTAGCTAGGTGACTAGATAGAGAACCCAAAATCCTAGGGCCAAGATTTCTTCTGGACTATTACCTGTCTCTTGTCTGTCCCTGGGGGTGATAGATCTCTTTCACAGGCTGGGATTTTAGAACTCTTTGATTCAGAGTCTTTTTTTTTTTCTTTTTTTTTTTTTTGGGTAACTCGGGTCCTTCCACTTTCGAGGCAGGCGGCAGAATCACTGAGCTAAATCCCCGGCCCCCCAGAGTCATTTAGTAAAAAGTAAGGCCTAAATATAGTTAGAACACTTTCATTTTCTCTCTCACTCTCTCTTTCAAGAGGCAAAAAACAGCCATTCCGGTTCTTTGATTATTGGTTTAATTTTCTGCTTGGCAACCATAACTTTTGTTTCAGGAGGCACATTTGCTGAGGATTAGAGATCCACTCTGGGGAAGCTCGATCTTAATTGAGCTTAATCGATCAAGCACTCAATCTTAACTGTCTTTCTACACCTGAGATGGTTAGGGTTTTACTTCTTGTGCCGTCCTTAGAGTCACTCGCTCTTCTGGGCCTTCTCCACTGCCCAGTACCTGAGAAATAACACAGTTTGCAAGTGTTTGGTCCAAGGCAATTCTCTCCTCTACGGCTGCTGGATTTCAGGACCAAGTTTCCAGTGTGGTGAGTTCTCCCTCCCTGGGGACTTCCAATGTGAAGCTGACCTTCACGTATCCATGGACCACATTTAAAATCTGGTTGAGGTTTAATTCCCAAACTCTCCAAGAATAAATGTAAAAGTTTTAGTCCAAGTTTATCTGCCTTTCAATCCTTAGGCAGAACTGGAGACTAACGTCTCTTACTTCCCTCTCCCATCAGAAATGATGTTGACTGGGCTAGGGATTTAGCTCACTGGTGCCACCGTCTGCCTCACAGGCACAGGGTCCCGAGTTTGATCCCCAGTACCCCCCCCAATGATGTTGACTGGTTCTTATAGCACAGGGAGATTAATAATTTTATAACATAGATAAGTTCATTGATAGAACAAAACATTCCTAGGGAACTTTATGAGTTAATAACAGTTTTAAACAAAAAGAAGTATTGATGAATAGGCACACCGTAGCCCCCAGAGGACTGCCTTTCATCATGATTTCTTGTCCAGAACATCTTGCCAGACTGGCCACTATTCTCAGAGATATGCTGACCAAGGCTCTGAGAAAGAAAGTCCTATAGCTAAGTATGGTCTGAGGGTCACAGGCAAAACGGGAAAGAACTGACATAGATGGACGTCTGCAGCAGGGCAGATTGGAGCCTTGGCGGGCCTTCTTCCCCTACTGTTTAGAATTCTTAGCTCCAAAGAGAGCCACCTAGTCTCCTTCTGTGCCAAAACCTGGCCTATGCACTCACCCTTGGAAATGATAAAAATTACTTTTTAATGGTCTGCCCCTCTAGAGGAAACGGTTACATGTGGCTATCGAAACAGCAGTTTTGGGTACCAGCTGTGACTACGCAATAACTATGGCTATCAAAGCAATAATGAGAAGACTGTAAAGCTAGATACTGTAATCAGATAAGGGCCCATCTTAAAAACTGTCTTTTCTTTCACAGGTATAAAAGGTTTTTATTCCTCCTGATTCTTATTATAAGATCTCTGGTAACTGACCTACAAAAAGTTCTGACTAGACTTATTATAGTTACAAATCTAAAAACTATAAAGGAGTTAGTATAATTAGACTTGGCCAAATACATCTGAGTGCACTCTGGTTTTATAAACAAATTGTCTTATGTGTGTTGTCCATCTGTCTGTCCAACCTGTAACAGGTTACAATACTTACAGCTGTTTTGTTTGAGTTCCACAATTTTTTAAATTCTTTTTGACTTTTTAGACTTAAAGATGTTTGTCTCTGACTTAAATTGGCCTATAGATAAATGTCATTAGAGTTAAAGACACACTTCCATCCAGGTTGCCAGCAGATCAAAATTAGGTCAAGACTAGTTTTACAAATGCAATGCATATTGTTGTCCGTACACAATAACTTCAGAGTCTTTCATTGGTCAAGAATAATGTGTTATGGGCCAGGGATTTAGCTCAGTGGTCTTGCCACCAGCTAGGCAAGCACAAAGACCTGAGTTCAATCCCCAGTACCAAAAAAAAAAAAAACCAAACTGATGAGAAGAATAATGTGTTAATTGTTATGATCTGGTTCTCACAGGTCATCTAAAAATTTGTTAAGATAATTAAATGGGGATTCCTTAGGCTTAAGGAAACTGCTGCCCAGGACTTCCTTTGGTGAATAAATGAGAAGCTGCCTGGAAATACTTTGTTCCAGTCTTTGTTCACTAATGTGGCCACAGTCATTTCCATAGCCTTATGAGAGGCACACCCCAATAAACATTGCTAAAAATATTATTGTGCTATGTTTACCTTGAATATCATCAAAAGGTTAAATTGTGTTTGTGTGTGTGTGTGTGTGTGTGTGTGTGTGTGACAGGGTCTTGCTGTGTAGGTCAGGCTGGCCTTGAACTCACGGTATAGCCTAGGCTGGCCTCGACCTCACAGCAATCCCCTGCCTCAGCCTCCTGAGTGCTAGGATTATAGGCGTGTACCACCACATCCAGCATGGCTAAGTTTTTTGTGGGTAAAACAATAAAGTTTTCTTATTAAAATATGCCCCCCTCCAAAAAAATATGCCCTTGGTACAAAACTAAATTAAAGGACAAAGAGTTTCATATAGCTGTGATACTTATTATTGTTAATTTCATGGTACACTAAAAACATTCATGCCTTCCAGGTATACAGGTCTTCTAAGATATAAAACCAGGATTGTTTATGGTGATAAGTTTTTAAGACTCAGATATCTGCCTTCCCTTGTGCTCCAGCTACTTGTGATAAGAGGTACACGTCCAGTCAATGTGCGGTCACAGTCAAAGAATAGTTTCTTCCTTTTAAACTTATGCAATGTGGGGCCGGGGATTTAGCTCAGTGGTTCCATCGCCTGCCTCACAAGCGCAAGGACCCGAGTTCAATTCCCGGTACCAAAAAAAAAAAAACCCCAATAAACTTATGCAATGTGTATATTGTATGTGTGTCACCACACTGCGGGATGCTCAGGCACTGAGCAGCCCAAACAATGTCACACACTGCTTCGATGTCATCCCACTAAAGGATAACAAACTAGGCAAGAGCTTCTTCATGTACTAGATACAGATAATTGACTAAAAGGCTATTCTATATTAACATGGACATTTAAATGTGTTCCAAAGATAATATCGTGATTGTTATGCTGACAGACTATGTATGGCTGTTGATCTCAAGTTTTGTCTATAAACTTTATAATTGTCTATTAACATTCTGCAGGAATTCAACTACCAAAATAACCACAATTGGTAAAAATAACAGTCCTCTGGCTATACTTTATATTTCAAAGGGCTCGATATCCAGATAAAATTATAATAATTAAGCTCACTGCTCCCACCGCACTATTAATGTCACTGATCTTTTTTATTTTTTGGTACTGGGGACTGAGCTCAGGACCTTGCACTTTCGAGGCAGGCGCAGTGCTACTGACCTACATCCCCAGCCAGGATTGTCACTGATCTTCTCTTCTGGGTGTTCAACAACTAACGTTTGGAGACCAGAACTAGAAAGGTAACTGGGCTAAGAGGACAGCCAATATTTTGGCCCTGGCCCTCCAAGGTCAACAAGGACCAGGACCTGAGGGAACTTTTTCTACAGGACCCTACAACTCTGGTGAGTCACCCAACCTCCTGAGCAGGGAAATTGCTGGGCCCCAGAGGACTAAAATCAACAAAAGTACCATGTGCATAAAAGGGGGGTCACCAAGAGGGAAAAGTCTCCCATGCTTTCACAGAAAGCAACGTGGCCAAGCACAGCCATGACCCATCCTGACGGCGGACACCGACAGGAGCTGAGAGGCTCTGTGCCTGGTTCCAAAGAAACACCTGAGGAGACTTCACTGAGCTTGACAGGCAGCAGGAGGTCAACTTTGATCAACACAGGTCTCACTTTAACTTGGTCTGAAACACCCGGCAGAAAAGTATATCCAAAAGAGGAATAAAAACAATACCATGTAGTAAAGCTAGATATAAAAAGGGGCCCCAGTCACTGGCCCCCTCTGGCAGTTTCCAGTCACACTGTTGTGGTTCATGAAAGCTATGATGCAAGCTATGAAAGCTCAACAAGAGCCTTTACGTTCTTTAGCTACAATTGCCCTTCAAAACCACCAAACTCTCCTTCTTACAGCTAAAACTAGAGGGACTTATGACAAGCACTATTAGACTTATGGATAGCCTCCATCAGCAGCGGGGTCTGAGAGCCAGGGGTTGAAGTCGCCATTCCAGACCCTTAAGAGCAGTCTCTAGATGTGGCCCTTCCCCAACCTGCCGTCCCATTCTAGTGCTCATTTAGATTACACAAGCTCTAACTTCTTCAGACATTTGTTTATTCTTGCCCAGAGGCTGCCGAACTCCAGGTGACCGTGCAGGTAGAACCAACGACAAATGTGCTCAACTCCTTTTACCGGGATCCACCAGATGGACCTCATGAAGGGGTCATAACTGCTGAACTGCAACATGACCTCGATTTGAGGCCCATTAGATTAGCTCCCTGGAGAGGCCCCTGACTGCGGTCTCCCCTACACTGGCCCTTCTCAGCTTCAGGCAGTTAGATGGAAACTCCCCCTCTCCCCTAACCACAGTTAGGGTTAGCTCTTCAGAGTGGGGGATAGTGTAGACAGCTAAGTTACAGAAATGTTACAGGCAGGCAGGCAGGGCCAGGCCCTCGAAGAAGTCAGTGCCCAGACAACTGTGGCTGGAGGCGCATTCATTCAAAGCCAGGCTTCAAGGGGGCGGGGATGTAGCTTGTGGTGATTTGCCTGCCTCGCAAGTGCAAGGTCCTGAGTTCAATCCCCGGTACCGGGAAAAAACAAAAGCAAAAAATAAAAATAAAATAAAAGTCAAGCTTCAAGACAAAGGATTGATACACCCATGTGCTTCCCCCAGGGATGAAGAGCAGGGATGATATTCTAAGTAGGCATCAGTCACCTGGCTGGGGCACCAGACCTTAACGGTCCCTTCCAGGAAACGTCCTTGTTCAATCCACATGCGCTTGCTCTGCGCCCCGTTTCCCCTTGATCCCCATCAATAGTACCTAAGCAGCTATACTCATAACCTTAACAGTTGACTGTAGTTTTGTCCCACCTGGAACCCATCTCACCTTGTGGCTTTGCTCTATAAACTCCCCTGACAAGTGGGGTCCCGGGCACCCCACTTTCTGGGCCCCCTTCTGTCTCTCTTAGACAGCACCTGTCTTTCTCTCAATAACTGCTTCCTACTTTTAATCTCCGTTGTTCCTAGAATTCATTCTTCGATTTTAGAGAACAGCAACTCCGTGTTGGGCATCCAGCAGCTCGGGAGTTACAATACTCCCTTTAAATTACGTGGAGGTCCGTGTGTCACACACCCCGTATCAAAACGACCAGTCACTCCTCTTTAGTCATTCTACTTTTTAAAAAAATGTCTCATTTCCCTTAACAAAACACAAGAAAAACTCACATCCAGTAAATCTTTATGGGGAGCTGAGGGAGCGGAGGGCGCCGTCTGCCACAGCGGGAGGGGGCTGAGACCCTGCCCACTGGGGACCATGTGCTCTCCGCCTGCCTTGGGTGCTGTGGCTCAGAGGCTGGGTTGAGAAAGAAAAACCTGTCAGAGGGCAATGAGAGAAGAGTTAATGACCACTGAGCTTCACTATTAGCCAAACATGAGGAGAGGGTCTGGTTTCCTCACTTCCTGTGTCAGCCCTGGACTCGAGCATGGTGGCCATGGGTTCCAGGAGCCGAGTGAGGGCCACTGCCGCAGTGGCCCATGGGTGGCTGGCCACATGTGGCTTGAGGTGCAGGCCCGGGCGTGGCCTGGAACAGGGAACGGGCGTGTGCCTGAGCCTGCGTGAGCCCTGTGAAGCCATCCTTTTCTTACAGCCTGGAAAACATGAATTTCCATTCTGCTTGCAACTTCCCTCTGAGGGACTTCACTTAGTGGGAAACGGAATTTTTCAGTACCGTGAGAGGGCAGTTGTAGACCACTAGGGCTCCAGTCAGAGGGTAAGCAGGATCTCCTAGCTGTTAGCCACGTGGCTGTGGACACCGCATTATTGACCCTGGACTGGAAACACACGAAGAATGGTTGGCTGCTGGTTTTCACTTCTGGTGCAGTCCTGCTGAGTGCCAAAGCTGAAATAAAGGGGTCCTGTAACGGAGAAGCCATGCCTATCCATGGAGAAACAGAATTGTTCATCTCGCGGGGTGTGTCCCGCTGGTGACTTTCCCAGCCCAGAGCCTCTGGCTAGAAAACAAAGACTTTCAGTCACATGGGGAAAACCCACGGCTTCTGGGAACGCTGACCTACAGAACAGGAACACCTGAGGCTTCCACCTGTTCCTCCTCTGCCCAGGGTCGCTTTCGGAGTGGACTCCACCTCAGCTGTGGATATTCGCATTCCTGGTGCTCAGACTGCCACTGGTCACGGCACAGGTCCGTGCAGCGCTTCTGGCCATAGAAACTCCAGGGCTCCCCAGGGCTCCCCTGAACCTGCCAGCCCTGGGTCCTCCCGCTCCGACCTCCACTCTCCTCTGCCCACCTCTGTCACCCCACACTGTGCTCACTGTGTCACCTTTAAAAATCATTGTTCTGTCACCCTGGAAGAAGAGATAATGGACCAGGCCCACAGCTGTCTTTGTCAGCATTTGAAAGCATCTTCTGCTATTTGTGTAAAGGACACGAGATGAAAGGTGCTAAAGAGTTTTTCTTAAATGAGTGATGGAATCCCATTCTGGGAGGCTCAGGCAAGAGCATCACAACTTAGCAACTCAACCAGGCCCAGTCTCAATTTTTTTTTCCCCAGTCTCAAATTTTTAAAACCAATATTTTAAAGGTCTGGAGATGCAGTTCAGTGAGAAGTCCCTGGATTTCATCCCTACTATTGTGAAATAGTTAGTTAATTAATTAATTATAAAAAATGATAGGGCCAGGGATTTAGCTCAGTGGTGCTGCCGTCTGCCTCCCAAGTGCAAGGTCCCGAGTTCAATCCCCAGCACCAAAAAAAAACCAAAAAACAATGAAGCCCAGACCTATTGTCAGGTACATTAGAAAGATAAATTACGAGGTTTTGGTCTGGTCATTCTTGTTTTACACATGGATTTGAGCTGGCCACGAGAGCAATGCAAGCACTGAGATTCCAGCTCAGTCCAGAAAAAAACAGCTACCGTCAAGAATAACAAATGTAAACAACAAACAACAACAACAACGAACAAATGCTGGCTGAAGGCGAGGCTGGGGAGCTTCTACATTGTTGGTGGAAATGGAAACCAGTGAAGCACTGTGGGGATGGGAGCGGATTTATCAAAACACTGAGAGTAGAGGTCCCGTTGGACCCGCTGTCCCCTCCCTGAAGTTAGGTCACCTCATTACAGTGACCCATGCACAACTCATAACAGCTAAATCTGCACAGCAGCCGTATGCCCGTCTGCAGAGGAGCGGATGCAGAAAGTGAGGTGTGTATGCACCGGATCCCCGAGCTGCTCTAAGGAGGGTGAGCCTGAGTCATTGTAGGGAAGGTGAGGAGCCGTGGGCCCAGTGTCGTCTCTCAGTTTCCTGGACAGACGTGAACGGGCAAGGAGCAGGAGGATTCACCCTTCCAACCATTTCCGGAAGAATAACCTGCCATGGGCGTTCCTGTCATCTTGCTCTACTCTTCCTTCTCCTGTGTGAGAGAGGGCGAGCAGTCCCACCCACGGTGCTGCCCGCGTGACCCCGAGTCACGTGGAAGAGTCGGCTCTCTCCAGCCTGCAGCGACTTCAGGCTGTCCCTGGAAGGTGACTCCGGCTCCCCCAGCTGCTCCTGGGAAAGAAGACCTCCAGGGTGGGCGGCCCGGGGCCATCGCCGAGCCACGGGAGGAGGGCCCTGAGTTACACGGTGAACACGGCTGAGGTTGCTTGGGTGGCCAGAGTGGGGGAGAGAGAGAGAGAGAGAGAGAGAGAGAGCAGAGAGGAGAGAGAACTCACAAAGAAGACAAAAGGATGTTTGGTCTGAAGATGGAAGCAGATGAGGAGGATGTATGAAAAGGGAAGACCAGCCAGGCTCGGTAGCACACATCGGTTATGCCAGAGGCTTGGGAGGCTGAGGCAGGAGGATGGCAAGTTTGGGCCCTGCCTGGGCACCATAGGGAGACCCTGTCTCAAAATTTTAAAAACAGCAGAACCTTTAAAAGAGTGGGGATATAGCTCGGAGGCAGAGCACCCCTGGGTCCAATCCCCAGCCCGGGAGAGGGAGGCTTCAGGAAAGAATGGTACGAGGCCTGCACAGCCTGCAGTCCTGCCTGTGTGCTGGGCAGAGATGTGTGCCAAGCCAGCCTCCCGTCCAGCGCTGCTGCACAGAGACCAAAGGAGAAGTCGGGACAGCGGGAGCCCTCGCCGAGGTCCACAGCGGCAGCCGGAGGAGCGGCGGAGAAAGGCGAGGTCCCACACCTGTCCTGAAGAACAGCGACCACAGAAGCTGCCCCTGCACGGAAGACCTGTGCACGGAGGGCCTCAGCTTGCGTTTCCAGCACCTGCTGACCGAAGGCTGCCGCCGCCCCTGGACATGGGTGAGCAAGGAGCCCGGGCCTCGCCGTCACGGGTGGAAGTGAGCCTGCTGGGCCTCACCGCACAAGTAGGCGGCACAGACTCAGGCGGAAGAGCGTGCCCAGGTCACCACCCTGTGCTCGGCCTCGGTCTAGGGCTTGCTGCAGCCTCCTACCTGAGCACCCAGCCAAGCAGACACATCTGTCTCGGTGCTACCCAACGGCCTGCCGTCCTCTGCACGCCTGTATGGCTAAAAAAATTGAAAATGTCCCAGTATTTTTTTTTTTTTTTGGTACCAGGGATCGAACTCAGGTCCTTGCACCTGCGCAGCAGGCAGCAGAAACCACTGAGCTACATCCCTGGCCCTTGTCCCAGTATTTCTGCTGGTTTGTTTTTGTTGTTGTTTGTTTTTTTTGAGACAGTCTGGCTAGCTTCCCCAAGTTGGCCTTGAACTCCTGGGCTCAAGCGACCCTCCTGCCTCAGCCTCCCAAGTAGTTGGGACTGCAGGATACTGTGCCCAGCAAAACAGCCTAGTTTGACAGTTGGTCTTTATTCGGGGTCTCCTTACATTTAGATGTTCATAGAAAACATTTAAACAGTTTTTTTCTCTTAAAGTCTTTTATTGGTACATTTTAGGTATACATTTACCTTCATCATTGGGAACTTGTACATTTACGTGATATATCTTGGTTATTATTAGTGGATATTTTCCCCATTCTCCTGCCCTCCCTTCACCCCCTCCACTCCTCCCTATTTGCAAAGGCTTTGTTTCCATTTATTTCTTTTTTTTTCTTTTTGGTACCCAGGATCAAACTCAGGACCTTGTGCTTTTGAGGCAAGCGGTGGCACCACTGAGCTAAATCCCTGGCTCATTTATTTCCTATCGCACAATTTTTCCTTCCCCTTTTTTCCTTTTAAACCATTTTTTAAAAAGCCATGACAGAAGCCCTGTACTTCATCAATGTCAGCATCAGTGGTACTCGGGCCAGGCCTGTCGCTGCCAGGAACGCAGCCAGCTCCGGTGGATCCCAAATTTATCACAGGCTCATGCCCTCGGGATGTGGGGTGCAGCGCCTGGGACTCCATCCTGTCTGAGCCCGAAGTCCCAGCCACCCACGGTCACGGTCAGTCCCGAGCACCACAGTGACTCACAGCAGCCCTGTTCAGGTCAGAGAATTCACAGTCAGAGAAACACGGACAGAAGAGGGGTCCCTCAAGGAGGGAGGGAACCTCCCGGGGTGGTAGGAACCTTCCCGGGCCAGACCTGACCAGGCCTTGTTGGAAGTGTGAAGGTCGCACACAGCAAGCCCCATTGGAGCGTGTTTCTGTACTCGAAACTGCAATGACAAAATGCTGGGAGGGCCGTACTTGAGAATTTTCGGCTTGACAGATTTTGGGTAGTATACTTATACTTTCAGGATGATGTCAAATTTGGTTTCAATCACTCCAGTTTGGTTTTAAAGGCTCTGATGTCCTTCAGGGAAATCCGTTGGCCATCACTTAGCTAATGTGAAGAGTCACATTTTAGGTTTGTGACTTGGTCAAAGCACTTTTGGATCCGAATTCTGTTTAACGTTCTGTGCATTATAGCGTCTATTACAATTATCTATAATCAAAAACTAACAGTGGGAGCACTCTCCTTGTTTCTGCTTTCTTGATGGGGGTGGAGAGTCCCAGAATCTGTGAGCTCAGGGCTGGCAGAGGGAATTCATGGAGCACACAGTCAAGCCCGCCAGTGAGGTGAGGTGCTGCCTCAAAATTTAGAAAAGAAAAAGAAAAAGAACGGGGGAGTAGCTCAGTGGTAGAGCCTCCCTGCCCTCAATCCCCGATACAGTACCAAAAAGAGGGGCCCAGGTGCTAATCAGCCGACCCTGAAACAGGAAGGCTGTCCTGGGCCATCCTCACGGCTTCCAGGTGGAGCAGGGACCACAAGCCAAGGGGTGCGGGGAGCTGGGCCTGGCCTTCGTCCCTCGCAGGCTCCAGCAAGAGGCGCAGCCCCACCACTTCTGCCCTCTGCAACTGTAAGACAGCAAACTCACGCTCTTTCCAGGCACAAAGCACATGTTGGTCGCTACAGCAGCAAGGGAAAACTGGCTCGGGAGCAGGCTGAGAGCAGAGAAAGGCAAAGTTCAGAGCCAGGCCCGGGCCAGCCTCCTCCCAGGTCCAGATGCACCGCTGTGGCTGGACACGGCCTGGGTGTTCTCAGAGGGTCCCTGCTGGAGGCCCGGTCCACAGTGGGGTGGCATAGAGGGCTTGGGGCAACATGGAAGGTAACTGGGTCCCCCCCGGGACGCCACCCACAAGAGGACAGACAGATGGATGTGGTCCCACGGAGTGGGCTCTGGCAAGAGCAGGCTGCTAACAAGGAGGCTGCCCCCCGAGGGGCTCCTTCTGAACATGGCAGCTTCCCTTTCTGTTTCTAGCACCGTGTTGTGCACACAGTCAGGAGGCTCTGGGCAGGATGCTGGCACCATGCTACTGGGACACCCAGCCACTGGACTCATAAGCCAGACAAACCTTAAAGTACTCGACCCACGCTCTCTTGCTGTAGCAACAGAAAAGGACTGATATGCTTCCTTACATGATTCCTCCTCTTACTTGTAAGACACTCATTCGGTTTCATCCCTGAAGGTTATAAAAATTGAGCCATCCAGAAAATAGAGACCCCTGTGGTCTCAATCTTGGTTAAACTATTGGAGAAACTGTGATGGATTTTCACACATAACTCAGTGGAGCCCAATGTTGAGAGTGGCCAGTGGGAGTGTCAGCCCATTCCTGCTGCTGTGGGTGATTTTTAATAACAGAAATTTATTTCTCTCCATTTGAGAGGCTAGAAAAGTCCAAGGTCAAGGCACAGCAGAGTCTGTCTGGGGAGTGCTCCCTTCCAAGATGGCGTCCCTGGCACGTCCTCGCCTGGCAGAGGAAGCATGGCGCCCCTTTCAACCTCGTCTCTGAGGCACCGTTGTGTTTGTGACAGTGGAGCCCTCATGACTTCATCTCCCAAAACACAATTACACTGGGGACTAAGTTTCAGCGCAGGAACCTGGGTGGACACCGGCTTCGGGGCCACAGCAGGGAGGGAGGGCCGCCGGCATCTGTAGTCTGGGGTCTGAGGCTATGACGTGGGAGGAGCCTGTGTCCTGCACCAGTGTCCTGATTCACTGTGTGACGGCTCCTCTGGCCTGTGGGTCCCTGTGGAAAAGTGGACCAGTCTAACCCGAGTCAGACCTGGCAACTCTGTCCTTGTGGCGGCTGAAGGCCAGCGTCCCCTTGGGCACCACGTGCCTCCAGCTCCCCGGCGTCCCTCCCCTCGCTGCAGAGCGCTGCAGGTTCTGAGTCACCGCTCTAGGGTTTCATGCGGCGGCGTCTGTGCGTCCTTCAGCCAACCTCCCCATCTTTGTTCCCCGGGCCCAGAGGACTCAGGCTGGTGCCAGGAGGGTTTTAACCCTTCCTGGGCTCCTGACTCTCCAGAGCATGGGCAGAGCAGGCAAAGGACAGTGAGCCAGGGCCAGGGTCCTGATCAGGATCAGGAGGAGTCATTAATCAGCACTGTGCTCCGGTCTCTCCTGTCTCCGAGGGACAGAAGCAAAAGGAGACGAAAGCGTGACATCATGTTCCCCGTCCCGGGCCCCACGGAAGCCCACGGGAGGGGGTCTTTCCACGCAGGGGCTACGACCTCAAACATCTGCGCTCTTGGCTTTCAACACAAGCTGACGAGAACTCAGAGCGCTGGGTACAGATACACAAACCGGAAGCTGTGCTGGGGGCTGGAAGTAAAAGGGTCCCTGCTGGAGGCCTGGCCCACGGCAGGGTGGCATGGAGGCTTTGGGACGACGTGGGCACCGAGCGCCACCAAATTAGAGGCTGGCGTGCGTTTTACTGCAAATTAAAACAACAGGAACTCAGCCATCCGCTTCTAAAGCCCCAGACTCCAACCCAGTTCCCTCACTTACCCATGCAGAGGTCACCGCTACCTGCAGGAGAGACCCAGCTCTGCTCGCTCCATCCCCACCACTGCCTCAGTGACCTCCTGGCTCCCAGGCCTTGGCTGTGAGCTGAGACCACTGGGTCCCACCATGGGACATCACCGCATCCCCAGGCTCTGGGACCCAGGCTCCCTCGCCTCCTCTTCCTGCCCTGGGAGCGCTCCTCCTGGCCAGTGTCCCTTCTAGCTGGCCCTTCCCGCACTCAGGCCTCCCCATGGCACCTCTGCGGAGAGGCCTTTCCTTGCTCAGCCCAAAGCGGCCACCTGACCCCTCTGTCACAGGTGCCTGTGAGTTTTCCTCAGGGCCTGCTCACTCCTGGGAGCTGTCCTGTTTTCTCATGGTACAGTATTGTCCATCCACTTCCCAGGAATGGAAACTCCGTGCAGAGCAGGAGCCATACTTCTATGTCCTCGGCTCTGGGCGGACTCGGGAGTAGCTCCTCTCCTGAGTGGCTTTCAGATAGAAATACGCTCTACTCCCAGTAGATGACAGCTTTGGAGAATGACCACAGAGAAGGGCATGAGCGCTGGACAAGGGCTGCTCCCCAATCCCGGTCACCCCAGGTTTCAGCTGTTAAACTAACAGCCAAAGAGCTGGAAGCAAACCAGGGCCATAAAGAGAAACGAGGGGGCTTCGTGCTGGCACATGCAGGCACAGGCCATCACTCTGAGTGCAAAGCTAAGGACATAAACACGCCTGCGAACGAGCTTGTCAGGAGGCAGCCAAGGCAGGGGATTTAGCTCAGTGGTTGCAACACCTGCCTCACAAGCACAAGGTCCTGAGTTCGATCCCCGGTACCAAAAAAAAAAACAGTAAAAGAAGGCAGCTGAGAAGCTACCAGCTGGTGCTCTGCTCCGTAGACAGAGTGTAACTGCGGCTCTGGTGGAACTTGAGGATTCTCCTTTTACAAATGCAGGAACAGGACCCAATCTAAACCTCTCGGGGGAAGTGGAATGTGACGCCAGCATAATGCATGGGGAATCCTTAAATTTTAGAGCAGTTGGGGCACTGTGTGCAATCAGGAACTCAGTCTCTGTTGCAAACAGACTCAGAAGGGCCAACTATCAGCTGGCAGATTCCTCCCTGGTTTTAGTTGGAGAAGGAGCCTGCAGGTGGGCACTGGATCGAGGCATTCCCTCTGGCCCTCCTAACATCATGACTACAGGATTCGGTTGGGGTGCATTTAAAAGAAACAGTAGGCAACTAGAGCTGGCTGAAAGGGTGGAAACAGATTTCATTAAACTGATGAAAAGAGGACAATCGCGTGAAAAGGAAATGACTCAGGCACTTCGGACTCGGTGGGTGGTGGCTGTGGACCCTGAAGGTCGTGTGCCTGCTGCTGTCTGCAGTGGAGAGCAGCTGCTCTCTGTGGATGTGGCCGCTGGGCTGACAACCTGGAGCCCGAAGTCCCCACGCCACAGCTGTGAGTCCGTAGGACGTGGGGAATGTCTCACGCACCTTCTGGCAGAGAAAGTTCTCAAGCCGAAGATGCTCACAGAGCTCTGTTGGAGACCACGCAACACAAGTTGATCATTCTCCTTTCCTGGCCAGTGAGGAGGGAGTGCTTTGCGGAGCAATTGTCCTCCGATCCTGCAGGTGTCAGCAGAGCCCAACTCCGGCCGGAACGTCAGACCCTTCTGGTGGAATTGCTGTGGAGCCAGGCACCTAGAGCACGTGTGTTGGATACAGGTTAGCCCAGGTGAGGTGTGACGGGTCAGCGTGGCTCATCCGCGAGCAGGAAGTGTGCGCAATCTCCCGTGTCTACCATCCTTGCTGCACCCGTGCATGGTGTGCACAGAATTCTGGTGGATGCCTGCTGCTGGGAGCTCAGCAAGGCTCCATCGCGTCCTGTCCACACTGTACAGAAGAGGCTGGGGCTCTCTCAGCCTCGGAAGACACACTTCCCGTCCAACCAGAGCTTGCCCTGATGCAGGAGGAGACGGGAATGATGGAGCAAGCTATCCTAGCCCCCACCACACATGCCGAAAGTGGCAGAAGGGAGCTAGGATAAGCCATGCCTCCTTTTAAATTTCACCTTTTCCTAGTTCATCACTAAGCCCAAAGCAGAGAATGTTGGTAGATTGTGAGTATATGAAGAAGTAAAACAAACAGTTGAGTTAGTTTTGTGCAGCATTTCCACTGCTCTGATAAGAATGAAATGCATTTGTAAATAAAATACAAATCGTGTGTGATTCCTTAAACAAGTTAAATGCTCTTATGCTTGCGTTTAAAAGTGGTATTCCACATGGACTGGGGATTTAGCTCAGTGGTTTCACCGCCTGTCTTGCAAGTGCAAGGACCCGAGATCAATCCCCGGTACCAAAAAAACCCAAAAACCAAAAAAACCTGGTATTCCACAATATAAAGATGAATAATAAAATTCATACTAGCAAAATTATAATTTCATTTTTATTCATTTATAACATTAAATAAGAGGCAAAAACTCACCACAACAAGAGAGAGACAAAGGCAGAGAGCAAAAAGCTTTATTTTAGTAATTTAATGGCATTCTCCCTGCTCTTTTGAATGAGCACCCGGTTCATCTGTGACGGGGCTGCAGTAATGTCATCGGACCTTCATGCGTGTCTGGGCCTCCACACAGGAAAATTACATGTTAGTGCGGTTTCTCAGTCAGTAATCTCTGCTTCAGAAACTGCAAAGAACTTTGTCAGAAATTGTCCATAAGGGGACAGAAGTTTTGTGGTCTCCAGGCACACAGCCAGTGCGGGGCCTGTGTGGGCCCTGGCCCAGGGGAGTCTCATGGGGAGTGGCCGGAAGGTCACGGTGGAGAACGTAATATTGATTATACCCAAGCAGGCTGTGAAGAGCTAACCCCATGACTGGCTTGTTTATAGAAGTGAGTCTGGCCGAAGCATATGTGCCGGGGTCCGAGTAACTCGCACCTAATTCCGTTCCCACAACTAAAACCTTCTGGCTAGGACAGTCCTAATTACAATCATATATTTTGTCTATTCTGTTCCTAATTCGAGAGTGCTTTGTCTTGTCCTTTCTGAGCCTTGTTTACATTAATTTCCATAGAAACCACACATCGCCTTTACCCCAGTTGATTGCCAATAGAAGTCAGTGCTGGAACTGCCCAGGGTCTTTGTCAGTTGCCCCAGCGTTGCTCCTCCTGGGCCCCGCGCGCTCTCTCCTGGTTCTGTCTCTAAGTGTATTCTTTTCCTCAGGCCTGTGCCGCACACTGCAGGGTCTCCGGCAGTCAGGCCTCGGTGGTCATCCTCCCATGGGGCTGGGCCACAGACAGGCCTCACTCACACCCAGAGCCTTCAGGAGCCAAGGCCATTCCTACCTTGGCCCAGAGCGCCTGGCCAAAGACCAGATGCCTTCTCTCGTGCGCACATACGCACCGGTGACAGAGTCCCGCACGGTCCAGGAGACAGGCGGAGTCCCAGTCGGCGTGGAACTCACAGGCCAGTGTCCCAGAAAGCAGCAAATCAAGGAAGGAGTAAGAAAGAGTGCTTAAACATGCTGTGGAATTTTCTCTCAAGGAAAGTTCTTGCAACTCGGTAAATTGTGTATTAGTTATCAGCTTGCATGGCAAGTGACAAAGGCAGACTGGCAAAAGAAAACAAAGAACCACTCAAACACAAGCAAACAGCCCACCTTGAAGCGGCTTAAGCAAGGATAAAACGGTCATATAATCCAACTCAAGTGAGCCATCGGCCAGGTGATTCTCCAAAAGAAAACTAAAGCACTTCTATCAGAAAAGGGGATTGCCCAAGAGAATGAAAAGCATGATACCACAGCAATATATGCACACCTATGTTTCTAGCAGCACAGTTTGTAATAGCTAAGTCTTGGAAACAGCCCAAATGCTCATCAACAGGTGAGTGGATAAAGAAGATGTGTTTTTTTATACAGTGGAGTACTACTCTGCCATAAAGAAGGATGAGCTTCAGACATTTATAGCTAAATGGATGGACCTGGAGACCATACTCTTAAGTGAAATAAATCAGACACACATGGGTAAATACCGAATTGTTCCACTGGTGTGAGAAACCGAAAGCGGAAATAAAAACTGAAATGTGTAATAGACACTGGGAAATGGGAAGAAACTGTTCAAATGGGAAGGGGAACAAGGGAGGAGGAGGGAGAAAGGAAGGAACAAGAAAAAAAGTAAAAATAGAAGGGAAAACTGGAAACAAAGCTTCTGTACATGGGGAGGGGAGGGGGCTTGAGGGAAAGATGGGATTAAACAGAATAAAATTTATTAAAAAATAAATAAAAAGAGGATTGGATACCCATTGCCAGAGTTGGTTGATAAATCTTTGACAATGTGAAGAATCATTCCTGCCCCTACTGGAATATAGGCCTTACAGTGCTGATAGGACGGATGGCTTTTTACAGTGGGAAACTCCTGAGCGTCTCTGTTATTTTGAGCTGTGTTTTGAATCTGCAGGGGTTGCCTCCTGGAGAGCTGGGAATGTCCATTGGAGACTTGTGTGAAATGTCTCGGAATACAGAAAAATGTTCAAGAAAGCCAAGAAGGCAGGAAAGTGAAAGAGAGGAACAGGAATGAGGAAACAAAGGACAAACATAAGGAATTAGGAAGTAATTAAATTAAACAAAAATACAAATACAACACATCAAACTGTGGAACGCAGACAAAGCAGTGCTTCGAAGAAAACACAAAGCATTACATGCTCGTACAACATAGTAAGAGAGGAGGCAAATCAATCTAAGGCTTAAACATGGGAAACTAGGAAAAAAGGAGAGTAAAGCAAATTCTAACAAGCCGAAGGAAGGAAATCATTCAGATATGCACAGAAATGGGTAAAACTGTAAACAGGAAAATAGCCATGCAAATTTATTGTCAAAAGCTAATTGTTTGAGGGCCGGGGATTTAGCTCAGTGGTTCCACTGCCTGCCTCGAAAACACAAGGTCCTGAGTTCAATCTCTAATACAAAAAAAAAAGCTAATTGTTTGAAAAGATGGATAAAATGTATAAACCTAGCAAGTCTGACAAAAAAGAGGGAAGACACAAATTACCAATGTTAGGAATAAAACATACAGACTGCAACACTGGAAATGTGATAAAGGAATGCTTTAAACAACTCAATGCGTACGAATTCCAAAGCCTGTATTAAATGAAAAAAAATCCTTAAAACCCCTATTTAAAGAAAGAGTTCCTGAGTGCGCGGGAGAATTAAAGCGCATTCCTACACACTGGGAATGGGACTCACGCTGGGCTGAATGGCGGACCCAAGACGCCGGGCCCCAGAGTCGTGGCAAGTGTGGGGCAGAACTCCAGTTCCGAGGTGAAAGGGCCTCGATGGCCCTGGGTCCTATGCCAAGTGTTCCTGTAAAAGGCGGGAGAGGAGAAGGCACGGAAGGACAGGGCAGTGACTGAACTACCTGCGCGAGCCCAGGAGAGCCCAGAGCCCCCAGAACCCGAAGGACCCTCGCCTCAAGCCTTGGCCCTGCTGACACTGTGAATTCAGACCTTTGGTTGCCCCGGTTTCTGTTGCTTTAAGTCATGAGGTTTGGGGCTCCGTCGTGCAGCCCAGGAAGCTTGGGCTCCGTCCTGCGTGGTTACCTTCCCCCTGGGTGTGTCTCCTTGTCTAAGGGCCACTCTTCTACAGAGACACCAGGCGCTGGATCACGGCTCATCCATCCAGTGTGACGTGGTTTCATCTCAGCCACCTCTGCGAAGGGCTTCTGTCTCCCTAAGACCACATTCGCAGGCTCCGGGGTTAGGCCCTCAGCAGGTCTTTTTATCACACAGAGGGGAGAAACGGTGGGGCCATCGTGCTTTTAGCACCACAGTCCTGCAGCTGTTCCCTGGGCTGGGGACGGACGATGAAGGAAGACTACAGCAAAGGCCAGAGCCCTAGGGTCACACGAGGGGCCCTGTTACTCCCCACCACGATGCTCGGCCTTGCCACAGCACAGAGCCAACTGACAGCCATGGACTGAACCCTCAGAACCGTGAGCCAAACACACCTTCTCTCCTTTCATAATTTTTCTCCAGTACAGTGGTACCTCGGTCTGTGAACTTAATTTGTTTTACAATCTTGGGGAAGATGGCTCTGTTTGTGTTTGTGTGAGAAAAATGCCTGTGATTGTGTTTGTCACCCGACATGGAACAGAAACAAAATTTTGTCAAATGCTTTTGTTTGAGAACCAAATTGTTTGTGAACAGAAATGTTCATGAACCGAGGTATCGCTGTGTTTTGTCTCAGCGATGAGGAGCTAACAGACTCTGACACTGTAGCGAGCAACTCCTCTTGTTTTATATCTCCAGTCTGTGGCAATTTGTTCTGGCGACAGCAGGACATGAGCCTTGCTCTGGAGGCCTCTGTGTGAACTGGGGCTCACACTGATGCAAGTCACCCGTGACGCCAGCGTGTGACCACATTCTGCATGTTTCCATGCTTCCCCTGCCAAGCAGCTCAGGGCAGGGAGTCACCCTGTGATGTCGTGGGCCACGGCGGTGCACCCAGGGCTGGGGCCTGAGCAGGCACCTGGTGTCCACTCGGTGGTTAAGCCAGTGACGCAAGTGTAATGACAGGCCAGGACTCACTGCTGTCAGCACTCTGGGTCCACGCAGCTGGGGTTCATTTCGGCCTTGTCCACACCTGCCCAGGGGAAGCCTGCCCGGGAAGGACCACGCCTCTGGGCTGCAGTTCAGTGACCGCGGCCACAGCAGCAACAGAAGCACGTTTCCCCCTCCCAGCCGTGGGGCACAGCGTCCCAGTGCTGCAGATTCCCCGTCTGGTGGTATCTGGCCCCTTCCAGCCCTCTTGGCCATGGATCCCTTTCTGGGGGACTCTACCTCATGGCCTGATCACCTTTCCAGTACCCACTTTCTAGTGCCTTGGGGTAGAACATCAACCTACGAGCTTCGGGAAGGAGCCAGTGTGAGGCCACAGCACCTTCCCTTCCCTTTATATTCAGATTTCTTTTTGGTACCAGGGATCGAACTCAGGATCTTGTGCTTGCAAGGCAGGCACAGTGCCACTGAGCTAAATCCCAGCCCCCTTGTCTTTCTAACCTAACTTCAGAGTCTACCTGTGAGGGCAGAGACTGGTTTTAAGGTTTCCCTATTGATCTTTAAAAAGCTCAGTGAGGCTGGAATCCGATCTTCTCCTCCTACAGTGCCCCTGTCCCTACACTGGGAGAGGCAGGTAGAGAAGTGACATGGGGAGATTTGATGGTTGAGTTCTAGACATGGAGGTTTGACAGGAGGGCAGATGTGGAGGAGGACCACAATGAGGACACGGAGGCACTGGAATGGGGACTGTGCTATCTGCATCATTTCCCAGGAACATGAACTGAGGCCCCTGGGGTGGGACCCGGGGACTTGCTGCAGGCAACACAGCTGATCCACCCCTCACCAGGCCTCCTATCTGGCTTTGTCCCTGCAAGATTCCTGGAGATGAAAACAATCACCACCTTTCTCCAGAGAAATGAACGGCCCCGCACGACACCATTGCTATAGACAGAGGAGCTAGGCAAGAGCATTACAGGTAGTCAGATAGGGCTGGATCCTGGAGAGTTGGGACAAAGGTGACCACCACAGCTGCACTGGAGACTCGTGGGCTGGCAACCAGGCCTTGGGATAAAGACAAGCTGACCAGACGTGCACACTTCCTCAAAGGACAAACCCTGGCCCTAATGAAGGCTACAGAGACACCGGCTGCCCCGGTGGTGACCAGAGAACTCTGCACCCACCACTTCCTAGGAGGATCTTTGTTCTTCCCGTTCACTCTTGTTACCTGACTCGCTTCCCATTTGGACCGCCATTACCTAAGCAACTGCACGTGTAACCTTACTGGGTGATCACGGCCCACGTGGTTGCACCCTGTAAAACCCCTCTGTAAAGTGGGGTCCCCGGCTGCCACTCGGGTCCCCTCCTGGCCTGCGGGAGCTCTCCTATCAATAAGTATCTTCCTAGTCTTAACCTCTGTTGTTCCTAGGACTCGTTCTTGGATTTCTAGAGAGCAAGAGCTCAGCGTATCATAGAGCTAACAGTTGGGAGATACAATACTTCCTATTTCCTCTCCAGTATTACTTTCTGTATCACCAGGACACAGAATGTTTGGGAAGAGGACTGGGTAGGGCCATGGGTCCACCTTGTGGGTCCTCTTCGCTGGGCCAAGGGACAAGGCACGAGTTGAGGTCCCCACCCTGGATGCAGCTGACATTAGCAATCTCAAGGGCAGGTCGTGGGCTACACCAGCACTGCTCCTTGAGCCCGGCTTTATGACTCCGGGGTATAAATGGCTCTGAGCCGAAGGCCTGAGTCACCATGAGCTTTCATTGCCCAAGAAGCCTTTGGCACCTGGCCAGTCTCACCCCCCGATTTGTTCCTTCCTCTCCAGTCAAAAGCAAAACAAACACACCGTTCCCACCTCCCAGGCCAGGGCCATGGTCCTCAGTGAGCCTCTGTCTGCAGTGGGCCCCGGATTCCCCCCAGAACAGCACAGCTTCGCTAGGCCTGCTGCTTCGCTGTTGTCTCTGTTGTTGGCACCTCCACGGTCGCCTCCCTGCGGTGCCAGGCGCAGGGGACAGGCTCTCGGCAGCTCTTGGAGAGGCCGGGGTCGTCCCCACACTTCTTCCTTTTCCATCTGAGCTGCAGGACCCCAGCCCACTGCCCGCTCCCTCTAGTGCAGCTCATCCAGAGCCAATAGACTGACTTCTGGGGCAGGCGGCCTTGTCCCAAGGCACTGAGACAGCAGCCTTGGGTCGCACAATTCCCCCAGCACAACCTGGTCATTTCAGATGGCCTTTGATGGCCATTGGACAGCAGCCACGCACTCCCATGCTTACAGCAGCACTCATCATAGCTAAGCCTTGGAAGCAGCCTGTACATCCATCCGCAGATGAGTGGATAAAGGAAAGGAGGTGTTTACACACCACAGAGTCCTGCTGTGCCATAAAGAAGGGTACCCTCGAGTCATTTGTGGGTGAATGGATGCATCTTGAGAGCATGATGTTAAGTGGCGTAAATCAGACACACGAGCTTAAAGATCACATGATTTCTCTTACAAAAGAGCCCAAGTATAACTGGAGCAAAAGAAAAGCTAGCTAACAGGAAGTAGAGAGATGGATCTTCTGCAGAGGGGAGAGGACTGGGCAGGGTGGTGCCCTTGCCCTCCTGTAATTCCACTGCCCGCCCTGCCCTGTGCCTTCCAGTCTGCTCCACACCTTAGCTGCCTGCACTTTCCCTGGGACCTGGGCTGCGGGGTCTGGCCCTGGGTCTCGCTCTGGGTCTCCTGCTTGCTGCAGTGGGGATGGCAGCTGTCTGACCCTCAGGTGCCACCTGTGTGACTAGCTAGCTCCCTCTCCCTCCAGGGAGATGTGGTGGCGGCTGTGTGATCAGGGCTCCCGAGAGTTTTCAGGAAACAGACTCGCCAATGTCACACGGAGCAGCCACCCAGTGGACCCTGGGGAGGCCCAGCTGGTGCCAAAGAGCCAGCGAGGGGTCCTGCAGGCAGGACCAGGACTCTGCTGTCTGCTCTGTTGGCTGGGGCGGAGGACGGGCCAGGTGTGGAGCGGGGCTGCTGCAGGACCTGCTCAGGAGCCAGGAGCACAGCTGTGGCTGCCACAGGGAGGGCTGCCAGGCCCAAGCCCCGTGGGGCCCAGGATGGAAGCCAAGAGTGGCCACAAAGCCTGCTGTGTTTGTACCTGGTCCTCCTCCCAGAAAGTGTTTGCCACCCTGGGAGACAGGGATGCTTGCTTGCCTGGTACTGTGTGTAATGAGGAAGAGGCTGGGGAGAGTCTCAAAATGCTCCAGTCGAATAAATAATGTTCACGTGATGAGTATGTCAGAGTAACGGAAATCCACAAACTACGTGAAACCCTGGATGATTCCCGTGAACTGGAATGGGCAAATGAAGCAGGCCCCCAAACACAAGATTCGTTTCATAGCAAAACCCAAGACAGCTATTGAATTTAGGGTAAGCAATTAGCTGAAAGAATGGGCCAGGTGAGGTGGTGCAGGCCTCTAACCCCAGCACTCGGGAGGCTGAGGCGGGAGGATCTCCGTGTGTTTGAGGCCAGCCTGGGCTCCATAGTGAGACCCTGTCTGAGAAAAGAGTCACCTGTCATCCCAAGTTTTAGTCTGAGGTAAGAGGAGGTGGGCAACTCAGAGACTTGGTGAGGCCCTGTCTCAAAACTTGAAAGGGTGAGGGGTGCAGCTATAGGCAAAGACCCTGGGCTCAGTCCCTGGTACCGCAGAAGAGGAGGAGGAGAGGAAGAAGTCAAAGCCGTGTGTGCCAAGGTCCACAGCACCCCGATGGCAGGAGCCACCATGCAGCACCCTCTGGGTCCCTTTCACAGGAAGAGGCTTGGGAACCAGTGGCCAGGAAAGGCTGTGGCCCCTGAGAGGCGACGTGTGGCCCATGGATCCACCCGGCACAAAGTGGCTTCATACGGTGCCCCGGGACCTCCTGCCCTGGGGTGGGTGGCACAGGCGCCAGGGTGACACACAGGGCAGCGGGCTGGACGGTGCTCACGGGTCCCCAGGCCAGGGTTCCCACCTGGCGCCCCATGGCCCTGCACACACGGTGACAGGAAGTCCCTGTTTCGGGTTGAAAGTGTGGCTGCGTCATAGAAAACAGTGCCTGACAGTCACTTTTCTGCCAGTCATGATGTCTGGGCTTTCTGCTGTCGGAGGCAGGGTGTGGCCACCTGTGTCCTGTCCTGCGGCCAGAGGGCAGCCCGCTGAGGTCATAACAAAGCCCCATGTGTCTCCTCCAAGCTTGTTTTGAAATCCCTGGGTGGGAGGCGCTGAGTCACTCCCCAGCCTGCAGAGTCCCTCTGCCCTGCCAGCCCGGGCTGACCTGTGTGAACCTCAGGGGGACCCCCGCCTCCTCGGAGGCCCCCTTCCCAGCCGCCATCCGCACAGGGCCCAGACCACACTGGGCCTCCCAGACTGCCGCCCATCTGTGGCCTGGATTCCAGGGGTCCACTCCAAACCTCTGCACTGGGGACGGTGGGGCACTGAGGCGAAGGTCCTCGGCTGTGTGAGGAGAGACAGGACGCCAGCCAGCCCAGGCTCCTCCTCAGCACCCACAAAACGCGGGCCTCCCGGCCAGGCTGAGGCTGCCCCGGTGCCCGAACCCTGCCATCCGACCCACTGTCCACCCCGGGCCCGGCTGCATGGCCCCCCTGGAGAGAAGCCGCCGCAGTCAGCACCTCGGAACGCGTGGTCAAGGGCCCGCTCTGTCCCAGACAGCCCACCTCCGGCCAGCCGGACAGCGGGTGGCTTGTCCCTGGGCCTGGCGGGGCTCCGGGCGCTGTGCCCCGCAGAGGACGCTGTGGCCTTTGTTCTCCTGGGGCCTTGTTCCCAGCTCCTCTCCTTTCTGCTGGCCTCTCGCTCTGACCTGACTCGGGCACTGGGCGCCATCTTCCTGCTGCCCCGTTCTTCCCTCGGGTTCAGTGACACTGGATCCACTGCCCTTCCTGCGCCCGCCTTACTCGAACCCGCAGCTGGTTCAGGGCCAAGTAGCTGCTCCTCCTGCCCCGAGCTCCCGGCCCCCGGCCCAGTGCCAGGCCTGTGTTCCTGCCTCCCCTCATCCTCAAGGGTCTCAAGAGCCCAGAGACAGGCAGCGCCCTGGGCATAGGGGCCCGAACACAAGCCATGCACCCTCTGAGCTGCCCGCTGGTGCCCTGATCCCAGGATTGGGGGGCCTGGGGGGACCTCCTCCACCTCCAGCAAACGTCTCCTGCTTAGCTCTTCCGGCTGATCCTGAGCCCGCAGTCAGCCCCACTGACCTCTAATTACCTCCAAGCCCCTCCATCGCCTGTGAGAACATTTAATTACAAGGCGGCCCTGCCCCAGGAGCGTGGCCACCAGGCCCCCGGGGATCCTGTCTGCCATCCATGAAATGAGCTCCACGCCCTGCCTGGGTGGGGGACTTCGGGCAAGGTGGGCTCACAGGACCCAGCAGCTTCCCTGTTACTGTAGGCGTCACCCCAGGGAGGGCAGCCGATCTCTCCCAGGCTCCCCACAGCAGGGAGCGAGAGATTCGCACCCAGGCCCTGGCGGGCAGATCTGTTCTCGGCTTGCTCTGCAGGAGCCTCCAGGGAAGACAGGGATTCCCATGGCTCGGCCTCCAGGGAGCCGAGGATGGCTTCAGGTGCCCTTCCCTGGCCAGGATCACAGCTCCCTGGGGCCCCATAGCTCCAAGCTAGGCCACCCACACTTGCGGGGGTCTGAGCCTCTCCTGACTCTGCCTCCCCCGGTCTCCCTGGATTCATCTTCACCTTCCCCCATTCTAAGCTTGTTTTCATTTTTATCTTGCTCTTTAGGCAGAGCGGGGGAGCAAGCAGAATTTTGCAGAGGCAGACTTAGCACGGGGAGGGAGGCACGGGAGATGCTGCTTTCACAGTTTATCTCTAAGACAGGGAGCTCCGGGCAGCTGTGTCTCAGCAGTTCACCTTCCGGGCACTGTGACCTCCGCGGTTTAGCAGGAGGGGCAGGCCCCAGACCAAGAGCCTTGAGACCACAGTCTCTGCCTTGTCTTTTGTTTTTCATTTCAACAGCAGGAGGAGGATGAGCAGGAGAAAAGGCCTCCACGTCCAGGGGTGGTGCCTGCTGACGTGCCAGGCTGGGCGGGACTTCCCTGAGAGAGTCTGTGGCCTGGAGACATTGTCAGCAAAGGAGCCCTGGCCAAATCCCCCACGGGATCCGGGGGAGGGTGGAAAGTCCCTGCGCACCCCTCGGAGGAGACCCCCTTTCCTCATGGCACGGCCTTTCGGCTCCTTGGAAGTCAGCTGGCCTGACGTGTGCGCCTCCGTTCCTGGGCGCTCAGCTGGCTGTCACTGGTCTATGACAGTAGCTGTTAAGCCCTGGGAGAAAGAGCCCAAAGAACACAGCCCCAGCTCCTCAGCAAGGCCCATTTAATAATGCAGTCACACTCGTCTCGCTGTACTGGACTGACCCAAGCAGAACATTTTGGGATTCGGGATGTTTTGACCCAAAAGGTTCTATCCGCACCTTGACCACGGGGCCACTGCCGTGTCTGCGTGACTCTCTGGGAGACCCTGGCCTGGGCAGGCCGCACACATGTGTGAAAACGTTCTCCTCCACCCAGCTGCCCAGGGCCGATAAGCACAAACCGACTCTTCGAGGGCCTAGAAGCAGCTTTCCCTGGAGGTGCTTGTAGCCCCAGCCTTATCAGTTCCCTCCTTGTGGCTCCCCTGCAAGCCCCCCTACAAGGAAAGGCTGAGTCCAGTGCATCTTTGGGGCAAGAGAAAAACCCCTGGTCCCCTGGTGGTAGAAAGTGGGAGCCGCCCAGGGCTGCCATCAGCATCCAGTCACCACCCTGAGACTGGACTCGGGTGTCCAGGGCCTATCCGCAGCCCTCTGGCTGGGCAGCTCGAGGTCAGCGCTCCAGTCCCTCCCACACTGCCATGGGACATCTGTGCTGGGAGAAGAATTCCAGAGGGCGACCTTGGGTAGGTGGGAGGCCCCTATGGCCCTGAAGACAGCTTTCTCCGCACTGTCCTTCCTTAGGCAGGTGTGGAGGCCCGGCCCCGCGGCTGCACACAGGCCTGTCCTCCCTGGTGCCCGGGGCTAGGCGTCGAGGCTGGCCTCGTGTGGTCCTGGGAATGTCCTCCCCACCAGCCTCTCTCTCTGTCCACTCCTGGGTGTCACTGGGCGGGGCCTAGGCAATGGCTCATCTGAGAGCGAGGGAGCAGAAGGGAGCCCCTTCTGGGGGCGCTCCTTGGTGTCTAAGCGCCAAGTCTCTGGTCAGACCATGGGGCTCACAGTGATGGCAGTGCCAACGTGGGGCCAGGTCCCGCGTCCACTGGGCGGTGGACGGCACTGGCTCAGGGGAAGTGAGTTGGCGCTGGGCTGCGGGCAGAGCCAGCTGTGGCAGGGGCCTCAGCACTGGCCTGGGCGTCCAGTTTCGCTTCCCCTGGAAACTTCACACTAGGCTCCAGGGTTCCTGCTGTGACCACGGCCTCATCCCATCCCCCAGTCCGGCTCCAGAGCTCTGATCCCAGGGAGGCAGAGGCTCCGGAGACCAGGGCCAGAAGCAGGAGAGGGAGCGGGATGTCTGGCCCAGCTAAGCTCTGCAGCCACGCAGGCACTGGGGGTCCCTGAGCTCAGTTACTCTGAGTCACCTCAGAGGCGCCCACATTCGCCAGAGACCTGAGAGAGCTGGGAGGGCCTCACCTCCAAGCATGCACAGACCTTCTCAGAAGAGCAGGGTGGGCGAGGTGGTCGGGGACTTTGGAGCAGAAGGAAAGGGCTGGAGTGGAGCTGGCAGAGCCAATGGAGTCACCTGGGGCAGCCGAGGCAGGGCCAGGAGGAGCCCACTGCCTACCAGTGCCCCACCCCAAGCTGTGCAGGGCGGATGTGGCAGTTCGAGGTGCTGTCCTGGGCTCACGGGAGCCACCCGGTCACTGCTCTCCAGGCCTGGCTGCAGCAGGGCCACCAAGGCTCGTGGCTGGCTGGGTTGGGGACACTTCCTCCTCCATGCAGAGCGGCACGGGCTGAGACCTGGCGAGAAGAGCTGCTGGGCACGGTGCCCACGCGCCCTTCCCCTGTGGCTCCTCCTGGGCCTTTTCCCTGGTGGATCATTTGCAAAACAATCTCCAGGCCTGGTTTTGGAGGAACCAGGGACCTCGAGGATGGGCGGCACCCAGGGGACCAGACACTGGAGTCACAGCTGGTTGCCCTGCCAGCCAGGGGTGGGAGTCACTCTCTTTACCAAGGGCGGTGGCAGGCGTGGGCACTGCTGCTCGGAGCCCTCTGCTGAGGGTGCCACATCCTGGCCCCAGCTGTGGATGTTGGACGGTGCACAAGGGGCAGAGGCTGCTCAGGCCCCAGAGCTTGTACGAGATCACCATCTTCCCACTCCGATCCCAGACCCAGATGGGCTGGCACTGGGACAGGATGCACCCCCTCGAGTCCCCGGCTTCCGATGAATTAAGTCTCATTAGAGATGTGGCAGGGACAGCTCCAGGCCACGAGAGTCACCGGACACCATGGTTCCTGAGGCTGCTGTAGCTCTCAGTGTCCAAAAGCTGTCACACTGGAGCTTCAAGGTCACCTTGGAGAGCTAAGGGCTGTGTGGGCAGCAGAGGAGCTGAGCTAAGAATGGCTGTTTGGTGGTGGGGACAGGGGATGAAAAACTGAGGCCAACAAAACAATAAGATCCCGAGCCTGCCTGATGGGTCAGAGTACAGTCACAGCCAGGTGTGGGGGGCACGCCTGTCGTCCCAGAACTCAGGAGGCTGAGGCAGAAGGATCACCACAAGTTCGAGGCCAGCCTGGGCTACATACCAAGACCCTGTCTCAAAAACACTTACACACAAAAACAAATAAATAAGAACAAAAAATCAAGGGGCTGGAGATTTAGCTCAGTGGCACTGCACCTGCCTTGAAAGCGCAAGGTCCTGAGTTCGACCCTCAGTACCAGAAACAAAACAAAACAAAATAAAAAAAAAAAAAAAAAAAAAGAAGAAAATAAGAAATAAAGATGTCCACTTCAAGGCATGTCTCTGCTGTCACTGGTAGACAAATGGTACGCAGAGCCCAGATCTGTGTTGATTAATCCCAACAAGCCAGCCATAGCTTTACGGTGGGGTGGTGAATAAACCCAGCAAGCCTGCACCGTTAGTTCTGAAGCTCAGACTGGTTTCTTCCTGTGAGGCTGGAGCCCGTTTTGTTCAGCCAGCAACACTCCGTGTGCCTCCTGCTGGCTTGAACATGGCTCTTTGACCTCCTGCCAACTTAAACTTAGTTCTGCCTCACCCCATGGAATCCACCCACAGCTGCTCTGAGTTCCAAACTCAGTTGGCTCCTCTCTAAGATAGCTACCAGCCAACTGCCCTCCCCTGGGGGAAGTCTGAACCCGAATAACTCACCAGCCACTGCAGTCCACTGCATCCATGGCTCTATTCCACCGGTGCATCTCTCCATGGAGGCCGCTGGGGTTGCCAGCTGTCACTGTGGGCCTGCAGGTTTGAGCCACTGTTCCCTCGCTGTGAGTCAGAGTTCAGGGAGAAGGTGCCACCGCCACCTCCATCCTCTTCATTGAAGTCTCTCTCCTTGCTCTCCTGTGAGCTTCAGTTCTCACTTCAGACCCTTGCTGGGTTCCAGGGACCCGCTTCCCTCCTTCCTGTCTTCCTCACATTGCTATACTGCAGCATCTGCACCAAATAAATAAATTAAATAACAAAGTGCAGGGCCGGGGATTTAGCCCAGTGGTTCTGTCGCCTGCCTCACAAGCGCAAGGGCCCGAGTTCGATCCCCGGCACCAAAAACAAACAAACAAATGAAAAACAAAGTGCAGTCACATATGTCGACAGCCTTCATAGTGACCTTGGAGTGAAGGAGAGGGATCACACAACAGGTCCCCCGCTGTCTGGAGAGGGGAGTGACGGGCCCCCGCCTCCTGGGGTCCTGCCGGGCCCTGGCCCTTCCATACCATGGTCCACACTGTGTACTGTGCAAAGCATTAGAAAGTAATTGGCCCCAGTGCAGCCCACCAAAAAGCAATCAACAAACTCGCCCTGAGGTCCATGAACAGACCGTGAGCTTCTCCTCCTCTAACAGTCAAGCCTGTCTTCTGGAAAGCATATTTATTTATTATTGTGACAGGGCCTCACCACGTAGTTTAGGTTGGTCTTGAACTCACTCTAGCCCTGGCAGCCTCCAACTCAAGGCCATCCTCCTGACTCAGCCTCCCGAGTGCTGGAATGACAGGCGGGCATCATCAAGTCCCACTGGAAAGTATTTCGTATTTCTTAGTACACTTTAAAAAATGGTGGCTCATCATTAATGATCTGTCCAGTGGTCAGCTCCCCCGGCCCTCTCCTCCCCCTGGAACTTGCATTCCCAGTTAGGGAAGTTGAGGCAGGCTGCAGATGCCGTCCTGCAGATCTGGTGGCCACCCTGACTCTGCTCTCCTGTCCCCGCGGGGCAAGGTGGTGCTCACTTTCCTCCCCAGGCACAGGTTTGGGTCTGCACTAAGGTGGACAGGACAGGAAGTAATGTTTTTAAGATGTGCTGATGGGTGAGCTTGTGGGGGGACCACAGGTCCACCTGTCACAGGAAGGAGGATCCTTCAGGGTCCCATACCCTGGTGCGAGTCTCCCCACACCCCAGTCTTTGCCTCCAACTTGACACCGGGCCTGGAGCAAAGGGCTTTGCTGTCACTTAGGAGCCTGCTGCAGCCCAAAAGCCGCCCCCAGATGCTCTGCCAACACCCGGGATCCCGGAGGGGCCGGAGTCCCTGGGAGGGGTGAAGGACGATGTCAGGGGGGAGAGGAAAGAGTCAAAGTCTGTAGAATAGCTTCTCAGCCTTTGGGCTCAGATCAAGCGCAAGGTCAGTAGAAAGGAGATTAGGAAACTTGCAATTGTGAAATTGTACTTTTAAGGAAAACTGAAAAAAAACAAACAAACTACACCTTCAGGACACAAAAGGCATCGAAGGCTCTTTCCCTGCCAGGAAACTCAGGCCAAAAACAACTCCTAAGGGCCTGAAGACACCTGCAGCCTGCGGTTTCTGGCGTGGGAAGGGGCAGCAAGTCTCAGACTCAGACAGGGCCGTGGTTAGCGCTGACGCAGAGCTGGCCACGGACAGGCGCACGTCAAGTCTCTGCCTAAGCCGGGTGTGGAGGCGCACGCCTGCGATCCCAGCACTCTGGAGGCTGAGGCAGGAGGATCGCCATGAGTTGGAGGCCAGCCTGGGCTACACAGTGAGTTCAAGGCCAGCCTGAGCTACGTAAAGAGACCCTGTCTCAAACAAACAAGAACACACATTCTGCCTAATAAACCTCTTTAGGCCTCTCATTGCACATCTGGAAAATTCTTCCTGGGACCAAGTCAGTGAACCCTCAACCTGCCCCATGGGTGAGGTGAGTGGAGGTCTCCACCTGTGCTATGCGGAGCCTCCTCAGGTCCCTGGGTGACCATCACACAAGGAAACACCAATTCCTGGGAACAAAGTATGAAGTGTAGGACACGCCCGCTGCCTCCCGAGCTCAGTGTTGGGAGAGGCTGCCGGGTGCGGTCACCCAGCCTGTAATGGGGTGGCCGGGTGTGGCCTCAGGGAAGAGCCTGGGGTCCAGGGCACGGGGACAGCTCTCGGGAGCAGTAAGGGCAAAGGTGAACAGGTTTCAAGGAGCTAAGTATTGAAAAGCAAAAAACTGATCAAATGAAATTTAAATAAATAAACAAAATTAAAACGGTAAGAAAATCACAACATACATCTGAGACAGTATTTATATATTTAGTGTAAATGTATACCAGCATTTTGACTATCTTCTAAGATAGATTAAAAGGCCGACATCCAGATAGAAAAAGGCACTAAAAATACTAATAGTTTACAAAAAAAGAAAGACCAATGCTCCAAACTACAGGAAAAGCCACACAGCCTTGCTTAGACAGAGAGAGAGATGCAAGTTGCCCTGAGGAACTCTTCCTTGGGGATCAGACAGGCCAGGATCCAAAACCCTCCCTGTCCAGCCAAGGACAGCAGCTCACAGGCTGTGGGACCTCAGGCAGAAGTGGCAGGGTTCCCGGCCCTGGCCTCTGCCCTTCAAGCAGCCCCACTTCCGGGAACCTCCCTGCAGCTCCCGGCAAGCGACACTGGACCTGGAAGAGGGCCCCACACAGGGGCACCCACTGAGCCCACGGGGTGACGCCAGCACTGGCTGGGCCCGGGCACATGTGTGCATGTGTGCGCGTGTGAGACTCTGGCGTGGAACCACCCATGTCCTTGAGGAAGATACTCTGCAGTTCTGTGCCTGTTTCCTCACCTGCCAAATGACAAGTGTGGCCTACAGAGCAAGGGATGCAAAAGGGTTTGCTTTGGTGTGATTGGTGTTCACTTTTACTACAGCTGGGCTCCCTGTGACCCCGACCCCAACCCCGTCCATGGGAATTGGCATCTGGGCCAACGGGCTGGGATAGGGCAGGCTCCAGCATAGGCCCGGCTCCTGAGGGCCCCGAGGACCCCTCCTTTCCCAGCTCAAGGGCACCAAGAGTGGAGCCAGGGCCTGCTGGGGCCAGGCTGGCTCAGGAGCCGGGATGGCAGCAACCTCCTGCATCCCTGAGCACTGGAGGGTGCCGCGGCCGAGTGCGTTCAGTCACCCAGCAGAGGCCGGGGGAGCTGGCAAGAGCCGAGGAGGAGGAGATGCAGGCCTGGGGAGATGCAGGCCTGGGTGGCTCCTGGGGAAGCTGGGTCTGCACAGCAGTCTGCAGAGTGGGCTTCCTTCCGGCCTCCCACAGGTAGAGGGCACAGTGTCTGGAGGACCTGGGCAGGGGGCAGAGGCGGCCACGAAGGACCTGGCAGTGGGTGAAGCAGGGCCAAGGAGGGGGGTGGTGAGGGGCATGCACAGCCCCCACCCCCTGCCACCTGCAGGCCACGGGGCCCCAGAGCTGCCTGCGGGTCCGAGGTCCCCACCCACGTGGCTGGGTCGGTGGTTGTGAGGGAGGGAACAGGGAGGCGGGTGGGGAGTCCTCTCACCCTGGGCAGGCACAGGCTGCCCTGCAGACACAGGTAAAGGAGGGTTCATTGTCCACCCGCCCCTGCCTGTCCATTCCTCCATGAAGAATGGAAGCTGCATTGTGAATTGCAGGTTTGAAGCATGATCAAAAAAATGCAGTGATTGTTTAAAGTTTAAAAAATATATACATTACAGAAAAGACACAGCCGTGACTTCCCTCCAACCCTCTCCCTTGCGCCGAACTCCCTCATCCCGTCGTCCTCACCCTCTTTCCCAAGCGGCTCTCCTTGCACTGTCCTGGCTGCCTCAGTGTCCTGAGTCGATTCAGCAGTTTCCATTTCGTGGTCATTTTGACTCTGGGGAGGAGCGGGAAGTCACACGGGGCCAGATCCGGTGAATAAAGCAGATGGGGACACCTGGGATGGTTTTGTTTGCCTGAAATTTCCATAAACGGGTAATCAATGAGAGCCCTCAGAAATATGGTGAACATTTAAACTAAGAAATGTATCACAATAAAAAGCACGCCGCCAGCGAGCCCCTCCGACTCCTCACGCACCCCGCCTCCCTGGGAACACACGGATCCTACTGTCTCTGGCAATGTATCTTTTACTACAATGCATTTTTAAACTTAAACACTGTGTGTTTCTATCACCCCTTGCTCGCTTGCCAGCATGCCTGCGCTGGGAACTAAGTCCTGAGCTGCTCGTCCTTGTTTGGGCCAAGGAGCCCCAGGCCGGCCGGGTGGTACTGGTCAGTCCCCCACACAGCCGTCCACGCAATCAGAGGACCCGCACAGCGCCCTGAGATGGCAGCACGAGGTGCTGTTTTGCAGGAGTCCACCCTCACACCAAGGCAAAGGTGGAGCCCGCACGCACCCCAGCTGCCCACCCCGATGATCATCACCTGGGTGGCTGCAGTAGGGTGCTTGATGCGGGTCTCGCCACAGGCACGGGCGTGGCATTCCACGCCGACATCTCCTGGTGGGCATGGTCGGTGGGAACTCCTCAGCCCCGCTGGGGTCTTGTGGGAGCACCATCCCGGAGCAGGGCGAGGAGACGCCCAGTGCGGTGCCAGGTTTGCCCTGCGTGTTTTCAGCCTTGGTGTTTCTTTCTCCCTCCCTTCCTCCTCTCCTCTGCAACCTTCACCACTTCCACTTTGCCAGAGAAACCAAAACCTGCTGCCTGTCCCACACCTGCTTCTCCAGGCTCACAGAGCCACGTGCCAACCCGATACGGGCATCCAGGGTGGGGCAGCAGAGGAATGGGAAGGAAGCAGGCTGGCGTGGGGTCCTCCTCCCCGGCCCCTCCCCTCTCTGACCCTCAGTCTCCTTGTCCAGCCCAGGGCTGGCACAAAGCTGCTATTCCAGTACTCAAGTGACGGAATGGAAGAGGAAATTTAGTCTCCACAGCTCCTTCCAGGCTTGGAAACCCTGTGACTCCGGAGGAATCAGTCAGCATTTGGATGATTTACATGATTTAAACTGATCAAAACATGTGTTGCAAGTGGCAGAAAACCGTGTCTGCTCTTGAGTCCGGGGACAGACAGTTCTAATCCTAGTGGGTGGTCAGTTTCAGCCCCAAAGCTATCCCCGCCGTGTAACCCCCGCTGCACACATGCCCTCAGCAGGTCCTACGTGCAGGGGGACGGGGACGGGGACCAAGCACACTGGCATCCACCCCAGGAAACACACGGGGTTTCTCGTCTGACCCGGCTGCCCCAGAACCCCTCACTTCCACCTCCAGCCCCCGTGATGGCCTCGAGCTGCTCACGAGGGAAACTGGCAACCAAGTGGGCCAAGGAAGCGGGGAGCCTGTGACCTCGAGACGCCGTGCCCAGGCCCGGCCGCCCCAGCCCTGCCACCCCTGTGGCTCTGGGGGGTCAGGCCTCCAACCCCAGAGGCCCTCGCTTACTTTCTGCACCTTCGACATGGGAGGACAAGCAGGCCCCACTGAGGAGGGGACACGGGAAGCCAACTGTGGCCGAGAGGCGGGTGGCCCGGCCTCAGTAACAGGAAAGGGTGGTAGGCTGGGCCAGGGCTGCGCTGGGTCCAGGTGCAGACGGAAGGCACTGGTGAGGCCACGAGGGCAGAGGTCCCCTCACGGGGCAGCGTGCGACAGCCACCGCAGCAGGGGCGGCTGTGCACAGCGGGTCTGCAGAGCTGGGTGCTGCAGGCCGGAGCGTCCAGTCGGGGTGGCAGCCTGTGCAGCTGCGCCTCCCTGGACCCTGTCCCCAGTGAGAAGGGAGCGCTGCAGGGCTGAGAAGCAGCGCCGGGCAGGAGAGGCCCCCCGAAGAGACACAGCTGTGTCCCCAGGGCGGGGCCCAGGGAGGCTCTCACCTGAGAAGAGAGGACAGGGCACAGGGGGGCCATGGGGCAGGAACAAGGAGACTGGGCCTCTCCCTGCTCTGGGGAGGCCTCCTGTGTGGCCCTGCCAGGCCACTCCGGGCGCCCTGTGCCGGGGCCCACCCGCACCCCAGTGCCGGGAGGAAGCCACCCTGCCACGAACCCCAGCCGCTCCCAGGCCACCTCCCGCTTCCTTGGCCCCAGGCCACCTGGGCCACAGGGCTCGTCCCCTCTCCCTGTCCCCACTGCAGAGACAGGAGGCAGTGCAGGAGCCCCTCACTGAGGCTGCTCTCCAGGGCTCAGCCCCCACCACCCGTGAGGCCTGGTGTAGACAAAGCAAGCCTCTGCACCGTCCTGGGCCAAGGCAACCCTTCTCTGTTCTGTCCTCTGAGGCTGCTCCCCAACTGCCCCCGGTCCGGGCTTGGCCACCAGGAGCACTGCTGAGCTGGGCCAGGATGGTGTGGCGTGCCACGGGCTGTGTGCAGCTGATGGTCCCCCCAAGGGCACCTGACCGGGGGCTCGGGCACACTGGGGCTGCGGACTCTGGATACAGGCATCGAAGCTGGACAGGGCCCCCAGACACGTGCATTCACAGGCCGAGGGGAAGAAGGGCACAGTGGGGACACGGAGGGAGAGCCCAGGCCTCCCATCAGCCTGAGGCCTCAAGTACAGGCCAGGTGCCCCAGGAGCAGGCCAACTCCAGGGAGACTCATCCAGCAGCGAGCGGTCTGCAGGAACGGCAGTGGGCCCCACCGGGTTGGCGTCTGGGAACACAGGTGACAAGGACCTCAAAGTCCACAGGGGGGGCCAGCAGGGCTGAGGCAGGCGCAAGGTGTTGGTCCACAGCCGCCTTCCTGGGAGGCAGAAGGGCAGCCCAGCCTCGGGGGACGCCTTCCATTCCACTCCCTCACCCTGGCCCTTCCTCCAGGAAGAAGCTGGTGTTGACTCCGGACCTGGAGTCTGCTCGGCCCCGTGTGCTTTCAGGAAATGACTTCAGGTCATGCTCTCTGAGTCATGGTTGCACCACACGAGAAATGTCCCCAAATCTGACTGAGTGGTGTTTTCTCCAATTCCTGAATTTCCACACACAAATTTCCTGCATACTTACAGGGAACACCACACTTAGGCAACACTGGCTCTGGGGTGACGACTGCCCTTAACCCACAGCCTGCTTCCGGCCTCTGTCTTCTCCCACAGGCTCTGGGGTTCCCGTGCACCAACCCACATCCACTCCCAGCTACGCATACATCGTCTTTAACGGCAGAAGCCTGTTCAGCTCGGGCTGCAGCCCCGACTGTGCTCTTGAACCGCGCTTGCCTCCAGGATGCCTCGGGAGACAGGGACGCCCCGCAGCCCCTTCCAGGCCTCAGCACTCGGGGCACCCCTCCCAGCAGGGAGAGACCCCCCCCCCTGCTGAGTCATCGTGAGGCAGGCCGGCAGGCAGGAGGAGCGGACGGTGGTACAGACCTCTTAGCTCCGGCCGCCTCTGGTCTTTGTCCCCGGGGGCAGTGGGACGCCCCCCATGGAGGAGCCACCAAGGCCGTGACTTCCCCTGCCCCCATGATGAAGCACTTTGGACCCCCAGCCCAAGCCCTCAGGCCAGCAGAGTGCTGAGTCACCCAGCTCTTCCCGCCCAGCTTCCCTCCCCAGCGACCGGCAGCAGCTATTCCCTTAGGCGGGCCGGCCCCCGCCCCGCCGACCAGTCACGAGGAGCGCCGGAGGCAGGGAGGTGGAGGCCCGGCCTGCAGCGGCCCAACAGCCAGGGACCCCCAACTGTGGGGGTCCGGCCCAGGCACACATGTCCGCACAGCGCGCGCACACACACACGTGCACGCACACGAGCCTTCCACCCCTCCCCCCGCCCAGCAGGCCCTGGTTCCCCACGCAGTACGCTGCAGCTGCGCCTCCCACTCCCTAAGCCCACGCCTGCAGCGGGCGCGGCCTCCCAGAGGTCCAGCTTCACCCTGGTGCTGTCCACCTGGACATCCTGGGCCCCGAACGCCCGGCCGCACGCCAAGCCGCCTCCCCCAACGGCACCCAGGCCCCTCCCCCACCTCCCTGGCCAGCAGCCCAGCCAGGACTCTCCCGCCCCATGCTCTCTGGTCGGTGGGCCGCCTCTTCCTGTCTGTCCTGTCCACTCCAAGGCTCTCAAAGCTGCTGTGTCCTCTCCTCACTGTCACCCATGGGACCCTGCCCTGCTGCCCGACTGGAATCCATCTCCACATTGGATGACACTGAATACTGAGCACTTACCCTGCAAGATGCTGGGATGAAGACAGAGCAAGGCCTGCCCTCCAGGAGCCGGAAAGACAACCAAACATCCGCACATAGCTGATCTAACAGGGCTGGGGGCTAGGGCACATTCTGCTAGTCTCAGCACTTGGGAGGCTGAAGCGGGAGAATCGCTTGAGCCCAGGAGTCCGACAGCCTAGGCAGCACAGTGAGGCCCTACCTCAAAAAAAGTGGGGGAGCACAGGGGTGTAGCCTGCAGTAGAGTGCTGGCCTGGCTGCAGAGGCCCTGGATTGGCTCTCCAGGGCCACAATGCGTGTTTACATGTGATCAACTGTTCTATGTATACATTGCAGTCTGTGGTCTTCATCACTTAGGAGCTACAAGGATCAGCACAATTTGTTTCCATTTTAATTTTGCTCACATCTCTGTCTCACAGCTTTTCCTCTCAAGTGCTGAAAGCTGCCCGCTGTCCTTCGTGGCTCTTGAGAGCCCCTTACAGGACACTGCCCACCCTAAGGGACAGGATACCAACTTCCAGCCATTCTTCTCAAGCTTTCTGGGCTTTTTTAAGGCTTGAATTTTTAAATACAGAATGAATCATTCTCCCCACGACATCGCCAGTCAGGCCTCTCCGTCCCCAGATTGAAACACCCATTGTTCTGCTGTGGCTCTGCCAGCTCCCCACTGACTGAGCCGCACAGCTCTGTGGCTCCCACTCCTTTTTCACAGCGACCTTGGGCCTGGCCCCGCAGAGCCGCCCGCTCAGTGTGTGTCGTGCCCCTTTCACTGCAGTGAAGCAAATCCGCCCTCACCCTCTTCTCCCCCGCTGCTGTCAGCCCTTCACACTCTCCCGAGGGAGCTCCGGAGATGGCATTGCGTGTGCAGGCTTCTGGGGGAGAGCAGCACCCTTACCAAGTGGAGCTTGGCACTTGGGAAGACGTTGCTGCCTCCCCTTCCCTCAACTTGCTGGTGTCCTGGAGTAAGCATTTAGTTTTCTCTCCATGCTCACATCTGCTTCCGTGGCCAATATAAATGCCAGTCTTTCCTTTCACTCCCCTTCCACCTGGTGGTTTTCTGCCCGCCCATGCCGCCCCACAGGTCCGTGGTGACTCCGGGCTCTCTGATCCCAGCGGTTTTTCTGTTGATTCAGCGGGAGGTTTCTGGAACCAAAACTAGAGCAGCACGGCGGGGTCTCCTGCAGAAGCTGAGGTGCTGTCATTGCGCCTGCCTCCACGCGTCTACCGCTGTCCCGCAAGCAGCACCCCACGCGCCAGCCCCACGCAGCTCCCAGCGTTTTTATTATGAGCGCGTGTTTGCAGTACATAATGGCTACAAAATTCATCGTGGGAGGTGGTACCTGGATACTCACACACCTTAACTCTTTTCCACCTGCAAAAGAACTCCTCCATTTCCTATTATCGGTTTTTACTTTGCTTCGCATCTGTATCCTCTTACCCCTTGCACGTTTGTTCCCCCGCCTGGACTCCCTACCCTGCCTCCCTCCATTTCCCCTGCTGGGTCTGGCTTCTTTCCCTACTGCCTCCTGCACCTGTGCGTGTTGCCATGGGTACGGGGAGGCCTGCAGAGCCATGGCTCCGCACTCTAATCTTCGGCAGAGCTGCTCTTCTAAGAGCGGCCGGGAATCCAGCTTCCAGGTGACACGTGTGTGTCCTGAGACGGACCTGGCAGGGCAGGGGCCTGGGCAGGCCTCACGCACGCCAGGCCGGTACTGCCTGCAGCCAGTGTCCTCCCCTGCATCCTTGTGCCCTGCTGCCTGAGCGGGCCGTGGGCAGATGGCTGGGGCTGGGGCCGGGGCCTGGGCCTGGGTCGCGTTTCCAGAGCCGGGCAGCCTCTCCTCTGCTGTAACGCAGAGGTCCTTCTTTGCAATGCTCAGCGCTACCGCGATTTCCTCCGAAGCCCGGGTGACAGCGTCGCGCGCGCTGCCCGCCGGCTCTGCGTGCACCCTCCTGCCTCGGCCTGCGGGTTGCGGTTCCCGTGACGCCGTCCACGCGGGCGCGGGTGCGGGCTTCAACGACGACGAACCCCAGGCCGGGGTGCAGCTCAGGTCCGCAGCCCTGACGCCGAAGTGGCCCTGTTCACGTGTCCCCGGCGCCCAGCAACGGCCCGGCCGGACCAGAGCGCGGCCTTCCCTCCCCCTCCTCCTCCTTCCGCCGGCCCCGCAACCCCTCCCGCTCCCGCCACCGCCCAGGGCCGCGGGCGCGCTACCGGAAGAGGCGGGGCCGGCGACGGCGAGCGCGCTGATTGGCCGCGCGCGCGTGACGCGAGGGTCCTATAAAAGCCGCCGCACCAGCGCTCCGCCGTCGTTCGTCGAGCGTCGCCGCGGTCTCCTGCTTCAACAGTGCTTGGACGGAGCCCGGCGCTCGCCCGCCCTCACCGCCGCCCGCCGCAACCTCGCCCGCCGCCTTCGCCGCCGCCGCAGCCATGACGACCTCCTCGCCCTCGCAGGTGCGCCAGAACTACCACCAGGACGCCGAGGCCGCCGTCAACCGCCAGATCAACTTGGAGCTCTACGCCTCCTACGTCTACCTGTCCATGGTGAGCGCCCGCGCTGGGAGCGGGTTCGGCGGGCCCTCGCGGTGCACCCCGGGCTGGCCTCGCTTTGCGCCCTGCCTGTCCGTCAAGCGCTGGGGTCGCAGGCACTCGCTACCGGTTTTCTGGTTTGGAAACACACCTGCCCCTTCTCCTCCAGCGCTGGCCCCTCTCCGGGCTGTGGGAAGGGCAGGCTGGACAGGCGGCGCGGCCTTGGCAGCTGCCTTCCTCCCGGGAAGCCCTCGCCCTACACTGTTTACGTTCGCTTTCAGTCTTACTACTTTGACCGAGATGACGTAGCTTTGAAGAACTTTGCCAAGTACTTTCTGCACCAGTCTCACGAGGAGAGGGAACATGCCGAGAAGCTGATGAAGCTCCAGAACCAACGCGGTGGGCGGATCTTCCTGCAGGATATCAAGGTGAGCGGAGGGTCTGAGGGACGGCGGCAGCCCTTCCTTCTGAGTGCAGTGGCGGCCTGGGCTTTACTTTTGTGCTGCCCAGGGCTGCCATCCGCACGACCCCGTGCACATAGTCGTGGGCAGGGACGGTAACGCAGGAGCCCTCGCAGGGGGACTCGGCCAGGAGATGGCAGTGCTTGCAAATGGGTTGACCTAGCGCCTCTTGCTCAGAAACCAGACCGTGACGACTGGGAGAGCGGGCTGAATGCAATGGAGTGCGCCCTACACCTGGAGAAGAGCGTGAACCAGTCACTCCTGGAGCTGCACAAGCTGGCCACTGACAAGAATGACCCACACGTGAGTACGGGGGGCCCGGGGTCCCCAGAGGGAGTCGCTGGCCGTGGGGCTGAGGAAGCCGACCCTGTCTGTCTGCCTCTTCCCCCAGCTGTGTGACTTCATCGAGACTCACTACTTGGACGAGCAAGTGAAGTCCATCAAGCAGCTGGGTGACCATGTGACCAACCTGCGTAAGATGGGAGCCCCCCAGTCCGGCATGGCAGAGTACCTCTTTGACAAGCACACCCTGGGGGATGGTGAGGAGAGCTAAGCCTGAGCCAACGTCCATGGGGCAGCGCATGCGTGTTGGGGTTAGCTGCACCTTTTCTACAAATTGTACCAGAACATCTACTTAAGTTCTTCAATTGTTTCAAATAAAGAAATTTGGTACCCAGCTGTGGTCTTTGCAGTTGTGGGTTGTGTCAGAAATGTCTCGGGTATCTAGGTTCCTAAGTGGAACAGCTCGGTATAAGTTAGCTGTTCCAGCTGTCACAGGAGTGCGCTCTGCGGTGTGGACAGCTGTGTGGCTACGACTGGACCAGTGTCCCGGCGGTGTACACGCAGGTGGGGACCAGGCTGGTGATTCCCCGAGAAGGGCTAGGAGGGGGCGCCATCCCTGCAGGGTGAGAGGTTGCAGTTTGAGAAAGGGTCTGTGCAGGGGGTGGTCAAAGTTCACAGTAACTGCATGCAATTTGGGAAAGTCCCTGCCTCCCACTAGAACACCGGTGGTGAACCCAGGGCACGCGTGCCACAGCAGGCCGTTTGTATCACTGAGAGCTTTAAAAGGTTCGTCATCACTGCCCTAGAAGCAAGACTGAGATGTTGCTCCCTGAGATCTCAAACATGAAACTGCTTTCAATGCAGAAAGGAGAAGTTGCATTTCCCCCGTGTTGAGACTGGGAGGGGAAGGGGGTTGTGAACTGGGCAAGATTGCAGGAAATCTAGACCAAGGGGAAATGTTCCTGGTTTGTGCCCAAGAGCATGAAGTGTGGGTGATTTCAGTGAGGTCCAAACAAGACACACCAGCTTCCCCCCCACTGCCTGGAGTTCCACTTCGAGGCAGCAGTGCTGCCAGCTTTCCTGGGTGCTTGGGTGGCACTGAGGGCATGGGCAGGTGCTCTGCCAGCTCCCAGCTTACTGGGCAGTGAGTCCCCTTGGTACAGCCTGCAACCCAGTGCTGCCTGTGGTCTCGTGCGCCAGCCTGGGGCCTCAGGCACTCACTGTCCCTGCATCTCTCCACTGGGCCTTGGTTGGCAGGTCCTGGCAATGCCCTTGAACACCTCCCAGGATCCTGCTGAGAGGACCAGTGTGTGCCCCTAGCCATGAGGGCTCTCTACTCTGGCAGCAGTGGCACCACAGGCAGGTGTGGAAGGGAGGGCAGCCTCAGTGCAGTGGAGCCAGGCGGGGGAGAGTGTCGCACAGGGCCCTAAAGAGACCCAGGCCGGAGACAGACCTGTTTTCCAAGGCCCAGTAGGGGTCCACGTGCTCTCCGGGCGCAGGGTGTGGGCCACTCGGCGACTGTTCTAAATGTGGCTCTGGGAGGCGATCTTTGGGGGGGCTTGGGCACAGGCATCAGGTTGAACTCCATGCTTTTCTTGGCAGGACAGACCTCTGGGTGCTCCTCTGAGGCCTGGTCGCGTGCGGGGAGCCACTCGGAAATGTTGGCCCCAGACGCCACCGAAGGCTTTAGGCTCTGGTCTCTGGCAACTCTGCCCGCTGTGTCTCGGCAGCTGGGGGTTTCGAACAGTTCGGAGAAGACTGGCGGAGTGGCTGAGGGGCTTGCGGGGGGGGGGGGGCTGTAGTACCCAATGCTCTCGTACAGGGCGGCCACCTTGAAGGCATCTGGAGGAGGCTGGAGCTTGCCATCCTGGGCCCCGGGGTGCTGCTGGGCACCCCTGGACCGGCTGTGGTGGCAGAAGGGTTTCTTCCTGGAGGGCAGCAACTTCCTGGAAGGGTGGTGCTGGTGGAGCTGCTGCCCGAGGAAGCGGCCTATGACTTCCTGGTGGGTCTCATCCTCCTCCTCGATTGGCTGAAACTCCATGTCTTCCTGTTGCAGGCTGGAAAGAAGGGCACCCGGCTGAGCAGAGGGCCAAGGGGCTGAAGCGAGGCCTCCATGCCCTATCCCGGGCCCCAGGCTCGCCTCCCTCCCAGCTGGCCTTGCTGTGCCCACTGCCCTGGCCAGGCGTCTGTGTCTCCTGTTCTCCCCTTCTTCCCATCAGAACCACACACCGAGGTTATGGGAGCTGCTGGTCCTGAGGGGTGTTCAGGCGGGGTCCGGGAAGCTGGGAGCTTAGGGGCCACCGGAGGACAGTGTCCTCCAAGAGAGGAGTCTGACTTCCTGTGGCTAAGTTCCCCGAGCACGGCTGTCCGGCCCAGGCCCACGTCTGTCCCCTGCCCCACAGCCCAGCTCCCAGCCCAAGGCGGCCACCTGCCGGCCGCAGCAGGTGACCTGTCCCAGGTGCTGCCTCTCCAACTGGGCTCTTTGGACCTTGCACCTGGTCCGGCCCTTGGGTCTGAGCTCCCTGGAGACCTGTGTGTTCCCCGGAGGCAAAGCTTGCGTGTGATCGCATTGCTGTTACCGCCCCACACCAGGGCCCAGGCCACGTGAGGCTCCACGAACCTCCACAATGTCCCTGACCCAAACCAGCCACCAGCCTCCACTGGGTCACCTTCCCAGCCACCCTGGGGCTGATTAGGGCCCCTCACTAACCCTAGCTAAAGGGCAGAGAACTGCACTCTGGAAGTTCATCAAGTCCACAAGTTTGAGTTCATCCTTGGCAATCTAGCAACTTAGTGAGGCTCCATCTCAAAATTTTAGAAACGGGGGTGGAAGGTGGGTGCTGGGGATGTACAGTAGCTCAGTGCAAAGGCCTAGGTTCAATTCCAGTCACACACAGAACACACACAGCAGAGAGCGAAAAGCATCGAAAATTACACAAGAGGATCTTCGGCACAGACCCCGAACCCCGCAGTCCCGGGGAAGAGTGGGACTGGGTCGGGAGACAGCCCAGCCAGGAACGCCTTTTGCAGCTCCGCTCTGCAGGACGAAGTCCTCTGCAGGACACCCTGACCCCTCCCACACCGGGCACCCGCTTCGGCTCTCCACCCAGAACCCGAGCTGGTCAGAAGAGATCTGGCAGAGGGAGAAAGCAGGTCCGGGCAGCCCTGCGGCACTGCCACTGGCTGCTCACAGCCACTTCCCTTCTGGGCCTCAGTTTCCGGCTCCTGACTGGAAGGGAGAGTGTAGCCGGGAGGGACCCAGGTGCATTCTGGCCTCCCAGGTCTCTGCAGCACAGCCGAGGGGCAAGGGCACAGAAGGGGCAGCAGACAGAGCTGCCACCCAGCAGCCCCTGCTGGCTCTGTGACCTTGCACTGGGCAGCCTGGCTCCCCTGAGCCTGTGCTTGACTGTCTGAAAACAGGGAGATGACCCAGGTCACGGGGAGCACAAAGTGAATGTGTGCCAGGAGCACAGGTCGGTGCGGCCCACGGGGGCGCCAGTGAGCACAGGAAGTGGGGTTCCCCTTGGCAGCCCCTCCCCCAGCCCGCAGAGCCCACCTGGTGTTGAAGGTGGAGCCCAGGAAGGAGGTGCAGCAGTGGGACTGCTTGGCTGCGGCCATGTAGGGGGCTGAGGCTCCATCTCGTTCCAGTACATGTCCCACTCCAGGGGGGGCAGGTCCTGGTGCATCTCGTCCACCGACAGCAGGGACACCTGGTTGTCAGGACAGAGGGCCGGACAGGGACTTGGCCTGGTGACTTGCCAGTCACCTCCGTCCCTCAGCTTGCCTGACTGTGAAAGGGAGACAAGCGAATGCCTGCAGCCTCGGGAGCGGAGGTGAGAATCCTGGGGCAAGCGGCTGGTTGTCGGGGGAAAGGGACAGGCCCCGCTTGGGTGCCCTTGGGAAGGCCCCATGGGCAGCCTCCCCCATACCTGCAAGTTCCTGTCCAGGATCCAGTTGATCTCGAAGTCATCGTCATCCTCTCCAAAGGGGTTGATGAGCTGCTCTGCCACCTTGGGGACAGGAGAGGCTCTGCAGGCCTTCAGGTGGCGCTTCTGGGAGCTCTTCCCTCCTGGAAGAGGACCCCCATTTCCACACCCAGGACCCCTGCCTGGGTGACTGCTGCTTTCCAGCCAATGGGTAGGGTTGCAGCCACCGACTGGTGGGCCACACACGCCCCTGCCCTTCTGGCCACTGAACCCCTCTGCAGCCTGAGCGCCTCTGCTGTCCCCGGGGGAGACGATCACCCCACATATATTACCAGGAGTTGCACTAAAGCAGAACTTAAAAGAAAATCCATTCTCCCAGCTGAAAGCAGTCTAGCAGTGGGGAACTCGGGTCCCACCCCCCTTTCCTGGTTACTCAGGAATCTGCCTTCCTTAAGGCTGCCCCCCGACTAACGCGGCAGACAGTTACATTCCAGTGAATGAAGTCTTTACAACCTGTCAGGAACTGTATGCCCTTGAAGATACAGATGAGACTGACAACTGTGTCCTACACATGTAGCTCATGAGGCCCTGCTCGCACAAGCTCCACAGGACAAACTGTCATCGTGCGAGACATGACTAGCCTGGTTTTTGTCTGCTTCTGTAACCTCGCTCCCCCCACGTCACTAGAAAGACCACACCCCTTCAGAAAACATATAAGACCAAAACATCTCTCTTGTCCAGCACCCAGCACTTTGGACACGAGTTCAGCTGGGTCAGGTGCACACCTAACCGATCCTCCTGACTCCCATTTGGTCTCCTGTCCTTTTGGAGTTCTGCAGCAACGGAGTTTATCCACTCACTGTGCTGAATGCGAGGGTGGTGCTGGTGGGCAGTACCCTGACAAGGCTGCACAGGGGTGCCGGGGCACCTAGGGCTTGAGGGACAGCTTGCAAGCCATGGGGACACCCTGGAGAATTTCAAGGGTGGGCCAGGGGTAACTGGGAGGAGACAGGGAGCAGCTGTGTGTGCGGGTGTGATGTGCACAGGACAGGAGAGACCCTCACCACCACTGCCAAGAAACCTTAAGAACGACAGAAAAGAGGGAGGGGGTCAGAGATGGGAGGGAGGCAAAACAGAGAGGCAGAGAGAGAAAACTGTCACGCGAAGCCCCACTAGGACATTAGGTCCTGGTTGAGCGGGAAGCGGCACCTAGCTAAGCCCCCATGGTGGTGGCCGCGGGTCTCCTGAGCTGCTTCTAAGGGGTACGGAACATCCAGGCTTCCGTCTCACTAAGTAGAGTGGATCAACAGCGAGATGGCCTGGCCCTGCCTCACGTTCCACCCGGAGATGCTCAGGCTGCCCCAGCCTTCCCAGCCAGACACAGGCCTCAAGCAGAGCCCTCCATGCACAACTTCGGGATCACATGGGCTGGGCTGCGGTGGGGGCCCAGCACCCCACCTTCCCCCGGAGGCTCACCTTCAGCCAGCCCATGTAGAAGAAGAACTGCAGGAACGTGAAGATGGGCACAACCAGGTCCATCTCGTGGCCTGGGTAGGCCTTGGCCGGGATCAGAAACTGCCGGCCCAAAAGGCAGGCCAGGAAGAAGCTGTACACTGCCATGGTCACCACCTGAGGAGGGGGAGGGCTGGCTGGATCGGACCCCCAGGAGGGGCGCGCGGGCCTTACCATCTCACTGCCTCACTGCCTCCAAGGGCTGCACCAGGCGGCAGCCTTCAAGCCCAGACCCAGTCCCCAGGGTGAGTCTGCTTCCTGGGCCCTCCTGGCCTCGGTTGCCCAAAGGAGAGCTTCAGCAGGCTGGGCTGGTCCTCACCTGTGTGTACACCAGCGGGATATTGATCCAGTCGGAGCCATACAGGAGTCCACACTGGGTGCTCAGGATGTTCATCTCCTGGGGAGGGGACAGGATCTGACTGCCGACCCCCAGGCTCCCCCCAGCTCCTCCTGGCTCCAGGGGCTGGGCTTGGTTCCCCCCTGCTGTGGGGTCACCCACAGCTCACTAAACCTCTCCGTGCCTTGGGCTCCTCAGGCAGAGGAAAGGAGCCAGGACCGACAGGCTCCTTTAGAGAAGGGTCACCCCGCGGTGGGCAGAGCCCCGCGACCCCCGCACAGGCCCGGGCACACCCCCGGGTGCCCGCTGACCCCAGCCCGCGGTGGGTGGGGGCTCACATTCAGCAGGCTCTGCAGCAGCACCGAGTCGCGAATCCGGCCTCTGTGCCAGGCCTGCATGGCCAGGTTGGCGAACCACACCCAGGGGACCCAGAACATGTTGTGGGGGAGGCTCAGCTGCTCCAGCCTCTTGTACTCCGCGGGGCTCATGAAGCCTGCGAAGCGCGGGAAGGCGCGAGTGAGAGGATCTGTGACCCTTTCCGCGCTCGGTGCCCAGGCCTCCAGCGCCTCGCACCTTCAGGCACTGACTCCACCCCGCCGCACCTCGAGGCCTCGCCCTAGCTCTGGGCAACCAACCCGCAGGCGCAGGCCCTGGCCCCGCCCCTACGTAGAGCAGAGGCCGGCGGCCGCGCCCACTCCGCCCGCCCCGCCCTCCTCCTTGCAGCAGGTGCTGCAGGCTAGGGAAGCGCTTGTAGATGGCGGCGCTGACGCTGCGCAGGATGATGACGTAATCCAGGATGGAGTAGCGCATGAACGTGCGCCGCAGCAGCCGGCCGAGCTCGTCGCGGCCCTCCACGAAGGCCGACACCTGGTTCATGAGGCGGTCGGGCCACGGCAGGTTTTCGTACTGGTTCCACCAGCGCGTCAGGACTAGCGTCACGTAGAACCCTGGGGAGCGGGCGCGGGCGGCCCGGGAGCGCCCCCCCATCCCCCGCGGCCCGACCCCCACCGCGACCCGGGCAGGGCAGGAGGGGCGCTCACCCAGCACGAAGGACACGGGGATGAGCTGGATGTAGCTGTCGCAGTACATGCTCAGCTTCTCAAACACCTCCTGGTGCCGCTCGCTGAGCGCCCGCCTGGGGACGGGACGGAGATGTGGCCGGCGGGGCGCGAGGAGGGGCGTCGGGGCGACCCCGCTGTGCCGCCCGCACCCTGGGCTGCGGGGGACAGGCAGCCTCAAGGCAGGCTCGGGGTCACCAGTGTGGGGGCTGAGAACTCTGCCTTCTAACGCTGCTCTAAAAACACCAGATCCCTCTAGTTGAAAAGAGAAAGGTACGAAAGAAAACCGAAGGGCTGTGTCGTTAGATTACATCTGACCTACATTTTATTGTTTAGATAAACGTTATTTATGTAAGCCTCTAGGCCTGAGAGTGTGTGGGATTCGTGACACAGGTGGCTGGGCCGGACCAGCTTAGCCAGGGGTGGAAACCGCGGGGGGCACGGCAGCCCCCTCCCCAGCCCTCAGTGTGATCTCCCCACCTGTAGATGTAGCGGATGACGTAGTAGCACAGCTGGAAGATGAGGAACTCTCCGTACAGCAGCTTGTAGATGCTGCCTTGCCAGCAGAGCAGCAGGCGGCAGAAGGAGCCCAGGCGGACGTTGGCCACCTGGTTGGTGTAGGTGATGGTCATGGTTGCGCTGGGCGGCAGCAGGTGGCTTGGGTCCTGGTGGACGGGCATCGAGAGGTGTGGTGTGGGGGCCTCGGTCAGTTCCTGTTTGGGGCTCACATGGGACCCTAGCCAGGACGCTGCTCAGGGCCTCCGCTCTGTCACCTGGATGCTGGGAGGGGACTAAGATAGTCTCCAAGGAGCTTGGGGACCCAAGCCAGTGAGCCCCGAAGCCTGCGGTGCCTGAGGTTCCTCTTCCTGAGTTAACTGTGTGGCTCTTTCTCTCTGGGTCAGGTCCTCAGAGAGGACGTCCCCAGCCGTCCTACTGGAAACAGTGCCCATTACCACCAGCAGGGTGCCCCACTCTCTTGGTCTTCCACGCCTCACTGGCCCGCTTGAGCTTGGGCTCACAGATCCCCCTGTTTCCCACTCCAGTTGTTTCCAAAGCAGGTGCTCAGTGAAAGTGTTGAAGCAATGATAGCAACCCCACTTGTCCTGAGGTAGTCACACACTGGTGGGGTCACTGTGCCCGGTGCCACCAAGCTCCTTCCTGCCTCAGGGCCTCTGCACAGATACCTGGGGCCACACCCCCCCGAGGCTGCCTGTGTGTGCCCCTCGCACAAGTACATGGCACAGCTGGTCACCCACCCTGAAGGCCGCGAAGCCCAGTCTACCCTGGTGCCATACTCACAGGGGCGCTGCTGTTGGCCAGGCAGTCCTGCCCAGGTCTGGCCCCTGGCTGGTGGGCAACCGGAGGCCCTGTGGCCAGTGCCGCTGCCCACCTGTGGAGGCTGGCTCTGCCCACATCGGTGAGTGCTGCATAAGTCACTTGACTGCCTAAGCTAGGCCGCCACAAAGGAGCCCTTGTCTGCTGTCTTAATCTGCTCTGAGGCATAGCCAGCCCAGCCCAGCCAGGCCCCTCTGATTCCTCCCAGGGCGGGAATCTGGGGCAACACCCCCTCTACCTTGATCCTAAAATCCAGAGGTCCTGGGCCCTGCTATCACATGGGAAGAGTTAGGGACACCTGGGGCAACCCAGGAGGGGGCCTCTGCCAGGTCTGGGGGCTGAGGCAGCCACCTGGGTTGGGGAAGGAACCCTGAGCGTTGGGCAGAAGTCCTGGCCCCGTGGTGGCCTGGTGGGGCCCTGCATCCTGTCTGAAAAGGATGCAGTTCTGGAACTTCATCTTCTCCCTCAGGATGGGATCTGCCTGTGCTGGGAGGAGCTCCGATTGGCTGCTGGCGATGTCATGGTGCATGCTGGCTGTGACGGGCCAGGACCCAGTCTTCAGTGGGTGCTTGGGCGGACCTTGGGGAGAACTGTCAGCATTCCGACGCGCTCAGCCTCCAGTGCCCAGTCCTGCCAGGCTGTTTACTGGCGCGCCGCTGCCAGGTCTCTGGAGTGATGCTGTGGCCTCGGGGATGGTGGCTGGGGCCACACTTGGGCACACCTCAACTTAGAACAGGACCACGAGCCTTCATGCAAACAGGTCCACTGTCCTGCCCGCCCTGCTGTCCCCTCCCGGCCCTGTGTAGCTGCAGAGCTCCAAAGGGCCTTGAACCAACACTTCGCCCCTGTATCTCCCAGCGGAAAGCACCTCGGGAAACTTTTCTCTCACAGCTGTTGTTGGGCATCCAGCCCAGGTCAGGACGGGGTTCCCGGAAGTGGTGAGCCTCAGTTTCCCCATCTGTGAAGTGGCGCAGTAACACCTGCCTGGGCAGCAGGGGTGAGGAGACGGGCACCTCCGTCCCCTCCCACACCTGTGGCTGGGTGCCAGAGCCAGGTTTCCCTGGGCAGCATCTGCAAGCCTAGTGCCTGTGCCTGCCACTCAGGCGTGCTTGGGGGGCTCACTGCAGGGGCACTTCCCGCCCTCGAGCTCCCTCCTCACGCGGGAGGGTGCTCCGCGTCCCAGGGGACTAACACAGGTGCTTTGAGGTAGGCGAGTGCTGGCACAGCAATGCCCACTCCAGCCTGGGGGGCCGGTTCCTGCCTCCTGGGGAGGCCACTGGGGGCGCCTGTGACCCATGCTCTCATCAGGGAAGCCTGGGCTGTGGTGTAGACTGGCACAGGGACCCCAGCTCCGTGTCCCCCCGGCCCAGGCCAGCAGCCACAGGATGTCACTGGGCGCTGGGAGACCCGGTCCTGGCTGCTCCAGCCTCCCTGCCCTCAGACGTCCCCGAGGACACCTGTGTAAGGCACAGGTGTGCACTGTTCTCTCCATGGGTCCCCAGCCGGCCCGGCATAGCCCCAGCACACAGGGAAGCCACCACAAGTACCGACTGGCCCCAGCCAAGCCTGGAAGGAGGCCCCGGGAGTGAGCTCTGAAGAATGTCCCCACCCCGGTCAGGGCTGCCCTGAGATGCAGGCCAAGTGCACAGAGCTCAGAGAGACTTTTACAAAGAAGGGAGCATTTGAGTTGGGTCTTGGAGCGTGAGCAGAAGTTCACTGAGCTGGGAAGAATGACTGGGCACTGAATCCGGTAACAGCCTATGACAAGTGACGGGGACACTTCAGGATACAGAGCAGGACACTGCAGGCCTCCCTTGGCCAAGGCCACACAGCTTTCGGTGACTTGGGGCTGGGTCTTGGTCTCCTGAGCCCTTCCCTCCTCACCAGGCTTCCACTGGGGGTGATCCTGGGTGGGGCCTTACCGGTCAGGGAGGGGCCCTGCCAGGTGAGCGTGAGTGTTAGGAAGAGACCTGGACCACAGCGCAGCCCATCTCAAGCCCTGGGGCGCTGGAGAGCCCTGTGGGGCAGGCCAAGAAGTGGAGGGTCACCGTGGCAACAGGAGCATCACAGAGGGTCGGCCTCTGGGCAGGGGATCAGCATGGCCAGGCAGGGCCTGTGCTGGGCCAGCCGCCTGCCGCCCGCCGCCTTTCCCGGGCCCATCTCAGGACCAGCAGGGCCGACACCAGAGAGAGGCGGGGCAGCACCATGTCAGGGGTTCCAGGGCAGGCCCGGAAAGGACAGGTGACCCCAGCTCCGCCCCGCATTGGGCAGCCCTGATCCCCCAAGGCTGTGCACTCGGGATCCAGCCACCACAGAAGGATGACAGCAGGGAGCAGGGGAGGAGAAGTGGAGGGGACACCCTAGGTCCAGCTTGGCCGAGCCTCATTCTGCCAGCAACGATGATGTGAACTGAAATAGGCCAGAGCTGTGGCCCAGGGACCCGGCCTGTCCCCCATGGACTCTGGCCCTCTGGGGTCACAAGGTGAGGTGCTTACCCCACCACCCCATGCTCAGCACCAGCTGTGGGGAGCTGGGGCTCACTCTCCAGCTGTCCCAGCCCAGGGTCCCCACTTCCGTGGCAAACAAGAGCAAGAGGACTGTGGGGCGTCACCCTAGGACTGTGACTCACATTGACGGAAGGCCTAACCTCCTTCCTGTCATCCATGGATTTGTTGAAGGGATTACTCTTTCCTTGTTGGGTGGGCTTGGCACCATTGGTGGAAATCCATCGGTAATGGACACGTGGCTCTACTCCTGGACACACTTCTACCTCCTGGGCTCAGGTCTGTCCTCAGGATACCATGCTGTTTTTACTATGCAGCTATAGAGAAATTTGGAAATTTGGAAGTCTGAGGTCTCCAACATTGTTCTCTTTTCTCAAAATTATTTTGGTTGTTCAGAGTCCCTTGAAATTCCATATGAATTTTAGGATCACCTCACTCATTTCTGAAAAAAAAAAAAGGTAGGAATTTTGACAGGGATTACATGGAATTGGAAATTCTTTTGCCGTCTTTACAGTGTTAAGTCTTCACAGGAGGTGTCTGCTAATTTCTTTTTTTTTTTTTTTTTGTACCAGGGATTGAACTTGGGACCTTGCACTTGGGAGACAGGCACCAGAAGCACTGAGCTAAATCCCTGGCCCTAATTTCTCTAGATATTCTTTAATTTCATTCAATAACATTTTGTAGTTTTTAGTGTCTAAGCCTTGGACTTCCTTAGTTTAAAATATTCCTAAGTATTTTTTCTTTTTTGTTATTGTAAACAATCTTAGTTACTTTTCTTGTTGCTGAGACAAAATACAAGACCCAAAGCTAAAGAAGGAAAGATTTACTGAACCTCATGGTAGTAGAGGTTTCAGTCCATAGTCACCTGTCTCCAAGGCAGGTGTCACGGCAGAGGGGCATCACAGAGGAGAAACAGTCCATGGCAGGGTAGGCAGGAGGCAGCAAAGCAGTGACGTATCAAGCAGCAGCAGCAGGCCTGCTTTCTTTCTGACTCTTTGTATCCATCCATGCTATCCAAACTTTGGGTGGTGCCACCCACACCAGGGTGGGCCCTCCCATTATCCACACCCAGAGCTATGCCAGACCAATCAGTGGACTAATTTAGTAGTCACACACCCTTAATCCCAGCATCACACACCCTAGATCCATCCACCTCTGAAAAGCCCCCACATGAGACTTTGGGGGACATCTAGATATAAGCCATAACATAAACAATTGTTTTCTTAATTTCATTTTCAGGTTGTCTAATGTACAGAAATACAACTGACTTTTGTAAGCTTACCTTGAAGTCTGAAACTACTGAATTCATTTACCAGCTGTAAAGCTTTTGCATGCATGCATTAGGTTTTCTGTGTACAAGATAATCCCATCTGTGATACGGTTTTACTTCTACTTCTTCCCAGCCAATCTGGATGTTTCTCTCTCTCTCTCTCTCTCTCTCTCTCTCTCTCTCTCTCTCTCTCTCTCTCTCTCTCTCTCTCACATGATTACCCTTGCTTAAACTTCCAGCAAAATACAGAAGAGGCAATGCCAGCCATTCATATCTAGTTCCGGATCTGAGGAGGAAATATTTTAGTCTCTCACCACTAGGTGGTATTAACAGGGTTTTCACAGATCCCATGTGAGGGTGTTGAGGTTTCTTGGCCTTGGGATGCACCACTGAGCTGCATCCCTGGCCCCATGTGCTGAGATTTCTTTGCGTGCTTAGTTTTATGAGTGGTTCTTTTATCATGAGAAGGTGTTGGTTTTGTGAAGTCATATTTTCCATCAGATGATCATGTGGTTGTTTTCATTTTAACAGTATGGTATAATTACATCAATGGATTTTCTTTTTTTTTTCTTTTGTACCGGGGATTGAACTCCAGTCCTTGCGCTTTCGAGGCAGGCGCCGGAACCACTGAGCTAAATCCCTGGCCCAACATCAATGGATTTTCTTTTTTTTTGGTACTGGGGATTGAACTCGGGTCCTTGCACTTGCAAGGCAGGCGGTGGAACCACTGAGCTAAATCCCCAGCCCGACATCAATGGATTTTCATAGGTTGAAATGAGCAAATTGCATTCCCAGGTAGATCCCATGTTTGATAATCCTTTTACTGCATTGCTGTGGGACTTGCTGCTGTTTTGTTGAGGGTATTTGCATCTGTATTCACGGTCTGTCACTTTCTTTCTTTGTGATGTCTTTGAATTAGTTTCAGGGCAATACTGGTACCATACAATGAATTATTTGAGGTATACTCTCCATTTTTTGGAATAGAACAATTAGCATTTATTCTTTCTCCAGTGTTTGAGAAAATTCACCGTGAAGCAATCTGGTCCTAGTCTATTGTTTACTGGAAGTTTTGATAACTGATGCAGGCCCGTGTAGGGTGTGTTCAGGGTTACCATTTCTTCTGAGTCAGTTTTGGAAGAGCGCATATGTCTAGGGATTTTCCCATTTCGTCCAGTCATCTAGATTATTATCTAATTCATTCTTATAATTTTTTTGTGGTACTAGCAACTGAATTAGGGGTACTCAACCACTAAGCTACACCCCCCTTTTTAAAGATTTATTTTCAGATGGGTCTTGCTAAGCTGTCTGGTCTGGCCTTGAACTTGCAGTCCTCCTGTCTCAGCTTACCAAGTAGCTGGGATTACAGTTGTGCACCACCATTCCCAGTTTATGATCTTTTTTATCTGTGTAAGATTGGAAGCAAATTAATTCTTAAATTTTCTAATTTGAGTTCTCTCTCTCTCTGTTAGTTGAACTAAAGGTTCACCAATTTTGTTGATCTTTTTGAAGAACCAACTTTTGTTATCATTGATTTATTTTGTTTTTCTCTTCTGCATTTATTCTCATCTTTATAAATCCCCTTATTCTTCTTGATTTTAGTTTGTTCTAATGTTTAGTTAGTTCTTGGTGTTAGAAGTTTAGATGATTAATTTGAGATTTTTGGCCTTTTTAAATGTAGACCTTTACATCTGTACATTTCTCTCCAAGTGCTGCTTTTGCTATAGTTTTTGTTTTGTTTTGGTTTTGGTACCCGGGATCAAACTCGGGTTCTTGCGCTTGCAAGGCAGGCGGTGGAACCACTGAGCTGCATCCCTGGCCCTATGTATCAGTTTTGAAAGGATGGCTGTTTGGACTGTATTGGTTCTGCCTGTCCAGGAACAGGGGATGTCTTTTCATTTTCTGATGTCCTCCTCAGTTTCCTTTTCCAGAGTAGCGTAGTGTTCATTGTAAAGGACCTTCACTTCCTTCAGTAGGTTAATTCATAAGTACAATAGTATCTTGGTTCACAAACTTAATTTGTTCTATGATTTTGGAAAAAACGGCCACGTTTGTGTTTGTGTGGGAAAGATGGCCATGGTCGTGGTTGTCACCTGATGCAAGGTTTGCAAACAAAAACAAAATTTTGCCAAATGTTTCTGTTTGTGAACCAAATTGTTTACAAACAAAAGTGTTCAGGAACCAAGGTATCACTGTATTTTTTTCTTGGTGTTATTGTGTTTATTTTTTGGTACCGGGGATCGAACTCATTGAACTCAGGACCTTCGGCCTGCAATGCAGGCACAGGAACCACTGAGCTAAATCCCCGGCCCTGTTTTTGCTTTTTTGTTTGTTTGTTTTTGTTTTTGAGACAGGGTCTCAATAGGTAACTCAGGGTGGTCTTGAACTCATGACAATCCTCCAGCCTGCCTCGTAGTGCTGGGATTACAGGCATGCCCCCCACACCCAGCTCTTAGTGCTGTCAGTGAAAGGTATTTTTTTTCTAATTTTTTTCTCAGTGAGTTCATTATTGGCATACAGGAATACAATTGGTTTTTGTGTGTTGATGTTGCGTCCTGCCACTTTACTGAATTTGATTATTAATTCTGTGACACTCTGGGTGGCTTTTGGGGGTCTTTTATGGAGAGGACCATGTCATCTGCAAATACTGGCAATTTGACTTCTTTCCTACACATAGCCCTTTCATTTCTTTTTCTTGGCTAATTGCTCTTGCTAATATTTCAGGTAGTGTGTGGAACAGCAGTGGTGATAGTGGATGTCCTTGTCTTGTTCCTGGTTTTAGAGGGAAGCCTTTCAGGTTTTCCCCATTTAATATGGTACTCCCTGTAGGTTCATGATAAATGGGTTTTATCAGATTGAGACAAGGGCTTTCTATACCTCTTGTCTTCACTGTTAGTATCATGAAAGGATGCTGGGTTTTGTCAAAGGTTTTTCTACATGTTTTGAGATGGTCCTGTGATTTTTGTCCTTGCTTCTGTTTACATGATGTATCACATTTATTGATTTGCATATGTCAAATCATCCTTTCATCCCTGGGATAAAAACTACTGGGTCATGATATATGATCTTTTTGATGATGTGCTGCATTCTGTTTGCCAGCATCTTGTTGAGGATTTTTACATCTATATTCATTAATAGATTGGTCTGTAGTTCTCTTTTTTGGTTGAATCCTTGTCTGGTTTTCAAATCAGGGTAATAATAGTTCTGCTTCCTTTTCAGTTTCATTAAAGAGCTTGAGAAATATTGGTGTTAGGTTCTTCTCTGAAGAATTCCACAGTGAATCCATCCAAAATTGGGTTTTTCTTACTTTGTAGGTTTTTTTAAATTACTACTTCAATTTCATTGCCTGTTATTGGATTATTCAGGATTGTTTTTGTTTTTGAGACAGGGCCTTGGTGTGTAGCCTAGGCTGGCACTGAACTCCCAGCAATCCTCCTGTCTCAGCCTCCCGAGTTCTGGGATCACTGGCTTACATCACCACACCTGGGTATTCAGGGTTTTTAAATCTTCTTGGTTCAGTTTTGGTAATTCATATGTATCTAGGAATCTATCCATTTTTTCTGGGTTCTCAAATTTCTGGGAATAAAGGTTCTCAAAGTAGTTAATAATAATTGTGATAGTTGATTGATCACATCAATTTGAGTAAGAGAAGCACAATTACATTGGCTCAGCAATTCCACACTCTAGGCTGCGGAAGACCCGCCAGGGCAGGGCGGGGCGGGGCGGGAAGCTTGTCTCCTGGATGTGATAAACAAAGGGTGGATCTGCTTCTGTTTCTCTGAGCCGCTCCAGCCTTCAGCTTCACCTTGGACATCGTCTCCTGGCTTCCTGGGCAGACTGTTCTGTCTCCATCACAAACCCATCCCCAGTGGCCTGGCTTCCCGATTTGGGTGGGACACGCTCCGGACACTGCGGTGAGCTCCGGCCTCCGGCTGAATCCTTCAGCCTCCCGCCTCCCGCGTAAAGACCCTCTGCTCTCTTCCACAGCCAACTGTGTGAGTGGCTGTTGTGAGCCAGTCTTGGAATTCTCATATATTTATATCTTCTGTTGTATCTGTTTCTCTAGTAAACACAGATTGATACAGATTTTGGTACCAGGAGTGGCTCTAGAGAAACAGAATTGCAGAGGAAAGTCTTTAATGGCTTTAGGATTTCCTGGAGTTGGCTCTCTAATCTGCTGAGGCCTAAAGATGCCAGGGTCTCTCTTTCCAATGCTCTGGGCTTCGCTGATAGCCCTTGGTGAGAACTGTTTAAAGTAGTATGCAGTGTAGATCCACTTGATTATCCTAATTCACCACTTGTCGGGTGTAGGGAATTTAACGACTCCATACCTGAAAGTTTTTAATATTTTTGGCAGAGTGGGAAATGTAATGGTGCTGGCTGGTTGCTCTTTGTATCTCTGGACAAACCAGTGAAGGAAAAAGGAGCTCAAAACATCCATAGGTGTAGGGAACAGGGGAAGGGGACGTTACTAGAACCTCTGAAGTAAGTCCTGGTCTCCTGTGAGCCACGGCAGCACACGGCGAATTACAGGAAAGGTAGAAAAATGAGACTGAGACGAAGCTGAGCTTTGGGTCTGATCAGTGCTGCTCTGGGCGGCAAAGACAAAGCCCCCAGCTTACCGCACCTTTTATTCAGTACTCAGTACATCAGGAGAGACAAATGTAACAGATGGCTTGCAGAGAGTTCAGTATATCCATGTAAACAAGATGCTAACAGTCCAAGCGCAATGAGGAACTGAGTAGATGTTTGTTCCCCCCAGGATGTCTTCAGCTTCCAGGATGTTTCTTGTCCTGGAGAATCACAGACAGCATCACCGGATCACTGAGGTCTCAGTTGTGACCGGAGGCCAAAATGGAGTTATGTCTCGGAATTCCATAGCTGGGTTATAGGCAGGAGAACTAGGCTAACCAAATGATTTTCCCCTAAAATTATGTAACATTGCTCCTGACACATAGGCAATCTAGAGTCTTCTGACTATGAGGACAGATTAATAAAGGAAAATGAGCTCAAAATTCAAATTCCCAGCTTCAGATGCACCCAGAAATTTAAAAGCTTCTCAGTGTGTTCTGAAAGAAAATCTCCTTTTATGTTCAGGGCCAAGATTGCAGAAACCGGGCTGGGGATTTAGCTCAGTGATACTGCCGCCTGCCTCAAAAGTGCAAGGTCTTGAGTTTGATCCCCGGGACTGCAAAAAAAAAAAAAAAAAATCGAAGAAACCCAAACACAGGCCCTCATAATTCCATTGGCTGAACCTCAATGTACTCTTAATGCTCAGCCTTGAAGGGGATCTGCAGCAAAGGTGAGGGCACTGATTGGAAAAGAATGGGATCCCGTAAACTGGGATGGAGACCTCTGGGAGGATCCTGAGGAAGCTGAAGTGGCTGAGTTTCTAGATGCTGAGGAGATTGTTTTGGCAGAAGAAGAGACCTCCCCACCCCTAGTGGCAAGGCACCCCCGCCCCTCCTCATGGGGTTGCCCTCTCCTAGTGCTGTCACCCTGTTGTGCCCAGATCGCGAAGTCCCCAAAGACCACCAGGGAGGCAATTCCGATGTAAACACATGAGGGTCGTTTATTCAAGCTCGAGCAGGGGCACTCAACCGTCACCGACACAGCAGATCAGGATTGAGAGCCCCGAATTCTAAATCAGCAGGGTTTTTATTGTGGCTACCGCAAGGTTTGGGGATGTTACATTTAGCAGTTACATGATTGGTTGATATTTAGCAAGCATGGGGGGTTGAGGGGTGGCTACATGTAGGGTTTATGGGAAAAAGGAACAATCAGCACATTGACAGAATGTTCTATAGATAATGGGCCCGGGAGCATCTGTTTTCTGGGCAGACAGAGGATTGAGTTAGGAGCTGTGTCTTTTTTTTATGTGTTGTCCCACAGCAAGGACATTTTATCATTTTATGGGCACAAAGGAGACTAGGGGACTAGTTGACTTCAGTGAAGTGGAATTTATGTCAAGGCCACTTCACTGTCTTATTCCAAGATGGAGTCAAACTTTAAAATGGAGTTAGTTAGGTCTCACAACCCGAGGACCCTGATCCTGTGCTGACCAAGCGTGATAACCCCCAGCGCTCACCTCACCGCCCACTTTTGCCTCTCAGTCCATAGGCAGGGTCCAGTCACAGAAGGCTCCTAAGGGTGAGGTGCACAGTGTGACCCACAAGGAGTCCGCTGTTCTCCCAGAGAATGTCCTGAGTTTCTAACTCTTACAAGCAGAGGCCTGGTGAGCAAGTGTGGGAACGGATGTTAGGGTGTGGGATGATGGTGGCCAAAATATACACCTGGATCAGGCCGCATTTTTTGATATGGGTCCGTTAAGCAGGGACCTGAAGTTAATGTTGCAGCTCATGGAGTAAAGAAGGTGTTAATAGTTCATTTGGTGGTCAGCAGAAGTGCGGATCAAAAGGTGGCCCACGTGAGTGAGGTAGAGATGCCCGATATTCCATGGTTTCCTGTTGATGAGGGGACTCAGTGGCTCAGGGAAATGGGAATGCAGGCATGGATCTGTCCTGTTAAACCCAGTCCTCCACACTGCAAAATCCAGGCAATGTACCCCTCATTAACACCTTGAGAGACAGAGTTGTGAGCAGGCACTGCCGTCCCTGAAGACCCGGTCATTGCCCTTCTCTGTGCCAGACCTTACAGTGGGAACCACGGCTACTCAGTTGGGAAACTGAAGGGAAGTGGGCCTGACTGGATCCTAGAGTGGCGGAGGCGGAGTAGCCGCTTCATCGCCAAAGGCAGGGTGCACGCACTTACCGCACTGGACAGCAGGGGCAAAACAGTGACCAGAGTGGTCTGACACCTGTGGACCTACTGCGTCGGCTGATCAGCCATAGTGTTCCCCAGTGTGAAATAGATAGGAAGCCCACAAAGTTTTCACTAGATTTATATAATCGAGAAAATTTACAGGCAAATGAACAGAAAGCTACTTCAAATCATGGTAACAGGGTCACGGCCCCTCAGCTAGGTCCCAGGTGTGAGCCAGGTTACAGGCCCACAACCCTTTGAAGGAAGGGGAGGCCAGGTGCCCCAGTGGAAGGATCCTGATGCACCAAAAACTTAGTCTTCCTCCCACCTTCCCCAGAGGGACCTAAGGCCTTTTACCCAGGTGACTGTGCACTGGGGGAAGAGAAATGAGCAGACCTTTTGGGGACCATTGGACACTGGCTCTGAACTAACACTGATTCCCGGGGTCCAAACATCGGTGTGGCCCTCCAGTGAGAGTCAGGGCCTATGCAGGTCGGGTGGTCAATGAGGTTTTAGGAAAAGCCCTACTCACAGTGGGTCCAGAGGTTCTCGAGCCCATCCTGTAGTCATTTCCCCTGCTCCGGAATGTATGAGTGGGATAAACATACTCAGTACTTGGCAGAATCCTCACATTGGTCCCCTAACCTGTAGAGTGAGGACTGTTATGGTTGGGAAGGCCAAATGGAAGGTATTGGAGTTGCCTTTGCCAGGTAAAATAGTAAACCCCAAGCAGTTCACATTCCTGGAGGGACTGCAGAGATCAGTGCCACCATCAGCGATTGAAGGGCCCCATTTGGCCTGTGCAGAAGACGGAGGGGTCTTGGAGAATGACAGTGGATTACCCTAAACTGAGTCATGTGGTGACTTCGATTATGGCTGGTTACCAGGTATGATCTCCTTGGTGAGGAGATTGACACATCTCCTGCTGCTCAGTATGCAGCTATTGATTTGGCAAATCCCTTCCTCTCCACACCTACTCGAAAGGTCCATCGGGGACAATTTGCTTTTAGCCAGCAAGGCCAGCAATGCACCTTCACTGTCTGACCTCAGCACTGTATTATCTCGAGCTGTGTCATGAGTTCCGAGAGATCTTTTTTTTTTTTTTGGTACCAGGGATCGAACTCATGTCCTTGTGCCTGCAAGGCAGGCGGTGGAACCACTGAGCTAAATCCTGGGCTGAGTTCCTAGAGATCTTGATGGCCTTTCTCTCCCACAAGGAATCTCTGGTCCATTACATTGATGACGTTATGCTCATTGGACCAAGTGAGCTGGAGGAAGAAGCCAGTCTGGATTTGTTAGTAAAGCATTTGAGAGACCACGGACAGGAAATAAATCCAAGGGAAATTCAAAGTCCTTCTACCTCTGGAATTTCCAGGAGTCCAGTGGTGTGGCGTGTAGAGACCTCTCTTGCTTGCTATGAACTGTTTTCTGTGACTCCATCCTGCCTTGGAGCCAGTTGATTGGGACTGAATCCTCTACAAACTGAGCTAAATTAACCTTTCCTCCTTTAATTTGGGCACTGAGTATTTTGTCTCAGCAACAAGAGAATAGTAACTAGGACAATAATCTTCTGGATTTGGGCAGTAACCAGGCTGGCCTTGAACTCTTGATCCTCATGCTTCAGCTTCCCAAGTGCTGCGATTACAGGTGTGTGCTTCTACCTATGCCTGACTATTTTTCCTTTTGCATTTCTAACTACATTGATTTGGATCTTTTCTCTCCTTTTCTTTTTCTTTTTCTTTTTTTTTTTTAGGGGGGTAGATTAGCTAAGAGTTTGTTTTGTTTTCTGAGACAGGGTCTTACTTTGTAGTTCAGGCTGGCCTTGAACTCACAGGGATCCTCCTGCCTCAGCCTCCAGAGTACCAGGATTACAAGCGTGCACCACCACACTTGGCTTCTTCCTTGATTTCTTCATAACCTGTTGTTTGTGTAAGAGTGCCATTTAGTTTCCACACATTTGCACAATTTTTCTTTGCTGCTGATTTCTAGTTTCTTTGCTTTATGATTTGATAATATGCCTAATAAAATTTCAATCCTTTTACATTTACTTAAATTTGCTTTATCAGCTGGTATGTGGTCCATTTTGGAGAAAGTTCCTCATGCAGGTACTCTGTTGTTGTTGGGTGGAACACTGTAGATTTGCATTCAGTGTATTTGTTTGGAGGTTTCCTTCAGCTCTGCTATTTCTTTGTTGATTTGCTTGTCTAGCTGATCTACTTGTGATGTGGGTGTTTAAATTCTTCCACTCTAGTTGCTCTCATGTTTATCTGGTCTCTTCCATTCAGCAGCACTTGCTTTATGTAGTTGGGTGTCCCATTGTTCGCACATGTGTGTTGATTGTTTCCTCTTCCTGCTGCATTGTTCCCTTAACCCACATGTAGTGACTTTCTTTGCCTGAATCGATCAGTTTTTTGTTTTTTGGGGGGTTTTTTTGTACCGGGGATCGAACTTGGGACCTTGGGCTTGCAAGGCAGGTGCTGGAACCACTGAATGAAATCCCCAGCCCTGATCAGTTTTTTTTTTTTTTTTATGGTGAAAATAATGTGTATTTAGAATTAGCCAGCTGGACTCAGTTTAGATGATCCCAGTCTGATTAGGGTTCTGACCTTGACCAGATCAGTGTCCTAGAGCTTCTTCACAGCTTGTTTGCTCTGGTGCTGGTTGGCCTTGACGTCCACAATGAACTCGCGTGTGTTGCTGTCCTCCATCTTCTTCATGGCTGACTGTGGTCAGGGGAATTTGATGATGGCATAGTGGTCAAGCTTTCTTCTCCGGGGGGCGCTTTTCCGAGGGTATTTCGGCTGCTGCCGGAGCCACAGTGTCTTGGGACAGCAGAAGGTGGGTGCCGTGTGGATTTTCTTCTTCTTGTGGCTGTGGATGCCTTTCAGCACTGCTTTCTTGGCTTTCAAAGCTTTTTCTTTGCCTTCAGCTTTGGGAGGGGCAGGAGCTTCCTTCTTCGCCTTCGGCGCCATCTTGGTAACAAAAAAAACAACAAACCTGATCAGTTTTGATTGAAGTCTCCTTTGTCTGAATATAAAATAGCTACACTTGGCCTTTGGGGAGGTTTCTGTTTCATGAAATATTATTTTCCATCCTTTGATTTTTAGTTTATAAATTTCTTTTTGGTTTAAATGTGTTTCTTATACACAGCATGCTGTTGGATTTTATTCCTCGATCCATTCTGCCAATCTGAGTCTTTTGATTGGGGAATTGAGACCATTCCCATTGAGAATTACCACTGCTAGGTACTGATTACTCCTCTCATTGCCTTATGTACCTGTTGCTGATTCCCTCCCTTTCCCTCCTCCTTAACTGCTCACCCTGCCTGGTGCACTCCTTCTGTTAGACCTTTTGTCACTGTTAGCATCACTGACTCTTTCTATGATGTCCTTGCGAACTTTTTGGGCTGCTGGTTTGGTGGGCATGAGTTTCTTTCGGTGCTCTGTCATGAAAATATCTCATTTCTCCATCAATTCTGAAAGACAGTTTTGCAAGGTGCATCAGCCTGAGTTGGACAGTTTTCTTTCAGGGCTTGAAAGCCTTCATCCCAGACTCTCGCAGCCCTAAGGTTTGTGTTGCAAAGTCTGCCGTGATTCTGATGGGCTCACTTTTGTAAGTGACTCGTTGCTTTTCTCTACCCACCTTTCAGATTCTGCTTTTGTGTTGGACTTCTGGGATTTTGACTATGATGTGTTATTGAGAGGTTCTTTTTCTGATTGTGGCTCTTGGGGTTCTCTATGCCTCAGGTACCTGTATGTTAAATTCTTTCCTTTTTTGAAAAGTTTTCTGCTATTATTTCAGTTAACAGGTTTTTTATGCCCTCTGTGCTGTCTTGTAATTTTTCACTAATTCCAGTCAAACTTAGATTAGTCTTCTTTGGATCATCTAGGAGCTGTTGGATTCATTTTCCATATGAATTGGTCACCGACTACAGCCCTGTCTCCTCGTGCTGACACCTGGTCCTCACTGTATTGGCCACTTCTGCTGCCCATGCCTTTGATAGCATTTCAGTTGCCTGTTTCTGTTTGGAGCCTCCTTAGGACTAGTTCTTTTCTGGGCTTGTTTGCCTCCTTTTACTTATCTCTGCTAGCTTTTTATTAGTGTCTTCTGTGGCCTCACTGATCATTTTCTTTGGCCCAGAATTGGTGGACTTATATCTCCTATGACTTGCCAATGCCTTACTGACCTAATTTGTTACTTCCTGTGCTGTCATTTCCAGTATTTCAGGTGGAGGCTTTTGTTTTCCTCCTTTTGATGCCACATGGATCAGCTTTGGGGGACTTGGGAGTTTGAGGAGGCATTTTGTTGGCTTGTCCTCTCGTTTTCTTCTTTCTTTTTCCTTTCTTCTTCTGCTTGTTGCTTTGTGTCAAGGCTTGCAGGTCGACTGTAGTGGAGTTGTGTTGTAGCATGGATACCCCTTTCACTCCTGTCTGCTCTTCGGTGCTGTCCTCTTCCCCAGGATCCCCACCTCCTCCTGCTCCTTGGATGGGAGGTGGCAGGAGATTCACACAGTGTCCAGCAGGTGTGTGGAAAACAGGTTTTAGTGTGTGTGGTAAGGATTGAACCCAGGACCTTTGCACTGAGCTGCACCCTGAGTCCCTTTTTGCTTTTTAAATTCTGAGACGGGGTTTTGCTAAGTCACTGAGCTGCCCAAGCGGGGCTCCAGCTTGAGTGCAGGTGGGCACTGCCATGGCCAGCCGGGAAGCAGACTTCGTGTCACAACTTGGATATTTAGCTGAGGTGATTTGTAAGCAGAAGTTGAAGCTCCACCCTGGCTTCTTTCTGCTGTCTGCAGTAGGACCTGGCACACAAAGAACTGCTAAGCAAACAGAAGCTGGCAGAAAGAAGTGTGGTGATTTTGGAAATCCTCCACCTTCCAGACGGCAAAAGAGCTAGGACTGGGCAGCTTGTGGTCTGGGGTGGCTCCGCAGCCCCCGTGGGTGTGAGGACATTCACAGGTCACTTGGCCAGCTCTGCAGAGGCCAGGCCCTGAGACGTGCTTGCCTGGTCTGTGGAGCACCCTTTGCTTCCTGACCTGGACCCTGGGGCTTACACAGCCTGACTGTGAGGCTTTGCAGGAAGTGGAACAAGCAGAGGCACGGGTCCCTGCGACAGAGGTGGTGACAAGAAGCTGCTGCACTCCTAGCTTTCTACAGCAGAAAACAGGCTCCCCACACTGCTCTGCCGGAAGCACATGCTGGCCTTTAAGAGAAAGGCCCGTACCGTCACCCCAGCACTTGGGAGGCTGAGGATCGCTGTGAGTTCGAGGCCAGCCTGGGCTTTTAGTGAGTGCAAGGTTAGCCTGAACACCATAGCGCGACCCTGTCTCAAAACCGACAGAAAGAGAGAGAGAGATTTAGCTCAGTGGTTCTGATGCCTGCCGTGAAAGCGCAAGAACCAGAGTTCGATCCCTGGTACCAAAAAAAACAACGGGGGGCGGGGGGAGAGATTCAGTAGAGAACATTGGCCCAGAGGCCGGGTGATGGGGCCCACGGTTCCTGGAGCTGCAGGGACTGTACCCGGCTTGATGTGGGGCTCCTGGGGCCCGTAGCTGCTCCCCTTCTAGACCCCCCTTGGGGAGTGTGCCGTGTGTGACCACACCATGCCGCCAGCACTGTTCCCACCTGTGGGCTTCTCTTTCTTGGGGCTGGAGATGAGAGGCCCCTCCCAGGGTGCATCGCACCCAGAGCCCGCCCTGCCTGCCTAAGATAAGGGCTTGTGGGTGTTCCGGCTGATGCCATTGAGATGCAGTTTGGGACTTGGGTTGGTTTTTAAAAAAATATTTCCATATTTTGTGAGGGAGGTCCCACTGAGGTAAATCCCCAGCTTTTTGTTTTGTTTTGTCTTCTGGTACTAGGGATCAAACTCATGACCTTGCCCTTGCAAGGCAGGCGGCGGAACCCCTAAATCCCCAGCCCAATATTTCCATATTTTGAAATGCTGGGGAATCGAACCCCAGGCCTCACGTGCAGTAGGGGAGTGCACTACCCAAGCTGCCCTGCATGGCCCAGCGCTGCAACCACTTGAGACAAGTGGAGACACTGGGGGACAAGTGCATCCTGTGTAGGACACAGGAGGACCCTGGGGGTCAGAGGACAGTATCCCACCCTGAAGATGGCAGAGCCCAACCCTGAAGCTTGTACTGCCCTGTGGGGAAGCAAGGTCTCCTAGATAGAAGGAAGGGTCCTGAGATGGGGCAACTCCCTTCAATTCTTATCACTATTTTGGTTTTCTGGAGACAGGGTCTCACTACATAGTTCAAGCTGGCCTTGAACTCACTATGCAGCCCAGACTGGCCTCAAACAGCAATCGATTGTCCTGCCTCAGCCTCCCAAGAGCTGGATTACAGGTGTACACCACCATAACCAGCTACTATGTTTAAGACAAGTACAGAACTGAGGTGAAGTTTCTCCGCAAAGATTCCTGAAAGCTTCAGGGATCACTTGAGAAAGCAGTGATGGTGGACCTTGTAGAACCTGCAGTGGTAGCAGCCGGCTGTGGCACGAGTGCCATAGTTGTGGCCCGCAGCATCTTGCCTGCTTGGCTCCACGGCTCCCTCCCAGCCACAGGCTCCAGGCCGCAGATGTCTTGTGCCGCTGTTCCATTGCCCCTGTGGTCCCCTCTAACACTGCCACGGTGCGACTCATTTCCACACCGAGCCTGGGGACACTCTCGGACCTTGGCAGTGTCCTCCCGGGGCCCGTGGGAGGTGACCGTGCCAGGGCTCACCCTGAGACCCTGAAGGTGGAAGGTATTTGTTCTCCCCACGCACTGATGGGCCCTGGCTGGCAGGGACTTCCAGGTGGGTGCAGCTCTGCTTCTTCCACTGCTGTCCTCACTTCCTGTGCTGTGGTCATCAGGTCCAAATCCGGCTCGGCCCAGGCCCTCTGCGGCTCCTTTGTGTTTGTGGGGCTCCGGGGGGCGCCCCGCCCCAGCTTCCTGAGGTTGTGCGCTGCTGAAGCACAGCGCTCCTGCCGTGTCTCGTGTCTCGGCACAAGCTCCGTGGCTTCCGGTGTGAAACGCACGTGCTTGTCGGGGAGTGCTCCTGAGTTGCTTAATGCTTCCTTCCCTTTGCTTTCTTCCACTCCCTTTGTGGAACCCTCATCGTTTAGATACTGAGCCTCATTTAGATACTGAGCCGCCTAAGTTGGTCCACTAATTGCCTAATCTTTCCTCTCCTGTTTCTTTCTATTTTTTGCTATTTCCTCAACTTGTCTTCCAACCTTTGGAGAGTCTCATTTTGACTCTATCTTTAAAAATATATAATTTCAAGAGGTTTTTTTGAGACAGGGTCTCACTTTGTAGTTCGGGCTGGCCTTGGCTCACTATGTACCCCAGGCTGACCTCAAATTTGGAGCGACCCTGCCTCAGCCTCCTGAGTGCTGGGATTACAGACCTGCACCACCACGGTGCCTGGATGGTTACTTTCACAGGCTCACACTATTTCCTGAGTGCAATGCATTCTCTTCTTCTCTGGGGACATTAACCAAGCATGGCCCTCCTCTTCCTCTTCCTCTTCCTCCTCCCCCTCCTCCTCCCTCTCTTCTCCTTTCTCCTCCTCTTCCTCCTCCCTTTCCTGCAGGCTGTTTCCTGCCAATTGCCCTCCTCCTCCAGCTGGCTTCATCCTCTCTCGGGCCACTGGCTCTCTGTATCTGGCCGATAACCCCTGGCACTGCTCACATGGAAAGCCAGGGCTGTAAACATGCTTAACAGCTCCTTGGCAGCAGCTCCTGGCCCCACTGCAGGGTGTCCTTGGCTGGACAGTGCTGGGTGACAGGTTTCGGGGTCCCTGGGGTCCCTGCCTGGGTGGGCCGGCTCCCCAGAGGGACGGGGCAGGGGAGGTGTGGCTGCCCGAGGCAGAAGAGGGCTGGGGCCTCTGCAGCACCTGTGTCACAGGATTCCCCCAGGCAGGCACTGCCCACTCACGGCCCGCCCACTTCCAGGGAGGATTTCCAGTCTTAAGGCAGGACTCAGACAGGGCCCTCCATACTGTGGTGGGAGTGCAGACTGGCACAACCACTGTGGAAATCAGTGTGGACACTCCTTAAAACGTGAGAACTAGAAATCCCATCTGACCCAGCTGTTCCCCTTCTGGGCATCGCCCTGAAAGAATTAAAGCCATATTACAGTGATCCGTGCACACCCATATTTATAGCAGCACAACTCATAATAGCTAAATCTAGAGTGGCCTACATGCCATCAGCAGATGAGTGGATAAAGAGAATGTGTATTTACACACCATGGAGTACTACTCTGCCATAAAGAAGGATACACTTGAGTCATTTGTAGGAGAATGGATACACCTTGAGACCAGATGTTAAGTGAAATAAACCAGACACACAAGCTTAAATATCACATGGTTTCCGTTAGATAAGCCCAAAGTATGAATGAAGAGCAAAAGAAAAGACAGATAACAGGAAGCAGGGAGACAGATCTTTCTCAAGTGGGAAAGGGATAGACAAGGCGGGAGGCTGTCTCTGTCTGTGTGTCTCTCTCTGTCTCTGTCTCTCTCTGTCTCTCTGTCTCTGTCTGTCTCTGTCTCCATCTTCCCCTCCCTGCCCCCTTCCTTTTCTTCCCCTTCCCCTCTCCCTCCCTCCCTGCCTCCCTCTCATTCTGACCATCATGCACTAGAGGTGCCAGACATAACAATAGGCAATGTGATGGAAAAGGTGAATTTTACAGTTAAAATCCAGGTATAAGAATCAGAGCCCATTGTTGGACTATGATTTCAGCCTCAGAAGGGCCAAGATGATAAGAAACATAATACCAGGGCCGAGACAAAGGAACTCAGCCCTCCAGTGGCCAGAAAGAGAACCAAAAAAAAAAAGAGAGAGATTGAGGGAGGACAGAAAGGGGACAAGAAAAGAACTAAGATGTGTGATAAACAATGAGCCTGTAATCCCAGCACTTGGGAGGCTGAGGCAGGAGGATTCCAAGTTCAAGGCCAGCCTGGGCAATTTACACCCTGTCTCAAAATAAAAAATGAGCTGGCCTGTTGCTGAGCACTAAGGCTCTGACTTCAATCCCCAGCACTGGAAAACGGGGAGACTTTCCAGGACCCCGTAGGCCCGAGTCTCCTTCACCCTTTTCCATCTCCAACTGCGCCGCTGGGTGCCACTGTCTGTTGGTTCCCCAGCCTCACCTCCTCCGGGACGGGACGGGCCCCAGGTCCCCCTCGGGGCCAAGCACCTGGCTCCAACGCTTTGGAGGGCACCGAGGGCCATACAGCCACAGACTCGAAGCCTCTCTTCCTAGGGTATTTTGTTTTCTCCTTTCTTTTCTTTCCCTTTCTCCTCCTGCCCTCTCCCTTCCTTCCTTCCTAGACTGGATCCTCCTGTGTTGCCCAGGGAGGCATCAGGCTCCTAGGTGGGGACCCCTGCCTCGGGCTCCAGCCCTGCTGGTGTGTTGGGCGCTCCAGCTCCCGAGGGAAGCTAAGGATGTCCTTTCCTGGAGCGGAAGTCCCTCGCCACCCCAGCCTGCTGTCTCGGGCATGGGAATTCTCCGGTCCTCCCCGTGCGCCCCGGAGGTGTCTGCGTGGAAACTGGTCTCTTGCCCTGGCTGAGCTGAGCCATCCTCGCCCTGTCCTGACCTGTGCGGCAGCCTGCCCACTCCCACTCTGCTCCAGAAATGTCCAGCCAGGCCCTCCTGGACCGAGTCTGCCCCTTGGAGCTGTAGCTCACCCCCTCAGGGTGCACCCCGTGAAAGCAGAGACCGTCCCTCCTGCTCACTAAATATTTGGGGGTTGTTTTTTGTTGTTTTTTGAGACAGGGTCTCGCTATGTATTCCAGGCTGGCCTCAAACTCACAGCCATCCTCCTGCTTCAGCCTCCCGAGTGCTGGAATCACAGGCCTGTGTCACTATGACCAGCAAGGATTTTTGGTTTTTTCATGACAGAGTCTTACTATCTACTCCAGGCTGCTCCTGGACTCACTGTGTAGCCGAGGCAGGCCTTGGACTTGCAATGATTCTCCGGCCTCAGCCTCCCGAGTGCCCCACCTCACTAAGTACTTGATGAGCAAATGTCCCCTTGGGCTCCCGCCTGTCCTCAGTGATCTGTGACGCCTTCCTGAGTTGAAGGTGTTGACACTGGGCCCTTGGCTGAGCTCTCTGGGCTGTTTCCTGGGGCGGGAGCAGCTGTGCCTCCTGAGCGGGGCTTTTCGGCCTCCCAGCAGGGGTCCCTCCCTCCTACGCGGGACGCTCGGTGAGAACCTGTCCACTGCCATTTTCTGCATGCCGCGCCATCAGCAGGGCACCCAGGATCTCTCTCCTGCTAAAATTGTTTAACTGCCCCGCTGGCCTGAGAATAAAGCCCAAACTCTGCCTGCCTGGAAGCCGCCTCGCTGTCCTGAGCCCCCCGGGAACACGGTGCCCAAACAGACCTACAAATCTTGCTGGTTCTTCAACCGTACTTCTCTAGAGAGGCCCAGCCCGAGAGGGTGAACCCTGGAGGCAGGCGTGCATGCCTGGAATCCAGCTACCCCAGAGGCTGAAGCAGGAGGATGGCAAGTTAGCAAGATCCCGTCCCAACAAGTAAGAAGGCGCTGAAGATGTAGTTTACTGCAAAAGACCCTGGGTTCAATTCCCAGAACAGAAAAAAGCTAATCCTCACATGACCCTTCCAAATTTAAATTGGGTAAACGGAGGCTCAAATTTTCATCAGTGTAGTTGGATCTGGAAGTCTTTGTCTTCACAGCCAGGGAAAGGATGACTCAGCCTGGAGGCCTGGGCAGCAGGGGGCCAGGGGGCCCCGGGCTGTGGGGGTGGGCAGGACCCCAGCCCCTCTGCACACCACGGGCTGGGCTGGCCCTGCTCCCGCTGCAATGAGGCAGCACTCAGTCACCTCCCTCTGCAGCAGCGTCCGTCCCTCAGACTCCAAGCTCGGATCCAGGCAGGGGCCAGGCTGCAGAGGAGTTGGGTTCCACCTGGAGGTCCACCACCCCTGCTGGCGGAGGAGTGAGGGACGGCAGGGTGCAGAGCTCTGGGGTGGTGTTGCCATGGGAACCCTGACCCCCAGCGCCCAGCCCAGCCCTGAGACGTGTGGTGCTTTGGGGCCAGGTGTGAGGGCCTGGTTGACGGTGGCGGGCAGTGTCCTCGGAGCCTCCCTCGTGACCACAGGAATGGCTGCAGAGACAGAGGCCCCAGGGGACTCGTCCACGTGTCTCTCCGCCCGGCTGCTCCTCGGGCCCCTCCCAGCCTCGGTGTCCTCACCGCAGGAGGACAGGCGCTGGGCTCTAGGAAGTCACAGGGCGGGTCGGGGCCCCAAGAGCTCCCCATCCTGTCTGGGCAGGGCTGGGGTCCCGACAGCAGCGCGCCTCCCTGTAGGTCCCAGCACCTGACTCAGTCTCCCCACAGAGGGCTGGCTGGGGCTCAGCCGGGAGGGACGACACTGGGCTTTCTTCCACGCCTTGTGGGGCAAGAGGCAGTTCCCCCCTCTCCGGGCATCCTGTCCCAGTTAATGGTTTCCAGGTGAGGGGAGGCCAGGCCAGGAAGGTGGGGACAGTGAGGAGCAAAACAGGAAGGGTGGGGTGGCCAGGAACCCCCACCGGGCCGGGAGGCCGCATCTGGTTTGTATCAGGCCCAGCGGCCCCTCCCAGGGTGGGAAGAGGGGACGGAAGCGCACGGAAGGGAGGGCCAGTACGTGCTGTCCACAGAGGCAGACGCCCGACATCACTCACAGGCGCGCTGTGCTCCCCTCAGACTGGGCCCCAGTGGTCCCGAGACTCCCCCAGGTCACACAGCCAGGGAGGGCAGGACGAGACCAGAGCCGGGCCCAATGGACAGAGTGGCCCGTTCACCCGTCCCCGGGCGGGGCGGGGACAAGGCGGCGCATCCGGCAAGGGCAGCCGGGCTGGCGTGCCCTAACCGTGGGGAACTGAGGCACGGAGTCTGAGGTACCAAGAGGCTCCAGCACTGCATGTGGGGCATCCTGGACCTGCACCACCTCGTGCGGGCCAACCGACCCTCAGGACAGGACCTGAGCCGCAGGGCTGCTCCCCGCCCCAAGCCTCCTGGAGGGGGCAGGGCTGCAGTTAATAATTACGGCTGCCCAGCCGGTCTCGGAGATAGATAGGGGCCATCCAGGCACCGCCCTGCCACCGGCTCCTGCGGGGACAGATAGCAAAGGTTACCGCGGCTCCGGAGGGACCCTCGGCTGCCGGTATGGCTGCCTCTGAGGAGCCCCCCGGCTGCCCCGCGTGCGGGCCGTGCCCTGTGTTCCTGGCCATGCGCTCGGGCGCCGTCCGCTATGCCCCGGCGGGCCTGTGCCCTGTGCTGCAAGGGACCTCGGGAGAGGAGTCCTGGGGCGCAGAGAGGTGAGCCCGGGGGTCTGAGCACCTGGTCACCCCGATGGGTCTGGAGGGCATGCACTCCGGTGGCCCCGCAGCCAGTGAGAGGTCCCAGTCCAGGGAGCAGTTAGCGTGAGCCGCCAGGGGGGCAGCACCGTGGCCTGACCACAGCAGCGCAGTGTCCAGGGAGTCCCCAGAGGTGACACAGCCTGACCTCTGGGGTCCCCTCAAGGGCCTGCTCAGCCAGCTGTGAGGGCTTCTGTCAGCCAACTCGGTGACACCTACCTGCTTTGGGCCAGACCCCAATCTAACCCGAGCCGGGCTGGGCAGAGGGACACTGCCTCTAGGGCCATAGCCCTGGGGACAACTATGCAGCAGATGCAGGGACCAGGCCAGGGGTGAGAATGGCGCAGAGTGGGAAGGGACACTGGGGGGCGCGTCCACGTTGTTCCCTGCACAAGCCGTCAGCCAGGGAAAGGGCAAGGCACAGGCAGGGCCAGCCCGGCCTCCACTCACCGACCTGTGCGCGGTGCCCACCTGGGCCAGGGGAGCCCTCTTCCGTGTTGTCAGTTACACCAGCACCTGGCTTGGGGACCCCGGGAAACTGACCAGAAGCGGATCCCTGAGCTCATCTCCCCACCACGCTGGGCCAGAGGGGGACCAGGTGTGTACGGCGCCCTGCGGTTCCTGCCCTGGCAGCCCGTCTGGGCTCAGGAGGAGCTGATCCAGGTCCAGCGAATGGCAGCTGACTGGGTGGGCTGCAGCCTGGGGGTCACCCCTCCTGCTGCTGCCCAGTGCCCTGGGGAAGTTGAGGCCCAGGACTGGTGGGTCAGAGGGAGGGGGACGCAGGTGCACGCGCTCCTCAGGGATTCACCCCACATGCCCTGGAGGGAGGCTCTAGGGTCCCGCCCGTGGCAGGCCCGGTGAGGGGGGGGGTCACAGCCAAGGTCAGACCCTCCCTCCCTGGGGACCCTCATGCAAGGAGGGCTGAGACCGAGTTGGGGTCCCCCTCGAGAGTGCCCCCATGGACCGCGCAGGCAGCCGGGAAGAAGCCCAGGGCTGGCGCGGCGCCGTCTCCACACTCGCGTGAATCTGGGGCGGGGCGGCCCGAGCTGGTGCGGCCGAGGCCGACTGCGTGTCTGTCTGTCGCGCTCGCAGTCCCGTCCCCGAGTGGGATGGGCGGGCCGAGTGCACGTGACGGCGGGCGGGGCCAGCACGTGTCCCCGGGCTGCCCTCGGCCATGTGACGCGGGGCGGGTCCCGGCAAGGGCGGCGGTGGCGCGGACGGAGGACGCCGGGCCGAGGCTGCGATGTGGAGCGGGTAGGAGCGCGGGAGCGGCCGCCACGCTGCGGGTCGGGCAGAGCCGCCGGGCCGCGTGTGCCGGAGCCCGCGGTCCCCAGGTCTTCACGGAGGAGCGGGCGACGCCTCTCTCCGGGCTGGAAAGCGTCCTGGCCGCGCCCCTCCTGCCCCGCGGGCTGCGTGCGCGCCCTGGGGTCCCGGGGCGGGGCTTTCCGCGGGGCTCGGTCCCCCCCCACACACATAGGTTTGGGAGCAGCCTGGCGTGGAGGAAGCCGGGCGTTGGGTGGACCGAGGCAGAACACCTCTGAGTTGCTGTGTGGCCCCAGGGCTGTCACTGCCCTTCTCTGGGTCCCCAGGTGAAGCGAGCTTGGGTGGGGGAGACCCCCGCCTAGAGAGCGCCTGTTCTGGGGCATCCGGCTGGCCCCTGCACCCACCTCAGGACAGGGTCTCGGACTCCCCAGGGCCGCCGGCCAGGCCTGTCTGTCCTGTCCAGGGCCCTCCTGGGGCACAGGAGGCCGACAGACCCCAGCCGGCTCACACAGCCCTGGATGCTGCATGTCCTTTGTGGGCCTCGGGGTGCAGCCAGGGCTCCATAAATGCAGTGAGTGTGGGGGCAGCCGGGCACTCGAGAGGGGTGGCAGAGTTCGGGTTCACCTTGATGCTTTATGCCCCCCCCCCCCGTAGACGCAGTAGGCAGGGACTTGGGGCCCGTGCTGCCAGCATCCCCTGGGGTCAGCCTGCCCCGCCAGCAGTTGAGAGGGACCCTGCTCAGGGCCACACTTAGCCGGCCCAAGGGCGAAGCGGCTTGGGCTTGTGACCCAGAGCTTGTGACAGCCCAGGTGGGACATCCTGAGGGCTGGTGGCCCTGGCAGAGCTGCGATCGCTGCAGGTGGGGGTGAGGCTGGTGGCCCGGGCCTGACCCCAGCCCCTTCCGGGTGGGCAGCAGTGGCTGGGGGACCTCCACGGCTAGGCCTGGGACTAGGGACACAGGGCCCTCCGCCGTGACTGTAGGGCACACACCCCGCACCCCGAGCCGCTCCTGTCCCACACCTGTGGCTCCTGGGCTACCTGGGAGTAGGGCTGCGGCTGTATCCTCGGAGCCGGCCGCTGGGACCCACTGGGCAGAGGCCGAGCCCCAGTCCTGGCTGCCCCTTTGCTGTGACCACAGAGCTCAGCACAACCTCTTGGCCTCTGTGTCCCCCTGCCACCTGGGGTGACCCCTGCTCCAGGGAGCCCCAGGCCGACCCAGGGCCAGGCAGGAGACCCCTGCTCGGGAAGGTAGGGGCTGGCTCCTGGGCCCTCGGTGAGCACATCTTGTCCTAGACCCTCCCAGCACTGCTCACTGTGGGTCTGGGAGCCTTGGGGACCCAGGGAATGCCAGGTTTGGGGGCACCTCTTGCACCCCCTCGGGCAGCATGTGCTGTGGACCTGGAGAGACCCCCCTGGCCTGGCTCACTGGGAGCCTGGGGACAGAAGGGCTGCATTCCCTCCGGGCCACCTACTCCTCCCTGCCCTCACACCCAGGACCCGCTGCCCTTTTTGGGGTGCCCCGCCCCATCTCTCACCTGTCGCTCCACCCCCTCCATGCGCCCAGGGCCCAGGAGACGAGGTGCCCCTCCCAGGCTGTGGCTGCAGCTGCCCCCTGCCCTGGTGCCACCCAGCAGCCGCCACACTTCGTGCCATCCCCCTCCCTGGCCTCCCAGTTCCTGTGCCACTGCCCGGCCCCCTCTCTGCGGCGTCTGTGCTCCCAGCTTGCTGTCCCCCAGGGCCTCCCCACCCCTGCCCCAGGCCCTCACTTCCTCAAAGCCACGCATCCGGCCTCTTCTCCTTTACACCCATCTGTGCCCCTGCCAGGCAGCGGTCACGTGCCCGTCGGGCCTGCACCCGGGTCCAGCTTCCAGTGCACCCCTTGGTGTGTGTTCCCACCTGGTCGCCCCTTCTGAACCTCAGCGCTGCCTTGTTAAAACACGGCTTGGGGGCGGGAATGTAGCTCAGTGGCACTGCACACAGTGCTGCCTTGGCCCAGAGCAGGGACCCCAACCCCTCTGGCGGGCACAGCATCAGCCTGAGACCCACATCACGTGGGTCAGAGCTGGGGCCTGAAGGCCTGGGCAGGCATGTGTGTGGCCCAGGCCCGCAGTGACCCAGGGACCTCTGGTTTGAGCCACAGAGTGGTCTCAAGGTGAGGTGCTGGCGCCCCACCTGACCTTGACCCTTATCCCTCGGGCTGCAGCAGACCCTGCCCAGATGTGCGGCTCTGCAGGGTTTGGGGACAGGCAGGACGGGGCCACAGCTCCACACAGCCCAGGCCGCCCTGGGGACAAGCCCACCGGACCCGGCATCCCTCCTTCCTCTGGGGTCTGAGACTGTAGTCCCCCGCTTCCCCCTGCACCGCCCCGGCCCAGCCCAGGGGAGCTGGTGGCTGTGGAGAGTCCCCTCCCCATGCCTCCTCTTCCCCCAGGAGGGGTGGTGTCACCAAGAGACACTGATGCGGAGTGGGGTCCCATCCTGGCTCCCGCAGGGCCGGAAGTGAGGGCTGCTGGGAGATGATGGGCCACCCTGCCTACCTCGGCCTGGCCCCCATGCCTTCGCCGTGGCCAGAGAGCTGGGGTGGGCGGATGGGCTTGGTCTTCAGCCGGGCCAGGGCTGCATCCAGGTGTCCCCCTCAGCAGGATGCCAGGGCTGGGCCCTCGGGGATGGCTGTCCTGTGGCCACCCTGCTCTCGCCCGAAGTTCCTGCTGGTCCACCTTTGGCGGGCTCCCCGGCTGAGGGACAGTGACCCATCTCCCACCTGAGTGGCAAGGTTGGGCCTGGCCAGCAAGGGGCACCTTGGGGGTTTCCGCCCCAGGCAGCCATGGACGGGACGCTCACTTCCCGGAGGTCCCCGGAGCAGGCTGCTTCCTGGGGCTGAGCAGAGGCTGCGGGGCCAGTGTGGGCTGAGCTGGGTCTGATCTTCCCATCCCGGCCCGAGGCCTAGACCCGGGGCAGGTACCCCCATCCCCTGCCCCCCAAACCCGGACCACCGCTGTGGGCCCATCTGGGGACAGGGCTGCCACCTCAGCACAGACCCGACCACCTGGGTGACCAGGGCAAGCGCCTTCCCTTATCTGAGTAACAGGGACAGTGTTTTCCACGAGAAAACAAGCACTGAGCACTCTGGGAAGCTGAGGCAGGAGGATCGCAAGGTTGAGTCCATAGCGACTTGGTGAGACCCTGTTGCCGAACAGAAAGGGCTGGGGTGTAGCTCAGGATGAAGGCTCCTGAGTCCGTCCCCAGTGCCCCAGTAAGTAAAGGCGAATGGGAGAACTTGGCGCCCCCGTGAGGGCCCTGGGTGCAGACCCTGCCCCGCAGGGCCACCACAGTGCACCGGGGAGGGAGGTCCAGGAGACCCAGCCGTCTGCACAGGGCAGAGGGAGCACCTGGAGGGCCCCGAGGACAAGGAGGGGAGCCCCCAGCCCATGTGTTCCCTCACTTCCGCCCCCTGCTGCCCAGTGCTGGCTCAGGCCCCGCTCTGCTGAGCCGCTCCCACTGGGAGCGGGTGTCTGAGGCCTGGAGAAGGGGGCTGACCTCCCCGGGCCAGGCCGGAAGTGGTCGCCTCCTGGGCCGCTGGCAGGCTCTTCCTGCCAGGCACCTCCCGCTTCCTCTGGCCCACCCAGAGGGGCAGGGTTTCCACTAGCTGAGCCATCAGCCTGCAGAACTGGGCTTAGCTCAGCTTGTGGGAAGCAGCTCCTGCTCTCCTGTGGGGTGCACACCCGGCCCTCGGGGCTGGCGTCATCAGGGTCCTCCCCCTGTGGAAAAGCCGAGGCTCTGATTCTTGTCCTCTGCCTCCTCCTCCTCTTTTGTGTTTTTGAGACAGGGTCTCACTATGTAGATCAGGCTGGCCTTGAAATCACTATGTAGCCCAGGATGGGGTCAAACTCAAAGGTGATCCTTCTGCCTCAGCCTCCTGAGAGCTAGGATCACAGCCCTGTTGTATTCCCAAAGTCCATCTGTCAGCCTGGAGTGTGCTAATCTCTGCTGCCCAAGGCCTGGAGCTGGGGCTCGGGCTTGATCACTGTCCCTGTGAGAGCAGTGACAGTTGGCAGGGCCCTGTGCTGTGGTTGGAGGCCAGAGGCTGGGGCAGCCATGTCTGCAGGGCCGAGGCCCCGCCCACCTGGGGACCCCGCCTGATGTTCTTGTTTGCCTTGCAGCCTGCCTCAGCCAGACCAGGGCCTCCGGCCTCCCCTCTCCACTGTCCCAGGGCCCTGGAAGGGCGTGGACCCCAGCAGAGGCCACTGGCAGGCCCCTGGGCCCCCTGCCCAGGCCACTGTGGAGGGGGAGCCCCCTGGGGTCCAGGCTGCAGCCGCCACCCCGCTGGACGTGTCACGCCTGCGCAGCTCCTCCATGGAGATCCGCGAGAAGGGTGCAGAGTTCCTTCGGGAGGAGCTGCGGAGAGCCCAGAAGGTGGGGTCCCATGGGGGCAGGGGGCGCAGGGGTGTGGGATGACACCCCGAGTCCCCAAGACAGGCCAGCTCTGTGTGTTTCACCCCAGTGCAGGGGCTCGACCCTGGGCACTCAGCACAGCCTGCCCCCACCTCGGGGTCTCCAGGTGGGTGCCCTCATGCCACAGGCGGGGGCCGCAGTGCTTCCCCAGGCCTGGCACCAGGCCGAGGCCCCGGGTGGCTGACGCCCACCTGCCCTGTGCAGGAGCTGAAGCTGAAGGATGCAGAGTGCGAGAGGCTGAGCCGCGTGCGGGAGCAGCTGGAGCGGGAGCTGGAGGAGCTGACGGCCAGCCTGTTCGAGGTGCAGGCAGGGTGCAGTGGGCGAGGCAGGGTCCTCAGGCTGTGGGCGGCTCAGCAGACCCTGCCTTCTTCCAGGAGGCACACAAGATGGTTCGAGAGGCCAACGTGAAGCAGGCGGCCTCAGAGAAGCAGCTGAAGGAGGCCCGGGGCAAGGTGAGGCCCAGGCCAGGCTCCCAGGCTGGCTGTACCCTTGTGGGGACAGGTGGGGCCGGGGCGGGCGGGGGCACTGTGGTGGCTTTGTCCTGTCACTTTGAAAGCAGCCTCTGGCCTGGCTCCAGCCCCCAGGTGCTGGCTGGTTCTTCTGGGCCAGACGCTCAGGGCTCCTGCTGCCAGCGTGGCCTCCATGGGCCACCTCCCCCGGGGGGCTCGGCCTCCCTCGCTGCACATGGGGTCGTGTCCCCTCTGCAGATCGACATGCTCCAGGCGGAGGTGACCGCCCTGAAGACCCTGGTTATCACATCCACGCCAGCCTCCCCCAACCACGAGCTGCACCCGCAGCTGCAGAGCCCGACCAAGGCTGGGCCCCGCAAGGGACACTCGCGGCACAAGAGCTCCAGCAGCGCCATGTGCCCTGCTGCAGGACACGGCCTCCCGCAGGACAAGGAGGGCAGGGAGGTGAGGTGCCAGCATTGGCGGGCCTGGCCTTTGCTGTGCGGCCTGGAGCCCGTCCAGCTGGCTCTGGGCCCCAGGCCTTTGTGGGGACACAGAGCACCCTGTTGCCCTGGGCTGGGCAGGGCCCTCAGGGACAGGCCTCTTGGACTGGCTCCAGGTGTGTCCACGGCCGTGAGACCCCTGTGGCAGCGTCCTGGGGCCACTTGTCCCCGAAAGACATCTCCCTCATGCCCGGCCAGGCCCGTGTGCGGAGGAGGCTGCCCACTAGCCTGTCTCCTCCGCTGAATGGGCCTCTGGGGCCGCGGGAGGAGCTGTGGGGACACAGCTGTGTCAGAGCTGCAGCCCACCCTCCCGTCCTCGTCTATCCCCGGAGCCCGGCCTGGACACTGACACCTTCTGCCTCCTGCTGTCTCTGTGCGCTCTCTGTCTGGCCATTGGTCTGCCCTCCGGCCCGACCCAGCCTTGCCCCTTCCCCTCCCTGCTCCTCTGCGTGCTCCCCACAAGGCCGCCCACCTCACCTTCAAGCTGGCCTGGCCGCCCCCACGTGGGGGCCCACGCCTGCCACCTCCGCCACCTGCCTCTCCCTTGCCTGGCAGGTAACTGCTCGGAGGCTGCTGCCTAGCGTGCCCTGTGTGCAGTGGGACTGGCCAGCCCCTGTGGGTGCCCACATGGAGGTGCTGAGCGGCCTGAACGGGCCCTGCACCTGCTCTGGGACCCTTTAGGGCCGAGTAACTGCAAACATGTGGCACGAGCTCAGTGCCTCTCCCGGATGTGGCCGCCTGCCCACCGCTGGGCCCCAGCGCCCCGGGTCCCTGACCCCCCACCTGCTGCTGCCCCCAGGTGGACTCCACGCTGTTCGCAGAGTTCCAGGCCTGGCGGGCGGCGCCCACGCTGGACAAGGCCTGCCCCTTCTTGGACAGGGTGCACCGCGAGGACGTGGGCCCCTGCCTGGACTTCGCCATGCGCGAGGTGAGCGGGCGGCAGGCAGGCAGCCGAGGTCCAGCGCCCAGCGCCCGCCGCCCGCTCACTCACCGTCTGCTGCCGCAGCTCTCAGCGCTGGTGCGGGGCGCCGTGGAGGACAACACGCTCACCATCGAGCCCGTGGCCTCACACTCGCAGCCCGGCACAAGGCCCGCCACGGAGTGTGTCCGCACCAGGTGAGCGTGCCCGGCCCTCCCGCCCAGGGGACCCGGCAGGACAGGGACAGGGACAGCTGCCGGCCTCCGCAGGACTGGGGGCCACCTCGGCTTTGGAGCCCAAGTGTGCAGCGTGCGGCAGCCACGGGCTCACCCTGCGGGGCGGGTGTTCCTGTCGTCACCGGGCGCCCCGTCCACTCAGCGTCACAGCCAGGAGGACAGCAAGCATCCTCCTGGGTCCTGCGGCCTGGGTGCTTTCCCCAGGCTTGGGCTCTGTGGCTGTTTCCTAGGCAGTAGGGAGGCCGCTGGGAAAGGGTGGCTTTGGGGTTTGGAGCAGCAGGGCTGGAACTGGGAGAAGAACCAGAGCGCGGCTGGGGATGCAGGGGACGGCAGGAGCTTGCCGGGGGCCCAAGGGACAAGGGGCAGCTGGGCTGGGAGGCTCAGCGGGGCTGTGGACGTGAGTGGGGTCAGCCGGGGTGGGTCGCCCAGGCCCGGGCTCGGGGGCTCACAGGAAGAGGCCCAGGGGAGCAGGAGGGCTGCCTGTGGCGGGGTTGGGGTGACGGCTCCGAGGCCCTGTTAGCGGCAGGGACATCTCCAGGGGCTGCAGCCTTGATGCGCTGGCAGCAGCATGAGGCTGTTAGGCACTCTTCCCAGGAGGGGACGGGCCTGCGGAGCCGGGGCCTTGGAGCGGGTGCCCGGGTCTGGACGCCCCTCTGTCCTCAGCACGTGCGCCCTGAGCGGGCTGAGCAGAACTTGCCGCCACCGCATCCGGCTGGGGGACTCCGAGAGCCACTACTGCATCTCACCATCCTCCCGGGCCAGGGTGAGTCTCCTGCCTCCTCGGGCCGCCAGGAGGACCCCGGGGTGCCAGCCGGGCCTACAGACCTGCAAGGCACAGGCTCAGAGAGGGCAGAGGCTGGGGTGCAGCTCCAGCCCACACTCCTGCCTCCCTTTGCTGGGCCGGGAGCCCAGCCTGCCCTGCGTCCACGCCCCAGGGACTTGCAGGGCCACAGCCATGGCTCAGTGCTGCTCCTCCCCGAGTCCATCCTTTCCACGGACACGAGCGGCTGGCAGGATTCAGCCTAAGCTGGAGGACGGGGGTCCTGCAGGCCAGGCACCTTCGGCCCCATGGGCAGCTCCAGCTCGCCCGGGTTTCAGGATGCGCCTTGGGTCGGGAGTGGGCTGGGCAGCTGTCCTCATCCGAGCTGTGGGTGGGACTGAACATGGTGGGCTCCCAGGCCTGCACACTGTCGTGGCGGTGGGAACTGGCTTCTGCCCGAGGCTGCTCTGGGCCCGAGGCCGGGCCTGGCCTCAGGGAGGGGAGAGGAAGTGGAGGAGCAGAAGCCTGTTTGGAAACACGGGCAGTGACAATGTGAGCTGCTCCCCGGCCCTGCAGTGCCGCCTGGGGCAGGACAGTGTGCCCCGGCCTGGGCTCTTCAGAAGACCCCTCAGCTGTAGGCTGCTGTCCGTGCCTGCGAGTTCTTCCACGAGGCTGTACCTCGGCCGAGGAGCTGTGCGCAGGACACGGGGCCTGTCTGGACCCCGGCCTGCTCGGTGGCCGCAGGGCCCTTCCTCCTCTTCTCTCCCAGCTGGGCCCCGCGCCACCTCCTGTTCCTCCTGACCGGCTTCCGGTTGTGCTGGGCAGAGCTGGAGGACCGGCCTGGTGTGCATGGGGAGGGACCCTGCACGTTCTCCTCAGCGCTCGGCCCTTGGTCCCTGAGTCGTCCCCCTCCCAGGCCTGAGGGCCGCCCAGCCAAGGTCTGCAGCCGCAGGGGGAGTGGCGTGCTCCCTGTTCTGGCCCTCAGCACCCAGTGTGGGGCGGGGAGCGGGGACCCCTCAGCCACTGCTGTCAGGGCCTCGTGAGCTGTGGGAGCCAGCCCAGGTCTCACGGTCAGGCACAGCCTGGCCTTGCTGCTGATCGGCACAGCCCGCAGCCCAGCCCTGTCCAAGTCGGGCCGTGGGCATCCTGCCCGCTGTCAGGCCCACACTGGCCTCCAGAGCCCAGGAGTGGGGTCCGGCGGGTCACTCGTCCCCTTCTACCCCAGATTACGGCGGTGTGCAACTTCTTCACCTACATCCGCTACATCCAGCAGGGCCTGGTGCGGCAGGATGGTGAGCGCCCCCTGGTGGCGCATGGGTGGCCCTGGGAGAGCAGAGCAGAGGCCAAGCCCGCTGCTGGCCTGGCTTTCTGGGCTGCATGCTGCGGTGGGGTGGGGGTCCCCGCCATCGCTGTGGGGGTGGGGCACAGCAGGGAGGACCAGGCCTTCCGGGGACCCCGAGCTTCCTTGTCCCTGCCTGCAGTGGAACCGATGTTCTGGGAGGTCACAAGGCTGCGGAAGGAGATGTCGCTGGCCAAGCTGGGCTTCTTCCCCCAGGAGGCCTAGGGCGCAGCCGGCCTGGAGCAGCACCTGCCTCAGGGCAGCTAGCCCTGAGCCACAGCTGCAAGGAGGGACCAACGCCCACCCTGGATGGACGCAAGGACAGGCGGCCCTGGAGCTCCGAGCTGAGCCTTCCACACCCCGCCAGGCAGTGCACAGGTGCATCTCCAGAGAGCACCATGGACCGAAGCACGGGGCTCCTGGGAGGGGACCCTGGGCAGGGCACATCCTCCGGGCCGCTGCCTCCCCTTGCCCTGTGGCAGCCAAGTCTTCTGGGAAGGACAGTTCTGGGGCAGCCAGACCTCCAAGGCATCCTCAGCCCCTGCCCCAGCACCCCCTCCATACTGGGCCAGCCCCGGGCCCCTGCCTTTCTGCCCCAAGGGCAGCAGGCTAGGAGGGCGTGGGCCTCCCCCACCCTGCACCACACGCAGTGGGGAGCCCCCCAGCGAGCACCACCCCTCCTCCCACCACACCCCGAAGCCCCACTGCCGGGATGGGGATGGGCTCTTCTCTCTGAGTGGGCACAGGTGGGACCTGGGTGCCCGCCCACAGCTCTGCTGCAGATCCCGGGGTCTGCACACTGGACACCCCACCACGCCCGTGCCCCTCCTGGCTGGAATGCAGCTCCGTCTCTGTTTAATAAAGGAGGCTTTGTTGGTGGGGCTTGGCCTGTTGGTGGCACTCTGGGCTCCGGCCAGGCCTCTGGGCATCTGTGGGAATGAAACCAAATCCTCCCCTGCCCACCTCGTGCTTGGGATTACCCCAAATCCTGAACGAAACCTCCTGCCACACGTATGTGCTGCGCCGGGGCACTCCATCCCCTGTAGGGCTCTGGGGTCCGGGCAGGCGGCTGGCATTGGAGGCCAGACAGTGTGGGGCCCTGGGGTCCCGGCCAGGCTTGGGACCTGTGGGTCCTCCCAGGGAAGGTCTGTAGGCGGCCTCAGGGCCCTTCCAGCCAGGCCGTCCCTTCCAGGGTCGTGAGCCCCCTCCCCGCCCCGAGGTGGCCACTGCCCAGGCTCACCACCATGTCCCTGGGGACTCCAGGCCACAGCTGGTACCAAGTCCAGGGTGTCATGTGTCCCCTGACCCGTCACCCCAAAGACCTTCCCGGCCCCTCACTCCTCTCTGGGCCTAGCTTGCTTTCTTTTGTTTTGAGTCAGGGTCTCTTGTGTAGCCCAGGCTGACCTCAAACTCATGGCAATCCTCCTGCCTCAGCCTCTTGAGTGCTGGTATTGCCCGCATGGACCACAACACCAGAGGCCTAGCTCTCATCCTGCAGTTGGGAAGATTGCATTAGATAGCTTTCGAAATTTTAAACAACTAAACTTCTTTTTAAATTTTTGTTTTTTAGGGCCGGGGATTTAGCTCAGTGGTTTCACCGCCTGCTGTGCAACCTCAAGGACCCGAGTTGATCCCTGGCACCAAAAAAGCAAAAAACAAAAAACCAAAAAAAAAAAAAAAAAATTTTTTTTGTTTTTTAATTGTTAACCCCCCCCCCGAGAGTTTACCATCTTTTATTTTTGAGATGGGGTTAAGTGAGCCCCCCATCAGCACCCAAGTAACTGGGTCCTCCAGCGCGTTTGCCCCACCCAGCCGTCCACCACCGGAGTGTGAGCTGTGTTAGGTGTGTTTGCTCGGGTGTGAAGCAGGTGTGCAGAACCTTTGGTCTCAAAAGTGAAATTCGTTGGCCGGGGGTTTAGTGCAGTGGTGCCCCCGCCTGCCTTGCAAGCTCAGGGTCCTGAGTTCGATCCCCAGTACCAAAAAAACACAAGTGAAATTTATTCACGTAAATAAGTCTGTCTCCCCCCACTCTGCCCTGTGACCCTGTCCCGCTTCCTGCTTCTGTGAGTCAAGACACGTCACGTGGCATGTCTGCAGTGTGTCCACATCCTGGCTCCCTCTTCCAGGCTGAGTAGTACTCCACCTCCATGCCATGCTTTGTTGATCCACCTGTGAGTCTATTTAGCTCACAGTTCGGAGTCAGCTGGCTCCAAGGCAGGGTGGCACATGGCAGAAGAGCACTGCAGAGAAGAAAAGGTCCATGGCACCCCCAAGGTAGCAGGAGCAGGAGGGACCCTAACAGCCCCTTTGGTCATAGACTACTCAGGGCTAGGGCGGGCAGCACTCACGCCCTTAATCCCAGTGCCCTCGGGCCTAGCCCTGGACCGTGGGTCAGTCACTCACGATCTGGGCATCTGAGGAAGCAAGCGGGAGGCTTTGGAGGATGTCTAGACATGGCCTCAGCACCCGGCTGCCTCCCTGTGAGCGGAACGCAGCCTGTGCTCGGGCCTGGCTGGACGGCGCGTGTCCCCTGGGCACCCACCTTCCCAGGGAGGCTGCACCATCCTCCCTCCCCATGCAGAGCACAGGCTCTGGCCCCGTGTCCCCTGCTGTGCGAGCCTAGCTCCGTGCACTGGGTCTCACGCGTGTGCTACTGGGAAGGCCTGGGCTTGCTCCCCCTATGCCCCCCACCCCGGGACGGAAGATTCAACCCAGGGTGGCTCTGCCACTGAGCTGCAGCCTAGCCCTTTTTATTTTGAGACAAGTTCTCATTAAATTGCCCAGGCTGGCCTCAGACTTGCATTCCACCTGCCTCAGCCTCCCGAGTAGCTGGCATGACACATGTGCACGTGTACCGGTTGTCAGGCCCGATCTGGCTGTGAAATGCGTAATGAATGTGCTGTTGAAGGCTGCAGCCCTCAGCAAGACCCGCCGCCCCAAACGCCCCTGGTTGTGCCTGGTGCTGCTGGCCTCTCCCTCAGCCCACCTGCGCTCAGGTGCGTAAAGCCCACGCCTCCCTGCTTCCCGCTGGCACTCAAGCGCCCTCCCCTCCGCCGTTTGTCACCCTGGCAGCCTCCCTGCTGGGCTTGGGGCTCGGTCCCCGCTGTCACTGCACCAACATCCCATGGCTCTGGGGCCTACCTGGGGATGGCGACGTCACTGTGCCCCGCAGGAGGCCCATGTGGCGGCTCAAGGCAGGGAGCGAGCAGCGGGGACGCTCAGGGCTCCCCAGGCCTCACGCCAGGCCCCACAGCTGGCCGTCCCCACCCTGGAGGCCGGGCTGCTGCGACCTGCAGTGCAGCCGTGGAGTCCTGGTGTCCCTGCTCCCAGGCCTCCGGAAGCTGCGAGGCTGCCTGGGACCGGCCCGGGGCCCACAGGGAGTGAGCGGGAAGTTGCCGGCTGCACAGGAGGGCCCACGCCCGTCACGCGTGAGGAGCAGGGGAGCGTGGCCAGGCCTTGTCCTTGGATTATCTCCCGGGCCTCCGTCCGGGCCTCCGTCCTGCGCCTGCAATTCAACCAGCTGCCGGTGAGACGTACTCGGGAAAACATTCCAGAAAATTCCAGAGAGCAGCACTGGCAGCTCCGCCTGCCTGAGCCGGAGAGGGAAGCGGTGAGGGTGACGCCCCCGCCTCGTGCGGTCAGCCTGGTCGGCCTGCGACGCTGCGTCCACCCAACACCGCAGGGAGCGGCCGTCCCCAGCCGCGCAGTGTGAGGCCGCACGGCAGCCCCATGGGTCCCCAGGTGCGATCAAAGCGCAGGGGCGCACTGCGCGGGTCACACGAGCGCCGCGCCCTTCAGAGCCGGGCTTGGCGTCCCGGGCCCGGGCCAGCTGGATCGGATCGGTGCGCGGTGAGCGCGGCGCCCTGCACATTATTCCAGCAAGACGAAAGGCAGGGGATCAGATGCTCCGGTCCTCACCGGCGCCCCGCAGCACGGCCTGGGTCCCAGTCCAAAGGCCCTTCCCCGCCCCGACAGAGCCGTGGGGCCCCACCCACCTCGCAGCGGGGCTGGGCTGGGGGCGGGGGCGCTCCACTCCCTGGGAAGAGCGCTCCCAGCACGCAGGGCCCTGCAGGCTCCCAGCCTCACGCTCCGCCCCCAGTGCGGCCCTCGCACCCCTGGGCTCGGCACCTCCGCCCCTCTCTTTCGCACAGCCCCCATCCCCATCCCTGAGGAAGGTGGGGCCGCGGGCGTTCAGGGCCTCGCAGTCACCCCCAGGTCGGTCTCCACCTCCAGGCGCCCAGTTGGAAGCCCCGGGCCCTGGCCGTCCCAGGGACCTCGCCAAACCCGATCTGCGTGCGCCCTGGGGCGGTCTGCGCTGTCCCCACCCTCCTCTGAGGGCGAACCGAGCCGGGGGCCCGGGCTGGGGGCTGCAGGCAGGGGCAGCGGGAGGGGCACACGGCGGCCAATGGGGCGCGGCGGGCGCGGCAGAAGGCGGGAACTGGCCCGCGGAGGCGCGTTCACGCCGGCTGCTCGGCAGCCCCTGGCGACCTGCTGTGGGGACCGGGTGCCTGGCGGGACTGCGTGCGGCCATGGGTGGCGTCGGGGAGCCCGGCGGGGAGCGGGGGGCGCTGCTGCCCACCCTCCGCTGGGAGCAGATCCGAGCGCACAACCTGCCGGGCGACAAGTGGCTGGTCATTGAGCGCCGCGTCTACGACATCAGCCAGTGGGCGCAGCGACACCCGGGCGGCAGCCGCCTCATCGGCCACCATGGAGCAGAGGACGCCACGGTAAGGGCTTGCTGGGGCGGGGGGGGGGCGGGGGCGGCGGCTGGAGCTTCTCTCAGCCGGCCAGGGACGACAGGGGGCGGCGGTAGCCCCGGGACCCCAGCGGTGGCTGCGCGGGGCAGGTGAGTGCCCTCCCTTGCATCTGGGTTTCTGTCCCGCTGGGCAAGGGATGAGCCGCTGGTCACAGGGGCGCCCGCCATCCGGCGGGGGCTGGGCAGCACCACGGAGGTCTGTGGCTGAGCCGGCCAGGCCGGTGACTCACCTCTGCTGCCCCAGGCCTTTGCCAGCCCGGCGGGGTGCCCAGGGGCAGGCTAGCCCACTTCCCCACCAGGCGGGCCGAATAGAGGCCTGGCTGCCCGAGCCCAGCATGGAGCAGCCCCAGGGAGGGGACGGCCTCTCTGCTCAGCTGTCACCTGGACAGCAGGGGCTGGGCCTGCTGCTCTGTCCTCGACCCCCCAGAGCTCCGGGAAGGGCTCCAGAGCGTGTGGGAAACCCTGCCCTACCCTGGGTCCCACCCTTTGCTGCCCTGGTCCAGCCGGGACCAGAGATTACAGCGAGCAGGATCCTGAAGCCTAGTGTAGACAGCCTGGGGCCAGCGCTGGCCGGGGACAGCACCGCCCTGGGTTGCGGCAGCCCGAGGGCCAGGCGGCTGCTCACGTGCAGGCCCCACTGTGCCCGCAAGTGGCTGGGACGGGGGGTGCGCCACTCTGCAGGGCAGGGCCCGGTCCCTGGCAGCCCGTTTGGGTGGCCAGCTGGGGGCAGGAGCAGGAAGGGCCGAGGAGCTGGCCTGTGAATCACGCCTTCCTCCGGAGCCCGCCCGTGCTGGGCCCCTCCCGTCCCCAGTGCCTCCCCTAGCTCCAGGCCCAGGAGCACCAAGTGATGGGCTCCCCGGTGCTTCACACCCGTGGACGTGAAACCTGCTCCCTGGGGCCGGACCCTGCTCTGACCTTGCAGGCTGAGGACCTTGACCCCGGCTCGGCATGCCTCTGAGCCTCAATTTCCTTATTTGTAAAGGGGGAGCAGCCCCATGGAGGGGAGTGTCCACGCTGGCCCAGGGGCAGTCCCCGGCTCCCACAGTGCACCCCGCAGACTGGAGTGCAGCGGGCAGCCGGCCTGGCCCCCGCCGCATGCACTGGAGCAGGAGGGATTGCTGCAGGCAGCAGTTCCCCAGGGCTCCGCACACTGGGCTGGGCTTGAGGGAAGCACCTGTTGTGCCCAGGCCGCAGCCAAGGGGCTGGGTGGACGCCGTCTCTGTCCACTGCACCCAGCACGCACTCAGGGTCGGGCTGCCTGGACACCGCTGCCATCACAGCCCCAGAGCCTGGGAATCCAGGCCCAGAGCCGCCTGCCAGGAAATTCCCAGAGTTCCTGTGGGCCGAGTCAGCCCGGGTGTCCTGGGACACGGCCCGGAGCCGCGGGGAGTGACCGCTGGGCCCTGGCCAGGTTTGTCCAGCGTCACCAGCGCCAGGGGACTGGCAGAGCCACCCAGGGGTGAGGCCGCTGTGGGCCAGCGCCTGGGCCATGGGCTGAGCCTGAGGGTGCCGGGCCCACATGGAGAGCCTGTCATTGTCAGGGAAAAACAAAAGCAGAGCCGGGGCAGGCAGGTTGGTTCAGGACAAGCCCAGGAGGGACCACCAGCCACTCTCCCGCAGGACCACGAGGCGGAAGCGAAAGGAAAGGCCAAGCCGGGCCTTCGGGGGACTTCAGCGGACAGGAGCTGTGGCCCCTGCCAGGATCGGCCTGAGAGCGCAGGGGGTGGGGCCACCCAGAGCGAGGGATCAAGGGAGCGAGGGGCGGGTCAGCGGCCTCGCCCTCAGCAGCAGGGCGTAAGGAGGCCTCTGGGCGGTCGCCAGCCTCGCCCCAACCGCCCAGTCATCCCCACGTCGCAGGTGAGGTGGCTGAGGCTCGGGAGGCAGAGCAGCTGCCCGAATGGCAGCCTGGGCTCTGGGAGGCACAGTGCGCTGCCCGGTGCCCTGCAGGCCTGGGCCTTCTGAGCCCCTGCTTCAATCCCCGGCCTGAGCTGAGCCGGTGCTGGCAGTGTCACCCGCAGCTGCTGTCCACTGTGCCGAGGCCCCAGCTGACTGTGACTCAGGTCTCCGTCGGCCCCGCAGCCAGCCTGCTCCTGGCCGGGAAAGCTTCCTGCAGGAGTGCGAGACATGGCCGAGACACAGTGGGCCCTTCCACCCCAGCTTGGCAGGGCGCAGGGGCCGGACCCCGGGACCCATGCCGACTGCCCAGGAGGGGCCGGGCCTGGGCAGGACAGCGGTGTGCAGGGTGCAGGCGCCTTACTGACTCCCTCCTGAGGCCCCTGGGCAGACAGCTGGGCACGTGCGGCGGGGACCACAGGTTGCAGGGGAGTCTGGCCACTTTGAGGCCCCTGGGGCAGGAGGAGGAGGAGGTGGGCTGCATGCCCACCCTTGGCTGGGTCGGGAGTGCCAGGCAAAGGGCTTCCTGTCCTGGCCTCCCCATCTGTGGAGCGGAGGTTCTTCTCCCACAGCCTCTGGCTCCTGCTGACCCTCCTGGCCTGGCACAGCAAGCCAGCAGGAACCTCCAGGACATCCTTGGAGTCCTGGCCACTCTACCCTGCGACCCTTCCTGCCCCAGGTGTCTGGGAAGCCTGTGGGGTGGAAGGTGCTGCTCACCCTGCCCCGCCCTCAGCATGGGCTGGGCTCGACCTGACGGACACCCTGCACTGGCCATGCTCCCGTGGCGGGGACACCTGGACCACGTTGCGGGCAGCACTCTCCACCTACCCAGTGCAGTTCCGGCCAGGACCAGTCCGCAGCACCAGGGGCGTTGCTGGTCCCTGCTGCTGTCTGTCTGGACCTGGGGTGGGCAGGATGCACCCCAGGTCCCAGGGGCCCAGGTAGGGGGAGGTGAGTCCCGAGCGCATGGAGGGACAGACGTGCCTCCTCTCCCTTAGGCTGGGGAGCGTGGGCACCTGGCCACAGGTGGAGCCCACAGGGGTCTGGGGGCGCCAAACTCGGCCCAGGACTTCGAGTGCTACCTTGACCGGTTCCAGGGGGCCAGGTGAGTCCTGGCTGCCTGGCGCAGTGACCGGCCTCCCCCACCTCAGTTGGAGACCCTGCAGGGACAGCACAGCGGCTTGGCACACGGCCCTGTCCCTCGAGTGAGTGCTGACCTCGCTGAGTCCTGGCCCTGGGTCCTCCAGCAGAGACCTGGAGAGGGCCGGTCACACGCCCTGGGGGCCAGGCCCGTTGCTGGGGTTGGAGTCTGGAGCCCGGAGGTGCAAGCTGCCAGCTGCCCGCCCGGTGCAGGCCCAGCTGTCCTGGCGCCACCTTCCTGTTGTAGGGCCGGGCGAGTGGGAATGACAGAGCCGCCCCAACTCCGAGTTAAGTGAGTCCGAATTATAAGCCGCCTGGTGGAGACTGACTCGGCCAAAGGGAAGGCCGCCTACCGGGTCCTTGCACGGCTCCTCCCATTGGGGGATGGGTTCGGGGAGCACTAGCACAGGAGCCGAGCTTTGCTAAGCGTGGGGTCGGGGCAGTTCCTGCAGCTCAGTAAACAAAATGTCACTGTTCACCAGGCAGTAAAGGTGCCGTGCTTGCAGATTCACACAGGCATCCTGTCTGCAAGGCAGTAAAGATAACACGGCTGCAGACTCAGGATGCAGGTCTGTCAGGCATTAACTGAGGGGACTCCCAGGGGCCGGGGAGGCGACGCCTGAATTGCTGACGGCATAGACGGGGCAGGGTGGCTGTCGCCTCCCCGCTGGCTGCAGCCCTGGGCTTCGGTCCCTGGGTGGGCGGAGGGGAGACCCTGGCACCCGCTCTGTTCGCATGTCCTGCCGGGCGTGACTCCCCCTGTGCCAGTGGGCGCCGGGCTCTGCGCACTCACTCGGTGCCAGCGTCACTTCCACCCGGCACCTCAGGCTCAGCCTGGGGAGGGGAGGCAGCCCTGGGGACACTGCTCAGGAGCCCAGCCGCACCCAGGGCGACGTGCTGGCTCCACTCACCTGGGCCTGGAGCCTGCAGATTCTTGGGGACCGAGTGGGAATGGGCTGGTGGCTGTGGGCTGGGGCCTGGCGCTGAATGGCGCAGTGTACGGCCCCGGGGGTGGACAGCATCGTCCTCAGCGCCACTGCACAGGACACTGGACATGGTTACTTTATGTGTCCTTTACCGTAACAAAGAGTTTCATAAAGAAAGCGAATGCTCAGCAGCCCGGAGCCAGAAGGGCCCTGCAGCCTGGCCACCTCGGTTTACCCAGCACTCTGGGAGGCTGAGGCAGGAGAACCACAAACTCAGCCCCAGCCCAGGCATCTCAGGAGGTGATGGGCCAGCTCCAGGCTGCACAGGGAGTGGGTCAATGAGCCCCAGAAGCACCCTGGCTCCCCGCCCTCCTCAGGCTCCCCGGAAAGCAGGGCCAGGCAGCTTCCTGTGGCCCCCAACCTCTGCCCAGCCCATCTCCCGAGGCCCAGCCCTATAACGGGGAGCACAGCCAGGCTGGGCTGTTCCCAGGGCTGCCCGGGGCAGTGAGACAGTGGGCAGCAGGCGAGGGCTCCTTCCCCACATCCCGCGGCTGCAGCCTCTGTGACTGTCAAGCACTTAAGTTCTAATCACCATTCAGTAGCTGTCCACACTTGTGTGCCGAGTGCTGTGTGGACACACCCATGTGCAGCCTGCTCCCGGCCTGGCCAGGACCCGTCAGCAAGGTGCTTGCTCCAATGTGGGGCTCGGCTTGTTAGCGAGGGGACCGCAGGTGTCCTGTCCAGAGCAGGCCCTGTGGCACCTGTCCCAAGCCCTTGGAGACAGCACCATGCAGGCCCTGGGCCTTGGAAGGAGCTCCTGAGACCATAAGGACAGAACCAGCCGAAGAGCTGCACACAGGAACAACCCAGGTAGACAGAATGAGAGCAAAATACGGTGAATGCTTAGGCTTAAAAATGTACCACAGTAAAAGACACTGCAGTGAATCCCTTCAAAATTCTCCCCTCCCGGGGATTTAGCTCAGTGGTTTCGCCGCCTGCTGCGCAAGTTCAAGGACCCGAGTTCAATCCCTGGCACCAGGAAAAAAAAATCCTCCCCTCACTTGAACACACTCATCCCATCATCCTGGCCACTTTCTGCAGCAGCTCTGGAGTCCTTTCTCTCTCTCTCTCTTTCTTTTTTTGTTTCTTTTTTTTTTGTTTTTTTGAGACAGAGTCTCACTGTGTATCCCAGGCTGGCTTCAAACTCAAGGGGATCCTCCTGCCTCAGCCTCCCGAGTGCTGGGATTACAGACAGGCCTGTGCCATGACGCCTGGCTAGAGGCCTCTTTTGGGTCTTAACTTCACTGTTCTGGCTGCATGGACATCCTGCATCGACTGAAAACGCTTCCTTTTCATGGTCATTCTGACTCTGGGTGGAGCCGGAAGTCACCCAGTCCAGACTCGGTGAATGAGGTACACAGGGGCAGGGCATAGGAGCTGCCTTTCCGCTCGATGCCACTTGGCGGCGGCAGTCACCACACTTTTGTAAGACACTCAGGAAAGAGGACTCCAGAGCTGCCGCAGAGCATGGCCAGGACAAAGCGGTGTTCAAAGCGAGGGGGCACTTTGAGGGGAGTCCGCGGCAGTGCTTCCCCTACCACAATACATTTGTTTAAACACGAATGTGCACCGTGGATTTCGATCTCCTAAAGCCAAGTAGGGGACGGCTGCATGGAGCCGGGGAGTTTGCGTCCCCTCCCTGGGTGCTGCCGCCTCCTGGGGCTCTGTCCCCAGCTTCCTGTTCTCTTTTTTATGGGAGGGCGATGGATCCACTGACTTGAGGGGGACAGGGAGGGCTAAAGAAAGAAGACAGTAGAGACTTGCATCATCTCAAAGTATGTGGGCAGGAGGTCAGTGCCTCGGCATGGCCAGCATTTGTTGGGCACAGTAATTGGAGGGAGCATCGGGTGACGAGGGTGGTGGTGATCCCATGTCGATGTGAATCTCACGCTGCTGCCGGCTGAAAGGAGGGCACTCCCGGGACAGTAGGTGGGATGAGCTCAGCTGATAAGGAACGCCTCCCTCCCCAGGTGAATCCTCTCCTGCTGCTGGGTTCTCTCGATGTCTTCAGCTCATGTAATCTCACCCTTAAGCGTCACAGGGGGCCGTCAGGGGCCATCAGGGGGCCATCGAGGCCTCCGCGGGTGACCGGAGGCCAAAGGAGTTGTATTTCCGCATGCCACAGCCGGCTCTCCGGCAAGGAGACATGGGCTTAGACGGCTATAGACATACTTTGATTATGAAATGATTTCCAAAAAAATTTATGTAGAATGGCTCCCCATGTTTTTTCCTCCAACTCCTCTTTTTTATTCCTCCTCCTGTTCTGCACCCTCACACCCAGCTGTTACACAGAATCACAGTGCTGGAATGAACACAGGCAGTGTATAGTTTTACCTTTAAAAATTTATGCTTCACACCAAGTGTGCTGGCACACACCTGTAATTCCAGCACACTGGGAGGCTGAGGCAGGAGGATCACAATCTGGAACTCTGGCTGGGCAATTCAGCAATTTAGCGAGAACCTGTCTCCAAAAATACATCTATTTTATGCTCCTACTTTTTTTGTTTTTCTTTTGAGACAGGGTCTCGCTAAGTTGCTCAGGACAGCCTCATGCCTATGACCCTTCTGCCTCAGCCTCCCAAGTAGCTGGGATTACAGCTCTGGGCCATCATCCCAGCAGTCTGCTCCTATTTTTTAATTTTAATTTTTATTAGCATGCATTTGCAGCTAATAAATCCCATTCGTCGTAGGGAGTTTTTACTTCACCTCCCCTGACTCCACCCTATCTCTGCTCCTACTTTTTTTTTTTTTTTTTTTTGGTGTTTTTGAGGCAGGGTCTCCCTTTGCAGTTTAGGCTGGCCCTGGACTCACTATATAGCCCAGGCTGGCCTCGAACTCTCGGCGATCCTCCTGCCTCAGCCTCCCAAGTGCTCGGATTACAAGCACGTGCTACCATGCCTGGTTTACTGCTCCTACTTTTAAACCCAATGAGGTGGACCCTTCAGGGTCCCTGAGAACTCTCGTGGGGTCTCCATGGACCTTGGTAGCAGGGGCCCTGGAGCCAGTCCTGCTTGGAGCTTGGCAGGAAGGAGGGTGATGCAGATCCCTGGGGGAGCTCAGCATGCTCTCAGAAGGAACGGGCCTTCTGGTCTCCCAGGAAACCCAGACTGTGTGCACTGGGCCCCTGTGCGGGGAGGTACAATGAGGTATCCAGGGGCCGGCGAGGCCCCATGCACCTCTGCTGGGCACCCGCTGACCTGCTGTGTGTCGCCAGCTGCCTGCCTGTCCCCTGGTCATCTGCTCTCCGTCCTCCAGGAAGCCTTCCACGCCTTCCACCAGGACCTCAGCTTCGTGCGGAAGTTCCTGCGGCCCCTACTGATCGGAGAGCTGGCCCCGGAGGAGCCTGGCCAGGACGGACCTCAGAACGTGAGGGGCTGCTGGCGGGATGTAGGGGGCGAGTTCTGTGTCCCGCTGTCCCTCACCACCCCACACCAGGGCAGGGAGGTGGTGAGGCCTGGCAGAGGCTCCGGGGCGGGAGTCGCCTCTCGTCCCCGGTGACGGCCCCTGTGCCTCGTAGGCCCGGCTCATCGAGGACTTCCGAGCCCTATGCCAGACAGCCAAGGACATGCACCTGTTCGAGGCCGACCCTGGCTTCTTCGCCCTCATGCTGGGCCACATCCTGGCCATGGAGCTGCTGGCCTGGCTGCTCGTCTACCTCCTGGGCCCCGGCTGGGTGCCCAGCACGCTCGCCGCCCTCGTCCTGGGCATCTCCCAGGTGACCCGGGACTGCCCGGGGTGGGGCCCAGGCAGGTGGGCACTGGGGTGGACGTGCAGAGTGAATGGTGAGGAGTGAGCCAGTGAAAGCCCCGGGCTTGGCCTGCGCTAGGGAAGTTGGCATCCAAACCCTGAGCACGGGGTAGGAGCCGGGAGAGCAGGGCTGTGGCTGGACAGGGAGTGGCGGGCGGGCGCCCGGCGGGGACTGGCCAGACCTGTGTTTGGGGTTTCCCTGCCTGGCCAGCTCTGGAGCGGAGAGCGGCGTCCAGCTGGGGCCCGGGGCTGCCTGGGGCTCTGGTGTCTGCTGCTTGCCAGGAGGAGAAAGGGAGGCCCGGGCGGGTGAGGCCTTCGCCTGGGGTGTGGTTCCGAGCCCGAGTGTGTCTGTGTGCGTGCGGGGAGAGGCAGCCGTGCACCAGGGGCCCTGGGGTCCCCGCCTGGCCCGACCCCCCCTTCTCGCAGGCTCAGAGCTGGTGTTTGCAGCACGACCTCGGCCACGCCTCCGTCTTCCCCACGCCCCGGTGGAACCGCGTGGCCCAGCAGTTCGTCATGGGGCAGCTGAAGGTGAGGGACGGGCGCCCGCGGGTGCCGCCCAGCCCTGACTGCCCGCCCTGACCGCCCGCCCCCCTCCGCAGGGCTTCTCGGCCCACTGGTGGAACTTCCGCCACTTCCAGCACCACGCCAAGCCCAACGTCTTCCACAAGGACCCGGACGTGACGCTGGCGCCCGTCTTCCTGCTTGGGGAGTCCTCTGTGGAGGTGGGTGGGGGTCTTTCTGCACTCTGCAGGCCGCCCTCGCCCCGGGCCGCAGCACCTACAGCCACCTGTCTCCACAGTACGGCCGGAAGAAGCGCAGATACCTGCCCTACAACCACCAGCACCTCTACTTCTTCCTCAGTGAGTGCCCGGCTCCGGCAGTGCCCAAGCCTGCACTTCCCCAGCCCCACACACTGCAGCGTCCCTGGCCCCACATCAGGCTGGGAGCCCTGGGCCACTACTGTGGCCAGCAGGGATGAGTATGTCACGCTGACCCTGACCCCCGGCCCCTGACCCTTGACCTGCCACAGAACGGACAAGGGAGGAACTGGGCGGCCGAGGGTTGCCTGCTGTCACAGGGACCAGGCCTCGGGAGGGCACTGGCATGCTGTGCATGTCGGGGACAGCGCCCCTCGCCCAGCCTCCTCGATCTGCACCCCTCCTGCAGTCGGCCCCCCGCTGCTAACCCTGGTGAACTTCGAGGTGGAGAACCTGGTGTACATGCTCGTGTGCCTGCAGTGGGCGGTGAGTGGGCAGCAAGTGTCCTGGCCCAGTCCCTCCGTGCTGCAAGCAGGGACCCGGCTCACCAGGGAGGGGGCGCCTGGTCCAGCGGCCCAACATCCGCTCAGCGGGGCCTCCACCATCCACAGGACCTGCTCTGGGCCGCCAGTTTCTACGCCCGCTTCTTCCTGGCCTACATCCCCTTCCACGGAGTCCAAGGGGCGCTGCTGCTCTACGTGGCCGTCAGGTAGGCACAGGTCGGGGCCAGGGCGGCAGTGCTGCCATGGGGGGGTGGTCCCACACGGGGACCGGGGTGGGGGGCTGACGCCGGCTTCCGCAGGGTCCTGGAGAGCCACTGGTTCGTGTGGGTCACGCAGATGAACCACATCCCCAAGGACATCGGCCAAGAGAAGCACCGAGACTGGGTCAGCTTGCAGGTGGGTGGGCCCTGGCCCGGGTGGGCGGCCCTGGGTGGAGTGGACATGAGCCGCCCCTCACCTGTGCCCACCGCGTGTGGCAGCTGGCGGCCACCTGCAACGTGGAGCCGTCGCCCTTCATCGACTGGTTCAGCGGGCACCTGAACTTCCAGATTGAGCACCAGTGAGTGGGGCTGGTGTGGCAGGAGCAGGGCCCTGGCAGCCCCACCGGGCGACGGCAGCCTGTGTGACCCTGTCCCCACAGCCTCTTCCCCACGATGCCCAGGCACAACTACCGCAGGGTGGCGCCGCTGGTCCAGGCGCTGTGTGCCAGGCACGGCCTTCTCTACGAGGTCAAGCCCTTCCTCACCGCCATGGCGGACATTGTTGGGTAAGGCCTCGGCCCCAGGAGCCAGCACGGGCGGGGGGGGGGGGGGTGGAGGACGGGACACTTAGGATGCCCAGGGGCTGGTGGGCTCCAGGGCAGCCCCTGAGCAGTGTGGCTTACCGCAGACACAGGAAATGCTTTGGCCAAATAAACACAGCAGACATCCAGGGTGGTGCCTGTGGCAGTGCCCCGGGCTGTGGGAACAGGCAAGGGCTCGGGGCTGGGCGGGCTGTGTTGTGCGGGCTGTGCCAAGCGGGGGTGCTCTGACTGCCGGTGCACACGGGAGGGTGCTGCAGCAGGAAGCATGGGGCCCAGGGTCCGGCTGCCACCCAGGCTGGGGGGGCACAGGACAGTCCCCAGGGACTGGGAAGCCTCCCTTGCGCCCTTGCACAGCGTTCCCTGCACTGGTGTGACCAGCTGAGGCAGCAGGCGCTGGGGGCTCCGTGTCCTGTCTCTGAGCCCAGCGGAAAGAGGTGACAGAGAACTCGGTGCAGGGACGGCTAGGACCTGGGGCTCGGCCTGGCTGCACCCCTTGCCCTCCGTGCTCACCCGCCTAGGGTGGGGCACTCAGGGTCGCAGGACCTCGAGCTGAGGGGCCCCTTGTGCTCCAGCACCGACCCCGCCCTCCCCAGGTCCCTGAAGAGGTCCGGGAACGCCTGGCTGGACGCCTACCTCCACCAGTGACTGCGGGAGCAGACTGGGCCGGGACCCGCGCGGCACCCCAGGAGCCGCTGCCTGCCCTCCCGAAGCCCTGTCCAGTGGAGCCCTCAGAGCGGAGGGAGGGTGCAGAAGCCACACCTCAGCACAGCACGTTTTTCCACACCAGAATTGGGGAAAACTGTTATTTTTATATAAAAGCCAAGCCAGCTTTACTGTGGAGCAGAGCGATGAATGTGCATGGATTTAGGGGCGGGGATCTGCCCGGCTCTCAGAGGCTGGGAGGTCTCGGGGTACCAGGGGTGGTGGCAGAGTGCAAGTGTCTGTTTAGGGCAATTCCCGGGCAGGGTCACTGCACCAGCTGCAGGCCCACTTCCCTGGGGCACCCTGTGGTCTGGACGGATCCCTCTGGGAGTGGAAAGGCCCACATGCTGCAGAGCTTCTTCTTTCCCTGCCTGCCGTGGGCACGGGGCTGGGGAGATGCTGTGCCTCCGCCCAAGGCCCCTCCACAGGTGGCTCAGCCTGCGAACCCCATCCCAAGGCCTGAGCCCCGACGCTGGCATGACCGTGGGTGTCCAGGGCAGGCCCCTCAGCCCCGTGCTGTCAAGAGTGCTGTGTGGCTCCCAGGCCTCCTTCTGGGAAGTCCCCTGCCCAGCCTGGGCCAGGGCGTGTGGGGGCACCCTCGTCTGCTCACATCAGTTGCCCCCAGGCCACGGAGCCTTCACCCTCTTCCTGGGGCCTAGGGGCCTGGCCACGCTGGGGTGTGGGGTGTGGAGGGCCCTGGCCACGACTTGAGGCTGTGCGGCCTGGGGGAAGTTATTCAGCCTCTGACTCTAGTGCTACCTCCTAGGTGATGGAAAATAAAAGGATCACATTTTGTGCCCTTGGTCCACCCCTTGCCCTGTGGCCCGAGTCTCATTTTGCTTCTGAGGGCAGGGGGTACTGGTCACCCCTGTCTAGGGGCAGGACCTTCAGGCCTGGCCGTCCCCACCCACCAGTGGCCGGTGGCTGGGCAGTCACAGGGCGGTGCTGGCACCAGGACTGGCAGCTGGCTAAGCCCAAGGCCACCTAGGTCCTCACAGTGTGGGGCTGGCTTGCTCTGCTGCCCCTCTCAGCCCAGGGCTGTGCACACTGACTGCAAGCTGGGACCCTCCCTGTGGGTCCCCTTGGGCCCCCTGGAGCCGGGGGCAGCCCCCCGACCCGAGCCAGCTCCTCACACCTGTGGGTCTCTTGTTCGGTCACAGAACACAGCGGGGGCCACAGCCAGGTTTGCAAAGCACAGGAAAGCTCGGGGCCTCGGAGACTCTGTGTGCCTTCCATCCCCTTCCTGGGGTGGGTCCAGTCTCGAGCAGCTCCTCGGGACACGACCTCGGTGTGGGTGTCCCTCGGGCTGGTCCCCACCTGCCGCAGGGTGGGGGACAGGAGCCCCTGCTAGGACTTGGACGCTTTGGTCTGGCTGGCCCTGGCCCCTCGAGCTCCGTTCCTGCCACGGCTCCCCCGGGTGCCCGCAGACCCATCTGCCTTTGGAGCCCACAGCACATGAATAGTCGCACGTGCGGGGGCCGTGGCTGTGCGTCCTGGCATGCCGTGCCGGGTGACAGGAAGCTGGTCTGGGCGGAATCCCGAAGCTGGCCTGCTGTGAGCCTGGCCCTGCCTGCGTTCACGGCACCTGCTGGCCCACAGCGCTGCCCAAGGACACAGCAGTGGGGCCCTGGGGTTCGTTGGCTGCCACCTCTGCTCAGCCCTTCCTGCCCAAGGCCGCCTCTCCCTCCCAGTGCCCAGAGGGCCTGGGTGTCCAGGCTAAGGAGCTTGCAGGACACAGGCTCGAGTGGCCCACTGCCAATAAGGCTATCGGAGCCACCAGCCATCGGGGGCGCTTATCTGCTCTGCTGGGCCAACTGTTTCTGTGGCCACCGCCTCGTGGCTCCTGGGGTCCTCCCACCACGCCCTCCTGCCCAGCTGTCAGGGGTGATGGGCCGGCCCCCACCAGGCCTGGGGGACACAGAGGGAGTCAAGTGCACAGGCCAGGGGGAGGGCAGCACTTGCTGTGCGGCCAGCTCCAAGGCCCCAGGGGAGCAGCAGGGGCACAGCCAGCTCTCATGGCCCAGGGCTCGGGGTCCCCGAGTCCTCAAGCCCAGCCTCTCGCAGGGGCCTGGAGTGGAGACGCTTCCAGGGCCACTCCCTGACCCGGCCCCCGGCCCCAGCCCTGCTCCAGGCTCCCCAGGGCCCCTGGAAAATCACAGCACCCCCAAACCCCTGGCATGGGCGAGGGCCCGGGATGGGGCCCAGCTGCCCTGCACCCCCAGGCCAGGCCCATCCCTGGCTCCGAAGCCTCCCAAGCCCACACCCCTGACATCAGCAGGCAGAAGCACGCTGGCCTCCCACCGCTCCTGCTGACCCACATGGAAGTGAGAACAAAATTACTTCTTTTATTCTTCAAAAACGTAGGGGTGGGGATGCAACATGATAAAAATTAAGATCAGTTCCCTAGGGTTCATTCTGCCCTTGGGGAGCAGGCGGGGGCTGCTGCTGCAGGCTGGTTAGTGGGTTAGATCGCGAGCGAAGGTCACCGCCCCGTGCCTCTCCTGCCCTGCCCACCCTGTCCCAGCCTCCCCACCAGGCTGGAGAATAGCAGATTGTCCTGGACCAGCCCGGCCACCCTCCTGTGGAATGCATCTGTAGAAAACGTGAAAACAGCAAAGATTAAAAAGTCAACAGGAGAGCGCCCGAGAGGCCGAGTGGGCACCATGGCCCGGTGGCCTCGTCCACGCATGCCCCCTCAGAGCTCTCTCTGGCTGGAGCGCTTTGGGGACGGGCAGGACGGCTCTGAGTCTGGGCTCTGGGCTGGGAGGAGGCGGAGGGAACTACGGCTGCAGTCGGTCCAGCACCCAGCTCCCTCCGGGGCAGTGGGCCCGCCTGGACCCGCCCTAGACCCGGGTGTCGGGGCCCAAAGGAGACAGCTGCAGGCCTCGTGCCCGGACCCAGGATCCCTGGGGGCAGGAGCGGGAGGCGGGATGGGGCACCCACCAGGGCCACCTCCCTGCTCCTGGGGACTGGGCCGGGAGGTCAGCGAGAAGGGAAGGGAGGGGGAGGAGGAGACGGCGCCCGGCCCAGGGCGACCCTCAGAACAGAGCCCCTCCCTCGGGCTGTCGCCCGCCCCGCGCCCGGAGACAGCTGGTCACTTGTGGAGGTAGGCGTCCAGCCACAGCTGACCCGACCTCTTCAGGGACCTGCGAAGGGACGGGGACCAGGGCTCAGGCGCTGCCGGGGTGCAGAGGCGGGCGGGGTCCAGCCCGGCAGGAGCCCGCGTCCCCGCAGGCTCACCCAACGATGTCCAGCAGGGCGCGCAGCAGCGGCTTCTCCTGGTACTGGATGCCGTGCCTGGCGCACAGCGACCTCACCAGCGGGGCGACCTTGCGCAGGTTGTGGCGAGGCATGGTGGGGAAGAGGCTGCGGACGGGGCAGCCCAGCGTGAGCTGAGTCCGTGCCCAGCCAGGCCAGTGCGCAGGGCCACCCGGGCGAGGGGCAGGGGACGCCGGCCAGCAGGGGGCCCCGGAGCACTGGGGAAGGGAGCCACGGACGGACGCCCAGGGTGCAACACAGAAGGTGGGTGAGGCCCGGCGCCCTCCGGCCCCACTCACTGGTGCTCGATCTGGAAGTTGAGGTGCCCGCTGAACCAGTCGTTGAAGAAGGACTGCTCCACGTTGCAGGTGGCTGCCAGCTGGAGAGCGGAAGGGTGAGCAGGGACAGCCAGCGCACACCGTCCCTGTCCTGCTCTCCGACTGCACCGAGGACACAGGAGGCTGGAGCCCGGCAGCGAGGCCCCCTCACCTGGCTGCTGAACCAGTCCCGGTGATGGTCCAGGTCGATCTCCATGACAATGTGGTTCATCTGCGTCACCCACACGAACCAGTGGCTCTCTAGGAACCTGGGGGTGCAGCCAGCATCACAGAGGGGTCCTTGCAGAGCGGCCACCCCAGCTCCACCCGTGCCCGCCCGGCCGGGGCCCAGCGGCCCAGCTGAGGCACCTGATGAAGTTGAGGAAGAGCAGGGCGCCCAGGATGCCGTAGAAGGGGGTGTAGGTGGAGAAGAAGCGCACATAGTAGCTGATGGCCCAGGCCAGGTCCTGCAGGAGAGGACGCTCAGGGCCCTGTGGCTCAGCTCACCCAGCTGCAGGTGCACACCTCCCCGCTCTGCGTGGGCGTCCAAAGAAACCAGCACCTCCAGGAGGCTGGCACCGGGCTGAGGAGAAGCCTGGTTCCCAGGAGGGACAGCGGGCGGGCAGCCTGGGTGGTTGCCAGAGTCCAGGCCATGTATCCAGATCTCGGACTCAGGCAGAGGGGAGGTCAGAGCGTGGTCCCCCCAGGTGCGGCCTGCACCCCTCTGCCTGCCCTGCTCCCCTGCTTGTTCCCAGGCACAGGGGCAGCTGGTGGCTTCTGCTCCAAGCAGACCCCGTTCCATTCTGCCCGCCCGCCCCGCCGCAGGGGACGTGGGGCTCTGTGAGACCCCCCTCAGTGCCCTAGCGGTTCTCAGAACCAGACTTCCACTGCCAGGAACGCGGCCGAGGGGCACATGCCATCCGGCCAGGCGATTGTCCTCTCTCGGGGAACCCAGGAAGAAAAGCCCAGGAAGGAGGGGCCCGGAAGCACCCCTGGCCGAGCCACAGCCAAGCCTTCCTGAGCCCCTGGGTCACGCCCACCTCCTTCCCAGAGGCTGAGGTCTCGGGGGATCCAGGCCCAGCAGGACATCCAGCACTGCCCCGCCAGCTGCCACCGTGACCCTGGAGGGCTCCACACACTGCCGGGCCCCAGACCCAGCCCTGTCAGGCCCACTGCCACGTGGCCATGAGTGGACGTCCCCAGGGTGTCTCAGATGTCCCGGGCCCTGCCAGCTCTGCCTTTCAGGAACACCGTCTGCCCTGTCCTGCTCTGGCTGAAGCAGAAGGATCGCAAGTTCCAGCCCCACCTGGGCCATTTATTAACCTGGTGAGACCCTGTCTCAACATAAACCATGAGCGGAGGATACGAAACCAAGCAGAACTGCAGCCCGGCTCCTCCGCAGCTGCGGCTGCTGCTGGCCCGGGAGGTCTGGGTTCAGGGTCAGCCCGAGCTGCGGCAGGGCGGGCCCCTCACGCTGCCCTCTGCCCTGGGGTGGTCCTGTTCCCTGGGGCCTCCCGGCAGGGCCACACAATCAGGAGACCCGGCCAGCTGCTGCCGCCGAACTGTGTCCCAAACTCATATTCAAATGTCGTGACCTGGGAGCCCCGCAGGGCCCTCTGTGGAACAGCTACGATGTGGCCGTGGTGGCCCTGGCCCAGCAGGAGCAGAGTCTTGGAGGGGACATCTGGACAGACACAGGCAGGAGTCGGGGGACACGGGGCAGACGGCCGCCGGCCCAGGACGGGGAGCCCCTCCCCACTGGGGCCCAGGCCGAGCCTGGCCCTTCCTCAGCCAAAGCCGAGGGGCCTTGGCGTCACGCACGCGTCTCCTCAGCCCATGTCTGCTGCCCACCCCGCTTCCCGGCCAAGGAGTGCGGGGCCTGGCCGGGTCCCCGCGGGAGCAGGGGCTGGGGCAGAGCCAGGGCCATGGGCCGGGGGGCACCAAGACCCTCAGACTGTCACACTGCACTCACCACCCAGTCCCTGCGCATCACCATGGTCATGATGATCTGGTACTGGAAGTACATGGGGATCAGCAGCGGCGGCCCGACTGCGCAGAGGAGGCGGAGTCAGGGCGCCCGCCCTCAGCCCCTCATCCCTCCACCCTCCCCGCTGCAGGAGGAGGGGACCCCGGCCCACACGGTGCCCCAGGCGCAGAGTCTGGAGGGGCGGTGGGCGGGAGGCCGCCCTGACTCACTCAGGAAGAAGTACTCGTGCTGGTGGTTGTAGGGCAGGTACTTCAACTTTTTCTTGCCATACTGCAGGGAGGAGAGGGGCAGACGCCTGAGCCACCCCAGCCCACCGCCCGGCCTCCCACCTCTGCCCGGAGCTCAGGCCCGCTCCACCAGGGGAGGAGAAGCCCAGGTCCCCAGGGCTGGGAGGACCCAGGTGACCCCGGAGCACAGCATGGCCCGGCCTCCTCATCTCTTCCTTTTCTCCCTTCCTTCACTCCTGGAAATGGAAACCAGACCTTTGCACTAAGCTGCATCCTCAGGCCTTGTTTTAGCTTTTGTATTTTGAGACATGAGCTCACTAAGTTTTTCAGTCACCCAGGCGTGGCTGGAACTTGTACTTCTCCTGCCTCAGCCTCCCCTGGTGCTGGATCACAGGTGTGCCCACCCTGCCCACAGGCCCCGTTTCCCAGGCCCCCGCACCCCACCTCATGGACCCCTCCCACATGCTGCCTACCAGGCAGGCAGCAAGAGCCATGCTGGCGGCTGATGCCCTTAAACTACCCGGCCCCGGGGAGTGCCCACCCAAGGGCGCCTCGCAGAGCCTGGGCTGGTGCCCCGGATCTAAAGTTGGATTCCCCTCCCAGCGCAGTGGCTCGGCCTCCTGAGCCCTGCCTGGTGCCCATGTCACTGACTAAGCAAGGACAGGGCACAGGCCGCCTGCAACCCCAGGGCCCCAGCTGGGTCTGAAGCCCCAGCTGCCCTCCCGCGATGCTGTGCTGCAGGGCCCAGGCCTCGGGGTCACCAGCCAGTGCCCCTGTCCTCAGGTGAAGGTGCAGAGGTGGTGCCTGTCCAGATCCTGGCCCTGCGGCCCAGTGAGGAGGAGGCAGGGGACACAGCCCTGAGGTTGCCGTGCAGTGGGAGAGGCGCCCCAGAGACCGGCCCCTTCCCTGTGGCCCTGGCTACCCCAGCTCAGCAGGACGGGGTGAGGTGGGGGCTGAGGAGGCAGGGCCACCGAGCTGCAGGGCGGGTGTGGGGACTCGCCAGGGGGAAGCCCTGTCGCCAGCTGGAAGGCACCGAGATGCTGTGTGACCCGGGGAGCTGAGGGCCCAGACCTCACCCTCAGGGTCTCAAGTCACACAAGTGGAGCAAACGAGTGAAGCAAGGCAGGATGTGCACCTTGGGGGGCTGCCAGGGTCCCGGGACGGAGCAGAGAGGATCGCCAACATCCCCTGGGGTCACACACATGTGCATGTGCAAGGCACACGCCTGTGCCCGGCCGGCGGCCTATCGGGGACACAGGCGTTGGGTAAGGCTGGCCACACTCTCGCCCGAAACCCAGAGCACGGGAGTTGGCGACACCAGGCTCCATCCTGGGACGGCTCGGGCACCCAGAGGACTCAGAAGACACTGAGCTGGAGGCGGAGCACCTGCACCCACGCCCGCAGTACGGGAGCCTGAATCCAGGGCCTTCACACCGAGCTGCACCACCAGACATTTTGCAATCCTCCTGCCTCAGCCTACAGTGCCTGGATGACAGGCTTATGTGCCCCCGCGCCTGGCTTAGGGTCACCCCAAACACACACTTCCCAAGTGCCCGCGGGATGCGGACAGGACGCCCCTTCCTCTCATCATGTCATCTCTCCTGGCCCAAGCCTCTCTGTCCAAGGTGGACGACAGCCCCTGACCCAGGCCGAGCCGGGTCCGAGAAGTGCTGAGCTTGTGGGGCCCTGCCAGCCGAGTCCTCCCAGCTGGGGGCCAAGAGCGCACGGAGGAGGCCGGGCCGGGCACACAGGCAGCGCCTTCACCCGCAGGGCCGGGAGCGGGAGCGGGATTCCCAGCAGGGGCTGACCCGGGGTGAGGTCAAGCCGAGGGCGGGCCTGCTGCCAGCACGCGGGTGCTGAGCCTCCCGCCTCAGCCTCTCCAGGGCCACAAGGCCCGGGGACCCTCCAGGTTCGACAAAATGTCTGAGGAAAAACAAGGCACTAAAACCCCAAGCAGAAACAAGTTTCGGCCACCAGGAGGGAAGAGGCCCTGTTTTCCCGGAAATAAGACCTAGCAGGAAAATTCTCAGCCTTGAAAACTGGAGACCAAAAATGCCAGCCGCCCTGGGTGTGGAGGCACACACCTTTAATCCCAGCACTCGGGAGGCTGAGGCAGGAGGATCACCCTGAGTTCCAGGCCAGCCTGGACTGCACAGGGAGACCCAGTCTCAGAAAAACAGAAACCAAGCAGCCCCAGCGGGCCCACCTTGCCTTTCCCACATCACGATTCTCTGCTCACGGCCGCTCTGAGAGGCAGGGAAGCAAGGACGGGCCGGCTGGGGCTGGTGCCTCTGACCTCTGCTTTTCAAGGCCGATTATATTTTCTGGTTAAGGCTTACTTGGGGGAAAACGTGGGACTAGATTTTCTTTAATTTCAAGATACGATCCTCTACCCAGAAAGCCCCAAGGAAAACCCAAATCCTACAGAGACGTTGCTGGACCCCACCGGGAACACGGGGTGGCCCCGCACCCAGGGAGAGAACGTGTGCTTCCAGAGAAGCAGTCAGAAGACACGGCAGAAAATCCTCACGGTGCCCAGAGCAGAACGAGGCTATCCCGGAGGCACAGCGCAAGCTCCCCGGAGGGCGGGCAGCACGGCCAGACTCAGAGGGGCAGCAGGCACTTGGGGTGTGGGGACCTGTGAGCAACAACCAGGAGCATAGCGAACAAGGGCGGGGAGGCCCAGAGTGGGAACCGGAGCCTGGCAGCACCTGCTTGGACCAGCACCTCAGGCAAGAGCCAGCGTGGCCCCGGGCACGGCCCCGGCCTCCCACCCCGAGAGCGGCCTGGGGAATCGAGAGTCCGGAAGGGGCTCCGGCCACCCCCCAGGAAGGAGGCCTGGGCCCGGCACTGCTGGAGAGGCCGCTGTGACCGTTAGGGGCACAGCTGGAGCCTCCAGAGCAGCCGGTGCCCGCTTGGGCCCAGGGGCAGCCTGCGGGCGTGGGTGACCTCTCCACCAGAGCGCCCAGCCAAAGCTGGGGGACAGCCCTGTTTGCTCGGGGTGCACTGGTCACCCCTACTCTGCCCGCAAATCAAACCCTGGGGGACGTCTCACTGCTGTGTGGGTGTGCTGTGGGGGCCTCTGTACAAAGGCCCCCGGAGGGAAGCGTGTCCGCTCCTGGGCCGAAGGAAGGCAAGGCGAAACGCAGCGGCGGGCGCCAATCAGCCCCTGCAGCTCTGCCCGGTCACCGGCCCGGGGCCACTCAGCCAAGCCCAGGTCTTCCGGGCTCTGGTTTCCATGCTGGCCCCAGAAACCCAGTTCTGAATGAGAAAAAAAGAACCTCCTGCCTCCAGACACGCGCACACTCCTACATTTACACACTCACGCACAAACTCACACATACACTCATGCACATATCAGAGCTGGGGGCCAGTGCAGCGGCAGAGCGCTTGGGCAGCACTGTGCACCCTGAGTTCAGTCCCCAGCACCACGCACGCTCAACGCTCACACATGGAAGAAATGACGATTCCCAGCACCTACTGCTCCTGTCCAAGCCGCAGTGCGAAGGCCTGACACAAGAACTCTGCCCGGGCCAGGAAGAGCAGGCCACAGAGCGGAAGGTGGGCTGCCTGTCTTTCATGTGGGAAGACACAGATACACAGGAAATGTCAGGCACCCCAGGGCACGAAGCTGGGCGGGGGCACAGGGGAGATAATAAAAGACTCACTTTTCGTGGGTTTTTTGAGGCAGGGTCTCACTGTGTAGTTCAGGCTGGCCTTGAACTATGTAGCCCAGGCTGGCCTCAAACCCACAGTGATCCTCCTGCTTCAGCCTCCCGAGTGCTGGGATTAAAGGTGTGTCCCCCATGTCTGGTGAGACTAATTTTTTTTTGGTATTGGGAATCGAACTCAGGACCTTGTGCTTGCCAGATAGGTGGTGGAACCACTGAGCTAAATTCCTGGTATCCATTTTAAAATTTTGTATATTTCTGTATGATTTCAATGTTCTTACCCAGAACCCCCCCCCCCCCAAAAATCCAAATAAGGTCCAGGGATTTAGCTCAGTGGTTCTGGTGCCTGCCTCACAAGTACAAGGTCCTGAGTTTGATCCCCAGTACCAAAAAAAAAAATAAATAAAAATCCAAATGAATATTCAAATAAGACAGTGGCTGCGTCAGCAGGACAGCCGTGGTCGGAAGACCTGCCAGGCAGCGTCCCCCAAACATATGCCCCGCGCCCCTCCAGCCTCATCATGTTTTGGGGCCAGGTGGGGGGTCCTCGGGGAGGGACTGTGTTGTCCAGGTAAAGCTCCCCGAACCTGAGCCACCATCAGTCCACAGGGAGCCCCAGAATCCGCTTTCCTGCTAACTGGGCTGGACCTGGCTTGTGTGGACGGAGGCAGCCGTGGAATGAACGCACCCCATCCCAGCGAGGAACCGGGTGCCTGGGGCAGGTCTCTGTGTGGCACAGGCACGCTGCTGCTGCCAGGTGCCTGTCCACCCACGGGAACCATCCGCCCCTCGGCACCTCCTACGTCCCACAGTCCCCCAGCTGTACCTCGAGGGGCTGCGACTCGCCCAGGACGAACACGTGCAGCATCTTGATGTCCGGGTCCTTGTGGAAGATGTTGGGCTTGGCGTGGTGCTGGAAATGGCGGTGGTTCCACCAGTTGGCGGAGGCGCCCTGCAGGGAGACACTCTGGTGAGCCCTACGGCCGTGCCCAGGATCTGGCTCTGCCAGCCCGGCCAGCTTCTTAGCACACCCAGGGCCCTGAAGCAGGGCACAGCAGCTCCGGCCTTAGTTTCCCCCCGAGGACGGTGGCAGTAGTGAGAAGGCCTGGTGCTGGACCCCAGGCTGAACCCCAGCAGGGTGAGCAGCTGCCTTGCTGGGTCTTGGGTCTCAGCAACAAGAATGTGACTCAGAAGAGTGCGGCCGTGCCATAAGGACAGAGACAGGACCCGGGCCACAGCCCGCGCGAACCCGGACACCCGCACTGAGGGAAGGGAGGCGGTCACGAGGACCCTGGCCTGGGACAGATGCCGTCGGCACGACGTCCACAAGACAGGAAGGCCAGTGCCCAGGGCGGGGCGGGAGGGGAGGCCAAAGCGGAGGTGACAGAGCCGCCCGCACATCAGCTGTGACAATGGCGGCCTGCGCTGTGAATCCTTTGTTCAGCAAGCCACCAGCAGCCGCCCTGCGCACTCAGCACGGGGTACGCGGCGCATCTCAGTGAAGCGGGGCTGTGCTTTGGCTGTGGGCCTGGCCACACGCACAAAGACTTCTTTACGAAAAGCAAATGTTTTCCAGGAGGCGCTTCTGGCAACACCGCAGCCTCTGGACAATGACGGCCAAGGGTGGGCCCAGTGCCGAACAGCCTGGCCTCAGTCTCAACCCCAGGCCCTGCGGCTGCCGGGCCTGCAAACCAGCAGAGCCCAGGGCTGGGGATGTAGCTCAGTGGCGCTACGCCTGCCTCGAAAGCACAAGGTCCTAAGTTTCATCCCCGGTATAAAAGAAAAAAAACCAAAAACCCCTCCCAGCAGAGCCCAGAGGTTTGGGAATCCGACAACATGTTCCATCCAAAGGCAAAAGGGACACACTTCCCGGAGGAAGCAAATGGGAAAGTCCCTGGCAGAGACCTGCAGGAGCAAGGCAGAGGGCCGGGAGAGCAGGACGCCTCACTGCTAGCCTAGGAAGGAGCCCGGCAGGCATGCGAGGGCCCGGCACCACCCCCAGCTCCGCCAGAACAAAGTGGAAATGGCCCAAGGACATCGGCCCAAGGACATCTGCTCGGTGAACCAGGAAGAACGGAAGGTGGGCCTGAGCGAGCTGGGGCACAGGGCCGCTGTCCCCGGACAGCACGATCCCTCCTCCTGCTGGGAGAGTCACTAGCCGGACCCTGCCTGTGTCCTGCCCACCCTAAGCCGGCCGCTGTGCAGACTGAGGCTGGGCAGTGAAGCAGGGACAGGGCCCTTGTTCTGGGAGTTGGCAGGAGTGGACACCACTCGTCCCACCAGAGGGGCGGGGAAATCTGAGGACAGCGCCTGGGGCTGCAGGCTGGCCAGCGGGAGGGACGAGTGGCTGTCGAGGGAGGCCCAGGGGCTGACTGAGGCCCCAGCCCCAGCTCACGGTGAAGCAGGAGTAGCATGAATTGTGTTCTGGGGTAATGAGACACTTAAAAGCAGAGGGTGGTGGTGCACGCCTGTCATTCCCGCACTCAGGAAACTGAGGCAGAGGATCGGAAAGACTTTGGGGCCAGCCTGGGCTCCACCGTGAGCTCAAGGCCAGCCTGAACTACATAGCGAGACCGTGTCTCAAAAAAATAACTAACCAACAAACTGAGCAAATAAATAAGACATTCAAACCTAAAATAATCTGGGAACTTTTACACACCGATTTCCCAAACTTTAAGCATTTTTATAGTGGCTTTAATGCTCTGGGGAAGAGAAACCAATATGCATGGTTCCCATGCCTCAGCTCAGCCCTGGTGGGAAAGACTGCCAGGTCGAACCCAGCCCAGCCCGGGCAACTTAACAAGACCTTGTCACACATGGAGAAAGGGATTGGGGGTCACTCAGCACAAAGGCCCTGCGTTCAACCCCGTCCTGCAGGGGAAGACAATTCCTTGGAGGACGTCCATCCTCCGGGAGGGCGGCCCAGGCAAGCAGCCCTGGGTGGAGCCCCACCCGGGCACGTGCTCCCTGCTTCACCAACCGGGGCTCAATGCCTGGCACCCAGCTGGCGGCTGAGGACCCCAGCAGCGTCCCGCTGGGGGTCCCTGGGTGAGCCACTTGGCCTGGAGCACAGCTGGGAGGAGGTGGCACCGCACTGAGCCAAGGACCCCATCCCTTCACCGTGTCAGAGTCTCCAAGGAGGCCTGGCCCTGCTGACGCCAGCGCTGTGCTCCAGGGTGGCCAGGGCTCGCCGGGGTGGCAAATCCCAGCCCCAGCTCTGGGAAAGGACAGCCCACCTTTGTGCGGTCAGACACCCTCGGGAGGGAAGGTCACTTTCCAGGACTGAGAAGGTTTTATCCGCAGGAGGAAGAGGAAACAAAGCCCAACTGTGCAGACCTCGCTGCCTCACCAGGCTCAGAGCCCAGTTCCAGGCCCTGCAGCCAGGGCTGGGCGGGCCACTTGCTGGGCCTGGGGGCCATGCCCACCGATCCAGACCCTCCAGCCCAGTGCCCAGCGGGCTGTGGTTGCAGCCCCCCCCGCCCCCCCGACCCAGGGCAGGAAGGCTGAGTCTCTCTGACTCAGCTTTTCTTTCTGGTGTTTTTTTGAGGCCAGGCCTCACTGTAGTTGTTCAAGCTGGCCCTGAAGTCACTATGTAGCCTCAAACTCACGGTGGTCCTCCTGCCTCAGCCTCCTGAGTACCAGGATCACAGGCAGGCGTGCGCCACCACACCCAGCTCAATTTAAGATATTTTAAACTTAAGCAACCGCATGGTAAACTGAGGGGCGCCCTAAGTGCTTTCTGCACTCTGCACATTTCCAAGGAGCGCTCAGGATGGCTTGAGAAAGACTCAGGACAGGTTAGTTAAAATGAAGACAACAGCACAACCCGGCCCTCGGGAGCCAAGCGCAGCAAGGAGACAGAGGCCAGAGGCAATCTCCCCTCCAGATGCTGTCTGCACGTCCGCCGCTCCCGGGGGACAAGAGAGGAAGGCAGGTGTGACGTCAGAGGCCGGCTCTGCACGGAGACAGGACCCAGCAGGGCCCGAGCAGGGCCAGCGAGTCTCTGCAGGGGCCCTGCCACCCCGCGCACCGGCCGGCCACACTTGCCTTCAGGTGGCCGATGACGAACTTGTGCACCACGTGGTTCCACCCGGACTTCTTGTACACGGAGAGGTGGCCATAGTCGTGCTGCAGCCACCCAGCCTGGGCCTGGGGTGGGACAGAGGCCGTCAGGGCAGCAGCACCTGGCCGCGGGGCGGGGTGGGGCGGGCAGAGCAGCTCACCTGGGCCGTGGCAAGGATGCAGGCCGTGAGGAGCGTGGGGAGCCAGCCGCTGCCGAAGTGGGAGATGATGAGCCACGCCGCGCTCTCCATGACCACGATGTGTGCCAGCAGCAGCAGGAAGAACAGGTGGTCGGTCTGGAACAGGTCCATGTTCTCGGCCATCCTCTTCAGGGCCCGGAAGTCCTCGGTGATCTCGGACTGCAGCCAAGGACACAGAGTGGGGCCGCAGCCCTTCCGGAGCGGACGCTGTCTCCAGGACAGCCGCCCAGACGTAACAAGGACGGGCCACAGCCCAGCTCTGCAGGAGCCCGGCCACCGGCTGGGGGCCCAGGCCCGGGACCGCACGGGTCCAAGGCTGCTCAAGCCGAGGACAGCAGAGAAGGAGTTCCTCAGCCCGCTCTGCCCCAGGCTGGCTCGCCCGTGAGCACCCGGCTCCCTTCCGGAGGGAGGAAGTGGCAGCCGCAGGAGCAGGCGGCACCAGCCCTGGCCCGGGACGCTGAGGCCCTCTCGACCCCAGGGCCCGGCGGCACGCCCACCCGGGCTCCCGCTCTACTCACGCTCTTGCCGCGGTCCAGGCTGGGCTCCTCTGGGGCCAGCTCACCAACCAGCAGGGGCTTCAGGAACTTGCACACGAGCTCGAGGTCAGGGTGGAAGGCATGGAAGGCATCCTGGAGGAAGGGGCGGGTGAGGCGGGCGGCCCCCGGAGCAGCGCCCACCAGCAGCACCCGTGTGCCCTCAGTGTGACTCCCTGCCCACACGGAACCCCACCTGCCTCCCAGCCGGGCAGCGCCCACCACCAGAGGGCCCTCGTCCCAAACCCTCGATCCTCAAGGGAAGGAGCTAGCCTGCAGGCCACCGCACATGGCGGGTGCCTGGGAGACCAGGGCAGCTGACCGTGGACACGCAGTGCGTGCAGCGCATTCCCGGAACGAGTGCGCGCCGGCGGGGCTGTGTGCGCTTTGTTTTCATCACTGTCCAAACTCTCCAACATTCCTATCACATTAGGCATTTTAACCTTTTTTACTAGTAATAAGGCAAAAATGTGCTCAGTTTTGGCCAAGTTGGAACATGCACAGAAGAATAGAAAGGAAAGCAAACATCTCCCAGGAAGGGGGCACTGCTGATGGCTAGTGCACCTCCCCCTGGTTCAGCACACCGTGCATACCCCACACCCGGGCTTGGGGCACCCAGGTCTCTCCCGGGGCCCTCGGCGCCTGGGCCGTGCGGCAGACGTCCCAATGGTACAAGTCACCCCGCACCAGGACCAGGAGGGGAAGCACCGGCTCGGGAGGCGGAGGTGTGGGGCCCCTGACAGACAGCAGAGGCATCTGGGCGTCGGGGCCTGGGCCAGAAAAGCAGCATGGAGGGAACAGAGGTCAAATGGACACGCTGGGACCCAACGCGAGTGCAGAGCGCAGTGGCAGACCCATCTCGATCCCCGGAGGAAGTGTGAACTTTCCCGAAAGGGACAAAGGCGTCCTGACTGTGATACTTCCCCTGCCCTCGCTCCGAGGACCCAGCTGAAAGCAGGGGCCTGGTGCCAAGGGTGCACACGGAACGACGTGTGTGCAAGGAGCACATGCAGCCAGGTGAGACACCTGTCCTCCATGTGCCTCTCCATGTCAGAAAATTCCAGAATAAATCGGGAAGGCGGGGAGACACTGCCAATTCAAACCCTGCCAGCCTCCTCCGCGTCCTGGGGTGGGCACGGCCCATCTGTCCAGAACACACAAAGCAACTGTGGGAAAACCCAGCCCGGGGTCTTAAAGACACCTCTGGCCCCAAATTGAGACCCAGTCCAAAAACAGGCATCTGAAATGAACAGACACTTCTCAGATAAAGCAGAAATGGTCAATAAGTAACGAAACACTGCTCAACATCGCTGGTCATTTGAGAGACGCAAATTAATGGAACGGTGAGATTCCACCTCACTCCAGAAAGAATGGCTGCTATCAAGAAATCGACCAATAACAAATGCTGGCGGGGATGTGGGGAGAAAGGAACCCTTCTCCAATTGTTGGTGGGAGTGCAGACTGGTGCAACCACTGTGGAAATCAGTATGGCGATACCTCAAAGGATTAGGACTAGAGGTCCCATCTGACCCAGCTATTCCCCTGCTGGGGATCTTCCCCAAAGGATTAAAAGAATCATACCACAGTGATATATGTGCACCCATGTTCATAGTGGCACAGTTAGTAATAGCTAAAGCTTGGAAGCAGCCCAAGTGCCCATCAACGGGAGACTGGATAAAGAAGATGTGGTTTTTTTATAAACTGGAGTACTACTCTGCTATCCTCAAGAATGAACTTGAGATATTTCTAGGTTAATGGATGGACCTTGGGACCATAATCTTAAATGTAATAAATTGGAAAACAAGTTTAGGTATCACATTATCTGTCTTGTGTGAGAAACTCAAAGTATGAATAAGGAGCCAAACGCAGGACGATATCAGAAAGTAGGAATAATGTTTTTTGTTGTTGTTGTTTTTGTACTGGGGATTGAACTTGGGCCCTTGAGCTTGCGCAGCAGGCAGTGAAACCACTGAGCTAAATCCCCGGCTAAGGAAGAATCTGTTCAAATGGGAAGGGGAGGGGAGAAGGGAAAGGGATTTTAAAAACAGAACTGAATGGGAAAATGGAAACAGAGGTTTTATAAGTGGGAGAGGAGGAAGGGGACAAAAGAAACAGACTCGTGATCTCAATATCCACGCACCGAGAATGTGGCCACTACGGACTGCCGTCAAGGGTGCGAACAGTAAAACATGGGTAAGGCACCTCCTGTCACCCTAGCTGGGCAGGGCACAGGGCGGACCGTGCACACTTCTGGGGAAGAGGAGGGCTCCCTGGCCCGTCTCTGCAGACAGAGGAGGACCAGGCAGGCAGGGCCTGCGGCACCTCTGCACCAGACCTCTGGGAAACGAACAGGAAGTGCTTGGCGGGGAGCTTCCGGGGCAGAGCCACAGCCTCGGGCTTGATCACTGAGGGCCTCCTTCCTGCCGCCCACCTCGGTTCCTTGTCACACACCCCCGCAGGCACTGCTGGGGCAAAGGCATGGCCCGCCTTGACTTTGCTTGCTCCCAGCCACCTCCAGGGGTCTCTGAGGTGGCCTTGAGGTGTGCCAGGCCACACTCGGAGCTGCTTCGTGTACCCTCCCCGCAGGCTCAGGTGCAGGCCCACCTGCCTCAGGCACCCTGGGGTGTGGCTCGCTGTCTTGTCCACGTGGCAGATCTGGGAGCCTGGCTGGCTTCCCGAGGGGCTCATACCACCCGGCAGGAGTTTCCGAACTGCCCTGCCCCAGCCCCTGGAGTTGGGGGGACAGAGGTGTCTCAGCCTGGCCCCCAGGGTCACACCCATGGCCAACCTGTGCAAAGGCACTGGCAGGCACCTCAGGGGAGGCACACAGGTCCCAGGGCTGCCACAGAGCTGCCACAAGGCTTTACGGGCTTGCCAGGCCACAGGACCCTGAAACCAGAGCGCCGTTCCACCCAGACGGAAGCCAGTCACGCCCTCTCATTCTTTGTATGGTGCAGCTGGGCTCCTGCTTCCGGGCCACAGAATCTCCATGGTCCGCGGCACCCACACCTCAGAGCTCTGTCCAGCTGCCACAGTGCCAGGTGAGCAGATAGATGAAAAGGCTGCAGGCGAGGCGGCTCATCCACGTGTCAGGCACACACACCGCAGGCTGGAGTGGCACAGCCTGCTCTGCACTGCCCCTGTGCACCCCTAACGGAGCCCTGCACATGTTCAGAAGCTCCCAAGCACTGTGTGGTGCCCAGGGGCCTGGCTGCTTCGTGGGAGGCCACGGTCGAGGGGGTAGGGCCAACCCAAACGTTGATTTTGGAACAAGAACTGGGTGGAACCAACTCCATCCTCACCTGGCAGGGAGAGAAGCCAAAATCTTTCCAGGAAGAGACAGGAGCAGCCACAGGTGGCAAGCAGGTGAGCTGACAGGTCCTGCTGCAGGGTGGGCGGGGCCCACACTCCGGTCCCGCTCTGCTGTCTCCCAGCAGCTTCTCGGCCTCTCCCAGAGACTTCATCCTCGCCACTTCCTCCTCCCCCCACCAGCTCTCCACCGGGCACCAGCACGTGCCCAGGTGCCCTGAAGGGCAGACCTGACACTCACCCAACTCTACACTTGGCAGGTAGCCTGGAGGCACAGGGAGGCACAGGGCGAGCAGGCTCAGGCCCTGCGCTCCTGGGACCTGACCACAGGGACTGAGCGGAGAAGCGGAAAAGGGCCCTGCGGCTCCACGGCTCCAGGCAGAGGTGAAGGGAGGTGGGCCAGGGGTGCTGACTTTCTCTCTGCAGCAGGGCAGGGCAGCCCTGTGCCATGTACCCACCAAGGGCCCACGAAGGTACCGGGGCAGAGGTGTGTGTCCCACAAGCCCAACCCAGGACCCCTGTCTTGGGGAGCAGGGGCAGCAGGGGCCCCAAAAGCCTCCCTGGTTCGAGGAGAGGATGCTGCCACTTGCCCCTTCCCAGCACCTCTACCCTGGCTCTCCCATCTGAGCACTGGGACTGCTCGGCAGGAGGAGACACAGCCGGACTCTGCACAGCTGGGCGGGCAAAGCTGGGGAGATGAGGTTCGCTGGGCAGGGCAGCGTTGTCCAGAGGCGGGGGTCTGGATCCAGCCCCAGCTGGCAGGAAAAGGTGCCGGCCCTGAGGTCCTGGTCGCCCGCCCTGAATTATTCATCTCAGTGCAGGCCGCTGGACTGGCCAAGAGCAGCTGAGAGCAGCTGAGACTCGCAACGAATGTTTGACGAACAGTTGGGAGGACGGAGTCTGGGCAGTGGGATGGGCTGCCGGGAAAGGCTTGGGCAGGCGAGGGCTCACAAGCAGGAACGAGATATAGATAATCGAGGTCTGCAGAAGACGGGGAGGCGGTAGGGAGGGGAGCTGTAAACCGGAGCAGGAACAAACATCCAAGGATTAACGGAGATAACATCTATCAGCATGCTTTGTGAGCGAAAAAACTAAGTAGCTTTTTAACAGACAAGACAGCTTGACAGCTTACTGCGGGCCTTGCTACAGGCAGGCCCCAAACTCCTGGGCTCAAGCAATCCTCTCGTAAAGCTGGGACTCCAGGCAACTGCCGCCGTGCCCAGCTGTGCCCAGCCAAGTGACTGTCGTCCCACAGCAAGGACAAGTTCTGACTTCTGCACGTGACAACTGTCCGTCCTTAGGGGAGAGGTGGCCCTAACTGCTGAGGTTCCTCTTCCTTAGGAACTGAAAATCCCACCCCACTGCTGTGTCCCCGGACGGTGCCCTGAGCTCTGGCCTATCCTCCGGGGCCTGACCTTGCAGGGTGACCGGTTCCAGGCAAGGCACCTCTAGAGCAGAAGTCCTGTCCCTTCCCCAAGTCTCAGCAGAAGTCTCTGCCCCCAGGGTGGGGGCTCCAGAGGTCCCGTCTGCTCCCCAAGCCTTTTCCAACCACCCCACAGCGCTTAAAAAACAAGAGGCCGTAGCACTTGCATCTGTTTTGTCTAACCTGTGGACTAAGGGATAAGGGAGGTACAAAACATAAATCCTCTTTTGCAACCCAGGACTCCGTGCTCAGCATGGGCTCCGATGCATGGAGGAGGGACAGGTTCAACTGCAGATCCCTGAGCCCTGGGGGTGAGGCAAGACAAAAGGAGAGGCTGGCCTGGACTAGCCAGGGCGACTCTGCCTCCTCGGAAGCCAAAACAGAAAACTATGCCGATACAAATTAAAGGGGCGGGAGATGCTGAGGACCACCTCGGCGGCTTCCACTCCGCAAAACCTCAGCCACTCAGGTTCCATATTCCAGTCCTCACACTGTGATACACAAAGACAGCTTCTCTTTCTTAAAGGCTTCTGTCTTGGCCATGGTTGTCTGTGTGTGGATCACGTGTGTTTAAATGTAGTAGTGACTTCAGATTAAAATTTCCACAGGTTTAAATAAAGTAAATAAATAAAGAATAAAGTGAGGCCACATGGCACCCAGGCACCTGCACGGTCCTAAACCTTGCTCCCAGTGAGGCCGCGCCAAGCCCCAGGGTCTGACCTCCACAGGAGGAAGCCCGGAGAGCAGGATTGCTGTCGTGTCTGCCACACCAGTGAGCTAGAAAATGGACTGAAACTTTTTCTTCCAAATTTCTTTTTACATACTTTACCTTCTAGTTGTTTCCTAATCCTCCCTCTCCACTTGGCAACACTACAGCAACTCCCCGGTGCCTAGACCTGTGGCCTGCTGGACCACCAAGGTCTGCAGGCCGGGCTGCAGGTGTGTGTCAGGAGGGCTCTGAGCCCGACACCCCGCACTCCCGCCCAGGGACCCCGTCTTACTCTGCAGCTCCCACCCCGGCCTCTCTGCACCGGGACAACCAACTCCAAGCTGCCAGTTTTGCCAAGGGAGGCTGCAGAGTGCGGGGGGGATCAGGAATGAGATTAACATTTCGAGTTCAAGCCACCAGAGAGGCCTGCAAAAGTCAAGCTCGGAGCACGGTGCTGGGCAAATTCACACAAAGGTCGGTCAGCAGTGAGCACATCTGGGGGAGGACTGGACGTTAGGGCAATGGACAGACGGGTCCAGGTGAGGCGAGCTGTGACAACGCGGAACACTCAACCGGAACCCACCACACCAGCACCCTAGGAAGCCTGCTGGTGGGAGCAGGCAGGGCAGGAACCTCCCACACGGTACCTTAGGTTGTACCCTGCTTCGGCGGGCCAGGACCCTGCAACAGGGAAAGACCTCAAGCTGGAGCCGCCGGGATGTCTGCTCGCCCTGGAGGCCGACCTAGAGCCCACCAGTTCCAGCAGTGGCAGCCTTAGCAGCCCCCCAAGCAGCAAGCAAAACAGGACAGGCAGAGGCTGCACCAGCGATGTGGCCGCTGCACCAGCGATGTGGCCGCTCCGCCGCCATGAGGACCCTGCTGGGCCCCTCCCCATGTCCTCTCCATCAGCACTCAGGACCTGCTCACCAGCCTCCTGTCCCTGAGCGGCCCGGAGTGGGGCTGCCAATGCCGAGGTCAGGACCTGGACCTGCCTGGACAAGTCTGGCCAGTCCCCCGTCCTTCCCACCTCCGGGGCACCTTCCCGAGTTTTCCCTCGCCGGAACCTGCCAGGCTCCATACACCACCGCCAAGAGCGGACCCTTCTCTGTCCTCGGTGTCACTCGTCTGAGTCCTTGGGGTTCCAGCCGCCCCTTCAAGCACAGATATCAGACTGGGGGTGGGAGGGGTGCTCGCGGTTGCTAGGGGCGACGGAGGGCCGTCTGGGGACCAGCCTTCGCGTGCACAGTGCACACACAGGGCCACTGAGTTGAACGCCCCGGAGTAACCTCGGCCCAACAGACCGGTGGCCAAGCGGCCCGCGGCCCGGGAGCCCGCGCTGCCGGGCGCTCTCGGGCATCATCGGCCCTGGCGGGACGCTCTGCCTCCGCGCGGCCCCACGCCCGGGGCCCCGTCCACGGTGGGCGCGGCAGCCCCGGGGCGCAGAGCCACCTCGCCCGCCCCCCGCGCCGCCCTACCGTGGCATCCTCGCCCGCGTAGTGCGCGATGACCCGGTGGCCGCCCGGATGCCGCTTGGACCACGCGGTGACGTCGTAGACCTTGCGGTCCACGACCAGCCACTGGTCGTTGCGCAGGTTGTGCCTCTGGATCTCCTCCCAGCGGAAGGTGGGCACGGGCGCCTCGCCCGCCGCGCCCTCGCCCCGGTTGCCCCCCTTGCCCATGCCGCCGCCGCCAGGCTCCCGCTGGTGTGCCCGTGCCTCGCGCCGCTTTTGTCTGCGTCGCCGCCTCCTCCCCGCCCCTGCCGCGCGGAGCGAGCCGGCCTGCGCCCCGCGTCCCCGTGCCCGCCCCGGGCCGCGCATCCCCGCCGGCCGGGATCAGCAGAGCGGCTGCACCAATCAGCGCACGCCGCCCCGCCGGCCATTGGCCCAGCCAGATCTTTCGAAGGCGAGCGCGCCGCGGCCCCCGCCCGGCCGCCCGGCCCGCGGCGACGTGTCCGGTCCGCGCGGGGAAGCGAGCGCGCGCCCGGCAGCGCGAGACCCCGGGGGCGGCGCGGCTCCGCACCTGCTGCCCGGCGGCCGCGAGGGGCGGGGCGACGCCGGCCGCTTCCCGGCCCGGGCGCAGCGCCTGGGCCTCCCGCAGCCCGGGAGAAGGCGCCCCGCCAGCTTGGGGCTCTCACCGACCCGACCGAGAAAGCCTCCCCCAGCCAGGCCCCCGGCGCAGAACGCTGCGAGGGCGGGAAGGCTCAGGCTCCGGGAGCGGACCGGCCCTCTGCAGACTCGGGAAGCGAGTCGGGACCACACGCTCTGGATCAGGCGCAGGACGGGTACAGCCCAGGAAATTCACCACGGTGGCCCAGTCCTAGCACTGTGGGAGGCCGAGGCAGGAGGATTCCAGGTTCAAGCCCAGGCTGGGCAACTTAGTGACTCAGCGAGACCCTGTCGCAAAATGAAAAGTGTTGTTACAAAAGTTGGGAACGTAGCTGAGTGCAAAGGGCCTGGCTGGTTTCACTGTCTCCAATACCTGGGGGTTAAGAAAGGGTGCCACAGCGCTAGAGGGGGGTGGGTTCTGGGGGCCTGGGCCACCCCAGCTGGACAGGACAGCCTGCATAGATCAGCCTGGAAAGTGGCCTGCCTGGATACGGAAGGTGGCTGGGGTCCAGGGGGCCGGCAGGGTGTTCCGGGAGGCTGGGCAGAGGACGGAGTCGGACTCCAGGCTGGACCCGCTCCCTGCAGCCAGGTCCCCTCCACCTGCTGCTCTCCGCACCCTAGCCCCACCCTGGAGGGCGCATCTTGGGCTCCCCACAGAGGAGGGTGGCGGGCCTGGGGGGCCCAGCTCACATCCTGCTCCAGGTTATGGGATGGCAGCCGAGGCTGGGTTTCCAAAGGATATGGGGTGACCCTGTATATTATTCTTTCCCTCGGTTTTTGATCAGTGTTGGTTTTCGATGTGTAGGTTCCATTCAGGGCACTGAATCGAGATCCTTTCTACTTCCCCTCCCCACCCTCTCCTCCATCCCACTGGCCTTCGCCTCCCTGAGCCTCTGGATCACTACCTCAGGGCCCAGAGAGGGAGTGGGGTGGAAGGGCCCGGGGGTGTCTTGGAGCAGGGTGGCCAGGGCCTGTCAGGCCTGTCAGGACAGAGGCTTCTCAGAGGATCCCTGAGCGGCACCTGGTGGGGAGAGCTCTGGTGACCTGGGGCGTAGGATAAAGGGGCGATCTACAGAAGCCATGCAGTATAAGGGACGTGGTGTGCTCAGCCTGCTCGGTAGATAGATGCCTGACACCACCTTCCTGTTCTCTAACAGGGAAGGATGAATTCTAGGAACAGCAGAGGTTAAGAGGAGGAAGAAGTCACTGTGAGAAAGACAGCTTCTGGGTAAGAGAGACAGAGGGGACCCGGAAAGTGGGGTGCCGGGGGCCCTGCTCTTCAAGGGGGTTTGAAGAACAAAAAAGCCACGAGGTGAGGCGGGTTCCCCTTCCCTTATGGTGGAACAAAACTACAGTCAACTAATAAGGTGACAAGTACAGTCGCTTAGGTACTATTGATTAAGCGGGGATCCGGTCACGCAGCAAGCATTCATCTAGGGCAAGTGTACGGGTGTGGTCTTTCTTCCTTGTCTTGAGCCTGACCTTCAACAAAGCGTCTCCAGCCAGAGCTGTGATGTGTTCCTGTCTTCCACCTTGACTCTGAGAGCAGAGTATGTGCACTGCTGAGCTGTCTTCAATACGGGGCGGCCGGGCCAGGTGGGCATGGGGGCCGGAGCTCCAGGAGAGAGAGGAGAGGCCCAGCTGCCCTGGCCAGTGGCTGCTTGCTCAAACCCTCCTGTCGTGCTGCTGACCTCGCTCTGCTTGAAGGGCGGAGGACCCATCTGCCCTCCAGCCACAGGTTGATGGGGAAGAGGTATCTGGGGGAGGGAGGTCCGGGCCTTCTTCCAGCCCCACAGAATCTGCCCTCTGCTCCCCCAGCAGTGCCAAGGCCTGCAACTTCCTGGGGACCCAGCCAGGACCTCACTGTGATCATTGATCTTTATCAAGGACAGAAGAGACCTGCTTGGTGGCAGGGAGCCCAGGCCCTGGCAGTGGGCCAAGTGGGTGAAAGGCTGGCCCGAGAGGGGGACGGGGCCAGGTGTGTGTGCAGCTGATGGGCAGCGCCTTCCCTGAGCCCACACAGTGGCCTGCCCGCCCTCTTCTCTTCCTTCCTTCCTCTCTCCCCCCTTTCTTGCAGTGCTGGAGCTCGAAGACAAGGCCTTCACACTGAGCTACATCCCAGCTATTCATTCACTCATTTTTATTCTTGACAAAGACTCTTACTAAGACTCTAAATTGCCCATGCTGGGCTCCAGCTTACAACCCTCCTGCTTCAGCCTCCCGAGCGCTGCGTTGACAGGCCTGGCTCTGATGGCGCCTGGGAAACGGACTCATCAGAGGGGCTGTGAAGAGGACTCACAGGCAGGGGGCAGGAGGGGGACAGGATGGAGACTGGGAGGCAGCGGCTGAGTGACTGCTCAGCCTGTCGTTGGTGGGTAACTGGCCGCACGGCCTCAGCCTCTAAGAACACCTTCCAAGCGGTTCCCAAGCCTCATGGTCAGCCCACTGGAATTTCACGAATGGCCCGTCCTTGCCAACTCTAACTTGGCTCTCCATGACTGTGAAATAGCAGGGGAAATCAGCTTATAAGGAGAAAAGGCTGGATTTGACTGTTTCAGAGGTCCGGGCTGCATCCCCAGGCAAGGAAGAGGAAGGGGCGGGTTCCAGGCCTGAGGCCACGCCCCCATGAACTGAAGACTCCCCATAGGCCCCACCCCTTAAAGTGCTAGCGCCTCCCAACAGGGCTGCACTGGGAGCAGGCCTGGGTGTGGCAGAAACCCCTCCGCAGGCTGGCGGTTTAGGTGTGCAAATAACTCTGGGGTCGTGGACAAAGGCACTTACATGGTGTCCGGGGCCTCCAGACACTGCTCTTGCCATCCCTCCAGTGACCTCAGCCATCACAGCGAGGCAGAAGCAGGATTACCTCTCCACCTTTGCCAGCAGAGGCCCAGGGACACAAGGGCAAAGGGATGCCCACCCCAGGCCCGAAGTGCCCTCTCCACCTGCCTCTCAGAGGCCACCAGCCAGGGCCTGCACCTTTCACTCTGCACCCCGAGATGCCCGCTGTCTGGCTTCTCCGCAGCGCACAGCCCAGTGCCAGCCTGGCAGACTGTCCTCGCTTTGTACTGGGGACCCAGGGTGACACAGGGCAAAGGGCCTGGAAAGAGTGATGCCTTGTTAGTGTTCAAGGAGATGCAATCTGAAGCGGTGGTGCATCCGTCAGTCAGATGGCGGGATTGACGGCGCCCACGCTTGGAAATGGTGGGACAGGCAGTGTAATCCCATCTCTGGGCTCAGCGCGAGGACTTCACTTACAAGGAGGCCCAGGCCCAGCGGGCCGGACCAGCCCGCAGAACAGAGGGATGGAGGCGAGGCTAGGCTCTGACGCAAAGGTCAGCAGGGGACACCCAAGGCACACACAGGCGGGAAGCGGCCCACAGGCGCTTCCAGGAGACCCTCGGGCTGCAGAGCCGTGTCCCGGGCCCTGCACCCTCTGTTGCACCTGTGCCCTCAGATCCCTGCAGCCGGCTGAGGCTCCCAGGCTCCAGCCTTGGTCCCCCACAGCCGCCACCAGGGTGCACACGCCAAGGAGCGGGTGTCACTTTATTGACCTCAGGTCACGCTGGGGACACTAAAGCTCAACGAAGCTAAATAACTGGCAAAACTAGTTTAACCATAGGGTTTATTCCAGAGCAGTTTGTACAGCGACCACTTCCGCACTCCGTGGCCCTTCCCATCGGCAACCCGCAGATGCTGAGCCGGCTGCGGGCCCCTCCGGGGCTGCCCTGGCTGCCATCGGTGCAGTGAATGGAAAAGCACTTTTTCTTTCTCTCTTTCTTTTTTTTGGGGGGGTTTGAGACAGGGTCTCACTATGTAGTCCACGTTAGCCTTGAACTCGTTATGTAACCCAGGCTGGCCTGGAACTCATGGCGATCCTCCTGCCTCAGCTTCCTGAGTGCTGGGACCACAGGTGTGAGGCACCATGCCCAGCCAGAAGAGCACTTTTAGCATCATTACTGGTGCGGTTAGACCACACACCCCCGTCTTGCTGCGGACGGACCTGTACCCAGAGCCTGTGTGCTGGGGGTGTGGGGACTTGGCATCTGATCCACTCCTCTGATCCCAGCACACTGGACACTGGAGTCCCGAAGCCAGGGGTTGCCGGGCCAGGACTGGCACCACCTGTCTTCCGGCTTCGATTCCAGGCTCTTTCCCCAGGGGCCTGTAGGACTCTGCAGAGCAGAGCAGACTAAGACGTCGCTGCTGCACCTCAGTGTCTGCCTCGTGTGCCAGGCGGGGTGCAGATGTCACCCTCTGAGCCTGCTGGGTGTGACTCTCCTCCCCCGAGGCTGGGAGGCCACAGGGTGTGCCTGGAACCTGGGCAGAGCTGGGCAGAGAGAAGTAAGGGTGGTGCTGGCACGGAAGCCCAAGGGGCCAGGCCAAGGGCAAGGTGGCAGGTCGTGGAGGGCAGCCTGGGAGGAGAGAGAAACTGGCCCAGAGCAGGCGAGTCCCGAGTCACAGGTGCGAGTGCCCGCTGTTTCTAGGGTAGGATGACCTGTTCCGAAGAAAGGGTGCCCAGGCACACGGTCCCCTCTTCCTGGAAATGCATGACATCTTAGCACAAGCACACACCCTGTCGTGAAAACGCGGCACTGCAGGGCCAGCCAGTGTGTCTGGGTGATGCTGTTGGCAGGACCAGCCAGGTCCACGCTCTGCCCCAGGACGGGTTCGAGCTCAGCTCTAGCTCCCTTCTCCATGGCTCCCCCATGGACCTCCCACATCTGGGTCCTCTGGGAACCCTGGCCAGTTGATCCCGGCTCGGAGAGGCTGCCAGTGGTGGGGAGGGCAGCCACAGGCGTCTGGGCCCTACTGCTCCGTGGAAGCACCCTCTGCTGTCCCCTCCGAGTGCTTCCTCTCCCACTGGGGTGCCTCTGGTCCACCACCTGCATCGGCTCTCAAGGCCTTCGCCCTCCGCTGCCTTCCTCACTTTCTGGCTGTTCTCGCTCCTCCAGTCCCTTCCTCCCAGCCAACTGGCGTGGACCCTGGTGCCCGGTGTGGCAGGGACCCCAGTCCAGCCCCGCTCCTGCTGCAGCCTGGTCTGAAGCTGCTCCTCTGAGTCCAAAGCATCTGACAAAGACTCTGCTGCCTCTGCGGCCCACTGAGAACCAGTGCCTTGTGGATGGGGCCGCGTCTCACTGTGCCGGACCCTGGCCCTGGCCTGTGCAGTTGGGGAGAGCTCCAGGGCAGGGAGGCTGCTGCTGGGGACTCCCGGAAAGAGCGGGGTGGCTGGAGACCCTGTGGCCAGAGCTGCCAGACTCCTCCAGGTGAGGGCGAGCTGGAGGGCGCGGTGGCTCCTGCTTGTCCGCATCTCGCCTGCATGCGGGGACCCGTCCTGCCCTCTTCCATCAGGGCGCTGCAGTGGTCCGCACTGTGCCCACCTAGTTCCGCTGAGCTGCACTCCCAGACCCCTGCCCGTGGGCCCTGGGTGGGCGGCAGCCACACGAGGCCCCTGTGGGAGATCTCTGAGGCGGAAGTGAGGCTCAGCAGTTCAGTTCTGGGGCTCAGGGAGGCCAGGCCGGGCACCCCGCAATCTGTCACTGGCCTGCTGCCCACCCTGCTGGCTGGGGGCAGCCAGGGGCTTCAGTCTCCAGCACCTGCACCCAGTGCGTGCCACTCCGGCTGGGGCCCCCGGTCGCCCCACTGGTCCTCTAGAACCTGGAGATGGAGCTCTTCTGTGCCCCCTGACCCCCAGGGGACCCTGGCCCAGTGGGGACAGAGGTGACCCTCTCAGCACCAGCAAGGGACCAGCCTATATTCTCCATGCCCCCAGAGGCCCCGCCTCACTGAGGACCCAGTGGACGCTGTCACCCTCGGGTCTTAGACGCCGGACTTCACCCAGTGGGAGGACCCCGTGGCAGGACAGGCGCAAAGCCACTGTGACCTTGGGCTGTGTCTGCCCCAGCTGAGAGGGACCTTTGGGCTCTGACCACCAGTGGCTCAACCAAACAAGCGCAGTTATTTTTCTTCCCTTTTATCCTGAGGTCAAAGGCCCCCGGCCCTCGGGGTGGCAGGGGACAGTGCCACAGCCTCTATGCTGTCTGCAGGAAAGAGCTCTTGGGGTCTCATGTTCAGCCTGTCACAGGTGGGCAGGTTCATAAAACACAGCAGAGATGCATCTATGGGAAATGAAATGCAGTCCTGTGGAGAGAGAATCGTGTCAGCGGAGCCTAGGGCAGAGGAGGGGACAGAGCGCAGTGAAGAGCTCTGGTTTTCTCGGCACCTGGGTAGCCGTGTCCCCTGCGGTTGATGATATGTTTCAAAATAACCAGATGGTCCAGAGCGCCCCGGCACAGGATGATATGTGTTTGAAGAGGCAGAAATATAATCACTGCGGTTCAATCATTCTGCAGGGCAGGCAGGTGTTGAATGATAGTACTGAACCCCATAAACATCTACAAATATGATGCGTCCAGCTTTGAACTTTTGTCTTCCTTGTGCCCAGGGGCTCACTCAGACCAGACAAGTGCTCTACCTGTGACCCACACCCACCGCCTTTATTGTTTTTTATTTTCCTCAATTGCCCAGGATGGCCTGGAATTTGCAGCCTTCCTGCCTCAGCCTCCTAGTAGCTGAGATCCCAGGTGTGGCGACCAGGCCAGTTTAAAGAAAAATGAAATGCAATAAGGAATTAAGATTACCAGCTCCTCGCAGTGAATGTAGTCATTATGTACTTGCAACCACGTACTAATAAAAATAAAAGTTTAAAAACATGAAATGCAAAAATAAATTTTAAAAAATCCCAGCTGGATTTTTACCAGCATTCACAGGCCTAGAGTTACCGCATCGCATTTCTAGAAACATTCCCGAGTGCTTAGTCTCAGGGCCAGCACCCTTGTCACCCCAGGCGGGGAGCCAGCAACCCCTGGTGGGAGGTGTGTGGCCCCCACTTTGAGCAAGCAGCTCCCCGAGTTGCAGCCCTGCCATGGGGGCTCCTCGCTCTTCCAGTGGGAGCAGAGGAAGCAGGGTCCTCAAAGCTCCTCACTCAGGGCCCTTGGTGCAGAGCCGGGCAGCCCCCTCTCCTGTACACCAAAGACAGCACGCTGTGAACTTTCCGCCTAGGTGAGGGCCATGGAGCCCACGCTGGGGTCTGGCTTCAGCTGCCCAAGCATGGTGGGTAAGAGGACCTGCGAAGGAGTGCATGTCGAGAGTTCCGGGAGCAGACAGAGCCGGAGGACCTTGAGGACGGCTCCTCACCAAGGGAGAGGCATGGCTGCTTCCAGGCCTGGAGGCAGAAGGACCTGGGGAGGGCGGGCGACACAGGGGCTGGGTAGGGGGGTCTGGAGCGGCCTCACCTTTCGCTCCTCCAGCTCTGGGACTTAGGCACTGTGGGCTCCCCTGGGAATGCTGGGTCCCCTACTGTGCTCCCCACAGGCAAAGCAGGAGGGGTGTTCTTGTATCTGTGGGCATAGCCGAGGCGCCTCGTGGGCCTGTTATCCCCGAGGCGACCTCAGTCCGCAGCCTGTGTCCTCGAAGGGACCATAGCACCCCCAGATGGGCAGAAAATCATCCAGTTCCTGCATCTCAACACAAAGGTATGGGAGTGTGGATCTCACTTTCTGAGGCTTCAGTTTCCTGTAGTCAACCTTGGTCTAAAAATGCAGGGGAAATTCCAGAAATAAACAATTCCTGGGTTTTAAATAAGCTTTATTACCGTTGCTGTCAGCTGTTCCTGCTGACTACTGCACCCAGTCGGGAAGTCTGGCTTCCCCTCAGGTGTGCGCGGCTGCAGGGGTCACAGTTACAGCCACAGGTCTGGAGGCTCCGGCCCTGCAGGGGTTCCTTAGGGAGGAAAGGCTGACCCCGGGCACCCCGGCCAGCGCTGTCTGCTCCCGGTGCCATGTGGGGCCCCTGTACCCCAGGCTGGTGAGACCTGCAGCGTCCAAGCTGTAGGAGCCTGCAGCCCTCCCGTGGTCACTGCTCTTGTACCCAGGAGGTTTCCGAGCCCCCCCATCCCATCACGAGCTGCCGGCCGGGCACTGCAGCAGGGCTCGGGGCTCTGTGCTCACCTGGCTTCCAGGAAGGCGGCTTCCCCTCCTGCCACAGACAGCCTGGTGGCAGCTGCACCCCAAACGCCCTCCCCTCTCTCAGAGGCTCCGAGGAGCTCCTGCTCCCCTCTTTGCTGGGATCTCGGAGCACAGGTTGGGTCCTGCCCACCCCACCAGCCCTGCAGAAACGCTCTGCTCGGAGGATTGGCTCGGTCCACAGGGTCGCGACACGCCACACAGCTGTGGGCCTGGGATGGTCGGTCCAGTTCCTGCCTGCTTCTGGCAGTGGCCCAGGTCACCACCTCTGCCTCAAATGTTCCTCCTTGCCCCCTGCCCACACCTGGCACAAGATAGAGCCCAGCATTTCCCTGCTGCCCCCACTCTCTGCGGGCCTCCAGCGCCCTCCCTGGTGCCTTCCTAGCACATACTTGTGGCGGTTCGTAATAGCTGGTTTGCTGCTTTATTACTGCCTGTCTTTCCATGAGACTACTAATTTCCCAAAGGTGGGGACCACATCCATGTTGCCCACTGCTGTGTACTCAGTCCCTGGCACAGTGCCCGGGACACACACGGCGTTGGTAGCTGGCCAGGGAATGAATGTGGCATGTGGGCCCCACACTGCGCTGCAGGAAGGGCCAGCGGATCTCATGCGCTGCTCTGCCCGTTGGCCCAGCACCAGCATCAGGGGCTCCCATGGCCCGGTGACCAGAAGGGGCTGCTCAGAGGGTACAGACTGGGACCCCGGGCCTCACCTCCTGGGAATATACCAGCACCTACACTGGGAATTCCCCAGGGAGGAGCCAGCACCTCCTCCCTGGCAGACCCGTGGGAGGAGCTGGCTGGGGTGCTCCCTCCTGTGACTGCGCTAACCACTGTGCCCCAAACTGGGCCGGGAGAGGAGGGCCTGGTCACCGGTCACCCTCCTGCAGCGCAGTAACACTAGCAGCTCCAAGGGCCTCCTGGTGTTGCTGGGTTCAGGGTTTGCGCAGTTTCCTCAAAAATTACACCGGAACCTGGCGCAGCCTCGCTGCTGCTCTGTGCCGCAGGTGACCCAGAGGGTTTATATTTTCAGGGAATTTCATGCCTTGGACCTCCTCGCTTAGCCAACTTCACCACTTAGACAATGCTGTGGGGGGCAAAGTGGAGGGACAAAGCGTGCCGGGTGTACTTTCAGTTCCTTTGTGACACACCAGAAACAATAGGTAGCTGAGTCATTAGCTGAAACTCGTTAGGAGTTCTGCAACAGAGCGGCTCCCATGTTTACCTGTCGAGGATCCGGATAAATGTTTTTCACTGGATTAAAGGTGAGCCTTGCTGTGCAGCCCATCTGCCAGCATTCCCTTGACAGCCCCTCGGGGCTAATCCAGTCTGGACAAATGGCCTGTGTTAGGCAGCCAGTGAGTGCGCGTGCGGTCCGTGGCCAGGGCAGAAGGTGAGTTTCGATCCCCCAGAGTGAAAACCTGGCTGGGCCCAGAGGTCTAAGCTCACACTCACAGGCCTCGAAGTAGCCCCTTCAGCTGCGTGGGCCTCAGTTTCCCCAGTGGCAGAACCAGGGATTGGGTGGTATTCTGCCAGAAATCAGCTCTAAAAGTCCTGAAATCCAAGACTTCTTAGACACAGGAGTGACCCCCGAAAATGTTGGATGTTGGTGCACTTTGGCCTTGGGATTTGGGGTTTTCACACGAGGGAAGGCAAAGTCTATGCGGATTTTCCAAAATCTGAAAATTCTCTCAAATCCTGCATTGCTTAAGACCAAGTGTCTGCCCGGTAGTTTCGTCCTGGCCAGGGCTCTGGGCAACCCTTCCAGACAAGCTCGCGCCTTCTCAGACGCCTGCTGCCCAGCTCTGACCCTACCTCCGACTCAGGCGCGCTGGGGTACCCCTTGCTCTGTCGCCCCACCCGGCCCAGGGCGCCTTGCTGTCCTCTGTGTCACCTCGGTGGCTTCCCGGGAGCCCGCCTGCCCCACCCCCTCCCATCTCGTCCACTCAACCCCCTCCCTCTTCACCAGCGCTCAGGCACCACGATTCCTGCGGCTTCTGTTCTCACCCATAAAACCCGGGGAGAAGCAGAGTGGACAAGGTCCTGTCAGATCCCTGTGACTGCAAGCACCCAGCTCTGCCAGGCCGGCCACCGGGCCCCTCTCTGAGGGTGTGGGGCTCCGGCCCTCCCCTGGCTCCTGCGCCCCTCTAGCCTAGACTGGGGCCCCTCCTGCTCCTCCATCCCTGACTGCCTCTTCCGACTGCCCCATCCCCACGGAGTCCTTGTGAGTCACAGCGATCTGGGCTCTGCCGGGCCCACGGGTGGGTGGTTCGAGGGCCCTCAGGGACCGGCGGAGGGGGAATGAGGCTGGCTGCAGGCAGGAGCAGGGCCACAGGGCTCCGGCCCCCGGGTGCCTTCTGCTGTGGACTCCTACGGCCACTGAGGGTGGCCAGGCCACCCGAAGCCTCCTCGTTTCCCAAGGTGAGTCCCGGGGCCCGGCCTGCTCCCCCCAGAGTTAGGACCTGGTGCCTGGGCTCCCGCTGCCCGCTCCTTTGCCTGGCTGCCTGTCCTTCCCCGGGCAGCCTGCTTCCCGAGGGCTGGGGCCAGGTGGCAGCAGGGAGGGAGGAATAAGGGGCTCCAGGGGCTTGGCCTTGGCAGCTGCTGCACTTGGGTCTCCACGGGGCGGACCCCGTGTGGCCAAGCCTGCCTCTGTCCCCCCGTGGTCCCCTCGGAGTCTCAGCATGTGGGGCTTCCCCCTGGAGGCGCTGGGCAGTGTCCTGAGGCTCCAGATGCCAAGGTGCAGATGAAGCAAGCTCTGGGTGGGGCACCTGGGGTCACCCAGGTTCAGAAGGACGTGCCGAGGGTAGGAGATGATGTCAGTGAGGCCCGTGCGGTCCTTCACCCCACATAGGCGGGCTCCCCGGGCTCCCTGGAGTGTGGCCCACAGTGGGCCTGGCCTCTGTCCTCGGCCCCACCTGGCATGGAAAGTGCCAAGCTGGAAGGAGACGTCACCCCCGCTGTTTGTCGGTCTCCCTGCCCCGAGTGGATGCAGGGTGCTGGCTGGACAGGTCACGGGGAAGCTGCAGGTCCCGGTGGATGGTAGCGTCGCCCTACTGTGGGGCTGTGTCCTGCACAGAGCCCCTCCCCGCATGACTGCCCCTGTCCCCCACCGCATGTGGCCTGAGCCCTTTCTGTCCCAGAGCCTGTGGGCCTGGTTCAGGGCAGTGCGGGCCACCAGCTTCCACCCCTGCAGCACTGCCAGGACCACTGCTGGCCGCGCCTGTGTCACCTTCCTTCGGGGGTCGCATGGAGGGGCCTGCACCCCGCTGGGGGCCTGGGCACCAGTCAGGTGGGCTTTGGCGCTGGCGCTGAGCACGTGCAGGCAGCCGGTGCAGGCCTGGCCAAGGCCACAGACTCGAGATCTGCCCCCAAGGCTGCAGTGGGCACCGGGGAAGGGGTTGCAGTCTGGGCCCTTCCCACAGAGCTGGGGGCGGGACCCCACCTCGTCCCTCAGACAGAAGGGCGAGACCCAGAGTCGGGAGGCTGAGGTCACCCCATTGTCCTCCAGAGACCTGGCCTGCAACTTGGCTCCTGTCTGTGCCCGCGCCCACCAGCTGCTGCCTGGCCCTGTGAGACTCAGATTCGAGCACAAGGCCGTCACCCCCTTCTGTGTGCCGCTCCTCCCAGCACTCGGCACCCAGCTCCTGGCTGTCCTCGCCTGCCAGTGGCTGACGACAGTCACCAGGCGTCCTCCGTGTCCAGTGCTGTCCCAGGGCGGCCTCTGCTGTCCCTGCTCTGGGGTCCCCGCCCGCTGGAGCCTGCCCTTCCTCTCCGGCCCCCTTTGGCCTCGCTTTGCCCACATGACTCTCGCTGAAGTCGTGGCCCCGCCTGGGCCCTAACTGCCACTCTCTCCCTGCGCCAGGATTGGAGGTGTCTGCTCCCTGTCTCTGTTCTACCCGCGCCTCCTCGGACGGCATGAGGTGCGAGGAAACACCAGACACCTGTGGGCAAGGCTCGGGGACCCAGGGACAGCTGCTGTCCCACACCCCATTGCTCCTTCACTACTGCGGGCCTGGGCCTCGATTCACAGCCCTCTGTTCCCCTGCCCCAAGGCTGGGGACCCCTCCATCCTGAGGCCTTTCAGACTGAGGCCTGGCCTCCACTCCCCGTCAGCTCTGCCTCCCTTTTGCCTCCCTGGCCTGGTTGGCCCCTGGCTCAACACCAGCGACAGCTGGGGCCTTGGTCACCTTGCCTGGGCTCCCGGGGGAGACAGGGAGGAGGGGACCGAGGGGTTCGTGTCACACAGGCTCTGGCTGCTGCACACGGAGGTGCCGGGTGGCAGCAGGGAGGCAGGGTCCCCGAGTCCTGGGGTCGGGGCCGCCGTAGGCCAGCCTCACCAACTCCCCCGGCCTCACTGACGGCAGGGAAGAGGCCACCGTGGCCTGGGAGCCGTGGTAAGTGCCACAGGCTGAGTGTGACGCCCAGGGAGGACACCCGGGGTCGGAGCCGAGGGCGAGGAGAGGGGACAGGGAGGAGGGCGCCCCAGACAGAGTCCGTGCTAGGCAGGGCGCTGGAGGGAGCGTGAGCCCCACGGCCACCCACGGCAGGGCCTGAGGGGTGAAAGCCCTGGAAACTGTCACTGTTCTGTGTCGTGCCACGGCCCACGCAGCACTGCACACTGGGGGCCGGGGTCCTGGAGTAAAGGAGCTGTGGGCTGGGTTTATCTGTGATGGAGACTCTGGGAGGCCTGGGCACTTCCTCTTTCCAAGCACAGAGAAACAGAGGGCCCAGGAACTGGCCAGGGCCGCAGGCAGCTGGCGGGGACCCCAGTCACAGATCTTCAGACCCTGGTGCTGCTGCCCACAGCGGGCAGGGCAGGCACTCAGGCCCGGGTGCCCAGCCTGGGCGGAGAGGGGCTTTTCCCTGGGTGGTGGGCAGGTGACATCTCCAGGAGCTCGGGACACGCAGGGTCCAGTGGCCCTGAGACAGGAACAGGAGGAGCCGGTCCTTGCCGTGACGAAGATGTCTGGATTTATTTCTGAGCAGCAGGAGAGGCAGACTTCGAAGGTCCTTGTCGGGTAGGGCTGGGTCGCAGAGGGCATATGGGAGGCGGAGAGGAGACTAGAGGGGTCCACAGAGGGCCCCGGAAGCAGACATCTTGGCCGTCCATGCTGCCCCGGGGGGCACCTGCTCCCCTCACTGACTTCCCCGACCAGGCCCCTCTGGGGCTGTGCTGGGTGCGGCCCAGCTGCCTGCCTGGGAGGAGAGGCCCCTGAGCTGTGGCAGTGACTCCAGGGCACCGTGGTGCCCGGCTGTGCAGTGCGCTCAGTCTCCAATGCGGCTGCCCTCGCCGGGTCGCAGGTGCGTGGGAAGAATGACCTCCCTCTGCTCCCCGCTCCATGTCCCTCGCACGAAGTCGCTGATTTGCTGGTCCTGGTGGTGCCATGGGCTGAGGTCGAGCGCAGGACCTCGTTATCTGGGGCTAATTCCGGAGAACTCAAAGTCCTCCTCCAGCCAGGCGCAGCCCCTGGCCCATGCTCAGCGCCTGTCTGTGCCTGGTGGACTCGCCCAGACTCATGCGGGGCTGCGGGGCCGGGTCACAAGGCACAGACAGGCAGGGCGGCCACCCCAGCATGGGACCCAGAGCACCCAGGCTGCTGCCCTCCAGAGGGGATGGCGCTGCCTGGCAGGCGTAAGTCCCCACCACTCCACAGACGCCACCGGCCCCAGGGACCCCGGCTCACCCAGGCCAACCCCTGCAAAGCCTTCCAAATGTTTCCCTAAGAAGCAAATCACCAGCCCGAAACTCCACTCCTAGGTGTGTCCAGGGGAGGAGCAAGTCAGATGCCCCCCAAAAAGCACGTCCCAGAGTGACCCAGCAGCACAAATCAAGATGGAATATTACTTGGCAACAAAAAAGAACAAGCTGCTGCTCCAGGCAGTGACCTGACAGAATCTCACAGAGATGAGAAGCAAAGATCCCACTGAAAGGAAGCTCAAGAGCCAGCAAAGCAGGCCAGGCATGATGGCACACACCTGTCATCCCAGCACTCGGGAGGCTGAGGCAGGAGGATCTCTGTGAGTTCAAAGCCAGCCTGTGTTACATAGCAAATTCAAGACCACCTTGAACTACATAGTGAGACCCTGTGTCAAAAACCTAAAACCATGGGCCGGGGATTTAGCTCAGTGGTTTTGTCGCCTGCTGTGCAAGCGCAAGGACCCGAGTTCGATCTCCGGTACCAAAAAAAAAAAACCTAAAACCAAGTGGACAAATAAAAAAATGAATACTGGACAAAGCAGAAGTCCATACTCACTGTCCAAAGACCGGAAGTCCTCTCCAGTCCACCGAGGCCAAACTCTGCGGAGGTGCATCCTCAGGGGAGTTCCCTGCAGGCCGGGGGGCAGGCACAGAGTGACAGCAGAGTCCCACACCTGGGGGTACAGTGCTGGGACGGCATCCCCTGCTGCTCTGCTGGGGGCTCACACCCTGCTCGCCCTCAGGGACTGGCTCAGGGCAGGCAGTGGGGTCAGCCCTGTCCCCAACCCACAGCTCCGGGCTCAGCTCAGGCCCACCAGCCTCACCCCGCAGGGGGTGGCTCTGCACAGTCGGGGACTGCATTGGTGTGGTGGGCGCCCCCTGGGCCAGGGAGGCCCCTTCTCACTCCAGCTCCGTCCTGGCTTCCCAAGCCAAGAGCGGGGTCAGACCCCTTGCACCCTCTCGTCTCCATCTGGAGAGTGGCCTTTCTCTTCCCGACCTGCATCGCACAGATAAGGAAAATGCCTGAAGTCTGAAACCCAACCCTCCTATCCTAAGTCCAATCTGGACAGAAACTTCTCTGAGTTTTTCTCAGGTTAGACAACAGTCTTGGATCTTAGCTCTGGGCCCAACATGTCCCCTGATGGCCGCGAGTTAGAAACTTAATCTCCAAGCCAGCAGCACTGGGGCTGGGGCCTTCCTGGGGTGACGGAGTCCCAAGCTCTCTGTTCTCCCCCAAAGCCAGCCCAGGACTGAGGGTGTAGCTCAGTGGTGCCAGGCACAAGCACCAGGTCCTGAGTTTGATTCCTGCTACCAGGGAAAAAGAAGCCAGCCCAGCCCCTCCTTCCACCAGTCAGGATGTGGCAGAGCCCTGGCTGGTTGTGGCTGATACCAGAGCTTCAATTCCAGCTCCTGAGCTCCAGCCAGGCTGCACCCCCGGGAAACAGCTCGGTTGTGACACCCTGAGGACCCCCTTGGTCCTCTTTGGCCACGGGGAGGGTGGATGGATGCCGAAACATGGGACTTGTGGGCAGCAGCAGGTCCTGCACCTGGGGAGGAACACAGCCACCCAGGCCTGGCACCTCAGGGTGAGGCCCCGGATGGAGACCCCTTCCCATGCATCGGTGCCCACTCAATACCAGGGAAACCGTCTTGCTTAAGGTTTTGCAGAGCAAAGCAGAGCTTAGAACAGACTTTCCGCTCCTCTCCCTGTGTTCAGTCTGCAGGGAAACTCCGAGTTCTTTCCATGTTTGATAATGGCCGTGGATGTTTTTGCGTCCTAATCTTCATGGCTTCATGGAATCCTCGCAGACTAAATGCTGATGCCTGGGACTGGCAGAGGGGCCATGGGGTATGTGGGGCTCACAGCAGGCAGAAGGGGAGGCTGTGGAAGCTGGATAATGGGCACAGAGCGCTCATCCGGTTATTTTCTCTGCTTTGGTCTGCATTTGAAAATTTTAAAATAATAAACAAAACGCAGACTATTCCTTCTTCCTCCCGCACACTAATCTCCTCTGTTTCCCCTTCCCACCACGGTTGCGTTTTCTGACCACGTCTAAGCGCATCTGCAATCCGAGGTCACGGGAGGATGGGGAAGGAGGTCGAGAGAGAGCGTGGCCGAGCACTGCGAGTTGGCCCGGGCCACTGCTGCCGGACACCGCCACCTCCTGAGTCCCTGGCCAGTGGCATCAGAATCATTTGGTGCTTCTGTGGGGCGGCTGGGTCCCTGGGGCCGGGGGAGTGCCCAGCGGGCATGGGCAGCTCACCTCACAACTGCTCCTCCTGGGCTCAGCCCGCAGAGGGTGCCAGCCTGTCACTGGTAGGAGCCCCGGGACCACTGCTCACCCTGGTGGAGTTCGCGAATCCCAGGGACATGACAGAGGCACATGGCTGCTTTCACCTGCAGCTGTGGACCCCAAGGAAGCAGGGAAAGGAGACAAGCACAGATCAGGAGAGGCAGGGCCATGAAACACGGGGAACTCGGCAGTCCGAAGTGAGGATCAGGTGGTCCTGAGCCACTGGGAGCCCGCAGGGGCCACCACAGGAGGACCTGGGCCTGGCCTGGACAGACGCCCGCCCTGTAGAAGGTGGTGGGGAGCTCTGCACACAGGTGACAAGGACTGTCCCGCAGGTTGAGACGGGCGGGCACGCAGGCGGGCACCCAAGACACCAGGCATCCTTGTAACCCTCCAGGAACCGCTTCCCACTCTTTCGGTCGCCCGCGCCATGGCATTCAGAGGTGCTCGGAGGAGTCCCGGGAGCAAACTGCCCGAGGTCCCAGGTGCGGCCGAGTCCTCTCCCTCTGTCCAACCTTGCAGGCCACCGCCGGAGTCTCCCAGAGGATGGTCCCACCCAGGACCCCACAGGGCACCTGCCACCGAGCCCCAGGCCATGTCCCCACCTCACAGACACCAGACTGCTCTCGGCATCACCAGAAGGGCACAGGGTGAGGTGTTTTTCAGACAGAGAGGCCACAGTCATGTAAATTTTATTACAATATTGTGATGGTTGTTCTGTCTCGTTATTGGTTATCGAGTTCGCCTCTTACTAGAAATTCCATTTGACCCAGCTGTTCCCCCACTAGGTATCCTCCCCAAAGAGCTCAAGGCAACATTTTACATGGGTGCATGCACAGCCATGCTTATAGCAGCACAATTCACAATAGCTCCATCTGCCCATCAGCGGATGAGTGGATAAAGAAAATGTGGTATCTACACACCACGGAGCACTACTCTGCCATAAAAAGAATGCACTTGAGTCATTTGTAGAATGGATGCATCTCGAGACCGTAATGTTAAGTGAAATAGACCAAACACACAAGCTTAAATACTGCATGGTTTCCATTATGAGAAACCCAAGGATAAATAAAGAGCAAAATAAAGACAGCTAACAGGAGGTAGGAAGATAGCTCTCTCTCAAATGGGAAGGGGCTGAATAGAGGGAGGACAGCTGTGTCCATGCCCCGACTCCACACAGGGATGCAGACAGGGTGAGTGAGATGCCCAAGCTTCGTCCCGGAAGCTGCGTGCACGGAGGGCTTCAGCCTATCTCTCCAAGCACGAGGGGACCCCTGTGGGCCACGGCAGTGGGGAGCACTAGAGGTCACCCGCACTGACAGAGACCTCAGATGGGTAATATTCTAAGTTTGTGGGGATGTCAGCGCCAGTAAAGAGCTGCCAAAACCACTTCGGAGTTTGTGGAGCCGGGCATGGTGCCACATAGCTGTGATCCCAGCACTTGGAGGCTGGGGCAGCAGGATGGCTGTGAGTTCAAGGTCAGCCTGAGCTGAGCTGCATAGGGAGACCCCGTCTCACAACAAAAGAAGTTTGTGGAGGGCAAACTGGTAACATCTCACTACATTTAGAGCCTCTGCAGCTTTGGACGCTCTCACTTCCGGGAATTCATGCTAAGGAAACGCCTGGCCAGGTGCCCGGGCTGTCCCCTGGCTGCTCCCCCCGGAGGAGCCTGGTCAGAACCAACGCCTGAAGTCCTGCTGGGGACTGGCAGCCCCTGCTGCCCTCAAGGACAGGGAACACCTAGGTCCCCGGACACAGGGAGCACCCCAGGCCTGTGGATCTGTAACCCCAATTCCAGCCCGAAGTTCACTTCACTGCCCAGGCTGCTCTGTCTCCCCACCTCGTGCCCCCAGCTTGGCCCATGCGCCTGCACCCAGCTCGGGCTGTGCAGAACAGCACTCCAGTCCTCTCCCTGGGAAGCTGCCCGCTGTCTCCTGCTCTCCCTTCTCAGTCGCTCTCGGACACTGGGAGACAGGCCTGCGGGGGAAGGACCTGAAGCTGGAGGGTTTCCGAGGCCAGGCTGCAGCCTGGGCCTGCTGCTTCTGGCCTGAGGTGTGGTGGCCGAGCGCAGAGCCTGACCTCATCACAGAGCCCCTTCCCCCCAGGGAGGGAGGCGTCCTCGAGTGGCCAGGTCACTCCACGCCTACTCTGAGCCAGGGAGCCTCAGGGTCCAGCACCCTGCCCGCCCTGACTCAGTCTCCCACTGCCTTCCTCCAGCAGCCTCGATTCCCACCCTGGCTCCTCCTCGCCTACAGGGGACCCCCAAAACATTACCGGAAACCCCTGCTAGTAGGCGCCAGTCTCCTGCCCAGTGTACAACACAGGCCTGAGAAAAAACCAAAAGACAGAACTAAGAAAGACAGAAAGTGGGGCCAGGATGACCAGTGCAGTGCAGCCACAAAGGCCCTGGCCAGTCCAAGCTGCTGATTTGTATTGGTAATTAACTGGGGTAAAGGAGAGCCAAGGGCAAGGATAGCCCTAGGTGTAGAGATGCGTGGTCCCTGAGGTTTCTATGGAAATCAGTGTAAGCAGGGCTCATGAAAGCCAAGACAAAGCACTCTTAGGAACAGAATAGACAAAATTTGTGGCTGTAATTGGAACACTGTCCTTCTAGTCTGAAGGTTTAGTTGTGGGAACAGAATTTGGGTGCGAGTTACCCTGACCTCGGCACGCAGGCTTCAGCCGGATTCACTTCTCAAAACAAGCCAGTCGTGGGGTTCACTCCGCACGGCCTGCACTAATGTTTTGTCTTGTTTTGTTTCTTGGTGCTGGGGATCGAACTTGGGACCTTGTGCTTGCAAGGCAGGCGGAGGCACCACTGAGCTGCATCCCTGGCCCTGGGCTGTACTGCGTGCAGCCTGCTTTGGGCATGGCCAAGATTGCTGTCTCCCACACTCACTCCCTTCCTTGTCCTCAGTGGCCTCACTCCAGGCTGCCCTGGGAGGCAGCTGCCTGGCTTCCCTGGCCGCCCGAGCCAGATGGACCTGTCTGCACCCCGGCTCTCTCCCCACTGCAGCCTGGACAGTCCGCTGAGCCCCTGCGCTTCTCCACACAGGACCCCCAGGGACACGTCGCTGCCCTCTGCTGCCCCAGACCCTCTTCCCCGGCCAGTGGCCCTGCATTTCCCTAGACCGAGCCCCTGTGCCTTCTCTCTGCCTTGCCAGGGCCGATGCACATAGACCCCTGAGCGTCGGACTCGCCCCGCTGTGCCACTGCAGCCAGGGCTCCTTCGTGCCGGGTCCCTTGTACCAAATTTGTTCCCCTCCCAAAGCCCAAAGCCCAGGGCCTGTCTTGTCCTTTCCAGCTGCTCTGTCTCCCTGCTAACTGCCGGGCCCAGGCCCTGCACCCTTCTCTCCTGCCTCTCACTGGGGTCCCAAGACCCCCCCAGCTCCCTGATGTGCAGAAATGGGTCTCGTCCACTCCCACAGGGACACTCTGGGCCAGGACGGGGTGGGTGGGACCCGAGGGCCACTGTCCCTCAGGACCCTGGCTTGGGCTCCTTCCCTCCTGGAGTAATCTCCGGAGCACAACCAGGCCCGGGGCTGGGGATCATCCACCCGCCACCGTGGCACAGCCCTGCAGCCCAGCACCACAGAGGCTGAGGCAGGAGAGCCATGGAGCCATGGAGTTAGGGGCCCGCACAAGCAATGCAGAGAGATTCCAGCTCGGCTCTGCTGCTCATGCACAGCCCCGGGGAGGGGGGGGACACATGGAGCCCACAGCGGGTGTGGCCCCCTGCGAGAAAGTGGCAGGAGTCAGGTTCATTCTGCTGGGATTGCAGGAGACCTGGTGGAGGGGCCTGGCTGTGCTGTGACCCTGGGTCTGGCCAGTCTGCTCTCCACCCCTGCCTGAGGCTCCAGGGCCCAGCCACCCTGCACCCAGAACCACCACTGCTCCCCAGAGCACAGAGCTGGATCCCCGGGGCTCCGCCTGCCTGACAGGAGTAGCTCCGGCTCTCCCGGCTTTCTTTCAGAGACTTATTTGAACGGGTCCTGCTCACTGACCCTTGGGGTGGGAAGCAATTCTGACCCGTCTGGGGAGTTCAGGGGGCCCCGCCTCCTTCCCTCGGCTCAGCGGGGTCCCAGGAGGCCTTGGGGGACAGCCAGTCCGCATTCACCCCAGGCGCTCCTGGGCCCCAAGACCTAACTGCTAGGACTTTCCAGAGTTGCTCCCTTGCCAGGAACCTCAGATGACCTGTCGGTTTGTTCCTCCAGCCAGGCTGCCTGGGGCCAGATAATCTCTGCTTCAGAACCCATTTAAGGGGTTGCAAAGCAGCTTGGAATCCACTTAGACTGAGGACAGGACTGTCCCAAACCTGAGAGGGGTGAGGGGCCCTGGACCCCAAGTTCAGCACCTCTGAGCATACTCTCGGCCACAAGATGGAAGTGGCCCATCCCAGGGCTCCTGCCCGCCTACCCTGTAGTCTTGGTGCTGAGTGGAAGGGATGAAGAGACGGCATCCCCACGCAAGGAGCACCGAAGGGGTGATGGCTCTCGTGCACCCTAAACCCACTCCTGCTACTCTTCAGGGGACTGTGGTATCCACAGCGTGACGGTCACAACCTCGAGTCTCACCCGGCTGCTGTTCCCAGCACACTTCAGAATGGCCTGCGTGGGTCAGGACGGCTTCTCTCCTTCGTTCATTCTCAAGGATCCATGAGCCAAGCGGTGCTCAGGGTGGGAAGTAGAGGTCGATGTCCTGAAAGATGCTTGGATCCATGTCCCCAAGTCTTCTCTGTTGCTAAAGGGTAATGGGAGAACACCAGGGTGAAGTCTGAGTTTCCTGAGCCCCTGTGAGCCCCTGCAGCAGGCAGAGCTGCCCCGTGACTGCCAAAGACCTCAGCCAGCCTGCTGGGCTTCAGCTCCTAAGAAAGACCCTCCCGCTGTCCCCAGCCTGGCTGAGACATAGTGTCCCGACTCTCTGGGAGACATCGGGCAGCCGCAGCAGGGCCTCAAATAAGCAGCAAACTGGCTCCTGATCCAGGCCCTGTCTTACCCTAAAGCTCCAGTCTCCAAGCCCCGAGAGAACACAGGAGCTGGGAGGGTGGGCCTCCTGCTGTCAGGTGGCCGGGTTCCTGCTGGGCATCAGACAGCTCTGAAACCGGACAGAGGGACGGGTGTGTGACAGCGTGGATGCACTGAGCACCACGAATGAGCAATTTAGACCACTTCTTTTTTGTGTGTGTGGTACCAGGGATCAACCCTAGATGCTGGACCACAAACTGAATCTGTTCTCAGCAGTCCATGAAAAATAAAACTTTAAGTGAAGCAAACTGAAAGGGAAATGTAGAGTTTTCCATAAAATTAGGGATATTCAATTTAAATATTTGCCTTTGATTAAAAATTATGTCCTCGGGGCCGGGGATATAGCTTAGTGGTTCCACCGCCTGCCTTGCAAGCGCAAGGACCTGAGTTTGATCACCAGTACCAAAAAAAAAAAATTGTGTCCTAGTTTTTGTGTACCAAAATGTTTTTATTATGATATGGTGGCGGTAAATGATAGAGTTTTAAGTGTTTATTTGACAAAATTAAATGGCTTCCAACCTCAGAGGACTGCACAGGGTTCTCCAATAGCAGGGTCAACAGGGGAAGCACCCCGTAAAACCAAAACCACTGCTGGTCTGTTTTCTGTTCCCTCTGCTCTGTGAAGTATGGGTTATTCCCTGCTGTTTCCCACACAGAGATAAGAACTCTTGTGAAACTGTTTGCTGACAGTATGTCTTTACCATCTGGAAGAGAAACATTTATGTTTTGACAGATATCAGTTTGTGAATACCCATCGAAGGCCAGAAAAAGGTACAGCAGCCAGCCATGGTGCCTGCACCTGTGACCCCAGCTCCTTGAGGGGCTGAGGTGGAGAATCCCAAGTTCAAGGACAGCCTGGGAAACTTGGCAAGACCCTATCTCAAAATTAAAAGAACAAGAAGGGCTGTGAATGTAGCTCTGGATTGAAGCCCAGTGTGTGGGAGGGGCACAAACAAAACCCCATAGAAGACCATTTATGTGAAAAATAGCCAGGGGCACACACATGCATGGACAGTTGCACTGCTGAGCACGTGCTACAGCAGCCTGCAGAAAATGCCACAAATCTGGTCACCCCGTGAATTTCTTCTCCAGCAAGGGGAGTCTATGATGTGCTCTGCATCCAGATGTGGATGCTGCTTCTCCACGTCTTCAACCCGGATCCCGCACATGTTCCGCTTTGGCCAACAGTTGGATGGCAAATCCGCCCGCGGCAGAGGCATGGATGGCAGATGCACCAGGCTGTGGCCCCTCTTGCTGCCCTGAGCGCATGACGGGAGCCGGTGGCGGCCACCCCAGCTGACATCAGGCCAACCTGGGGACGTGCACGGATCCCAGTCCACTCTGCACACCCAGCCCCAGCAAAGCAAGCCCAGAGGGAGGGAGCAAAGGAAAGCGGGAGCCGCGGTGAGCGGCCTTGTCCGGCAAAAGCCAACCTTGACTAGCACTGGAAAGTCTGGGTGATTTTCTCACCTGGCCACACAGGTCGCCAGGTCGCCGGAGGGCGGAAGCTCTGAGTCAGAGGCAGGAGCAAGAATGAGAACTTTCTGTTCTTTCCTGTACCCTTTCAATTTTAACCACATGAGTGAATCTGGTCTGAGAGAAACACAGTTGCAAAATGCCAGTTACAAAGCCTGAGGGGCAGGAGAGGAGCCGTGAACTGTGCTTTCTGTTACTGCTTTGTCTGCTTTTCTGGAACGGACTGCGGCCTCTGTCCACTGGCACAGTGAGGGCCTCGCTGTACCTGTGGGGCTTGGGACAATGGCCCGTTCAGTCTCCTGTCCCCCGAGTGGCCCAGCGTCCTTGCTCCTGATGGTTCGTAAACCTACAGATGAGCGCCGTTCGGGTCCCCTCCTGGCAGGGCTCTTCCTGGGCAGGAGAATGATGGCTCCGCGTCACTGCTGGTGCCGTGGGGACATGCGTTGGCAACTGGGCCCTGGGCCCGAGTGCTGTCCCCTGCTTCTCCTGGGGGATTCGTCCTCTGTCCCCGGACACTGGGTCTCAGGGGCCCTGGCAGGCCATGAGGAGGGGACGCACAGCTCCCAGGGACAGCTCCGACCTGCACCCCTTCTGAGCGGCTCCTGTGCCAACCGTGCCATAGTGGGCTCCCGGGAGAAGGACCGCGTGGTGCAGCCCTGGTGTGGATGAAGGGGAGAGCCTGCTTCCGGGAGACGAGGGCAAGACAGAAACCCACCGAGAGCGGAACGCATGGGCTTTGGAGGCAGGACGGGCAGGGCCTGTGTGCGGCGCTGCCGGCCGGACAGTGTGACTTGGGGCAGGCAACCTGGTCTCCGCAACCTCTCACCCTGCCTCGAGGGACTGTTCTCATGCTGGTAGTGATCTGCCTGCCCGAAGAGCAGGTGCTTCGGTTCCCGTGGCGGCTGTTCCCTTGGGCCCAGCACCACACAAACCTGCCACAGGCCCGTGTGCACACAGGGTGGGGAGGCAGGTCAGGGCAGAGCGCCTGAGTCGCATGGGTGAGGCCTTGGTCCAGCCCCAGCACTGCGAAGCAAAGCAGGCAAACCAAACTTTCGGAGTCTGCCGTGGTCTCCCGGGCGTCCTGGCCATGAACCTGAGGTCCTCAGTCCCTGCTGCTGTCAGAGATGGTGGGGTCTCAGCCGGCGAGACTCCCTGGAAGGGAGTCAGAGCATGGGCTGGGTCCTGGGAGACGCTGAGACCCCACCCCACCCCTCCTTCCCTCGCTTCCGGCCGGCGTGAGGCCAGAGGCTGCCTGTGTGTGTGGGCTCCTGCCGGTAGAGAGGTGACAGGGCCAAGCAAGCAAGCTCAGAGCATCTGAAACCGCGAGCCAAACTAAGCCTTCCCCCTCACTAGGTGGCCCACTGACGGGTGCTGTCACACCGATGGGAGGCTTACTGATCCGGGCTCAGAGCATGACACATGGAGGAGGGATCTTAGATATCATTTAGTCAACCCTAGATGCTGGACCACAAACTGAATGTGTTCTCAGCAGCCCATGAAAAATAAAACTTTAAGGGAAGCAAACAGGGAAATGTAGAGTTTTCCATAAAATTAGGGATATTCAATTTAAATATTTGCCTTTTATTAAAAATTATGTCCTAGGGGCCAGGGATTTAGCTCAGTGGTTCCGGCGCCTGCCTCGCCAGTGCAAGGACCTGAGTTCGATCCCTGGTACCAAAAAAAAAAAAATTATGTCCTAATTTTTGTGTACCAAAATGTTTTTATTATGATATGGTGGCAGTAAATGATAGAGTTTTAAGTGTTTATTTGACAAAATTAAATGTCGACAACCATCCACGGATTTCCATTTTTCTCCATAAGAAATACAGAAGTACAAAAGCTACTGACCTAGCTCAACTCATTTTCAAATAGAAATCAGAATATCTAGCCCTAGTTGTATGGTGTGATAATTAAGCTTGATTGTGTCCATACGATTGGCTTGGGAGCCGCCCCGGGGACTGGTGGAGCTCACTTCTGGGGTGTCTGGGGGTCATGGAAGTGTGGCCTTAGGTGCTGTGTCTGGCCCCTGGCCCCTCCTCTCTGGTGCTGTCCCCTGCTCTGCTTCCTGGCCACCATGAACTGAGCAGCTTTGCTCCACCAGGCCCTTCTGCCAGGACGTTTCTGCCTTGGAGCCAGCTGACCATGGACTGAATCCCCTTAGAGCATGAGTCAAATTAAACCTCTCCTCCTTTAAGAGGTGGAAGAGCAGCCAGAATGTGGAATGTCCGTGGAGGAAAACAGGCTACGAGCAGAGCCAGCCCAAGAGAGAGGACCTGTGGGCTGCAACAGCCAAGGCCATGGAGTGGGGCCGCCTGAGCCCAGAGGAGTTCACGTCTCACCGCCGTGTACCCCAGTCTGGGACCTGGAGCTGCAGGGTCCAGTGTTTGCCTACTGGGTTTCTGTCTTGCCTCGGTCCAGTTCTTTTCTATGCCAATGCTCCCTTTTGCAATGGGGATGGCTCCCCAGGGCCCTTAGACCTCAGGGTTATGTGGCTTGCTTTTGATTTGCACAGAGGTTCACAACTGTCTCCCTCGAGTCTCAGAAGACTTAGACGTGGACTTTTGAAAAATGCTGGCACTGTTGAGAATTTGGGGAATGATTGCTTTTTCAATTGTATGCAAGGTAGTTACATCATGTGAGATGAAATTACCACCTTGTGTTTACTTGGGGATTAAGTATGGTTTAAGGAGGTGCGTTTGGGTGTCACGTTGACAAGGAGTGGAATATGATGGGTAACCTTGTCGCGAGTTTGAGGCCAGCCTGGGCTAGTGAGACTCTGTCTCAAAAAACAAGAATGAAGGAAAGAAAGAGGGCAGTAAGGGAGGGAGGGAGGGGTGGGGGGAGGAGGCGGCCGCTGCTGGAGACATGTGGCACTTTCTGCGGGGCACACGCTCCCCACCCAGTAGAGTCAGTGCCGGGGCCCAGCAGCGCAGAGGCGCGTGGTAAGACCCCGCAGCTTGTGAGAAACGCCCTCTCCTTCCTTGTGGCTGACTCCGCACTCTTACGGGCAGTGGACGAGTGTCCCTTGCCTTGATTCAGGGCAGCACGGGGCACTGTCGGGGCCCTGGGGTGCACTTCCGGCGGGCACGCACAGTGGCATCGGGACAGTTTGCAGTTCTTTCAGGACCCCCATCGCTGAGCATCTTTCCGTACACTTTCCTCAGTAACTGCACATCTTCAGAGCGGCGTCTGCTTGCTCAGGACTTCTGCTTGTTTAAATTGGGCTGTCCAGCGTCTTACTACTCAGTCTTTTTGCTTTTGTTTTTTGAGACAGGGACTCTGTGACTGGGACTATCCTTGGATGCACCATGTAGCCCAGGCTGGCCTCGCACTCATGGTATCCTCCTGCCTCAGCCTTGGTGTAGTTGCCAAGAGGACATTGTCAAACCAAGCCCACCTCTGTGACTGTCCAGGAGCCTCATAGTTTTGTATTTTACATTTGTCTACGATCCATTTTGAGTTAGTTTTTCTGAAAAGCCTAAGGTCTGGGTCTAATATTTTCCCCGTGTACATCTGATGGGTCTAGCACTGGTAGTGGAAAGGCCAGCTCTTCTGCATTAAGCGCCTTTGTTCCGCTGTCAAAAATCCAGTGACTGTGAGCAGGTCTCTTTGCAGGTCTGTGCTCGGTGCCACTGATCTATGCATCGACCAGTGTCACTACTGCAGCTTACAGTAAGTCTTGAAGCCGGGGTATTGTCTGTTATTAGTAGGAAAACAGATGTTCATTCTGAAAATTAGAAAATACAGATAGAACACTTTTTAAACGTGCTTATCCTGCCACCCAGAAACAACCCCCATCACTACTTCTGTGTGTGTTCTTCAAGATCCGTGTGTGTGCACGCGTGGGTGTGCAGGTGTAACACGCGTGTGCTTACGTGGGAGACCCCGGTCTCCTGTGGGTCCCTGGCAGAGGGAGCAGCCCATCCACAGCACCCGGGAGACAGCGAGCTCGGGCTAACAGGACTGCGTGGCGGGAGCCAGCTGTGGGCGGGAGGCGGGCGGGAGGCATGACTGAGGTCAGAAGTGGAAACGGCTAGGAGGGCCAAGGCCAGGACAGCTTGGCTTGCGGGTCGGCCCTGGCTAGGGAAGCCAACAGGGTTTCAGGCCACCGAGCAAGGACGGCTGCCAGCGAGGCAGACTGAGCTCAGGTGGGGGAGCAGAGTCTTGGGGTGCAGGGACCCATGCAGCAGAGCTCACCCCTCCGACGGGTGTCACCAGGCTCCCTGACACGGGCCCAGCTGCAGGGCAAGGAACAGGTCTCCCTCCCAAGCTCACACTTGGGGTGTCCTGTGCTCATTGTGCTGTGCCGGGCACACCCAGGGCCTGGCACACATAGGCAGCTCTGCACCCCAGCCCAGGGCTCAGGTCCCAGAGGGGGGCAGGTAAGCAAGAAGCACCAGGGAGTGACCAGTGCCCTGGGGACGCAAGGCGAGGGCCTCTGCCTAGAGGCAGGAGCCCCCAAGCAGAGGCAGGCGTTTCCCCAGAAAGAGGCAGTCGGCTAGCGCCAGTGCACGGAGCCCCTGAGGCCCCCGAGGCCCCGGGCCAGATAGAAAGCTGCCCTTCTGCGACCTCAGGCAACAGTGGGTGCTCCCTGCCAAGTGCAGCCTGGGGTGGAAAGGCCCTGGCCGGACCTTCCTGTACCAAGTGCTGGAGAGCGGGTGGGAGCCCAGGCAGGCTGCCCTCTCAGCTGTCCCCGATCCCTGCACAGCCAGTCCATCTAGGTGTCCTTGTCCTGCCGGTCTCTAAGCTAAGCAGAGCATGGCACAAAGGAAGCAAGGACAGTTACCCAAGCCAGTAATTAAATGAGGAGGAGGAGGAGGAGGAGGAGGAGGAGGAGGAGGAGGCAGGCTCAGGAAAGTGGGGCACGCTGACAAGACAAGTTAGGGTATAGAGCACAGGCAGACAGCACAGCCGGAGCAGATCGGGACCAAGGGGACCTCGGAAGTGGGTTTGAGAGGCAGTCAGTGTCAGATGAGATGGGTGAGATGTTTTAAAATCCACTGTTTTTAAGTACTTTAAGTGCACCCACTAGGGGGGTTTAAGCAGGGGAAAGAAATTGTCAGACTTTTTGTTGTTTGTGTTTTTGTTTGAGACAGGGTCTCGCTATGCAGTTCAGGTCAAACTTGAACTCACTGTGTAGCCTAGGCTGGCCTCAAACTGGCAGCGATCCTTCTGCCTCAGCCTCCTGAGTGCTGGAATTATAGGTATGCACCATTACACCTACCATCAGACATGTTTTCAAAGATTACTTTGATTTATTTGTAAATAATGAATTATAAACCAATGTGGTAGCACTGGGCTGTAACTCCAACACTTTGGGAGGCTGAGGGAGAAGGATCACACATTTGAGTCCAGCAATTTAGCAATTTAGCAAGACTGACTCAAAATAAAAAAGGACTGGGGATGCAACTCAGTGCACAGGTGCTGGGTTCAAATCCCAGTACAGGAAAGAAGGAAAAAGAAGGAATGGGTTATAAAGGGGGGAGAAAACAGAGCCCAGCACCATAGAGACCAGGCAAAAGAGAGACATCACCTCCATGGGAGGCGAATGGAGGTGACAGAGGGGCCTGGTAAATGCAGGGTGTCGTTTAGAAGTAGAGTCAGGAGGAGCTCAACTTGATTGACGACGACACGGTTCACCAGGATGAGGGAGCAGAATAGATGGAGGGTGAAAAATCAGAAATTCCTTTTTTAGAAAAATCCAGGGCCGGGGATTTAGCTCAGTGGTTCCACCACCTGCCTTGCAAGCGCAAGGACCCGAGTTCTGTCCTGGTACGAAATCAATCAATCAATCAATCAGTCCCATGTTGGGGATCAAACCTAGGGCCTGGAGCATGCTAGGCAAATGCTCTGCCGCTGGGCTATGTCCCTGGCCCCCAGATTCCACCTTTAATGTTAGGTTCGAAATGTTTATTAAGTGTTTATACTGAATTGTCAAATAGTTTTCAACATAGGGGCTTTTTATATCTTTCATTAAAAAATAGAGCCTGAAATATCTCACATATTCAGTGCTACTTTTCTATTTGCTCTTTGCTACTATAAAGAAATACACCTGATTTTTTAATATCAGCCCTGTATGCTTTCTAAATTCACTTACTCTAGTTGCGTTTTGGGGGTTTGTGGGGCGGGGGGGGGGTTGGGGTATTTTTGTTGTTTGTTTTTTTGAGGCAGGGTCTCCCTTTGTAGTTCAGGCTGGGCCCTGAACTCACTGTGTAGGCCAAGCTGACCTCAAATTTGCAGCGATCCTCCTGCCTCAGCCTCCCGAGTGCTGGGATCACAGGCGTGTGCCACCATGCCAGGCTTTTAAATTTCTAATTTTGGTAATTTGTGGGTTTTCTTCTCCCTTGATCAGTCTTGCTAAATATTTACAAATTTTGTTTCTCTTTCTTCTTTCCTTCCTTCCTTTCTTTTTTTTCAGTTTTTCTGAGACAGGGTCTCACTGTGTAGTTCAGACTGGCCTTGAGCTCACTGTGTAGCTCAGGCAGGCCTTGAACTCACCATGATCCTCCTGACTCGGCCTCCCTAGTACTGGAATTAAAGGCATGTGTCACCACATCCAGATTTTGTTTCTTTTCTTTCTCTTTTTTTTTTGCTCTAAAAATATTTTGTTCTTGTTTTTTTAAAAGAACTCGATTTTATTGCATTTATTTTTGCTACTTGTATTTTATATTTTACCTTCTTTATAAAGTAAACATTTGAAGCTATAAAATTCCCTTAAGTATTGCATTACATCCCATAAATTTTGATATATTGTTTTCATCATTATTCAGTTAAAAAATATTTCCTAATCCCCTGTGATTTCTTTGACCTATGAGTTATCTGATATATGTTAATTTCAAAATATTTGAGGATTTTTCTAAACACTTAATGTTTCTAATTTAATCCTGTTGTGGTCAGAGAACACATTCTGTGTAACTTCCATCTTTTTTTCTTTCTTTTTTTTTGTGGTACTGGCAATCAAACTCAGGACCTTGCTTTTGCCAGGCAGGCTCCCTGCCACTGAGCTACACCCCCAATCCCGCCCCCAGTCTTTTGGTGTTTAGTGACATGTATTTATTTTACGGCCCAGCATATAGTCTATCATGTCTTTTTCTTCCACTGAGATGAGGCCTTACTATGTTGCCATATTCTGTATATTGTAATTTTTTATATTTAGTGACATATGCTTATTTTGTGGCCTAATTAATTTTTCTTTCTTCATTTTTTTTTTAAACTTTGAGACAGGGGCTCACTATGTAGCCCAGGCTGACCTGGAACTCATGGTGATCCTCCTGCCTCAGCCTCCCGGGTGCTGGAATCACAGGGCTGCACCACCACACCCCGGTGTGGGACTGCATAACTCCGTAATCATAAAACTCCCCTAGCCCCAACTGTGAATGTGAGTAAATAAATAAAGATGCTTGTTAGTTCCGGGACACTAGATAAGATCTGTATCAGCCCTAAGGTCCCAAAGTAAATTACTCAACTCTTTGTTCGAAACTGAAGTTCCGGACACCGCTATCTATAGAACAATCTACAAACATCTGCTGACCATCAGTATGTGTCAGCTGACCACTAACCTTTGTTCCTCTTCTGTAAATTTCACCTGTTAACTTCCCCTGCAACCCCCTATAAAAAGAGCCTCAGACTCTGGGCTAGTCGCCTCTCTAAGCTACTTTGCTTTGGGAGTGCCGTCTGGCCAGACTAAGGTCTGTTTTACTTTCCAACTTGTCCAGTATGTTCCCTCTTGGGTGTTCTTCACTACAGTCAGCTCCTCAGAGCTTTTGTAAGGCCCTCGGTCTTACATTTTGGAGGCCCTGCTGGGATCCCTGGGTGTTCTGCAGTCAGCTCCTCAGAGCATTTGGTAAGGCCCTCAGTCTTACACCGGTTTTTTCTTGCCTTTTTGGTTTTTTTAAAGTAAATTGAGTGTTTTCAGATTTTTGCTGTACTTCTTCCACATGCTTTTAGCTAAGCCTTCTAAGGTTCACTCTGGGGAATGTGGTGGTGACTTAATATTATGTCACTTCTTATATCCAGGCCTTCTGTCCTGCTGGGCATAGTGGCACATGCTGTAATCCCAGCACTCCGGAGGCCGAGACAGGAGGATCGCCATTAGTTGGAGGCCTGCCTGGGCTACATAATGAGTTCAAGTCCAGCCTGAAGTTGAAACTGTCTCAAAACACCCCCCCCCCAAAAATCCAAAAAAGCAGCCTTCTGTCCTATGTTATAAACTCTATGATGTACTGTTACTATTTCTTCTTAAATAGTTAATTATCTCCAGAGTTTAATAAATAAGAAAAAAGTATATTTTATTTCCTTGCAAACACGTGGTTTCTGGTGTTTTTTATCCTTTATGTAAATCTTAGTTTCCACCTCATTTGACTTTCCTTTGACCTGAAAAATGTTTTCTACATTTGTTTCCTGTACCCCGGCCTGCGGCCATGAGCCCTGCCAGCTTCTTTGTCTCAAAATAGCCTTGTTTTGGTTTCATTTTCAAAGATAGACTTTACTTCTGTACCACTTTTAGGCAATACTGAGCAGAAGTTCAGCGACGCCCCAAGTACCTTGAGGCACACACCTTCATTCCCAGTGTTGCAGAAATCTCAGAAAGAAATACACAGAGACACAGAATTTGGATAAAATAATAAAATTTCTTCTCACAAGTGGACGGGAATGCCAGAAACCAGTCTGGTCTATATCTGCCCTCTTTGTTCAGCGTTTCCCTTTTTATATCCTTTTTAGCCATTATCTCATCCCTAGTGGTCTTTGATGTATAAATACAATTCCAGTTTCTATTTACAAGTCACAGACAGAAGATAGGCACATATACATTGTAAATTCACCCTGGCATGGTAACTTTGTTAGGTTAATGAAGTTACTGGTTAGAGTCAGATAGCCTGCACATTAAACAAGGAGTTATGGGAAAAGCAAATCTTAAAAGAACACATTACTTATTTTGCTTCTACAACTATCTTAATATTCAATCTATTAAGTTATCTAAAACTTTTCCCTATCATTCCTCCCTCTGTTTACTTCGGGATAATTCTTCTATCCATTACAAGTTCTAGCCAGTTTATCTACATTTTTTTAACACTAGCATTTGGTAATGTTGAGCTGCGGCACTGTGCTACCATGTAAAATTTTTTTTTTTTTGTACCAGGGATCGAACTCGGGTCCTTGCACTTGCACAGCAGGCAGCGAAACCACTGAGCTAAATCCCCAGCCCCATACCATATAAATTTTGAAATCCATTGGATGACACGAGGACCAAACATTAATATTAATATTATAACAAGGGGACTCAGAAGAGGTCCTATCCAAGTTTTTTTTCATTCTGCACAAGTAAAATTAATCTCACAGGACAGCTCTCCTGTAGCAAATTTCTCATCAAGAGCCTTGATCTGATCTTTTAGTTTGCCTAGTGATTCTTGTACTACACCAGATTTATTAGCATATTAACAACTCTTCACCAAGAAATAAGCAAGTCCCTCCTTTCTGAGCAAATGGAGAGTATGCCTATTTTGTAATGACATTGGCCAGTGAATCTAGTTGGGTTTCTAAAGCCTGAAGTGAGTCTCGAATTTCCTCAAGATCTTTTTAAACTTCTTGTCCTAATGAAATATATTACTCCTTCTGGCATATACATAGATATAATATTACATTGACCTTGTTTACAATTGTTGCAGTTACCAGTGGGTCGTCCAACAAGGGAGCCGTTGATCCAAACTTGGGTTTTCTCTTTGCCATATAATTTTTCATTAGAATAGCCCCCCACAGTCAGAAGCTACCCCAGGTCCCCCGTAATGTTTTTATCGAAGAATATTGTAAATGGATAGCCTTCCGGTTCCCATTTTACCATTTTAAAAGTCACATATTGTTCATCAAACTTTTCATAACTAGGCCTAAACACCTGTAGTTCAAAAACAAACTTAAGGCAGTGGTGATCGCACAACACAATAACCCATGTCGGCCTTGTTGGGGCTCCCATCCTTCAGCCGTGCGTTGCCTCACCAGCCTCCAGAGTGGTGAGGGGAGGGCTTTGAGTGTGGTGTCTTTCTCGGCTTTCAGCATCAGCTTTGTTGTTACCTTGTGCAATGAAGTCTTTGTCTTTCTGATGTCCTGAACAATGTATTACTGTGACTTTGCTAGGTTCCCATACTGCCTCTAGCAAGTGTATAATTTCCTGTTTATTTTTAATTAGCTTCCCTTCTGCCATGAGAAGACCTTGCTCTCGGTAAATCATGCCAATGATGTGTAATGTAGTAAATGCATAGCAAAAGTCCATGTATACATTTTTTACCCTTTGCCCATCGGTGTGCCTGTATGAGTGCCCAGAGCTTAGCACATTGCACCAATGGCCCTGGCTAGGACCACCTCATCCTTCATGGTTACCGCATATCCAGCATGACAAACGCCATCTTCCACGAAGCTGCTCCCATCTGTGGACAGAATGAGGTCAGCATTGGACAAGGGTGTCATTTGCAAGTCAGGGCGGCTGGAAAAGAGCTCATCAGTGACACTCAAGCAATCATGATTGGGAGGGCCTGTCTCCACGGGCAAGAAGGTAGCAGGATTTAAAGTTTTTATAGAAATAAACCACAAGCAGGGGTTCTCACAGAGAAGGGCTTGGTACTGAGTAACCCAATTATTTGAGAGCCAGTGATGCTCCCTTGTGTTTAGCAGTTCTAGGACCACGTGTGGAATCTGCACAGTCAGTTCCTGACCTAAAGTCAGCTTGTCTGTTTTTTGAATCAACAGAACTCAAGTTGCTAAGGCCCCAAAACAATGAGGCCATCCTTTTGATACTGAATCTAAGTTCTTAGACAAATATGCCACTGGTTGATTCCATGGGCCTACTTCTTGGATCAACATTCCAAGGGCCACCTGGGTTTTTTTCAGTCACATACAGAGTAAAAGGCCGCTTTACATCTAGTATGCATAGGGCTGGGGTGGTTGCCTAAGTCAGTTTAAAATTTTTTTTAAAGCTTCCTCCTGTTTTACAGTCCAACGCAGATGATTTTCCTCTTGTCCCTTTAGAGTTTCATAAAGGAGTTTAGAGATTTCTATAAAACCCAGAATCCAAATTTTACAGAAGCCTGCTGCCCCAAGAAACCTTCTCAGCTGTTTGTTTGGGGTTCAGGGATGCCACTAATAACCTGTTTTTTTCTTTCCTAGGCAACACATGCCCTGTGTTATTTGAAATCCTAAATATTTAACCTGCTGTACACAAATCTGGGCTTTTCCCCATGATACCTTACATCCAGTTTTCCTGTAAGTGCAGCAACAACTTTTTTGGTGCCTTCCCAGCACCGTTCTTGGGTTGAGCTGCATAACAGTAAGTCAGCCACATACTGCAATAGGACACAGCTATATTGTTCTGTGGGGCAGGCAAGCAAGTCCTTGGCTAGGGCTTCCCCAAAAAGTGTGGGTGAGTTTTAAGTCCCTGTGGCAATCTAGTCCAAGTAAACTGAGTATTTTTCCCATCACTCGGGTCTTCCCATTCAAATGCAAAGATGGGTTGACTGAGGGGAGCGATGCGAAGGCAAAAGAAGGCATCTTTTAAATCCAAACAAGTAAACCATGCTGCTTCTGGGGGTTTCAGACCCAACAAAGCATAGGGGGTTAGGGACCACTGGGTGCAGCTTTACTGTTCTGCCATTTACAGCCCGTAGATCCTGCACTGGCCTATAATCCCCATAGGGTTTCCAAACAGGCAGCAAAGGGGTGTTCCAAGGTGACATACATTCTCTAATAAGTCCAAATTCCTTTAATCTCATGATATGGGGTTTAATTCCAATTCAGGCTTGCCTGGACATTGGGTATTGTTTTACACCAATGGGGCAGAATTGTCTTTTAATTTTATAACTATGGGTGGATGATTCTTAGCTAAACCTGGGGGTGATTCCTCGCCAATACTCTAGGAAACATAGTTCTTAATTCTTGCAGAGCCTGCAAAACATCCACATTGTAACAGTGCCATTCACCCTCTCTTTTAGTTGTTACCATCATGATGAGATCTCTTCCTGGGTCTAAAGGCAGAGGTGCATTTCCTCATTGGGTGAAAGTTATTGTAGCTCCCAATTTAGGTAATAAATCTCTTCCTAGTAAGGGGCTAGGACATGCTGGTATATACGAGAATTCATGATTCACTTTATGTCCTCCAATTTCACATGTCCTTTCATAGCAAAATTGGCGCTTTTCTGAAATTCCAGTGGCACTGATCACTTGGATGCGCTCTCTGCTCAGAGGGGCAACTGGAGCTGTTACTACTGAATGTTCTGCACCACTGTCCACCATTAAGGACATATTTTGGCCCCCCATCTATATATCACCATGGGCACATGGGGGCCTAGCTGCACTGAGCCCAGTCTGTGTCCGTCACTGTCCTCATCACAGGCAACAACGTGCCAGTGTCCTTCCTTTCCTTCAAGCTTGCTTTTTCTTTTCCTTGAGCCTTGTCTTTCTTTTTCCTTCTCTTCCTTGGCTCCCATAGCTACTGCTATCTTCCTTCCTGGCTCTCTTCCTCTTTCACTGTCTCTCTATTCACATACACTTTCCCAGCTAATTGCAACAATTGTGTTACAGTCATGCCTTCCCAAGTCTCCTGCCTTTGGATTTTCCTTCTAATGTCTGGTGCTGACTGGGTTACAAAAGTTTGTATTAATTAGCTGGAACAGCAGGGTCAAAAGGTGTATACATTCTGTAAACTTTGCAGAGCTACTCATAAAATCTCTCAGGGCTCTCATTGGGCTCCTGCTGTGTTTCTAGCCCTTTAATCATATTTGTAGGCCTTTTACTTGCAGCCTGCATTCCTGCTAAAAGGGCTGTCTGATAATTTCTCAAGTTTTCCTGTCCTGCTTGGGTATTGGGATCCCAATTGGGCCCCACATTTACTGGGAATTGCTGTGCATATCAAGCATCTGGATTCTGCATAGCACCCGGTATTCTAGTGGCATTAACTTTTTAATTTTTCCTAAAACTCTCTGTATATTTTAGAGGTTAACAAAGTTCTACAAAGTTTTTCAGTCTTCCCAATTAGGACAATGGATAGCAAAGATGGAATCAAATAATTGAAGCATTTTGGAGGGGTCTTGGCAGAGAATAAATCACTTTTTTCTCTGGACTGAGCCTCTTTTTTTAATCCTTTTTAAAGTCAAATCTCAAATACCGCACCTTAGTCTGACATATTTGTGCCTTTTTCCAACAGTCTTTTTTCTAACTCACTATAAAGGAGGAGGTCATATTGTAACCTGTTGGCTCTTAAACCCTTTGAAGATGACCAATGTACACATATTATAGTAACATATTTAGAATTTAACCCTTTGATAACAACCAATGTAAACATATTTAAACCTTTTAACATAGTTGAAACCAACAAACATACATTTTTTTTTTGATAAATCACTCTTGTGCATCTTTTGACATACCTAGACCTTCTGGTCTTGTATATCTTTTTATCTTTTTAACAAGACAAACATACAAAATTTTTTATATCAAAATTGTATCTTTTACTTATAGCTTTTAAATATATATATTTTATTTCACTATAGACCTTTTATCACAAACTAGTCTTTAGCTGTTAAAATTTTAAAGTGTCCCTTTTTTCATTCTCAGATAGTTAACACTTTAAATTTGGTTGGCTGCCAATAGGATGTAGTAATCTTGAGGGGGTTTTTTATCAACAAAGTACAGAAAAGAGCAAGTTAACCTTATAATTACAATTGAAGAATTTGCAATGTACAATACTTTAAGCACACCAATTAAACATCAACTCAAACTGAAACACAGATACATTTATCAATTAACTAAAATTTGTAACTTTTCAAACTGAAACAGATATTTATCACTTAACTAAAATTTCTAACTTTTCAAACGGAAACAAATATTTATCAATTAACTAAAATTTCTAACTTTTCAAACTGAAACACAGATACATTTACCAATTAGCTAAAATTTGTAACCCTTGTAAAATTTTTTACTTTCTCTGGCTTTATGTCCTTCAGAGCTTTTTTTAGCTGTTTTTAATCCATTACTCATTTTTTCTTACTAATTTTTAAAATTTGAGTGTAAGCCCTATTCCATCCTTTCTGAGTCTGATCACAGCACGGTGCTCTGAAGCCAAGCAGTTTTCACGCTTTTGTCCCCACCTCCTCCAAACCTGTGAATTTAGGAACTCAAAAGGAGGGGGAAAGTCTAAATTCTCTCCCGGATCTGAAAGGACCAGTCACTTTTCAGCATGGTCCCCTTTCTGACGGAGGACCAGGATGTTGCTTTTCAATTCCGGGCCGCACATCTGAAGCCAAGGAGGCATTCTGTGGCACAATGTGAGCCCTAAATCAACATAGGGAAATTGATCTGGATGTTCCCGTCCAGGGGTGGTGACTGTTAGCCAGACGGACCAGGCGAGACCCTCACCTAGGGATCTCCCTATTGGCCAAGCTGGGCAAAGCTCGGGCTATTCTACCTCACAAAAGGCTCTAAGTTTGGGGGTTTCATCTTAATACCATAATTTCCAATAAACCCTTCTTAAAATTCCTAAGCATGCATTCCAAAACTGTAGGACCAGATGGTTCTGTCCCCACGACCGGCACCTCAGAGTGTAGGTGTGTGTATGGGTGCCCTTGTACGGAGACCCAAGACAGACAAAGGTGGGGATCACTCGCTCACCTGCCTGGCTGCGGGCTTCTCGGCCATTGTGAGGTCCCTTCAGGCTAAGGCGGGCTGTCGCCACACACAAATTCTATGACTCGGGGAGGACTCTAAGCACAAGCGCTTCCTCCCTCTGTCTTGTTCCACAGCTCGTTCCACACACTCTCCTGTCCAGAACTCTTTCACTCACACATTTATACAGAAGTTATCACATTCCCTCCCGGTGACCCCTAACCGTGACCAAAACAAATGAAAGAAGCTACCTCCCCAAATGGCAAAGCACAAGGGGTGATCAGGCCCCTGCGCTGTATTTGCCCAAACTTACAGAATACAAATTCACAAGGCAAAACCGGAAGTTAACCACTAGGGGGTTTCCCGGGGTTTCTCACCTGGCAAAGGAAAGAGACAGAGGAGACACCAAGAGCAGCAGTCCTCCTTCTGTGGTCTCCTTCTCGGGTTCGGGCGATCCTCTGCCGGTGAGCGGGTCTCTGTGTCCTGTTGGGGAGCCTAGGAAATTAGTCCCAGGGGTGCGCCTTTGCTGTCCAGGAGACAGAGAGCCGCTCCCTCCGGTGGGGTTCGGGCCGATGCCCAAAAGGGCTATTTCATTCCCGATTCCCGGTCAGGGAACCAAAGGTTGCAGAAATCTTGGAAAGAAATACACAGAGACACAGAATTCGGATAAAATAATAAAATTTCTTCTCAGAGCGGACAGGAAAGCCAGAAACCAGTCTGGTCAATATCTGCCCTCTTTGTTCAGCGTTTCCCTTTTTATATCCTTTTTAGCCATTATCTCATCCCTAGTGGTCTTTGATGTGTAAATACAATTCCAGTTCCCATTTACAAGTCACAGACACAAGACAGGCCATATACATTGTAAATTCACCCTGACATTGCAACTTTGTTAGGTTAATGAAGTTACAGGTTAGAGTCAGATAACCCGCACATTAAACAAGGAGTTACAGGAAAAGCAAATCTTAAAAGAACACATTGCTTATTTTGCTTCTACAACTACCTTAACATTCAATCTATTAAGTTACCTAAAACTTTCCCCTATCACCAGCACATTGAGAGAGAACGAGTACTCTGTGGTGGTCGGTGGTCGGTTCCCCTCGCACACGCTGACGTCTTCCCCGGGCTTTGTCTTCCGGCTTCCATGAGCTCTGGTGAAAGATCAATGACCATTTTTATTGTTCCATCTCTTTTCCACAGCCACGTTTTAAGGTTTTCTCTTCTTTTTTTATTTTCAGCAGTTTGACGGTTGTGTACCTTTGAGTGGGTTTTTTGTTTTGCTTTTCTGGTGTTGTTTTTATTTTTGTATTTTTCCTGCCTATGAGTTCCTTGAACTCCTAGGCTCAGAGAATGTCCCTGGCCCTGAGCCTCGGCCCTACTTCCACCACCAAGACATAGGTGGCTTTTTGTGCCCATACCCCACAGCAATGGCATTTCTGCCTTGGGGCCAGCAAATGAGGACCGAAATTGTGAGCCAAAACAAACCTCTCCTCCTTTTTTTTTTTTTTGCGTACTGGGGATCAAACTCAGGACCTTGCGCTTGTGAGGCAGGCAGGGGCACCACTGAGCTACATCCCTGGCCCTAAACCTCTCTTCTGTAAATTGTGGGTGTCAGATATTTTGTCTCAGTAACAGAAAAGTATCCTTTTCCTTTTATTGTTTCATTTTCTTTAGTGAACTTTTCCACTAAAGGAATATTTGTTTCAGCCAACATGCTAATATTTCTTTAAATCCTTATGTATATTTATAACAGTTATTTAAAACTTTTTGTCTGATCATTCTAACATCTTGGGTGTCTATGAGTCAATTTCTGTTGTTTTGTTTTAACCTGGTTATGGGTCGCATTTTTCAGTTTTGTTTTCATGTTTAGCAATTTTATGTTTTGCGCTGGACTTTATGTTGCTCATTTTTTTAGGATCTTCCCTTGAAGAATGTTGTGTTTTGTTCTAGCGGAGGGTAATTTGCTAGCGGATGAGCGTGATTCTTCCCAGGTCTCTCGTAGGGCTCGCTTAGGAGGGCTCTGGTGGCACAGCGGAGGGCGAGCGTGGCCCTCCCCAGTGCATGGCTTTTCTGGGTCCCAGCTCAGCCTACTCAGTGAAGTGTTCGGATTCTGGATTAATAGAAACTCTCATACCTCCCGGTGCTGTGAGGACAGAGCTCTGCTCTGCCAGGCCTGTGGGGCTCATGCTGCACCAGGGTAAACCTCTCGGGTTTGGCTGCAGGTGCTGTGGATGTCTGCAGGTCCTTTTCTCCACATCTCTGTGCTCTGCCTAGTCCCACCTCACTGCAGCATCGGAAACACCTTCAGGCAGAGAGCTGGGAGGAGCCAGGCGTGGTGGTGCTCACCTGTCATCCCAGCACTCGGGAGGCTGAGGCAGGGGGATCGCTGTGAGTTTGAGGCCAGCCTCGGCTACACAGTGAGGTCATGACAGGCCTGAACTATGTGGCAAGACCCTGTCTCAAAAAAAAGCGAGGGAGTCCATCGAATTCACTTTGTGTTTCCTTCCTGTGGGATTCACAGTCTTGCTCAACGGTCACTTCATGTCATTTGTACAGTTTTATAGCTGTTTGCTGTGAGAAGGTCATAATGTAGCGTTCCCAATACCATTTTACAGAGTGTCTCTGATTTGCTGGCCACGTGGTTTGCTCTAGGTGATGTTGAAGGACAGTGGCTATGTGTGCAGCTGTGGGTTACATCCCAGCTCTGTGTATGAGAGAAACTCAAAGGACAGAGAAGTTAAAGGTAAAAGAGAAGACAGATAAGGGAGACAGATCTTTTGCAAACAGGAAGAGGACCAAGAGAGGGGAAGAAGGGAGGGAGGGGGAGGGGACACAAAAAGAATTAAGATGCGTCGTGTGCCTGTGCCAATCCTGTGAGCAATGTGATCATTGCGTGCGGCAACGTGTACTAATGCAAATAAAAATAACATCACACAGCAAAAAAATTCTAGCTCTGCCACTCACTGGGTGTGGGCCTTGGGGAAGTTACCGGTGATTTTCTTCACTTATGAGATGGCACGGACCGATGACAAGCCTTCCGTGAGTTGTTCATGAAGCACACCTATGTGTGGAAAGCTTAGGCATTCCTGGAGCATGGAGCCTACTCAGAACCCCAGCGACTGTCATCCAGCGTTCTTGCTTTTACAAATGACTCAACAGCATACATCCTGGAACTTATTTATTTGTATTCTTTTTTTTTTTTTTGGTACTGGGGATTGAACTCGGGACCTTGTGCTTTCGAGGCATGTGGTGGAACCACTGAGCTAAACCCGCAGCCCTCAAATGTTCTTTTTCATGTGTGTGTGTGCACACATGCATGTGCGCGCGCCACTGAAAGGTCAAAGTTTTAATGCTTTATTGCTACTTTCAAACCCAATTATTTTATGGCCACAGGCAAGGTAAATTATTCCCTTTTTCTAGACAGATAGATTCACTGCACTTTATGCTCTATGGTTTACACTACAATAATTTCCTTGGCAGATGACCTGGAAGAAAGAAAACTCCAAGAAACAGATTTCCAAAGAGGAAGCTGCTCCCAGGCTCCTATTCTTGAGCCTTCTCCATGTGTTCCAGGAAGAAAGACTGGGAGAATGAGCACTCTGTTCAAAGCAAGGAAATAAAAGTCAGTAGCTGAAACCATAAGTTCCCTTTCACCCTCCTTCTGGAGCTCAGCTTCCTGCTGTGTATCTCCCACCCTGAACCCTAAGCTGGCCTCAGAGTACATGGATAAGCCAGAGATAAAACTGAAAGGGGCAAAAATCCTGGAACTTTACTTGGGAGCAGAGGTTGAGATAGACAGCCCTGGAAGGGGCTGGAGGCCTGGTTTAAGCCAAAAGAACAGCCATGCACAGCTGTCCTTCAGGGCCGAGTCCCTGGCGCTCCCGGGACGCCAAGGCCAGCTGGCGGCAGAGCCCAGAGGAGACAGCAGAGCCAGGCAAGTGCAATGGGGTAAATTTTATTTTACACGCGGTGGAAAAGCAAAGACACGTTATGAGCAGGGAGCAGATGTGAGCTTCCACCTTGGGTCGCTCCAGCTGCTCTGTGGAGACAGCAGAAGAGGAAGCTCGTGGGGATAAGGAGTGTGTGGGTTCGGTTCTCTGGCGGAGCAGAATCTGTCCAGGAGGCTGCTGCGGATCAGGCGGTGCTGGCAGCTTCAGTGGCAGGAGGAGGTGACGTGTGTTCCAGAGGTGGAACTGGCAGGCCTTCATAATCCATCTCCCGGAGTCAGGTTTAAAAAGTGGCCCTGGGCCGGCACGGTGGCACCTGCCCACGCTCCAGCACCTTGGCGGAGTGTGCGGACACAAAAGGCTCACGCAGCCTGCGAACTGGAGACCAGCCTGGGCAGCAGCAGCGTGACCCTGCCAGCCTCCGCGAAGAGGAGACCCTCCAGGTCTCCGGCCCATTCTGCTGATGGAACGGAGCATCGGCAGCAGTAGGGAGAGGACAGGAGGAAAGCAGGCCTGGGAGGCGAAGGGGGTGCAAATGTCAGGCTGGGGTGTGAGGCTGGATGTGGTGGGGGAGGAAGGGAAGATGCATGTTCTCACCACGCTGCTCACCTGCGAGACAGCGAACACAGGGAGGCCAAAGAGGAGCCTGTGCCACGGGACTCGAGGTCAGCAACCACCTGGAAGGAAGCAGCCCCACGGGCCCCGTGGGGCTGCACACGTCCTGTCACCCAGCAGCAGTGTGGTGCAGCACACTCCTGAGCCGCTGGTGGGGACGCTGTGGACACAAACCCCCCGCTGCCAGTCACAGGGGCAGCACGTGTGAGCTCTGCAGGGTCCGTGGTCCCCATTAGCCATGTGGCACTGCCCTAGTTCTCGCCACACTTCCCACACAGGGTTTTGGAGCATGCCCATGCACTGGTGGAAAGCCCACCGCAAGCTCTTGGGCCTCTTGCATCCACCCTGCCCCTGGACAGCGCTGAGGGCCACTGGAGGGCTGACTCTACCCCCACACTGAGTAGGTACCCTTGATGACGTTTGCCCAGCAGTGAAATTGCCTAATGACATGAGTTCGGAAACGTCCTTGTTGTTAGGAAGGTGTAATTGCACACACACACACACACACACACACACACTAATGACATGAGTTCGGAAACGTCCTTGTTGTTAGGAAGGTGTAATTGCACACACACACACACACACACATACACGTGTGTGCATGGTAACTTGTTACAGTGAAGTAAATCTCATCGAAAAATTTCTAGCCCTTTTGTTTGGTTTTATGCTTAATCTTTTTTTTTTTTTTTTTGGTGCCGGGGATCGAACTCAGATCCTTCCGCTTGCGCAGCAGGCGGTGAAACCACTGAGCCAAATCCCCAGCCCCAACTTTTTTTTTTTTGTTTGGTACCTGGGATTGAACTCAGGACCTTTCGCTTTCGAGGCAGGTGGTGGCACCACTGAGCTAAATCCCCAATCCAACGAAGCAGGCAGTTTTAATGTTTTCCAAATTTCTGAAAGTTTGGTTGTATCATGCTTTATCCAATGGCACTTTTTTTTTTTCCCGGTACCGGGGATCGAACTCAGGTCCTTGCGCTTGCGCAGCAGGTGGCGAAACCACTGAGCTAAATCCCCGGCTTGTTTGGTTTTAAATAAGGATCTTTTTTGTCAAGTAGCTTTACGAGAACAACCATTAAGGAGCCAACCTGGGTGTGGTGGCACACACGTGGCACACACCTGGCACACACCTGGCACACGCCGGGTACTTGGGAGGCTGAGCCAGAAGGATTATGAGTTTGACCCAGTCTCAGCAACTCAGTGAGATCCTGCCTCAAAATAAAAAATTTTTTAAAGGGCTGGAAATATAGCTCAGTGTTTCTGGATTCAGTCCCCAGTGTGAAAGGGGAGGGGAGGGGAGGAGGATACTGTATTGCGGGGCACGCCCCACCCCTGGGAAAACCTGAAGGTCCTAGCTGCTGCCTTCTGCTGGGTAGAGACAGATAACACAGCCCAGAAAAGGAAGGTCCCGAAGAAGCAAGACAGCAAAACACACCCAGCTTCCTCCCCTTTGAAGTCTGGGACCTGGTACCCGACTCCTGCAACCAGGAACTGAAGGTAGAGAGGAGCCCACAAGCACCTGCCAGCCCAGGCATGCAGCGCTTCTGTGTGGTTCCAGCTCTCCCCGGTCTCCTCTGAAAACGGTTGTCTCCACGCAGCAAGAGCGCCATGGCCCTGCGGAGCCCATGAGGTGGCCCGAGAGGCCCCGCACCTGCACTTTGGATGGGCCTCAAGGCCAGCTGTCTCCGCTCTGGCCAAAGCCGGCCCTCGGCATGTCTCCCTTAGTCCCAGCACTGCACACCATGGACAATTGGCATGCCGTGGGCCCTTACTCTGATTTTGCTGTTTCCTAAATAAAGAACGCTTAGAATTACAAATGCCCCTGAAGCGGAAACCTGTGATTTGCATCTCGAGTTAGTGTAGGATCAGAGTCGGCCAGCAGAGGGTTTATCTAGTTGGCTTCTACTCAGGCCTGAGATGGGCTTTAGTCTTGGGCCACCTTGGGAGACCACAGAGGCGGTGGCTTGCTCACCGGGGGCTGCGTGCTTGCTGCCTGCGTACCCGACTTTTACAGGTGGAAAGAATCAGTCCACACACAGCCGTGAGACTCCATGCGGAGCTCCAGACAGGCTGTCTGGACACAGCAGAGCATGGCTTGAGGCGGGGCACTGGAGCTGTGCCTCTGTGGCCGCATCACAGTACTGCAGACTGCTGCGCAGTGACGGTATTCTAGGATATTCTAGGCCATCGCACAAGGCCGGACCCTCAGAGCCAAGGCGGAAGACAGGAACGTTAGCGTCAGGCTCAGGACAAAGAAGTGGCCACACCCTCATGCTTCCCCTGGGGCTGAACAGCGGTGACTGGTACCCCACTGTAACCTCTGGTTCTAGAATTCATCCTTGGTTTGAGAGCACACGGACCTGGCGTGTTGGACACTAGCAGGTTGCGAGTTGTAATGTTTCCCTTGCATCCTGTGGATTGCTTGGAGTTTCTGGGTTGTCCTGTATCCACCCCTGTATGGGGAGGGTGTGCTCCCCAGACCCACCGGGATGCCTGCCACGCCCCACTCCCACCCTCCGCCCAGGAAAGGGAGTGGGGCTGGAGCCCTGGTGGCCTTCAAGCCTCCTGCCCTAAATCCCTCATTTGATAGATAAGGAAACTGGGGTTCGGATGAGGAAGAGTCACCCCAGTTCTCATGGGAGCACAGGTTCCAGCAGGACGCCAGGCTGCGATGGGGTTCTGGGGTTCATCAGACTCTTTTGAAGGATTCTTTCCAGGTTCGTGTCGTTCTGAGCAAAGAATTGGACAAGACACGCAAAAAGGCAGCGAGATTTTTACATCTACTAGGCAACGTACTCTCTGCGGAGAGAGCTCAGGGTGGCCACAAGGTTAATGGCAGGGACCTTTTATCTCTCATCCTTCAGGCTGCTGTCAGACCTGGGCTTTCCTATCAAAAACCTACTTAAAAAACAAAACAAAACAAAACCCTGCTTGATCTGAGCCAAAAGAATCGAAGACAGCGCCTTCTGATTGGTCCCAGGCAGGGTTTGGGCCCCTTCTGCGCATGTGTCCTGGGCCTCGTGTTGACGGCCACACCCACTCGCCCGGCTGGCCGGCCACACCCGGATCCCCTGCAGCCTCAGGTCGGCGCCTACCCTGCAGCCCCTCCTGGACCCCAGCTAGCAGCCGGAAAGGCCTCACCAACCCTGGAGAGGTGCAGCGGGAACTACCATAGACTCTGTACCCCTGGAGGGAATCATCTCACTCTTGGAGGCAGAGGGCGTGTGGCCCATGCAAAAATGGCGAATTTAGTAGCCAAAGTTGGAAAGAGCCCTGAGTTCTGACCTCGGCAGATCCAAGCGTACTGGAATGTGTCAGCTCAGCGGTGGGCGGCAGAGCGAGTTAGAGAACCGGGGTGGGCACGACTGCAGGAGCTGAGCTCTGTGTGACCACTGGGACAGGACTTCCCCAAACCGGAACTTCAGTTTCCTCTGGATTTCGCTCAGTGTGCCAATTTCCTTTGCTGATTTTGCTCATTATTAATGTAGTGTATGTCATGTAATAAAGCATAATTGTGAAGAAGAGAGAGAGAGAACCAGGATGGGCAACATCGTCATCGCTGAAAAATGCTGTCTACGGGAAAAGCAGAGCCCGGAGGAGACTGGACCCCAATCACAGGTGAGACACGGCCAGGGTGGGGTCCCCACACAACCCGGTTCTCACGCACTGGAGGGGCGGTGGGAGAGAAGCTCCCTGTACGTCTGGTTAGAGCACAAGTGGATTCACCATTTTGGAAAAATAATTTGGCAACTTTAGAACCTTAAAAATGAGTGATTCTGTTTCAGGAACTCTATGGAGTGCGTGTGTGTGTGTGTGTGTGTGTGTGTGACTGGAACTTGAACCCTGGCCCTTGTGCTTGCTAAGTAGATATTCTGCTTACCTCTACCACTGAGCTACACCCTCAGCACTTTCTATATTTTATTTTGGGATAGAGTTTTGCTAAATTGCCCAGGCTGGCCTCAAACTAGGGTCCTACTGCCTCAGCTTCCTGAGTACCTGGGATTATAGGCATGGGCCCAGCTACTGGGCTGGAAATTTTTAAGGGAAAACATATATAGACAAAACAATTTTGGGGCAAGGCGAGGTGGCACACGCCTGTAAACACAGCACTCGGGAGGCTGAGGCAGGAGTATTCCTGCAAGTTCAAGGCCAGCCTGGGCTACATGAATTCAAGGCCAGCCAGAATTGAATAGCAAGACCTTGTCTCAAAAAACCTAAAAAGTTTTTTTTCTACCCACTGCCCCCTTCCCCTGAGCGCCACTCCCGCTGCACCGCGCTTGCTCTGATCTCCACAGTCCTAAGCTGGGTGGCCACGACTCCCTTCAGCCACCATCACGATTACCTATCTTACCAGTCGGGACCTCGTCAGCCACCGTGAGGAGTTCTCCGATGGTTATAAGATCCGGGAGATCGAGGAGGCCGTGCCCAGGGGCAGAGGGAACAGTGGTGACGCGCTCATGGCGGAGGCAAAGGCTGGGGGCAAAGGCACGGAGGGCACAGAGGTCTCTGGTGTGGACCCTGCACAAGGGAAGCCGCTCCCCAGAGGAGGCCCAGGAGAACTTCACCGAGGGTCACAGGAATCAATCAGAGCAGACCTGGAGAACAAACACCAGCAGGAGTAAGACCCTTCCGATGGGCTAATTGCAGACAATCAGTTCCTCACTGGTGCAAACGTGAACCTCTGAAAAGGAAAGGAACGAACCAGCAGCCACCGAAGCAGTGGGACACAGTGCTTAATGATACACAGAAGCCGGGCCTGGTGGCGCACACCTGTGATCCCAACACTCAGGAGGCCGAGGCAGGAGGGTCACTAGGAGTTCGAGGCCAGCCTGGGCTACACAGTGAGACCCTGTCTCAGAAAAACAAAAATAAATTGATACACTGATGCTTGAAAGTGAATGTCTCCTAGACTGCCCCTTTAAAAGATTTCTTGAGAAAACAAATGACATAATCCAAGGTCTTTTCACAAATATGAGTCAGATGCTTCAGCTGCCTGGGCAGGAAATCTGTTCCCTGGGCCAGAAACACGACCTGGGGCGCAGGAGCTTGTGTGGTTGTGCCCGACTGCATATTCGGACCTGTTTCTGCCTGGTGTGGACGTGTGTCTGCATGGGAGACACGTTTGTCACTTCTATTTTCTTATCACATTGCCACACTAAACCCCAAACAGCTGGAGTTAGTTGGATTTAAGGAAAATAAGGACTTGTACAAGGGAAGTGGCCTGCGAGCGTTCACAGATATGAACAGACCCCCGTGTCATAGACGTGGACAGGTCACAGAAGTAGCCCCAGCGTCTGGCGGACGCTGTCACAGGGCGCTGCTGTGTGCTTGCTGTACAGTGCGGAGGTGGACGGCAGCAGGGCTCGGTCAGGGCCCAGGGTGTCCTGAAGCGGGAGGAGGCCGGGGCCGGGGTGAGGGGACCACGAGGCAGCACAGACCAAGGCGCGTTGTGTATTTGTCTCGAAGGTGTGTGAGACTCACTGTGTCTGTCGGACTTGGGAGTGAGTCCGAGTTACAAACGTTCTCCCGGACGGAGCTTACCTGTAAGGCGGGGACTTCCTGTAGGTGACGATCCTCAGCACTGCCAGGCCCTAAATAAGGCCTGTGCCCACAAACGCTGTTGAGCCATCTCTGCGGCCGCACTTGGACTTGTTTGCCTTCGGTCAGCTTGGTCGGCGATGCCTGCTGAGGGCGTATGTACCTCAGTTTCTCAGTTTGTTTTCCCGGTAGCATCCCGAGGCCTCTCAGCTGTGGTGGGTCCTGGGTGGCCATCCTGTCTACGTCCCAAGAGGAAAGCAGAACCATCCGAGCCATCCGAACCCCTGCCGGAGTGAAGTACGAATTCTGTGCAACAAAGACTGAGTCCGTCGGGATGGTGGACAGACAGGGTGTCAGTGCCCGAGGCTCTGGTGCATCTCTCATAATCAAGGGTCTGATGGAAAGGGAGGAAGTGAAAGACCTTGAATATCCAAAGTAACCTGGAGCCGAAAAGCAAAGTTAGAGGCATCTGCTACCCGATCCCAAATTCTGCCACAAAGCTGCAGTAACCAACAGCAGGGTCCCAGCAGGAAACAGACAGGCGGACCCAGGGCGGGGACAGACAGCCCCACAGCAGCAGTCAGCAGGTGGCTTCTGCCAAAGGGGCCGAAATGCACCCGGGGAAAGGACAGTCTCTGGACGCACAGCACTGGGAAAACGATTCCAGGAACAGAAGAGCACAGTGGGCCCTCTTTGCTCACCGTGCACAAAAAGCCACCCCATGTGCACTGAAGACTCAAAGGCAGCAACCAAGCTAAGAAACCACGAGGAGAAAAGCCAGGGGGAAGCCCCCTGACATTGTCCCGGGCAGAGAATGTTCAGCTATGATCTCAAAACCTCAGGCAACCAAAGCAAACAGACAGACGGGATCCCACCGAACCAGAATTTCCACACACACTGGAGACGCTCGCAGAACGGGTGGCAACATTTGCAGACTGTACTCTGATAAAGGGTCAGTACCCAAAATGTACAAAGTGCGTGGCTCCAAAGCAAGAAAGCAACCTGGCTTTACAATGAGCAGGCATTTCTCCAGACAGGACACAAAACGGCAAGCGGGTTTATCTCAACATCACCAGTCTGCAGGGAAATGCAAATCATGGCTTTAGACAGTCCCATCTCACTCCAGCTGGAATGGCAACTATGAGAAAGACAAGTGCCAGCAGGTGCTGGAGCAGACTGGTGGAAATGTAAAGTACTGCAGCGATTACAGAAAACAGCACTGACTTTCCTCGAGATATTGAAATAGAACGACCACGTGAGCCAGCCGTTGGTCTGCAGGGAACACACCCAGAGGAAATCAGTATGTGAGGAGATGCCTGCACTCCTGTGCTCCTTGCAGTATTTTTCCCCACAGCCAAACGTGAAGTCAGCTTGCATCCATCCATGCATGAATGGGTAGAGAAACTGTGGCAGAATACTACTCAGCCATGAAAAAGAAACAAGAGCCTGTCATGGCAGCAGCACGGATACCACCAAGGATGTTAAGTGGGATGACCTAGTCACTAAAAGACAAATTTATGGACTCTTAAAAGACAAAGAGGAGGAGATGGTAGAACTGCAGTGGGATGTCTTGGAGCCTGGGGTGTCCAGGAGGCAGTGAGGAGACGATGGTGAGCTAGGATGAACAATTCTGAAAGTTCCCACAGTAGGACCACAGTGAGTGACCGTGTGCTCTTCAGAAATGCTGCGGTGTACACGGCAGCGAGTATTCTCACCACAAAGGGCTGCCTATGCCAGGCGCTGCTTGGTGAGTAGCCAGACTTAGCCGTTCCACAAGGCAGGCAAACTTAATACCTGCTGTGCAGGATGAATACATAAAATGTATGTATCAGCTTACAAAACAAGTAAGCCAACAGGCAGGCAGAGAACTGTCAAATAACGTCAGCTCTGAGGCTGGACATGGTGGCACACACCTGTGATCCCAGCACTTGGGAGGCTGAGGCAGGAGGGTTACTAGGAGTTCGAGGCCAGCCTGGGCTACACAGTGAGTTAAACGCTGGTCTGAACCGAAGACCCTGTCTCAAACACAAAGGAAACTCTGGTCCAAAGCGGAAGCAGGCGCCTGTCTTCCGGACTCCCCAAACTGCACCCGCGGGCGTCTGTGTACCAAGGGCCTGGGTCATGGGAGTGCCTGGCTTTCGAGGAGCGCTCAGCTGCATCCAAGGGGGCCCGGGCGCGGATGCTTGCGTCCCTGCTGAAACAAACTGCCAAATTTAATTCGCCCTAAGTGTTGTTTTTTGAGGGGTTTTTGTTTCGTTTTGTTTTGTGTTTTTACAGTACTAGGGATTGAATCCAGGCCCTTCACACTTAGCTACATTACCCCGCTCTTTTAAAATTTTTGGTCTTGAGATAATGTCTTGCTAAATTGCCCAATCCTGGCTTGAACAAGCGATCCTTCTGATCCTTCTGCCTCAGCCTCCCAGAGTGCTGGGATCACAGGCCTGTGGCTGTTTGCTCACTCAACACGCCCACTCCCGGGCGGGCGCTCCAGGCACGCCGGGTCCACGCCTCTCGCGGCGCTGCCCGGGCCTGGAGAGCGGGGCGCCTCGGGCGCACCCGGCCCGTTAGTCAGCCCGCGCACTGCTCCATCCGCGCCTCCCCGCCCGCGGCCGGCCGAGTCCGGAAGCGGGGTCGACGCGACCCTCGCCATGGTCCACGAGGGGGCGTGTGTCCGGCGGGAGCTGGGCCCGGGCGGGGCGGGGCGGGGCGGGGGCGGGGCTCGCTCCGCGCCACCTGGCTCGGCCAATGGGCGCGCGCGCGGCGGGGTTCGCGGTGCAGAAAGCCAGGCGCGCCCCGCGGGCCTCGCGTGATGGCTGCGGACCCCGAGGCGGCCGGGCGGCGGGAGTGGGGCGGGGCGCGTCTCTTCACGTGGGAGGAGGTGGCGCGGAGCGCGGGGCGCGGGGAGCGCTGGCTGGTGATCGAGCGCAAGGTGTACGATGTCGGCGACTTCGCCCGGCGCCACCCCGGCGGCTCGCGGGTCCTCAGGCACTACGCGGGCCAGGACGCCACGGTGCGGGCGGCGGCGGCGGGCGGCCCCGGGTCGCGAGCGTTCCGGCCCCGCATGACGGCTCCGGGTCCCGCCGGGTCGCTGCGTGCAGGGCCGCCCCTTCCGGGCGCAGCCGGCCTGGCCTCCGAGGGACCGGACCGCGTTCGCCGCGGGCAGGGCCCGGCTCCGCCCCGGGCTACGGCCTCTCCCGCCTGCAGGCCTCTCCCGCCTCGCAGAGTGCGCCCCGGGAAGGCGGTGAAACCGGGTCCCCGGTAGGGAGGTGGGGGAGGTCGTGGCCCATCCGGCCCCAGCCCCCCGGAGCTCCCAGGGCTGGGCATCTTGGCTGGGGCGAAGCAGAGCCCAGCAACCCCAGGGCAGCCGGCGGGAGGACGGCCCCGCGTCAGCCTGGGCAGCGCCTGGCTGGACCGAGGGGTGACCTTCAGGGAGCCTCACCTTGCCTCGCCTGCCCCTCTCCCACAGGACCCCTTCCTGGCGTTCCACATCAACAAGGGCCTGGTGCGGAAGTACATGAACTCCCTCCTGATAGGGGAGCTGTCCCCGGAGCAGCCCAGCGTTGAGCCCAGCAAGAATGTGAGCTTGTGTGCTCTGGGGGTCTGGCTGGTGGGAGGGCAGAAGCCCAGACGGACCACAGGTGAGAGGCAGGTCCCCGACTCTCCCGCGGGCCCAGGGGTCGGGGGATTGCACCCCGAGTCCCGCAGGGCTCCACCTTCCACAGGAGACCTGCATCCAGCACTTTCTGCAGACCCAGTGTAAGCTTGTAATTCCCACTGGAGAGGAAACGGGCTGGGACAGTTAAGCCCCAAGCCCCCAGTCACACAGGAGACAGCAGGGCCTCACAGGGCCCGCCAGCTCCTCGGCCTGGCCCTGCTGTCTTTTTGGCCAGGAGTCTCCCTCCAGCCCCTCACTTCCACTGCCCACTGCAGATGGAGCTGACCTATGAGTTCCGGGAGCTTCGGGCTGCGGTGGGGCGGATGGGGCTCATGAGGACCAACCACCTGTTCTTCCTGCTGCACCTGCTGCACATCCTGCTGCTCGACGGGGCCGCCTGGCTCACCCTTCACATCCTGGGGACATCCTTGCTGCCCTTCCTCCTCTGCGCCGTGCTCCTCAGCGTGGTCCAGGTGAGCCTAGCCTGGCCCCAGCTCGCCAGTATCCCTGGCTCTCCAGGCCCTGTCCACGCAGTCCCCTTCTTCCCATGGAGCCAGTTCGAGTTTGGGTCCTGAAGCCCGGGGAGCGTCGCTCCCACCCACCACGACTCCCCCTGCCTGAGAGGCCAGGCCCAGCATCTGGCGTGCAGTACTCGGCCAGCCTTGTGCCCCTCGGTTTCTTCTGAGTCCTGGGTGCAAGTCCATCCTGGGCACCACACCTCCTGGCCTTGTCCCCAGGCTCAGGCCGGCTGGCTGCAGCACGACTTCGGGCACCTGTCGGTCTTCGGCACCTCCACGATGAACCACCTGCTGCACCACTTTGTGATTGGCCACCTGAAGGTGGGTGGGGCCCTCGAAGGGCTGCCTGGGGCACGGGGATGCTGGTCGGTCTCCATTCCCTGTCCTTGTCCTGTGCAGGGGGCACCTGCCAGTTGGTGGAACCACATGCACTTCCAGCACCACGCCAAGCCCAACTGCTTCCGCAAAGACCCAGACATCAACATGCACCCCCTCTTCTTCGCCTTGGGGAAGGTCCTCTCGGTGGAGGTGAGTGGGCTGCAAGGTACACAGGGCCTGCCCGAGGTGGGCTTCGGCGGGGCTGGCTGGAGCCCTGGCCTTGCAGCTGGGCATGGCAGCAGCCAGGGCTGCCCGGGCCGGGTCGTTGGCTCCTGGGGCCCTGCACAGACTGGGGTGACAGGTCACCGTGGTGACCCCCCCCCCCAGGCAGTGGCCCGGGAACATGGTTACTGGTACCGTTGGACGTCTGTGTGCTTGGGCCCTGCGTCTGTGGGTTCGGAAACCCTCAGAAAAGCAGGTGCACCGTAGTGAGCGTGTGCAAATGCTCTCTCCCGCCATGCTTTCCTGACCAGTGCTGCGTGTCAGCTGCTGGCAGTCTCATTGTGCGGGACATCCTGGGTGTCTAGCTAGGTCACAGCACGCGTGGAGGCACTGGTGTAGCCTGCGGAGAGCGCTGGCCCAGCTGGGCTCCCTCCTAGTTCTGCACAGCAGAGGAAGCCCCGGCCAGGCCCAGGGCCAGCAGGCTCCCCGGGACTGCAGGTTGCCACGCGTGCCATGGGGCACCCCTGTGCACGAGGAACTTGGCCAGGCCAGGATCTTATCCCTGTGGCTACCAAGGTGACAGCTCTGCTGCTCCCCACCCTCCTGGTTCCTCTAGGTTTTAGCTGTGGACTGAGGTGGGGAGCAAAAATCGCACCTGTGGCTGAAGGAAGAGTCGGTAGGGGAGGACCTGAGCACGCTCAGCTCGGGCGCTGAGGTTCTGGATACCAGCAGAGTTCTTGAAAAGTTCATGAAAATCCTTATCCCCAGGCTCACACAGCCGCTGCATTCTGCCAGGTCCCTTCCCCCTCGGTGACGTTTCAACTTGCCAGGAGCTGCAGTGTCACCAGATGCAGTTCAGCCCCAGGCAGGAGTTCAGGCAGCCTGGCTCTGCTCTCCCCTGGTAGTGCTGGCTGCCCTGGCACAGGGTGCTCTGCCTGAGGCTCCTGCCAGGCCAGTCCCTGGCGTTCTCCTGGTTTCTTGGTTAGGGTGCCGTGTGGGGTGCACCCAGCCCTGGCCCCCACCTGGCTCTGGTGCCCGCTTCCAGTGTGGCGTGGGTCACCTTGGGAGCAGCCTGGGCTCTCAGCACTTGTGTGGTCGCCAGAGAGGGCCCAGGAGACGGAGGGGAAGGGACATTCTTTTCTCACCATGCTTCCACCACTTCTTGGCGAGTGATTTTGGGAACCTGAACATCCTCTGGGGTCTCGGCCTGGGCTCCTCAGGATCAAGAAGGCTGGGGCTTCGGGCTGCTTGGGCTCCCAGCTCCAGAGACGTCTTAACTGGGTGATGGCACCCTGGCGGGACCACGGCCCCTGCTCTAACAGAGCCTGGTGAACCCAGGGACAGAGTTAATGGGGTCACACTGCATTCAGCTGCCACTGAAGAGCAGCTCCCCCCGGCCCTGACGGGTGCTCCCCTCCCAGGGTCCCGCCACTAACCCCTAGTTCATCGCCGAGCCCTGATGGCCCCCAAATTACCCCAGCCCCCTCAGGCCTCTGCTCCCGCTCCATTTCCATCACTACAGAAAAATGCCTGTGTTTGGGTAGGAAAAGGGCTTCTTCAATAGCTCGCAGCTCTGCAGGCAGAAAGTCCAAGTTGGTGGCTCCCAGTGGGTGCTCTGGCTCCACGTGGGGAGGGTCCCCACCTCCCAAGCCTCTGCAAGTGACCTTGTGTTCCGACTGCTGCCCCACCCTGCCTGGGGCCTCCTGGCCGGGCTGGTCATTTCCCCACCCCCAGCCGGAGGCAGCAGAGCGGCCTCATGCCGACCTGCGGGCTCTCAAGGCCCTCTCCTCTGGCCCTGCCCAGTGCTGTTCTGAACACCATAATGTCCTCCTCCTGCTGCCATGAACGTCCTCCCCGCCAGTCAGGGAGGACAGGTGGGACTGCCTTTGCCACATGGGTGCCTTGCCACCTCGTTTCCCTGTAACTTACGTCAAGCTCTGCTTCCTGACTTACCACCGGCTCCCTCTCCTGGGGTGGGAGCTTGGTGCCCCAGCACCGCAGTGACCAGTGCAGAGCTGGTGCCGCGTGCTGCTGGGTGAATGCAGACGGCGAGCTCGGCTGGCTGGGGCGCCCGACGCAGAGGATGGGCCTGTGGCGGGCGGTGGCTCTGACAGCCAGGCTGGCCTCTGCTCGAGGTCAGCGGTGGGGTCCAACCCTGGTGGCTGTCTGCTCCCAAGAACCCCTGGGACGAGGGCCGCCAGAGCCAGGGTGTGAGACGCAGGGTGTACGTGGGACCCCGAGCCAGGGCCCGGGCTGGTGACCGGGCTGCTTCCACCCACCTGTCCCTCCTGCTGCTGGGGTCACAGAGTCCCCACTCCACTGGGAAGAAAACTTCCGAGCCTTCGGAAGGCCACGAATATCTCCTCTTTGCTCAGCTCTCTGGGGTTTTAGAGTCCGGGAGACTGAACCGGGAGGTGGCGGGGCAGGACCTGGGGCACTTCCTGTAGAGGGGCCGCAGTGTGTTGTGTGGAGATCCTGCTGTTGACAGAGACAAGGGGGACGATGGGCCAGGAGCCCAGGCAGAGATGCCCTGAGGGACAAGGAGCCCCGCACAGCCCTGCCTGCGTGGCACCAGCCGCCCAGGCGGGAGGCCGCAGCTGGGGCAGGGGCGCTGTCCCTGACAGGGACCACAGTCACGGTTGGTTTTCTTCACAGCTTGGGAAGCAGAAGAAAAAGTACATGCCGTACAACCACCAGCACAGATACTTCTTCCTGAGTGAGTGCACCCAGGCCCCCGCGCGGCCGGCTCGGGCTCTGCACCACCCGGAGGTCACCTTGGCCTGGCAGGCGGTCACGGCCCGGGGAGGGCCACCTGAGCTCTGCCGCACCATGCTGTGCTGTCTGCTCCTCTCCTCGCTGTAGGAGGCTCTCCAAATGTCCCAAGTTTGAGCTGCACAACTTTCAAATTTGAGACCTGAAAGGAGGGAGGGGAGAGTCTGACTGTCCGCTGGGCGGGTGGCTTGGGGCAGCAGGGAGGGACAGGGAGGTCAGGACGGCACTGGGCCGGAAGCAGCGTCTTCAGCCCACAGCCTCCTTGCGAGAGAAGCCGCTGTGCCTCACCAGTGACCTCCAGGCTGCAGGTGGGGGTGCACAGGCCCTGCCCTGGTCTGAGGAGGTGGCGCAGCCTGTGAGGAGCCAGAGAGCCCTGACCCGGCGCGTGCCACTTGCCTTCCTGCCCCTGCCTGAGACCGGAGGGGAGGGTGGCGGTTTCGCGGTGGGCCGGGCCGAGGCTTGGGAATGTCTGCAGTGCCCATCAGGGAACAGAGCAGGCGTCTCCGCTGCCTGGCGTCCATGGCAGCGTGGCGCTTAGACTCGGCGTGTGCCCGCCCTGGTTGTGGTGATGTAGGCTGCTGGTGGGGTGGCCAGGACCTCTCCATGGTGGGGCTCACCCGCCTCCCCTCTCCTCTCCCTCCCAGTCGGGCCGCCGGCCTTGCTGCCACTCTACTTCCAGTGGTACATCTTCTACTTTGTCATCCAGCGGAAGAAGTGGGTGGTAAGGCCCTGAGGAGCCCCGCACTATGTTCTCTGCTACCCTGGGGAGGGGTGAGAGCTCTCCAGGAGAAACTGAGGCTGGCTCTGGCTCCCCTGTAGAGCAGAGTCAGCACCAGGTGAAGGTGCTCCCCGCATCTCAGTGGCTCAAGCACTTGGCTCAGCAGCAGCTGGGCGAATGGGTGTGACATGGGAGGCGGGCCCTGGGCACACAGAAGGGCCCGGCACTGTGCCCCGCGGAGACCCTTTTCCAGCCGGCCCCAAAGCATGGGCAGGAGCTGACAGGCAGAGGACGGCGGAGGCGGGCTGCAGGCTGAGAAGCGGGGTGTGGGGCGTGTGGCCCCAGATGTTGGGAAGAGTGATGCTTTGTCACTGAGCAGAAAGGGGCTGCATGTATGGACCGAGGTCCGGGGTCCCTCTGCCAGGCTGGAGAGGGCGCAGGGCAGGGGCGGCAGCCCTGGGAGTGAAAGACGCTGGCCAGGCGGAGGGAGGTAGAAACCCCACAGCAGCACCGCTCTCTGCCCCTGGCCCCACAGGACCTGGCCTGGATGCTCACCTTCTACCTGCGCCTCTTCCTCACCTACGTGCCGCTGCTGGGGCTCAGGGGCTTCCTGGGCCTGTTCTTCATTGTCAGGTAGCGCTGCTGGGTGTGTGGCGGGCACAGCAGGCTGGGGCCAGCACGGTGGGCTCACAGTTCTATCACCACTGTGGCCAACAGGTTCCTAGAGAGCAACTGGTTCGTGTGGGTGACACAGATGAACCACATCCCCATGCACATCGACCACGACCGCAACGTGGACTGGGTCTCCACTCAGGTGGGCCCGGCACCCCAGTCCCCGGGCTGCTCCCCGCCGCTGGGCTGGCTCACTGACCCGGGCCCTCCCCTCCCCTCCCCTCCCCTCCCCTCCCCAGCTCCAGGCCACCTGCAACGTGGAGCAGTCCTTCTTCAACGACTGGTTCAGCGGGCACCTCAACTTCCAGATCGAGCACCAGTGAGTGGGGCCGGAGGGCGCCGGGGAGGGGTGGGGAGAATGCAGGGCTCAGGCCATGGTGCTGCTCTGCCCGCAGCCTCTTCCCCACGATGCCCCGACACAACTATCACAAGGCAGCGCCACTGGTGCGGTCCCTGTGCGCCAAGCACGGCATCGAGTACCAGTCCAAGCCCCTGCTCTCCGCCTTCGCCGACATCGTGCAGTGAGTGCGGGCAGCAGCTGGCGGGCGGGCATGGGGCGGGAGGTCGCCCTGGCAGGCGTGGGCCAATGCCCACTGTGCTGGCCACCTCACTGCCCGCCCTGGGTCCCTGCAGCTCGCTGAAGGAGTCGGGGCAGCTGTGGCTGGACGCCTACCTTCACCAGTAGCTGCCGCCGCTCCCCTGCCCCATCCGGACGAGGAAGGGACGACTCGGCCAAAGTGGGGAGCTCGAGGGATGTGCCACTGTGACTCGGTGTCCGGCAGGGGCGCGTTGGGGGCCACAGGCGGGAGTGGGAGTCTGTGTTGCTTCCTTTCTGCTTCAGCAAATGCAGGTGGATGATGAGTAGAGGGGACCACGGAGGGTCGGAGAGGGGGACCCCTGGCCCTTGTGCCCCTCCGGCAGACCCCAGGGCTGTGGCGGCTGATAGCTCAGGACGGAAGCAGTTGCCTCCCACCTGGGCGCTCAGCTCCACAGGGCCACCTGCCTGCCTGCCGCTTTCCAGAGTGCACAGCGGGGCACAGGCCTGGACTGTCCTCTTGGAGACCTGGCCACATGATGCTGGCACTTCTGGTGTCAGCCTCATGATACGCCAATCAGGTGGGAGCCCGGGTCGGGGTGTCACTGGCACTGGAACCCCATCTTCTCTCTGACCACCGCAGGAGCGCAGGACTCACTTCCTGCTCCACTGGCCAGTGAGCAGACAGGGCGACTGGGTCTGTCTCCCTCCCTGCAAAGAAACGGGGCTCCCAGCGGCTCCCCTCTGCTTCCCACCTTGTGACTCCAAGTTGTAAGCGGTGACCGGAGCGTGTGAGGTGTCAGCACCAGGATACAGACACAGGAAGTGACGCCATGGCGTCATCCCTGGGGAGCAGAGTCCATAAGCCGCGCGTAGTCTGATCCGAAGCAGGAGGGAACAAGTGCAGGTGTTTGTGGCCGTCACTGCGTCGCCTGTTGGCTCTTGTTCCAGTGTCTGATTCTTGTGGAAACCAGATGGAAATTTAGAGTAACTTCTTAAAAACATACTAACACTGAAAGTCAGTTTTTAAATCTGATTTGCAAAAGAGGAAAAAAAAAACCAGTTGAACTCATCATTCCAGAAAGGGGCCCGAATACACCCAAGGGGTCTCCCTGAACCCTGAAGGTGGCCATCCTGCATTCGCCCCTTCCTGCCTGGCTGCAGCCTTCTGGTCCAGCCTGGAAGGCAGAAGCAGGGCCCAAGTTGGCTGGGGCTGGTGGCCAGCGGAAGCAGGGTGGTAGGTGAGGCTGTGCCCAGGCTGTGTGACCCTGATCTTTGTCTAAACCTGGAGAGGCCCTGGCGTGCTCAGGCTTCCCATGATGCCCCAGCTGGAGACCCTGCTCGAGGATGGCTGAGGGGAGCGCTGCCTGGCGCCTGCTCCTCCAGGTGCTGCGCTGACCCCTTCCTGTCCCTGCCGGCCAGCGTGCACATGGCATCCCCGGCCTAGGGCGCCAGCTGGCCCTGGCCCCGGGCCACCGGTCTGCACTAACACCAGTGGGGGCCAAGGCCTTGTGACCTTATTTCCTTAGCCCTAAAGCATGGTCCCATGTGGCCAGGAGGGAGCAGCCACAGTCACCCTGTAAAGCGAGGGACTCAGGAGATGCTCAGTCGGAAGCTGCCTGCCGGCACAGGGATCGAGCTGGAGCCCTGCAGCTGTTCTCCAGCTCTGGCTGCCATGTTTCTCCTTTCTTCTCCACCTCCAGGCCTGGGCGTCTCCTCTGACGGGCCCAGGTCAGGCTCCGTCATGTGCGCCAACCTTGTTACCACATCCTGATGGTGTAAAGCTCAAAAGTAAAGTTGTGACCAAGTGACAGCGTGGTTTGTCATCGCGATGCACGTGGTGTGAGACGAGCCCTGGCTCCATTCATTGTGCCCTTGCCTCGCTGCCCCCTGTACACCCCTCAGGCAGCACAGGAGCAGGGACTCTGTGACACCCAGGCCAGGGTGGCGCTCCGTGCCCTTGCCCTGCCCTCTGGGTTCCTGTTCAGTCATTGCCTCTGCCTCAGGTGTCCTGCCTTCACGGTGGTCACTGCCCTAAGCCCTTCCTCCTGGACCTCGGCGAGCAGCACGCGCTTGGCACGGATGGCACCATGGTTCCTACCCTGTCCTGCCCACTGGGCAAGAGTCCGCGTGCGGGTGGTGATTTCTCACAGGGTGCCCCTGCAGACTGACAGCTAGCTGTCCAGGACAACCCGGGTTCACAGGTGCGATGCCGGGCCCGGCCATGCTTGCCCACCCCAGGGAACAGGCCCTTCCCCGCGGCTGTCTACACCAAGGTGATTGCATCCAAGGTCGCATCACCCTTGCTAGCGGGGCCTCTACCTGTCCCAACTGTGGCTCTGCTCCACCTGGGGAAATCTGCTCCGTTCATCAGCTGCTGGAGTAGAGCAGAGAACAAAACGGGGGGGGCATTGTCTCCCTGTTTCCAGTACCCTTGTCGGGTTTGCTGGGGAGACTCCTGCTTCAGCTGCACATGTGCCTCCACCCTGGTCTTTCACCTAAGACTCCACCTGGAAAACCGCCTGCTCTGCTCAAAGGTGTGGAAACCAGTGGTGCTGTCTTGTTTATTCTTCCAAGATGTTTTCCACCAAGTGTGGATGGTTACCTAAGTATTTGGAGCTACAAATGGCAGTGACGGGAATGCTAAACACTCAGGCCGGCTGGCCCCATGCCACGCCAGGCTCTGCTGGGCTGACACAGCTCCGAGGGCAGCCGCCCACCCCACACTGGCCGAGTACCTGCGGGATGTGAGGGTGCGGACTAAATCTCACACCCTTCTCGGGGTCCTGTGTCTCCCAGGGAAGGCGGAGCACCAGAAACCCACTGAGTTTATTAAAACCGGCAGCAAGATGAACCAGGCCGCCTCCTACCATGGCTCGGGCCTCGCAGGGGGCACAGTGCCACCTCGTGGCCACTCGGCCACCTGTCACCACGGTGTGATTCCAGCGTGTCACCTTCAGTGTAGTGGAGAATGTTTCTGACCCGTAGAGCCAGGGGTTTTCTCAAATGTTTGCAAAGAACACACATTCAGGACACTTTCACTATTTTATTGATTTTTTCCCCCCGTTCATATCTTTAGAACAAAAACAGCGTAAGACACCAGTGTTAATCCTGGCTGCAAGAGCTCGCCAACTTACGCCTCTGAATAACGCATCACATAGCATGTTCACGTTTTCACCTCAAGAGCACCCAGTGGTCAAACCCTACTGCCAACCGCAGGGCTTCCTGCTCTCAGGAGCGCTTCCCTGCCCCCATGGGTCCGGCCGGGCTGGGAAGAGCAGTGTGGCTCTGCCTGGGCTGCCCAGACAGGAAACCATTCCCTGCCATCTGGTCCCCGCCACTCCCGTCCCTCTTCCTGCTGTCACTGTCACCTGTCCTCCACCCTGCCTGAGCAGTGCTTTGAGCCCAACACTTTCCTGAGCTACAAGAGGAAGCAGCAGCTCCGTGGGCTTCCTGCCTTCCCACCAACACCAAGTGAAAGGGAAGCACCACTGAGAAGGGTGGAGCGCCCCCACCCCACCCCACCCCACCCCGCGGCCTTGCCGGGCTCAGGCTTCCGTGGGGACAAGGGGCACGGCGGGTTTACTTCCTTCCTTTGAACTTCCCCGCCGCCCCCGTCTTCGCCTTCTTCTTCGCTGACCCCTTGGGCCCTGGTTCCTTGCGCTTGGCTGAAGACAGCGAGCCGGTCACCTTGAAGAAGTCATCCAGGCGGCCCTGAGTGCTGCCCTGGCGGCTCTTGCTCAGCCGGCGGACCCCGCCACGGATCCGCTCCTCAGAGAACTGCTTCTCGCCACACAGGAACTTGACCAGCTCCTCCTCGTTGGGCTCACTCCACTTCAGCTCCACAGACTCGGGGTCCAGCACCTCAGGCTCCAGGAAGAGCTGCTGTGCCTCCTTGTGCAGCCAGTTCTCCGGCACGGGGTACTTGCTGGGGTCGAGCCGCCGCACGATCTCCTCGATGCTCTTGTGCTTCTGGATGAGGTCCACGGCCCGCTTGGGCCCGATGCCCCGGATGCTCTCGCAGTAGTCACTGCCCAGCAGGATGCACAGATCCACGAACTGCTCCTGGGTCAGGTTCAGCGCCTGCAGGATGCGGCTCAGGTGGAACTCCTGGATGGGCAGCTTCCTGGCCTCGCTGGCAGTCAGGTGTCGCATGAGCACAGGGCTGCCGAAGGTGAGGCAGTCCATGTCCTCGGTGGCCGCGGCATAGACTTTGCCAGCCTTCACCAGGGCAGCACAGCTGGCCTCCGCCTCGCTGGGGGCATCGAGGTACGGGATGCCCATGAGGCTCAGCAGATGCTTGCACTCATCGTTGTGCTGCTTTGTGACCTTCACCAGCCGCTTGGTGAACTTTTCCACCTCTTCCTCCGCCCCGGCAACCTGGGCCTGCTGCAGCTGCTTCTCGGCCTCGGCCCGCCGCTCACTGCGCTTGGCCAGCTCGCCCGACTTGAGCTGTGGTGGTTTGCCATCGAAGACGTACACGGGCTTGATGCCGTGCTCCATCATGCGGATGGTGCGGTAGAACATGCCCATCAGGTGGCTGGTGGTCTCACCCTCCTCGCTCTGCAGTGTTTCTCCTCCCTGGCGAACAGCGATCAGGAACTGGTAGATGCTCATGGAGGCATCGATGGCCACCTTGCGGCCAAAGTAGCTCTTGATGTCATTCTCCCGGATGGCACTGGGGGCCACATCGGCGATCAGTTTGGCCAGGCCTTGAATTCCCATGGCTAAAAAAGGAAAGACAAGAAGAGGAGAAGCTTTACGTACTCAGCAGATTATGCCAAGGGTCACTCAGGCAGGTGTCATTCCAACCAGCTGATTCTTGTACTGAAGAAATTTGATAAAACTGCCATTTTTATATTTCCGGCTATCTTATAAAAACAAATAAAAATACGCAACGTCTGTTCATCCTGTATTTAAATAACTCCACTGGTAAGTGACTTAAGTTTTGTGCAGGAGTGAGGGTGATAGTTGGTGCTATCTCACCAAGCTCTTTATTTTTTTGGTACCAGGGACTGAACTCAGGACCTTTTGCCTGTGAGGCAGGCGAGGTACCACAGAGCTAAATCCCCGGCCCTACCAACTTCTTGTTTAACCAAGTAAGACACCAAGTCAGTGCAACAAGATGGAAAGATGAACAGGACAAGACCCTTCAAAGTCAAGAAACAGTTCAGGAGGATTGCTCACTCGATACTAAGGGTAAGTATTGGGAGGTGATCCGATTCTTACAGGAATTACACACTGAGTATGGTATTCTTGAGGTATGCAAAGCTGTGGACAAGGTAACTGCATGATGCATCACATAAAGACTACAGTAGACACCCGCATCAGGAACGTGGAGGGCCGAGCAGTCTGCGGCTCAGCTCAAGTCTGCGGATCATCATGGCTGGACAGGCAAATATCAGCTGCAGGACCCGCAAACACCAGCTAAATAAACGTGCCTGCTGTCTGCTCTGTTCTATTTAGAGAACTCTGAGAAGCCAAGTATAACATCTGGATGGGGGTGATGTGCTGCTGTATTCTGCCTTTGGCACCCCTTAGCACATAAAGTTTCTACTTTTATCCACATGTTGCTGAGAGTTTCAAATCTCCACCACCTTTGTTATTTTCTCTCCACCACTAAGTCTGAAGTGTGAAATCCACGGCTCTACTCCCTCCCCATGTCCTGATTTGGGGGCCTCCATGTTGTAGTCACCTGGCCCAGTATGACACTTCGGTCAAACCTTCCCTGGCCCAGTGTTTCCCAAACTACCCTCACAATTTTTGTTACTTCCAACCTAAAACCGAACTTTCATTCACTTAGTATTTTTCTTTAGGTGGACCCGATTTTTTAAAAAACTAAGTTGACCAAGAAAATGCATTTTAGGCAATAATATTTATATCATTTAACTATTAAAAAGGACTTTTAGGTTGGGCATGGTAACACGCCTGTAACTCCAGCTACTCAGGAAGCTGAGGCAGGAGGATTACAAGTTTGAGCCCAGCTTGGGCAACTTAGTGAGAGAGGGTCTATCTCAAAATCAAAAAGTGTTTAAAGGGCTGGGGATGTAGCTCAGGGTGAAGGCCCTGGGTTCAATCCACAGTACTGCAGTAAGTGGTTTTTGGTGGGCAACTTAAAGGCATCTGTCAGCCACTCTCTAAGGAATATTCTGTCTGGCTTCTAATTGTTCCCACTCTTCCGATTCTTTCTGGAGCATCAGTAAGTGACAGCTACGGTCCTATCTCTGATTAAGTCCCAGCACCTCCGAAAGGCATCAAGATCTGCGTCCTTCTCCCTCATCCTCCTGCCCCTCCGCCACGGCCCACCTCAGTTTCGCTTCTCCAGGAACAGGCGTGGTGGCCAAAGCTGGGCCTCGATCCCAGGTGCCCGCCATCTGTGTGCAGTTATCAAGCCACTTAAGCTTGGTCTGCTCATCTGTAAAATGAGGATGGTAACCACGCCTGCCTAGCAGGATTCGTGCGGAGGGGAACGGCGGCAACAGATAGAAAGATTACCGCGCGGGGCCCGGTGCTCAGCAAACGAACCCCCCCCCCCCGCCTTGCTTTGTGAGATCGTGTGCACAGGTCGATGCTGCGCGCACAATGCCCCACTGCTCTGGGACACCGGCCGTTAAGGCAGGACGGGGGCCAGCACGTGGTCCCCAACACGGTTCTGATGAACACACACCACGAGCCGAGCGGCGGGAGTTAAGATCCTCGTCCTCGGGGAAGAAAGGCCCAGGGCCCTGCCAATGGCCCAGGTCTCAGCCGGAAGGCGCTGGCCTGCCCGGCTGCGAAGCCGCCTGCCGCCACCTCGAAGGCGACCCCGCCCTGGGGTCTCACCTGAGCCTCCGCGCCAGCGCTGGTCCCGCGGCGCCAAGGTGGTTCCGAGCCCTACTCCTCCGAGCCAGCCCACGGCTCGCTCTCGCTTGCCGCCTTCCAAAGCCCGCGCTCACGTCACGTGCCGCGCATGCCGCGCACAGCCTCCCGGGAAATGTAGTGCAGCCCCCGTCCCCCGGGTCAGAGCTCTCCCGGGACGCAGGCCTGCTGCAGCAAGGAGCTCTTCCAACGACCCCGCTCCACCCCTCGGCCCCTCATATCCCCATCTTGCCCGTATTCGGCCCCCACAGGCCTAGCTCTCCTACAACCCCCGAAGCCTCAAGACTTCAAGTCCCACAACGCACCTCGTTCGGGCCCTGCCTTTTCCGGCGCGCGAGGCGCAGGCTCCTGCCGACGTGTTCTTCCGGTTTTGAGTGGCGGCTTAGCCTGTGTGGGGCGAAATGGTGAGAGGGCTGGGGCGCTACCCCGGGCATGTGAGGAGCCGGCGCCCCACGCCGTGTTCTCCCAGAGGCCCAGGCGCCCCCGGGATTCCGGCTGGAGCGGGCGGGCAGGGAACGCCCTAGCCGGGGCTCCTTGGGCGGAGGGCTGGAGCGCGCTGTTTTGAGGGGCGGGGGCCCTGAATACCTGCGAGCTCTTGCAGCTCCATCACCTGTTGTCGCTTTCAAGAAAGTTGTCCCCCTCCCGAAGTCACACCCACCCGCGGGCCCCTGGGCCGATGTCATTTCCCGGTGAAGCCCTGGGGACTCGCGGGCCCAGCTCCGTGCGGACCTCGCGCGCGTGCTGGGTTGTCATCTGCCTCGCCTCCTAGTGACGCCGTCTGACGCGCGCCTGGCTCTGGGACGAGGTCTATTCATCTTTGTATTCCCAGCGCAAACACAGGGGCTGCTGGTGGAGGCCCAGTAAATGGCAGTGATTGTCTTGATTGCTTCCAGGGGGGCGAGGGGGACATCATTGTTTACTGGATTGAATTCCAGTGTCTCTTGGAACAGTGGGATCTGTTTGCTTCTCTAGAGCTGTTATGTTCTGCATCTCAGGAGCATTGGCTGTTGGGTGACAATGAAAGTTACCATTTGTCCAGAACTTGACGTTCGCAGCCCTCTCTCACGGGCATTAGCTCATAATTGTCCCTGTGACCTTAGGAAGGAAACAAACACACCTATTGACCATTTACTCTAAACTAGACGTGTCAGCATTCATCGTTTTAAGTCAGACGTCAACCCCATGAGGTAGATACCGTTGTGTCCTCTTTACTTGGGCTCAGGTTATTCAGCGGAGCCCAAATTTTAACTGATGAAGGTCTTCTACCTGTAGACCCTGAGGTTCCGGAATTGTGTGGTGAGAATAATACTGAATTGGAAGTTGAGGTCTGGGATTATGGCAGGGATTAGGGGTTTGCAGTCTGTAGACACAGGTCTGCAGGCTCCAGAAGTTACAGGGGAGCTTTTTCCTCTCTGCGGTTTTTCCTGGGCAGAGTCCACAGCTTTCCTCACCTTTTGGTAGTGGCCATCGGCCTCAAAGATGGCTAAGGACCATTGCTCTGCTGGTCACCTGTGTTGCAGTCTCGTCGGTTGCCCTTCTAGAGACGGTGCCACGTTCTTGAAGATGTAATTGTAATGGTCATTCCCATGATGGACCACGAGCTGTTGGTTCTGAAGGATTTCTACATTTCCCAGGCGGAAATGGCCCCTGTCAGTCAAGCAGCACAGGGGGCTCCGGTGCTCTGGGTGAATTCATGGGCTTCTTGGGTGACTGACCTCACGCTTCCCCTAGGAGCTCGAGGCCATGAGCAGATACACCAGCCCTGTGAACCCAGCTGTCTTCCCCCATCTGACTGTGGTGCTCCTGGCCATTGGCATGTTCTTCACTGCCTGGTTCTTCGTGTATCCTTTTCTGAGCAGCCAGTAGGCTGTGAGTGATGTAGGCAATGGAGGGAGGAACTGCTGGGATCCTGAACCCTGCCAGTTTTGTATGTTGCACTGGGAGCAGGACAAGGCTGGCAGTGCCCAGGGGCAAGCATAGCTGTCTTTTCCAGTTCAGGTGAGCTCAGTTGGCTCTTCAGACCGGAGCTGGGGCCAAGCTGAGGTTGGGAAGGTGGAGTGAGGAAGGCTGTGCCCAGGGCCAGAGGTCTGAGGGCAGTCCCAGCTCTGTCACTGTGAGCTGTGACCCAGCATGTGGCCTGCTCGCAGTGGACCTCACTTCTCCGTGGGCGGGCGGGGGTGGTGTGGGGAGCAGCGTCCGTGGCCTCTCCCGGGCTGCACCAAGCTGGGGAGCCCTCCGCTCACACCTTCCTACCCTGAGTGCCACCGGCAGCTCCCTGCACTCCGAAGTCCACCTGCCTCTCCTTAACAGCTCGCCCAGCTACGAGGTCACCTCCACCAAGTACACGAGGGACATCTACAAAGAGCTCCTCATCTCGCTGGTGGCCTCGCTCTTCATGGGCTTTGGCGTCCTCTTCCTGCTGCTCTGGGTTGGCATCTACGTATGAGTTGGTAAGAGCTGTGGTGGGCGGGACACTCCAGCCTCCGGGTGCAGCCACACGAGCCCCCCTGCCCTCCTGGGGGCGTGAAGCTGCTCAGTGCTGCGTTCTCTGCACTGTCCCGCCCCCTCCAGCTCTGGGATCACTGGGGGGGAGGTGGCGAGGGTGTTAACACCAGTGACTTGGGTGGGATTTCGGACAAAGCTGGCTGCACGTGACCCACCCTCAGAAGTGTCATGGGCCTGTGCTCTGGCCCCCACTGGCAGCGAGGGCCTCGGGGAGAGGAGGGAAGAAGGGGCTTCAGTCTGGCCCTCACACTCTCGTCCTCTTTCAGGTACCCCAAGTGGCTTCACTGAATGCCTGCTTTTGTAAATTAATTTTTTACTGTTGCTGAGTGTCCCTCCTGCTGCTCTCGCAATAAAGGCAGATGTGTGACAGTGCTGTCCTGCACCCTTCCTGCTCCTCAGCCGCCCTTCACATGGCTCCTGCTGCCAGAAGTGACCTGTGGGCTGGGGCCCGGGCTCCCTTCTCTCGCCCCTAGAACACGCTTGTCTAGGAGCCCACGCCAGCCCCTCCGCCTGGGCAGCCTGTCCGTAACGCAGCCACCCTCTCTGGGTGGGGCCCCTCCCCGGGCACAGCATGCCCTCACCAGGCTCGGCTGCCCAGTGTCCTTGCCATCCAGATGGCCAGGCCGGCAGTGGTAGGAGCATGGGCAGGGGAGGTGGCCCAGAGATGCAGCCAGCGTGAGGCCGAGAGTGAGTACAAAGCACCATCCACAGTGAGACCTCCTTGCTCCTGGCCCACGGGGCCCCCTCTCCCACCAGAGCACTCAGGAAGAGCCCGGGAAGCAAGCTGGGGTACAAGGCAGTGTTGGACATTTATTTATACATGTATATGTACTTCAGAAGAAAAGGCAACCTGGGGACAGCAAGCGGGCCCAGAGTGGGTGCACGATAAATATAAGAAGGTGGGAGATAAGTGGAGGGCGGCGCAGCGCAGGCTGCTGGGTGGGTGGGCAGGGTCCGCTGGGGAAGCCCTGTGTACAGCCGAAGCAAGGGGACGTTTAGCTGCCGCCACAGGACGGGCAGGGGGAGGGGGCCCACCCCTCTGTACCCAGGGCTAGGGCACCTTTGGTCCAGTGTTCACACCTCAGGCAGTGCGAGCTGCCGAAGGGACCCAGGGGCAGAGGCGGCTCACTTTCCAGTTCAGGGCTGAAGGGCCCCAGTCCAAGCTCCCGTGCCCCCAGCACAGAGAGCCCCAGAGTCCTGCCCAGGAGCGGGGCCTGGCAGCTACAAGGCACTGGCAGGGAAGCCCTGGAGGGCTGGGCAGGACAGGAGTTCCCCTTCCGCACACAGGACTCGGGTCTGTCAGGATGAGGGTGGGTCCAGCACCCCCATCCCCAAGGTAAGTGCTCTGAGGGCCGCGGAAGGCCTCTCATCTTACGGGCTTTACCAGAGGCTGCCCGGTGGGGCACTGCACAGGACACCGTGCAGCAAGGCTGGGTGCTCCAGGCACCACTGGGACTCAGACTTCTGACCCACTCCTGCCTCTGCACTGGGCTAGGGAGCTGCCACCAGTGGGTGCCATCAGCCTGGGACAGCCGAAAAGCCAGGGTTTGGGGCTGGAGGGAGCAGTGCCAGGGCCTCTCTTTGCAGGGGTCACCCCATGCTGTCCAGCCCAACCCCATTGGAGAGTCGTCGCCGGGGCAGTAACTGCAGCATTAGCACGTGCACCCCAGCTGTCCCCACTGCTGGCAGGGAAGCCTGCTCCTCTGCTCAGAAGGGCGGGTTCCCTTCAGGATGCCCCAGGCTCCCGGCCCGGCTCAGGCTGTGGTGGGCTGAGGGTGGCATAAGGCACGGGTGCCAGCTGTCCAGGCATCCTCTAGGCCACACTTAGAGCTTAGGGTCCAGGCCCAGCGTAACAGTCACATCGTGGAGAGTCCCTGGGCTGTCGCTGTCCAGCCCCAGCAGGACTTTGAGTGGGGCCGAGAGGCCGCTGTGGTGGGGTTGGCCCCACCCGGGTGGGGAGGTGGCAGCAGGCAGCAGCGCCAGGGTGAAGACTCTGGTCCTGTGAGGCTCTGCACAGCCCCCGGCTGCCAGCTCCAGTGTAACACTGCGTCCGCGAGGAGGGCCCGGCTCAGGGCCCCGCGTGGCCACCTCCACCGCTCAGGGGCACAGGCGGTAGAAGTGGAAGTAGTAGTCTGTAGCCGGCCCGGCCTCCGAGCTGCAGTTGGCCTGACCCTGGGGGAGGGCAGCAAGAGCTCAGGACACAGGGCAGGTGACACCCCTGCTAGCCCTGCCAAGTGCTCAGCAGAGGCCTCTGCCCCTCCCAGCCCCGCTGCACAGGTGGAACCTGGGTCCTGGGCGCAGGCGGGGCCCACACTCACCTGCGGCGCCACACGGAAGTGGTAGGTGAATTCTCGGGAGGGCAGGATGGTGAGCGGCCACTGGTGGGAGGTGCCCTGCAGAGGAGGGCACTGGGTCAGCAGCCGCAGCCCATCCCTGCCACCCCTGGGCCACCACAGCCCCATGGCCAGAGCAGCCTGCATCTTCAGAGAGGTGGGCACTGTGGCCGCTGCCTTCCCTGTCCACACTGCCCAGGCCCTGTCTCGCACCCTGTTGCAGGCACGCGGGCCGCTTGCTAGCCCGCTCCCTGTTACAGGTGAGGACACAGCCACTGGCCTAGGTCGCACGGCATGGAGAGCAGGGGCCCACACCCATCTGCCTGGCACACCCTCCCAGCCTGGTGCTTGGGTCTGTGTGCCCACCTCCCGCTGCGGCTCTGCTGTGGCGTCCGGCACGTGCTGGCTGGGCTGTCCCTCTGCTCTCACCCACTCCCTCTGCTTTCCACACAGCCCCTCCCCCTTGAAGACAGTCCGTCCTTGGAGGCGGAAGCCTGTGTCCCACCTCTGTCCCACCAGTGGGAGCAAGGGCCTGGCAAGAGGCCCAGGGGCCTTGCCGAGCAGACAGTAAACGGGCAGCGGCTCCCCCTTCTGTGGCCTAGGCCATTGGCCCAGTGTACAGGCCTGGCCAGGGAGGCGCTGGACGGGACCAGGCCCGGAGCCCAGGGCTCTGGCCCTCAGGTCACCCTGCCAACCGCAGTCTCACTGACGCGCCCAGCCTGGCCCCTGTGCAGCAGGGGCACCAGCAGCGAGCAGAGCCAGTGGAGACGCACTGTCCCCAGGCCGTCCCTCGTGGGGACCTCTGCATCTGACACCGGCTCCCGCTCCTCAGCCGCTCGGGGAACTGTCCGGGGAAGAGGGTCGGGCTGCTGGCCACCGCTTCCTGCTGCTCCCACCTGGGTGTCCCAGGGCGTCCGGGGGCTCTGCGGGACACCCCTGTCCTCACATGGCTCCGCGGCCGCCGTCAGGCTGCACAGCACCACGGACACGGGGGCAGAGGAGCTGAGGGAGAGCACAGTGAGCTGGGGGAGAGCCTGTGCCTGCCCAGCCCACCCCCGGCCCTCTGACTGTCCGGCTCCGGCTCCCGCACGGTGCTTACTTCATCTGCAGGGTCAGCCTGAGGTGCAGTGGGGTGCGGCCGCTCACTGGGATGCGGTAGGTGAAGTTCCCGGGCCTGTGGGGCAGAGGGCGGCTCAGCCAGGCCTAGCAGGGGCTGCCCTGCCCGGAGGGAGAGACCCGGGCTTGGGCGCGGCCCACCTGCAGGCATCCTCGGGGGCGCAGTACTGGGAGGTGATGGGCATCGCGCTCTCCAGCACCTGGATGGAGGTCAGGGAGGGCACTGGGTCTGCAGGAAGAGAGGCCATTGGGGCCGGGCGAGGGCGGCAGCCTCCCGCCAGGCCTCTCAGCACGCACCTCAGTGTGGTGGCTCAGATGGCCAGGGTCGCACCGCACCCCCTTGCCGGCAGAACCAGAACCCTGGCCCGGAAGCAGCCAGGCCTCCACTCCGCCCCTCAGCATTGCACCAGCAGCTGTGGGCACCACGCAGGGAGCACTGCAGACTGCAGCTGTCCCCACCCAGGAGCCTGCTGGAACCCTCCCCACCAGGCCCCAGCACGCTGGCTGGGGGACAGGCCCTTCCTGTGATCTGGGACTGGGCACCAGGCCACTGGTCTCAACCCCTGCCAGACCACGGACCCTAAAGGACTGAGGGTGCCCCGTGCAGCCCGGGGCAGGTGCCCTTCCCACTTCGGGGGCCCCTGCGTGTCCTCTGAAGCCCCCCAGTCCTGTCCCCTTGGATTCTCGCCACCACTGGTGTCCATCTCTGAGCTGGCTGGGGCAGCAGTGTCCGTCTCGGTTGCCTGTAGGCCCCGGCCCAGGAAGCCCCCACCCGGTTCCCGTCACTTTGAACTTCAGCCTCTGCAAGGCACCGTCTGAGCCTTTTTGCTCTAGAAGCCACGAGCTCGCTAGTGGAGGTGAAGAGGCTCACATGTCCGTGCAGGGCTACGGGCCCACGCCCCCAGGGCACCTCCGGAGCCCAGCTTGAGAGCCTCTGCAGTGACAGGCGCTCAGGAGCCTGGGCATGGCGGTGCACACCTGAATTCCAGCACTGCGGGAGGCTGAGGCAGAGGGATTACGAGTTCCAGCCCAGCCTGGACAACGTAGTGATTTAGTGAGACCCCATGAAGACATAAAAAGGGCTGGGATGGAGCTCAGTGTCAAGGCCCTAGATTCAATCAGCAAGTACTACAAAAAGAAAATGAAACGTTTTAAAACCTCTGAAGGTTTGAGGTTAGAGCGCTGGAGGACCCTGTACAGTGCCTTTCTCACCCTGGCACAGTGACAAGGGAGTTGGGCAGAGTGGGCGCGAGTTCCACCCAGGCTGTCTGGCCCTGGCAAACCCTTCCCCGATGTCTCGCCGTCCTTGTCTGGACGGTGGGGCCAGCAGCCTTCCTGGAGGCCACTGAGGGGACGACAAAGACCCTGACCCCCATATGCCCCATGTCCACTGTGGCTGCCCTGTGCCAGGCACCGTGTGACCCGGCCACAGGGCCTGCGGGCCTGGCTGGCAGTGTCAGGGAGGCAGGTACCTGGCTGGCCCTGGGTCCCAGAGGGGCTGAGTGGGGGTGCCCCTCGGCGGGCCCGGCCGCGGAGCCCGAGGTTGGGGCTGTTCTTGGCCTTGCCTGGCCCCCCAGGAAAAGGGACAGCAGGGCTGGCTGCAGGCTCCATGCCCTTAGGGTGCTTGGTGTGGCTGATGCCATTGGCCGAGATACCCCAGGACTTGGCTCTGATGTTAGTGACTGGCAGCGGGGCCACCTGGCTGGGGCCTGTGGACAGAACCGGGGCAGTGAGGAGGGCACTGGCCCGTGTCAGCCTGAAGGTCGCTGAGCCCACTGTCCTGGGCCCCTTCAGGGTGCCTCCCCAGGCCTCCTATGGTCCATGCTTTGGGCCCCAAGGCCCCTCCACCCACAGATCTAGGCCCTCCTCTGTGCTGGCCCCCCACCCAGGCCCGTACCTGAGTGGCTGGTGGCCGGGCTGGGGCTGGGCCTGGGGCTGGGGGTGGTGCAGCAGATGACAGGGCAGGGGTGGCTGGAGCACAGGTCCAAAGCTCGGACGGCTGGAACCGGGGCCACGGGGCTCGGGCTGGGGGTCACTGAGGAAGGGGGGGTCTGATGAGCCCAGGACGTGGGCCCTGCACCTCCCATCCCAGCAGCCCAGCCCGGCACGCACCCAGCGGCAGGGAGGGCTGCATGCCCGCTACCCCAGTGGTCATGGGCAACTGGCGGAGCTTCGTGGTCCCAAAGCTCTGGCTGGACCTGCTGGGGAAGGCAGGGGAGCTCAGGGCTGTGGGCCGAGGGGAGGGCCGGGGCCTGGGCAGACGGGAGGACGACGGTGGGAAGGAGGTGGGACAGGGGCTGAGGGTCCCACGTACCAAAGGCACAAGGCCTCACTCCCCCCAGCACGCTGGGGGCGAAGCAGGGCCAGGAGACAGGACGTGGGCACCGCAAGATAGCTAAGTGCAACAGAGGCCGAGAGGGGACAGGCACGAGGAGAGAGCAGACAGTCAGAGGCGGCCTGGGAGCTGGGCGACGGCAGTGACGGCCGGGTTGCACCCTGGCCTCCCCCTGCCCCCGGAGCACTGAGCAGCCCGAGAGACCTTGAGTCAACGGGGACCCCAGCGGGCCTCCCACTCTGCCCAGCCCGACCCCAGACCTACCCGTTGGTGCTCACCAGGTCCTCCTCGGCACGCAGGCTCAGCACATACAGGGTGGACATGGACACCACGCTGGCGGCCACAGGATGGGTGACTGTCAGAGCCAGAGCCACTGGCCAGCTCCCCAGGGGTCGGCACAGGGCAGCCCCTTCCCTGGAGACCTTGGCCACATCACCTCCCATGCCGCGCCCCCAGGGCCCCGGGGTGTCACCTGAAGGCCATGACCACCACCAGGGCAATGATGGTTCCCTGCAGGAAGCGCTGGCTGACACAGGCCTGGTCAGGGACCACTGAGGATGACTGAGCAGGGAGGAGGGAGAAGCGGAAGAGGGACTGAGGCGGCCTGCGGCCCCCCGTTCTGGGGCAGAGAGCAGGGAGGAGCCCAGAGTCGGCTGCCCCCAGCCTGCCACTCACCTTGCTGGCCACCTTAGGGGGCCTCTTCTTGTGGGGGGCACTGCCTGCCCGGCTGAACTGGCTGCCGCTGTGGCTGCGGGGAGGGCCAGGTGAGGGCCCCGAGTGCCCCAGCGCGGGCTCCCCCAGGACTGCCCGCCCTCCCGGCCGCCACTGTGCCCACCTGAGGGCGCCTGAGCTGCCGGTGGACTTGAGGCTGTCGAGGCGCCGCAGCTTGGCCAGCTTCTGGCTCCAGCGCTCCAGCTCATCGATGCGTGTCTCCAGGTTGTCTGTGAGCTTGCACAGCTCCTTCACGGCGCCCACATTCTCCATGAAGATGCGCTCCTGTGGGCCAGCCGTCAGCGTGCACCCACGGCGCCCAGAGGCAGTGCGACTCAGCCTCTGCCCCGCAGGGTCAGTGTAGCCAGGGGCGCGTGTGCCCCAGCGGACGGGGTCTGGGCCCCTCTGCGCCGGGACCCCAGCACCCGCCTACCTTGTTCACCACCAGGAAGTTCTCTACGGTCTTCCCATTGGCAAAGACCACATCCCCCGTGTCCTTCACGGCCTCGGGCAGGATGTCCTTCACCTCCTGGGCAATGACACCTGCGAAGCCAGACGGACGCTCGCTGGGATGCGGGGTGTGGGGGGCGCTGGAAGTGGGTCCCGGGAGAAGGGGCGGGGTCCCAGAAAACGGGGCCACACTGTGGGGGCCAGGAATTGGACTCCTGGGTCAAGGGCTCAGGTCCCAGGCCAGCAGCGGAACCCCTGGATCAGGGTGCCAGGCCCTACCAGTCTCGGGCGCCGCGGCCTCGATCCCGGCGCTGGCGGCGAACTCCGGCTTGTAGCGGTAGTGCACCAGCCGCATGCGCGAGATCCTCTTCAGCTGCTCTGTGGTGTCCACCTTGGGGAACGGCCAGCCTGAGCGTGGCAGGGCAGGCGGACCGGGCTGGGCGTGGACAGGAGACCCTGCCTCCCGCCTCCGCCCGCATGGCCCCGCCCACCTGCCCCGCCCACCTGCCCCTGCCCACCTCCTGCACATGTTCCTTGGCGCGCAGGTCCGAGGGGTGCAGCAGTGAGCCCATGACCTTGACGTTGCCGTGCACCACCAGCGCCTCGTCCGGCCGGTCGGTGTTGATGCCCACGCGGCCGTGGTGGAAGACGGTGTCGGGCACCTGCGCCCTCTGCCACAGCACGTCGCTGTCGCTCTCAAACTGGCCTGGGTTGGAAGCCTAGGTCAAGTTGGGGCTGGGTCATTCCTGGGAGGTGGGAACAGGCAGGGCCTGGGGGAGGGGGGGCCCCAGGCCGCCTCTGCAAGAGCAGCCCGGCCCCTCACCCGCTGCCCAGCGGAAGGCGTCCTGCCCGCGGGGACAACTCCCAGGAGGCTCGGGTCCCCTCCACCTGCACCCTGAGTGAGGGGACCCCAGGCCAGGACCGCCCCCCGCCCCCCGGCAGCCCAGGGCGCAGGCCGCCTCACCCGCACAATGATGCGCTCCGAGATCTGCGCGGCCAGCGTGTAGCTCTGGTTCTGCGCGTGGGCCTGGAGCGCCACCACCAGCATGAAGTACCTGGACACATGGGGTCAGTACGCTCGGGCACCGAGGGCAGGACCTGCGCGTCCACAGGGGCAGGCAGCAGGCGTCTGCCCCGCCACCCCCCACCCCCTGGATCGGCCCTCGAAGCAGCAGGCCGGCCGGCCCCGCCTCACCTCTGGTCGGGGTTGGGCTTGCCCTTTTTGCGCATGTTGTTGGCGGTGGTCTCGCTGAAGTGCAGACGCCCCACGGTCACCTTGGTGACCTGCTCGGGCGGCAGACTGACCCTGCAGAGGGGCAGCTGCTCAGGGCAGGGAGGGGGCTGCCCAGCCAGGCCAGAAGCATGCAGTGGGTCACCATGGGTGGCACCGGGCCTGATGGGACAGACTCACGTGACGGGGTTGAAGGGCCGCTTGCTGCGGTCAGACTGCGACTGCTCTATGTTGATGGACTGGTTCAGGGCCTCCAGCTGGGGACACAGAGGGCTCAGGGCAGGCGCCTGCCTGGGCCCACATGCATAGCGGACACGCACCCAGGCCTGGGGGTGCCCGACCCGTGCCCGGCCTCACAGCGGGCCTGGGGGGCACCCTGGGGAACAGGGAGCCCATGAGAGGCTACAAAGGGGCAGGCAGGTGGAGTGAGCGTGGGCCCAGGACCCCTCGAAGCTGTGGCTGTGCCGGGGGGCACCAGGGTCTCAGGAGGAGGTGGCAGGCTGTGGGCTCCTGAGTGACAGAGGGCAGGGGAGGCCGAGGGGCCGTCGTGGGGAGAGGCTCCAGGCGAGGCCAGGCCAAGAGGGGAGCTGGGACCCAGGGAGCAGCAGGCTCGGGAGGAGGCAGCTGAGGGAGGGGTCTCCGGAGAGGGGGTCCCTGGGAAGCCAGCACACCCGGGCCCCCGCCCCCCGGCCCAGCCTGCCTTCACTCCATGCAGTTTCAGGTGGAAGCAGTCGAGCGGCTTGAGGCCCTCGGGCGTCTTCACGAATTTGGGCTCGCCCAGCATGCCGATATACACTGTGACCTGGAAGTGGTTCTTCTTCTGGCACACGAAGGCATCGTCACCCACGGAGAAGTTGAAGCCCTTGTCGGCATCCACGCGGTAGGTGAGCATAGGCCTGGGGCAGTGATGGCACTCAGGAGTCCTGGGGGCCCCCATGTGCCCTGCCCTGTACCCCAAGACCCTCCTGCAGTGAGGAGCTGGCATGTCAGAAACAGAAACTGAGTCCCCACGAATATTCGCACACATACTTCTTTACATGTGCCAGGGACAGGATGCGGGCGAGACCCGAGGCCCCCCGATGGAGGAGCTCGAGGTGCTTCACAGCCCCCACTGTGACCGGCCTCCGGGAGGGGAGTAGGCCGGGGGCTGCATCTGCAGAGCCTCATGGGCCTGACAGCCAGTTGCCATGGGAACCGTGGGTCCAGGCACAGGCTCCCACGGGCCCAGCCCCCGACTCCCGCTCTGCCGGCAGGGAGAGGCGTTTTGGGGCTCTCCCGCGAACCCTGCCAGAGCAAGGCCCATCCACGGCGGATGCAGTGTCCCTGGGGTGGTGCCTGCAGGGGAGCTCCAGGTGGCCACGCAGAAGGCAACTACTGCCTCTGCCCTGGCCCCTCACACTGGCCACAGGGACGCTTAGTGGGTGGGGGCACACATTCTGCTCGGTCGGGAGGCCTCAGCCTGGCTCACCCGTCTTTCCTCTGGGCCCCTAGCAGGACAGCAAGGAAGTGGGCCACCTTAGGGACTCAGCTCCCCCAGCCGCCAGGCCTGGGCCTGTCAGGAGGATCGGCCAGAGGAGCATGGAGGGAAGAGGGGCTCCCCCAGGACCTGCCCTCACTCAGGCCCCACTTCGAGGGACTACTGAACTGGCACAGCAGCTGGGCCCCTGCTGGCCCTGGGGCTTCCAGCTGGGAATCACATAGCCCAGGGTACTCAGCGGCAGGAGGCCACCTTGCCAGGGCGGGGCCCTGTCAAAGGGAGGAAGCCAGCTGCCCTCTCCGCCATCTGGACCTCTGGGAGAGCAGGGGAGTGGTCCACCCACAGCCTGGGTGTCGGTGCAGGGCCAGGAATGCCCCCGGGAAACCTCTGCCAACGCGCCCGTCCTCCTCCTGGCGGGGAGCAGGCTATGGGCAGGGCCAGGAACCCTGGGCTTCGCCATCTTCCTGGAATGCAGGGGAGGAGGCGGCGGCGTACACAGGGCCACTTCCTCCTGACCTGGGCCCGCCCTCAGGCACACAGCGCCTCCCCGGGAGTCTGAGGGTCCCGCTCTGCAGTGGCAGTGCCCCCTGCTCTAGGACACAGGGCACGGTGACTCACAGCTCCTTGTAGTTGGCATCGTACAGAGTGGCCCACTTGTTCTGCTGGTGGGGTTGCCACTTGATGGACTGGTAGTTGGGGTCCAGGTAGGAGCCACTGAGGCTGTCGCTGTCCTGCAGGAGACCTGCAGGGGGGCACCCATGTGGCCGGGGCTCAGCTGCTCCCCACCCCCAGGGCTGGCCGGCTGAGTACCTGGGGAGGGCGCCCCAGGAGGATGCCAAGGCGGGGTCTGTGCCCGGGCAATGCTGAGGGGCAGGGAGCTGGGGCCCGGGGACAGGGGGCCCTGCGGGGGCCAGGACGGCGACGGGGCTCGGGCGGGGAGCAGGGGCAGCGCGGTCACAGTGCCCGGCTCCTGCTTGATCGTGCCGTTCAGCATCTGGGCGCTGAGGGTGTTGGGGGGCGACTCAGAGTGCTTCCTCTTCTTGGAGGGGTGCGGGGGGGGCCTGGGGGACACAGGGTGCGCCATGGGCCCGGCTTCTCCCAAGCCCCTTCCTGGGCAGCGCCCAGCCTGCCCAGCCTGGAGGACCCCTCTGGGCCACACACTGTCCGTCACCCCTGCCCAGGGTCCGAACACCCTTCCTTAGGGGCATTGTGGGGGTGCTTGGGTCAGAACCAGTCACAGAGGCCTGGGCCATGCAGGCTGGGGTTTCCGGGCCTACATGGCTCCCCGCCCTTCCGTCTACAATGGCCTTTGACAGTAGCATCTTTCCTTGAACAAAATCAATGAAAAAAAATGTTCTTTTTTGGTGTTTTTAAGACAGGGTCTCATTATGTAGCCCAAGCTGGCCTCGAATTTACGGTGATCCTCCTGCCTCAGCCTCCACAGTGCTGGGATCACAGGCGTGCGTTACCATGCCCAGCTTGATGATAAAATTTCAACAGAAACACAGATGAGGGCCAACTAGCAGGTGCAGCCCCTGGGGTCCAGGTTAAGGCCTGGCCCTGCCTCAGTCCCAGCTCCCCCTCTCAGACCTCAGTTTACCCATCTGTGCCCTGGCCCTGCCGGCCCCCCTTCTCCACCCTGTGCCCCCAGGCCTGGGCCTCACTCTGCTCCGTGCTGCAACAGCTGGTGTAGCATCTGCGGCTGTGGGGTGTGGTGGAGCTCGCCGGGCAGCAGCCCCTGGCCCATGGCCGTGTAGGGTGGGACAAGGGGCTCGGGCTTCAGATACAGGTCCCGCGGCAACACGGGGTAGTGGGGCGGGGGTGGGTGCTCCAGGCGGGAGGGGACCCCCACGTGGCACAGGGTCTCTGGGGTGATCGTCCGCAGCAGGCGGGGGTCTGCGAGGAAGGAGTGGAGAGCGGCCTCGCCCTGCTCCCAGGCCCACCTGCTGCTTCCGGCCACCAGAGCTGGCGGGACAGGACAGCAGGCCCATGCGGGCTGGGCAGTCCCCCACCATCCGACCTGCGCCCTCCCCCAGCTCCTCTCAGACCCATCCTCGGCCGGAGCCCCCCACGCAGCAGCCTGGTCCCAACAGTGCCAGGGGCCTGGCTCCCCCTGCCTGCTCCCCAGGAGGCTGCAGCCCCCTTTGTTCCCGGCAGGCATTCCAGGCATGTTTGGTAAGATAAACAGAACTCTTGACCCCTCCCAGGCTGCCAGGGTCACTCCGCCTGGCCACCTGCGGGCCGCTGCTCCCCGCAGGCAGGCAGGCGCGGTGGGCCCGCAGCAGGCCCTGCCTGGCCCACTTACCACCGAAGGGTGCGTCCATGATGGCTCGGGCGGCCGGGCGGGCGGCATCCCCGGCGGGGACACTGGCTGGAGACAGAGACGGCCCAGCTCCCCACCCGCCCGCGGGGAAACAATGGCCAGGCTGGGGAGTGTTTGACCAGCGATAATCTGGCCGTTGGGCAGCCCCGGCCCCCACCCGCCTCCTGCCTGCCCGCCCTCCCGATAAGGCTGCCCAGCCCGGGCGCTGGCGGACCGACTCACCGTTCACCTGCTGGGGGGAGTAGGCCTCAGAGCCCGAGTCGGGGGGCGAGTCGGGCAGCACGCTGTGGGGCCAGAGGGGGCTTCTGGGCCTCAAGCTGGCAGTGCTGGGGCACCCAGGCACCAGAGGCACCTCCTTCCGTGGTGTCATCTCTGCCACCCGCCCTGGTGTGCCCAGCGAGCCCTGGGCCTGAAGTGGGGCTGGGGGCCTTGGGGTTCCCGGCCCCAGACTACAGGGTCTCTGTGGACCCCATGGTGCCTAAGGACCCCACACCCAGCTTGCCCGGCAGCCCTGGGGGTCCGTGGGCCTCAGGGGCGGAGCAGGGGAGGCTGGGGCTCGGGGCTGCCCCCCAGAGGCAGGTGCGGGCCGGGCAGGGTGCCAGCTCCGCAGGGCCTGGCCAACTTCTTCCTCACCAGGGGTGTTTATCAGTGGCTTGGGAGCAAGAACAAACGCAGGCCCCGAGGTCAACACGTCCTGCACGGCCAGCAAGGGGAGGCCGTGGCCACTCACTCGGGTCTGGCTCCTTGGCCATCCCTGTCCCTCGTCTGGAGAGCCCCCTCCGGGCCGCCCACAAGCCCTCTGCACACGGCCCGGCACTGACTGCAGAGCCCCAGTGTCCCTGGACGAGCCACCCATCCGCCTGTGTGTGGAGCGAGCAGACCCTGCAGTCGGGTGCACTGCCGCCTGCCCACAGCCCCAGCCACCGGGAGGCCGAGGCAGGAGGTTTGCAAGTTTGAGCCCAGCCCGGGCAACTTAGCGACTTAGTGAAACCCTGCCTCAGAATAAGAAACAAAGAGGGCTGGGAGTCCTTCCATCCCCAGCACTGCAACAGCGAAGACAGCGAACGTGGCCCGGGGAAGGTCTGGTGAGGGAGCAGAGGAGAGTGTTGAGGTCGCAGCCCACACCCTCCAGTGGCTCCGGCCGGCAGCTGAACAGCCTGGCCCGGCCGCCGAGCCTTGGGACCCCGTCCCTGAGGGCACTCACACCACAGCCCGGCTCCCTGAGCCTCCTGGCAGGCCCTCTGCTTCCCCATCCTCGCTTTGGCCGTGGGGCTGTGTGTAGCGCTGGAGGGGAGCCCTGGGCGCCAGCACCCCTGCCCTGCCTCGAGCCCACAGGGCCACGCCTGGGCCCGCGTGCCCAACTGGACCTGCACAAGCCCCCTCTCGGAGGCGTCGGGAACACCCTCAAGGGGTCCCAGCTGCGCCCGGACCCCTGCTGACAGCCAGGCCCCAGCCGGCCGCGCTCCTGGGGCTCAGCACTGTTCCCTCTGCCCCAGCCCTGGGACAGCACCAGGGCTTCAAGCAGCCCCACACCTGAGCGCAGCCTCCGCCCAGCCCCGATGCCCGGGCTCGGAGCACCCTGCTGAGCAGGTGCGGGTGGCTGCATCCCCAGCACCCCATGCTGCTTCTCTGTGACCCGGACTGGGCAATTCGGGGCTCACTTTCGGGGGTCCCCTGACCTAGCCCCAGGTGCCTCCGAGGAGCATGGCGGGCACCGCAGTGCTGGGCCCGTCCCGGGGTCACTCAGAGAGACGGGGCTGGGCGGGGAGGCCTCTTCGGAAGACAGTGGCTCGGAGGCTCGCGCCACACAGGGCGGTCAGCCGTGCACCCCGCTGAGGACCTGGGGAGCCCACCCACCCCTCAGCCCCACATCCCTGCCCTGCCCCCCCACTCACCCTGGGGCATAGGGGGCCTTGGGCTCCGCCTTGATGGGGGTCCCGGAGCCCCCCAGGAAGGGCTTGGGGGCAGCGCCCAGGCCGTTGTTGTTGTTACAGTTGAGCGGGGCGCCATAGCCTGGGGGTGGGAGGGGACCGTGGCGCCCTGGGGAGGGTCCGCCAGCCGGAGGACTCAGGTGGTGGCCCCCGCTGGAGCCAGGGACGGCAGGCTGCCCGTGGGGGTAGGAAGTCGAGCCGGCGGGAGCGGAGATGTCGGGGAAGCAGCTGCGGAGAGGGAGCAGGCTCAGCAGGCGGGCGGCCGGTGGAAGGGCGAGCTCGGTCGGGGCTCCCAGGGCGACTCACAGCTCGGATGCGTCCTCTTTGCCAATGTACTCCTCCAGGATGCTGGTGTCGATGTTGGACGGCTCCAGGGCGCCGTTGATGTCATGGCCTGCGGGCAGGGCTGGGCTGGGCAGGCTCCCTGAGACCCCAGTGCCACCCTCCTGCCCTCTCAGGGGCCTGCTGTCCACCCTCGGCCCCACCGGGATGCGGGGTGAAACGTCCCTAGCCCAAGGAGGTGACAGGACAGGCCCAGGGTGCAGACTGGGGGCAGGGAGGTCACTCGTGCCCCGCCACCCCATCCCAGTGAGATGCAGGCGCCCAGCCCTGTGAGCTGCGGGGAGCACCGGGGAGCAGTGAGTGCTTCATGACAGTCCACAGCCCGGGGCCACAATCAGGGGAGCCCAGGGTGGGGGCCCACAGCCACCCCAGCTTTGGGGAGGTGGGCACGGCAGCACCCGCCAGTGCCCACAGGGCTCTGGTCCCCAGGAGGCGGGGCCTGGCTCGCCCAGGGGACGCAGCGCTGGCTCTGCTCCTCCCGAGCCCTCCCCACTGGCCCTGGCCCATGAGGGCAGGGAGGTGTGGCGCCAGCCCTTCCCCACCAGGGTCACCTTGCGGGGGGAGCCCGAGGGCGGGTGATAAGCAGGCTGACGTTGGAGATGCGTCACCCCAACAGTGCAGGACAGTCCCTCCCACGCCGCTGGCCTGGGCTGGTGGCCCCACTAGGCAGGAAGGACCCTCGCATGGGCCTCGAGCTCGGGGGTCTGTGCCTCACACCCTCTGGGGAGCCCCGGGGCAGAGCCAGCTCTGGGTGAGAGGGTGCCGTGTCTCCCTCTGTGGGCCTCAGCTCCGGGTAGGAGAGTGGGTGGCGCACAGCGAAGGCCTTGGTGCTGCGGGCCTGGGGCAGTGGGTGCTCAGCCCCAGCCCAGCCCGGGGTCCCCAGAGTCCCCGGCCCTGCTGCTCCCTGGCCCCAGCTGGCATTTCAAGAATGCTGAGCCCCGCTTAGGTGATTAATGAGCAGCTAAGCCCTCCTAGAGTCACGAGCCTGGGCAGCCCAGGGCCTCCGGCTGACCCCCTCCACAGACAGGGACGCCCACCAAGCCCAAGGGACCCTAGCACCGAGAATGAGCCCAGCCTCAGAGCCCATCCACTGCGCACCACTGCGAGCCAGGCCCGAGGCCAGCGCTCCCCAGCTTCAGGGCTGGCTGCGCGGCCTCCTCCGCGGGCCTGCGGGCAGTGTCAGCTCCCCCAGCCCTGGCGATGGCAAAGGCGACACTGACGGTGTAAAGGGACAAGTGCTCTTGCACCCCAGTCACCCGCACTTGGGGTCAGGGAGGCATCGCACTGCCTGGGGGTTGGGTCTCCCTAAACAGCGCAGCACTAGGCCCACACTTGAGGAGCGGCTGAGGCTGAACTTGGGGCCCACGGTGGACGGTGGACGCTGGCCGCGACCCCTCCTCCCTCCTCCCCAGGAGCTAATCGCCTAATCCCCCGCCCACCCCGTGAGAGGGATGGAGACCCTAACGAGATCCAGATGTGGGGGGCGGACCCTCCGGTGCCAGGGACGGCGCTGGGTGGGGGAGGGGCACAGCGGCGGGGGGGAGGCGCCCACTCCCTGCGGGCGTGGGCTGCCTGGGCTGCCCTTTGCTGCCCCTGCACCGAGGGCCTGGCCACCGGCAGTGGCCCCACCCGTCCCACCAACCCATGAGAAACAAGGGTCCCTGACCAGGGTACGTTCTCGAGGGCACCCTAAGTGGCTGTCCAGAGGCCCAGGTCTCGCATTGCTGGGAGGGCTGCGTCTCCGGAGCCTAGACTCCTAGAGGGCAGGGCTGGCCCACCACCAGAAGGTAGCACCCCCACAGGGATGCGGGCTGGCATCTCTGTCCTCCTCTCTGGTCCCGCCTCCCACCCTGCAGCCACTCCCATGGCCCCAGCTGAACCCAGGGCCAGGCTGCTGCTCAAGCCCGGGACAAGCATGTGCCCCCAACCCTGCCCCAGGGCCTTTGCACAGGCTGCAGCCTCTCCAGGAAAGATCCCTTTAGGTGGCTTACGCTACACCCTCCTCCCACCTCACCCACAGGCCAGGTGGCTTCCTCTCCTCTGTTTTCCAGGCTGAGGGTACCTGTCCATGGCTTCCAGGGACGGGAGCTGGGCTGTGCCCCTTTGTGCCCTCTTGCCCTGCACAGAGTAGGTGTGCGATACTGATCTGTGCAGAGTGTGCCCCAGGTCACACGGGGACAGCGGCAGGGTCCCCAGGCAGCCAGGCCCCAGATCCTTGCCACTGGCTGGCCCTTTATTACCTGCTGGGGACAGGAGCCAGACGCCGGCCTGCCCATGGCGGGGGGTCTGGCTGTGGGATGCTGGCCTTGGCCCCGCCTCTCTGCTGGCAGGCGGGGGCCCAGGTGTCCCCGGCCCCTCCCCCCACCAGCTGTGGCCGCTGCTGAGTCCCGGCCATTGTCCCGGGGGCGCGAGGGTGCGGCTGCCACACAGTGGGAGGCTTGTGCCCTGCAGCCCCCTCCCTGCCCCGTCAATGGGGCACTTGTCAATTCATGCCCCAAACATGGCGGAAATCCGTGGGCAGGGTGGGCCAGGCCCAGGTGCTGACCAGGCCGGGCGACGTGGACATGGGGTGGATGGGGCCCACGCCCGACCCCCAGCGTCCTTCTTCCCCAGGTGCTAGGCGCTGACCTGGGGTGCCCTGGCTCCAGGTAGCAGCGGGGCTCAGCCCCTGCCCGGCCCAGCATTGTCAGCATTGTCACAGGGCCTGGAGAGCCCTGCAGCCGAGAGGCCTGGCTCCCACAGAGTATCCCACTCCGTGCTGAGTGACCCCACCCCTTACCCACAGGACCTGCAGGGTGGGTGCTCAGTGGGGCCTTGGCTGTCTGCTCTCCGCACCGGGCTCTCAGGGAGCTCGGCCCACAGCTGCACGGGCAGGCTGGACCTCAAGCCCGGGCCACAGCTGTCTGCTCGAGGCCTGCCCTGCAGCAACTATGCAGAAGTGCACACACCAGCAGGCAGGGACCTGTCTTCTGGGGACCCCACACAGCTGCCGTGCTATCCTCTGGTCACACACCAAACCCACAGCCCTGGATACTCTCAGCCTGGGGCACAGGCACCACTTAGTGTGGGGCACAGTGGCCGGGAACCCGCAGGTAGGCGTGGAAGCTCACGCACTCCACACTCCCGCAGGAGCGCCTGCCATGCACCGGTTCCGGGCCAGGCCAGCGCGAGGGTCAGGGCCAGGCCGGACAGCCAGCCACTGTCCTGTCCAGGGGAGAGGAGGTGACGAGGACTCAGCAGATCCACTGCACCATGGAAGGTCAGGTGCTGGCTGAGGCCCAGGTCCAGCAGGGTCCCCAGGCCTGGTGCTGGGAGCAGACGCACATGTGTGAGGGCCACGGCCACATCACACAGCCCCGACCCCACCAGGCAGGGGCACCGTGGGGCCGCATCGGCCCTGGCCACCTAGCAGCAGCCAATGCTCACCAGGACCCCAGGTCAGCTTGCTGAGGCCGCCCACAGCCTCCCTCCCCACTCGGCCCGCCCTGGGAAAGGGGTCACCTCCTGCTCTCCTCGGCACCCCAGGAGCCCAGGCCAAGACAAAGGAGGACCAAGGTCCGCCCTCGGGGGACCGGAGGTCTGTGTTCCTGACTCCGGGGTGAGTGGGGTGGGCTGGGGACCAGGCCCTGCCCGGCCTGGGCCCCCCACACAGCACACACACCAGCTGCCAAGTTCCCTGGCCCTGGAATCAGGGACCACAGGGCGAGGGCTTTCTCAGCCCAGCCTGAGCTGGGGCATCCAGGGCCCTGGGGTGGGTGGGTGACTGGAGAGCTGCACTGTGTGCCACCTGCCCTGGGAAGGACGGGAGGACAGCCCGGTGGAGCTGACAGGCCGGCACGGTCTTACGGTCCCCACAGCACCCCCAGAGGTGGGCATGAGTCACCAGCCCAGTGACTGTGTCCCCAGTTTACAGACGAGAGCCAGGGCCCATTGAGGCTGCAAAAAGCCACTCGCCACCCTGGGCCGGCTGGAGACCGCCAGGTCCCCGCCCACACCCCACACCCGGGCCTTGTGGGAAACTGAGGCCCTGACTGCAAACTGGGCTTCAAGGGGAGGAGGAGGGAGAAATGGGGCTGGCTGGGCAGGGCTGTGCCTGGTTAATGATTCAGTTAATGATTCCTGTCCTGCTTATCAGAAGGCCAAAGTCCGAGGGCAGCAGCCAATGGGCACCCGTGGGCTGTCACCTGGCAGCCTAGGCGCCTGGGCCGGAGCCCTGGGAGTGGGAGAGGGCCAGGTCCCCAGGGGCTTCCTAAGACCTCCAGTGTTCGCCCTGCAGCCCCCAGACCAGGAGAGACTGTGGTGGGGCTGGGTGGGGCTGGGTGTGACCCCGGAGGGGATGCCCCTCCGGCCTCTGCCTAAATATCGATTGTGGCTTTCACCGGCTGGGCGTGTTCCTGCTGCCCCTTGGGCTGGAGCCCTGGGTGGATGAGTCAGACCCCCGCTGGCATCTCCCCGCCTGGCCTAGGACCTGCGTCAGGGTGGAGGAGGCTTACGGGCTGGGCTGGGACAGGGGTCTTGGAGCACGGGTGTGGGGGCCCAGCAGGAACCTCCCGTGTCTCCTGCAGGGGACAGGGGCAGCACCTTTCCGGGGGAGCAGGCTGCTCCCTAGAATCCAACCCAGCACCCACCCCCTTCTGGGCCCAGCCCTCGTCCCCCAAAATGTCCACCTTCCCAGGCATCCGGGGAACCCTTGCCTGCAGGCAAGAACCGGAAAGAGCGAGGGCCCTGCACGGGCAGCCGCTGTGGGAGCCTCCGACACTGTCTTGCCCGTCCTGGGCCTGGCTCTGGAGTCCATGGCCCAGCAGGTCACCTGCCACAAGGACCCGTTACCTGCTGGCAGCCAGTGCATCCTGCCGGTGGGTCCCCTCTGCACAGGCCCTGTGTCCATGCTCTGGGCCGCTGGTGCCTCTCTCGAGGGGATTAGCGGGTAGTCACGGGGGCCACTGTACCAGCCTCCTACCTGGGCACAAAGCGCCTTAGCCCCCGCCAGCACCCACAGGACAGGACCAGGACAGGGCACACACCAGAGCCCTTCCCAGCTCCCTCCCTGTCCAGAGGCCTCTGCCCCTGTCCAGGGTGCACGCTGAGACTACATGGGCACCAGGAGGAGCCCAGGACGGTGCAGCCACATCCCCAAGCTCAGCTTCCCTCCCGGCACACTGTCCTGGGGCTCCATCACCCACCCTGAGCCCCATACTGTCACCTCAGGCGGGTCCCCTGCATGCCTCCTCTCCCAGGAGCCCAGGGACCCCGGCTCCGGGTGCCCCCCCACATCGCAGGCTCTGGAGACTTCTGGCCCTCCTGGGCGGGCGCCGCACCCCGCCCTGCTCCCCACCACATTCTTCAGCTCCTCTTATCTCTGGAGGAGCTGCAGCCTCCCTGCCAGGCGGCCGCATGGCTGAGCTGTGGCGTCAGCCCCTGCCCCCCACCCAGGGCCAGGAGGGAAGGTTTGGCCCAGGGTCCTAGGAAGGAGGGATGAAGAGGGGCTGTAGGTCATGGGGTCACCTACCAGCACCCCAACAGCACCCCAGGTAAGGACCTATGTCTCTTCCCTCCCCTGGGAAACCCAGCCTCCAGAAGCCCCTCCCCATGGATGATGAACAGGAACAAGGGCCCTGGGGCTGATGAGGGTCCTTTGCTCCACCAAATGGCCCAGCTGACCCAGCATAGACCGCATGACCTCATCCACACCTGGCTCCTTGGGGCCTGGGTCCGGTGGGTGCCAGGCATCCCAGAGCAGACAGTGCATGGGATGCCCTTGCCCAGGCTGGTCCCCAAATCAGACTGGGGAAACCGAGGCAGGAAAGGCCTTCTCTTCCCTAGCGACTCCCACAGGAACTGGGGGTGCAGCCCCACCGCCCTGGCAAGATGTGCTCAGAGGCTACTAGGGATGGTGGAGCAGGACATAGGCTTAGAGAGTGGGGGTAGGGGCTCCCCAAGGTGGTGGAGAGGGAGGCAATGGGCCAGGGGCCTGGCCAGACGTCCCAGCGGGGGTCTGAGAGGCAGTGGGGCCTGGGAGAGGCACCTCCCTGTCCTCCTAACTTGGCCCTGGGGAGGGCCAGGGTGCCCAGGCGAGGTAAGTGGTCAGACACAGGGCAGACCCTGAAAACCCACGTGGGATGAGACACACCTGAGGTGTGCGTAGGTCCCGCCCCAGCGCTCCTGCTCAGGGTCAAAGCAAGGGGCGGTCACTCCGCGGGGAGGCGCTGGGGACAGGTTTGGGACGCAGCCCTGCCGCGTGTGGGTCTGGGGCACGGTCCAGGCTCCGGGGTTCCCAGGGCAGATACCGCTGTGCGGGGGCGCTGGGGGGGTGCAGTTCAAGCAGGACCTAGCCCTGGAAGGCAGTGGGAGGGTCCCAGGCCCAGGTGGGGACTGTCTCAAAGGGGTTCTCAGCCCGGACGGACGAGGGACTGTCTCGGAGGAGGTTCTAGTCTCGAGTCCCAGCCCCAGGTGCGGGGGCAGTCTCGAGGGGGCTCCCGGTCTCGGGGCCTCCGCCGTGGGGGGCTGGGGGTCGCCACGTCCCCTGGGAGGCGCGGCCGGGCTGCGCGGGTTCTGGTCCCCAGGGCGGCGCGGCGCTCACCTTCAAAGAAGCGCTGCAGCGCCTCGGTCTCGTCCACCACCTCCATGACCGCCGCTCCGCCGCTGCACCCCGGCCCGGGCGCGCACGGCCGCCACCGACGACCGTCCCTCCCGCCTCGGCCCCGCCGCGTCCCGCCTGCGCTCCACCCCCCGCTACGGCCCGCCCCGCCCCCAGCCCTGACTCCGCCCCAGGCCCGCTGGCCCCGCCCCTGGACCCGAGGACCCAACCCCAGGACCCGTCCCACTGCCTCTCCCGGTGACCTGCACACCCTCCCCGGCTGTCCCTCCCTGGCCAGATTGGGGTGCGGTGTGGGGGCCCCAGCAAGGAGGGCGGGCGCCAGGCTATGCAGGATGGAGGGGCCCTGAGGCTGGGGTCCGGGGTCGTCCAGCAAGGCAGCTCTAGGGACCAGGGACCAGGATCCAGTGAGCGGGCACGGGGCCCAGCCTCCCAGGAGAGGCCCCTGCCCGCCGCCCGTCCCAGGACCCTGCCTGCCACCTCAGCTGCACACCTTCGCCCGTCTCCGGGCTGCAACCGCGGCCTCTCCTCCCGGTCCCTCTGCGCCGGCAGTCACTCCTGCGCTAGGTCCCAGGCCATCCTGGGCGTCTCAACATCTAAGCTGGGGGCCCGGGCAGGACCTCGGCTCCCTAAGTCGTTGGCCCACACCTGCCCCAGGGCCTTGGCGTGAGGCAGCCCAGCTGTTTGCAATGCCTCCCAGTCCCTCCCAGGAAGCCGTCACCTTACACTAGACCACCTGGGCCCAGGGCCTCCGAGGTCCGAGCACCCACACACAAGCCAGGCCAGTCGACCCACCTGCCCCTGATGATAGCACAAGCAGCAGGCCAGGCTCGAGACCATGCCACAGTGCCCCAGCGCTGGCCAGGGACAGGCTGGGCTGAACACTGGGGCCGGGGTGTCTGGATGGGCCGCTTCCCTCCTGCTTCTCTCCCTCACCCCCTTCCTCCTCCTCAGCCAGCGCAGGGGAGAGGGTGGTCAGTGCCTGAGCCCAGCTGTGCCCTGTCACAGGCCCGCAGTGCCCAGGGAGAGGGTCAGTGCCCACAGTTCTCATTCAGGGAGGGCGTGACGGCGGCCGCTCTCACAATGAGGTTTTGTCCCTTGGGCGGGCACAGGCACTGTGGGCCTAGGTGGACAGAGCAGGCTGGCTGAGGCCCAGCTGTGAGCTGACCACAGCCCTCAGGCCCAGGCTGGGGCAGGCCACCCTGAGCTGCCCATTCTTTTCTAGGAGGTGCCCGGGGTTTGTCTCCTCTGGGTCACCCCAGGACCTCTGCACCTGCGTGGGATGGTGACCCTGATCAGTGAGAAAGAGTGGATTCTCAGAGCTGCCCTGGGCCTGCACGCCCCACACGGCCAGCAGAGCCCCAAGGGGCTAAGCTTCTCCCTCTCTTGGCGGCCAGGCCTGGGCCACCCACTTGTCCTGAGGGTCCAGGTACCCTTGATGGTGGCGGGGTGGCACAGAGCCCCATCCACCCAGGGGGGCCGGCCTGGCAGGGGCTCGTGTAGCTCTCCTGGGTGGCTGGTCTGGGACCCACTGTCCTGTGCCGGGTGAGTTCCCTCTATGCAGTGGGGCTGGGCAGCCACAGGACCTCTCTGGCCCTGACTCCACACCACGAGGGGAGCCCTGAGAGGCCAAGACAGAAGCTGCAGACAGGGAACAGTGCCCCCGCTGCATGGAGGGGGCAGGGCCTGGCCAGGTCTCCCGAGGTGTGCTGTTCCTGGCCAGCCTCCTGTCCTGGCCTGGCCTGGCCAGCCATCTGGTGGCTGAGCTCTGCCCCGTGCTGGGACCCCAGCACTGCCTAGCACTCAGCGCAGCAGGGTCATCCTGGTGCCCCAGGCCTAGGCAGCCCCTAATGCTCTCTGAGGGGTGCTGGGGGCACTGCCGCCCACATGCTGGCGTCTCTTCTGTCCCTGCTGCATCCCAGTGCAGCCCTGGGCCCGGGTGTCCACTGAGGTTGGAGCCAAGGGCGGGGTGCAGAATGCAGGCTCCAGGCCCCTCAACCCTCTGAACCACCACCACGTGCATGTGTACATATGTGGGCACGGCATGGAACCCAGGGTGCTCTGACCACCCAGCTACTTCCGCATCCCTTTTTGCCTTTGAGAGTCTCCCTCAGCCGCCCAGCTGTGACAGGAACTTGTGGTCCTCCTGCCTCAGTGCCCCTGGGTGTCCTGCCATGCCCAGCTCCAGCAGGGCTTCAACAGGGACGGCAGCAACTGGAGCCGCAGTCTGACCCAGCTCACAACCCGGGTGGGGTGGTACCTACCCCACCTGAGCACACCTTGCATCTTTGGGTCAGAACAGGATTGGGCTGGATTTCCAGTTTCCCCCTTTCCCCGCCCTGCTGAGACCCACACTGTAAGAGAGGTCACTCAAGGGGCCAGTGTGGTCCCACATCCATTTATACACAGATCTATACAATGTACAGAAACGGTATGTACAGGTATATTTATAGATAAGCTATATTAATCTCTCCTCTGTACAGCAGTATTATGTGGATCTTTCATACATTAGGTACAAAAAGTCACGGGAATGGCACGCAGAGTGCAGGAGGAGTCGGCTGGCCATGCCACGGCTACATCCAGAGGTGGCCGGGCCGGAGAGCTTGTGCTGCGGGTTGGGGCCGTCTGAGCCCCGGGCTGAGGGAGGCTCAGGCCCCTCCATGGACGGGGACATACAGCGGCCCATCCTCAGGGTAGCGGGGACCCTGGTGACCGAACCATGGCCAGGCCTGCCCTGGCCCAGTCTGGGACATGGTGCGGCTGTAGCCTGGGGGTCTGTCCTGTCCCTGATCCCAGCTCAGGCCTGGGCGCCCACCACCCTGGCACCAGGGCCCTTGGCAGCTGGCCGGGTGCTTGTGGGAGCTTCCGTGTGATTAGGGCTTGTCTAGTGTTTTGGGTCCTAGGAGCCACTGACTTTGTCTTGCTTGGGGTGGGTGGCCTGGTGTTGGGAGGGCGGGAGTCACAGAGAAGGAGACCCAGCTCCCATGTCAGGTCTCAGACCAGTGTCAGGTGGGGCCGAGCGCCGTCCCAGCATGGGGGGCAGAGGCGTCCAGGCCCAGGTACCAACGAGGGTGGGACTGGTCTGGGTCAGGGACTGGGGCCGCCTGGGAGGGGTGGGAGGGACAGGCAGGGGGGCCATGCTCCAGGATGGCCTCCCCCCGCCCCCCTGCTCCCGCCTGTTTCTTGGGCTGGAAAGGGCGGCCTCAGGCAGGGCACGGGTTCCTCAGGAAAGGCGCAAGCCCACGCACATGCATACATGCCCGCCCCTGCCCCTGCCCCTGCCCCGCAGGGGAGGACCCGCCCCTGGGCCGGGCACAGGGTCTGCAGCCCGAGACCCACTTCCTGCCAGGAGGGCAGGGGGTGTCTGGCTCCCTTGAGGGAGCCCTGGCCAGCAAGGGCAGGGGAAGAGGTGCATTTGGCTTCAGATCCCAGGCCCTGGCTGCAGGGCCCGCTGGGAGGAGGTGAGTGGCCAGGAAGCCGGCTGGGGAAGCTGGCTTGGGTGCCCTGTCCTCCTCCCGGGCGCTGACTCTGGATCCAGGGCTGGTCCCAGCAGCGCCCACTGCCCTTTGAGTGGCCATGGTCCTTGGGGGTAGAAGGGAGGCCAGGAAACAGCAGGCAGGTGGGGCAGGTTGGGTGCCCAGGACCGCAGTAGGAGGGGCAGAGCTGGGTGGCCCTGCCTGGCCCCCGGCTCCTCACCTGAGCACTCTAGGTGTGGTGCGGGCCAGGCCAGGCAGCTTCTGTAAACAGAGCCCTGCGGTCACCTTGGCGAGGCCACCCCAGGGGGCTGGGCAGCAGGCACCAGAGCTGGGGGTGGCAGGGCAGATGCCAGTGTGGGCCAGGGGGACAGCAGCCAGAGGGTGGCGGTAGGGGCCGGCTGCCCACAGCTGCCCTGCAACAGGGGAGCGGGGTGCCCCTCTGACGAGCAGGACCACCCACTTCACAGGGCCAGGTCCCAGCCGCCTGGCTCAGGGGGTCCTAGGCTGAGGTAGGGATGCGGACCCCGGGCTCACAGCAGTGCCCCATCCTGAGGCACCCAGCCCCTGGCAGTAGCGCACAGTGCCAGCTAGCGTGCCGGGATGACCAGGTCATCCCCGCGCCCAGCGGGCGTGGAGGTCCGGGCCTTGTCAGCTGCCAGGCACTCCTGGCTGCTGAGGGCCGTGGGCGTGAGGTCCATGAGCTCGCCCGAGGAGCTCAGCGGGAAGGACGGGGACAGGGAGATGCCTGAAGACGGCTCCGCTGAGCCAGCAAACAGCCGCGGGGGCTTGGGCACCAGGTTGGGCTCGAACTGGGCGCGGAGCAGGATCTCCTGCTGGCTGGGTGAGCGGGGACCCTCGGTGTAGTCGCTGGTGGGGCTCTCGGGTGCCACCATGCAGTACAGGTCCTGGAAGGAGCTGCTCTTGCTGTCCAGGTTGAAGAGGCTGTCGATGAACTCGGCAAACTCCAGCACCTGCGGGCTGGGCGACTCCCCCAGGCGACCACTGTGCAGGGCCAGGTCTCCGCAGGCCGCGCCAGCCCTGTCCCCGGCCACCACTGCCTCCTCCTCAGTGTGGGCCACGCTTGCAGGCCGCTCTGGGGTGGCACTGCCCCTGCCCGGGGTGGCCTCCAGGGGCTGTGTGTCCTGCGAGTGCTTGGACAGGCTGTCCGCGGCCAGCAGCTCGGTGCGTGAGCTCAGGGACGGGTTCTCCTCGGGGATGGCGGGGTCGATGTAGAACAGGTGGCCCTCATCGCGCTCCAGCACGGCGTGCAGGCTGGGAGAGCCCCGGATGCTGCGGAAGCCGGAAGAGCGGCGTGAGTCAAAGCTGTACAGGGACTCGGTGTCCGACAGGCTCTCCATGGTGGCCAGCGGCGCCCGCCGGGCCTGCAGCTCAGCCGCGAGCCGCTCCTGCGTGGACAGTAGCAGCAGCTCCACGGGGTCCTGGGGGGCTGCCGCCGCCACGGGGGACAGTAGCCGGCCCTCGGAGAAGCCCTCCAGGCTCATCACGGACTGGGACTTGCTCCTGCAGGGAGGGCATGGGTCACTCAGCCACCCGGGAAAGGCACGAGGCAGGCAGAGGTACCCAGATCTGCGAAAGGCCCGGGCACGGCCAGCAGCTCCTCCGGGTGGGCTCAGGGGAAAGATGCCTGGAAGGCAGCACCAACCTGCCCCGCACAGCCACTGCCCACACGCCCACCGCCTGCCCAGAGTGCGGCGACCACCAGGAGAGTGCACTGTGAGCTCCCGTCTGTGTAGCAGGGAGCATCAGACATCTGTGTGTCAGCCCCGTGTCTGCACGCCGAGACTGACTGTCTGCATGCCTGTGCTTGCACGCACTTCAGCACAAATACATGTATGGCGCCACAGTGGTCACGCCCGGCATCCCACCACTCTGCGAACTAAGGCAGGAAGATTGAAGTCCAAGCCCAGCCAGGGAACTTAGCACCTTAGCAAGACCGGGCCTCAAGATGAAAAACAAAAACAGGGCTGGGAGGTAGCTCAGTGCAAAGGACACCGGTTCGATCCCCAGGACCACCAAGGAGAAACAGTGAGCCCCTGCATGCACGAGCGTGTAGACACAGGTGCTGCATGTTTGGACGTGTGGCTCTGTCTCGCCTGGGCCAGGCCGAGAGACAGCAGGGCAGAGGGCAGCTTGCTCCCCAGCACAAGAGGAGCCTTCTCAGCGTGCACACAGCCTCTCCCTGGCGGGCGCTCACCTAACGCTACTGTTGCGCTGCTCTGTGGGTGGCAGCTCCAGCGCCAGCCCGGTGGGCAGTGGGGGCCCGGTGGGCAGCGGCTGCTGCTGGAAGATGAGCTCGGGTGTCAGGTCCACCTCGGTGGGGCTCACCATGATCTTGGCCGCGGAGAGCAGTGCTGTCTTCCCCTTGTTGTAGTTCTCCAGCACCTGGGGTATGAGGCATGGCACAGCCCCCTCGTGTCTGGCAGCCAGGCTGCGGTGCCCTCCGTGCCCGCTGTGGCGGCCGACATGGCAGAGGCTGTGCCCGGCTATGTGTCTGGCGAGCACCGGTGGCTGAGCTGCTAGGGACCCGGGCCCGATGCGGCCTCGCCTCCCCCAGGGTCTGATGGAGGCGCGGGGAGGACTGGTGAGGAAGTGCCCACCCATGGTCCCAGCTCCCGCCTGGCGAGCCACGCTCACCTTGTTGAGCCCTTCCATGACCACGTAGGGCAAGTGCTCATGCAGCATGGCCGGCGAGATGATGACCTCGTTGAAGGCCTTGTTGTCGCCCCAGATGGCGAAGTATGTGGGCTCCTCCTGCTCACAGCAGCTGCGGGACAGGGCGGGTCCCGTCACGGCCCTGCTGCGTCTGCCCGGGGGCCAGCCTGAGCCTGGCCAGGGTCACTGTCTGCCCACCAGAGGCCGGCCTCGGGAGGGAAGCAGGAGGCTGCCTCCCGTCCGCCTCTGCCTGCGGCGGTCGGGGTCCTGGGGACGGCCGCCCCGCCAGACTGCCATTCATCCTCGAGACCTGAGTGGGGCCAGTGGCCAGGGTGGCTGTGCTCTGTGCCCAGGCTGTGAGGCCCGCCCTCCTCAGTGCCGGCCACCGTGCCCACAGTGGGTGCCACCTACCAGCTGTGCTCCGCGGGGTGGTTGTGCACCACGTGGATGATGCGGCCCGGCGGGTAGAGCGGGGTGCTGGCAGACAGGGCGATGGTCAGGTCACTGGGGTGGGTCCAGAGCCGGGTGCTGGCCAGCGTGGTCACCTCCACTTCCTCGGGCAGCTCCGATTTGGGGATGCACTTGGTGGCCCCCACGATGATCCGCCACTGTGGGTCGGGGGACGGGACAGTCCAGCAGCAGGCCGAGTGGGCAGCAGGGGGGCCAGTGGCCAGGGGGCCAGGAAGAGCCACGCAGAGGGCCTGGGGTTGCTGGGTCCGGGGCTGCTCGGTCTGAGCCCTCCTGGAACAGCTCAGCTGCTGCTGGGCAGGGTTCCAGCACCAGGTTCCTGGCCTGGCCAATGCCCAGGCGGGGTCCCTCGTACCCAGGGTGGCTTCCCTGCCCCAGCTGCCACGCTCATCACCGGCCTGGCCCGGGTAGCACACCAGGGATCCCTGACACCACACAGGGTGCTGCAGGGGCTGGGATGCCTGCAGGGGAAGCCCGCAGGGTGGCAGGCGACCTTGGAGGTGACCTCAGCGGACCCCGCCGCACGCCCACAGCTCCAGTCCCAGCTCCCAAGGGCCTTGTGCCTCAGGACCCCGAGTTACAGGTGACTCCTGCCCATCCTGGGCCTCAGTGTCCCATGCTGCCTGGACAGGCTTAGAGACCTGCAGTCCCAGGACATGGTGGGCCTGGTGGGCTCTGTCCCTAGGGGGGCAGGGACGGCAGGGACCCACCTTGGGCTTGGTGCTGCGCTGCAGGACGTCCAATAGCTGCCTGCGGAAGCCTTCCAGCTGTGACAGGCCGATCCTGGGGAGGAAGGTGAGGGCCGCCGGGGTCACAGGGGACACCACAGGGCGAGCAAGAGGGCTGCCACCCCGTCTTCTCACCGCGGGCGACTGCGGGTGTGGAGGGGCCTAGGCAGGGGCAGGCCGGCAGGGGCCACATGGGAGGGGACTCGCCTGGGAACCAGGTCCTTGCCCAGAACCACGGCTGTCACGAACTCTTTGGAGTACTCCATCGCATCCTCGCTGCAAGGGAAGTCGAGGCACCTCAGGGTGGTCCCAGGCAGCTCCTGAGGACGGCTGTCCAGGGCTGGACGGGGGCATGCAACAGCCCTCATCCGCCCACCATGGGCGGTCAGGGCCATGTCACCAGCCGGGCCTGGGAGCCGCTAGGCTTGGTGTGTCGGGTCTCGGGGTCTGGCCTCGGTCATGTCCCCTCTTCTAGGGTGCTGTCCCCCTGCTGCCACCACGACTAAGCCTCTCTGTCCCAGGTGGGAGCCAGTGGACCCTCATAAGTGACCATATAGCCACCCCTCACTCGCTGGGAGGCCCCGCTCAGCTCCACGGCCGGAAGCCTGATGCCCGCCCGGCCACCACTTACCTCAGGAGGCCCCCGGGGGGCGAGTAGGCAAAGCACTTGAGGGTTGGGTACTGCGGGCGCAGGAGGAAGGACAGGATTGCGGCCGTGCCCGCGCCCAGTGAGTGGCCCACCACGATCAGGCCGTAGTGCTTGGTTCCGCGGCCCTGGGGACCAAGAGGTGTTTGGGTGTTGCCTGCGGCCGCTAGGCCAGCTCGGCTGACAATGCTCTCCGAGCCCAGGCGGGGACCCCTGCCACCGCAGGGTGGGTGGGCACAGGAGGGCACCCTCCGCCCACTCCAGCTGCTGTCCCTGGCGTCCTGCTGTATCTTAAGCTTCTCCACAGACTTCCCCTCCCAGGAAACTTCCACTCTGGAGCCCCGGGTCCCCGTGGAGTGGGCGCTCCCTCCGTCCCTGTGGGCGCAGGACTCGCCTCACCAGGTCTCGCCCAAAGGCCTGCGACAAGACCATCTCCTGCTCTAGCTTCTTCTTGATGTACTCGGCAGACAGCACCATGCCCTGGTGGGAAACAGGGGTGTCACGGGAAGCCTGGGGACCTGCAAACCAGAGACCCGCAGCCACTGGCCCTGTCCCCTGTGGGCCCTGCACAGCCTGGCTGTGGGGGCGGGTCACACTCACAGGGAATCGGAAGCCTGGCAGGTGGCGTCTGGCAGACACTGGTGTGGCCTCCCTGCTGCCCTGGGCTCTCTGGGGACAGCTGGGGACAGGGACCCGGAGGACAGACCATGCGGGCCCTGCAGGCGAAGCCACGCCCCCAGCTGGCCCTCCAGCAGCCCAGGGAGCAAGGCCTCCACCCACAGCAGCGTCCCGCTGCATGCTGAGCCGAGTACCTTGTGGCCCAGCCAGGTGCCATGGTGGCCCTCCACAGGGAGGCGCTCGGCATCGCCCGTCAGGTCTGTCAGGGCATCCTGGGGGAGGCAGGGGAGGGGAGTGGTGAGGGCAGGAGGGGGTCGGGTGGGGCACCCGGGCCTCTCGGGGCGCAGTGTACCTTGGGGGACAGCGTTCCCCGGATGCTGATCACCACTTTCTTCTTGTCGTGGTCCACAGCCACGTAGAAGGGGGTCTCGTACACCTGGGGGGGCTGCGTGTGAGCCCAGGGCCCGGTGGCCATACTCTGCCGCTGTCCTGGCAGCCCAGACGTCTGGCTCCCGCAGTGAGCGAGCCCTGAGTTCCCGGCACAAGGCCCCTGCCCTCCACTCTGACTCAGCCGCCCGAGCGCCGCCACCTCCTGGGGCACAGGGACCCTCGTCACTCCCCGTGGCCACCCTTGTGTCCTACGGCTGGGGCCAGGGGAGCCGGTCCTGAGCACAGGGCTGGGGTCCCCCTGCACGCCGCAGGTGGGGCCAGGGCAGAGGCAGCGGGAGCTCACCGCGTCATGGCAGGAGGTGTAGACAATGTCCACCGCTGTCATGTTCTCGTCCAGGAAGTGGCGCCGGATGGCGATGGCGTTGCAACCACAGCAGTTGTCCTCCTCGATGGTGACACCAGGGGCAAACCGGGGCCGTGTGGGGCACAGGCAGCAGCTGTGTCGGGGCAGAGCGCGGGCTGGCACCCCAGCAGCAGATTCCTGCCTGTCCCTCCACACCTGCTCCTGACGCGCGCCCCGCCTCCCTCTGCGGGGCGTGGACTCCCGGGTCCCCCACCTGCCTCCTCCCTCGGCCTTCCCTCGGCCCCTGGCCCCCGGCCGCCTCTGCCCCGTCTCCCTCCCACACCCCCGCCTGGCCTGCACTTGTCCCCGTTTCCACCTTGGCAGGGGCCCTGAAAGCCATCGAGCCTAGTGCCCCCCAAGGCCACATCCCACCCAGGACAACAGCCCTGCCTTCCCACGCCCCCTCTGCACCTCTCCTGGTGCTTCCCACCCCACAGGCCATGAAACACGCGTGGGCCCCACGGCTCACGCCCGCATGCTACACTGCTGGGCCGCTGCCTGCAGGGGCGACCTGGCCTCTCACGTGCAACCAGCAGGGTGCAGCTGCTCGTCCAGCCACCAGAGGGCGCCGCCAACCCACAGACCGGGCCCTGCCCTCTGGGGACGCAGCTGAGGCCTATCAAGGATCCTGAGCTTGGGTGACGCTTGAGCTGTCTTCCCTCACAGCAGAGCAGTCTGTGGGGTCATCACCTCCCCATGGGAGAGGCCTCCCGGAGGAGCCCAGGGTCCAGCAGAGACCCTGATGCCTGGGGTACAGACCACCCACCTACACCAAGCAGAGCAGGGTGCTGGCCAGGAGGCCCATGGTGGGGCACAGAGGTGGGGCGGGGCCTGTCACGGCATGCTGGCCCTTCCCGCTGTGCCCTCCCGACTGGGGGTGCTCCGCCACCCAAGCCTCAGCTTCCTCACCCCTGGGGTGGGGTGTGGACTGGGCGTGGAACAGTGACCCTCCCTCCCTCCACCCGTCCCTCCCTGGAGCAGTGGCCTGGGCCCAGGATAGGGGAGGTGGAGCCCCAGGGAAGCCAGCCCTTGTCCGGGGCGGCCTGGGGTCCACTGCCGGGTCCAGGCAAGCCGGCATGGGCTCCTTCCCCGGGGCTCGCCCATCCCAAGCCCTGGAGCAGGCCTGGGCCCTCCCCACACCCTGGGCAGGCGGTGCCAGTGCCCACGTCCTCTGTCTGCAGGGTGCCCTGGGCCTGCCCCCCAGGGCCCGTGGCTGACAAGACCACCAGGCAGACACCACCTCTTACAACTGAGGAAAAGGACTTGAGAGGGCCCTGTGCTGCTACCAGGCGCCTCGGAAAGTGGCCCTGGATGCAGGGAGACACGGGCAGAGGGATGGGGACAGAGCAGGTGGGAAAGGGAAGGGACCGGCAGTGCCCGCAGCGGTGACTCCCAGGTGCCCAGCTGTACCGCCCGTTGCGCAGGAGAGGCGCAGGAGAGGTGGCACTCACGAGCAGGAGCGGGCCAGCTGGCAGAGGCCACAGGCGGGCTTACGCATCAGGTACATGGGCCAGCCATAGGCCGCCAGGGCGAACAGCATGTAGTAGCAGACCTCCTTGTACCGCTGCATCTCGTGCTGGAAGACAGAGCCTGAATGGGGGCTGCGCCTCCAGCTCCCTGCACGTCCCTATTACTCCTGCTGTGCACAGCACGGGCCCTCGGGGACCTGTCCTGCAACCTCAGACTTCATGATCTGGGGACGGCAAATCACCAGGAGCACTGGATTGGTTTCCTGGCAGACAGTGAGTGTGTGAGCGGGGTCACCCTGCCACGGCCATCAGGCTGGGGAAAGGGTGATCAAGCCCGAGAGGCCCTGGGCCTCCAGCTGCCACACTGGCGAGGGGACACAGGTGGGCTCCCGGTCTGTGATGCGGGGGTGGCGCCCAGGCAGGGCCCCAGGAGGCTGGGGTCCCCTGGACAAGGCACCAGGGAAACCCGGTGGGTTGGTGGCCCGGGGCTGCTACAGATTCTGCCGGCTGGAGTGGCAGAGGGTCCCATCCATGCTCTGCAGGGCGCTGGGCTCCCAGATCTTGGGGAGACCATGCTGGGTCTGTGCCCAGGTTCCCACAGCCTTTGGGCCCCCCAGGGTCACCCCAGGTGGCAGCAGTCAGCCAGGCAGGTCATGGCGAGTGCAGATGCTGCTGGGGCAGCCGTGGTGGATTCAGCTGTCTGCAGAGTGGGCAGGTGCAGCCTGGGGCCTGGGCCTCCCTAAAGCATGAGGCCAGCAGGGCAGCCTTCCCCAGCCTCGCCTTGGGCCCCTCTGCTCCCCCACAGCTCCGGGTGAAGCTGTGCCCTGGGTCCCTTCACAGTGGGGACCGGAGGGCAACAGAGACCCCAGGCCCATGCTCCCCGGCTGTGCCCACTGCAGCCAGCTGCTGGCTTTCCTGTAGCGCTGGCTTCCACCCAAGGCCCCAGGGCCCCAGGGCTGGAGAGATGCAGCTGCGCCTGCCGTCCTGGGCCAGCAGTGGTGGGGTAAGGTCCCGGCTCACCCCGCCACCTCAAGAGGCCACAGCCACCGGCCAGGGGCCTTGGTGGGGGCTCGGGGCTACAAGGGAGGGGCATGGGATCTGAGAGCTGGGGCTCTGAGGAGGGCGGAGGACGGGGCCAGGAGCGGCTTGTGACTCACCGAGTTCTTAAGGTCGAGGTACTTGGTGTTTCTGGTCACGGGCATCCCGGACAGAAAGGCCAGGATGTCGTTGTTGGCCTGGAAGACAGGTGCGGAGGTGGGCGGGGGCCCAGCCCTGCGGCTCCACCGCTCCCCAAGGCCCCAGGGCCAAAGGAGCAGGGGCTCCCAGTGCCAGAGCCCCGTGATCAGAAGCCCGCTTCTAGGTCCCTCCTTGCGCCAAAGCAGTGTAGCCTTGGGGCACCCTGCGAGGGTAGGGGCTCTGCAGGCGCCAACACTGAGACCACGAGGAACGCAGAAGCAGCAGGGACGGGACAGCATGGGGAAGGTCTGGGAGGGCGGCCTGGACGCCCTGCTTGGCCCTGAGAAGGGGTCACTCAGCCTGTGCGAGGCGGCGGTGGGAGCTTGGAGCGGGAGGGGACTTGGGGTGGGGCGGGGCCTCAGGAGGCGGAGCCCGGGAGGCCTGCACGCTCACCTCATCCAGCACCGCGTTGCGCTTGGCCCGCTGCCGCTGGCGTAGCAGCACCAGGCCCGCAATGATGTCGGAGGGCACGATGTCCAGGTCTCGGAAAAACTCGGCGAAGAGGTAGGCAATTTCCGAGTAGGCATCCTGGAGGTCCGGGCAGGTGGAGGGCACAGAGCACAGGGGTGAGGCCGGCACCTGGGGACACTCCAGCCACCCCCCCCCCCCGCCTCTCCTTGTCGGCCCCACACCACGCTGTCCACTGCACCCGGTGCCAACGCTGCTGCCACCTCCTCTGTCCTTCTAGGCCCTGGGGCAAGGGCCCTGAAGGGGGCGCTCTCGCCTCCCGGAGGCCAGTGTCCTTCCAGACCCGTCAGGGACTAGACAGGTAGGGGCAGACTTGAGGCACTGGTTCTGTCCCATTGGGCTCACCCTGATGGGTCTGGCACTCAGGGGAAGAAACCTGGGGTGGGGGACTCAACGCCTAAAGATGCAGCTGGTGGAGAGGCCCCAGCTGCCAGATTCAGAAATACAAGCCCTTTACAGAGCCCGACGCCTGATCTCTAATGCTGGTGGCCAGGTTGTGGGTTTTTTCAATTATTTTTGTTGCTGTTTTATGCCACGTATCTGGAGGTTGAACCCAGGGCCTTCCCGCTGAGCTACATCCCCAGTCCTTTTCCATTTCAAGACAGGGTTTCACTAAATCACTAAATCGCCCAGGCTGGGCTCAAACTTACAATTCTCCTGCTTCAGCCTCCCAGAGTGCTGGATGAGTCCCACACCCAGGTTCCAGTTCAACTTTTTATTATTATTATTATTATTATTATTATTGGTACTGGGGATCAAACTCTGGACCTTGCGCTTGCGAGGCAGGTGGCAGAATCACTGAGCTAAATCCCTGGCCCCACAATACAAGTTTTTAAACAGCACAGCACAAACTGATCAGAAAGAGCACAAGCTTATTAAAAATCCAGGCCAAAAGTAGAGGCCTAGGCCTGGGCCTGGCCCCCTGGCTATGGGCATCAGACAGGACCCTCCAGGCTGAGACAGACTCTGAGTGAGCCCTCCCTGGCCTGGGCTCCTCGTGGCCTGTCCACACCCAGCACAGAGCCCCCGGAGTGCCCTGCTTGGGACTTTGGAGCTTTCTCGGGTTTGCTCACTCGCTCTGGGGGGAGCTGCCCTGCCAGGTTCCCACTGGCTTCTGGAGCGGCCTCCTGGCCTCCCTGCCCTGCCACCTACCAGCTGGGGGACACTCGGCTGGTCACAGCCCTGCTGGCACCAGATGACCTCTGAGGCCCTCCAGCCAGTGCTCGGAGCTGCAGGCTGCCTGTTTCCCACATACCCCAGCCCTCTCAGGCCACCTTGCCCTGTCCTCTGTCCCCTAACTTCTGAGCATCCTCCTAGGCTAACCTACATTCCAGGGCTCGAGGCAGTCCTCACGGCTTCAGTTCCTTCTGCAAAGCAAGTGACAGCTGACTTGTGGGCTGAGGCGTCACCAGGGAGACAGACCGTCCCACACTGAGCAGGCTGCCACGTCCAGCCAGGCCTGCCCACCGGCTCTGTTTTTCTTTTTCTTTTGGTTTGTTGAGACAGGGTCTCACTATGTAGTTCAAGGCTAGACTTGAAGTCACTGCGTAGCCCAGGCTGGCCTTGAACTCACAGCGAACCTCCTGCCTCAGCCTCCTGAGTGCTAGGATTACAAGTGTCTGCCACCACGCCCAGCTTGCCCACAGGCTCTGCCACAAGAGCAAAGGAACTGAGCCCAGGTGTGGCCCGAGGGTGGCTGCCCATACTTACGGACTGTGAGTCCTTGGTGCGGGTGCAGCACAGGAACACTTTGAGCCGCCGGGACCAGCTGGTGGCCTGGCCCTCTTCTAGGCGGTGCCTGGGAGGGGAACATGGGGCTGCTTGTGGAAACGGGGCGGCCATGCCCCGGCTTCCATCTGAGGCTCCCCCGGCCTGGGGCTCCTGCTGGCAGGGAAGCCTGGCACCCCAGGACACGGTGGGCTCACTCCCTGGCACACTCTGGAGGCTCGGGCGAGGCCTAACCCAGGGCCATACTGCAGCGGGTGGAGAGCTCACCCGGAAGCCCTGGGCCCGGCAGCAGAACAGGCCTCTCTGTGCTCTGGGCCAGGCCCCAGGAGCACAGGCCCAGGCTCTCGAGGCCAGCAGGAGGGCCATGCAAGCCCATCAGCCTGGGCTCCTCTCTTCACAGGAGTGCCCCACTGGGTCTCCAGAGCAGGCGCCGCTGGGGAGGGCCAGGTCTCCGGGCTTCAGAGGGCCCCGGCCATGGGCAGCCAGCATCTAAACCCGTGAGCTTCCTTCCAGGGCCGGGTGAGGAGACAGGCCCAGCTGGCTTCCCGGGACGCAGTTCTCTGCCGCTTTCCAACCCCTCGGGGAGGGAAGATTCCTGCCCGCCTGCAGGCTCCAACGAAGTGCCACTGAGACGCACCAAGGGGCGGGTCATTTGGGGACTTTGAGCTGGCCAGTGACAAGTGTGGCTCAGTGCCTGCCACAGCTACTGCAGGAGGCCAGAGACATAAACCCAGGCTGGCGGAAATTCCTGGTCCCGAACCCCCTGCCCTGCAGCACACTGAAGCCAGGAAGAGGCTCCTTCTGCGAAATCCCGAGTCAAGGCTCCCAGGAGGGTGGGTGCTGGGCACGGGCGCCCTCCTCAGCCTCAGCGACTTCAGGCAGGGACGGAGCCCATGCCAGTCGCTGCCTCCCTGGAAGTGGGCTTTGGAGCGCACATTGCAGCCTCAGCCCGGGCAGGCAGAGCCCGCATGGACAGAAACCGCAGCAGGTCGAGGGCGGCAGCTCAGGCCTGTCCTTCACCTTGTGGCGGAAACCACAGAGGCTCTCTAATTAAAACACAGCAACCGCTGCCTGGGCCCCGGGCGATCACCCAGCCGGGAAGGGAAGTTTCTTTCCAGGACCAGGTCAGGGAGGGCGTGAGGGGCCATGAGTGAGGCAGGCGGGGTGGGAAGCAGCTGGGGGCGGGGGAGCAGGCTGGTGCTCAGGGCTGGGAGGGGGCCCGGCTGGGCGAGGATGCTGCTCGCAGGGAGCGGAGCAGATCCGAGGGGCTGACGTGGAAGGGCCTGTGCCATGCCGTGTGGAGGACGGCTGGGCTTGGTGGGTCCTGGGCGGGTCCTTGGGTGGGTCCTCCCAGTCGCCACGCAGAGCCAGTCTGCAGGCTGGATCTCAAAGCCCTTGCACTGGGCGGCAAAGGGGCCAAAGCAGAAGGAAGGGCTCAGCTCTGCCTGGTCACCAGGTCAGTGCGGCCCACCAGAAGGCCCCTTCATTTCTCCCTCGCCCTGTCTGCCGTGGCTCAGTGTGAAGCCCAGGCCCGCCCTTGCCGAACCTGGTTGTGTTCTCCAAGCCTTGAAGCCCAGGTGGCCCTGCCTGAGGGGTGAGGCGAGGGCTTATGGCAGCCCCCGGCTGGTCCATGCCCTGCCTTCTGCTCTCTGCACAACCTCAGGTCCCCGTGCGGAACAAGGACAGCTGTCCATGGAGCGGTGGCGCGCTCTGCATACCTCCCATGTGCTGCTGCCAGCACTGGCGCCTCCCTCACCACCTCTTGTAACCCTCAGCCACTCCCTCCCCGACCACGTGGAACCCGAGACAGGGAGGGCAAGGCCCCCACTGACGCCCGTGTCCCCCACCGCCCGCCCACTGACCGCAGGTTGTAGGTCCGCAGGTTGCGCTGCCTCCTCTTGGTGGCCCTCAGCTTGACGAAGGTGCGGCCCGTAGGGTCGAAGACGCAGAGCACGGTGATGCACACGCTGAGGATGACCACCCAGTTGCAGACGACCATCCCTGGGGCAGCCGTGGGGGGCGAGGGGCGCGGGGGACACGGTCACCAGCTCCGAAGCAGGGACACCGGGGCACAGGGCCGAGGCCCAGCTGCCCTGCCCGGCCCTGCAGAGCCCGAGCCCAAGGCCAGGCTGGCACACAGCGGCCGCCCTGCTGCCCCGTGCCAACCTCGGCCCACCCAGCCCGGGCCCTTGGGTTCCCCGCCGCCCGGTGTGCCCTCCACCCTGGCTGGCATACCAAGGGTGACGTTCTTGGCAGTGAGGTCATTGCAGGAGGTGTAGTACTGGGTGAGCCACACGATGCCCACGATGGCATAGATGAACTCGATCACCAGGATGGCTGCAGGGAGAGAGAAAGGCCAGGCTGAGGGCTGCACCGATGCCTGCCAGGCAAGGGCCGGATGCCTGACCCACCAGAGGCACAGGCCTGAGGCTGCTCCCTGAAGCACTGGAGGGGAGGGAGGGGAGGTGGTTCCCTGCTCCTCCTGGACTTCAGAATTATGATCAGCCCTGTGTTAGGTGAGCTCCCTGACCTGAGTCCTCAACTGAGACCTGGGGTGACAAGGTCCATGTCCCAAGACTGTGCAAGGCCGGGGGTGCCTGATGCAGCCCCAGCTCCCACCTACGAGAGGAAGACACGAATGTCCACTCATGGAAACCACGGCCTCCCAGCTCCAGCCTCTCAGCCTGCAGGAGGAGACGGCGAGGCCTCCTCCAGGAGGGATGGGCCTGTTTGGGACATCACAAAGAAGGTGCCCTGCAGCAGCACCCTAGCTAGAATCAGGGACAGCAAAATTCATCCATAAAGGGTCAGAGAGCAAATACTGTAGATCTGGTCCTATGGGCTCCGAATAAATGACTCATCCTGGCTGCTGCAGGGCCAGCGCCGCCCAGGGTCCTACAGACGAGTGTGCGTGTTTCCACAAACTTCATTCACAGTGTGCCCACCCAGGCAGTCTCCCCCATCGCTGTCCCTGGTGTTGGCATAGGCTCGCCCACGGCATGCACAGCTGAGTGGCTGCACGGGCATCTGAGCACCCCCACCCCGGGGGCAGCCCTTACCCAGGCGCACGTAGAGCACGTACTGCATGGAGTCCCGGGGCTCTGTGTAGAGGATGCCCCCACGCATGCTCAGCCAGATGATGGCCATCTCGGCGATCATGCAGCTCAGCAGGATGCCCAGGTAGCCGCGGCCGTGGTCCACCAGGTTCAGGGAGCAGGCCTCGTGCGGGCTGTAGACCAGGCCGAAGAGCACCACGGACAGGATCACAAACCTGAGGGAGGACCCGGGTCTGCACCACCAGACAGCGCCGGGCTGTGCTCAGCGAGAGGGCAGGGCAGGAGCCAGGAGCCTGTGGCCATGGTTTAGATCTGGAACTCGGCCCCCAGGGCTCCCGTGCTCAAGAGACTGGGCTCTGGTAAGGTGACTGGATAGGGGGGGTGAGACACTCCCATCCGCCGAGTGTTCACCCCCTGAAGAGTCAGTGGGAAATGGCCTGTGAGAAGGCAGGGTCTGGGGAAGAGGCGGGTCGTGTGGCGTGGCCTGGAAGGCCGTGGCTCCTCCCTTCTCTCTGCTTCCCAGCAGCCAGACACCAGCAGCTTCCCTTCTCCCAGGCCCCACCACCACGCTGTTCCTGCCTTGGAGCCAGCTGACCAGGGACTGTAACTATGAGCCAAAATAAACTCTCCACCTTTATGCTGCAGATGTCAAGGATATTGTGTCCCAACAATCAGAAGGTGACCAAGACAGGTTTTGGTACCAAAGAAGTGGGGTCACTAAAGTGGCCATGTGGTTCATAAGCCTTTGGAAGTGGCATGCAGGAGGTGTTTGGAAAGGTTTGGAGATGCTGGCAAGACAAGCCCTAGAATGCTCTGAGCCAAGCTTAATGGGCAATTGTGGTCAGAGCTCTGAAGACCAGAAAGCTGACAGAAATGCAGACAGTAAAGGCCAGGCTCAGGTTTCTGTTGAGAAGGCCTCCATTGGCAGTTGGAATACAGACCATGTGTATTATACCCAGGCAAAAAATTTGTCTTCACTTTGCCCATGTTCTGAGACTTCAGGAGACTGAGGAAGGCAAACTAACAAGGCAAACTAACAAATCTGGAGGAAATTTTAAGGTAGCTCAACATTTGGGCTGTAGCATGGAAACTTCTGTCTGCTTTCACCCCGATTTACAGTGAGAATCAAGAGCAAAAAGCCCATTGGAGAAGTTTTCAGTTGGCCTGCACAGTTGGGGCCATGGAGAGCAAAGTGGAAAAGATAAGCATTGAAGAAGCTGGTGGTTTTCACAGGGTAACAGTAAAGGTGGCTAAGGGCACTTGAGGCATCAGTAAGACACCACTGTTCTCAGGCTCAAAGGTGCGAAACTATAAGCCTTTTCTTTGAGAAGAGAGTCCCTGGCCCCCGCTCGAGAGCGCCACCTAGGGGATGGCTTCTCCAAGACTCACTTCACAGTGCTCCACCATTTGGGCACTTGGAGGCCTCAGCAGCCACAGCCCAGGGGAACTGGCTACTGCTTGAGCTGGTGGCAGACCTTGAGGCCACCCATGGTGTGGTTTCCAGGCATGGAGAATGCGAGAGTTCTGAGATCAGGAAGGCGTCCACCCAGACTTCAGAAGAAGGCCCAGGAGGCCAGGCAGTGAGCCCAAGAGGGCAGTGTGGGAAGCTGTGAGAGTGAAGCTGAAGGTACAGTGGAGATGCCAGGAACACAGATGCTCCGCTGAGGAAGGGTGCAGGCAGTGAGTGGAGCCGAACGAGAGGCATGAGAGCTGCCACTGGCAACGCTGTTGGGGTGGGTTGGCCCAAGCCCTTGGAGCCCACATCTCTCCACAGCTTGTGCTGGGCGATGGATGTGGAACTACAGGATTTAAGGTTTGCCCTGCTGGGTTTCAGTGTTGGTTTGGATCCAGCCCTTTCTATCCTGCTATTTCTCCCTTCTGGAATGGGAATGTTTACTGTACCATTGCATGTTGGCAATGTTTAATGTTTTTTTATTTCCACAGGGGCTCACAGCTAAGGGTTTGCCTTGAGTCTCATAGGGTACTTTGGACTTGGCTCTGTGTCAGCAATGCTGGAACTGTTAAGACTTTGATGACTCTTACAAATGCACTAAATGCATTTTCTATAAACACGTGGACACAAGTCTTTTGGGGGCCAGAGGCAGAATGCTATGGTTTAGGTCTAGAAATGTCGCCCAAAAGGCTCCTAAATTCAGAGGTCAGGCTTTGGAAGGTAACTGGATGGGGGGGTGCTATACTCATCAGTGGATCAATACAGGAGAACTCAGAGCTAAATGTCCTGTAGAAGGTAGGGTCTAATGGGAAGAGGTAGGTTGCTGGGGCGTGGCCTAGACCCGTGCACTCTGTCCCCAGCTGGTCCTCCTCTCTGCTCCCTGACTGCCAGGCCCTCCCACCATGCCCTTCCTGCCTTGGAGCCAGCCGATTAAGAACTGAATCCCCTAAAAGCTGTGAGACAAAATAAACCTCTCCTCCTTCAAGTTGTGAGCTTCACATATTTTGTCCTAGTGATGAAAACGTAAGACACCTGGCTACATCATCTGCTGTCAGCAACCACCTGGTGACTGGCCGGTAGGTGACCTGGCTCCTCAGGCACACTACCCAGGGGGCTCCATCCTGCAGGTGCCTCCTTGGGGAGCCAGGAGGTCAGGGAGGGTGAGGGCCCAGGCAGGAGGGCAGGCGGCCACAGGCTGCCTCCCAGGTCTGCAGCCCGGCACAAGACTCACCAGGTGGTGTGCAGGAGGAAGAGGAAGATGGCTGGCAGGACGAGGTCATCGCTGCCCACAGACCAGCGCCGCCGGAACACCACAATCCCGGGCATGGCTGGCGACTCTGGAAGGCTCAGCAGGCCTGGTGCTCACCTCCTGCAAGAGAGCAGAGGACCCTGGAGCAGCCTGGGCAGGCTGTACGTCCCAGGGCCACTGCGTTCATCCCAGATGTGGTCAGCAGCGTTCGCATCTCTGGTACCGGTGGTGACTCCCTCTGGGCCACTGGAAATACTGAGCCCTCCCTAGGCAGGAGCTGCTTCCTGCTGCTCAACTCCTAGAGTCAACATCAAGGACCCCAGCAGCGAGATGCCAGCTCAGGAGCACCCAGGACCCTCCCCAGGGCCGGAGGAGGACGGCAGCACAGGCAAGAGGTCATCCGGGCAGACCCTGGTGGCAGGGCAGGGAGTCTGCAGCCCACAGAGGCTTACATGGCACCTGGTCCAGGGGGGAGTGGCAGGTCCTCCTCTCCCCAGGGATGGCTCCGGGGAAGGCATGTGTCCTCGGAGGCTGGTATCACTCAGGAAGGAAGCAGCCAGGTCCTCCCCAGCCAGTGGGCACAGCCCTTGGGGTGGGCGAGGGGACATGGGGCCGGCTGGCCACTGGCATGTCTGGCCCAGCCTGTCCCCTGCCCCGCGTGCGGCCACTTTGTACAGCTCTCCAGGATTGCTTGGTGCTGGCAGCCTGGCGGGCTGGCCTGCCCGGTCGTGCCTGCTCCTCCCCCCAGGAAGTGACATCATCCACACTCTGAGGAGGAGCTGAGGAGCGGGGACTGGGGAATGGAAAGGGAGAAGGGCGGGGATGGGGGAGACGTGTGTTAGGCGGCCGGGGGCGGGGGCTTTGTGCGCCTGTGACAAGTGGGCAGCGCTCCTGGGTTTGCAGAACCCGGACCTGGCTAGGCAGGAAGGAGGGGCTGGGCAGGAGGAGCTGGAGCAGCTGCCTCACCACCCTCCTCTGCAGGTGGCTCAGAGGCTGCGCGGAGTATGAGGTTGGGCTTGCGGGGCTGCGGAGTGCTCCCCACACCATGGGACACATCCAGAGGGCGGAGGTCAGCAGCAGGGCCGGGGCTCTGCATTCTGCCCCAAGGGCTTGGTGGAGCAGGTCTGGCCACCATGTGCCCAGCTCCTCTGCCTCCCAGAACACCCGCCCTGAGGCCCCCCTCCCTGCACAAGGCCTCCTCGGCCTCACCCGTCCCCTCGTGGGGTCTGCGGGGCAAACACCCTTTGGTCACGAGGACCATTCACCCGTCACCCGGCACAGGCACTCGGAGCTGCCACAGGGCCGCCAAGACCCTGGAGCCACAGGGCCAGTGGCAGCCTCTGTCCCCCCACGGCCAGCAGCTGTGGCCAGCCCACCGCCACCCAAGCCTAGGCACACAGTGGAGACCTCACAGCTCTAGCCATGTGATACAGGAGTCGTGGCTCAGGGTCCTCATCTGTACCGTGTCCCCCTGCCTACCTCCCAAGGCTGGCAAGGATGATGAGCGACATGGCACGCAAGGCCCAGGCCAGGCCAGAGCAGGCCGGAGCGTCGGGGTCCAAGGGGCAGCGTGGGCCTGAGTCAGCGCCCCGCCCTGTCCGGCCACCATGCTGCTCGGCCTCCCACACTGGTCACCTACAGGTCACGGCCCAGGAGGGGTGGCAGGCCCCTGCTGCACGGGGTTCATGCCACAGATCCATGTCCCAAGAGGCTATTTTTAAGGGCCTGAAAGGCACCTTTTCTCTGAGACCGTGGTGGTCACAATGAGGGCCTGTTCCCGTGGCTGTGACGTCATCTGCAGGAAGTGTCCCAGGAGGGCAGCAGAGCTGCTTCCCTGTCTGGACGCCCCCAGGGCAGAGTCGCTGAGGCAGGGGCAGGGAAGAATGACTTAGGCAGCCCCAAGAGCCTCCCTCCTTCCTGCCCACAAGGCCCAGTTTCCCCATGATGATTCAGGCCCTGGGGTGTGGCATGCACCACTCTGGGAGTTCCTCTTTCTAAAAATGCTACTCTTTAGAAGTCATGCTGTCCCTACATGGAAACCCTTCTATGCTCCCCGTGGTCTGCAGGATCAAGTCCAAGCCACGCAGTGAGTGACGAAGCCTCGGTCCCTGTGCCACCTCGGCAGCCTCAGCCCCTCTGAGAACGCCTGGAGACACAGCCTGTCCTGAGGGCAGGGCCTGGCTCACCGAGGCCTCCCCTCCCCTCAAGCAGAACTTGCTGCTCCCCAAAGATTCCACCCCGCAGGCTGCGGCAAGCTCCAGGTAGCTACCTCGTTCCGCCAGGCAAAATCCTATCATTCCAGCCCAGTCAAGTCACCTGCTCCTCAACAGATTCGTCTCCATCATCCAGGCTGGCCTGGAATTTACTATGCGCCCTGGCTGGGCTTAGACCTGTGACCCTCCTGCCTCGGCCTTCGAGTGCAGGGTGGCAGGTGCATGCCATGGCCCACCTTGAAGCCCTCCTTGACAGCTCCCTCCTTCTAGGCCCCTCACTCAAACGAGGTCCGGACACACCGACCTACAGTTAACCTGCTGATGCCAGGCGGTGGCCTCTGCCCATGCCAGCTGTGACCGGGGCAAGGCGGCAACCTTGCTGTGCCTCTGTCTCCTCCCATCTCAGGGTCCTGGTGAGGCCACCGGACCTCTGGGAAGGGCCAGCCTGCACTTCTCCCGTTACTGCTGCTGGAGGACACCGAGACTTCGCCCAGGCGTCCCCATCCCCCTGTGCTGCCCAGCACCCATAGTGGGGGAGGAGTGTAAGGCACAGACTTGGGGCAGGCACGTGCCCCTCGCAGGTGGACACAGAGGCTCAGGAAGGACGCTCGCTTGTGGTGCCCGCCAGGTGCTGCACATGGCCCAAGTTCCCAGGCGGCTCCCTCCTTCCTTCTGAGTTGGCCGTTACCACAGTGTCACTGGGGAAGCCGGAGCCAGGCCTCTCCTGCCGCCCCAAAGATGCATAAGCTTCCAGAAGCCAACCCAGTCCACCCACTTCCCACCAGGGAAGGATCTCCGCCTCCAGTCACCAATGCCCTCACCCTGTGGCCAGGCCACTGCCTCCTGCCGACGGCACCCAGCCTCACCCCCAGCTGCCCGCCAGTGAGCATCGGTGCCCTAGGGTTGGTGGGAAGCTGTCACCGGGCACAGAAGCCACAGTGGGCTTGGGCCATGGAAGCCACAGCCTGCCCCAGTCCTGCAAGTCCTCTGCTCTAGGCACAGCGAGGCTGGGCCCTGGCAGCCCGAGGCTCCGTCCACCCCAGCGACCTTCTCCACTCTTGGTGGTTAGGAAGCTCTGACCCTCCAGGGCCTGACGATGGACAATGGCACACAACCTCCGAGAGCAGCAGGTGGAGGGGCTGCATGCACACTGGTGTTGCTAGGCTGGGGGGGTCTGGTGGCTCCAGTTCCTGCTTCATCAGCCTGATGAATCAGCTGTGTTTTCTCCCCACCCGAGCTCTTCACAAACACTGACACGGGGGACCCCAACCACTCCACGAGGAGGTGCTGTCGCCACCGTACTTCAGACAGCCGACCTGTCTGGGGCCCCAGGCCGGGCTCCAGCACCCACACTTGGCCTCCACTTGCTGCTCTTGCGGTGAGGATGCCACCAGCTGCCCATCGAGCTCCGAGCTAGCTCCGGACCTGTCAGGGTTTGGATCCTAATGTCTCCCCAAAGTTGCACATATGCAGAGGCGGGCTTCGGAAGGTGGCCGGGTCATGGGGCGCTGTGCCCAGCAGGGGATTCACCCACGGGCGAGGGCACGGCTCAGAGCGCTGCAGGAGGCGGGGCCTGGGTGGCCGTGCGATCCACTGGGTGAGACGGGAAGGGAGATTCTGGCCCCTGCTCCTCCTCTCCTCCTGGCCTCCGGGCCCGCCGTGGGGTGAGCAGCGTCCCCCGCCAGCCCCTCTGCCGAGCTGCTCCTAGCTGAGAGCCTGGATCATCCCCTGGAACTGGGAGCGGAGATGAACCGCCCCTTTAAGAAGTGGGTGCTGGCGCGGATTTAGCTCAGTGGTGCCGCCGCCTGCCTCAAAAGTACAAGGTCTTGAGTTCGATCCCCGGTACCAAAACACAAAAAGAAGTGGGTGCTGCCATTGGAAAGTGGCAGGGACACAGCGTACACAGGCACAGGGTCTGTGAATGGCCGTAGGAGCCATAAAGTGCTCTCCTCCAGGAGCTCCATCCACCAGGCTGGGCACCACCCCGCCTCGCACACAGCAAACCACAGCTTGGAGAGAGGCGACATGAGTCCCCCAGGGATGGCATGGCGAGGGTGTGGCAGCGCCGGGCCTCACGCAGCCTCCTTGACTGCTTGTTCCCAGGGGCGCCTGGCTGAGGCCCACAGCCCGTTTCACCCCCGGGCTGCTGCCCCTGCACAGGAGTGGGACAGGCAAGGGCAGCAGAGAGCGCTGGGCCGGACAGTGCATGCCACCAGCTGTGCACCCAAGGAGGGCTGAAGGCTGTCGCTGTTCACACATCAGCTGTGCTGGAGCGGAGTGGAGCAGAGCTGCCCCCGCCGGGGCAGGACTTCAGCAGGGGTGGTCCTCACACGCCCTGCTCTCTGCCTCCCACCAGGCTGGCCTCCGAGGTGAAGCAAGCGCTTCCTGTGGCCCTCACACTTAGGGGTCCTCTCTACAGCCCCACAGGTGGGGAATGGGCCACCTCAGGAGTGGGAGACGGGTGTGGAAGCCGGGCCCTTCTGCCATGCTCCCCACAGGGAGACGCTGTCTGCCCAGCAGCCCGAGTGCCAGCCCTGCCACTGCGAGAAACGCCGGTGCCACTGTGCTGGACCCAGAGATGCCATCAGCAACCCCTCCCCCTGGAGCATGGTTCCCAAACTCGCCTGGCACTTACTACACGAGGAGGGGGGCAGCAAGCAGCCGGCAGACTTCTGCCTTCATCAGTAACCACCCGCAGGGCACTACCCCTAGGGCACTTTCTGGATGAGGGAAGGGAGCTGGGAGAGTGGGTAACACACCAAGGGCTGGGGCACTGTGGTTCTGGGCCTGGCTTCTCCCCACCCTGGGGCTCCATTTATCACTGGTCCTCTGCTCCCATGCTAATTATTTTCCACTCTTCTCCAATGAGAAGAATTTGCCATCTGCCACAGGCCCTGCCACTGACACCAGCCAAGTCCCTGGATCAGCCTGGCCTTTGCTTCCTGCTGGTTGCTCTGGGAGGGCGGCTGGTGGCTGTGGCTGGGGAACTGGGAGGCGCCAGACCCCAGCCTTCCCAACCCCTCCCCCCGGGCTGGCTCTGACCTGGCTGAGCAGAGCACAGGGTCCACAGGCCCTGGCTGGCCAGCTTATTCCTGAATTCTCTCCCTCAGAGAACCACTGACCTTCCTGAGTATCCAGTGCCCTGGGCAGTGGAAATGGGCTTGCTCTGCTGACCAGGCCATAGTGCAGCCTCAGGGACAGGCCCCACGGTGTCCGGCCCTCCCCCACCCCCAGCCTCCTTGTCCCTCCCGCTGACACGCCCTCCCGGCAAGCAGGCAGCCCTGGCTGGACCTTGGGTCTGTAGCCACCGAGTCCTGGTTTCCTCATCTGTATAATGGGTGTGGGGCCCTCCCGTGATAGCAGCATGCAGAGCCCGTGCCCACGGCTCCCCTCCCCGGTGGCCCAGCTCCTGGGTGGCCAGTGAGCTGAGAACCCCCACCCATGGGTGGCACAGGTCACAGAGCTCCTGCCAGGACACCTTGTGCCTGCGTCTGTCCCTGTTCCCATGGCGACCCTTAAGAAGCTGCGGCCCGGAGCAGTCCAGCGCCTCACCGCCCACCCCTGCCCTGGCAGGCTCATTCCCCACATGCCCCCGCCAGCGGGCTGCTCAGCCCCAGCCACACCCTTCTGCTGCTGCGATACCTCCACTTCAGGAGAAATTAGCACCTCTCCTCATTAGGCACCCAGCGGGCTGTTAATGAGATGCTAAGCAGGCACTGCTGGGCCTGCACCTCCCAGGCCTACCCTGCCAGCGTACCGCACTCCTCAGCCTGGCTGCTCCAGGGCAGGTGCTGCCTCCCGGCAGGGGCTGCAAGGCCTGGCCTCCCGGGCAGCCTTGCCATCTAGGGCACCGACCTGCTGCTCGGGCGATCGGTTTCCTGTCACCAAGCCCTGGGCACCTTGGAAGCAGGCAGGGATCGAGTGACGGTAATGGGAGCCGGTCCCTGGGGGGGAGGTCTGCCTGCTCTGCCCGGTCACCAGGGGCCAGGCGCGACCACCACAGAGCCCGCGGCAGAGGTGCACCATCTTGGTGCACAGGGTGTCCTCAGGCCGCGCGGGCGGGTGGGCTGCTGTGGGGCCCCGCACAGGCCCCCAGCCCGGCCCAGGGCTCATCCTCTCCCCTGCCTGGTCCCAGGGCAGGGCTGTGGGGGGAGCTGCTGACCTAGAGCCAGGGCCACCGTGCCTCCCTCGTCTCAGCGACATGGCTGGGCCCTCCCACCAGCCACGCCAGCCTCCAGGGAGCAGGCGGAGGAGGCCCCGGGGGTGGAGGGAGGAGGGAGGGCCGGCCACCTCCCAGGCCTTCAGTGTCACATCTGCTGTGCCGGACAGGGTGGCGGTGACCGTGCCCCTCCCAGGGCTGCCCGAGGGCGCACTCAGCTAAAGTTGTGGGGTGCTAAGGGTGGGCGCTGGCGCGGAGCGGGTGCCCTGTGCTGTCAGCGCCTCCCAGGCCCAACCCCAACATCCCCCGCCGGTGCACACAGTTCCATCGAAGTCAGCCCCTCCTCAGGAGCGCATGCTGGCCCTCAGTACCCTCTGAAGAAAGCCAACACCCGGGCCTGTGTTGCAAAGCCCTGTACCCTACTGCACGCCCTGCGCCCATGCCCTGCTCAGTGCCAGCACCTGGGCCAGCCGAGGGCTCACTGGGCAGCAGTAGCCCTCACTCCGCAGGCTTCCGGTGCCTCTGCCCCGCCTGCCTCAGGACTCCAGAGCTCACCTGCCTCTCCCAGCCCTGGGAACCAGGAGGCCGGGACAGGGCCAGGGCCAGAGGGCGCGAGGGCCAGCAGGAGCAGGGCTCCGGCCTGCTGACCCCTGATGCCAGGAATGGGTGTCATTTTCCCTCCTGGGGCCCTGCCCTCGGGAGCTCGGCTCCCACTGAGTTCGGGTGTGGCAGGAGGTGGAGGTGGCCCTGCTGGCACTGTGCTGCCACTTAGCCAGGGCGCAGCAGGGTGGCGACAGGCGTTTGGCAGCTGAACTCCTCTCGCAGACCTCTCAGTGGAGGGGCCAGCAGGGCAGGCGTGGTGCTAATGCGATGCCCACCGGGACCAGCAGGCCAGCGGGAAGTGGCACCTGGCGTCCTCGGGGCTCGGGCTTGGGGTAGTCTGCGTCACAGCTCATGCCAGCTTCTCCTCCAGCGGCGGCTGCTGTGGCTATAAATACCACGCTGGCTGGAGGTGACCTAGAATCCGGCTCCGAGGCCTCCTGGGCCCCTCCTGGCCTGGTTCCGACGGCGCCCACCTGACCAGCGTCCTTCAGCTGTACCAGCCCCTCCAGCAGCACGGTCTCTTCCAGGATGGGACAGCCCCAGGGACTGAGTTTCCTGCCATCAGCACCTCCACCTCGTCACAGGAGGCTCTGAAGACGCTGGGCCAGGCCAGCCTGAGGCAGGCAAGACACAGCACCAGCACCTGGGACTCAGGGTCCTCACACTGCCCGTGGGGTCTCCAGCCCAGCTTGCTCTGAGCCCCACTGGGGGGAGACGGCTCCAAAACGCCAGGCCCTGGGGCCCTCCATCCACAGGCTCCTCATCCCAGGAGCCTCCACGGGACACTGCTTCTGCAGGGGCCCCTAGGATGGCAGAGGCTGCTCCAAGGAGAGAGTGGCAGAGTGGCAAGCACCTTAGCCCCAGACATGTGGGAAACCGAGGACAGAGGATCGCTGGAGCCCAGGAGACCAGCACAGGCAACAAAGCAAGTCCCCATTTATGGCAGCACACACATGCCTGTAATCCCAGCACGTGGGAGGCTGAGGCAGGAGGATTGCTGCGAGTTTGAGGCCAGCCTGGGCTACACAGTGATTTCAAGTCCAGCCCTAACTACATAGTGAGACCTCATCTCAAAAAAGGAGATGGAATGAGAGGGTGAGTGAGAGAGGAAGGCTGCAGATACCCCTAGCTAATCTTCAACACACAACAATGTAAATGCTTAGTCCAGTGCTAGGAAGACGGGAGACCCTCAGTGCCTGAAGGGGGAGAGGGCAGCTGCTTTGGGGCAGGTGTGGAGGTCGCCCCTCCACAGGAGGACATGGAGGGCAACCGGAGCAGACCGCAGGAGCAGGAAGGTGGCACAGTGGGGAAGCTGGGGCCTTGCTGGCAGGAGCCCAGGTCAGGGCTTGGGAACCATGGCCAAGGTGGGCTTGAGGACAGAGGGATGGGGGTGGCCCAGACTGAGACTCAACAAGCAGGATGGGGGCAGGTGGGGATGGGGCAGCATGCGGCAGGCAAGCAGACGAGGCCAAGCCTCCAGGGAGGCCTTGAGAACAGAGGCCCAGGGCTGCCTGCCCCCGCCCAAACCAACACATTCCCTGAGACACTCCAGTTCAGCCCAGTTCTGGCCTCAAGGGAGCCCAGGTGTGCACAGAGGAACCCACAGCTGAGGGGTCCTGGCAACACCTGGGCACTGAGGTGCTTTTGCCAACAGGGTTGTGGCTTGTATCCAGATGTCCCTCCACAGCCTCACAGGTGGGACTTTTCAGAGCCGGCTGGATCCAGGATGTGATAACTACATTGGTTTAGTATAGTTCTGAGTGGATGATGGAAGTCCCACCCTGGGGGTCAACAGGGTTGCAGCCTGGATGGGATACAAGGGACAGAAAAGAAGGCTGCTGCTGCCTCCTGCCTACTCTGCCACGGACTGTTTCCCCTCTGTGATGTCACCCTGCCTTGGAGCCAGCTGACTGTGGACTGAAACCTCTACAAAATGTGTACTGAGGTAAACCTTTGCTCCTTTAAGTGTCAGGTATTTTGTCACAGCAACAAGAGAAGTAACTAAGACAGTCAGTTTACCACTTCTGCAACCCAGCCCAGCCCATGAATGCAGCCTTGTCCAGGGAGGCCTAACTCAGGGTGATGTAAGTCCCACGCAGGAAGGGGAGTGGATCTCCACCTTCCAGCAAGGCAGCTGACATCCATCTCCCCATCCAGCCTACTGTCCACATACTCCACAAGTCTACCTGTCCGTCAGTCCACCCAACACCCCCCCACTTTTAGTCACCACACACACATCACACTGTAAAGCTCTCTTCCTGTCATGGGTTCTGCCCTCACCACCTCCTTCCCAGGCAAGCGAGCCTTCTCCTTGTCCCTTCACCCTCTGCCCTCACACACTATACCCTCCCCATCCCGAGACCCTGCCCCCGTACCCCACTGCCATCCTATGTCCTGGACCTGCCCACCCCATCTCTGGGGCCCAGGCCCTGTCCCTGTCTGTCACAGGACTGGCCTCCCTTTGCTCCCAGCACTCCGCACCACCTGACCTTTCTTGTTCACAACTGGCTCCCCTCACCACGATGTGGCTCCCAAGGGCTTCCCCAGCACCCCACAAATGGCCAGCCAGGTGGCAGGAGCACATCACTCTGCAGCCCTGGTCCAACCCTAGCACCCCTCCAACTGTGGCGGGTGAGGCCAGGAGAGACCTGGGCCTTGTATGCACTGAGGCAGTTGTGGCCGGGTTCGCCTGTTGGGGCGACGCTGGGCACCACCTTTGCGTTTCCTCCCGCTCTGCACAGTGCCGTTCAGCAAATCCAGGCCTCTGTGCCACTCAGTCCCTGTCACACAGGACAGGGGACAGGCAGGCTGCCACCCTCATGGTGAAGCTGCTAGGTGAGGGTGGCTCCGACGGCACCTCAGCTCAGGCCGGTGACAGCCTTCCCGAGTGGGGACTACTCCCCAGGGCTCCCCAGCAGTGGGTAGCCTGGGCCATGGCCCGCCGGCTCCAAGCCCTGGCCTCCCCGCCAGCGTCCAGAGGCTGGGGATGGAGGGTAGAGGAAGGGGCTGGGCAGGGCTGGAGCTCTCTCCCAGCACAGGACACCGTGTGGTTGCAATCAGGGAGGCCCTGGGGCCTCTGGCTGGGGTCTCATGAGGACGAGGGCAGGGAGCTGACTCAGGGTTTCCACCCCTCACCCCGACAGGGGGGCTCATCCCAGCTTCCCTCCCACCCACACCTGAGCCTTGGAGGACATGGAGGAAGAGGCAAGCGTATGTCTCGTCCCACACCTCACCACAGGCAGAGGGCCTGGGGAGGTGACCTCGAGGGTGAGGGTTTGAGTCCCCATGGCCCTTGCCAAGGAGCACTGCTGGGCCTTGGCAGGACGCATGAGATCACGTCTGGAAGGAGCAGAGCCAGTGGAAAGGGCCAGAGGGAAGGAGGCAGATTAATTATGCAATAACGTGCTTACTTATCAGCACGTCTACTGATTGCAGGGGGGGTCAGAGGACCTGGGCTGGAACCCGGCCACCTCTCGCGTGGGCAGTCACAGCTATGAGAAGCCCCGGCCCCACCGTGTTCGACACCAGGCGCCCTCACCGCGGCCGAGGCGAAGGTGAGGATGGAGCAGTCCTGGTTCCCTTCACATCGTCCTGCTCCTGCTACACGGGGGCATAGTGCCAGTGGCTGTCCACGCTAGGCCAGGTGCCGGCGACCAGGCTGCCCACTGGTGCAGTCCCCGCCCGGGAAGGCTGTCACCAGCCCAAGCCCGTGAGGGTGGCAGCCTCCCTGTCCCCTGTCCTGTGTGACAGGGGCTGAGTGGCACAGAGGCCTGGGTTTGCTGAAGGGCACTGTGCAGAGCGGGAGGAAACGCAAAGGTGGTGCCCAGCATTTCCCCAACAGGCCAGGAGCTGCTCACGGGGCTGGAGAGAAAGGGCAGCCTCTTGTTGGGGTGCCGGGCCCACGTAGCCAGCGACCCTTCACCTGGCCCTCAGCCCCAAGGAACAGGACCGCGGCAGGGCCAGGATGGAGGCAGGGTCGGGCTCCTGGGCTGAATCATCGAGGGTGAGGAGGTCAGGCAGGCTGGGCTGCATGGGGAGCTCCTGCTAGGAGGAAGGCGGGCCTCCAAGGAAAGAGCAGATGCGCCTGTGCAGGTCCTGGCCGGGCCATGTGTTCCCCTGCCCCGGCCACACAAGAGTCCCATTGATGCCCCCACCCGCCCCCATCCCTGGAGCCACAGCCCGGCACAGGGCCCTGGGGGCCTCCCTTGTTCCCAGCTGACCGCTGGCTGTTTCTACTGCTGCTGCCCAGGCATGCTAGGCATGCCAGGCCCGGACACTGCGGGTCACATGTTCTGCGCGGGCGAGGCCAGGCGCTGCTGCAGGGCAGCGCAGTGCTCCCAGGCGGCATGCGGCTGCCGAAACACAGGGCCCAGGAGCTAGGGCTACCTGCCTCCCACCCTTGTCCCAGCCTGCCCCCTCTTCCGGGAGGGTAAATCCTTGGGCAAACAGGCAGGCAGTGCCAGCAGCTGGCCAGGGCCGGGGTGGGCGAATACCGCTGTAGCTGCACTCTGCTGAGTTGCCGTGCTGAGGGTCCCGCAGGGCCATGGTCTGACTTCTGGCCACCACACTCTGCAGCCAGGCCTGGCCACAAGCTCATGCGTGGCCCTCAAATGGGGCTTCTGCTCGCTGCTGCCACCCCCAGCCATGTACTCAGTGCCCTCTCCAGGGTGCGGCTGCTCGCCAGCGGGACAGGTGTGGAGAAGGCTGGGCTGGCTCGGGCCGGGTCTGCTGGGCCCTGTCCTGGCTGGGTGACTAAGCAAAGCCCGGGCCTCAGCCTGGACATGGTACGGCTGCAGGTGCGGGTGGAACGGGCAGTCACCGAGGAGGGGCACAGCCGATGCTGACCCTGGCCTGAGGCCAGGACTCCACTGGCAGCGCTGCCCCTGCCCCACACCCTTCCTGCACTCCAAGCACCACACAGATGCCTGCAGGCAGTGTGCGTCCTGCCATGGAGCTGTAGCTGGCCTGCTGTGTGCACTGCCTTTCCCATCTCGCTCTCAGGAATGCTGCAGCGCTCCTGGGCATGGCCTGACACCACCTCCTCCACGAAACCGCCCAGCCTGCCACCCCTCAGGCAGAGTCCGCCAGTGCTCCAGGCTCCTCAGCACGCTGGCAGCGCTGGAGGACAGGGTTGAGCAATCTTCATCTCTGTGGCTCCCAGCACAGTGCCTGGTGCCCAGCAGCTGCTCGAGAAATGCCACACAAGGCCTGCCAGCTGGGTTAGCCTGAGAGACACCAAGGTGGCCTGCAGCAAGTGAGGCCAGAAGAGCACCCAGCAGGCAGGCAGGGCCTCCGGAATCCCGCCTTCCTGTACATCCAGCTCCGCCCACATCAGAGGGTTCTCTGGGGCTTGAAGCTGCCTCCCCAGCTCCCAAAGCAGAAAGCAGATTTGGGGCAGGGGGCAGCAGGGAGGGAGGCACCAGAACTGCAGGAGAAGGGAGTTGTGGCTGCCATCTGCTATGGACAAGATGTTTGGAGAACACTCACTCCTCACTGCGGCTTGAGGCCTCCCAGCCAACATGAGAGGGCAGGTCACCCGCAGATGGGAGGCACAGAGCTGCCAGGGCCCTCCTGCTGCCTGGCACCCAGCACCCCATCTGCCCTCCTGCTGAGGCCAGGATCCAGCACACCCCACTCTCCCTTGGAGCCCCAGGTCCTGGGAGCCAACTCCACCATGGTGACATCGACATGAATGGTGACAATGACCATGGTGTCGGCTGTGTCCATCACAGCCCGGCGTCTGCAGGAGGCCCTGTCCCGGGAACACCTAGCCATTGCCACTGTGCCCGCCACTTCTGGGGGAGAAGGGAGAGGCCCAGAATGGCCAGCCCTGCTCCCCTGCAAGGCCTGGCAACCTCAGGCCCTCCAGAGAGGGCTCCAGCCTGTTCTGCGCGCTAAGCTTGGGCGCAGTAGGGACAGAGCAGCAGGCAGAAAGGAGCCTGCTGGCCGCGAGAGAAGCAGGAGAGTGCCCAGCCACACCCAGGCTTGCAGCACAGAGCCCTGGGAGCTTGGCTTGTTCGTTCTCCTGTCCTCTGCACCATCCGGCCCACCACACAGGGCTCAGAGCTACCAGGAGAGTGGGTGGGGCTGTCCCATCTGGGAGGACCTTCCGGGTGTGGCCACTTGGAGGCAGAGCTCAAGGACTGGGCAAGGCTGCACCTGCAAGCATCTTCCTTCCCCGGCCTCCCCACTCTGCACCGTCCACAGATGCTTAGGGGCATTCAGACGCCCTGCCTGCCACACATGGGCTGTGCCCCGCACTGGGCCAGCAGGGACCTTATGGGGCTGGGAGGTTTGCCGGATGTCCACTTCTCCCTGCCCGAGAGGTCAGTGGCCACTGCCATCCCCCCAACGGGAAGGCCAAGACGGGGTTCAGTCACCCCACATTGCATGCCCTACCGCACACAGCACTGCTGCTCTTCCCCACAGGCTGCCAGCACCCCACACACTGCGACTGCGACACTGCTGTCCCGATGACAGTGCCCGCTGCTGCCAACTGGGGGAGGCTGCAGATGGGCCCCAGGGTACCATGTGCCCCAAGTGCACGGCCGGGCAAAGCCGAGTTTCCCCAGTCTCCCAGCGTCCTTGGTCCAGCAGGTCACGGAGCTGACCCTACTTCCTGCCTTCCAACCCCAGCTGGCACCCATCTGCAGAGCATCAATGGCATCCCGATTCCTAGGCCTCCTGGCAGGGCAGGGAGGGAGAGCTCGGGGCCCCAGGCCTCGCCCCACAGCACTGGGGAGTGGGGGCAGGCAGCCGAGGGGCCCCTCCACCCCCACTCACCCACTGCTCCTGGGACTCGTGGAATTGCTGTCACCACCCTGACACCTTCACAGATACCTCCCGCCTCTCTGAGCACAGCCAGGCCAGGGTGACTCAGCCAGGGAAATCCCAGCACCAGCACCCACTGCGGGACGGCTCTGCTGACACCTCCAGGCGAGCTCAGCACCCACCCTCGCTCCGTGCAGGGTGAGAGGAACACCTGGCCCCCCACCCCCCACCCCTCTGCTGGAGGGAGCCAGTGGGCACGCAGCTACCTGCTGTGAGCCTCTGCCCTCTGCCCTCTCGAGCCTGGCACAGCCCTCCAGCCTCTAGGATGATGCTTTAAAGAGCCTGGGCCCCAGGGGCGCAGGATGGAGGCATGGACAGCCTGCCTCGTTCCTGGCTGGGCTGCCTGACCTGTCACCCACATCACCTGCTGCCTTGGACCCCAAGAAGGGCGGGTGGAGTCAGGACAGATGCCAGACCAGGAGAAATGCCTTCCCAGGGAGGGGCAGACTATAGGTCCACAGCCTCCATAGCAGGACTTCCAGTCTGTGGAGAAACAAACAGGGCCAGGTCCCACAAACCTGCCAGAGCGCCTGGGGTTCGGGCCACCCCATTGCTGCCACCTACGTCAAGATGCAGAAGTTGCTGCCTTTTGCGCAGTGGGGACTGGGTCTGGCTCGGGGGTGGCCCGCCCTCGCCCTTGTTACTCCAACCCCTCTCGCCTGGTACTCGAACAGGCAGTGCCACCTTCCACAGCCAGGGGAGAGGGAGGCAAGAGGAAGTTCTGAGCAAGCCCAAGGCCCCTGTGGCTCAAAGACCAGGCAGAGGAGCGGCCCCCAGCCCTGCAGGCTCCTGGAGCTCTGCTGGTGGAACCTCAGCAAAGAGCTTCTGGGGCCATGATGTGAAGACATCAAGGCCCAGCCTCCAGGGCCAGGAAGGCAAAGACACTCAGGGGCAGCAAAGACAGCCACAGTGCAATGCCAGGGCCAGGGAGCTGCCCGCTGTTTGGCCCATGGCAGATGAGCCTTACCAAAGGGCAGAGGGAAGCCCCAGGCAGCTGCAGCTGGTCTACTGCTGCCTTCGACTCCACGCTGCCCCAAACCAGGCTCCAGCAGGCTCCCCGGCCAGCCAGGAAACGAAGGTGGAGGCCAGCAAGAGTGAGGCTGAGGGTAGCTGCCTGGCCGTCCACGTGGTGCTGCCTGGGCAGGTACTGAGCCCTCTGCCCCAGGTGAGCTTTCTCCTCCCACCCCAGCTTTGATCTGCGCCTCCGCTGGCTGCCCTCTCCTGCCCTGCTCCAGGCTCCACTTGAGCCTGGCCTGCACCTCCCGGACAGGGGTGTGGGTGGTGGGAGCAAGCCTTCCCTCCATCGTAAGGCTGAAAGAAGACTGGAAGCATGTGACCACACAAATCTCAGGGGTTTACTTAAATGTCTTTCAAACAAATAGCCTGAATGGATTTTTCCCACCCTCCCTCCCCACTGGGCCGGCCGCTCAATGGAAAGGGCAGCTCAAAGGGCTGAGGCAGCTGCAGGGGCTGCTGGGAAGAGGGTCCTGCCACAGAGCCTGCCCTGGCACGGAGAGTGCAGAGGGGCGACTTCCAGCCTGCGCTCAGACCCCAGCCCTCCCAGTCCAGCAGCACCGCCTCCCTCGCTCTGCCACTGGGCAGCAGTGAGGGCCTGGGCAGCCAATAGGCAGGCTCCCTTCTGGGGCAGCACATGTTGCTTAGGAAGTCAGGCAGGGGCTCAGAGTGGGGAGACACACGACTCCCCGGAAGTTCAGAAGAGCCTGGGGAAACTATCCAAGCCTCCTGATCCCTAAAATCTTACAGATGAGGACCCCAAGCCCAGACAGGCACGCAGCCAGGCTAAGGTCACACAGCACTGGGTCTCCGCCCACCTGGGGCTGTCCCAGCTTATTCGGCCAACCGCTAGTACTTCCTGAGCACCCTACCTGCCTGGGCATGGGAACAGGTCCAGGCACCTCGTGACACCAGACGGGGACAGACGCTGTCTGGAGCCTGGAAAGCTGGGGCCAGCACTCCGACCCTTTCCTCTCCGGGCCTGCATCCCCAGACGCCGGCGTGGGCGGACACGGGAGAAATACCAAGGACAGCAAGTGCCAGGCAGCGCCCACGGCGAAGGTCACCCGGGGAAGGGCCTCATCCTGGGGGTCGCAGCCAACTTTGTCTTCTAGCAGGGCACAGCGCCTCGTGACCAGCGACCCAGGAACAGACAGGCTATACCTGCTTTTTCTATTACAAAATTATGCTCTCCTTGGGAAATAGAAAGCAACAAAAAGAACGAAACAGAAACCACCAGGGATGCCTTTAGGAAATCATTAACTACTGGGATCCCTAAGCTCTCCCTCTCTGTCCGCACACACTTGCTGTTCTATCCTGCCGGTTTTCCTCAGAGAAGGGAGCTTTCTCTCCACCAGAAGTCCGTACACTCATCTCTCCTCGCTCCTGTGGAGCAGCCCCATCCCGAGGTCTGTGCGTTTATCTGACGCCTTCCTGCCGGTGGACAAGTGGCTGCTCCCCTCTTCCTGCTCTGAGCTGGACCCAGATGGGGGCAGGACTGGGCTAGTACCTGGCACTGCCTGGGCAGGGGCGGAGCGTCCTGTATGGGCCTGGTGGGTCTGGCCCCGCTGGTTCTCAGGCCTCAGTGATTCCCGACAGGAGTGCAAAACCTGGACCAGCAGGGAGCACATGGACACCTACTGACTCCCAGCCCCCACCCAGCAATTCCACCTTGGCCAGTCCACGGCAGGGCCTGGAGCCCTCCTGGGCTGCCCTGGGGGCTGTGCCCCTTTGGTTGCCCAGCCTGCACCCAGCACATGCAGACTCCCAGGAGCATGGAGGGGCACATCTGGCCAGTTCCAACCATACCCGGGTGGGACCTGCAGGGCACGGGCACGTCCTGCCCAGTGATCGTCATGCCCTGGTCAATCCAGGTGTGGCCCAGGGACCAGCAGCTGCCCCTTGCTGTTAGAAATGCAGGTTGGAGCCCACCTGACCTCTGCTGGAACGTTCACGGGCAAGCCCCCAGGGCTTGGAAGCCATGCCACCCTGACACTCCCCAGGCCCACGACCCCAATTCTATAGGTGGGGATGGCAGCGGAGGCAAGAGAACAGGATGAGGACAGACACCTCTAACCACAAAGCGGGGGCAGAAGCCAGGTGTCCCACCCACCTCACACCCCCGGGGGCTCATTCTGCACCATCGGGCTGCAGGTCAGGCCATGCGGAGCAGCTGTCCTGGTGTGGAGCTGGGGCCAACCCGGCCGGCTGTACTCCTGGCCACACAGCCCACCCCACCAGGGGCCCGGCAAGGGCGGGGGTCCCACCTCCACAGCCTGCAGGCTCCGCTGTCACAGGAAGTGGGATCTGGGGCGGAGGAACCAGGAGCTGCGTTTGGATCGAGGACTTTATTTCCTCCCAGCCAGACCCAGTTCTGCGTGCCTTTGGAGAGGAGAATAGCTGTGCTCGGCCCACTGGGGCCGGCCTCTTTCAACGTTCCAGCTGCTGCCATTTCCAATTATGACTTCAGAGGACTCCTATAATTTATACATCCCAGGATGCACTGCTCCAGCTGCTTTATGATGGGAATTCATTACACCATTAGGTTAAACTTTTGTAAAGTACCAAGCAGGCAGTGGGCTGGGTGCCCGGCTTAGTTATCCCTGTTGGAAGCTGGCTGAATGGGGTTCACCTGGGGAAGGGAGGGGGCAGGCTCTGAAGGGTCTGAGAAATGGAGAAGGCAGCCTCTGGAGTGCTGAGGCCTCGGCCAGCCTGTTTATGAGCCGCCCTGCACGACTCGGCAGGTGGGCAGCAAGGAGAACAATCTGGCAGTGCTCAGCGTGCCTGCTGGGGGCAGCGGGTTAGTGAAGCCACCCTGGGTGAACCCCAGCCGCTGCCAAGGCCAGGAGGTGTGCAGTCTGTGGAGGGCGGAGCTGGAAAGCGGGCGACAGCCTGGGCACAGCAGGCACAGAGGGCAGGGCCACCCCCCGACTCTGATGCAGTGTGGACAGCAGGAGGAATGCGGAGCAGCACCGGGACAGACACCAGCTGCAAACACTCAGCTCCAGCCCTGCATCCTCCAGAGCTGAGGTCCTGCAGCCCACTGCATACCCCTTCCAGGGCACCTGCTGTGTTGAGCACAGCCAGGTGAGGCTGTCCCGCTCCCGGAACCACACCCGCCCCACCCTGCAGCGCTCAGAAGTGCGGCTGGTGGCTGGCCAGGAGGCTGCCCCTGAAGTGTGTGTCAGTGGGGCTGCTAACGGGGACACCCTGGGGACCTCTGCTACCCTCCCCACAGCCAGCTGTGTGCACCAATCGAGCCCCTCTGGGGAGAAGCTGAGTGCAGACACACTCTGCCCCAGGCTCTGCCCCGGCCCAGCACTCCCTGCAAGAGTGTGAGACTGAAATGATCCCCACAGAGTCCTGGACTCTCCAGAGGGAAGACACAGCGAGGCTGGTGTCCGGGCGGTGCCCTCGGCTGACCTGCATTCTCCTCCATCCCTGCAGCCCCAGCCCTACAGTGCTCTGAGGCTCCTGAAGGCCTGGGTCACCCCCGTCTCCTGGCAGCAGAGTGGCTGCCTGCCCAGAGGCTCCTGGGGTGGCTTCTCGGACTGGCGGTGCTCCTGGCGCTGCTGGAGGCACAGTCCGGCCAACAGGCGGCTGCACAGGGAGGTGGCTCTGAGAATGACACTGGCTTCCCCAAAGGCCTCCAGAGAGGAAAAGTCAGACAAAGGGAGCACCGGATGGAAGCGGCGCCAAAGAGAAGGAAAGGCAGACAGAAGGACCCAGAGCAGCGGGGGCGGGAAAGCTGGCTAGGGAGGAAGGCGAGGGCCGGGTGGCTGCCGGTGCAGGGCAGGGAGGTACAGGCTGGCACTGCCGGCTGGCACAGGGCAGGCTGGGCAGGCTCCCACTCACAGACAGCACCTTGCACACCAAGGGAAATTCCTGGCACCGGGCAGAGCACAGAGGCATCGCGTGGACCCAGGGTGCCGAGTCCCACTCGAGTCCATGCGGGGCACGGACAGGCTCAGGGCAGGACCTGCCCAAGCAGCAGGGGACTGGCGAGGCTGTTGCTCACGGCACCCACATCAGAGGCCTGTGCTGCGCTGAACTCAGGGCCATGGGATGCACTGGAGGCAGATGCCAAAGGCACCCAGGGTGGCACATGCTTCGAGGCAGACAGTGCCGTGAGGGTAGCATGGGCAGAAAGCCCCAGGATGGCAGGGGCAGGAGGAAGTGGGCGGTGGCCACGGCGGGCTGAGCCGGGAGCCTGATGTAATCCAGCCTGCAGAAGGCGGAAACTTGGGGAACAAAGCAGTTCCACCTAATGGCAGCCCGGCTAAAGTTCCAGTGAGCCCTGCGTTGCCTCCCCCAGCCCTGGGCAGGGGCTGGACGGGGAGAGCCCATGAGAGAGCAAGGATTCCTAGCCGCCGCCCTGGGAACCCTGCCACGCGAGGCTGGGCTGGTGGCCGTCTCCACGCTTTCCGGAACAGACGCCGCTCACTTCCCGGCTCCCGACGAGCCCAGCGGCGGTGCGGTGGGGAGTCTGCGCTTCTCCTTCCTCGACCTAGTTAGGCTGAGCGTGGGAGCGGGAAGGAGGGCCCAGCGGGAGGGACGCGCTCGCTGGACGCTGCTCAGCAGCCTCCCTCCCTCCTCTGCCGGCCCAAGGGTCGGGTCAGTTGGTGGCAGCTGGCAAGCCCAGCGTTTTCTGGGCTCGGTGGGGCAGCCCAGGCCAGGTGCAGATGGCTCAGCTGGGGTGCGTGTGTGTCCCCACGGCATGGTATGGGAGAAGACAGCATGCTTGCTGCTCGCCGGTCGGCACAAGGCCGCTGGATAGGAGGATGGAGGGGCCAGGGAAAGATCAGAAGTGCGCGTGCGCCCCGAGGCAAGGCCGGCGGCCAGGGTTCAGACCCCTGGTGGTGAGGGGGGAGGAGGGCACGGCCTTACAGTGCAGGCGTCTGTTTTGCCTTGGTTTCCCTCTCATCAGGAAAGCGGCCGTGCACTCTCGGGGGGAGCCGGGTGCCCCTCAGACACAGCCCTGGACTTCAGGGAGCTCCCTGGAGGAGACTGCTCATGAGGCTGCAGGAGAGGTGGGGGCGGGACAGAGACAAACCCCAGCCCCGGCCCCCGCCTGGCCGCTGTGTGACCCAGGACAGGGACTCGACTCCGAGCCTCCTGCAGGACAGAGGTGGAGAGAGGCACCAGGGCCTGGTCACAGCCAGCACTGTGCTGTGCTCTGCTTTGCAGCTGAGCGGAGTACCCTGCAGACACCAGTGTCCTCCCTAACCCGAGCCCCAGAGAGCTGACAAAGCCAAGCACAGTGCTGTCCCCGGCGGGCTAGACAGCCCTGCAGAACCTGCTCCCCTCTTGGCTGTCCCTCAGCAGCCCCGAACCTGCCCCCGGTCCTCACCCTGAGGTGGCACCTGGCCTTGCCCCACACATCTCAGTGGCTGCCTGTGTTTTCCGCAGTGACAAACCCCGGCCCCCACCGGTGGCCCTGGGCACCAACTCCTATCCAGTCCTCGACCTCAGTCCTCATGGCTTGTTTCATGCCTGCACCCTCAGGCTGATCGCACATGAGCACCTCACCTGCCTTCCCAGCTGCAGCCCTGAGCCACCGCGCCCTGGTTTGCGCCTCTAGGTTCTGAGGGGGGCACCCAAGGCTTCCCTTCAAGGTCCCTCTTGCCTCTGACCTTGGTAGCACCCACTTCTAGAAATCCTCACGCCACTCCTAGATTCTGACGCCCTGGAGGGCAGGAGCCACACTTCAGGCTCTGCTGTATCCTCAGCCCATACTAGGTGCTCAAGAAACAGCTGGCCCTGGCCCCAGCAGAGGACTCCGGGGGCCTGCCTGTGACCGACTACAGACTGCAGGACCCACCTGCCCAGGGCAGGGGCACCGGGCCGTAGGACGCCTTCCTGGTGCTAACCTATGCAGTCCCTGACATAGTCACTTTCTGTGAGGAGACAGGCAGAGTGTGGCATCGCGAGTGCCCTCTGCCCTTGGGGACCACACTTGGCCTCCTGAGACTCTGCTGCAGGGAAATCCATGGTCCCCACCTCCCCGGGAAGGAGACAGAGCTGGAGGTGCCAGAACTCGCGCCTGGGTAGTCATGGCGCCTGCAGTCTGCAGCGCTGTCTCTGTCACAGGTGGCCTGTCCCCGGCTGACTTCCAGGGGGCTTGGGCAGGAGTGAAGCGGCAGCGCCGTGAGCCGCCCCCAGGTAATACACAGATGGGGGCTGGGGGGCTGCACCCAGCCCAGCTCCCTTCTAAGGAAAACAAAGAAAGCAGGAAGGCCCCTCTGTCCCACCCCCGCCCGCCTGGACGGCCACGTCCTAGGGGTCCTCACCCCTCCTGCTGCCACCAGGAGCCCAGCAGGGCCCCTCCCACATCCACCGACACCGGGCTAGCCAGACACCAGGGTCCACGGAGGCCCACGCCACCAGCCACTCCATGCCCCTGCAGCCCTGGATTCCCATAGCCATGCGGCAGGCACCAGCTCTACATGCACGCCGGGCAGCCTGTCCCGCTGTCCTCAGCCACATCTGGCAGACGTCCCACAGAAAAGCCACCTGGGTCCCCATCCTTCCACCCCCCTGGACATCCTAGTGGCAGAGTTCCCCACCCACAGCAGCTTCCAGCATCTCCCTGAGCGCAGATCAAGCCAGTATCAGGAAGGAAAAGGGAAAATGAAGAGAAACGGTATTCAGCACTGCCCACCAGGAGGTAACTGCATCCTCCAGCATCGCAGCTCTGCGTTCTGAGATTTATCTCCCTGACCACAGGCTCGCTGATGTCCCCCAGCGCTGCTGGCCTGGCCCACTGGGGTGGATGGAAAGCTACTCCAGGGAGAAGTCGGATTCTTAAAGGCCTGCTGGACGACAGGTGATTTCACGCCAAGGTCCCGGGTCGGCAGAGGGACGGGGTGGGGGGATGGTTTCTGCTGACCCAGCTCTCCTGGCCCTGGCCAGCACCTCCAGCCTGAGATGCCTGCTTCCCTGGCACCCCTCACGCAGGGCAGCCAGGCATCGTGATTTATGGGGTGCCAAGGGAGGAAAGGTTGCCAGGAGCTGAGGAAGCAAGTTCTGGACAATTGTGAAGAAAATGGGCATAGTTCTGAGCACCAGAGCCGCAAAACCCCAGCTCCAGGGCGGCTGGCCCTCGATGCCCACCGCCATGGTGCCAGCCCCAGCCCCCGCCCCAGCTGGAACCTCAAAATCAACATTTGTGCACAGTGACAAGGGACACCACCTGGCCAATCAGGGGACAGGAAAGAAAGCTCAGCTCTGCTTTAGGGGAGCACAGGCCCCGTTGCAGCCCAGCTCTGCTGTGCAGTCCCAGCACCCCAAGCAGATGGCACGGGGTGGCTGCAGAGGGCTCCTAGAGCCCCAAACCATAAAGCTGAGCCAGGATCCGGAAACACGGGCGGAGGTGTGGAGGGTGAGCCGAGGAGACGGGAATACTGAGCATCCACCGTGGCAGGCGGCCCCTCACTGGGCTCTGCAGAACAGGTGGGAAGCCCCGGACACCCAGGACCAACCTGGGAACAACCAAGGACACCCCGAAAGGCCAGGCAGCATCTGGCGGCAGATGGAGGACAGGCACGTCCACCGCATGGAAACATGTGCCTGCCACTGGGCCTGGCAGGACCGCATCCGCTGTCCGGCCACAAGCTCCACACCGCAGCCTGGATGCAGGCAAAGCTTTCTGCCTGGGGGAACAGGCTGAGAAAACAGGCTTGCTCACATGGCACGCTTGAGGAACGGGCCTGGGCTTGACAGGGAAGCCTTCCTGGCCCTGAGCCCGTCAGGGCTCTGTGACATAGGGCACAAACATCCTGGAGAGCTGTCATGCACCTGTCTGTCCTCGGCACACCCACGGCTCCCCCTTCCTTCCCCCATGACCCAGGCATTGCCTACTATTCCTACCACTCCTGCCGCCCCACTGCAACTTCTCTCACAGGACCACCCAGCCCCAAGCCCACGCCATGGCTGCCCTGAACCACTTCCTTTTCTTCAGGCCACAGCCCACGGCGCTGCTGTGCCTGCTCCCACCCCACCAGGGGAACTCTGGGAAGAAAGCACACACTTCCCAAGCCTCCCTCCCACACAGGTACCCCGGACCCCACAGCCAGATGCCTGCCAACCTGCAGAGGAGGTGGCAGTCTGCAGCCCCGGCACAGGGCTTCCTCCACCTGAGGCCACCCCTGCAGGCCGCCTTGTTGTGGTGGCCATGCCAGAGCCGTCCTCGGGAGACCCAGGCCTGGTTCCACCTCGGGAGCTGACTCACAGCATCAACAGAGCCCACTCTCCCGGCCAGGAGCCACACGCCGGAGCCACAGATTCCCCATGCCCGGGCCTGGGCCTCTGGGCTTCCTTCTTGCTCATCAGATCCACACCCCCACTTCCTACCAGCTGCCTTCCGGCCTGGGCTCTTTACCTGCAGCAGTCCCTGACCTTTGCACACCTTTCCCGAGTCCACCTGCGCAGGCTCCTCCCGTTTCCAGAGACCGCTGACCACGGTGTAAGGGGCTCTGAGAGATAAACTCTGGCGTTCAAGGTCACACAGACAAGACTGGGATCCAGGTTACCTGCTCCCAAATGCACCTCACCGAATCCTGGCTTCGGGGAGCTCCGCTGAAGCACCAAGAAGCCCCCTTGGCCGAGTAGCACCTGCCAGCCACCCCAGTCTCCAACCTCCACCGCGACCCTTCCCAAACGCCTCCCCCAGCGCCACCCATGCACACCCCTTTCACTCCACTTCTCTAGGGGAGAGACAGAGGCCTGAAGGTCTCCCCACATCCTGAGGCTTCCTGGGGTCTGCAACCGCCCCTCTGTCAAGTAGGGCACCGTGTGACTGTGCGCCACCTGCACCCAGAGCCTCCCGAAGGATGGTGAGGGCGGGCGTCATCCAAGCACACTCCTCCAACAGCTGCACCCCAAATGGTCCTGTGGACCCACAGCTTTCAGAGCCTGGGGAAGAGGGTGGACTCCCAGATGCCCTGGGGTGAAGCCATCGACTCAACCAGAAGGCAAGGCCTGGCCGCAGATGGACACCCAGGCGCTGGCCCACAGCCCCTGGACCACGGGTGCAGCCACCTCTTGGCACCTTCGCCACTGTCACGCCCTGCACATGGACAGACCGCTGAAAACCAGCTGTCTCCCCTCTCCCCACGGAGCAGGAACCGTGACCCCAGGGCAACGGGGTGCGGTTGACGCCATGAACTTCACGGAGGGGCGTCTCCTGTGCCTCTTCACACCCACTGTGAGGAGCACCAACCTTCTCCCAGCGCGTGTGCCCGGAGGCATCAGAGCCGGGCCCCGACGTCACGGGCAGGGTGGCCGAGTGGGCGTTTGCCCTCCCATCCGTCAGGGTCTGGGGCACAGATTCCCACAGCACTGCGCAGAGCCCCGGCCCCGTCTTGCAGTCCTGCTGAGGACACTGCCTGCATGCCGAGCCCACCGATTCCTCCAACCCAGTGCCACCACCTAGACCGTGCCAAGCCCAAGGCCGGCGCACCACGCACGGCGCGCGGCGCCCCCTGCTGGGACCCGGGACCCGGGCCGCGCATCACCTGCACGGCCGCAGCTGGCACCGCCACGCCGCGCTGCGCCCGGCAAGGGAACAGGGGTTCGGACGCGGGGCCCGGCCGGAGGAGCGCGCGCCCCGACCGCCCGCGTCCCGCATCTGCGCCCGGCCCCCTGGACCTCGCACCTGCGCGGCGCGTGGCGGCCCCGGCCCGGCCCGGCCCGGCCCCTGCCCCCTCCCCGCGCCGCCCTGGCCCTACGGTCCACCGGCCGCGTCCTCACCTCCCGCGCGCCGCAGGGCCCCGTGCGCCCCGGCCGCCGCGGCCGCCGCCGCCTCCATCCCGGCGCCCCGGGCCCCGCTCCCCACGCCGCTTCCGCAGGGCGCCGGCGCCGCGCGAGGCCGCCCCCGCCCCCGGCGCGCTGCGTCCTTTACGTAAACCCACTCCGCCGCCAGCGGTGACCATGGCGACGGGCGGGGCCGCAGCGCCCCCTGGCGCCAGGGAGGGGAGCGGCGCGCGCGCGAGCGAGTCCTCTGCGGGGCGCGTGGGGGCGGGGCGCGCGGGCCCCGCAGGCTCGTGGGCGCTGGGGCCGCGGGAAGGGCCGCTCCCAACCTGCGATGGCGCCGCCCGGCCCCTCCCCCGGGCCCCGCGTGATCGGGTTTGGCGTGGGAGAGGAAGAAAAGCAAGTGGGATCTCTGGGAAGCGGCTGGTTTGGGGGAGCGCAGGAATGGTTCCCGCCCCCTGGTGGCGGAGCAGCTCCTCTAGCGCATCTGCTCCGCGGGGTCCCCTGCCGCCTCCCACAGTGCTTGACTTTCGCAGGACGCTGGGCAACCTTGAGTCTGGTAAACGAAGAAACCCCGTCCTCCCGCCCCTCCCACCGGCTGTAAGTCACTCCAGGCGTCTCCTCGGCAGGGTCGGCGGCGCTCTTGCGCTTGGGGTGCGGGCAGGGGTGGGGCGCAGAGAGCTCCAGACCCCGGCCCTGCCCTCCAGGACCCAGGTCTGCGCAGGCGGGACAGTGCAGGGCCACAGTAACCGTGGGACTGTGCGCAGGGCTGCAGAGCCCTGAGGGGGGGCAGCAAAGATCCCCGGGGACGGAGTTCCCCAAGGTAGAGTCGAAGTTCGTCCGAGGCAAAGCGAGGCCAGGGCTTCAGACAGGGAATGTGCCAACAAAATGTTTCCTGGGCCCAGCTAGCGTCCCGAGGGCACAGCGAGCATCTGGCTGAGTCTGGTGGGAGCCAGGTGGAGCTGGGGTGTGGGTGAGCGAGGTGGAGGCGCCTCACCTGCCCGTCCTGGACATCTGGCTGACAGGGATCAGGGCCAGCCCGCCCCCTGCCGGGGCTGCTGGCAGGAGTCTGCAGTTTATGGTTATTTCCTGGAAAGCCTCTGCCTTAGGGGAGAAGGAAGATGGGGCGGGAGCAGCATGGGATGAGGACCTGGGGGGGGGGGGTCCCAGGAGCAGCGCCCCCCCCCCCCGGGCGGCTGGGGAAGGGCTGAGATGAGAGTCAGCTCTGGAACTCCTTTCTGGATCCTTGCAGTTCATCAGAATGAAAAAGTGCAGACTGGATGTCTCGGTTCAGAGTTCCCGATTCCCAGAAGAGGAGTTTCATTGTTGTAGTGTGGGCTGTGGTCAATCAGACAACGCAGAGTGCCTTGTAATAAAGACGGCCCTGCCGACCCACACTGAGAGAAGTCATGACCTGAGCAGCCGCTCCGCGAGGGTGTTTCTGTCACTCACACTGCTGTGCACCACATCTAATGCCCGCAGTTCGAAGGAGCTGAGGTCCATTGTCACCTGCAGTTTCAGGGGGTTCAGTCCATGGTGGGCTGGTGCCAAGGCGGAAGCAGCGGGGTGTGGAGAAGGAGAACCGCCCACCCACGTCGTGGAGGCCAGGAAGCAGAGAGAGAAGGGATGTGCAGCTCCCGGTGAGAGCCCAGTGTCCACCTCCACCCAGGCCCCAGTTCCTACAGCACCCTCAGCCGTGCACATGGGGGAGTAGTCAACTTCCACACACGTGAGGATTTGGGGCGCCTTTTTGTTCTGAACCATAACAGAGGGCTACTGCGCTCTACTGCTTAGCTGTCCTGTGCACACAAACCCACACCAGTCCATGAGCATGAACAGGTATACACACACACACACACACACACACACACGTCCTCCTTCCCATTCGTCCAAAGTTGTCTTGTCCAAACAAGTCCCAGCAGTCCATGCTGGGCCACCTCTGAGGCAGGATGGCAGGAGGTCACCGTTACTCCAGATCTTCAAAGTGATACCCTTTCCTCCTCAAGGCTGAGGCAGTCCCAGCTGAGCCTTCAGTGACTGCATGAAACTCCCACCAGCTGATGGAACTCTTGCAGTTCTAGGTGTGGTTGGGACCATTGGGATCTTGTCAGGAATGCAGACTCAAGGCAGGAAAATTGCTGAGAGTTCAAGACCAGCCTGAACTACATAGCAAGAACTTGTCTAAGAAAAAAATGCAAATTAAATTTGCAAGGGATTTAGCTCAGTGGTGCTGCTGACTGCTTCACAAGCACAAGTCTCAAGTTTGAGCCCCAGTACCAATAAAAAAGGAATGCAGACTTCCAGGCCGTTCACCAGACCCTGTGTGATTCAGGCACATCCAGGTTTGGGAAGCACTCCGGTTACGCAGGCTGGCAGGAAGAGGGGCAGGATGCAAGAGATGTTCCAAGCTGTGATGGAGCCTGCTTTAAAGACAGGGCTGGCTCGGCTCGGTGTGTGGGACCTGCTCAACAGGCACCGGGTCCTTGTCCCCTCTGCATCTCCCTCGTGGGTCGGGACTCCTGCCCCACAGGCTGAGCCTTCCATGGTTCCAGCTCCATGGCAAACCTCTCCGCAGGCCCAGTGCCTCGGGCTCCTGGGCTCCTGGGCTCCTGGGCTCCTGCACACAGTGCTATGGGCGGTGCTGCCTGGGCCCTGGCTTCCTCCGGGCCCCAAACAGCCAGGTGCAGCCCGAGTTTCTGATTCCCAGGGACCTTGACTGTGCCTCCTGGTGGAGTGTTCTGCCCTAGAGCTGGAGACCCAGTCACCCGCAGCTGCCTGGCCAGGAAGCACAGGCAAGGACATAACCTCCACCTCTAGTTTTGTTTTCTTTCTTTTTTTTTTTTAAATAACCACTTTTTATTTTTATTTTATTTATTTATTTGTTTATTTATTTATTGGTACCTGAGATTGAACTCGGGTCCTTGCGCTTACATAGCAGGCGGCCAAAACACTGAGCTAAATCCCCAGCCCCTCTGTTTTCTTTCTGAGACAAGGTCTTGCTACATAGGTCAGGCTGGACTTTAACTCACTGTGTAGCCCAGGCTGGCCTTGAACTTGCGGTGATCCTCCTGCCTCAGCCTCCCTATCCACCTCTAGTGCAAGAAACAGCCCACTGCGGTGGGGGGGGGGGCGTTCAGGCAAGTCCTCCTGGGTCCCTGACCTGGTGTAGCCAGACTCCAGCTCACCCCTGAGCGCTTCCCACCCAGCTCTGTCAGTCTGGGCAGGCTCCCTGGAGACAGCCACCGGGTCTGGAGCAGTCCACAGCAAGGGCAGCAGCACCAATGAGGAGCATGTGGGTCCTGGGCCGGCAGCCAGGCTGTGCTCCGTCCACTCTGCCAGATTCCCACTCTGGCCTCAGTTTCCCTCTGGGTCCCAGCGGGGATGATAGCATGGCTCCTGCCCCCAGGGGGTGGAGTGGACAAAGTAATTAGTGAGTGACATCGCCTGCTTTGCACAGCGGCGGATCAAATGCTGCTACTAGAAGCTAGAGTGGGAAGACAGCTCTGCTCCCTTCGCCCCTCCTCCATCCGGCCGCCCTCTGCTGCCAGCTGCAGGTCTCACCAGACAGAGCCAGGATGGCATGGAACTTGGCACATTTCCCCTGTGTGGAGCGTGAGGCATGGCAAGCCTCGCAGTGTCATCTGTCTCCACAGCTGGTACAGCTGCACCCTGCCCCAGGCTCAGCCCCAGCAGCTGCAGGCCTCAGAACAACTGCAGAATCCCAGAGGTGGACACAGCCCTGGCTGCACGGCCCTGGGGCCAGGGTGACCACTCAGCCCCCGGGACACGCTGGCTGGGGCGGGGAGGGCTCAGCGTGCAGAAACTTCGGTGTGAAGCGCCTGCCATGCTGAGGGGATCCCATGACTGTGTAGCTTGGGTGGGGGTGTAGGACAACCGGATAAGACTGAAGCTCTGGTCCACGAAGACTTCAGCCTGTCCCAGGGGTAGAGTCCAGGCAGCCCCAAGGTTTGGCAGTGACCATGACTTCGAGCAGCCCGCCTGGTCCCTGTGGCTGGCGTGTGACTCTGCCCACCTCCAGAGCGGGGTTTTCCACCCCTGAGTGTGGGGCCCTGGCTCTTACCCCGAGTCCTGCCCTGGCGCCTCTGATGGGGTGGGCGAGAGGCAACTGCCCAGTCCCCCGCCACGGCCAAGGAGGGGAATGGTGTTTACCCAAATAGCAGAGACCGGCCTGCTGGGAGGGAATCCCAGGTTGCTGCCAGACTCCGGGGTGGGCCCGAGGTGCAGGGTCAGGGAAACGCATGTGAATTCACAGGAGTTCTGGCCTTCCGGTCCTCCCTGGACCCCCAGGCCTTTTCCTGTCCCGCCTCCCTGGGCCCTCCTGCTTCGAGTGGGGGCAGCGGGGCCTGGAGTAAGGGCCTGGCCGGGAAGGTCCCCGAGTGATCTTCAGCCCCTCCCGGTCTGCGCTGGCACAGGTCCCGCTGTGCGCCGGGGCTGGGCGCTGGGGGAGCTGGGAGACGCCAGGCAGACGGGGCTGACGCTCCACGCGGGGTTGGGGCTCCGCCCGCCCTTCCAGACGTCCCCTGCTCGCCTGGGCTTCACCTGCACTTTCCCCGAAATCCCCAGAGGAAGGGAGATCCTCGCATCTCATCAAACCAGCCGGCCGGCCGTGTCTCTCCGGCCTCCGCCTTGGGAAGTAAATGGGTCTCAGGAAGTCTGTGTGCTCGCGGCCTGAGATTCGTGCGCGCTGTGTGGACGCCAGGAGCCGGCAGTCTCCTTCCGGGTGTCACCCAGCGCTGCTGCCCCTCACTGTGCGCTCACCCCAGGGCCTCAGGCACCCGCGCACGTGCCAGTCTGCCCGCCTACCGCCCGCCCTTCGCCCGCCCTTCCCCCGCTCGCCTGTCCCCTCCCTCCTTCCCCCCAGCTCTGCCCGACGTCACGTCCTGTTGATTCTTCCTCCTAGTTATATATTTGACACTGCCCACTCTCACCACCTGTGCCCCCCACGCCCAGGGCGCCTCTGTCTGTCTTCAGGGTGAGCATGGCGGCCCTCACATGTCACCTGGTTTGCCCGACAGGCAGTGACCTTTAGGAGTGAACATCAGGTCAGCCCTGCTCGTGAGGCTGCTGTGGTTTCCTGCGCTCTTAGGACAGACTCGTGTCCTCCTCTGGGTGGGTCCTACCTTCACACCTGGGACCGCCCAGGAGCGGTCAGAGCCTTGTTGTCCACATGTTTGTGCTGCACATGGGCTGTGGGCTGTGTCTGTCCCTGCACTTCCTGTGAATGCAGTCATAGGTGCACACTGTCTGTACCGAGTTCTGCTCAGCTTCATCTCTGCGAGATCCATTCACGCTGCTGCATGTACCTGTAGCTCATTCTTTTTCATTGCCATGCAATATTTCATGAGATAAATATACCAGAACTTGCTGTTCTGCTGTTTTGGGGATGTCAGGGCCTTTTCCAGTTTGAGGCTCTTATGAATGAGCTGTGCTATGATCTGAATATATTTGTCCCTCCATGTTTCACCTGCTCGCACCGGAGCCCCAGGCGACAGTGTTAAGTGGTGGGGCGCTGGGGGTGGCCGTGGTGCAGGGGCTCAGCTTGCATGGATGGGACTGGTGCCTTCTCAAAGGGTGTATGGTTGAGGCCACACTCGTCAGTGAAGTTAATAGGACACACGTGTAAATACCAAATAGTTTCTCTGGTGTGAGAAACTGAGAGTGTAAATAAGGACTAAAATGATTAAAATGTATAACTGATGATGTGAAATAGGAAGAAAAGGTCCAAAGAAGCAAGGGAAGTGGGAGGGGCAGGGGAACGGGAAGAAGGGAAAGGAAAAATTATGAGAAAAGGAAAAAATGGAAACGAAGTCTTTGTAAATAGGGAAGGGAGCACAGAGAATGGGGAAAAAAATAAGAACCAAGACACATCATGTACAGGAACAAGCACCCAGTGATAAATGTAAACGTACTGTATACCTAACATGGACCAAGAAAAGAATTTAAGGGAAAATCGAAAAAGGGTGTGCGGGCCAGGCGTGGGGCACACAGTGAGGAGACTGAGCCAGGAGGACCACAAGTTCAAGCCCACCCTGGGCAAGTTAGTGACGTAGTGGGACCCTGTCTCGGCATAAAAAGGGCTACGGGTGTAGGAGGGGTGTAGCCCAGTGGGAAGGCCCTGGGGTCCCACAAAACACCCACCCCACAAACAACCTTCCTCACCCACAGCTGGCCCTGCCAACCTGCAGCTCACGCAGCACTGCTCTGTCCCGAGCTCCTCACTGGCCGCTCCAGCTGCTGAAGTCCGTGCTGGGGTTGTGGCCACGCAGGGCTGTGCTGGCTGCTCCGCTCTTACGCTGGGCCCTGGGGGCTTCACCCATCAGGACGGTGTCTCCGGCCACTGTCCCTGTGCCCAGCCCGGGCACCGTCAGAGCCCGCCAGGCCCGTCCCTTGGCTGACACCCACGGCATACCCCTCCTGGGGCAGGAGCCAGTGAAGGCCACCTTTGCAGCTAACTCACGACAGAGGCCCTGGTGGGCCCCAAGGGACTGCGCTTCCCAGAGGTGGCCCTGGGCTTCCAGGCTGATGAGAGCTGTGCCCAGGGCCGGGGCAGGTGGGTCCCCAAGGACCACTGGGCCTGTGCACCCTGGAGTCCTGAGGCCCTGTGCCCCGGCCCTACATAAACAGTGGTGCCCATTTCCACCCCACCGGTACCCTGCTCGCGTGCTCAGCATCCTCTCTCCATGCCCGTGGACCTGGCACAGAGAATGCCGGGAGGCCGTAGGCAGTGGGACAGTAGAGCTGCCACTGCTTTCTGAATATTTCCATGGCTCGCAGTTGAGTCCGGGGTGCGGAATCCACAGACACACAGGGCCAGCTAGTTTTTTGGGGTCTCTAAGAATTGTGGCAGTGTGCATAGAACTCGTGAGCTGAACCATTTTTGATGTTCACCTCAGGAGCATTCAGTGTCCACAGTGTGAAGTCCTCACCACCACCCCTCTCCAGGACTCTGTCCACTTCCCCCCATGAAACAAGTTCCCCATCCCTGGAGCCCACTCCTTCACACAAGTGAGGTCACAGGTGTCTGACTCATCTCCCCAAGCATGACGTCTCCAAGTTTCATGTGTGTTGTGCCTTGTGTCTGAATTCCTTCCTTTTCACCACTGAGTAATATTCCCGTGTGTTACATACCATACTTCATCCATGCCTGAAAACACAGTTCAGGCTTCTGTGGACATCTGGAATGAAGCTGCCCTGCAGGGGAGGGAGGCTTTGATTTGTGCTTTTTCCCTAAGCCTGGGCAGTGTCAACTGGCACCTCACGGGCTTGCTGGCCATCAGTCAGTAGCGTTTGCCTTGGTTTCTGCCCACTGAGGTGAAGGTTACACACTAATCCTGGTGTGCAGCCCAGCTAACTTGCACATGTACACAAGTGGGTTTCACCATGCAGACCAAGGCTGAGAACACCTGGCACCCAAGAAGGGCTCGGATGCCTCCCCCCAGTAAGGCCCCCCTGACCTGCTGCTGTGGCTGCCGCTCAGGGCTGCTGTGGCCCGATTCCCAAGGCCCGGCCTGGCTCTCGGCCACAGCCGGGAGGGATTTGTTTCCGTGCAAGGGCTCGGCCTGCTGGCGTGTCCCGTGTCCGGCATCCCTGTCCCGTGTCCAGTCCGTGTTTGGCGCACACCTCACACCAGTAGCCTCGCTCCCGTCCTCTGGAGCTCCACATCCCTTGGTTTACGCCGGCGACCTGGGCCAGCTGCAGAAAGGCAGGGGCCGTCCCTCTGTCCCTTCCGGCTCATGCTGCCTCTGCCACCCTTTGTCCGTCCCTCCCTGCCCCAGGAATCCCTCCTTCTCCTCCCACCCCAAACTCAGCCCTGCCTCGCTCGCCTTGGAGGTGGCTGCTGGCTGAGCCTGTAGTCCCAGCTTCCTGGGAAGCTGAGGCAGGAAGATCTCTTCCGGTCAGGAGTTTGAGACTAGCTTGGGCAACATAAGATCCCATCTCAAAAGAAATAAATACATGGGCCGGGGATTTAGCTCAGTGGTTTTACCACCTGCTGCACAAGCACAAGGACCCAAGTACCAAAAAAAAAAAGAAAGAAATACATAACATACAGTAAGATAACCTTTATTACCGTCAAAATTGCATGGCAGAAAACAGGAAGAGAAAGAGGAGCAAATATAAGAAAAGAACCGACTCTGTTCCCACTGCCAGGGGCGCCACCCTGAGACCTCCCCGCTGCCCCCTCCCTAGGCCAGGCGTCAGCACAGACTCGGGTCCTGCTGTCCCCACGGCGATGCCCTGGTGTCCTTCAGTGCCCAGCCACTCTCAGACCCATCTCTGCCCCTCGTGAGCCAAGGATGGAGCTCAGCAGCACTGCAACAGCCCAGCAAGCACAAGGTCCCAAGTTTGATTCCCCGCACCAAAAATAAAATTGCCCCTTGTCTCAAACCATTAGGCTCCAGAGTGAGTGGCACCTCCCACCCCTCCCACCAGACCTTGACCACGGCAGCGTTTATGAGAAGAGCCTGGGGTGGTGGTGCACACCTGTGACCTCAGCACTCAGGAGGCTGAGGCAGGAGGGTCACCAGGAGCTTGAGCCCAGCCTGGGCTGCATAGTGAGTTCAAGGCTAGCCTGAGCTATGTAACTTGAAACAACAAACAAAGGAGGGACAGGGACAACTTCTTGCAGGACTGGGGCAGGGAACATCCCAGCCGGAGGTCCTCTTGGAGTTTTACAACCACAGACGGTGAGGGCCCGGGTCAGGGTCCCCTCCTGTCCCTCCTTTAGGGGCCCCTTCGCAGCACCTGTCCAGGCCCACGGTTCAGGAGTCACAGCTGCAGCTTCAGGGAAACTGAGGCTCAGGGAAAACTGACAGGCGGATGTCCCCCCCCCCAGTCCCTGTGCTGGGCACAGGCCTAGGCTGACCTCCCCACCCACAGCGGTGCCCAAAGCCGGCCGGTCCTTGCGTGTGAAAGGGCAGCTTGTGCACCCAGGGGCAGGCTGGCCACCCAGAGCCCAGAATCTGTCAGCTCAGCGGGCTCTGCTGGCGCGAGGGCCGCTGGAGAGGACAAAGGAGGCCCTGGGCTGTACAGGGCCCGGCTTCGGAGCATGGTGCTCCCTTCCCTCCTCCCTGCAGACTGTTCAGACTTAGAGGTAAACTGAGTGTCAGCCTGGAAAGCAAACCTGACCTCAACCCCGAGGGCAGCTCCCACTTGGCCGGCCAGTCCCCAGCCCAGTTAAAAGCCAGGTGGAAGCCAGGTGTGCTGGCACACGCCTGTCATCCCAGCGCTCTGGAGGCTGAGGCAGGAGGATGGAAAGGGCAAGCCTAGCCTGGACAACTTGGCGACTTAGGGAGAACCTGTCACAAAAACAAACAAAAGAGACTGGCGTGCAGCTCAGGGTGAAGGTCCTGGGTTCAATCCCCAGTTCTAAAAACAAACAAAAAACCCCAACCAAACCAAAACAAATAAGGGAACCAAACCAGGTGGCCTAAAGCCGCACTGGGTCGAGTCCTCCCGTGCCTCCTGCCATCTGCTTTCCACCCGGCTGTGCCCAGCCCTTCTTCATCCATCCGCCCTGACAGTGGCCGGGCAGACACGGGAGCGGCTGGCGTGGGGCCCTCGCCCTCAGAGGGGCCGAGGCGGGCTTGCTGGGTCAGAGCGCCTGTCCCTGGCATGCCGAGGGCTGCTACACACCGACAGTGTCTGCTCCACACACCTCCACAGCACGGGCCTGCCGCCCACTTCTCAGTGAGGAGCAAGAGCCCCAGGGCAGGCAGGTGGCCACGCCCATGCTGCCCAACCCACACAGGGACCTGGGCGCCCGGGTCTGGCTCAGCCAGGAGGCCCGACTGGCCCAGCAGCCGGTTCGTGTGGAACAGCACTGCCAGCCCCTCCGCCAGACCCTTGCTCTGCCTTGGAGCCGCCGAGTGGGGACCGAGAGCTCTGCACACCGAGTGAGGAGAAGCTCTCCTTGGGTTGCATGTCAGGCCTTGGGTCCCAGCATGATGGAGACAGGCCGCGTCTCCCAATGGCTGCCGCAGAAGTGCGTGTGTGGAACGTGTCACCCACCAGCCCTGCTCTCCTGCTAGCCGGTCACAGGAGTGACAGGAGCAAGTGCAGCCTGCTGCAGAGGGCCCAACCCTTGGGGCTGGGTGCAGCCGAGAGCGCTGGCTGTGGGGGCCAGTGAGCAGCGGGACCAGCAGGAGGCAGGGTCCCCAGCGTGCTCCACCAGCCCTTTCAGTCTGGACACTCCCAGGACACTGAGAAATCCAGAGGTCAGCGTGGGTTCCCACGCCTGCAGCATACTTCAGATGGCGACACTGAACAAATTAATGCTTGTAGCGCACACACAAATTGCCAAGCAATATAATTATGCTATTCACGAGGAAATTACAGGGTTTATTAGAATTATTAACTGTGGCATGCTCTGGGCAGAGGGGCTTGGCGACAGGCCCCCGGGTGCAGCTTTTCGGAAGATCATCTCCGCTCAGCCAGGTGGGGCACCCTGGCCAGGGCACGTGGCTTCTGGGGCTGCACCCCGCACTCCAGCCCTCGAGCAGACAGGACGGCGGTTCCCGGGGGGCACTGGGTGCAGCCAGGTTGCAAATCTTGGATTATGGGATGGGCAGGTCTAAGCCAGCTTGAGCTAATGAGCTGGAAGGGAGGCCTAGTCCTGGCCTCCGGGAGAGAGCCTGCCTTGGCCTGGAAAGATTCTGTCTCCTGGGGCCGGGGATTTAGCTCAGTGGTTCCGGAACCTGCCTCGAAAGCGAGCAAGGTCCTGAGTTCAATCCCTGGAGCCGCCCCCCCTTCTCTCCCTCCCCCTCTCCTCCCTTACTGGGGATGGATCAGGTTCTCACTGAGCTACATCCCCACCCCTTTCTTATTTTATTTTGAGACAGGGTCGAAGTCGCTGATTTTCCCAGACTGGCCTCAAACTTGTCATCCTCCTGCCTCAGCCTCCCAGAATGCTGGGGTGACGCCAGGCAGAGTGTCATTCTTGTTGGACGTGAATGAGGAAGGCGTCTGCCTGGCTGCTCCTGGTGGCCGTCCGGAGGCACAAGGAAGCCCGTGTGACAGACGCCACTCACTGAGGGAGGACACGAAACCACAGCGCCCAGACTCGCCGCTCCTGCCCCCGCCAGCCTGCGTGCAAGCTGCCGGACAGCGTCTTCCTGCTCGGGCTACAGTCCCGCCCCTCGCACCTGCAGGCCCCGGAATATGACCGCCTGGGGCCGTGTGTGTGTCTGTCTCCCTCTGCTTGGTGGGCAGTATGGGCCTCGAGCCAGCAGTGCTGCTCAAGCCCCGGGGATTTGCGGGGTAAGAGGCTTAGCGCCGAGGGGACCAACAGCTGCGGGCGCCCGGGGCAGGGACCCTCCACGTCTTTGCCCCGTGAGGAGCTTGGTAGGTCTGCAGGGGCACCGGGTCCTGCACTTCGTCCCTGTGTGTCTGCACCGAGGCCCTGAGAAGTCTCAGGGCTTCACCAGACCAATGGTAGGACAGACAGATGCACAGACAGGTGCCGCCCTGAGGTGCGGTGGAATTCCTGGGCCCCAGCTGCACCTCCTGGCCTCCAGGAGTGAAACCCACTCTGGCATGTGGTGTTTTTAAAAATGATGACTACAGCCGGCCGAGGTAGCACACACCTGTGATCCCAGCACTCAGGAGGCTGAGGCAGGGGGATCGGCACACGTCGAGGGCAGCCTGCACTACATAGAGACCCTGTCTTTAGAAGCCCTAACCTGCTAAGTAAAACAATGACTGCCTGGTGCCCAGAAAGCACAGTCCGTGGTCCAAACGTCAAGCCAGCATCGAAGGTGGGGAGCCTGGCAGAGAGGCCCGTGTGCCCGAGTTCCCGGCCCAGGTGACACCCCCCGCCTGTGTCCCTGTGTGGGGTGCAGCCTGGCTATATGAGATTTGGTGGCGGCTGCCAGTGTCTCTGAGAGGCCCCAGCCGGCCAAGCCTCTCTCCCGGGCTGGGCTGCACGTTGAGGCCCCCACCACGTGTTCAAAACCTGACCTGATGTCAGGGCAGGAGGAGGGAGCGCCGGAGCACGTGCTGCTCAATGGAGCGAGTGCCGTGCTCCACCCACCCGGAAGCAGTGGGCAACCCGAAGAGGGCACTGCCAGAGCCTGATCTCAGACTTCCTGTCTCAGAACCTCGAGAAGTGGATTTCTGTTTATTAGTAACCCAGTCGGTGACATCCCCTGACAGCACCCCAAAATGGAGGCATCTCCCCTCTTATATGAAAGTGACATTATGAACACATCCACATAGTTCCAGGGCTCCTTCCCAATCTGTACAGGATGCGTCCTCCTCCTTGTTCATGGCTGTGTAGTGTTCCACCCACAGTTTACTTAAAATGCATCCTTAAGACTGTTCCCAGCTTTGCTGTCATAAGCAAGGACACACGAAATACCCTGGACCTCACCCATATAGAGCACTAACCTATAAAACACAGGGATAAAATATAGCCTCAGGGTTGCTGGATCAAAAGGCAACTGCATTTGTGATCTTGATAAATATTGTGAAATTACTCTTTGTTCGTGATACACCCACCAGCAACATCTGAAAGTTGCTTCTTTTAAGAAATGAGCCCATGAGGGCCGGGGATTTAACTTAGTGGTGTCGCGCCTGCCTGGCAAGTGCAAGGTCCTGAGTTCAATCCCCGGTGCCAAAAAAAAAAAAAAAACAAATTAAAATTTTTAAAAATGAGCCCATGAAATCCATTTTTTCTCGAAAAGAACACTTCTTGTCAAATACCAGGGAAACAGCCACAAAGCAAAAGGTAAGAACTGCCCGTAACCCGAAGGTGCAGAACCTGCTCTCTGTCCCTGAGATCCATTTTCCAGGCGCCCCATGCCCCGTGGGGGCTGTGGTGGGTGGGCCCCCCAGGGAGGCTGTGTGGTGCAGCGGCTGGCACAGGGAGCCGGCGGGCCTGGCACTGCCAGCACCGTCCGAATGTGGCCGGCCGTATCCTGGGGACGGGGTGGCGTCCCTCGGTGGGCCTGCTGCCGTGTCCTCGGCCTCCCTGTGCCCCTCTGTGGGATGCTGTCACTGCCCTGCGCGGCTCCAAGGACTTGGCTCTGCTCAGCTCTGTGGCTGCTGTGGGAGTGGAGGGTCGGGTGGGTGGGCCTGGTTTCCTGTCCCTTCTCCACAGCCCCTTGCTGCATCCTCCAGGACCCTGTCCAGGCCCCTCCTGGCCCTACCACCCGGGTCACCTCTCATGGCCTAGAGAATATCACAGCCTTAAAACCATCCCCCTGGCTGAGCAAGGTGGTACACACCTGTGATCCCTGTACTCAGGAGGCTGAGGCAAGAGGATCTCCAGTTTGAGGCCAACCTGGGCTACATAGGGACTTCCAGGTCAGTCTAAGCTGAAGAGCAGGACTCTGCCAACTGGTGGTGATGAAGTTTCAGATGTGGTCTCACTTCCAGGGGAATACTATTCAGCAATAAACAAGGGCGAAACTGTGAGTGGATGCCCTGTGAGAACATTGTGCTGAATCGGAGGAGCTGGACGCAAAGGCTGGGGAGGGCACAGTCCCACGTGTGCCAAACAGCCGAGGAGGCAAAGCCGTAGGCAGAGGGTAGATTAGGTTGCCAGGGTGGGGTGGGCACCGGGAGACCAATGGTGATGCTAGCTGGGGGTGAGGACAGTGTTTTGCAGCCTGGCGGTGGCTCAGCTCTCTGAATGGCTCAGAGCAAAGGGCCCGGGGCTGCGTCCTCTAACAAACCACAGAGGCGGCAGAGCAGGCCTCCGGGCCCAGGGCTGGGTCTAACTGCGTGTGCTGGGCCTGCCCTCCCTCTTCATGCCTCAAAGGTCCATGATGCAGCCAGCCCGAGCCCAGGGAGGCCACAGGACCACTGGCCCCGGGGCCCCAGCACTGCACGGGGAGAGCAGACAGCACCCAGCAGACCAGGACACTCGGCCCGAGAGCACACACACCGGAGGATCGAGTCAGGAGCTACCTGAGTGTCGAGCTACACACTGCTTCCCACACGAGAGCCTGGGCCCTGGACCAGGGACCTGGGTTCGAGTCCCGACTCTGCCCTGTGGCTTTTTGAGCAACAGCCCCTCGGAGCTCACGGGTGTCATGGGGAGCGGTCCACCACGAGCCCGGCGCTCGCGGGAATCCGAGGTTTGTAGCACTCCCGGAAGGGGTAGCCTCTACCCCATCCACTCGCCCTATCTGGACTCTGCGTTCCCAGCCGGTGGGGAGCCTGGACCGAGAGGCGTGGCGTCTGCAGCTATTTTCCATGTGGACGCACCTGGCGGGTGGGAGTAGCAGCCCGGCCCCTGCAGCTGTGTGGGGCCTGGCACCTCCTGTCCACACCCACAGTTCCAGGAGGCGCAGCTCAGCGCGGCACAGCTGGGTTCAGACCGGGGTGCATTTCCGCAGGAGGCCACTAGGGGGCGCCCGCCCCACGGAAGGCTCCCGGTCGCTGGCGGGCAGGGGACCCGCGGGCGGAGACGGGCGTGGGGCAGGGCCCTGCTCCCTGGAAGTCGCCCTTGCTGTGCCCTGGGCCCAGTTACGGAGGCCCAGCCTCGAGGGTGTGAGCCTGGCTCCGAATGGACACCTGCTCCGCCTGCGTCCGGCGCCCACACGGGCGCTCCGGGGGGCCGGGGGGGGGGTCGCCCGCTCTGCCCTAAACCCGGCTCTCACTTCCGGTCCGTGGATCTGGTTTGGCCAGGGGCTCCTCTCCGGATCCTGCGAGAACACTGCTTCTCCCTAAAGCGAGGGTCGCTTTTTCCTGCTATTGCGAAACTAGCTGAGCTGCTGCAGAAGCCCCGCGGAAGCCTAGAGAACAGAAGCTCCCGGGCGCCGCCCCCAACCCACCCGGTCCTGCCCGTGCTCCTCCTCCCGCTGCGTCGCGACCCTCCTGTCTCGGCGGCTGGGCAGATGGCGCTCCTAGGCCTCCATCCTGCCGCCCCTGCATGCCAGCATCCTTTGCGGGTGGCAGGCTGGTTCCAAGGGATTCTGGGCCGCGCAGGTGACGTGGGCGTGAGGACAGCCCGGGGACACGGGGTTCTGCGGGGACAAAGTGCAGGCCGGGGAGGCGGACAGGCAGATGGCGCCCGCCCGCCGGCCCAAGGACAGGGACTGGTGTCCGGCCCTAGTGAGGCCGGCCTCCTGGGTTGCAGCCGCTCCCTGCTGTTGCCTGGTTGCTGTGCTCAGAGCCAGGCTCCTGGATTCTCACCTGTAGCCCCCAACTACAAATTCCCACGTCTCCAAGGACGGCCAGGTGCTCAGCTGCATTGTGTTCGGCCTTGCTCGCTGACAGCCCTCCCATACGCGGCGCGAGCTCACAGGGCACTGCTCTGTCCCCGGAGGGTCCAGGTTTGGTGCCCTGCACACTGCGTCCCTGGCTGAGCCGCTCACTGCGGCTGGTGCCAGCGACCTCAGTCCTCCTGCTGCCCTCCTGCCCTCTGCACCCAGCTGCACCCAAGGGCGCCTGGGTGGGCGGCAGCTCCAGCCACACGGCCAGGCCACCTCCCAGGCCCGCACGTGCTCTCCACTTCCCCTCAATGCACAGGTCGGGCTCCGTGGAGGTTCAGAGGTCCCGTTCACCACCTCGGGTCCTGCCGGGGATGCAGCCTGTGCCAGTCCTGGGCCGCAGGCCCCATGCCCGAGAGAGGTAAAGACGCAGCCACAGCAAAGTAGTCAGGGCCTGGGCTCCTCCCCCGTGGCCTTGGCAGTTTAACAACTGAGCGTATGAGAACAGAGGCCCCCAGACGAGCGCATCCCACAGCCCGCCTCCCCGAAGGGGCTGGGGTCTGCTGGGCCTGGCTCCCTAGGTGCTCAGCAGGTAGCGTGTCCCTGAGACCTCCTGGAGCCAGGAGGTGAAGGTGACAGGTGAGTGAAGGGCTCACTCCTGCAGCCGGGACACCGGGACCGCAGCTGTGGGCTGGAACTGCCAACTGCAGGCCAGGTTCAGCCTCGGGAGGCACCTGCGGGCCGTGGGACAGCTGCACTCAAGGGCCGCTTCAGGGCCCCTGCCCAGCACCTCAATACCCCTCTGGAGTCTTCGGGTCAAGCCTCCTCCCCAGCCCAGATGCCCCGTGCTCTGTGAGCCCAAACACCATGCCACCCGGTGTTCCCACACTGAACCCCGGGACAGGAGCTGCCTGAGGCACCCATGGGGTTCCCAGGGATGGCTCCAGCCAGCCCCCATGCAGGGCCACCCCAAGGAGCCAAGATTGAAGACGCGATGCAGACGCGGATCTTGAAAATGAGTAGCCAGAGGGTGTGTGGAGCTCTTACCTGGCCTGACTTGATGGAGGGACCCTGCTCGAGGCTTGGGGTCACCGGGACAGAGAGTTGGGGAGTGGGCACCTCGGTCTGAGTACATGGACGGCGGTCCTCGAACCCCAGCCCCCATGCTAGCAGCTTCAGGACTGTGTGGGACATGGAAAGCCAGATTCCAAGCCCCGGGAAGCAGCTGTCGAGGGCAGTGGGAGCCAGAGGGGCCGCGCAGAAAGGCAGCAGGGGTGGGGCAGCTGCTCCTGGGCAGTTCAGATGGAGAGCCGGGGCGAGTGTCCCCAGGGCTGCTCCCAGGCGCCGCCCCTTCCTCCCGCCTGTCCATCTTGTCCCCTCTGGCCATGCTGCCCATCTGGCCCTGTGTTTATCTGCTGGCGTGGGCTGGCCTGTGAGGGTCACAGCCTCGGCCACCTCCAGGCCCTGCACCTCCTAGGTCCTGAGCGGCAACTCCAGGGCTGCAGCTGGGGACCCGGGCAGAGGGCTGGGGAGGCCCCACCCCATGACCACCCAGCCTCCCGTGCCCAGCGCCCTGGGAGTCTGGGAGTGGAGGCCTGGCCCAGGTCCCCCAACACCCCAGTGTGCCGGGCCTCCTGGGCTCACACAGCCTCCTGGTGGCTGAGGGGGCTGCTGTCATTCTCGTGGCTGGGGAAGCTGAGACCCACGGAGGAAGTACCCATGGCTGGTGGCGACCCCACCCTGCAGCCTGGCCTTGTCCACCAGCATCAGGGGCCCTCGAGCCGGGGGCCGGGGGCCTAGCTGTGCCCCTCGGGTCTCTCAGAGCCTCAGACTGGAGTCGGTGGCCGAGGTCAGCAGCTCAGAGAGGCTCAGGACCGTGCTGAGGTCACAGCCCGGCCGTCTGGGGTTCATAGCCCACAGCAGCAGGAAGGCGCTGGTCCGGGGTTAAGCCCTGCTCCGGCCTCCCTGTGGTTGGAGGGTCCAGGGTGCCACAGGAGGGAAGAGGGCGGTGGAGAGCAGGCACCCAGGTCTGAAAGTGGGGTATAGCGTAGTGGGTGCGGTGGGCCCGGGGAGGCACAGTGACCTTGGGTTGGGGACGCGGCCGCTGCTCTGGGCTCGGCTCTCTGGAGGCTGCAGGCTCCAGAGTCACAGCACACTGCTCCCGGGGCCCAGCCCGGCCCCCGCCCACTCAGAGCCCACTAACCCAGGCCCCCAGCTCGGGTCCCCACAAGCAGGGACAGGCGGCCGAGGGGCACACGGAGACGTGGGGTGATACAGCCAGGGCGCCGTCCTGGAAAATCCCAGTCCTTCCCCACGGTCACAGAACCTGCTCTCCTGTCCCTCCCGGCAGCGTCCGGGCACCTGACTGGAGCTATAAATAGAGGGTGATGGAAGGCTCCGGAAGCCCAGGGGAGGCGGCGGAGAGGACTCGGTGCTCCCTGTGGCCGGCAAGGGGTCTCCCGGGATAGGAGCGGGTGCTGGAGCCCAGCAGAGGCCCCGAGGACAGGGGCAGGCGGAGAAGCAGGAGGCAGCGGGCAGCAGGACTTGGCTGACCTAAGGGTTGTGGCTGGGGATCCGCACGCCGGCTGGGACCCTGAATGCCGACTCAAGGCTCCCCTCAGTCCGAGTCCGCCCTCCAGGTGGTTCTGACTTGGGCTGGAGAACCAGGAGTCCAACTCAAGAACAAGCGATTCACCAGGCTGGGGCTCGGCCAGCCCTCCCCAGGGGCAGGGCAAGCTGGGACCTGCCCGGGGCACCCCAGCCCCAACTGCTTCCTCCTGTGTCTCCCCCAACAGAACCCTGGCGTTACCCACACAGTGGTGACCGATTTCCCAGATGTCCTGGCCCGTGTGCTGCCCCAGGTTCTTCCATGGGGTCGGAGAGGTGCTGGGACAGGGGCAGTCCCCTGCGCTCCTATTTGCCTCTTCCTCTCTGCTCATGGCAACAGTTGTGATCACTGGAACTGCAGCCACTGTACTGGGTCACGTGGTAGAAGCCACACAGCAAAGGAGACCAAGCGCTCCTGTAACCCCTAGCACTCTGGAAGGCCGAGGCAGGAAGATCAGAAGTTTGAGCCCAACCTGGGCAATTTAGGGACACCAGGCCTCGACGGCCCCTCCAGGACGAGCTTCTGTGTCTCCCAATTTCCCTCCTCCCCGGGCTCGGGCTGCGGTGAGGTGGGTGCGATCCACCCCTGGGGACCTGGGGACCCACCCCAGATGCCGCCTCTCCAGGCCTGTTTCTTCTTCTGAACAAAGGGAAACTCAGTCCTGCCTCCCGGGGTCCTGAGTAAGAAATGAGCCAGTGCTGGACAAGTGTTGGGAACGTGTGCTGAGGAGCTGCTAGCGCAACCTCATCATCGTCATCTACGCCATTTCCAGCAGGTTCGAGGGAGAGGCTCGGAGGAGGAGGAAGAGGAGGAAGAAGGGCTGGCATGGTGGCCCACACCTGTGATCCCAGCATGTGGAAGGCGGAGGCAGGAGGATCACCGCTAGGTCGAGGCCAGCCTGGGCCACACAGTGAAACCCTGTCTCAAAAGAGCAAAAAAAGAAGAAGAAGGAGAGGAGAGGGAAGAAGAAGAGAGGGGGAGAGAGAGAGAGAGGAAGAGAGAGAGAGAGAGAGAGCAGCTCTGCCTCAGGCCCTGGTGCCCGGCGTGGGCTGCAGCCTGGAGATGCTGCCCGCTCCGTGCAGCGCCCGTGGCCCCGTGGCCGCCCGCCCCTCTGCACAGTGGTTTGGTGGCGCGGCCAGGAGAGCGTGGGCTGGAGCGCAGACCCGCTGCCCCTGGGAAGGTCCCTTGGCCCTGGAGCTCTCTTCCTCACGGATGCGGGCGGCACAGCATCCCCGCGGGTTAATGCCTTGGCACGGCCTGGGGTGGGTGGCCTGGGAGTCGGGGTGAGGCAGCAGACGGTGAGGGCCCCCCGTGTCCCCCATCGGGCTCGTGTTCTGGAGCCCCGCATCACCAGGAGTGCACGAGGCCATGGCCAGGTCCTCCCAGGTGACAGGGCCTACTGTGTCCAGACACAGAGCTGGGGGACACCATCAGCAGGGGACAGGGCAGGCGCTGGCATCTCAGGATCCCCCAGCCAGAGGGTAGCATCTGTGCCCCATTCTGCAGGGGAGGGGCTGAGGCCCAGGGACTCGGAGTTAGGGCTCTCAGCTCCAGGCCTGACCCTGACTGACTCCGTCCTGAGCCCTAGCTGTCCACACGCTGCCCTCCCTGCACTGCCCCCCAGCCTGACCCCCAGAACAAGCTTGTCTTCCCTCTCGGGGAAGACGCTGTCACCCTGGGAGCAGAACTGGGCTGGTACTGACTGCTCCTTGGCCAGTGGCTGTGCCCCAGGCCAGCTGTCCAATCCTCCACCTGCTGGCCTTCCCTCCTTCCGACACCAGGGATCGAACCCAGGGCCTTCACACAGCCCTGGAAGAGGGAGGGTGATGGAGCACGGAGCGGGTGAGACTCTGCAGGACTCCGCCCAGCCCCACACCCTACGGGGGGAACCAGACAGTTCTCGCCTGAGGCCCCAGGCCTCCCAACTGGCACCATCTGCAAGCGGAGCCCACCCTGAGAGGGGCACCCCATCGTGGGAGCACCCCTCCAGGGCAAAGGCTGAGCCTGGCTGGGCACAAGAGGTGATGGGAGCACATGTGTAGCCTGGGCCAGGCCTGCAGCAGCCAGGAGGGAGGCGGCACTGGGTCCCAGGCCCCTGGGAGGTTGCCCAGTAGGCACCGTGCAGGCCCGGGGCAGGGTCCGGCCTCAGGATGGCCGGGTTCTCTGCCCAGTGCCCTCGACTCTAGGCCACTGGAACTGGCACTGCTCGGTGAGAGGAGGTGAGGCAGCAGGCAGGCGGGAGGCCGGTGGAGGGCAGAGAGGAGAGGGGGGGTGATGGTTGGAGCAGGCCCCAGCTTCTGCACTCAAAGAACGCCCCAGAGCCCGAAAACCCAAACCACGAAAGACGCCACCTCACACCTTGGCGCCAGGGAAACTGGAAGCCTCCTGCACTGCCTGCCGCTTGGAGAACCAGCCGCAGTTCCTCAAAGTCACCTCGAGTCACCGTGTGGTCCAGCAATCTTCCTAGGTATAAAACCAAGAGAATTGAAAACATATGTCCTCAAGAAACTGCGGAGAAATGCTCACAGGAGCAGTATTCACATGGCAGAAAGTTGTAGCCGAGCGTGGTCGCACTTGTAACCCCACCAGTCAGGAAGCTGAGGCAGGAGGGTGGGCAACAGTTCAAGGCCACCAGGGCTACCTAGTGAGTTCAAGACCAGCCAAAATACATAGCGAGACCCTGTCTCAAAAAACTAAAAAATAAACTGAACATCCGTGAACTGAGGAATGTATATACCCATGCCATGGAATACTACTTACCACAGAAAAGGGAGGCAGTGCTCTGTGCACTTTGGAGACGTCAGCCAGGGACAGCCCAACACCAGAGGACAGATGCGGGTCACTGAGCCATGCTTCCATCTATGGAAGCTTCCAGAGCTGGCTACCTCACATAGGCAGAGCGATTTCCAGGCTGGGCACAGTGCTAACGGGGCAGAGATTCCTTCGGGTGGGACAAACATGTTCTGGAATTAGACAATGGTGATCCATGCAGGACTCGGTGAATATAACAAAAACCACTGGTGTGTGCACCTCAGGAGCGTGAGCTCTCGGCATGTGCATTATATACCAATAAGGCTGTTACTAAAACTATCCAGGCAACCTCTGAGATTTACAAGAGCACTAGTGAAGACCTGCATACCAAAGGCCTAAATATTTAAAAACCGGGCAAACAAACTGCTAAATAAAACATGTCTTCCTCTCTTACCCTGACAAATACACTTTCACAGAGGCAAAATCAGGGAGTGTATGTCCAGCTCTGGTTTTCTTATTCTTCAATGCTGTTGTGTTTGAGTTTTCTGTTTATGAGCCGGCTGTGTTCAGACAACTGATAAAATAGAGACATACGTAATGCACAAATTAGCATTGCTTTATTTCATAAAAATGTACATGTCTTCATTTCACCAAAATTACTCATCTGTGTTCCAGGGACAGTAGCAATCCAAAAAAATTTTTTAAATGAAATACAGTTTTCCTCAAAAAGGGATAAATTATAGCAAATGTAAAATTTTAAAAATATTTTTCAGAAAGGCATTTTTCTAAAATACTCAATGTTATTTATTGAAATTAAAAGGCAAAATACAAATGATAATTAATATAATAGTTGAAGTCATGATTTGAAATTAAATCTGAAGTTTTAGTAATTTTTAAAAGTCCAATACAATTTAAATAACCATTTTTGAAACAGTAACCCTATTAGCAATTCTAGTGTTCTGTGGCCATGTGGTTGGTAATATAAAGAATCAGAATAACATTTCCTGCATGTTATATCTAAATTTATATATACAGATATAAGAGTAATGTGGGTTGTTTAAACACTGTAAAATGTCACACACACACCTGTCGAGCATATTGGGTAATTCACGGGCCTCTCTGGAGCCAAAAGTTGGTGGATGAAGAAAAACAAGAAAATTGACATTGGCCGGGTAGAGGAAGAGCTCTGGTCTGCAGAAAGCTGCAGAACCCAAGCCTTCTCAGGGGAATTTGACAAGTTCAGCAATGTGCCTGCTTTGTCAGTTTTAGTCAGCTTTCCACTACTAGAACAAAATGCCTGCAATAACCAACTTCAAAGAGAAAAGGTTTTGTAATAGTCACTTTTCCAGCCCTGAGACACACACAATTTGAAGGAGGAGAGACGTCCTGCAGAGATGTCTCAGCCACAGCTATGGAGACTCGGGGGAGCCCGTGTGCTCTCCCCTTGGTCCCAGCCTTCCCAGCCTCCCCTGCTCCATCCCAGGGCGGCCTGGGCCAGCGGGAGCGGGGGCTGGAGGGGACGTCCCACGCCCTGCCTTTTCCTCTGCTGATGTCTCAGGGACCCAGTGGGGGTCCTCTGGGGAGCCCAGTGTGGCCCTTTGAGCTGGGGGTGTGCAGGAGGGGACTGGATGGTGCCCCCCACTCAGGCCAAGCCCAGAGTCCTCACCACTGTGAGCCTCAGTTTCCCTCGTGTGCATGTTGTAGGTGAGTGCTGCGGTGAGGGCTCAGGTGGCCACGGGGTGCTAGGTAGCAGTGACGCCACTCAGTCTGGCAGTCGGTCCTCGGTGCTAACAGTGGGACCGGGGCAGAGGCTCCAACACCCTCCCGAGGCCCAGGGCACCGGAGGCACTGCGGCCAGACTAGTGGACCACGGGTCAGAGAAGGCCCAGACCATGGCCTGGCACTTCAGGCCGTGCCCTCCTCCACGGGGAGCAGCCTGGGGACAGGCCCCGGGAGAGCGTGCTGGCTTCAAGAAGACCTCCGCTTCCTGTCCTGCCCCAGCCTCCATGCCAACCCAACCTGCTGGTGCCATGGGGTTGAGACTCTTGGCAGAAAATGGAGGTCCAGGCCTAAAGGAGCCCTATGAGCCCAGTCTGACCCTGATTTCATAAAAGCGGAGACATTCCTGGAACCCCGTGAAGTCAGGGAATGCTGGGAGCCTGGGGAAGACCACGAGCCAGCCGAGACCTACCCTGGTCCATCCAGGAGTCAGGGCTGCCCGAGGCAGCGTGCCAGAGGGAGTTCAGGGCACCAGCCGGGCCACACAGAGGAGGGTGTCCAGGGGTCCACAGTCTGTCTCCTGGCCCTGTGTACCCTGGAGCAGCAGGGCTCAGAGAGGAGGGGCCTCTTGTCCAAGGCCACGTAGCAAAGCAGGACCAAGGTGAGTCCTGGGCCTGAGGTGACTTCCGGCCGCTGGCGCCTTCTAGAGGACTCGGGGCCCGGCACCCTCAGCTCTGCACCCGGGAGCCCTCAGGAGGAGGCCGATGGGCCTCCCCTGTTGTCACCCCAGTGTGGCGGGCTGGCAGGCGGCTCATTACCCTCATCACCCAGAAGCTCCGGGGAGATAGCGCTGTAATCTGCCCTCCCTCCGCCCCCGCGGAGGCTGACAGTGAAGACAGGAGGTGGGGACAGCTGGCGGGCAGATGGGCAAGGGAGACAGCCAGGGGACCAGGGTGGGCACGGGCGTCGCATGCCACAACACTGCCCTGATGGGTAAACTGAGGCAAGGTCATGTACGGCCCTGCCCCAGGGAGAGGCTGCCAGTGAGTGGGGCTCCTGGGAGATGTCCCCGGGAGCCCCATGGGGGACACTGCAAACAGGACCCGAGGGGGTGGGGACTGTGGATACCCGGAGGAGGGTGGGAAGGGCGAGCGAGTGTGGGGCTCACCTGTGACCCGTGACACCGGCCCAGCCTCGAGCGCCTCTCCTCATGCCCCGTGCACAGGTGCGGGGAAAGGTGGTGGGCTGCCTGCTCCGCCCGGCTCCTCCCGAGGCCTCCTTATGCCCACTTCTTTGTGGCCGCTCAAGGGGCAGGTGGGGGCTGTGAGCCTGAGAGAGCAGCTGGGCCTCGGACAGGGCGCTGTGCGGGTCTGGGCAGTGGGGCGGGGCAGTGCAGTGCAGCTGCTGCTGCAAAGCCTGCTGGGTCCGCTCTCCCTGCAGCCCCATCTGGACCCTTCACTTCCCGCCTGCTCCCTGCGTGCGGCACAGGCAGCGGTTCACTGCGTGGGGCCAGGAGCCCACCTGCCTGGGTCCGAATCCCGCCGCGCTGCAGATGGTTATGAGACCCCGGGGAATCGGCCTGCGCGCCTGGTTTCCTCAGCTTGGCCTGGAGGCGCACACCTGCCCTCCGGGAGCCCAGGGCCAGCTGGCGGCACCGTGAAATCCCATCACAAACCAACGGGCGGCAGGGGCGGCAGGCGGGAGGCTGCACACGCCCTGTCATTGTGGATTCATCTACTGCCTGGCTCGCCTGGCTCCCTTGGACCCTGTACCTGGCAGCTCTGCAGTCCTGGGGCCGTGCCCTCCCTGTCGGTGGCCCCGGGCGGCCCAGACACAGGACCACAACTGGTGCTGCCCGGTAGCAGCCTTCTGCCAGCGCCCTCCGTCCCCCGGAGTCTGGACTTGCTGCGGCCCCACTGAGCCCCTGCTCTGGCTCACGTGTGGCCATGCAGCCGTTTTCCCTCCTTGCGGGGGACACCGGCCCCCCTGGGGAGGGGCGCCCCACTGCAGCGGGCCTGCGCTTGGCACGACGACCTCTGAGACTCCTTGTTGTCAGCCAAGCTCCTGCCTGGGTGGGGACACAGTGCAGCACGAGTCTTTGGCGAGGACAGAGACTAGAGTACCCAGGCCGCATACCCTGCACCCCAGGGCCAGGCTCCAGGACCCGGCTGCCGTCCTGCCCGCCCGCAGACAGATCCAGTCAGACACATGGTGGGAGCAGCCGGGTGGGGTGACCTTGGGGGGCGCGGGGCAGAGAGGCTTCCGCCCCGGGCTGCAGGCGGCTGTGAGCCCAGCGTGGGGACAGTGACAGTGCCACTCAGCACCCACATGGCGTCCCCGGGGAGGCATCTCTGAGGGTGGGGGCGGCCGATGTGTCAGTGACGCTGCTAATCCAGGCCCAGCTGTCCCTGCGTCAGGCTGTGACTTGGGTGCTGGGTCAGGGCACAGCGAGGGCCGAGGGGTGAGCCAGGGTGCACCCCAGCCCGCTCCCAGGCCCCAGCTGTCTGTGGCTGCCCCTGCCCGGCTGAGCCAGGAGGGCGGGGAGAGAGGAGGCCGGAGGCAGCGCTGGAAAGGTCAGTGGCCCTCGCCTGGGAACGGCCAGATGCAAATGTGGAATTTACACTCCCGAGTGCCCCTGCCCGCTGCCCGCCCGCCGTGTGCTGGCCACAGCCCGCTTGGTGGTAGATGCCTAGGCCTGCTGGGGGGCAGCTCCGGGGCGGCCTCTGCCTGAGCAGCCCTGGCTGTGTGGGGGGGACCCGGGCACCTGGGGCTTGTCCTGCTGGTCCGGCACCCATTGGGTGCCCCGCTCAGCCCTGGCTCCATGGCTGGAAGGACAGTGCTACCAACCCTCCTGTCTCACGGCCTCTCCCAGTGCAGTGGAGTCCTCCGAGCGGCTGCAGCACCTGGGCGCTGGGGAGGAGGGGAGGAGGGACAGAAGCACAGCCTCACGTGCCTGGCCTTTCCTCTCCCTGTCCCTGTCATCGGCTCTTTCAGGAGAGGAGACTGAGGCAGGAGAGTCCCCAACACACCCACAGCCAAGGGCCACAGCCGGGGGTCAATGCCACATGACCAGGGCCTGGTCTGCCCAGCACCCATGCTGGCTGCCTGCCCACCCTTGGGTGCCCAGCCTGGCGGGCTGGAAGGGCTCTCACCCTCTATCCCCAGCAGCTCACCAGGCCCTGGGCGCCGCAGGCCTCCCCTCCCACCACTCCCTGTCCCTCCTCCCGCTCTCTGGCCTCGTAGCATCCTGTCTGCCTGCCCCTCTGCACACCCGTGCCCCTCCCCGCCCGCCTGCCCACCTTCCTCTTCTTCAGTAGCATCGCCTGTCCCCTGGCCGTCAGAGTCTTTAATCCTATTGACATCCAGTTAATGAGCTTCTGCTGCTGTTTACCAACCTCCTGCCCAGCTTGCGCCTGGTGGAGCAGGCTCAGAGCCCGAGTTGTCCCTGGGCCGGGGGCAGCGGCACTCAAGGCCTGGGTCGGGGTGGCTGTGGGGGGGCCAGGAAGGAGGGTGGGCAGGTCTGGGCCCTCATCGTGGGGCGGTGGACACAGCGAGACCCTGGCAGGGGGCAAGGGAGCTGCCCAGGTGAGGCAGGACAGGGACTGTGGGTGCCATGCCGTCCTCCCACCCCAGGGCCCACTGGCGAGTGGTCAGTGATGGCTGTGCCCAGCCTGGGGCAGGGGCCTGGTGAGAGCACAGCAGGCCACAGCTGGGGACAGTGCCAGGGTGGACAGGCTGCAGGCCATGTGTCTCAGGGCATAGGAGGGCTCTGGAGAGGGCGCCTTGGGGCCCGGCCATGGGTGCCGGGGAGGCTGTGCTGGCTCTGCCCACTTCCTCAATGCCACCTCAGAGTGGCCTGGCACCTGGGGTCTGTCACCGAGGGCCCTGGCAGGTTGGGGACCAAGTCGGGTCCTCCCTGCCCACCCTTCTCCTGAGGGGCAGCCTCCCCAGCTGGGCCAGGCCCCAGGTGCTTAGCAGCACCCCCGGAAGCAGCCTGGCCCTCTGAGGGGCAGCAAGGCCCAGCTCACACATCCAGGTTCAACCCACCCTGCTCCTCAAGGCGGGGCTGAGGAGATGATCGAACCGGCTGGGCTCTGAGTCTCTGGGTGAGATGGAGCCACGCGCGCGCTCAGCCTCCAGTGGCTCGTGCAGGTGTGCCGGGCGCAGCGTCCTCCTGCTCCACAGACAGCTGTCATTGAAGAGCAGGTCATCCCGATCGCAGGTGACTGCCGCTGACTTGCAGAGGCGGGCGGCCTGGGCCCACCCACTTCGGGAGACTCGCACACAGGGTTCTTTCCCAAGGCTGGGGCAAGGCCACACAGGAAGGAGTCGTCCGCAGCCGAGAAGAAGGATGGAGAAGGCGCCTGCAGATGACACAGCAGCAGCCGAGACGCGTTTGTGCAGGAGAGGGTGGACAGTGCGAGCAACCGTTAAGCCTCATGCCTTGCTGGGAAGGTGTCCAGGCGCCGGCTGGAGCCCGTCTGCAGGGGACGAGGATGCTGCAGGAGCACTGCTTGCTAAATGTCTTCTCTGAGTCTTGAATTTCAGCAGTGTGAGTGGTAGCTGGAGTGACTACTCAAACACTGAACATAAATTATTTATTTTAAATTATTTTATTGATTTTATTATTCCACTGGCTGAGGCAGAGTGCCACATGTGCCTTTGGTGCCATGGAAGGGCCCAGGGGTAGAAATGGCACTGGGACCCTCAGGAGCTGGGCCCAGGGGCCTGGGACCCCGAGCCCATCTGAAAGGCGGGAGGTGAGGATGGGGCTCTGTGTGCCCCACCAGCCAAGGCCCCCAGAGGGACGAGGTCCCCCTGCATGGCTGTCCTGGGTCACATCCTGCCCGTGTCGGGCCCCAAGGCAGGGGTGCAGCAGGCAGGGGTGAGCCTTCCCTCCCGACAGCCACTGCCCCGTGCCCACCACCTTCCGGAGTACTGACCCCGCTGGCGGCCAGGGCTCCGGAGCCCACCTCCCCTACCTGTGGCAGCGGCCTGTCCTCCCTGCACCTCATCTGCCAGGCCCAGCCCTCAGCCCACCTGCCAGGGCCTGGCAGCTCCCGCGGCCCTGGTGGGCACAGCTGCATCACAGACACCCTGCAGCGGCGGTGGCAGGAGCCCTGCTGCCAGGAGACCGTCCCCTCGGTCCTCCCTGGGTCCTGAGGAGCTTCTGGCAGGAGGAGGAGGCAGAGCTGCCCACCCTCCCGCGGGGCAAGGTGAAGGTGACTTGCAGGACTGGTCCCCAGGGGCCTGGGACCCAGTGGCGGCAGCTTGTGGGCGGGAGGCAGGGAGGCAGGGACCCCGGGACAGGGCCTCCTGCACAGCCCACACTGCAGCCTGGGCTCACAGGTGGCAGAGGTGCCACACCTGTCCCAGCCTCCGGGACCCTGGCTCAGCCTCACCGGTGCTGACATGGATGCTCGTTCTACAGACACGGAGGCCTTGGGAGTGGGGGGCTCGAGGAAGACCCCAGGCCACAGAGCTGACACCAAAGGCCCTAATCTCTTCTCTGTCCCCCACACTTCTCTCCGTGCCGATGAGGCTCGGACGTCTGGGCTAGCACAGGTGCCACGGTGGCCAGGTGGACTCCAGGGAAGGGCGCTTGGGCAGAGGGAGAGGCCAGACAGTCCAGAAGGTGGTGGCGGCTGAAGTGATGGGGCAACTGGGGACCAAGGGGTGTGGGCATCACAGGGCAGGAAGCCAGGCAGACAGGGTGGGTGCAGAGTTCCAACAGGAGGATGCAGGAAAGAGGCGCCCAGCAGCTCAGTGGGGATCCACTGACAGGAGTCTGGGAAGGGTGTCGTGATGGAGCCCCATTCCTCAGCCCCTCGCTAAGTCCGCTCTGTACAGTGGAGTGGTTGATCGCTACCTGCCTAGAGCTGGAGTGCAGACAAAATGACTTCAAACACCCAGCACCCGGCCTGGGCTGTGGGAACCCCAGAGGTAACTGCGCCTGGCTGCTGGGCACGGCGCTCTGCCCCTGGGGGGGGCGGGACAGCGGGCACAGAGGAGGAGCTGCCTCCCGGAGACAGCCGCCCTGCCCTGTGCTCAGGCAGCACCGGTGGCCAGGTCCCTGGCACACGCTGCTCCTGCCTCGTTCCAGCTGGGCAGAGGATCTGACACCTGTTTCCCTGCCCAGGGATTGAGGCCCTGTGCCCGTCTCCATTCCCTGTAGAGCCAGGAGGGGAGCAGGAGGGGATGTCTGGGCCTTGGCCATAGCGCGGCCAGTGGTTGCTTGGGTGAGCAGTGTCCTGAGCCCTCAGGAACTTGACCTCCAGCCCACCTGCAGATCTGTGCCGGCACTGGGCTCCGGGGCCCCTGCCTCCCCGGATCAGGACCCGAAGAGGGTGCACTGGGGCTGGGGGACAAGGACCTCACTCTGCACCCCACAGATGGGCAGGGGCTCAGGATGCCTGGGGTCCCCCTTGGCCCAGATGGAGGATAACACGGCTGTCTCCTCCTCAGTTCCCATCGGCAGGATGCGGGGCTCCCCTCGCAGCCAGGCCTGGTACAGGAAGGTGTTTTCCAGTGGGACACCTGGGGCTCCCAGGTGTGGAGGAGGATGCAAGATTCCACCCAGGGCAATGGAACCCCGGCCCGTGGGGTGCAGCTGGGGTGAGGGGAAGGGTGGCAGGGGCTCCACCTCCCTGGACTGTTGCCCACCCGGCACAGGCTGCTTTTCAGTCTCGAGGGGCTCAGTCCCCCTCCCACCCTGCCTAATTCATAGGACTTCTCCCCTGGCTGCTCCTTCCTAGAGCTTGGGGGTTGTCGGGATCCTTGGTGACGTCACGGGTGAGGCACCCAGGGTGACCAGACGCCACTTGGCAGCAGACGGCGTGGGGGTGAGCCACTGCATGTGTGGCCAATCACCCTGTGTCCTCTGTGCGTGGGGGGTTGGAGGCCCCTCCTGAGGAGGAGCCTCGAGGCTGGAGAGGCTCCTGCTCTGTCTCCTGTCCCCTGTGTGGCACCGAGCAGGTAGCTGGACTGCTCGGGCGGCATCGAGGCAGCCCTGCCAGCTGGGTGCTGGTCGCCCCCCCACTGTCCTGTCCAGGACAGGATGTGCCGAGGTGCAGAGTGGGGAGGGCCCGGGCCACCTTAGGCTGGTGGCAGGGGCAAGCCTGAGCCATGGGCAGCTCCCAGGAGCACAGCTGGCAGCGAGAGGAGGCTGGCTGCCTGTCCTCAGCCCAGAGGGCGCCCGGGCACCACTGGCCGCAGCGTCACTGTGGCTGGGAGGGCTGTGTGTGCAGGGCGGGGCCACCTCCTGCCCGGTATTGACACACGCGGCGCCCTTGGTCCATCAGCAAACACTGGGCCTGAGACGCTGCCTAACTGGCTGGCGGTGCCCTGCCTGCTCCCTCCTTGCCTAAACAGACAGCCCTGTTTGTCTGCCATGTCGCCAGATCCTGGCCTGCTGCAGCAGCCACCCTTCTGTTCCGGGGGCCCGGCCTCCACACTGTCACAGCCCGACGAGGAGATGGAGCCTGGGGAGGGTTCACTGGCTTGGGGGCCGAGCCCACCCACCTCTGGCCGCCCTGTGGCTCCCAGGACTCCGCTTTCCCCGACCCTGCAGGTCCTGGAGGCCATGGCTGGTCTTGGGGGTATCCACAGGCCTGGGCCCTAAGGGGCGTCCTCTGCCCATCTCCATCTGCTCCCGAGAACCAGGACGTCCGGGCCCGCTGGGGGCCCCCAGCTTGGAGGCCCTGTGTTGGGCCCAGGGAGGTGGCGGCCTCCAGCTCCCGGGCTGTCATGGGTGAGTCACCATCGACTGTAAACACTCCTGAGGCACTGACTGTACCACCGTGGCTTGGCACCAGGCCTAGCCGTGCCAGGGAAGCTAAAAGAAGATGCGGCCCCAAGCAGCACGACAGAAAGGCGAAGGTGGAGAGAAACAGGGGAGGTTTCCCAAATTGCACAGTGACCCGTGCCAGCATCGGGGTACAGCCCAGCCAGCAGGGGACCAGGCAGAACCTGGGGAGTTGGAGGGGGCTCATAGGAGGAGTGGGAGGCCACTGGGAGTTTAGAAGCCACCAGTATTTTCCCAGCACCTGCTATGGGACAGCACAGTCCTGGTCCGGGGACCCAGCAGGGAAAGTGAGGCCCTCACAGGAGCAGCAGAGCCATGTGCCAGGGTAGGGGCACGGCAGCCACTCTGTCACCCTGGGCCACAGGGTGACAGGCCCCCAGGGCCTCTCCAGCCACCTGAAGAGGGGAAACTGAGGCCCAGAGAGGACGGAGGTCTTGCTGAGGTCTCAGGGGGAAACAGGGCAGAGGCGAGCCCAGGCTCAACGTGTGGCCTGAGGGGAGGGTGAAGCTGGGATTTTCAGAGGCCCCGAGCTGGGCCTCCTCTGTCTGGGCCGAGCCTGGCCTGGTCTTCCTGCTTCTGGGTGCAGGGGATGTGTCCGGCCACCCATGGGTGGGCAGAGATGCAAGGGTCCCCACCGCTGTCCTTCCTGCCCGAGATGGGTGGGCTCCCCGGCTGTGGCCTCACCCCGCAGGCCAGATGCGGTGCTGACATTTCGGAGGCGCGCGCTCTGCTAAGTGAATGTCAACTGCCGGAAATCATGGCTGTCTCCTACACGCCTTTGATACGCATTTATTGTCACCTCCTGAGGCTGCTTCCCCAAGCGAGCAGGCAGCTTGTTGGAGCTCGCAGAAGGTAGGCGGTGGAAGGCCCTGGGCCTAGTGGGGGCACCCTTCTGTCTCACCCGGGAGCGGCTTCCACAGGAGGCCTTGGGACCCCTGCCCGGCTGCCCCCTCACCACCCACACCTGGTGCCACCTTGAGCTCAGGACAAAGCACCCTGTTCTGGGGTCACCAAGCCAGCCTGGCCCTCACCCTGCGCGCACCATCTGCCCTGTCCCTGGGGTGTCCCCGCCCCGCTCTCTGGCTTGGCTCCACCTTCCTTTTTGAGCCCAGCCCCTTGTCCGTCCCCTCCGGACAGTGCCCCGTTGGGGACCCAGCTCCAGCCTGGGTCACCCTGGGTGTGGGTATCAGGAGCCAGTGAGGCCAGGCCTGGTGGTGCATGCTATGAGTCAGCTTTCCCCTCAAAGGCCTGCTGACTGCATACCAGGTGGGCCCAGGGACCAGCAGGGACTCATGGCAGGGGCCCTAACCCTGGGGAATCAGGGAGCGAAGCTTGGAAGAAGCAGCAACTAAACTGAGACAGGAAGGATGGCTGGAGGACCAGCTGGAGGAGGAGGAGGAAGTGCAGATCTTCCAGCCCAGGGGAGGTGGGGTGCAGAGCAGGGCATTGCCGGGAGCCCCACTGCCTCTGTGCCAGTCTCCGGCCGCCCTTCAGCCTCCCGCCAGGCACGCTTCCTGGGCCCCTTCCCTGGCCTTCCTGGTGCCCAGGCAGTGCCACACGGTCCACAGGGCAGCAGGACGCTGGTGGCGACCATCTGGGCCAGGGCTGTGCACCCCTGGCTGTGGTCCCTCTCTGGGTCTCTCCCCAGCCCCTCACTCCCAGCCACGATGGATAAAAAGAGAAGAAGCTACTGTGCACCCATGGCCACGGTCCTTCCCACTGAGCTGGTCTTGGCAGGCTTGTCAGGACCCCCTCCCGAGGGCCAAGGATGCAGGGTAGTGGAGGCGGGGCTGGTGGCCACATGCTGACTCAGTTTCCAGGAAGGGCTCCGAAGCTCAGGGCAGCAAGGTGGGTGGAGCCCGGGAGCCTCAGGAGCTGCCTCCCCCATACCGTGAAAGTGGAGGCCTGGAGGGAAGGCGGGCGAGGAGGCAGAGTCAAGGCAGAACCTGCACCACAGTGTCCAGTAGGGGCTGGACCTTCGTCGGGAAGGGAAAGCAGCTGCCCCGTGGGGCCCCAACTCCAGGACCACTCCTGGCCTCCCGCCGTCCTCCAGCCTGGCCAGATCTCCCAGCCTTTGGCCGTTCCTGAGCTGCAGATGGAGGACGCTCCAGGTCCCACTTGGCTCTGAGGTCCAGGGAGGGGGTCTCCAGGGCTGGGCCCCAGCACTGTGAGCAGTGTGTGGGTCCGGGCCCTCGTTCGCCATCCCAGTGCCAGCCGGGCTGCAGAGGAGGCTGACACCCAGGCCAGGAACCTGGCCGCTTCTCCCTCTGCAGAGTGGGGTGGCAGCACTGGGCCCCATGGGGACCGTGGGCCCCACAGGGCAGGGCTGCTCTCGGTCAGCACTGTTCCTTGCCCTGGATGCAGCCCAATGCACAGTGGGTCCCCAGTGAGCCAGAGCCCTGTCACCCTCTGCACTGTGCCAGGGAGGGCAGGCATCTCGGGGCACAGCAGGCTGTGCTCAGGGGCTGGCTATGTGATCCCAGAAAGTTCGGGGCCCGTTTGTTTGGCCCCCACAGGCGGTGACGAGGGACCTTCCTGGACCCCGGGCCAGAGGGGTGCTGCTGGACATGGGTGGGAGTGGGCGGGGCCTCCAGGACGTGGGCAGGCAGCAGGGTGCCACACCCCATTATGTCCCGCCCTACCCCGCCTGGCACCACCCTGCACTTAGTGGCTCCCAGCCCCAGCCTCCCCTCTGGCGCCGGGGACAAAGGAGCACTGCAGCAGGCTCCTCACCATCCTGGAGCCCATTAGCCCGCTCCTCCAGGGATGTGAGGGCGGCTTGATTGGCTTGATCTCTGCCTCCAGGTGGCGGGGGGGAGCAGCTTCTGGGAACAAGAGGCCCTGCCCAGGGCAGAAGGGGGCCCAGTGGGTCCCCACGAGTCCCATCCCCTCCCTACACACAATCACTCGGCCCCACATCACAGACTGGGGGCAGATTGGAGGCTCTGGGGCCAGAAGGCCCCCACCCGAGGAAAGGAGGGCAGAGAGGGAACAGGAAGGGCCAGGCGGGGAGGAAGTCTCCAGAGGCCAGGAAGGCACCTTTGTCTCCTGAGCTGGGCCGGCCAGTGCTGCCCTGGGGGCAGATGTGTCCCCAGCTGGGCAGGGGCCTCAGGTCCTCCTTCCCAGGCCACAGATGGACCCGCAGGGGCCGAGAGAGGCACCCCCTCCTCCTGGCTTCCCTCTCCACCCCCTGAGCTCCCTGCTGTGCCAGGCCAAGGCACAGCGCTGCCTGCTGCCTCCCGCCGTGCGAAAACAGGCCCGGGGACATGGCAACAACAGCGGCCTGCAGGCGAGGAGGTGGCGTTGGCTGCACAGCCCTGCGGTCCTGAGATGAGATGGGGGGACGGGAGAGGCCTCTTGTGCAGGCCCAGGGCCCGGAGTCGGGGAGCCTCCTGCCTCCGTCCATGGGCAGGCTTGGCCTTGCTCTGCCCCACGCTCTGCCTCTGAGCTGCTGCGAGGCCCAGCGGCTCCCTGGGTGCCTCCACCCACCGCCCGGCCCCTCCTGGACCTTTTGCAGTGAACAAATGCACCGATTGCCACCCTCCCACACCACCGCCCAGGCTCTGCCTGCCGGTGTGCTGCCTCCAGGCCCCACAGGGTGAATCTGCTCCCCGAGGTGCCCCTCCGTGCTGCCCATTCCTCTCCTCCTGCTGTCCGAAGCCCACTCCGGGCCCTTCTGTCCCCCTCTATCAGAGACGCTCCTGCTGCCATCTCAGCCACTTCACCGTGGCTCGTCCCTGGCTCCCGGCCACCTGCTCTCAGGGTTGACGGCCACCACGCAGCCTGCCTGGCCCGGGTTTTCCTACCTCTCTCTGCTCTTCCTCCTTCCCCTACCCCTTGACATGGGGCGCCCCAAACTCAGCCTGCCTTGGCCTCTCTCTGCGCTACCCGGGTGACCCCTTTGCATCCAAGACCCCCAAACACACACGGCCGGCCTGTGCCACAGGTGCCCAGCGTCTGTGCCACACCTGCTCCTGCACTGGACAGCTCACAGAAGCGCGGGAGCCAGGCTTCCCCCGGGGACGCGTCCCTCCCAAGGAGCCAAAAGGTGGTTCCTAGGGGACAAACATCTCAGATGGCGCAAAGGCCCATGACTCCCCGAAGCGCCGAGCACACCCACACGTGTACGTGAAGCCGTGATGCTACAATTCCACAGGGAGGGGACTGGGCCCCCTGGAATGGCCGCAATAAAGACAGGACGGGAGAAGTGGCACAGCTGGAACAGACTCCCACATTCTTTCTGCCTGAGCACAGGACTCAGGGCCCCCACAGCCTCCCTCGGCCCCTGCCCCCATCCAGCCCCCAGGAAGCCTGTGGTTCCGCCTTCAGAGCACACCCCCCCACCCCCCCCCCCCCGTCACCGGCGTTTGTGGCCTGGATCATTGCGGTGGCCACCATTCTGTCTCCCTCACACTGGCCGGGTGATTCTCTCCTCAGTTCTCCTGAGAAGCGCTCGGGTCTCTCCCGCCAAGTACCCCCCACTCAGGTCCAGCCTCACAAATCCTGCTGCGCCCTCAGGCACACAGCCTGGTCTCCTCCGCCCTGGTTCCGCACTGTCCCAGTGCCCACAGAGCTGAGTCCGTCCCATTCCAGACCGGGGTCAGCTCCACCTTCTCCAAGCGGGGACACAAGGGCCGAGCAAGGGAAGGGCTCCCCTCAGGGGCCGGGGTCCTGCAGCAGAAGGAGAAGCCCCAGCCCTCTTACCCAGGCATACTCACGGGGCAGCCTGGCCTTAAGGAGCAGGGCCTAGCAAGATCTAGGGGTGCAGCAGCTGCCCCAGGGAACACCAGACCCTGGCCACAGCAAGGGGTCCTCACCAAGGCTTTCCAAGAAAGCAGGCGGGTGCTCCTGGGTGTGGGAGCTTCCAGCTGAAAGGGCCTTGATTCTCACTGCCTGCTTGGTGTGTTTGACCAGAAGGACAAACACCACAGGGAGTGGCCTTCGTGACACCGTGGGGCTCAGCTGAGGGGCAGGGGGCAGGAGAGGACAGCGGGTGGGGCCTGGCCACTCATCTGTCCCTCGGCGCGTCCCACAGGCAGTCAGAGAGCCTCAGGACCATCTCCTCCCAGATGGGGAAACCGAGCCCCAGAAAGAGAAGGGAGCTGCCATTTCTCCAGGGGCAAGCCAAGGCTGCAGGGTAGCAGGACTTACCTGAGGACTAGGGACTAGTCACACCTGTCCACCTTTGTCCTGAGCACTCAGAGCACTGCATGGCCATGGTCTCATCCAGGATATCCCGGGGGCACAGGGACCTCATGCAGATGCAGTGCCAATGCCCCGGCCTGGCCACCCCAACCTTCCTTTTCCTTGCTCCTCTCTGCCACGTACCCCTCTCCCTAAGCCCGTCACTGTGCCTGTAACAAGGCCCATCCTGCAGGGCAAGGCCCAGCTGCTCTCCCCTTGGGTTCCTCTTCCTGCCTCAGCTGAGGCCAAGAGAGATGGCTGTCCAGTCCAGGCGGGAACACCCCTGCACCCGGCCTGGTGCCACCTGTGCCCACTCCCCAGAGGCAGCCAGAGTGCCATTCGGGACATGCCATGCTGGCACCCAGGAGCTGCTCAACATTGCTGCATGGATCAATAAAACTGATGGAAGGAGGAGGAGGGTGCGTGCTGATGAACAGCCCCCGCCTGCAGAGCGCTCCTGTCCACTGCTGACAGAGGGGCATGAGACTACTGAAGCAGACAATTCCACCTGCAGGCAGTGAGGGGGACCGCGGCTCGCACACCTAGAGACTCAGGGGCGGCTGAATTGGGGCACTGAGCGAGAGGCGGGGGTCTGCCTGGGCGCTGTCACACCTGCTCCCCGAGGTGACAAGCCCTGACGGAGGCTGGGTCTGGGACCAGGGCAGAGGAGCTCTCGCCTCAGAATCACGGGGTGGGGATGGGGTCAGAGGGACCGGGGAGGCAGAGGGTGACAGGCCGTGGGTGTGACAGGGAAGCAGCTGCCAGTGTGAGGCTGCAGAGGAGAGGGTCTGAGCCGTGGGGGCGCGTCCAGGTTATCTGGGCCGGGGAGCGGGGGCCTGCCCTGGGCTTGAACTGAGCTCCCTGCACTGCGGTGGAGATGCTTATTGGGGACACCTGTGTGGGCAGGAGGGAGGGAGGTCAGGGCTGGGAGGGGACAAGATCCCCAGGAGAGAAGGCCCCGGGGACACCCACAGCGGAGGGTGGCAGCAGGAAGAGGGGCCTGAGGAGAGGCTGGAGGTGACCCCTCTTCTCCCTCCCATCCCTGCACCCCATGAGCCCTCACACCCTGGTTCCCAGTGCGCTGTGACCTGGGGTGGGCCAGGCTGGCTTGCACACCGGGTCATGACCACTCTTCACTGGGATGTGCTCTTGGCACTCCGGCCTGGCAGCCCTGGGCATTCAATAACTGGTAGCTGCTGCTATTAGCAGACAACAGGGCTGGGCCTAGATTCTAGTGCTCAGCCTGGCCGAGTCAGGGGCCCAGGAACCACTGAGGGGCCTTGGTAAGGGAAGGGCTGGTGATCATCCCCTTGAAGGCAGCCAGCCACTCTGGGCCCCACCTCCAGGGCACAGGTGGCCTTGGTCCTGGGCTGGGGTCCTTCCCATGGACAGGGCCCTGTGTCCTGGCCCCTGCCCCAGGCTACCACGCAGTGTCCTCTCCCAGGTCTAAGGTAACTTACAGCTCCCTGCACGCAACCAGCCCTAGCCCCTCTCCAGGCCCGGACACTGCAGATGGGGTGGGTGCTCAGACTGGGGAGCAGGTGGCCCCTGAGTAGACATCTGTAGGCTCTGCCATCAGGAGCAGAGGTGCCCCGACCCCTGATGCACAATTCCAAAGCTAGAGCCACCCCAGAGAGACCAGGCAGGCAGGGTGGAAAGGCTTCCAGCTCCTCACCTCCCCAGCCCTGCGTGGGACCTCTCGGAGTCTCAGGGCGCCTCTCAGCACTAGGCTGAGAGGCCCACTGAGCAGCCCCTGGAAACAGGTCACTGGATTCCTAGCCTCCCACGCCCCGCTGCACTCTCTCCTGGGCAGGAAGCAGAGGCGTGGTCCGCTGGAGCCCTGGGGCTGTCCTACCCAGAGAGAAGAGAGATAGGTGGGCTCCCTGGGAGGAGCAGGGCTTCTCTGTACAGGCTGGGCAAGGGCTGGGCAAGGGCTGGGGTCCCAGTCACCAGGAGGGCATGGCCTACGGCTCACAGCCCCCATTAACTGGGCCACGGCTGGGCCTGGGCAGTGGATCTGGCACTGACCGGCTTGGATCTGGGGGGCGGGGAGGTGGAGGCCAGGGCCAGGCTTTGAACTAACCACAGAAAGCTCCGAAGTATCAAAGAGGTCTTAGAGACCAGGCCGGTGGGGAAGGGGCCGGGTGAAAGAGCCTGCCTGGTTCCCGTCAGTAGAGCATCAAAAAGCATTTGCTCAAAGAACCTTTAAATACCTTGAAAGGCAGGTGAAGCCAATTCAATGGGTTCCAAGCGGGACTGAAACCCCAGGCTGACTGCAGACAGCTGGCTCCAGCCACGGCTGTGAGTGCACCTGGCTGCCCCATTAGGGGGCCACAGAGGCAGAGGAGGGACCGTGAGGAGGGAACTGGGCTCAGAGGGGCCAGGAACACACGTAATGACAGGCAGAAATGACAGGCAGAACGCCGCCTCTGCTTGGGGATGGGTTTTTCGAGGGAGATAAGATCATGAGAGTCAGTGGATCCCCAATTGAGGACTTAAAACAACACTTCATGGTGCAGAGTGGTAAACTGAGGCTCTGAAGGCCTGAGGGGCTCTCCCCAGGCCACTTTGCTTGGGACTGGCCAGCCGAGGTGCACTCTGGGGGTCCCGGAGCTGCTCCAGAGATAGGGCGAGCTGGGGCTGCCTCCATCAGGCTCTGTCTTCTGGGGGTGGTGGGGCTCAAGGGGCTCGAGGCCACCATGGGGTTTGAGGGCAAGCCAGGGGAGGGGTGGGGGCCTGGGCCACTGGTGCCTGGGACCCCCTGGGAGCCCGCGAAGACCCCCAGCCCGTGTGGTGTCTCCAGGTGCTTTCACACCTCTCCACCCGCAGTGTGAGCCCAAGGCTCAAAGGCGAGCAGGAGCAGCCTGAGCCGAGCGGGCAGGGCCTCGGGCAGAGGCAGGGCCAGAGTTCAAGTCTCAGATCCTCTGGATGCCACAGGACCGGCCCTGCCTGTTAGGACCAGGGCTCCAGAGCAGGGCCGGGAGGCCACGGCACGCAGTGATTCATCAGCAGTGGTTGATTCTGTCCCACCATGAAGGGGGCACAGAGGACATCCGTGCATTCTGTGCTTTCAGCCTCTCCAGGCTCTCGGCCTCTGAGAGGAGGAAGGGGATGGCAGGTGGGTGCAGGGACTGCCCCGGCCCCTGGCTGGCCTCAGACTGTCCCCTGGGCCAGGCCAATGCTCTGCCTGGGTCTCCCGCCGCAATGATGGCGGCGAGGAGCGAGGTGTGTTTGCTCCGTCACGTGAGCTGCTCAGATGGCTTCCTCCGCATCTGTATTAATAATTCATCCTGTAGCCCAGGGTGTGGGGACGAGGGGACAGCAGCTGTGGAGACTGTGGGGCAGAGGCTAGGGACCCAGGAGCGCTGCCTCCTCCCTGTGGCCTAGCAACCCAGCCGGCGCCCTCAGGGGCCCTGCCTGGGCGCTGGGCCTGGTGTCGGGCCTGGTGTCTGCTCCCCAGGGACAGAACGTCCCTCCCCGAGGGCGGCTCAGGACACCCAGCCCTGGCGACAGCACCAGATCGGAAACAGGCCCGAGGGGTCCACCCCGGGTAGCATCAGTCCTAGGGGACCTGGTGCTGCCTGCACTTCCTGCCGTGTCACGGAACCCAGGACGCAGAGAACAGCAGCATCACGGAATGAGAGCCACTCCGGCCTTGCCCTTCCGTGGGGGCTGGAGTGGAGCCTGGAGGCCCTGCCCTCCTGCAGCCTCCGTTTCCTGCCTCTGCCTGGTCCCTGGTGACTGCTCAGGTGGCTTGGCCCTCAGGATGCTGCATCAGGACACGGTGGTTCTCACATGCAGCAGAGCAGTTTGAGGCTAGACATCTGGAAGGACTTCCTCAACAGGCTTAGGAATGGGGACCGAGGTGTCTCTGTTGAGGATAACAGGAAAAGGGTGCTCCATATCCATCAGGCATAGATTGTGTGTTCCAAGTAGTGCACTAGTGCTTTGATTGTCTCACCAAGTGAAATCTTACAGGACTCTAAGGAAGTAGGTGCTGTTATTCCCATTGTAAGGAGGGAGGAAGCCCAGCCCAGTGTAAACACAGCCTGAACTGCAAGGCCATGCAGATCTGTATTCTTTCCTTTTCCCCGTGCCCCTGCACCCTCTCAACATAGTGACTCAGGCTCAGAGAAAGGGTGTCTTCATGGGCCAGGGATTTAGCTCAGTGGTTTCACCGCCTGCTGCTCAAGCACAAGGACCCGAGTTCGATCCCTGGTACCAAAAAAAAAAAAAAAAAGAAAGGGTATCTTCAAGGTTCTGGAGCAGACAAGAGGCAAGAAGCCACCCAAGGTCCCTAGCGCCCCAGCCTCAGTCTGCACCATGCCTCCTCCTGGGGCTTTTCTCATCTGCCAGGAACTGATTGGCTGTGATTCTCAGGAACATGGTGGTCCCATGCCTGCTGGGAGTGAGCGTGGCCGAGATCTCTATTTTGGGGAGAGAAATATTTGGGGGCATAAGCTGTCAGTGGCAGCGGGCACTGGGCCTCCACAGGGTTGCACATCGGCTGGCTATAGGCGGGATAGGGACCCAGGTCCTCCCTGGCTTCGGCTCCTTGGGTTATGCCCCTCCTTCTCCAGGGCCTGCTGTCACCGTCTGTCACCCAAGGAGGTGGCCTGGGTCAGCTCCTAGATGTCCTCTCCATCAGCTCTGAGACGCTAGGGGATTCCAGGGATTCCCCTGTCTCCCTCCAGGGCTCACCAGGGTGGGGACAGGTCTGAGTGGGGAGGGTCCCCGAGTGGTCAGGGACCTCTCTGTGTGCCACTGAGGGCTGCGGTGGAACTGGGGTACAGGGGTGCACGGTTTGCTCTTTACAGAGCAACAGGAGAGGCAATTTGGGGAGGGAGGGGAGGTTAGGGGGAGATCATGGACCCCGGCCCACTGGCTTGGCTGTCTAGAGTTTGCCAGGCCCAAGAAGGCTGAGCAGCCCCTGGGTTTGGGGCTGCAGGCAGCACAGGCAGCTCCAGGGCATATGGAACAGAGTGGCCCCTGACCCCAGGGCGAGGGCTGCGATTTCTGGCCACTGGGGAACTGCAGGCCTTTCTTCCTTCCATGTTTAATTAGAACATTCAACCCTAGGAAATCTGTTCTCCACTGGAACAATCTCCAGGGTTTGCTGGGGGAATTTCCTTATCTGCTTCTTCACCGGAAAGCTGTGGGTGGAGGTGAGTGTGTGTGTGTGTGTGTGTGTGTATGCAGGGGGTGGGCACCATGTGGGCTCCAGGCAAGGGGGTCTGCGTCTGTTTCAGGGGACCCTGGGGACGGCTTTGTCACTGTGGGTGCAGGCTGTCTGCCGCACGGTGGGAAGGTGGCATGTGGCTGGGTGTGAGTGGAGCAGTATAAAGCTGGTCAGGTGGATTTCCGGGTGGAGGCAGGGACTCTCCTTCACCTCTCCCTCACCTGCATCCAACATTCCCAGCCGAGGGGACAGCAGCCCATGCAGGGTGGGGACAGGAGCTCCCTGGGGATCTGTCCCTGTGTCTGCAGGGGAATAGGTGGACACGGTGTGATACCATCCAGGTTCTGGTCAGGCCTTCAAAGTCCTCAGAGACAGCCAGTGCTGCCCCTCCCTGCCCCAGAACCGAACGGCTCCGTTCTGCAGAGAGATGCACCTGATTTGGACAGCGCTGAGCTCCTGCGGGGCAGGAGGGCCAAGGGGGTCTTTCCTGCTTGCCTCAGGATGCCAGGTTCGGGGTCAAGAACAGGAGAGGGGTAGGAGGCAGCTGCGGGAGGGGGATGCGGGAGGCCGGAGGGCCGGGGCTGGGTGAGTGGGGAGCGGCATCCATCTAGTCCCCCCAGGGCAGAGACCCTAGCCCTTCCACTCTGTGCTTGAGCTCTGACGATGACCCGTGTGGCAGACCCAGGCCCGGCGCTGGTGCAAGTCCGCTCCTTGTTTTCACACTTGCCAGCCCGCCTCCCCTGCCCTGCAGCGGCAGCCAGTCCAGAGCTGACGCCTTCGAGCGGCCGCCCGGTGGAAAACCCGGGCAGGACCCGCTCCGAACAGAGCGGCCCGCGGAGGAGGCGGGGCGGGGCGCAGACGGGCGCCTGGGCGTGGGCGGGGCTCGGGGCTGCGGCCGGCAGGGGGCGCACCCGCGCCCACACCCCGCGATCTCTCTCTCACACACGCACACACACACACACACACGCGCGCGCGCGCACACACACACACGCACGCACGCACAAGGCACACGCGCCCGCACTCCCCGCGCCCGCCCGGCGCGCACTCGCGGCCGCAGGCAGGAGCTTGGCGCTCTCCCCGCCCGGCGCCGGGCGCCCCCTCCGGCCCGGTGCCGGCCCCATGCCCGGCCGCGGCGGCGCGCGCCTCTAGGACCATGTTCCGGGACCCGGCGGCAGCCAGCCCAGGTGAGCGCCTGCGGACCCGCGCCCAAGGACGCGCGGGCGAGGCCGGGGACGGACCGGGCGCCCGAGCGGTCGAAACGAGGACCAGGCGGCGCGGGTGCGGCGTGGCGGGTCAAGCTGCGGGCGGGGACGCGGTGCCCAGGCGGCCCGAGCCTCAACTCGCTGCCGTCCGGGCGAGCGCCGCACCCCTCGCTGAGCCCTCCCGGGGAGTGGCCCGAGCCCAGCACCCTCCCAGCCTCGGCCGAGCCTCTCCCCCCTCGGAAATCGCCCTGCCTTTCCTGCTGCCGCCTCGCCTGTGCCCACCTGTAGGCAGGTCCGCTGCGGCACCTGGCGCCGGCCCAGCCCACCCGGCCGCTCCCCAGACCCCCGCCGGCGGCGTTTGGCTGCGACTCGGGCTGCACTCCCGGTGCGGCAGTGACACTACACCGGGATGGCTCCCCGAGGAGTCCAGGCTCCTGGCTGCCACCCCAGGGCACAGGGTCCGGGAGGGAGGGCTCCGAGCCCAGCGCAGGCCAGAGGCTCCCCTTCCTCGCAGGCTCTGCCCTTCCTCCGGAAGGCAGGTGCTCCCCGGCAGTCCCTCTGTCGCAGGCGTCCGAGGAGGACCTGCGGGGCACACCACGGTGCCCACTCGGCACGGAAGGCGGCTGAGAGACCCGAGTCCTGGGCAGCCCCGTGCCCTTCGGGTGTGTCCTCTAGCCGAGGGCTGAGGGGCACTGCCTGGAAGAGCCCTGCCCTGCTCTGCACCCAGGCGCCTCCCTGGCCTCCCCGAGGGAAACATCCAGCGCCTGGACCAGTGCTGTCTTGTGTCTGCTCAGGCCAGAGCCAGCTCAGGGGACCGGGCTGGAAGGGAGAGAAGGTGGTGAGGACATCCCCTCCCGTGTCCACCAGGCTCCCAGGCGCCCTCCTGCTCTGTTAGGCCTTGGGGCTTGGGGCCCCGGGCCGTGCCTTAGCAACCCCCCCCGGCCCTCCCACACCTGGGCACCATGACATCACCACCCCTCGAGCACCTCTGCCCTCTCCACGGAGGTCAGCTTGATGTGCTTGGGATCTTCTGGGCAGAGGGCCTGGACTCCAGGCTGCCCCTGGTGGGCCGGCTGCCCTGGACCTTTCCTCCCCCTCCCCGAATGTCCTCCCTGCTGGAGTTGGGACCTGTCATGCCCACTGTGCCTCTGGAGGGCAGAGGCATCTCTGAGCTTCACCAGCCTCTGGCACGGGCACTGGGCCGGGTGGGGTTGGGAGGGCTGCAGAGGGCCGGGCGGTCTGGATGCATCCTTCGGAGTCGCTGAGGGCCAGAGACCTCAGTGTGGCCCCATTGCCCCACACCCTGCCAGCCTCCAATGGTCTCTGTGCTCCGGTTCGCACTTCCCTGTTGCATAGCACCCCCGAGGCCCTCAGGCTCTGCCTGCCAGGGCTGTGTCCCCCACATCTGCCCACCCCAGTCCACTGTGCCAGGCACCGATGGGAGTGATATGTGCGGCCATTCTGTGCGACTCAGGCCATCCTCCGCTGTCCTCCGGCCCCGTCACCTCAGCCCCCTCCCAAGAACACCTGCAGCCCAGTCCTGTTCGTAGAAACCCCCCAGTGCCCTCCCGCTCTCCTGAGCCCGGCAGGCCCAGAGGCCCCTGTGGCCTCCCTCCGCAGGTCCCTGGGCTCAGCCGGTGGCCAGCACCTTCCTGGACAGGTGCTGCTCCCTCTCAACTGGGCCCAGTCCCCGGGGCACTAGCCTTGCTCCTGTTTCTTGAAGAAAGGGACTGTGGGAAAAGGAGAGCCCACAGCAAGGATGAGGACACAGCCTTGTCCCTCCCTGCAACAACACAGGCTCCTGCTCTGGCCTCCACCAGCCCCCCAGCAGCATCTGCAGCCCCTACATCCCCCCCTCCCCTGCTTTTCATCCTCTGTGTCCTGAATCTGCCCTGGCTCCCTCTGTCTCTTGGATGGCCTGTGCCCGACCTGGGCAGGGCCTCAGCAGGCCTGCAGGGGTCAGCGTTGCAGTGGGCAGGCGGGACAGCAGCAGGGAGGAGGAGGATGTGGGGGAGGGAGGTGACCTTGGTGTGAGCTCATGAGCCAGTCCAGTGAGGGGACAAGAGGGGACCAGGGGAGCGCAGGGAGGGCAGGTTCCCAGGGCTGCCCACCCAGCCCCTGCCCTCTGTGAGTTTGTCCCTGGGGTCGGCAGGGCTCTAAGCTTCAGCCATCCCACCTGTTAGTGGCTCTGCCCATGACAGTCCCTGGAGGTGGGGGATGGACGCATGCATACTGCTCGGGGCAGGGGTCTCAGCTCACTAGGCACAGCTGTGGGCAGGGGCTGAAAGTGCAGCTGGGGTCCAGGGCTGGGCCACTACTGACGTGACTCTCCCAGCCCCTCTTCCCGAGCCTCCCCTTCGCTACATCCTGGGCTTGGTGCAGTCGGGGACTGAAGGTCACCTGGGCTCCCGGCAGGTGGGGCAGCAGGAGGGCCTGGGGCTGAGCAGGTTTAACATGGGCTGGAGGTGCCGGCACCCCAGAGCTGTAGAGTTGCAGTGGAGACAGACCCCCCGTGGCCCTGGTGCCTGCAGTTCTGAGGCCTCGTGGGGACAGCTGGACCCACAGGCCAGGTGCTCGGATGGGACTGTGGGAGGGGACACAGCAGGCTGGATGGGGGTGGTGCAGGCCAGCTGGTGACAGGTGAGGGACAGTAGGGCAGCACAGTAACAGGTTGCGTCAGGTGAGCCAGCCCAGCTTTGGGCAGTGGGTCCTGCCCCGGCTGACCCCAGGCCTGGGCCCCAAGACTACTGGCTCTCCCACTGGCCCACTGTCGCAAGCATGTCCAGCAGGAAGGTCCCTTCCTCCCACTCCCTCGTCACTCACCCCATATGCTCTCTGGACTTATTGAATCTGGTGGACGATTTTCAATAACTGCTTCCCCCAGGGAGTGAGGCCAGGCTCAGTGGGGAGGAGCAGGTGCCCAGTGAGCATGGGCAGCCTGCTGGAACGCACCCCGCTCCAGGGCAGTGCCCAGCAGGTGCTGCCCATGGCCTGGAGGGCGGCTTTCTCTGTTGGGCGGTCACTGATCTGGCCAGGTGCCTGAGCCAGCCTTTGCCAGGCCCAACCTGGGTGCCCTCCTGCCTGGCCAGGGAAGCCCAGCCAGTTGTGCCAAGAGAATCATGCCAGTTCTGTGGACACTGAGGTGCCTGACCTTCCAGGCAGTGAGGCAGCCCTGCTGGGCCCAGTCCAATTTGTCTGGAGGGCAGGGCTTTGGTCTCACCCAGCAAGGTCCCTGAGGGCTGGAACAGAGTTGGCAGACGGCATGGACCTGTGGAAGGGGCTGGACGGTGCCCAGAGCCTGCACCTGGAGTCCCGACCAGTCCCGGGAAGGGGGGCTGGGCATCAGGCTGCCCGGGGCTCTGCAGACCCCACTGGAAGGCCCGGAGAGGCAGGTGTGCAGCCTGCGGGCCAGACAGAGCGACTTGCTGTTTGGGGATGGACATTCACGTGACTGCTCATGCATTGGTAGGCAGGGCGGGGCCGGGAGGAGGCTGGGTCTCTGTACTGATGTGTGCTGTGCGAGGCGGCAGCTGGCCACTGCAATAGCCATGCTCGTCTGAGCACCCGGCCCACTGTAAACACAGCTAATGAGCGCATTTGTAGCGAGGTGCTCCTAGGTGCACAGGGAGCTCTGGCGGAAGGCGTTGGGGAGAGCCCCCCCCCAGTTCTGTCCCCAGCCTGTGTCCTCCAGGGACCCGGCCTGCCCCTGCCACGCCCTCCCACCTGCCGGCCTGGCCACCTCTGGGGCCTTGGTCTTCGGGGAACAGGGCCTCACCTGGCTGTGAGCCTGCACGGTGTGGACGTGGGAGGCTCGTGGGAGCTTTGCGTGTGCAGATACGAGGGCTGCCGTGACTGCGCGTTGTGGCTGGCTGCACGGAGGCTGAGTGTGTGTGTGTGTGTGTGTGTGCGCGCGCGTGCGCGCGCGCACCTCCTTCCCTACAACTCTGCGGGGACTGCACTGTCTTGATCGTGACCCTAACAGCAACAAGACCTTGGTGTTGTCAGAATAGGCAGGTGCTGCTGGCCCTGTTCCTCCTGGAGTGCAGGAGGCAGGGGATCCCCGAGGGAGAAAGGGGGCGACCTCGATCTGCCCATCTGACCTGCCCTCTGTGGGGCCCGTAGTTGCTGCCTGCAAGAAAGGAGAGGCCCCTGTTCTGGAACCCTCGGACGCCCGCCAGGAGGGAGAGGGGTGGCTGGGCGGGTCTGCCCTGCCCCTAGCTGTGAAGGGAGTGTTGTGAAGGGAGCCTGCGTGCGCTCCGCTCTGCTCGAGGCAGGCGCGGAGGAGAGAGCTGTGTGGCTAATGTGTCCAATTAAATTACTTCAGACCCTGCCGAGGCGGCTCCCCCGGTGGGGCTCTGGGTACAAATTGGATCCATCTCATTACCACGGGGTAGTGGCAGCGGGGACAGAGCAGTGGCCAGCACGAAGAGGCGCTGTCCCCGCACACCCTGGGCACATGTGGCCCCTCCAGGGGCCGCTCGCTGCAGCACCCCACACCGTCCTGGTCTACTGGGCCCTGCCCCCTCCCTTGCCACCCTGGCCCCAGCCCAGGTGCTCCCTGAGCCCCTACTTTCTCCCACCAAGAAGGGCTGTGCTTTGCAGGGGTCCAGGTTCAGGGACCCCTCTTGGGTTGCCCGCCCCATCCCCTGGTAGCAGCCAGCTGTCCCTGGGGAAGCACCTTGCGTGTTGCCCATGGCTGCTTACTTCAGGGCCCTGGGCCTGGACAGCTGTCCGTGTGAGAGCCAGCGGAGGCCCTGTGTGTGTCCCCAGAGCCCTGTGGCTTCAGTCCCCCCTGTTAATGACCGGCAGGTGTGGTGGGTGGGGTAGGAGCCCCTAGCAGTGTGAACGGGCATCAACGTCTTGTGCCCATGGCTGGTGTGGGGTGGCATTCCAGAGCCCGAGGGGGATGTACCTGGTTCTTCCTGAAGCAGCATCAGGAGGAGCCACTATTGGGACAGCACAGGTGCCACCTGCCCACCAGGCGCCAGGTGCTGTCCCTGGCATGTGATGTGCATGAGCCACTGCAGCCTGGAGGCGGAGGTGGGGACCATGCTGCTGGCCCAAGGGCAGAGCTGTGTGGCCAGGCTGGGCCCTGAGAGGAGGTGTGAGAGCTGACGGCTGCGTGAGCAGGTACAAGGGTGGCCCTCGGGGAGGTGCGGCCACTGTAGGCCAGGAGGTCAGGAGCGGGGGGTGGGGGGGCTGGGGCCGCGAGGCTGGGCCAGGTCACCTCGGCTGGGTGACCTCGGAAAATGGGAACATGGATTTAGATTAATGCAGTGGAGGCTCCTGGGCAAGTCTCTGAGAGGACTTCCACGGCAGGCCAGTGGAGGGCAGAGGCTGCCCCTCCCTACCTCTGCAGCTTCTGCCCACACAGGGTCTGGCCCAGCACTGCCTCCCCCGAGGGATGGGGCCCCACCCTGGCGAGCCTGGGGGTAGTGGGCAGTCAAGGCCAGCCTGATGCGCATGGACACCAGAGCCCCTGGGAGGCATCCAGGAAGCCCATCCGAGATGGGTGTGGGCCCTGGTGTCCCGAGTGAATGAATGCTCCTGGGGATGCCAACAGCTCCTGGATGCCACCACCAACAGCAGGCATCCAGGCCGGGCCTGGGTAGGCCACAGCTCTCAGGCCAGTGCCAGGCCTGAGCTCCCACCAGAGCCAACCCATCTCCACGGCAATGAGGTGGGCCACCCCCTCCATGCCCACGGCCCCTGGCACAGGGGCCCATTCACAGCAGGGCCTGGGTATGTCTTTCCACTCCCTCGGGGGTCGTCCCAGGGCAAACGCCGTCCCACGAGGCGCTGGCAGCACGCATACCTGTTGGCATCTGGGTCCGTGTGCACACGTGACATGTGCACCCCTCGGAAGGAAGCAGGGGGCCTCGGTGCCTGCCCACTGTCATGGGGGTGAGTCCCACTGTCGGGGCACAGCCAAGGGCCTGATGCCAGGACAGACCGCAGGCCTCTGCCTGGGGTGCTGTGGGGAGAAAGCCAGCCCAGAGGAGTGGCCGGGAGGTGCTGGAGGGGGAGAGCGGGTGGGGGGCCGTGGTGGTCTCCATATATCATTTCGTTTAATCCCCAGCATCTGTTCTGCAAGGGAAACAAATGATCAAACAGGCCGGGAGGCCCGGAGGGTCTGGGCTGGGTCAGCCTGCAGAGCAGGGATAAGAATCCAGTCAGCCAGGCCCTAGGCACTGGGCCGCACTGCCGGCGCCTCCCTTAGCCTACTAGGACCTTCGCCACCCTGTCTCTCTGCCTGTCTCTCGAGGCAGCGCTGGGCTCCTGTCCCCTGCAGCCTTTGTTCACAGGTCCCTGGTGACCGCAGGCTCCTCCAGCCCGGCGCCACTCTCTTCCCCGGGCAGGTGAAGGGATCTCTCGCCAGGGGGGCATTCCGGGCAGAGGGAGGAGCCCTTGCTTCGCGCGTGGCACCTGCCCGCCCCAAGGAGCTGCTGAATTGTCTCTGCGCCCCCAGCCTCCTTCCTCCTCTCAGCCCCCGCCTGGTTGGGAGGTGCGAAAGGAACGATTTCACAGCCTGTCAGCTGAGGCCTAAAAATACCCAGCACTCTGCCTGCTGGGCAGGGGGAGGAGAGCAGGGGCCAGGGGAGCACTGTGGCAGCTCAGCCAGGGCAAGAGTCCTGCTCAGGAGCGAGGGGCAGGCCCTGGTCCCCAGGTCCCCAGCCCGCCTGTGGCTGGCAGTGATGAGGCCGGGGTTGGCATCCCGAGGTCTCGGGGGCACTTGGGGCTCAGGAGGGCTTGGGCTCTGCTGGGAGTGAGGCCCAGGCCTAGGCCTCCGCTTGCTGCCCTCCTCCCTCTCCACCCCCAGCTTGGCCGGCACCTGTGGGCCGTGGGAGCTGGCTGTGCTGAGCCTACTTTCTTCCTGGGGAAGGTGCCCGCTCCTGCTAGAGCAGAGGCGTGGGGCAGGCAGCAGGGCCGGCTGCCAGCAGGTGTGTGCCCTGACATGCCAGCCACCCAGGCACTGGGAAGCCTAGGGGGAAGGGTGTGTGGTCCATGTCACTGCCACATGGCTGTGCGCTGTGGCATGCACACGGTCCCACAAATCAGCGCCTGGTACCTCGAGAAGGGACAGGTGTGTGCACGGGGACCGGTTGGGCTGGAGCGCTTGTGGTCACAGGTGGTCCCACAAGGCTGTGCCAGACTTGAAGGTGCTGTGACGACTGGAGGAGGCGGTGCAGGAGCAGGAGGGAACCCATCTCCTCCTGCAGGCCCAGCCCCGTGTGCCCCACACATGGAACCATGATGCCACGGTGCCCACAGGGCACAGCTTAGGGCGTAATGTGGGGAGGCATCCAGAGCATGGGGCTCTGGGTCCGAAGTGCGGGGCTCAGCTCCCAGACCCTCGCGGGCTGAGCTGCTGTGTGACCTTGGCAGCCTCCTTGGGCAGGGGCTCGTCTCCCACTTGCGAAGTGGAGACGGTAGCACCGTTTGGTCCCTTGGGAAACTGCAGGAGTCACTGTATCTGTCACGGAGCCGGGTCTCACCGCTATCAGGTCAGACCCTGGGGTGGTCCCGGTGGAAGCCCAGGGCCGAGGACGGCAAATGGCCTGGGCACAGAACCACACAGTGAGTCGAGAACCCAGACTACAGTGCCCTCAGATGGGGCTGGCTTGGGTCCAGGATGTCGTGGTGCCGCCCTTTTGGGGTCACCAGGAAGCCCTGCAGCACAGGGTACAGCGCCCTGGTGTCTGGGACTCAGACTGCCAGCTGAGCTTGGGTCCTGGGAGGTCGGGGGCCTCAGCACCCTCAGGTGATCCACGCAGGAGGGGTCCTCGGGGCAGGGGCCAGTGCAGCACTTGGCCATCACTCGACCCTCCATGTCTCCGTTTCTTGCCCACAGTAGGCTACCAGCCAGGTGTGGGCTACCGTGGGACCACGTGGCAGGCTGCATCCTGCCCTCAACAGGGCGCGGCCATCAGGACCCTCCAGGACCCTCCCCTGGGGCTCTGGACAGTGGCCCCTGGCCACCACACGCCCACCGTTTTGACGGGGGACTGAGAGCCAGGCCCAGCCCTGCACTCAACCTCAAGGCCCTACGCCTGGCCCCACGCACGTGCACTTGCTCTGTGACCTTGAACAGACCCTTTCCAGCTCCTTTTTTGTGTGTGTGAGCCAGGCGGTGGAACCACTGAGCTACATCCCCAGCCCTTCGCCCTCTCCACCCTGGGCCTCGACCTCCGTCTGCAGGGCAGAGGGGCTGCACCCCTTGTGCCAGTGTGACCCAGGTAGCCTTGTTTCTCCCATGGGTCGGGGTGGCAGTGGCAGTGGCTGCCCTGTGTGGTGCTCCTGGGGCCTGGCCAGCTGTTGGCTGCCATTGCGCTGCCTGCACCTATGGCCGTGGAGGGGAGTGCGGCCCGGCTGGCTGGGCACTGACATCGGGAGGCTCAAGGGCAGGGCCGTGGCCAGAGCCCTTCTTGGGGCTCTGGGAGCCGCCGCCCTCCCTCTCCTCGGTCTTCTCCTCGGGGCTTTCCCTCAGCAGTTCCTCCTTCCTCCTGTCCTTCCTCTCTCCCTCCCCTCCCTGGAGCCTCCCAGTCTCTCTCTGCCTCTTCCTCTCCTGTGATCTCAGCAACTTTCCAGGACACTTTCCTCCTCCTTCCATCTAACCTCGTCTGTCTCTCGTTCCTGGGAGCCTGCCTGCCTTCCCTCCTGCCTTCCCTCCTCCTTTCCCTCCTGCCTTCCCTCCTTCCTTCCTGCCTTCCTTCCCTCCTGCCTTCCCTCCTCCCTTCCCTCCTGCCTTCCCTCCTCCTTTCCCTCCTGCCTTCCCTCCTGCCTTCCTGCCTTCCCTCCTTCCCTCTTTCCTTCCTTCCTTCCTTCCTGCCTTCCTTCCTGCCTTCCCTCCTGCCTTCCCTCCTGCCTTCCCTCCTTCCTTCCTGCCTTCCTTCCCTCCTGCCTTCCCTCCTCCCTTCCCTCCTGCCTTCCCTCCTCCTTTCCCTCCTGCCTTCCCTCCTGCCTTCCTGCCTTCCCTCCTTCCCTCTTTCCTTCCTTCCTTCCTTCCTGCCTTCCTTCCTGCCTTCCCTCCTGCCTTCCCTCCTGCCTTCCCTCCTGCCTTCCCTCCTTCCTTCCTGCCTTCCTTCCCTCCTGCCTTCCCTCCTCCCTTCCCTCCTGCCTTCCCTCCTCCTTTCCCTCCTGCCTTCCCTCCTGCCTTCCTGCCTTCCCTCCTTCCCTCTTTCCTTCCTTCCTTCCTTCCTGCCTTCCTTCCTGCCTTCCCTCCTGCCTGCCTGCCTGGTGTCCTCACACCCCCTTGTCTCTGGGTCTCTCCAGCTCCCCCTGCTGCTCGTGGCTCAGGTCCCTGCCTCTCTCCCCCTTCAGAGCCCTCTCCCTAGCATCCCCACCCCCTTCTTCCGGCTCCGCTCCTGGGGACTCCTGGCTCACCCACCAGCCTTCCTGTCCCGACAGGCCCCGGCCCGGCCAGCAGTCTCCAGAACCTCCACAACCCCCGCCCCTGTGAGTCTGAGTCGAGAAAGGGGTCAGTCCGGGGCCTAGGGACTGGCAGCCTCACTTCCTAATTAGCAGAAGGTAATTGCCTGGAAAAAAATTTCATTTAGAATGAGACTCCAAGTTAAAGCTGAGCAGCCGAAGGGCCCTGGGGAGCTGGAGGCAGAACAGCCTGGGTCAGGCTTCAGGAAGCACCCAGGACATGGAGACCTCTGCTGACTCCCTGCCTGGCTTCCTGAGGACCCTGGCCTTGGGCAGGTGGAAAGGAAGACTGGGCGGCCCCGTGGCCCATGAGGTCTGGCTGCACTGATGGCTGTGTGGCTGGGGCAGCCACCGACTCCTCTGTGCCTCGCTCCTGCCCTGTGGAGGACAGGACTGCCCGCCTCCCCTCGGTCAGGAGGCTCCGCTCAGACAGTGGGTAGGAAAGCACCTAGCGCACTGAGGAGTGGGGGACACTGTCTTCTTCAGTGGCTGCCAGCTGAGCCGTGGCCAGGTGAAGTGGTACGGCTCGGGTGGGGAGTGCGCAGTGGACGGCACACGGCTGCCATTCCTGTGCTGGCCTCCAGACACTGCTTCACACGCTGAGGGGCCCCTCTCCTCCCTGAATCTCAGTTTCTTCATCTGTAAGGTGCTGGGCACAAGGGCCTCCTGGAGGAGGAGCGCTGAGAGGCTAAGTGGTGTGCTGTCTGCCAAGCCTCTCAGCCCAGTGCTTGGCACATAGTAAGTGTTCAACAAACGATGCCAGCGAGATCTGCTGTAATGAAGGCTGTTACCTCCTCCCTGCCCGGATCCGGAGAAGCTGTGCTTGGGAGATCGTCTTTGTGTGGCTTAGTTTTGCTTTTTGTTTTTGGAAGGAGGGAAGTTTCTAAACCCATTAGACTCGCAGCCCACGAGCGTCCCCACTGGCAGGGGCAAAGGCCAGTGAGTCGCTGCTGTGGCTGGGTCAGCAAAGGTGGAACCACCGTCCAGGAAAGGGTTTCGGTTTCGGACTGCGGAGGGCGAGATCAGGCCCGGGACCGAGGTCAGCACCGCGGACAGCGCCCCGGCGCACAGGGCCTGCCGTAAAACAGCACCGAGAGGGAACCGTGGACACCCCAAATCGGACAAGAAGGCTGAGGACCGGCAGGCTCAGTGAGTTGCCCAAGGTCACACAGCCAGCGAGTGGCAGAACCAGATTCGGATCCCCCTGGCTGTCTGCTCTCCCACACCTGCGTCCCCCAGCACCCCTCTCCTTCCCCGTCTGGGAGCTGTTTCTCCTGTCACATTCTCCACAGTCCTTGAGCTGGCTCGGGATTTGGATTTGAGTCCTGGATGGACAGACGGCTCTTCGGCCCTGTGGCCTTCTGGGCCCCAAGCTTCAGGTGGGGGGGGGGGCAGAACAGGTGCCAGGAAGCCTGTGGTCCCAGGAAGCCTGTGGCCTGGGGAGGCAGAGCACTCCAAGCTTCCCGTGAAATCCAGCTCGGCATCCTGACTCCAGCTTCTCTGCAGCCGGGTATTATTAATAACAATACGATGCTGATTTAGGCCAGGCACAGCGATGCATTATTCATAGGAGTAACTGGTCAAGGCCCGCACTTGATCATCACGAGGCCTGCTCCTGCCTCGCCCTCTGCTCCGCACTCTGGCACAGGCCTCCCTCCCTCTGCCCCAGCTGCTGCTTCCTTGGGCCCCTGCGGCTCTGATGGACTGGTCATTTTCATGGCTGCCCAGGCAGCTCGTGAGCACTGGGCTCAAGGTGGGCGGGAGGGCACAGGTCCCGGCTAGCTCTTGGCTAGGTGCCTGTTGCTCGGCTCCCAGCCCAGAGCTGACACCTGGCCCCATCCGTCCTGCCTGGCTTTGACCCTGGTGACTTCCGGGCTCAGCAGCTCTCTGGAGTCTGCAGATGGCGCTGTCTCCCTGCCCCCCTCTTTTGAGACTGCAGACGGAAGAGGGCAGCACTGCAGGCGTCTGGTTGACGCGGGAGGTTGCTGGGCAGAAGAGACCCCAGCACCTCCATTAAATGCAGCGATGGATGTGAAACCGTCGCTGCACCATGCAGCACTCTGCAGACCGTTCTGCTTCTGCGGGGCACAAGTGGGAGCCATCATTCCGGAGGCCACGCTGTGCTGGGGGAGAGAACAGGGCCAGCCTCGAGGCCTGAGGACGTCAGAGTGCTTGTGGGTCCCGACATCTCCCCATCCAGTTTCTTCTGGAACAGCTCCTAGGCCGTCCGGATAATCCTTCACTGGCTGTGTACTCACTTGGCCTCTCCTCTGAATTCTAAACCGTCTGCAGCCAGCCGGCCCCTGCGGGCCCTGACAGGGTGCTCCCCGGCTCACTCCCGCATTATCTGTTTTTATTACCGTCAAGGTTGAGGAGCCCTGCTGGTGCTAAGGCCCTCTTTTCAGCTCCTTGTAACTTTCCGAAACAGTTCCCCTCAGGCCTCCTCTTGCAACAGCTGTGTTCCTGCCCTGGTGGGGCCGGAGTGGCTGCGGGTACCTCAGCTGCGGCCCAGGGACAGGGCCAAGTCCCTCCCTGCCTCCTTTCTTCCCTCTGCCCTTATTTGCTTTCTCTCCCTGCTAGGAAAGAGCTGCCCCTTCCTGGTGGCAGGGCAGGGGTTTCAGGTGTGGAGAGGAGCAGCAGCTCTGCCTGGCCAGCTGGGCTTTGGGGTTGGTGCTGTGGCTTTCCGAGCTTTCCTCTGCACCCCGCCTCGTGCTGGCTTCTTGTGTGTGTTGGTTGAGGGGAGGAAGGGAGGAAGTCTGGGCACCAGAAATGCCCCGTAGCTGCCCAAATCGCGTGGGGGCGGTAAATGCCCTCCCACCTTCCTCCCTCCATCTGCTCCACGTGCGTGTGGCGGGCACTTCCTGTGGAAACCTGCGACTCTGGCTCCGTGCTCCACCTTGCGCGTCATCCTGGGGGCGGGGAGGAAGCAGGTGGAAGAGGCGGCTGGGCTGGGAGGGCCCTGCAGAGCAGCCCCAACAGCACCTGGCTCTCTCCCCCAGCGGTGGCAGAGAAGGCTCCTCTCCCTGCTCCCAGTCCCTAACTTGCGCTGGGCCCCATGGGGGCTGAGCTGCTGTCTGTGAAGGGGCCACTGGTTGGGCCCGCTGAAGAGAAGGAGCCCAGCACATGTGTGTCACGGGGCTCTCCGTCCCCAGAGTTTAGGGGCCACTCAAGCCTGGCCGCCCTTTATGTGGTTTGGTCCCCCTTCTTCCTGTCCCTCTGTCCTTGGTGTGGCTCTTGTCTCTTCAGTGGACAAGAAGCCTAGCTGAGCTCCATACCGCGCTTCTGCTGCGTGCAGCTTGGAAACACAGAACAGTTTCTGTCGCCGTCACCTTGTGATGGGAGGAAGAGATTTCTTTTCAGAGGGTGCTGAGGCCTGTGCATGGGATGCAGCGCTGGGTGTATTAGTTACCGTAACTAAAGGCACTTGGAAAGGGTGCAGTGGGCTGAGATGAGGGCCCACAGGAGCCTGCAGGAGAGGGAACATGGGCATGGGGGGAGGGCTGGAAGGGCCAGGCACGGGAGCGTGGGTGTCCCACGTGTGAGTCCTGGGGAAGCCTGTGTGCAGAGTCCCAGTGAGCCCCACGGTTGGGGGATGGGTCAGTGCTCAAGCAAAGGGGAGTGGACATGGCTCAGTTCAATGAGACCTGGAGAAGGAAGAGTCTGCTTCGGGTTGTCAGTGGGGAGGGCTTCCTGGAGGAGGTGCGCTTCCCTGACTCCTTCAGTCCTTCCATGCATTTGTTCAGCAAGTACTCATCCAGCCTCCCTGTCTACCTCCGGCTGCAGAGATTTGGGTCTGGGGTCTCCGCCTGCCTGGTGCTCCCAGCCTGGGAAGGACAGACAGAGCTCACTGTAGCCCCACATGGTGAACCGTCACAGCTCCTGTGGAGGCAGTGGACTGGGGGAGGAAGGAGCCTCACCAGGTGCCTTGGAGATGGAGTCAAGGAGGGGTCAGGGTGGAGGGAGTGGCTCTCACCAGGCCTCCTGCAGGGGAAGGGTCGGGCTGTCCGGTCTGTCCGAAGAGGAGCAAAGCTGGGGCCTGCTGGGACCAGGTTTCTGGGTGCTGTCACAGCGTCTGGCTCAGAGGGAGGCCCCCGTGTCGTGGTAGGAGGGGACAGATGCAAGTGCTTCAGCTCTGGAGGCCTCAGTTTCCCCTGTGATGTGGGGCTGCACGTGTACTTCTGGTGTGGTGCCTGCCACACAGAATGTCTCCAGTGCACATCAGCTGCATTGGCCGGTGAGGCCAGGACTTGTTCCACTCAGCTCAGCCCTGTGTGGGCCTGGCTGTGGCTCCTGAGTCTGCCCAGGGACAGAGCCCGGGCTCAAACTGGCAGCACATACTGCATGTGGCCTGCTTTGCCTCAGAAGGAAAGACGGTGCTGGACAGTGAAAGCAGATTCTCGAGGAGAGAATCCTGGGCTGAGGAAGAGCAGGAAGAGCCAGACCTCGGCAGCGGGGAGGGACAGAGCATCTGCCACAGCCACGGCCATGGTGCGTGTGAGTGTGAGTGCCCGTGGCTGGCATGCATGTGTGAGCTGTGGTGCTGTGGCTTGTCATCTGTTCTGCTCCCCACCCCTCCTGTCCCCGCTGGGCAGCTGGCATGCCAGCCCTGGGAACTCCATTCCCTCTCCAGCAGCTCCCCTGGGCGCCCTGCAGCCAGTGGCCCTGTTTGGTTTCATTCATTCATGAATCATGGCTTGCTGAGGAGAAGAGAGGAGCCGGGAGCGGGGCAGAGCCCTAGCGAGGGAGCTGGCAGGCCTTTGGCTCTCAGCAAGGCCCAGTGGCTTCCAGCGGGCACCCCAGCCCCAGGCCCCAGAGCTTCCCCTTCTGTGCCCAGTGATCACTGATGCTCAGAAGTCCAGTGAGGTCCTGGGGCTGGGGCACTGCATGACCCTGGCCCCGCATCCTGGGGGAATCTGGAAAGCGCCCAGTTCAGCATTCACTCAGTGCTCACTGAGCAGCAGCTCTGCGCCCCAGATTCGAGTACAGAGCGTGTGGTGTGGTGCTGGAGAATAGCTGGCGTCATGGCCTGCTCCTCCCATGCCAGCTGCTGTGTGGAGCACATTGCATGTGCCAATTCCTTTAAGCCTTGCTGAAGCCCTGTGGGAACTGGGCTGTTCTTAGCCCCCATGTGCAGAGGGGGAAACTGAGGCCTGCACAGATTTAGGGGCCAGGGCCTGGCAGAATCAGCCCAGGCAGTAGACCCCAGAGCCCTGCACATGGTCCTGCACCCGGAGAGGTGGGTGCCGGCACCATGGGCTAGTAACGTGGAGGCAGCAGGCATTAGCCCAGCTGGGCAGGGAGGGAGGCCTTTGCAGAGGTAGCATTTTCACCTGAACCCAGGGGAATCAAGAGTGTCTGGCAGAGCTGGGCAGGGAAAGAAGGGGGTGCGTGTGCCTGTGTGTGTGTGTGCCTGTGTGTGTGTGTGTGTGTGTGAGAGAGAGAGAGAGAGAGAGAGAGAGAGAGAGAGAGAGAGAGAGCGCGCGGACACCTCTGGAACTTTTCACAATGCCTTTCCCATCTGCTCTCTGCCATCTTGTTTGGGTGACGAATGAGATACCATATGCAAGTCTGCACATCCAACAAATATTTACCGAGCGACTGTGTCAGACGCAAGCCTGTCCCGGAGGACACCGCAGCTGCACGGCAGACACAGCTCTGGCTCCACGGGCCCTGTGGTGTGGTACACAGTGGGCACTTAAGAAGTGGCGCCCTCCTCCCAGAGGCCCGGGACTCTTCCTCAGTTGTTCTTGCAGTGAGCATGTGTAGAGCACCTACGGCACGCCAGGCCATAACTGGAGGCTGGCACAGAGGGGAGGAGGGATCCAGCCTGCCCTCCGGGGGCTCAGAGACCGTGTGCAGAGCGACGCCGCGGGCTCCACCCTGGGCTTCCTGGGGACAGCGTGGTCCACAGCTCAGGCTGGGCCCCCAGGGCTCAGCTGGATCATGAACCCGAACTCTGATCGGCCAGGTTGCCCGCCACAGGCCTAGCAGAGGCTGGCAGCATGCCTGAGCCCACACCTCACCCCCAGAACAGCCTCGGGCTGGGCCCTCGGCCTGCACTGCCCTTGGCCAACTGGTCCACCCTCCTCCAGGCCTCCCATGCCCTCCGCCTGCCCTTGTCTGCATCTCACCCAGGCTTGGGCTGTCTCTCTGCCCAAGGGTAGGTGGTAGAAATGACACTGTCAAAGGGCTGACTGGGACTGCAGTGTTTTCTTCCCCCAGTGCTAACATGCTGACCGTAAGGGGACTTAAAACCCGTGTGTCATCTGAGCGAGCGATGACAGGACCAGGCGACTTTGCCTGGAGAAGACTTAAGGGGGACACGAGGGCTGTCAGGAGGGATTGGAGGCCTGTCATTTGTCATTTTGCTCCCACAGCTCCCGCTCCAGGGCAGATTGGGGCCAGTGGGGAGGCGAGGGAGGCCTGCCCTGTGGGCACAGCACCTGTCCCTGCCAGTGCTGTCCCTGGCAGTGCTGCCCCTGCACTGTCATCCATGAGCAGGGCCCTTCTAGCTGGAGCCACGGCAACCCTGTGCCCAGGAACAGCTCGTTCTGGCTGGCAGGTGTTCGCTTGCTGAGCCCTGGACGGGACATCACCAGAGGGTGCATGGACCAAGGACACCTGTTACTTCCATTCACATTAAGGCCATTTGCAATGGCAGACACACACTCCCCTCCTTCAAGGGCTGCTGGAGGGGCAGAGTGGGCTGAGGGACCTTGTGGGGCAGGAGTCGGCTTCCTGGCATCACACAGCGGGGGACCCTAGAGTCACCATTACAGACAGTGGTGTTCAGCTTTCCTTGGCAACACATCTTCTGCTTCAGATGGATTTCCCCATGCAAGTCCAAGGTGGGAAACAGAATGAGGCTGCTGTGAGTGAAGAGGCCCAACACCCAGCCCCAGGGCCCCAGAGAGGCTGGGGAGCCCGAGGGGTTCCAGAGAGCACATTTTGGGTACACAGCTGTGCACCTCATGGCAGGAACGGTGTCAGGCAGAGGGCAGGGACGCTGAGCTAGCCCACCCTGAACCCTGGCCGTCCCACTTGCCAACGGATTGACTGTCAACATGGCCTCCGACCTCTCAGTGCCTCAGTCTCCCTGCCTGTGAAAAGGAGGACACCCCGTAATGCTGATCTTGGTTGAAGCTGCTCCTGCGTGTGGCGCATTTGGGTCGTCTGGTGGGCGAGGGTGGGTCCGCTCTGCCACAAATGACGGCCCTGGTGCCTGAGACCTCCGTGGCCCGCCTGTGCCCATGTGCGGGACGGTGCCTACAGGTTGCCCATGTCGGGGCCTGAGGGCCAGCAGGAACTGGGCACAGGAGCTTGGGGGGCTGAGGCTGCACACCTGGTGCAGAAGGTCCGGCAGGTGGGCGGTGGGGCTGGGGAAGGAGCAAGCTGTTCTGGAGGGAACAGGTCACGCATGGGTTTTCCCGGGTGCTGGAGTGGGGGCAGCAGGGGAGGCGGTAGAGAGACCTGGAGAGGGAGGGAAGGCGGAGCTACAAGCTCAGGAACCAGGATGCCGATCCCCTAGATCCCCTCAGGTCCTAATCGCCACACTCACCGCACCCGCAGCCCACACGGGCTCCACTGTAAATAAACCGCGTCTCCTGGAGTGGAGGACGCGGACCTCGCGCAGCGGCTACGGTCACGGTGAGGGCTCTGGTGCTGCGGCTCCTCGTGTTCGCAGCCTGTAAACCTGGGGGCTCTGCGTTTACCGAGCGGAGGGGAGCGCTCCGGTGCTGGTCCGCACAGCTGGGAGGAGGTGGGTTTTCCTCGCGGGAAGCTTTTGGCTTCGTGAGGGGCGCCTGGCTGCCCCAAGGGAGCGGCTGGAGGGAGCGGAGCGGAGAGCGCAGGGCAGTGGGGCCCGGCAAGGTCCCGGGGCCCCCGCGGCCGGCCCCCCGGAGCTCAGCTTCGGCTCAGAGCGTGTGGGCCCTGGAGGGAGAGCGGCCTGCTCCGGCCGGGGCGTGAAGCCTGGCCCAGCTGAGGGGCACCTGTGGCCTCGCCTGCGCGTCGGCAGCGGTGTCAGGTTTGGAGAGCGGCGCAGAGGCCGGAGGAGAAGCCAAGGCCCGGGTCCCTACTTCACAGTCCGGGAAACCGAGGCAGCTCACCCGCGGGGCGGGGCGGGGCGGGGCCCTGGCTCTGATCTGTGTCTTCCTTCCAGGGGCGCCCCCCCGCGACGCGCTGCTCGTGTCCGCCGCCATCACCGTCAGCCTCAGCGTCACGGTCGTGCTCTGCGCCCTCTGCCACTGGTGTCAGCGCAAACTGGTGAGGTCCTGGGGCCCGGGGGGCGGCCAGGCGCAGCGCGTGGGAGCCCACACCTCACGCACGCACGCACGCCTTTGCCTGTCTGGGCCCCGCACCTCCGTTGCTCCCGAGCCACGCCCCTGAGGACTCGCACACTCGAGGCTGCTCCCGCCCCGCCTCGTGCAGCCTCGCCTCGCCTCCCAACCGCAGACCCAGCACACGCCCAGACAGTCGGCCTCGGCCCCGCCCCCGTGCGCTGGGCGTGGCTGGGCCGGGCATCTCGGCCAATCAGGAGGCGAGCCCGCCCTGGGTGGGCGTGGCCGGCCAGGACCCAAAGCCGAGGAGGCGCCGCCCGGCCTGCCCCGGCTGCGCGCACATCCATCCTGACCTCCAGTTTGTACAAGCACAAACGGCTGCTCTTTATTTTTTACAAGGGCTGGGGAATTAACGAGCAGGACTAGGGTCATCAATAAGTAACGAGACCGTCAGGAGGGACATTAGTCACCGAGGGTGCTGGGAGGGACAGCGGGCTGAGCCCTCATCTGTTCCGTGGGGGCCTCGGGCGCCCGGGATGCGGGGCCTTTGTGGTCCGGGCCAGAGGGGTCCCTGTTAGGCCCTGGGAGGGCGCAGGTGCCACCCCTGGGAAGCCTTTGCCTCCCTGCCCAGCCAGAGGGCTCCACGGGACAGAGGGGAGGGCTGCGACCCAAGGGCCCTGTGGGCGGGGCTTCAAGCCCCACGGCTTTGGACCTGATGGGGGAGCCGGGGGAGGACCCCAGGGGCAGTCAACCAGCGGGGCCCCTGCAGCCTGGCCCGGAGAGGGGCCCGACAGGCCGCGCACATCCGCGTGGGAGTGCGTGTGCCTGCTGCCCGTCCACCTGCAGGAGTGTGGCCTAGGCTGGCTGCCCTGCATGGACTCCGGTCCCCGAGTCTGCGTGCCTCAACACTGGCAGAGTTGAGTGTGCCTGTGTGGCAGGGTCTGCTCGTCTGCCTGCCCGTGATATCTGATGACCTTGTGTGTGCTGAATGTGTGATTACGGGCAGCGCGTGTCTCTGCACGCTGGACAGCAGGAGGTGGACATCTCACCAGACCCTGGCTTGAGCTGCCGTGTGTGTGTGTGTGTGTGTGTGTGTGTGTGTGTGTGTGTGTGTACGCGCGCATGCTTTCAGGCACGCCTTCCATGATCTGGGTGGACTGGCCTCGCCCGGCCCCGACTCAACTCCAGGAAGGCCAGAGCCGAGGTACAGGGTTCAGACATGGCAGCTTCCGTAGCCAGCTCAGGGAGTGCCTCAGCCAGCTGAGATGCCCAGTCCCAGCAGCCTGGAGCCCCGGCCGGGAGCCCTCTGGGCTCCAGACCAGCCTGTCCTCTTGGCTTGCTCTGGATAGAGCATCACTTTGCCCACCCTCCAACCCCCTGCCCCATGGTCCCGGGTGTCAGGGAGCTTTTGGTTCACGCTGTCTCCTTGCTGTGGAAAAAGACTTTCCGGTGCTGCCCCTCCCAGCAGTTGCTGGGCTCTCCTTGGCTGCCTGTCCCTCACAGTGGTGGTGTGATGTCCTTACAGCCCAGATCCCATTTCCAATGCTGACAACTTCCTCAGTCTCTGGCTGGCTTGTGGAGATCAGCCTGGCCGCCCCTCCCTGACAAGTGGGCTGGGGGTGCAGGCTCTCTGGAGCCACCTCAGGGCTCCTGGGGCCCCTGGATTCCTATGAGGTTGGGTTGCCCTTCAGATTGTGTCCTTCCTAGTTCCGGTCCCCAAAGGTACCCCAGCTCCTGCCATGGAGTAACAGTCACAGCCACAGGAAGGGTCTGCAGCTGTGGAAGAAAGAGGGGCAAGCAGAAGCTTCCAGGGTGCCCTGGGGGAGCAGGGTCCCTGTCCCCAGCCCTGCCTGGCCTTGAGGCAGGGGCAGCTGACCCTCCTTAGACACAGGGGAGGGCCTTGGAGAGGCCATCAGCGCTGCCCTGCCCCACACTGCTGGGTGCTGAAGTCCTGGGGGCTGGGCTGACACCTGGGGTCCCCCCAGAGACCATCCTGGGCCCCACAGGGTGACCCAGCCCTGGCATGCCCAGTTGGCACTGGAGAGCGCTTGGGATTTGAACCTGTGGGTGATGATGGGAGGGGCAGAGACATCTGAGAGGCCAGCAAGTTTGGGTTCTGACTCCGAGGGTCAGCTCAGAGCAGTGGCCAGGCCCCCGGGGGGGAAGTCCCCAGGGGGTGTGGGTCCCAGCCCAGGTGCGGAGAGCATACAGCCCTGCCTCGGCGGGCTCTGTTCAGGACGTGGGAGATGGAATAGTTGAGCCTGGAAATAACCATGCCTGGGGAGAAACCCTCACCCTTCAGGGGCTCACCTGCTGGCATTGCACTGTCTCAGGAAGGAGGGAGGACAGGACAGAGGCAGGGGCTGCATAGCATTGCTGGTGACTCCCGCAGTGGGCAGGAGCCTCCAGCACATGGACCTGGCAGCCCCTGTTTTGCTTTCGGGAGGATGAATTGCCTGTTGTGGCTGCAGTGCAGGGGAGCGTGTGTGCGTGCGTTTGAGTGTGTCTGTCCCCGCTCAGTGAGGCGGGGTGGCCCAGTGCTGGCTGCAACAGCTGGGCCTGCACAGAGCCCCCCCAGTCCACCCTGGCTCAGGCCCAAGGCCTGAGCCCTGTGGGTGCACGTGAGGACGCTTGGTGGCAGCCAGGAATGCTAATGGGGCCAGGCTCCGCGTGAGCTAAACTTAGAAACCCAAACCAGAAGGTGACCGGTGCTCAGCTTCCCAGCCGCAGGCCACCTGCCCGCCCGTCCTGGGGCACAGGGCAGGGGGACATCTGAGGCCCAGGCCATCCCCTGCAAGGTGCCAGGGTCCCCCAGCCTGGGGCTCGAGGGCACCCTGGAGCCCAGGACAGTGCTGGATACAGTCCCGAGCAGGAGGAACTGCCCTTCCCTGCCTCCACTGCCTACCTCACTGCCGCTGGTCACTGCCAGCCCTGCCTCGCAGGACGCTGCCCCCACCATCTGGGAGCAGTGATGTGGCCAGTGTGACGTGACCAGGTGCCTGAGAGCCGTCTGTCCGTGGCAGAGGGAACTGTTTCTGGGCACCAGGCCAGAGGCCTGGAGACAGCAGACGGGCCAGGCCTGACTCCAGAGGCCGGCGCCGGATGGGTGCCATGGGTGCCAGGTGCGTCCTAGAGCCAGCTGGGCCGGGCCCCCCGCCTCCCGCAGCAGTGACACGCCCACAGCTGGGCTCTAGACCTCCCTGCCTCCTCCTTTTCCCTGGAGCCCCTGTTCTGGGAACCCCAACAGTGACCCTGTGCTGTCTCTGCAGGGCAAACGCTACAAGAATTCCCTGGAGACTGTGGGCACGCCAGACTCGGGGCGTGGGCGAAGTGAGAAGAAGGCCATCAAGTAGGTGCTGGCTGCTAGTTGGGGGGCACACAGTGGCCCAGGTGGGAGGAGCCCCTTCTGTCCCCTCCTCCTTGGGCCTGGCCACACATGTCCACATAGCCCCTGAACTCCAGGCCACGGGGTCTGCCTGTCCTCCAGACTCCAGCACCTTAGGGTGCCCAGGGCCCCCTTTTCTGCCCATGGCTTCTAGACCAGCACTGCAGCAGTGCCTGTGCCCTGCCTCAGCGCAGTTGCCATCCATCCAGACCTCAGATCACACACACTGTCCCCAGCCCCTTGGGCAGCCCTGGGACCCCCAGGCCCCTTCCTAGCCCCTGCTTCTGGTCCGGGAGCCCCCTCCTCATGGACTTGGGTTCTGAGATGCAGATGGGGGACCAAGAGCCCTGGGGACCCCAGCTGCACCATGCTGGGCTCCTCTGTCCCTGTCCCTTGCCTACCTGGGTTCCGCGCTGAGCCCCGAGAGCCCTCATCCACCCACCTACCATCCACAGCAGGCTCACCTCCCACGTGGCTCCCTGGGCAGTGCCCTGCTGAGTCTCACCAGAGAACCCAGGAGAGGCCCTGCCTGCCTGGCTCTGGAGGGTTCCGTGGCCAAGGCGTGGCCTGTGTGACTCTCCCCGCCCCTCATCCACCCCTCCTCTGCCCGCGCCTCCCCCCTCCTCCTGTGACCCTGTTTGGAGCCGCGATGCATGTCCAGGGCCGGCCGAGGGAGGGGAGCCTGGGAGGCTGGGTAGGCGGAAGGGGGGCCGGCCTCTCAGAGCCTTTGAAGCGGAGTCTGGCTGCCACTCTCAGTCCTCAACCCGGAGCCTCGGGCTGGGGCCTGCTGAGTGCAGAGGGGCCACGTGAGCAGAGCCATGGGCCAGGGCAGGGCTCTTTACTGGGCACCATGGGTATGCGTGGCAGGGCCACGATTCCCAGCCGAGGGAGGCAGGGATGCAGGGCAGTCAGTGGGCTCTGCCAGTGGGATCAGTACCCACATGGGTTCTCCAAGACCAAGGGCCAACATCCTCCCCCTTCCAGCCGAGTGTGCCCTGCCCCAGGGAGAGCAGCCCCTGCGTTGTTCCCAGGCCTGCACAGCTCGGCCAGGTGAGCCAGGGCTCCAGCCCGCTGCACCCTGTGGCAGTGCTTCCTAAGCTGCAATCCTCAGAGTACTTGGCCCCACAGGGCTGGTTCAGTGTTCCAAGGCCAAACAAGTTTGGGAAGCACTGCACGCTCTGCTTCCCTTTTGGCGATACTGATAGTTGTTGGCACGTCAAAGGCCCTGATGAGTCCTGCAGGGAAGGAACCTGTTTGCTCCACTCCTTTAAGTATGGGTCCTCTCCTCTAGTACACAGTGGAGACAGAGGGTGGGAGCCCAGTGGGGATGGGTCTTCTTCCCCAGGACTGGGGCGGACTGCCTGGGCCTCCACTGTGGGCATCCCAAGAGGGCCAGGGCAGGGGCCACCTGCTTACCTTGGTCCTACCCCACGCACAGCGGCGTCTGTTGGGGAAAGGGTCTTTGCCCTGGGCCTACCCTGCCTCCCCACATGGCCCACCATGAGCCTGTCCACCTTGGGGAGGCCCAGACCACCTTTCCTCTGGGCCATAGTGGCAGCTCCACCTCTGCCCGGCTCTCTCTTCTTTGTTCCTGTGTCTAAGGTTAGAACCAGAGTCAGGATCGAACTCCTGGGGAAAGAAGCAGGTCCCCCAAGACTGAGTTTGCAGGGTCCGCAGGGCTTGCACCCCACAGTGCCCATCCCAGCCGTGCCCACCTTGGCCCATACCAGCCATGGCACGGCTGCCTCTGCACTGGTCCCCTGGCCTGAGAGCAGCTTCTGTCCTCCTGGTGCCCCCAACCCTGTTCACTGGAGCCTCTGTACTGGCACTGACCCCACCCTTGGCTCCCGTGCCTGAGCACCCAGCCTCCTGCCACAGCCCTGCCAAGAAGCCCTCATGTTCTCCATATGCCTGGCCCGTTGGCTCCTGCAGTGTGACAAGTCATAGAGTACGGGTGGCAGGCTGGGGGGAGCGCGCATTGCCCGCAGAGAGGCTCAGAGCACAGGGGGCTGCCTGCTTTGGGCCCCATGCACCCCATCACCCTGCCAGGGAGGGTCCCAGAACTAAGGACGCTGGTGACCCTGTCGCCCTCCTGGAGACAGAGGCCTGGGCAATCCCTTCTCCAGGGCCTGAGTGGATGCTTGTGGGTGCCTTGCACCCCAGGCTTCCAAGGTGGGGAGACAGAGGAGGCCAGGGACAACTCGGGACAATGAGAGGACAAGAAGGACAGGCAGGGAGCTGGGGCGGCCCCCGAGTGGCCCTGTGGACAGGAGCCAGAAGCAAGCGGGCCGCCAGCCTTCTCCTCTGACAGGTGGGGACACTGAGGCCAGAGGCAGGGCCAGCAGTTGGCCGTGGGGTCCACTCTGCTTCCCAGCCCGCTCCTCCCCTGCCCACCGCCTGAGGCCGACCTCCTGCCCTCCTGCTGTCCCCGCTGGCTGTCCCTCCTCTCCCTCTTGTCACTGTTCTCTCTCCCTCCAGCTCCCTGAGGCTCCCGTGGCCGCCTGCTGCTTCCTCCTCCCGTGTGGGTGTGGATGAGTGCTAGTGCCCGCCTGAGTGTGCGTGAGTGCGCGTGTGCGCCCTCGCCCGGTGCCCGCAGGCCTCTCTTCCTCCCGCAGGAGCCGACCCTCCAGGCCCCGCCCTGCGCCCCTCGCCCCTCGCCCCTCTTCCCCTGCAGGACTGGCCACCCTGGCTTCTTCTTGTATCTCCTGTTTTCTCCCCTCTCTCTCTGCCCCTCCAGCGACCTAGACAGAGACTTTTGGAATAACAATGACAGCACAGTGCAGCAGAAATGGAGCTCCTACCCTCCCAAGGAGTTTATTCTAAACATTTCACCCTACGCCCCTTATGGCGACCCACGACTGTCCCTCAAGTGAGTGGCTTTACCTGGTTTCACCCTGTCCAGTCTGCGCACGCTCTCCCGGCCCCACTCCCGTCCTACCTGGCCTCCCCTCCCATGGGCAGGCCGGCCATGGAGACGGGCAACCCTTCTGCCCCAGCAGGAGCCCCGCCCGCCCGCCGTCCCCAAGCAGGACGGTTGCCCGTTCTGGTCCCCACCCACGTGGCTGCTTCCTCCCCGCGTGCTGTGCTGCTGCCGCCGCCGAGGCTGCTGGTGGTGGTGAGGTCTCTGACTAACGGCTTTCTCTCTCTCCCTGCCTGGGGCCTCCCGGCCTGGACAGCCCGCTCTTCCTCCGTCGTTAACCCTTCGTTGTCCTGTGGGACAGGTGGAGGCGGCTGCCTCCACCACCCCCGCCGCCGCCGCCGGCCCGGCCCGGTCCGGCCCGGTCCAGCCCAGGCGGTGGGGAGGCCCCTTCCTGCCGTGGTGCGTGGTGCGTGGTGCGTGGTGCGTGGTGCGTGGTGCGTGGTGCGTTGCTCTCGGCCTCGCCCGCCCTCTCTCCTAGCAGGCTCTGCTGTTAGCCCGCCCCGGTGCTGATGTCTCTCTCTCTCTCTGTCTGTCTCTTGTCCGTCTGGTCTGTCCCTCTTCTCCTCTCTGGCTGTCTCTCTTCCTTTTATCTGTGGTTGTCTCTCCTCCTCGCCCCCCCCGCGCCCCCCCGTGTGGCCCGCCCTCTCTCGCCACCGCCACCGTCCGCCTGGCCGGCTGCCTCGCGCGCGCCCCCCAGTGGCACCCTCCTGTCGGGCGCCAAAGTGGCCGCCGTGGCGGGGCTGGCGGTGGAGCGGGAAGGCCGGCTAGCGGAGAAGCCGGCGCCAGCGCCGCCGCCCGGAGAGGACGCCTTGAGAAGCGGCGGGGCTGCCCCCAGCGGGCCGGGCAGCGGCGGCAAGGCGGGGAGAGGCCGCTGGCGGACGGTGCAGAGCCACCTGGCCGCGGGGAAGCTCAACTTGTCCAAGTGAGTGATGGCGCCCGTGGCTGCCGGAGCCCGGAGCTCAGGCCGCCCACCAGGTGGGCAGCGGGGCCCGCACCCCTGCTGCCGCCCCAGAGGCGCCGTCCTCGGCGCGGCTCAGCCCATCCCTTCACGAGTCTTCACGTCCCCGCATCAGGCACAGCCCACCCAGCGGCAGTGTTGCATTTCAGCCTCCGGCGGCCGCCCATCAGTCACCGCCTCCTCCTCTCAGTGACCCGGCCATTCCACCCTCTGGCTCATCCCTCTGTGGGCAGCAGGCCGGGGCTGGCCCCTGCCCTGACCCCGCTGTGGCAGTTTGTTTCTGCCCATCTTCACTGGCCTCGCCCCCTCCCGCCAGCAGGCGGCTCCAGACGCAGCCCTGAGCCGTTCATTGCGAGCCACCCGCTGACTCCGTGCGCTGCCCTGCTTTGCTCGGGCCATGACCTGGTCTGTTGCCAGGCTCCACCCATGCTCGGCCACCAAGCTGCCCCTGTCCACGTCACCTCAGCCTTCCCACCACTGCCTCAGCCTCGGTCAGCGAGCTGCCCCTCGGCGAGCTGCTAGGGTTGAGCCCTGGCCAGCCTCTCTTTCCCGGTTCAGAGCGGCCCAGACGCCCCCACCCCCGGGAGCTGTCCCTCTGATAGCTCGTCATCCCGCCCTTGGGGGATGGACGGAGGCTGGGCCTTGTTTTCCTAAGACGACGTGTGCCCTCCCTGTCCAGCGGGCAGCCTGTTCTTGCCTGGCTTTGGGAAGGCTGCAGTCCCCAGGTCGGCCCTCGGGCCCTAGGTCCTGTGACAGATGACTTTGCCCGCCTCGGAATGCGGGTTCCATGTTCAGCTGTACCCTGCCTCGCCTGCACCTCCCGGCCCCCCCTTAGCACTCAGACCCCCAGCTCCCTCCAGAAGCTTCTGCCGGCACCACCGAGGGCTTGGCTGGGACCTCCTCTGCTTGTTGGCCTGCGTGGCCACGGGGCCACTCCAGGCGCCTGGCCTTGGGAAGGGCCCATGGGAGTTCTGCACCCCCGCCAAGTCCCGGGCCCTGCCCCCCACGGTTGCCCAGCCGTCTCTAAGCTGGCGAGGCCTCCGTGCCCTCTGCTGGCTCCAGGCCTGAGGCACCAATTTTAGTTTCCCGTGACTGAGAGGTTGTAAATTGGACTAATTTTGGATGCGATAAGAAACCAAAATGAGGTCAGTGAGGAGGAGGTGGCTGTGGCAAGCCATCCTCCCTTGGCCGCAGCCCCACTGCCGGGGAGCTGTGGGCTCAGCTGCCAGCCCAGGCTGCCCGCAGAAGACCCCAGCAAAGGCACCTTCTGCTTCCTCTTTCCTCTCTCACATTCTCTCTCTATGCTCTGTCTCTCTCTCTCTCTCTCTCTCTCTCACGTTCTCTCCCTCTCTCTGTCTCTCTGTCCCTCTCTCTGTCTCTCTGTCCCTCTCTCTGTCTCTGCCTCCCCTCATCCCACAGGGGCAGCCTAACTGTTGTCTTTTGGTTCCCGGGTAGATGTAGGGGTGACAGGCAGTGTCCGGTTGCAGTGGTGAATGTGGCTCCCAAGGGCCCTGGGCCTCCTCCTGCCCTCCTAGGGGACACGGCTGCCCCATGGCCCCAGTCTGAGGTGACCAGGGAGGGCCACAGGGGACGCGTGGGCTCTGCCAGCCAGGCCAGCTCTCATACTGCTCAGCCCTGAAAGGGCACACCAATACCAGGGGCTGTGTTCCGGGAGCACTTGTTTATAGACCGGCCGGGCACCTGGGCCACTGTGCCAACCCTGCCCTGGGCCGCTGGATTGGTAGGGGGACCTCTGAGGCCCAGCAAAGGGGAAAGGCTTCTCCAGCCCACAGTTAGCAAGAGAGATCGGCTTTGAACTTCTGACCCTCATGCCTCCCACGGGCCGAGCCCTGTGTCCTACCCCGCCTCGCCCCGTCTCGCCCTGCGCCCCAGTGTTTCACAGAGCTGCTGGCAGTCATGCCATGGGAGCTTCTTGGAGCTGCATGAAGACAGAGTGATCACCCACTCTCCCTCAGAATGGGGCCAAGGGAGTCTGAGGCCCCTGTGTGCCCTGTCCTTGGTCATTTCATGGGCAGGGTGTCCCCTGAGGAACCAGGGAGGAAGCTGCGGCCCCGAAGCAAGACCCAGGGAGAAGGGTGGAGCTGCGCTCAGGCACCCCCAGCAGGGGCAGAGGTCTGAGGGCCCCAGGCCCCTTCCCCTCCTCCCCTGGGGACAAAGCATGAGAAGCTCTGAGGCATTACCAGGCCAGCTCTGCACTGCCCTGGATTTCCTCCTCCTCCTCCAAAGGACAGTGGGACTCAGAACCCAGAGCTAGACTTTCCTGATGACTCCCGAGAAACCACCCCATCCCGTCCCAATGGGAGGCAGCCAGGGCCCAGGGAACCTGCCTTCACCACGCAGCCGAGCAGAGAGTGGGTCCAGGCAGGCAGGCCGGCGGGAGGTCAGGGCTGCGGGGGGCTTGGGGGGGCTCAGGGTCAGTGGCGGTGATGGCAGCAGTGGCTCCCACGGAGCCTGGCGTGGCCTGGCCGAGCGCGCCCTGCACTGGGGCCTCCTGGCCCTGGGCTTCTCTCTCCTCCGCTGTGATCCCTTCAACTGCTTCTCCTTTCTCTCCTCTCCTCTCCTCTGCCTGCCCCAAGTTTCGAGGACTCCACCCTGTCCACGGCCACTACCCTTGAGTCTATCCCCAGCTCCACGGGAGAGCCGAGGTGCCAGCGACCCCGCACCCTGACGCGGCAGCAGAGCCTGCAGCAGCCCCTGAGCCAGCAGCAGCGGGGCCGGCAGCCCAGCCAGCCCACCACCAGCCAGAGCCTGGGCCAGCTGCAGGCCCACGCGGCCGCAGCGCCTGGCACCAACCCCCGCGCCCACAGCCGAGGCCCAGCCCGGCAGGCCACCTCGGCCAGCTCCAAGTACCGGGCGGCCGGGGGCCGCAGCCGCTCCAACCCGGGCAGCTGGGACCACATGGTGGGGCAGATTCGAAACCGAGGCTTGGACGTGAAATCCTTCCTGTAAGTCCTCCCCAGGTGGCTGGCCCACCTCCCCCTCCCTCCCCGACTCCTGGGGCAGCTGCTCCCGTGCCCCACAGGGTCCTCACAGCCCGGCAGGGTGCCACGCAGGCCCAGGCCTGGGCACCGTGTGGAAGGGGTCGTGGGGCTCAGAGAAGCCCCCTGGACAGGGCTGCAGTGGCCCTGGGATCTGTCCCTGCTCAAGGCCCTGCCCGCCTCCCTCCCTCCAGTACCTGCTCTCACGCCTCCACACCACTCCTCCTGCCTGCCTCCTTCCTGTCCCCCGCCCCCGGCCTTCTGGAGCCACCTGTGTCCACTCCTTCCTCCCTGTGACGACTGGTCCCCAAGGATAGGCCCGAGCTGCACCCAAAGCTCCTGGGGCTGTCGCTTCTGAATCAGCGGCTTCCAAGTGTTCAGGTCCCAGGAGTGACACTGCCACCCCTGCGCCCCCAGCTCTGCCCAGGGAGCCCCAGCACCTTTTGGGGCATCAGCACTTGCTCTCGGAGCCCAAACAGGCGTGGGCTGCGGCCCCTGGATCACCCACCCCTCCAGCCTAACTCGAGCTTCTTTCCAGGCTCGGGTTCTTCCAGCACCCGGGCCTTCCTGGGCACTCAGAAGACTGGCGAGGGGAGAAGGGGCAGAAGGGACACCAAGACCCGGCCTGGCTCACAGGCCAAATGCAGGCCTAAGGAGGCCAGCTGGTGCCTCGGAGCACCTGCGAGTCCGGCTGAGGGTCCGGCCAGAGGTTTTGGGAAAGATGATGTGGTGCCAGGAATGGTCCCCAGGCCTGCTGCCCACACGGGAGGCCCAGGAGCACATGCAGCTGGGGCCCTCTGAGAGGGGACTGCCTCTCCAGAGACCCTCCACGCCCCACCCCAAGCCTGCTGCCGACAGGACACCCAGCAAAGCACCCACCGTGCAGCGGCAGAGGCTCGGGAGAGACGCCTGTGCTGGTGGGGATCCAGAGGGAATTGTGCTACCTTGGCATGAACATAGCCGCAGGCCCACCGGCACCACCCTGCGCCAGGCTGCTCTGGCCTGGCCATCCTGTCCTTGCAGCTGTTCGTCAGGCCATCTCCAGCTTCGGGAGCCCTGGGTACCAGCTCTTCCCTGCCCACCACCCTACAGGTGGACCAGCATCTGATGGCGTCGCGAGGGGCGGCATCCGTAGCTGGTCTCTGGCCTGCTGGCCCCGAACTCACTTAGGGCTCAGCCCTCCACCTTCGAAGGCCGATGGCAAACACTGCAGGCCTTGCAGGGCACATGTGGTGTTTGTCACATGATTTTTTTATCTTAACCCTTTAAAAATGCAAAGCTCATCCTTACGCGTGCTCTGCAGAGAAACGGACCGTGACCCGGAGTTTGCCACCCACTGCCGCACCAGCCGATCCGCTCCCCACGCTCCTCTGGAGGGCACGTCCGGCAGGACCCCACTCTGCTCAGAGGGCTCGGAGCCCTTGCACGGCTGGCTTCTGCACACCTGGGGCCTGCAGGGCTGCAGAGAATGACAAATAGGAGCCTGTTGGTTTTTAAGAAGAGCTAAAGAAGTGTCTGAAAAGTTCATCAACCAGTGAAAAACACATCATTTTCCTCAGGCTGCCTTCCCCCAGGCAGCGAAGTAGAATTTCCCCGTCTCGGAGGCGCCATGGGCAGGAGCAGCAGAGACCAGGGTGCGGTGCATCCTGAGGAAGGGGCAGACTTTTCCCCCGAAGCTGGACCCCAGTGTGAGTGTCGGCCAGGAGCGGCTGTCCCCTGCAGAGGCAGAGACCGAGAAGGACGCTGTGGCCACCTCCTCCCCTGGCTCCGACCCCGCTGGCATCTCCCACTTTCCAAGCCCTGAGTCTGAGGTCCCTGTGACAGCTCCCTGGGGAATGGTCACACCAGCTGACTACCTGGGGACCTTGCCCCAGCCTCTAGGCCTTGCCCTGGGCCCTCCTCCGAGAATCCTCAACCTGGCCTGAGCCCCAAGAAGCACCCAGAAACGCTCCTGGGAAGAGCGCTGAGCCCAGCAGTCCTGGGAGACCTGCCTTGATTCCAGCGCCACGCGGCGGCCTTGCCCCGCTGGCCTGCCCTGCTCGGTGCCCCAGGAGACTTCTGGCCCTCCGGGGCCTGCACTTCACCCGAAGCTGTCCTCCTTGCCCTCAGCTGCGTCTCTGACCAGAGGCCCCGAATAGACCTGGAGGCCGCAGTCACCCCTGGGTGTGTACAAGGGGAGGACAGGCCGGCTGCCATGCTGACGCCTGTGCAGGAAGGGACGTGCACTCCCCCCGGGACCGCAAGAGCAAGCCCCAGAGCCCTCTGCCCTCTAGGACGCCTGGCTGACACGGCCCAGAGGCGCCGCTGGGGCGGGAGCTCACATCTTCCTGGGGCCCAGCTGTGTGCCCCTCCCGCTGGCACCCGGCTCCGCTCTTGGCCAGGGCGGCTGGGACTGTCTCAGGCGCAGGCATCTCCCTCCGTCCCCCCCTCCGTCCCTCCCTCCGTCCCTCCCGCTCCTGCCTGACTCTGTTCTGCAACAGTCCCACTGCTGAAGTTTGGTTTCTCTCCTGCAGGGCCAGTTTCTTACGCTCTTTTCTTCTCTCTCTTTGTCTCTGTCTCTGTCCCCTCCCCGCCCTGCCCTGGGGCCTTCCCCTTGCACCGCAATGCTGGGCCACCCTGGCAGGGAAGGCCGAATGGTGGTGCTATCCTTGGTCTTAGGGCTTTCGGAACAGGATGACTTTGCCAATATCCCTGACCTGCAGAACCCAGGAACCCAGCAGAACCAGAACGCTCAGGGGGACAAGAGGTACGAGCTCAGGCGAGGCCAGCACGGCGGAAGCACCGGAGGAGGAGGAGTGGAGAGGAGAGGCAGCTGCTCCACCACGCAGCTGGGCCAGACCGTCCTGCCTTCCACAGTGCTGGAGCAGGAGGACCGGCCCCACGGCCGCCGGCCCCAGGGCATCCACCTGGGACCATTCTGGATCAGGCCTGCTCCCGCACACTTGCCCCGGCCCGGAGCAAGCCCTGCGCCATCTCCTGCTTGGCTTCTCTCTGCTGTCCATGTCATCGCTGTCCACCAGCTGGAAATCCCTGTTTCTCTGGGGGTTGGTGGCTGGGGGATGTCAGGGAGGGGCGCTGGCCTGTGCTCCCTCATCCCCGCCGCCTCAACCTCCCTGGGGCCCAGCGCGAGGCAGAGGGTCCCGGAGGGGAGCACCTGGAGAGGCCTAGGGACCCACGCAGTGAGGCGCAGAGCTGCCCGTGGGGCCCGGTGGAGGGCACCGGGAGCGAGCAGCCATCTAGCCCGGCCCGGCTCCGCCCCGCCTGCGGCGCCGGGGAAGGGAGGAGAGCCCACCGCGCGCTCGGCGGCCCTCAGCGGCCCGGCCCTCCGCAGCCCTGCGCTGGCCGCAGCACCGCTCTCGCCTTGGCCCCTGCGGCTGTCGGCCGAGCGGCCCGTGAGTGAGCTCTGGAAGCAGCCCCTCCAGAAAGGCCCTGCAGGGGACGGGGCCTGCTTGGCCGGGTAGCCCTGGCGCTCCTTCACAGCCTGAGGGGCAGGGGCTGGCAGTTAGGGCGGATGGACAGGCTGAGACCTCCGGCCTGCACTGCAAGCATGGGGCCGAGCTCCCCCGGGAGGGTGGACAGGGGCCGGCCCTTTGGCCCAATGACAAGGGGTCTCCAGGCTCTGAGCTGGGGCCTGAGGTGTGGCTGGGTCTGAGCTGGGTCCCGGGGAGGGTGGGTGCAGCCGGGCCCTGAAGGTGTGGAGTGTGAGGGAGCAGATGCTGGAAACAGATTTCTCTCCACCCTGTGCTGCCCCTGCTGCATCTCATCATTCTTCCCTACCTCCTTGCCACAAGGTCCTGTCCATACTTCGCCACCTCATGCATCTGGTCATCACCTCCACGCGCTGCCCCCTGCCCTCCTGGGAAGCCCTGCCCAGCCGCCTAGCCCGACTCCAGGGGACCCTGTGTCCCTGCCACCCAGAGCCCCAGTGTGCCCTGGCTTCCCCTGAGTGGGCGAACCCCATGCTGAAGCTGGGCATAGACACTGCAGGCCCCAGGCTGCCCACCTTGCAGCGGTGGGCTGGGCCATCTGAGGGGCACAGAGATAGCATGGGCTGCCACCCCGACACCAGGCAAGGCGAGGCCTGTCCAGCAGGCCAGGGCAGGTCCTTGGTGGCCCTGGACGGCCGTATAGAACCTCAGTGCCCTTGGCCACAGTCCCCTTGCCCTGCCGGCCAGCCCAGGTTCCGGGCTGCTGGGCACATCTGGGACCCTGGCCCGGACCTCAGTGTAGAGCCAGAGTCCCGGCCCCGCCCAGCGCCCTGCCTGTCCTGCTCACCTCATGTACTCAGCCATCCTCCTCCATCACCCTTGGATCCGAATGGTTTCCCCCGTGGCCACCCACCCGGGGGCCAGGCCACCTGCTCCCTCCGCCCGTGTGTCCCCGGCTCTGCCTCCTGTGGCCGCCTGGCTCCTCGTCTCTGTCCGCCCACAGCTTCCTCCGCCCAACTCTGACTAACCTTTCTCGGGCTCTCTCTCCCTCCCTCTCTGCATCTGCGCCTCGCAGGGTGTCCCTGGGCCAGTGACAGCCCCAGCGCCCTCTGCCTCTCCCAAGCCTCGGTCTCTGTTTTCCCCAGGCCGCTGCAGCTGTACAGGCACTGCGGTTTGGCCCGGATAACCCCGACTTGCACTAACCTGACTTTGCCTCCCCAGCTCTCTCCGTCTGCTCTCCCCCGTGCCCGTCTGCGAGCACGTGTCCGAGAGTGTGTTGTCCCGGTGTGTCGGGCCGGGCCAGGTGCCCACAGCAGGCGTGCCGTGTGCCATCACCAGCGTGTGTCTCTGAGTCTGCTGTCTGCTTTCCCTTCTAATCGTCCCAGTCCACCCCACACACCTGGTGTGCCGGGCGTGCCGTCATCACGCCTGCTGTGTCCTGCCGTGGCCTGCGCATTCCCTCTGCATTCCTCTGGGTGTCTTGGGCTGTGTGCACTGTGTGTGTGTCTGCCTGCGTGTGCACGCCCACTTCCGAGGCCCGGCATCTGTGCATGTCATCCGGTGGCCGGGCCCATGTCCAGCTGTATGGCTCCGAGGGTGGCCCTGCTGCCCAGTGCCCCCTCACAGGCATCCCAGCCTGGTGCTGGGCGGGCTTTCGTGCCTTTCCTAAGCCCAGTGGGGCAGAGATTCCAGCTGCTGGGAACCACCTGGGGCAGGGGCAGACGGGCTGCTGGGGGTCTCGTCTCAGCCGGTTCAGGGCTCATCTCGTGTGGAGGCCCCCAGGAGAGCTGGGTGCTGGCTTGCTGCATCTGAGAGGTGGCCACTACGCCTACCTTACCTTGCATTACACGAAGCCAGCCAGGTGCAGTGGTGCACACCTGTAACCAGGTACTTGGAGGCTAAGGCAGCGAGATCACAGGTGCCAGGCCAGCCTGGGGAGTTTAAAGAGACCCTGTGGAAAAAGAGAGGAAATGACCAGGGGAGTGTGGCTCGGTGGGGGGTGGCCTTGGGTCCAATCCCCAGCAGCACGGGGACAAATAAGCTCCTTCCTTCGTCACATTGGCCACTCAGTGCTGGGCGTGGTCGCTGGCTGGCGCAGAGGATGACCTGCCGTGGGGTCCTGCGGGCAGCACAGTGCGCAGCACGGTCCTGGCCCCCTGCTCTGGAGGGTGGGAGGCCCGTGGGACTCCAGAAGGCAGAGCATGAGAGGACACGGGACCTTCCAAGACCAGCCAACCTGCGGGTCTTGGGGAGCTGGGGCCCTGGGCAGGACGCACAGAGGTGCTGCAGCAGCCGCCTGGGCAGGTGGCCTCGGAAACCAGGCTTGCGCAGAGTGCCTGCAGCCCCACACCCGGCCCCCTGCTCATCGCCCCTCTCCCCAGGTTGCCCGCAGGAGGGAAAGCGGTCGACACAGCGCTGGTGCCAGGCCAGACGCCCCACGATGAGTCTGACCGCAGGACCGAGCCCCGCTCCTCTGTCTCGGACCTCGCCAACTCCCTCACCAGCGAGATGCTCATGGTGAGCAGGCGGGTGGGCGGGCAGCCCCAAGTGGCCCATGCAGGTGGAGCCAGGCGTGGCATGGGAACCTCTAGGTGCTCGCTGACTGAGTGAGCAGGGCCAGGCTTCTCCTCCCAGCTGTTTTGCCAGGGAGGCTTCCCTGTGCCTCAGTCTCCCCACTTGGAGAGTGAGAGTAAGAACGTCGACTTCCTCCGGCCTCGTTCTGAGTTAAGGGCTGAGAACACAGGACAGTGCTGGGACCTAGAAGGAAAGGCTGGTGGACAGGGCCTGGGCAGTGGGTGGCTGGAGCTCCTGGCCCTGACGATCTCTCCTCCCCACGGTCGTGACCATGTGGCTCCCGTGGCTCGGGGTGCAGAGAGAGCAGGAGCCTGCAGCTGGGGTTCCTCCACAGTGAGCTCCTGGCCCTGCCTGCCACCTGATCCCAGCTCCAGGTGCACCCGGGGCCACGGTGCAACACAGCCCCTCGCCAGGGTTCCGCTCTCCAGGGGTGGGGGTGAGCCCAGCAGGAGACACGGCAGGAACTAGGGGTCTGGGCAACTGGGGCTCTGGGAATGCTCGGGAGGCCGAGGGTGGGCACCGTGCCCGCTGCATCCCCTGAGGACGACCTAGGTGGTGTCGCTTCCTCTGTGCAGACAGGAAAGCGATTTAGGGACCCCAGCTTGCTCCAGTTCCCAAGCCCAGGCCACCATCCTGAGCTCCCCGAGCCTCCAGGGTCCCCACCAGCCTAAGCCTGCGACTCTCGTGCACAGCCGGGTCCAGGGCAGCGGGTTGAGAGGTAGAATCCACATCGCTCCTGAGCTCGGTTACAGCATCCGAACTTCTGGAGGGCCCCCTCCCCACACTGTGTGTCCCTCCCCACCCTCTCCCAGGCCCCACTGCCTGGAACCAGTTGTTCTGATGTCCAGATGTCCAACTCCCTTCCATCCCCGCCAGGCCCAGAGGCCAGAAGGCTGAGTGGGACAGGCCGGCCCCGGGCGTCCTTCACTGTGACAATGGAGATGCAGGCTGAGGAAGCCCCAGAGCCCCTGTGTTGCTCTCCAGGCCCGGGTTGTAGAAGCTGGGGGTCAGAAGACAGAAGTTGGGCCCCCTGAGCCCCCAGAGCACAGCCAGAGGGGAGGAGGCCTCTCGCCCTGGCACAGGGGCTGGCTTGATGCTTTTTATTCTTTTTAAACCCAGCCTGGCTAGGTTACCCAGGCTAATCTTGAACTCCTGGGCTCAAATAATCCGCCTTGTGTGTTGGAATTATGGGCGGGTTGTGTCGAGCCCAGCTTGGCCTGATGCTTTTGGCAGCTTCAGTCCCTGGAGTGCAGCCGGGATAGGGGTGGCCAGCCTGGTTCCCATGGAGATGGCAGGGTCCCTGGGCCCAGGAAGGCTGGGCACAGATGCGTCACCCTTTTCCAAGCCCACTTGCCTAGCCCAGGTCTCCCCACATCACCCCGTTTAGGAGCCAAATAAACAGGGACCGCAGGTGGGGTGCATGCCTCAGGTCCCCTCCAACTGCACCTCAGTTTTAGACTGAACGGGCTGAGTGGCCTTTGCTGGCCCTGAGTCAGGTTGCAGGGCCGGGCCCGGGCAGGGGCCCCCAGAGCCTCATCCCTCAGGGGTAGAAGTAGGTCCGGGGGAGCAGGGGAAGTTCAGTCTGCCCAGGCCTGGGTGGAGCTGTGGGTTGTCAGGTGGGGCCAGAGTCCCTTCCTGGGGTGAGGAGGTGCAGGCACTCAGCACTAGGAGGGCTGCTGGGCTCCACCCAGGTTCCAGTCCTGACGCGGCCCCAGGCCCTGCAGGGTTCAGACTGGAGCCTGGGCCCTGGAGCACGGCCCAGTGGGGTGGGGTAGGCGTGAAGGTCGCAGCCCCTGGTGGGCAGGGGCTGGCATCACCTGGTATGCTGAGCCCTTGCCGGCTGTCACCTGGGTGTGCCCTGCAGCCCTGGACTGCTGACTGACCTCTCAGAGCAGCCTCCTCGGCCAGAGCTCGGCAACAGCCTCTGGCCAGTGGAGAGGTGAGGAAAGTCTTCAGCACCTGTGTTCTTGTCGCCTGGTTATCCGGCGTCCTTGAGCCTGGGCTGCCCCTGCAGGATGGAGGGGAGAGACGTGCCCGGGCTCTGTCCTCACTGGGTCTGCGGCCCCTTCCTGGCTGGGCAGGAATACTCGGGTGGCAGAAGTGGCAGGGTGGAAGCTGCACACACGCACGTGTGCACACACTCACCCCTCCTGTGCTCCAATGGGTGCCATGCAGCACCAGGTGCCTGCAGATGGTTCTGCCCAGGCGGCTGCCCCGCCTGATGCTCAGACTCCCAGGGGCGAGGTGGGGGACCCCAGCACTCACCCTCCTCGTTGTGTGAACTGCGTCCCCTGAGAGCCCAGGGTCCCTTCCTCAGGGACAGCTGGTGGACACTTGCCCAGCGGGAGCCGCCCCATCTGTGCTGGTTATGTCCACTGTGGCCCCACGGGCAGGGGAGGGTGGAAAAAGCAGGGGGCTAGGACCCCACACATGCTGGGGGGTCCACAGTGACAGGCTCCCTCCCTCCATCCCTGTCCGATTCCACGTGGCCCTGTGCTGTGCATCCTCGCGTCCTCTGCCACCATGGACACGACTGGCCACCACCCGCCAGGTGTGAGTGGAGAGGGGCGGGTCCTCTCTGCTGGCCACTGGGGGCCCGGGAGGCGAAGCCCACACAGCCCCTTCCCTTTCCAGCTGTCCCCAGGCTCTGAGGAGGATGAGGCCCACGAGGGCTGCAGCCGCGAGAACCTGGGCCGGATCCAGTTCAGCGTGGGCTACAACTTCCAGGAGTCCACGCTCACGGTGAAGATCCTGAAGGCCCAGGAGCTGCCGGCCAAGGACTTCAGCGGCACCAGCGACCCCTTCGTGAAGATCTACCTGCTGCCCGACAAGAAGCACAAGCTGGAGACCAAGGTGAAGCGGAAGAACCTCAACCCCCACTGGAACGAGACCTTCCTCTTCGAAGGTGAGGTGCCGCCGGCTCTCCATGTGCATGCACACAGCCATGGGCATGCAGGCAAGGCTGAGGCAGGAGGATCGCAAGTTCCAGCCCAGCCTGGGAAATTCAGCCACCTATCGAGACCCTGCCTCCAAATTAAGAAAGACAGAGCAGGCTACAGATGTGGCTCAACCTGAAGTCCTGGGTTCAATCCGCAGCACCTCAGCAAACAAACACAAAATGCGGACTTGCACACACCCTGTCTCTGCGCTGCCCTGGCGCCTCCGAGGCCCCTGAGGCAGGAGGCCTGCCACTGTTCTGGGTCCGAGGCCTCGGTGACCAGAGCAGATCCCAGGAGCCCTTTCCCAGCAGCCTGGCCCACTGTGGCCCGCGGTGCCCGGGGAGGGATGCCTGACCGTCGGAGGTGGATGTAGCAGCTAGCAGACCCCTATCTGCCGGGTGTGACCTGCAGGCCAGGGACTGGGCTCAGGAGAGGAGGGGTCTGCGGCAGCCTCCGCGGGGTCTCCGGTCGGGTGAGGACATAGACGCACTGAAAACAGAGCCATGCACCAGACGGTGCTGCAGGGAGCCAGTGTGAGCTTCCCTTTGTGTTGCTGAAGGAAATTTCCCTGAGGAGAAGCCATTCCAGATGGGTTCTGAAGGACGAGTAGGAGTTGTGAGACTCCCTGCTCTGGTGTGGAACAGCGCTGATTCGGGTGTGGGGATCTTGGAGCTCCGCGCTTCCTGGAACGCTAGGCCACCTACATTTCACCTGGACAGGTGCCGAAGGTCACCTGGGGTGGGTCCCTCGGTGTTAGAGGGAAAGTGACCCTGAGGATTCCAGAGGATTCCCCTTCCTCTCACCCCTCCTGTCCGTGGCTTCTCTGCTCCCAGCGTCTCTGGGTGAAGGTTCCAGGCTCCCTGGCATGCGTCTCCCTTACCTACACTCCATCCTGCTCACCCCAGGCTGGGCTGTGTCTCCCTCCCCACCCTGGCCAGGGTGGGCAGGCAGCGGTCCAGGAGAGAGAGGGATAGACCTGTCAGGACCAGCGACCCAGGTTGCACACAGACAGGGGCAGGAAGACACTGGGCCCGCTGTGCAGGGACGGGGCCCGGCTGGGCACAGCCCACACGGCCCTTATTCCCGCTGCCCTGAGCCACTGCAGGGGCCGCTTGGCCTGGCTGCTTGCAAAACACTCTGGCAGCTGTGCAGAGCCCAGGCCTAGGGGCAGGAGGAAGTGCGGGGGTTGGGGACCTGTAGCATTCTCGGTGGCCTGGACAGGGCAGACAGTGGGGACAGAGAGGCTGACACCAGGAAGGCCATGTCCAGCCCTCTCCCTGCCTTAGCCGGGTCCCCTTTGCCCTCTGCCCTGTCCCTGTGGCCCGTCTGTCCCCGACCTTGCCTGCTGGCTGCAAGCCCCTGGCCAGTCCTGTCTTGGGATGTGGAGCCACCGCAGTGGACGGTGTAAGTGTGTGTGGGGCTGGTTCTGCTCACTCGCAGCCACAGGCCTTGGTTTCCTGTCCTGGAGTGGACCCCACTCTCGACAGTGCAGAGCGGCCCTCTGAGAGCCGACTGCTGGCCCTGGCCCCTCACTTCCTTCTCTGCCCCCAGGTTTCCCCTACGAGAAGGTGGTGCAGAGGGTCCTCTACCTCCAGGTCCTGGACTACGACCGCTTCAGCCGCAATGACCCCATCGGGGAGGTGTCCATCCCCCTCAATAAGGTGGACCTGACGCAGATGCAGACCTTCTGGAAGGACCTGAAGCCATGCAGCGATGGGAGTGTAAGGCTGGGCTCTCTGGGCCCGGGGTGGGGCACAGGCCAGAGGGCAGCTCTGTGGTAGCAAGGACAGACACGGGACGCACCCAGGGCAAGGCCGTCCTTCCCTGTGCCCCGTGACCATGCTGTTGTCCCCAGGGGAGCCGAGGGGAGCTGCTCCTGTCTCTCTGCTACAACCCCTCCGCCAACTCCATCATCGTGAACATCATCAAAGCCCGGAACCTCAAAGCCATGGATATCGGGGGCACCTCAGGTGCGGGCCGGGACGTCCAGGGGCGCGGGGGCATGGGCTGTCGGAAGGGAGCGCTTTGTGTTGGGGAGGGCTGGCTTTGAGCCCCAGCTCTGACACCCCCTCTCTGCGGCCTTGGCCAGACCGCCACCCTGGCCTCGGTTTCCCCACGAGTGCTGGCTCTGCCTCCTGGCCTCTCTGGGCCCTGCTGTCCTGCTCGGGTCTCTCCCACCCCACCCCAGCTCGCCTCGGAAGGGGACCCAGGTCACCCTGACCCCTGCTGCTCCCCAGACCCCTATGTGAAGGTGTGGCTGATGTACAAGGACAAGCGGGTGGAGAAGAAGAAAACGGTGACCATGAAGAGGAACCTGAACCCCATCTTCAACGAGTCCTTCGCCTTCGACATCCCCACGGAGAAGCTGCGGGAGACGACCATCATCATCACTGTCATGGACAAGGACAGGCTGAGCCGCAACGACGTCATAGGCAAGGTGGGCGCAGCCCGGCCTCCTGGGCTTCCCTGCTGCATCCCAGGGACCTCCTGGGGGCCGCGGTTCTGCAGGTCAGGGTGGTGCCCGTGTCTCCTGCACGTGGTGCTTCGATGCAAGCCCTCTGCCTCCCTGCTTCGGAACTCTGTCCCTCACTGTTTGTGGCTCTGAGTCTCCCGTGGCCCAGAGGTCACTGCCCCCAGGGCCTCTTCTTTTGGGGTGGTACTGGGGCTTGAACCCAGGGCCTTTGCACTGAGCTGCATGCCCAGCTCTTTTTATGTTTTACTTTGAGACAGGGTCTCACTTAGTCTCTAAGTTGAGATTCTCCTGCCTCAGCCTCCTAGGGGGTTCTAGCTGCTTTTGAAACAGGCCAGCTGTGTGGCCCCAGGGTGAAGGTGGCTTGTGTAGGTCAGGAGCCCCCCATGCAGCTGCAGCTCAGCCCCTGGAAGGCAGCTGCCTGCCCCTCCAATCTGCCTGGCATCCTGCGGCCCTGGGGTTTCAGCCGCCCGCGTCAGAGGCACAGCACCTGTGGGGGCACGGCCTTGGGCCCAGGGCACCCTGTGGCCCCGCCACCCCAGCTTTGTCCTGTCCTCTCCACACGGGGCAGAGCCGGGCTGGCTCCCAAGCTCCTTTTCATCTCCGCTGACTCTCTCAGATTCTTTTCACATCCAAGAGGCAGCGCCACAGAGCCCCTTGCTCAGTTTCCCCAAACCCCAGCCTGCTTGGGTGACCATGGCGCCTCTGCTCAGCGAGCAGCACGCTACAGATGCTGTGTCTCACCCACGCGCCTGTCCCGGGGAGCCCCGGCACAGAGCAGTCACCTGGCCCGGGACAGTGTCTATCCTCCTTGGACCTGGCTGCCACAGGCTATGGGCAGGGCCCACACCGCTCCGGGGCCCCCTGGCCTGGCTAACGTGCTGCTCCCCTCTCTCTGCAGATCTACCTGTCCTGGAAGAGCGGGCCGGGCGAGGTGAGGCACTGGAAGGACATGATCGCCCGTCCCCGCCAGCCTGTGGCCCAGTGGCACCAGCTGAAGGCCTGAGCGCCAGGGGACGCCCAGGGGGTCCCCGACGTGCAGGGCCGTCCAGGACTGCAGCCCCACCCAGCAGCCCGCGGGGACTCCGGAGCCATCTCCCTGCTTCACCGCCCTTCCCTTCGGACTCGCCAAGGCCGAGCAGCAGGGACCTCGTGAGCAGGCGGGCACACCCTCCAGAGGCCGCCAGGTGGGCATGGCCCCCGTTTTCTTTACGGCAGTGCCTGGAGTGGAGAGAAGCCAGCCCCGTCCCGGGGGTGCCGAGGCGTTTGGCCCTGGCTGGCAAGACAGGCCCGTCTGCAGGTGGCTTCAGGTGCCGCCTGGGCCCTGAATGCCAAGAACAGTGCACAGCCTGCTCTGTTTGTGTTGTGTGGCTGCGTGTGTGTGAGGGACGCTGGCTCCGGCCCAGGGCCAGCAGTGCTGAAGACGCAGAGAAGCAGGCTTGCGGGGGCGAGGCGGGCGTGGCCAGCCCACCCTCTGCTTGGGTCCTGGCAGCTCCCTCCTGGCAACTTCACCTCTCGGACATCGGTTCACAACTTTAGGCACCTACTGTGTGCACAGCATTCCACCAGGCCCCCAGCTCCCTTCCGTCTCAGGGGTCCCAGCCCCGCTGTCCCCCAACACCCCCAGAGACCCCACCTTCTCGGATCCCTGCCCTCGCCTTCCTTCCCTCCGGGTGTGGTTTCCCACTGTGCAGCCGCCCTGCTGGTCCCTGGAGCGGCCCTTGCGCCCTCCCGCCCGCCTGGACTCTAAGGCCAGGGTGACTGGTGTCCCCGCGACAGCAGATGTCAGGGCCACCGCTTGCGCCCTGGCCCCGGAGCTGGTCCTGCTATGGCCAGCGCCTCCCCACATTCCCAGATGCACCGCCAGGTGGCGCCGGGACGCCACGGGCTTAGGACCCGGGCAGGGAAGGCGGCGCGGAGCGGAGCGGAGCGTGGCCCTCGCAGCGCAGGCCGGCCGGTGCGACCACACCCATCACGGTTTGTGCACATACGCAGGAGCCGGCCCTGTCGCCGCCCCTTCCTCCCTGGGATCTGAGGGAGATCGCTCCTGTGGGCGAGTCGCTCCGCTCCGGTCCGCAGAGAAGACGCCGGGCGAGTGAAGCAGTAGTCACCGCATTCCCTGTAAACCCAGAGTCTCCACAGCGCAGCTTTGCTTTGAGTGGGCCTGGCCAGCTCCCCGGGCTTGGATGGGGCAGCAGGGGGCAGAGGGCAGGGGCAGCGTGTCCCTCCCTCCCTGGAGGCGCCTTCGGGAGCAGCCAGCAGGGGCTCCCCGGTTCCATGGGACACCCCCCCCCAGGCCGCTGGGACAGCCTGGCCCCCCACCCACCCAGACATGGGCCGGGGCTGCATGGGGAGGGCTGACGGTGGGTGGGGCTGGCAGGAGGGGCGGCATCATGGGCGCAGCGGTGGGGAATGGGGGCGCCGGGCCCAGACCTTGGACAAGCCCCCACCCTCCCGAGACTCAGTTTCCCCGTCCACAAAATGATGGTAATAATCCTTCACCTACCTCATGGGGAGGTTGTGAGGTCACCATCGCCTGACCTGGGGGCCTAGCGAGGCAGAGGACCCTGAAGGTGCTACCGGGAGCAGAGTATCATTACCGCAGCCTGAGAGCTCGGCCGCCCGCCGGCCCCTGCTGCAGGGGCACGAGGGCAGGGTCCTGTCTTTTCACTGTGTCCGGGCCCTGTCTCAGTGTCATCTGCCTCGTCCTGGGCACCCTAGACTTAGTCGTGACCTGGTTCAGCTCTCCTTCCTGTGAACATCTCCCCAGTAACTGCTGTGCAAACCCCAGCCACCCAGGGCCCCCACACCCACCCTCCGGCCCCAGAGGCCAGGGAGGGACAAGGAAAAAGCCACACAAAAGCCCAGGGACGCCCAGCCCTGGGTGGGGACTGGTGGCTGCTGTTTTTGTCGTGTTTGAGTCTTTGAGTGCAAGTGTTTTATAAAAAATAAGACAAAAATCCACTTTCACAAAAAAAGAAAGAATTTTTGCAATGAAGAGAAATGAAAAAAAGCTGAAGAAAAAAGAACCATACAAGTTTTCCACCACACACCCTGTAAGCCAGCAGAATTTCCTCTTTGCAAAACCCTATTTTTGTGGGAATGGGCCCTGCTGTTTGGGGCGAGGCCTGTTCTGATCAATAAAGGACCATGAAAAGTAGGGCATTGGCTGTTTCCTCCGACTGGGCCCTGACACCCTGGGGAGCAGCAGCTGGGGGAGCCGGTGGGACCAGGCCGGGCTCCGTACAAGACCGGCCCGGCTGGGCCCCTTCGCCCTTCCCCAGAACACAGAGCAGGCCTGGAGCAGGGCCCCACAGGGCTGGACCCCGTCCCCACCTGCCGAGCCCTGTCCAGGTCTCCGAGAGGAACAGGAAGAGGAGCCCAGCTCTGGCTGGCAGCACTTGGGCGTCTCCACCCTGATCTCTAGTTCATCTCTTTAGGGTCAGGAAAATCTCGCCAAGAGAGGACACCCTGCAGGTGCCAGCCTGTGCCCGGGAAGCTGGGCTGGGCCCCTCCTGCCTCTGGGCCCCAGGGAGCCCTCGCCTTCCCTGGAGAAGCAATAACCACCCTGCCCTCCCCCCTTCCCCCACCTGGGCTGGGGCCACCCGCCGGCCGTGCCCTCTGGAGTGAGGGCCCCGTACCCGCTTCTCCTGGCAGCTGCCTCCCCCACCCCCGTCCTGGTTTAAGTGGGGTGCAGTTCTGTGGCGAGTTCTCGCCCAGCCTGCAGGAGGCCTGGTCCATTCCCAGCACAAGAGGGAAGGACCAGAGTGGCAGGTCTGGCACAGCCCGGAGGAGCCCGGGGCTGGGTGAGCCCTCGGGCCCTGCCTGCTTCTGTCAGGCTGCCTCTGTCACAGTTTGAGGGGACCCAGCACCTCTGCCTCCAGTCCTTGGTGCTGTCCGCCAGGCCACTGCTCTGGGGTCCTCTTTCCCATGAGTCCCCTCCAGGACAAGGCTGACACGCTGTCTGCCCCACCCGTGACCCTGACCTCCTGTCACCGCGAAGACGCCCGCCCCCGATGTGTCCTGTTCTGTGTGTGAACATGCTGCGTCTTGTTTCGACTGTGCGCCCCTGGGCAGGGACCGTCTGCACACGTGTTCCGTGCGCACGCCTGGGTGTGCTAATAAACGTGCATCTGCAGAACCTCAGCCCTCCGTGTCTTGGGGAGACCCTGGGACAGGCGGCTGAGGCAGGGGGGTGCTCCGGGCAGGATCCAGGGCGAGACCCTGTGGGAGGGGAGGGACTGGGCTGGGGAGGCCCCTGCACTGGGGGAGGGGGCTCTGGGCCCCGGAATCCCCCGTCCAGACTCCAGCCTGCAGGGACGGCAAGGCCTGGCTGCAGTCCTGCACATTGCTCGCAGGCCTGGGAACCCAGGGTTCAGGTGAGCACTGGGTCAGGAGCCCTCAGCCCCCGCACTGGCCCTGCCGCTCCTCTTTCCTCTCCTCCCAGCTCCTGCCCTTGCTGCTCCAGCCCCAATCCCAGCTCCAACCCCAACCCCGTGGTGGCCTCTGCTCGAGGTGGCCTGGCACAAGCACGGTTCCTCCAGGCTCCGCCCAGCTCTGGTGGCCCAGGGCTGCCAGGGAAGTGCAGGTCTTGCCCCGAGCCTGACCCTGCCGGCCTTGGCTGGCACTGGGGCTATCAGTGCCCTCATGAGGCCAAGGGAGAAGTCGTAGGAAATGAGCAAGGGAGTGCCCAGCTCCTGGGACAGTGCTCTCCAGCGCCAGGGGAGCTGTGACAGCCCCTGGCCCGGGCACCCCTCCTCCCCTGGCGCCCCTCATGAATGCCGGGTGGTCCCTACCCTCGGGCATCCACACTGCTTCAGCTAGACTAACTTCCCAGACAGCGAGCCATGGGACAGCCGCCTGGCGCGGAGCTCCGCTCTCTCCTGGGAGACGGCAGCTGTGCACAAGGCGCCAACCCTGGCAGCCAGCGCCCAAGTGGGGAGCAAGCGCCTCAGCTGGGCAGAGGAGCACAGAGCAGGCCCTTGGCGGCTGCAGGAGAGCACAGGGAGCCGACCAGAGGAAGAAAGGGAAGAGCTCAGTGCAGAGGAAGGAGGGCAGGCAGACTGGCCTGCAGTGTCAGCTCAGTGGCCACCTCCTCTGCAGATAGAGATGGGCACTTTGGCTGCATCGAGGCCATCGGGCAGCTGGGAGTCACCTGTGGCTTGAGGCCAGACCAGGGCATCTGCCCTCTGCCCACTCCAGTCACGGCTCAGAGGGCACTCCTCGCCAGCCAAAGTGCCCACCCTGCCTAAGCAACCTCCCGAAGTCCTCTTCCCCGGGACCGGGGTCCAAGGAGAGTCCCCGCAGGCACTAGGGTACTGCCTGAAGGAGCAGGCTGCGCAGCCTCCACCTCAGCGGGGCCCAGCCCAGCACTGGACAGAGCCTGACCTTTTGGGCCCATGTCACATCAGCTCTTGTTGCCATGGGAACAGAGGCCCGCGGGCCTCGAGGCTGGAGTTTTAGTTTTCTCCCTTTCTTTAAATCTTCTTCCCCTGAGAAAGGGGAGCAGGCAATGCAGAACTGAGCAGGAGAGGTGAAGGAGACAGGAGGGCCTGGAGCGAGTGCGGTCACCAAAGGGACAGGGTGGTACCTTAGGGGAGCACAGAAAGGTCACTCAGCTCTTGGGAGAGGCAAACACCCAGGACTTGGGAAGCCGAGTCTGGCTAAGACGGGACAGTGAGCCTGGCAGAGGACCGGCAGCGGGGAGGAAGAGGCCTGTGACACCTGGACAGAGCCTGCAGGTGGGGAGCGCCTGTCCCCAGACAGAGCTGGGGCCCCGGGCAGGACCAGGGCCAGGGCAGGGGAGCCATGACTCCGGAGCTTGTAAATAAACAGGCATGTAGGAGACGCAGTCTTCCTCCATGAAGTGTAATTGACGTGTGCAGCCAGTTTTCTTCCTGAAGAAAACACGACCCAGGGGCCCTGCCTCTGACAGGTTCAAGGCCTCGGCCTGCCCCTCCTCCCCTTATTGCTCCGTGGGAAAGATCTGGCCCTGGGAACGGAGTGAGGCACACAGGCCAGCCGTGCCCTTGTAAGGGAATGGGGAGCACAGGCAGTGGGAGAGGCCCAGCAGCTCCCGAGCTCGCAGCCTCTCTCTTTGGTGCAGGACGCCAGGCAGGCACAGTGGCTTCTTTTCAAACTCGACAGCTGCCGGCTTGGGGCTGTGGGGAAGGGAGATGCCAGGCACATGCTGGGCGTCGGGGAGGGAGCCCCACAGACGCTGGGGAGGGGAAGCGGCGGGCCGGTGGAGGGGCAGGGCCCCTGCTCCCCCTGCGCGGCCCTGGGCCCACCTCCCGCCTCCCACCTCCCACCTCCCACCCAGCTCTGCCCTGCACAGTGCACCGGAGGTGGCCGCTGGCTGCCGAACCAGACCGCGTGGGCCTGGAGGGCCAAACCCCAGGAGGACGGAGACGCCCTGGGCACCTGGAGCCGTGGCCCAGGATCCAAGGGGAAGCTGCCAGCTCTGCTGGGATAGGGACTTCCGCCCAGAGGTCACGGGTGTGAGGACGCCCCGGGCCGCCCTACGCCCCAGGGCTTCCTCGCTGCCGGCCTCTCGGCCTCCCGACCGGCCTCAGGTGCCCAGGCCTGGCGGGGCCTCCAGGGCCCGGGCGCCCGCGCCGCCGATCAGCAGCTCCTCCTCCTCGTCGTCCTCGAAGGCGCGCGCGAGGCGGCGGGGCGGTGGCCGCGGCGTGGGCTCGTCGCGCTCAGCCATGCGCTCGACGGCGCCCTCGCCCACGAGGAAGACCGTGTCGGCCACGCGCGGGGGCCCGGTGACCGGGTTGTGGTCGTAGGAAAAGACGCGCAGCGCGCGGAGCGGGTGCAGGTCGGGGAATCCGCCCAGGCGGTTGCGGTCCAGGTCGAGGATGTGCAGGCGGCCCATGCGCAGCAGCGCGGGCGGGAACTCCTCGAAGCGGTTGCCGTAGAGCCAGAGCCCGCGCAGGCCGGTCATGCGCGGGAGCTCGGCCGGCAGCGCGCGCAGCCGGTTGTCGCCCATCTGCAGCGACTGCAGCGCCGCGAGGCGCAGCAGCGGCCGCGGGAAGCGCCGCAGGAAGTTGCCCTCGATCCAGAGGCAGCGCAGGCTCTGCAGCTGCGCGAAGTCGGCGGGCAGCGCGCGCAGCCGGTTGCCGCCCAGGTAGAGGCGCGCGAGGCGCGGCAGGCGGCACAGCCCGTCGGGCAGGAGCTCCAGCTTGTTGGAGTCCAGCGCCAGGATGCGCAGCTCGCGCAGCTCCTCGACCTCCTCGGGCAGCTCGCGCAGCCCCGCGCCGCTCACGTACAGCTTCTGAAGGCGGCCGAGCGCGCACACGGCGCCTGGCAGCCTCCGCAGCCGCCGCCCGCTCAGCTCCAGCTGCTGCTCGCCGCTGCGCAGCTGCTCCTCGGCGTCCGACGGCAGCTCGTCCAGCGTGGACTCCGCGGCGCCCATGGTCACGGGCCCCGGCCGGGGCCGCCGCCGCGCCGCATCGCCCCGCTCGCCCCTCCCGCCTGCCCGCGCCGGAGGGGGCGCCCGCTCCGGGCCGGGAGACAGCGCCGCTCGGGCCCCGCCGCCGCTCCGCGAGGCTCTGGCTCGGGTCGGCACCGGCTCTCTGCTCGGCGGCCCGTCGCCCTGGCAACCCCGGACGCGCGCGGGGTGGCCAATGAGCCGTGAGAGGGCGGGGCCTCTGCTCCCGGGGGCGGGGTTCTCCGCGCGCCCCGCCCCCGCCGGGCTGCTCCTCGCTCCTCATTGGGGCGGAAGCCGCGACCCTGGGGGAGCCGTCCCTGCTCCCTCTGGGCCCTCAGGTAGCTACTCCGGCGGCCGGCGGTGTGACTCTCGTCGCTTTCACACCCGAGGATTGGGGGCGGGGCTCGGCCCCCTCGCCGCCCGGTCCGCGCCTGAGACCCCACGGCGTCCTGCGTCCCGGACAGAAGCAGGCGCGGAGAGGTTGCCTCGAGCAGTGCGCCCTGGGTGGGCAGCGCTGGGGACCGGAACCCAAGCACGGTGGCTCCAGGGCCCCGGCCCAGAAGCGCTAGTGACGTCCAGGCCTGTGACTGCACGCAGAGCCACGACGAAGAGGCCCGTGGGAGCCGGCCGGGACGCACGGTGAGGAGAGGGCACAGCCCGAGCTCCAGGCTCCTGCTCCCCTCCCAGCCCACTGCCGTCCCCACAGCAGGAAAAAGTTTGATATTTCTCAAAATGGGAGCCAGCAAAGACCAACCGGAGCAGCAAGGCCAGGTGCCCTAGGCGCAGACAGGCAGACTTTACATAAAGCCAAGTGCATAGATCCTGAGTGTCCGCTCGGATGCGTGTTGAGAAACACACGCACCTATTCCGTGTCCCATTTCTGTCAGCCAGTGTTCCCGGGATCTTCCCTCCCACGCCAGCGATCGTGACCTTGTCACCAGGGCTCAGTTTTCCCTGATCTTGGCTTCCTCTAATGACGCTGCCCCCGCACACTGCTGGCTTCTGGCCTCTTCTGACCTGACACCGATGAGGATTTGCTGGATAAAGCGAGGGAAGGCGGAGTTACAGCAGCTCTCACGGACAGGGGGTCTCGGGTGCCAGGTGCCAGGGGCAGGTGTTCTCTCCATCGGGACTCAGCTGTGAGCCTTGATCCTGGGAGAGGCTGGGGTGGGGTGAGGACTCAGCCTAGATGGGGGACCCTGGCCAAGATGGTGCTGAGCCCAGACTGCAGAGCAGGTGGGTGGGGGCTCCAAGCTCTCTCCACCTTCGCTCATCTGGGGCCTCTCGGGGAGGCCTATCTGGGGACCCCCAGCCGCCTCGCCCAGGGAACATTTGCCACACTCGGGGGTGGCACTGCAGCACCAAGCGCCCTCTCGGGCTCCGTGGGCATGGGCAGCACCACACGAGCCCCTGCAGCCCCAGGCAGGCTGGCGCGGCCCTCACCCTAGCCAAGTCTTTTGCCTGAGCTCAGTAGACCTTGTACCTTCGCCTCCCGCCCAGTCCTTCTCAGTGGGTAAAGGTAAAATGTGCTGGCGTTCTGGCCCACGCAGGCTGGCGGCGGGGCAATCATGGCGATGAATCACACTGGCACTACAGGTGCCTGGCCGCTGCTGCTGAGGCGTCACTAATGAATTAGCTTCACCCCGGGGTGGCCGCTCCCTGCCCTCCCCCCAGCAGGAAGCAGGAACAGCCTGCCCTTGGCAGCTTGGTGCTCCCAGACCCTGGCCGTGCCCCTGCGCACGGCTGCGCAGATGCCATGACACAGGCCCCAGGCCCTGGTCGGAGCCACGGCCGTCGTGCCACCCTCACATGTCGCTGAGGGAAAAGCACGGCGCTCTCTGTGGCAGCCCCTGGGGCTGGCTCCAGCCTCCATCTGTTCAGGTTCTCTCAACTCGCTCTAGATCCATTTCCTGTATAGAAAGAGTGGAAGAGCAGGGCCCTGTGGAAGGCCCCTGCCTGTCCCGGGTCAGGACCGAGAATCCAGGCGGGAGCACTGCCTTGGGTCCTCCCACAGCAGAGACTTGAGCCAGCCAGAGGGATCCCCAAAATCTCAGACAGAACAGGGAGAGAAGCGGGGCACCGCCCACAGGAGCACGCAGAGGTGGGACTTGGGGGGGTGCACGGCTGCCAAGGGCCTGGCCCCTCGTCTGGCAAAGGGGAAAGGGGTGGCTTCCTTCATACCAGGCCCACTCCCCTCACCTGCACCAGCCAGAACTCCTGTCCCTGAAATTTCTGATATTCATTCAACAAACCTTAAACACCTGTTCTAGGCGAGGCACTGGGGAGTGCTGTGCCTGTGAACCTGACAGAAGTCCCCAGCTTGGTGGACTGGCATCCTTCTTGGTGGAAATCTTCCACAAAGCACACGGGCAGGTGCCGGTCAGGCTGTGGGGGGAAAAGAGAGGAGGATGGGGCAGGTGCTGCCGTCAAACACAGCCGAGAGGGCTTGGAGAGCATGCGGTGGGGAAAGGGAGAGGGGCGGAGGCAGGCTGATGTGGAGGGTGTGCTCCTGGCAGGGGCCGGCAGGGGCAGCTGGGTGTCCTGGGGCCGCAAGAAGCCCACAGAGCAAGGGGTGGTGGCAACAAATGAGGCTGAGGGGCGCAGCCAGGAAAGGTGGACCGCGGAGGCCTGCGGCCCTGGCCTTGGGGGAGGCCCTGGGTCCCGAGCAGAGTGAGCTCTGGCCCGAGCGGAGCAGGCGGGTGAGGGCCGTTTGTGCCCTGTTCTCCCACACAGTCCCAGCTCACTCCGAGCACCCATGGGTCGGCCCGCGGCCTTCCCCACCGCTGTGCCCCACCTCTCTCTCCAGCACGGCAGGGAGGGGCAGCAGCTTGATCAGGGCCAGGACTCTGACCCAGCTTGCCCACTGCAGAGGCCGGAGGAGCTGGGGAGGCCGTCCGGGAGCCCACACTCCTGCCCCTCCTGACCACAGCGAGCAGTTTCCAGAGTGCCAGGCTCGGAGATTGCATGTGTGTGTGGGTGCGTGTGTACGCATGTGTGTGTGCATGCCCGTGGACGTATGCATGTGGGTGTGCGTGTGCGCGCGTGTGCAGTGGTGCCTGCCTGGGCCCAGGGCCTCCTGCAGGTTAAGCCAGCGCTCACCACTGAGCCACACCACAGGCTCTTGGAGAGGTGGAAGTTCTGGGAAAGGCCGGAGTGGTTAAGGGCTGCACCTCCTCCACGCCTGGGCCTGGCTGCGGGGCAACCCCAGAACCCCCTAAATAGGTCTGGGGCAGGGTCCCGGGCGTTCTCTGGCCCGTCAGCCACGCCCACACGGCAGCTGCCTGCTCTCTGCTCCGAGAAACCGCAGCCCGTGCTGCCTGGGATTGCGTTCCGGGAACGTAGCTCCAGGGCCCCTGTCTGCCCTGTGAGAGCTGAGTCCTCCCACGCTCAGGGACTCCCGAGCGGCTGACAGAGGCCAAGGGACTGTGGCGAGGGGCAGCGGCTGCCTGGCACCCAGGCTGGGCCTCCGTGCTGGGACTGGGGCCTGACCATCCTGAAGGGGTCCGGGCGCCTTTGTGCAGAACGGCCTGGCACGCTGGGGTCTTCCGCTCCAAGAGGACAGTGCCAGTCCCCAGCGCTATGCCAAGGACTCCCCGCCCAGTCCCTGCCCCGTCAGGGGCTGCCAGGGTGTTGGCTTCTGTCTTCCATGGCTTCTACTCTGCAGAACCACTTTATCAGGCCAGAGCCAGTGATGGGGCAGAAGGGAGACCAGCACCACATCAGCGCCCCCTCAGCAAGGACCTTCTTGTATGGTAACAACCGACACATAGGGACCTACATCCCTGAGCCACTGCTTGGGGCTGAGCTACCACACCCACGTTACACTGAGAAATGGAGTAAAAGTTTGAGGCATTCAGCTGGTTAAACTCCAGGGCTGTTTGTAACAGAATTAGCCTCAACTGCCTGATTTAATTCACCCCAGGACCTTTGCACATGCCCAGCCCTCTGCTTGACGCACATGATTCATTCTTAGGGTCTCCACTGAGGTCTTTCCAACTCCGGGAATCCTTCTGGAGTCCCCAGAGCATGTCAAGCTTACAGTATGGCTTTTTGAGTCCCCATGTCTCCTCAAAGGACTTACTCCAACTGTAGTAAATAACTAACTGTGAGCTCTGAGTGTAGGAACCTCTCTCTTGAGCGCGTCCCTAGGGCTGCCTGGCCCCCTTGGGGCTGTCCCCATCTCTGTTCCTCAGTTCTCACCGGGAGAATGAGTCAGGGACTCGGGGAGGTGGGAGGCACTGCTCGAAAGTGGGAGCTGGAGGTGGGGCTCAAACTCCGTATTTAGGGTTAAGGACGACCTCATGGGATATTTTCAAAAATTCAAAAGGAATGCTAAAAAATTCATGATGAACTCAATACTAAACAAGGACCAGATTGTTAGGAGCGCTGTGCCTGGTGAGCCCACCCCTTCCCCATCGCTGTCCTTTGGGGAGTCACCTCTGGGATGCTTTGGGTGCAGATCTGCTGATTATCCACCCCCATTCAGACGTTAAGCTGCTCCCTCTGTTTGCTGCTCTCCAAGGGAAAATGAGAACAAAGTGTCAAATCCTTGGCTCAGAGCTGCAAAAGAGGCTTTGAGCCCAGAACTGAGACTATACCCTTACTAGAGCGGGACGTTGAGAAATCTTTTCTGTAGGTCCTAAAGCCTGGCTTTGAACTTGAAGAGCAGGAAGCAGACGCCGTGAGCCCTGGAGAGGCAAGTGGTGTCATCTCAGAAGCCAGAGCCCACCCAAGAGGAGACGAGAGGCTCAGCCTGCCAGGCAGCGGGCAGCGCAGGCACAGAGCCACTCGTGACACTGCTGGGAAAGAGACCTGGGTGGCACCAGAGAAGCCCTGGGTGTCAGGGGACGGGGCAGAGAGACCGACCTGCACTCCCCTGGCAGATGTGGCCTGTGGTCCTCCCAGGCCCGACCCAACCTGGAGGTGGAGGGAGGTGTGGGTGGAGCCTGTGGGGTTTCGGGGTCCAGGAAGGCAGCTGCCCGCTGATGTAGGACCCTGATCAGCAGACATCCGGCAGCCACAGTCACTGTGGCAGGGGTGGGGACCCGATGTGGATGCCCCAAGCCCAGAGATTCCCCAGGTGACTGGAAGATGCAAGCCTCCTGGGAGGAGGAAAGAGCTTGGAGAGGGGTGAGTGCCTCGCCCCAACAGATTCAAAGGAGACTGAGCAGCCTGGCATCCAGTTACTGATAAGCCAAGGGTCTTAGTTATTCGCCTCGTTGCTGAGACAAAAATACCCAACACCTGCAACTTAGAAAAGGACAGGTTTATTTGGCTCACAGTCTGTAGGGGTCCAGTCCATAATCAGCAGGCTCCAAGGCAGGGCAGCGAGGTGGAAGGGTCGGGCAGAGGAAAGCTGCTCACGTTATGGGGTCCAGGAAGCAGAGAAAGGAGGGAGGAGCCAGGGAGGGAGGGAGACCCCACCTTCCATAGCAAGTCAGCCATGGAACCCCACGGTTCAGTCCTCTTTCAAAAGCCCCAACTATAGAACACGAGGTTCAGGAGGGACCTCTAGATCTCATCCATAACATTCACCCTGACCACAAGAGTCCTGCACATCGCTTTATGCAAAATTCATTCAGTCCCTCTCAAAGAGTCTCTGGTCTTAAACTCCCAGTCCTGCTGAAAAGTCCAAGTCCGAAGTCTCCTCTGAAATGGGAAGAAAATGTTCAGAGGGGAAGGGAAAGGAAGGGAGAAACGAGATAAACAAGAATAGAAGGGAAAAGTGGAAATGAAGTTTTTGTAAATGAGGGGAAGAGGTTCAAAGAGAAGGAAAGGGAATGAGAAAAAAAGAAGCAGCAAGATACAAACAGGAACAGATTCCCTATGGTGAATGCTGTCATCATGTGCATCTAAAACGTATCAATCAATGTTTTGCTTCCAAAAAAGATAGATTAGAATATTAAAATTAAGAATAACTGTTTGTCTTTTTTTTAAAAAAGTCTACTCTAAGACAAAGCAAACTCTTAGCTGTGAGCTCCTTAAAAATCAAAAAGATAGTGAAACACTTTCAACACACAGAGGCAAAGGGTAAACATTCCCATTTCCAAAGGGAGGGAGAAGAGGGTAGAAGTGAATGGGGCCAAAGTAAGACCAAAGCCCAGCAGGGCCAATTGGATCCTGCAGGTCCATGTCCAGCACCCAGCGCAAAGATGTGAGCACCAAAGGCTTGGGCAGTCCCACCCGACAGCACTGTGGGTGCAGCTGTCCTGGTCTCAGTTGGGCAGGCTCTGCTCACCGCTTGCAGCTTTCCTCGGTGGACAGTCCACATTCCTGGCTTCTCCGACTTCCTGGCATTCCACTGCACCTTTGGCTTCACACACTGCCCTCTGGGGCTCACTGCCTGGCCTCCCAGGTCTTCTTCTGAAATCTGGGTAGAAACCTTCCCGATCCCAGAACTCTCACATTCTGCATGCACCTAAAACCGGCACCGTGTGAATGCCTCCAAGGTCTGCTGCCAGCTCAAGCTCGGCCCCCTTGAATCAGCGCGTAGGAGCCTCTGAGTGGGTGGATGGCTGAGCACTGTGAAACAAATCCCTATAGATCAATCCCTAGCTGGCCCCTTTCAAGCAGGGTGGCTGGAGACATTCTTTTCAAAGCAAGGACTTCCACATTTGAGCCCTGGAGCCTGTGAAGGAAGGGGTCCTGCTGTGACTCTGGCAAGTACTTGGCTTCTTTTTAACACTAATCTTTTAGCAACCGAACTCTCCTCAGCCAAAACTTTATAGGAGCTTCCTTTCTGGTGAAAGTCAAAACTTTTTAAATGGGCTTTCTGCTCCTGTTTCTCAGTGTAAATCTCACTAAATATAGCAAGCAATAATCATGCTACAGCCTGAACATGGGGCTGCCTTGAAATTTTCTCTGCCAGATTAATTAATCCACTGCCCTTAATTTCATTCTTCCACAAACTGTCAGGACATAATCAAACTGTATACAAATTTTCTGCCAAAGCATAACACACGTGGACTGGAGTCCAACTTCAGTGGAGTTCTTGTTCCCAACTTAAACCATAAAGACTGGTCTTTATGGCTGCCTTTCTATCAGCCTTCTGGTTTTCTGACCTCCAACCAGAGCCAAACTCAACTCACAACATTATAGGGCTACTTTTCTAGTCAGCATCTCCAAACTTCCAAACTCCTCCCATAAACCAGTTCCAAAGGCTTCTAAACCCCATGGACAGGTAATTACAGCAACAAGCCCATTTCCGGTACCCAAATCTGTTTTAGTCACTTTCTCATTGCTGGGATACAGCACCCTACACCCACAATTGGAAGAAGAGAAGTGTATTTTGGCTCACATTTCGAAGTTTCAGTCTATGCTCAGGAGACTTGCACATGCGTGCTACGATGGAAGGGCCTGGGCAGAGGGAACTGCTCATAGCCCAGTGACTACGCAGCAGAGAGGAAGGGAGGAGCCAGGGAGGGAGCCGAGCCCTTCCAGGTCACGCTGCTAGTGACCTGCCCATCCAGCCAGGCCCTCCTCCTAGCAGCAAGTCGCCTGCAAGACCCCACAGTCCCGTCCTTCAAAAGCCCAGCTTTGAGCACACCAGCCCTTAGGGGGAACCTGCATATAAACCATAACCCCAGGGCATTTCTGAGGCCCTGAGCGAGTCCTGTGTTGCCCACGCCTGCCTCCTGGGCAGGGCGTCTTCCCATGGCTCCCAGGGGGCCTCCAGGCTCCCCCAGCCCGGTGTGTCCCACGCAATGTCCCCCCACTTCACGTGGACAGGACCTGCAGGACCAGCATGTGTGAAGCCCCCTCTTATACTGGAGAACCCACCTGCCTCAGAGCGGACCCCGCCCTGCTGCTGCGGGCTGCACAGCCCAGAACCCACTTTCCCGGCGCCCTGCAGGCCTGTGACCGGAGGCTCCAGGCTGGAAGTGAGGGGTGTGGCGCAGCTCGGGCCGGGCACTGGGGGCTCCAGGCCGGGCGCCCTCCTGGCACCCAGGTCCTTTCTGTAAATGTCTCTTCTGGAATTAGCCGAGGCGGGTTTGTGTCTCCTGCATGGTGCTCCGGCCTGCAGCTCTCAGGAGCCGGGAACTCGGCTCTGCCCCAGCGCCTTCCTTGAGAACCCGGGAGTGTGCTCACCACGGAGCCGGCCTGTGTCCTCCCACCCGGGAGCCAGGACCAAGGGCCTGCCGGGTGGCGTGAGGCAAGGCTCCCTTCCCCAGGGGCTCATGGCCTGCCCCTCGTCACACCCAGGCTGGGTCTTTCCTGAACACACACTCACACTGACGTGCACACTCACTCCCAGGCTCGAGCACACAAGGCCCCTGCTACCACGGCTGCAAAGGCAGCTTCCAGGTCCCAAGTGAGTGACAAGGGGCAAGGCCTGCTGTCCACAGGGAACAGCTGCCCCCGAAGCCGAGGGGCCCCAGCAGTGGCCTCGCCTCCCCACCACAGAGCCTTCGGGGGTGTCCTCACTCCTGTCATGGCGGAGCCCGGCTGCAGCGTGCTCTCTGCAGGGAGTGGGGATCCCTGCAACCCCAGCAGTCAGGGCAGGGCTGGGGCTGACTCGTCCTGTCCGGGCCAGTGCTGGAGCGGCACGGTGCCTGGAGAACACTGTCTCTCCAGATGCCCGCGGGGAGCCGGAGGAGCGATTCTGGGTGCCACACACCATCTGTCTGCACCAGCCCTGCTGTCCCCGGTGCCAGGCCTTCCCGCCACCCCAACCATTCCCCAGGTCAGAAGCGCTGAACACCGCTTCCCCATGCCCAAGGGAGCCCGTGTCCCCGGCTGGACAGCTGTCAGGTCAGGGCGATGGCTCTGGGTCGGCATGTGGTCCTGGCTGAGTGTCAGAGGCGGGGCTGACCCTGCGGCCCGGTGCACCCCGTCCTGCTGCACCCCCAGTCCCCTGAGGGAGCCCTTGCAGGCCGGGACAGGACACACAGGGCTGCTCAGGCCCCTCTCCAGGGCACAGCCATGCACAGGAGGCAGTGATGGGGTGGCCCCGGCTCCTGTGCCCCGACACTGGCTGCAGGCAGTGGAGACGGGGCCGTAACAAGAGAGGGTGAGATCGGGCTCTGTATCCCGACACCGTGGCCCCAATAGGCCCAGGACAGGAAATGTGAGCTGCAGGCCCACGGTGGGGAGGAGGTAGAGGGCCTGGGCTGGGGTGCCATGTGCGTGTGCACGTGTGTCTACATGTACATGGGTCTCCGTGTCTATGTCCGTGTCCTTGCATGTCAGCATGGGTGTGCGTGCCTGGAGACGCAGTGTCACAGGTGTCACATGACCCTCTGTGTCCCGTGCCCACATCGGGCTGTGCCCCCGGGTTGTGTGCTGCCCATGGCATCCAGGTGCCTGTGTGCTTGGGGCTCTGGGTCATTGCCACAGGCTCTGCCTGTGCTTTTGTGTCCTCGGTAGCGGAGCCTGGGGGACTCTGTGATGCTCCCGCTCCCACCCCCACCCCGGGCTAGGCCTCAGCTCCCTCCTCCATCGCTGAGCCAGCTGGTGCCGCCCACAGCCCAAGGGAGCCCGCCCGCCAGGCAGCCTTAGGCCTGGGCCAGGATTCTGCAGGCACAGCGCTCGGGGGGCAGCAGAGCTGCTCCTCAGACACCACGATGTGCCGTGGACACAGGGCTAGGGCACAGCTGCTGGGCTGTGCCAGGCTGGGAGCAGGGGCACCCCCCTGCCCAGGGCTGCTCCCCCTTGCTGCCCTGTGGAGCCAGGCTCCTTGTGTGTAAGTCAAAGCTTGTTGTTCCATTGTGCACTGCACAAATGCACCTGGATGAGTGGCAAAAGGTGCCGAATGCCTGCTGGGAGCCCAGAGCCAGGCTGCAGTGTCCTTAGTGCCTGTGCCACTAGTGAGCACCCTTGGGGCTCCTTGTCCACATCCTTGCAGAGGGTGCCCTGCTCTGCTGCACGCTGGGGTCTGGCTGTCCATCCGCACAGACTATGGGACAAGGATTAGCCATGCTGTCCTTTGGCCACCTGAAGTCCTGCCTTGCCATGCCACCCTGTGGCCGGGGAATGGGGGTCACACGGTGGGAGAGACCCTTCTTCCTCTGCCTCCCCAGGTCCTGCCGTCACCCTGCACTTGGGTCAGCACAGGAGACAGAGCCCATGGCTCCAGGTTCTAGCAGGTCCCAGACTCTGAGTCTGGCCCTGCCCGGACCCCTGAGCCCCACAGGGCACCCCGAAAACAGCCCTCGCTCTCCAAGCCTGTGGGGACACTATGTGGCACTCCCCCATGTGCTTTACTTCCGGGCAACTGCTGGGCTGCTCTGTCCCTTGGGGCTGGTGTCCTGGGTAGGGAGGGAGGGCCGGTGTGGGCCGGGGCTCTGGGGCGCTGTCCTGCGAGTCCCAGGGGCCAGGTCCCGGGCTGGGAGGCGGCACTGGGTGCCTCGGCCTCCTGCCGGTGCTGCCCTTACCTGGGCCCCACCTCAGCAGTGTGCTGGGTAGCAGCCCACGCAGGGAGGGGCGTGGAAGGAGTCAGCGGGGCTCCGGGCTCTGCAGAGGGAGGAGGACAAGGTAGAGCAGCGCCCCAGCCCCGTCTGTGGGTTTGAGCTCAGGTCCCCGCCCCCTAGAGGCCACTGCAGGAACAGCGGTGTCCCAGGACAAGGAGGAGAAGGCCAGGGGGGTGTGGGCACCAGGCTCCCGGGGGGGTTGGGGTTGTGCCCCGGGCAGGTGAGGCCCTGGCTGAGGGCGCAGCTGCCCGGCTTCACAGGCTGGATGCCACCTCAGGTCCAGCCCTCCCTGTCCAGCCCCTTGGGGGCGTTCTGGAAGAACACAGGGTGGAGGGGTTGCTGGCTGAGGGCGCCCGGGCCCTGGTCCCCTGGGGCTGTCCCTGGGGAGCTCGCCATCCCCTCCCTGCCCCCCGACGCTGAAGTGGCACCGGATGTAGGGAGGGTTCCAGCGACTCCCCCACAGGCCGCCCTTTCCCTCCGCCTGCGCACTGAGCGCACAGCGCCCCGGGAAGTGAGGGATTCGAACACTGGGCCCAGAGCTCACGGCGAGGGAGCAGACAGACGCTGCTGGAGAGCAGCAGTCGCACCTCTGGGACAAGGCCAGTGTGAGGACCTGGCAAGGGTTAGGCAGGCAAGGGGCAGCAGGCAGGAGGCCCAGCAGAGGCCGCAGTGGCCCACCAGGGTTCCTGCTCTGCCACACCGGCCTCCCGCCTCTGCCGGGACCGGGGCGCTGCTTCCCCCAGCCCTCGTGGGTGTCCTCGCTCTCGGCCCCCAGCTGTCTCCAGCCACGGCCTCCTCCTGCAGCCCGGACCCAGTGAAGGGACCCGGGCCGCCTGGCGGTCAGTGGCAGTTGTGGACCAGGGGTGAGGGGCAGGGACAGGGTGGGGCAGCACTGGGGACCCCTTTAATCCCGCTGTGTGAGACAGGCGTAGGGGAACCTGGGGACTGCGCCTCAGGGCATCGCTGCCTTCACACCCTCCTGTGACTCCCCCTTCCCAGCCCTTCCGAGCTCCCCGGGCTCTGGGGCCGCCTGCCCCGGGAAGCCCTCCCCGCTGCTGGCCCAGGGCCACCCAGCAGAGCCTTCCTGCTGCGGGCGCCTCTCACCCACCTGCTGTGCCCCTCAGTGGTTACTGCAGACGCCTGCACCTCCACCGTCCCTGCCCACCAGCCTGGCTGCTCAGTGTCACCCGGGGACCCTGCTTTCCCGGGATCCCCCCGCTCTGCTCTCCAGCGGGACGGCTGGGTTTAGCCCTGTTTTCCCGAGCCCCTGAAGGGCAGCTGGCCCGAGAGCCACGGGGCTCACCCTGGCGGTTGGAGGTCAGGTTCCGGCTGTCCCGGACAGGGCCTCGTGGGCTGCAGACGTAGCTGCTGGTGTTAAGGCTGAAGCCTGTGGGCTCCCGCGGAGGGGCAGGGCCGGCGCCGAGGGTGAGAAGACCTCACCTTGGCCACTGTCTCGAGGCCCAGCAGGGCCATGCTGGTCTGCTGCATTGGCCAGGGTGGCTGGAAGTGCCCGCGGGTTGTGCTGCTGGGTGCAGAGCCTGGAAGGGACATCTGCAGGGGACAGGGCACGGTGAGGCTGCAGGGGCACGGAGGGCAAATCCGCTGGTTCAGGGTACAACCCATGCCCCGGGCCCCCCTGGAACCCCAGTTCTGCCCAGACACCTCCTCCTGGGGACCCCTGGCCCCTCACCCTGAGGTTCAGTGTCCTCTCGCTTACTCGGTTGTAGCCCATCTCCCGCATGGAGCCGTGGGCCAACACCGGCAGGAACTCTCTTCCCTGGGGGTGCAGGGTAGCTGTGGACGGGTGCCAGAGGGCAGCCGCCGGGCCACCACCCCCAGGGCCCTGTAGCCTGGGCTCCCGAGCAGCAGCTCCATGCCTGCGGGTTGGTCACGGGGGGAAGGCTGCCCCGGTGACACTGCAGGGCTGAAGGAGGGCCTAGGAAGGGCCCAGAGGGACCAGCCCAGCCCGCATCCACCACCCCAGCCCGCTCTGGCTCCCGCTCAGCAAGGGCGCCCCTAAAGCCAGGCAGGGGACACAACATGTCTGTCATCCCAGGACTCCGGGAGGCCGAGGCAGGAGGGTTCCAAGTTTGAGCCCAGCCTGGGCAACTTAGCCACTTACAGAGACTTTGTCTCAAAATAAAGAAAAAGAAGGGCCAGGGATTTAGCTCAGTGGTTCCGCCGCCTGCCTCACAAGCGCAAGGACCCAAGTTCGATCCACGGTACCAAAAAATAAATAAATAAAGGGCTGGGGATGCAGGATGCAGGCCTGTATGAAGGCCCTAGGTTCAATCCCTGGTACTGTAAAAAACAAAAGCATAAACAAAAAAACAGATGGGCCTCACGGAGACACCTGGGGAGGGGAAGCTTTCAGGAGAAGGAAGAGGGCCGGGCCCTCAGGGGGAGCTGGACAGCCAGGTGCTGGCCTGCATCCTCAGGTCCTGGCCATTCCCAGTGCCTTCACCCTGTCTCCTGTCTCCAAGTGGGGTCTCTGGCTCGAGCAGCAACATCCCCGCAACCCTTTCCAAGCTGAGCTCTGCCACTTGGTTGGTCAGGACCCCTGGGGGCCCGAGAGGGTGGGCTTCAATCCCCCGGGACCCTCGTGGGCCTGCACTCACGAGGTCCCCCGGCCGGCCCGGGAGGGCGGCTGGAAGCCCAGGGGGCCCTGGGTGGAGCCCTCGGTGAAGCCGGTCCTCCCTGGCACCGATGGGCCTCCTCTGCAGCAGGTCTGTGGGGCAGGACCCGGGGCCCTGTCACCCGGCCGCCTGCCTGGCCCCGCACCTCCCTGGGGTCTGTCCCGGTGCCAGCGGCTGCCCGTACTCGTGCGCCTACCGGGCTGGGCGGGCAGCTCCCGGAGACGCTTGGAGCTGCACTCGGACGTCAGGAAGCGCAGGCCCTGGACAGTGTGATGGGGACCCGGTGGGCCAGGGAGTCCTGGACGCGAGCCCCGTGGGCCCCGAGGACAGGGAGAGCATGGTTCAGGGAACAAAGGCGGCCAGCGGACGGACAGTAGGGGAGCCCTGCCACATGTCCCCGCCCAGCCCTGTGGCCCGGAGCGCCACACCACTGGCCTAGCCAGCGTCCTCCCGCCCCGGAGAGCCCTTGTCCCGCAGCTGGAGGGGCAGGGGCACTGCCGGGGGCTCCAGCCCGGGGATGGCCCGTGGCCCGTGCTCCTGGGTGTCAAAGTGGCCCTTCTTGGCCGGGGGGGGGGGTGACAGTCGCTTCCTGTGGGGCCAGGGACAGCCCAGGGAGCCCGGCTTCTGCACCACTTGTCCCCCACTGGACCCTCAGCCCAGCGTTCTTCCCTCCATGGGGACCGGGCCCTCCAGGGCTCTGTCCTGAGTCCCCCACTTCTCCTTCAGCCCTGTCTGCCTCCCCCTGCTCTCCTCATCCTCGAGCACGAAAGATGCTCGGGCGGGCGCGGCTACAGGCAGAGAGCACTGGTCAGCGCGCGAGGCCCTGGCTCCTGACTCCAGCGGCAAAAGGAAGGAAGAGAAGAGGAAACAGAGGAGGTAGCAAGGGTCCTTTCGGGGTCTTGAGGGTGACAGGCAGGTGGCGGTGACGGGCACGGAAACCTGGAGGTGGACGACAAGGACGCCGCTGCCGTGGTGGCAGGGCCGGGTGTGGGTGCAGCGTGGGGCGGCACAGCCTGTGCTGACCACCGTGAGGGGCCCTCGCCCGGCTTCTCCTAGCCGTAGCCAGCGCAGGTCTGCTGCAAGTCCCAGGGCAGGGGCCCTGGCCGTCAGGCTGGTCACCGACTGGAAGGTGTCCCAGCCTTGTCCCCTGGGGGACAGAACAGCAGCTGGGGGCCCGGGGCCTCTGTCCTCCAGGGTGGTGCTGCCGATGCCCTCTCCCGGACGACTCCCAACACCCTGGGCGCCCCAGGCCTCAGAGCCTGAGGCGGTCCCGTGGTCTCGTGTCCGGGGGTCGAGGGTCCGGCAGGTCAGGGTCACCCGGACGGCACCCCAGGGTGTCCAGGCTGGGCTAATACGAGGCCAAGGCACAGGTTGGACTTACAGCTGGTGCCCACATGGCTGCCCAGGTGGGGCTTGAACTTCTCCCGGCTGGTCAGGGGCAGGGACGCCAGGCCCAGGGTCAGCGAGGAGGAGCAGGCCCCAGGCAGGGCCTGGTTGTCAGAGCCGCTGTGACCACAGGGACAGGGATGGCCACGCAGGACCCGCAGGCGGTGCAGGGCCCTGGAGGGGCAGGGCTGGGGCAGCTCAGTGCGGTGCCCACGCTGTGGAAACCTTGGGCCGGATCCTCTTGGGCACTCACCATAGGCTGTGGAGTAGGTGGTGGCCTAGAACCTCAGAGGGCCCATGCAGCCCCCCGAACTCATCTTCGTGTGTCGGGAGATCACCCCGAGGGGGAGTTTCCCCAGCACTGCGGTGGGCGGCAGGCCTGGCCTGAGGAGGAGCACAGCCGTCAGGGACCCCAGCCTCTGCCCCCCGGCGACAGCCACCACGCTGAGGTCAGAGCTGGTGTCTCGCTGCATCTCCCGATGCCTCGCCGTTAGTGCTGCCCCATTTGGAGCGGGAAACAGGTCTGAGTGACGGAGGACCTGCTCACAGCGGGCGGAGCTCTTCCGGGCTCCGGGGAATCGTGGTCAAAACTCTGGGCCCTCCCTGCCCGCCTCTCACCCCTCCCGCTGCCCCAGCCTTGTTCTCCTGGCCAGGTCCTCACCTGGCCCCTCTGAGGCCTGCAGAGGCCACAGGAGGCAGAAGCTGCTGGGAGAAGCCAGAGCCAGGCCCTCCCTGAGGTGGCCTCCCCAGAATAGCAGTGTTGCCTAGCAATGGATGCCGAGCAACCACATCCATGCCTGGGAAACCCTGCTGGGGCCAGGGGCACAGAGGAGCTGACCGGGCCGGGAGAGACTGACAGGAAACCAAAGATAAAACCGTGAATTGCTGTTTATTGAGTGACCACTCCTCGCCAGACACTGCACACCCTCTAGGCCAGGCAGCTCGATTAGCCCTCTTCCTCAGGGGACAGAGGCTCACACTGGCGGCAGCCCCGTGGAATCCACATGGGGGTCTGGGCACCACTCCCACCTCCCTGGGACTCACGGGTGCTGGGTCCTGCCGGGCCAGGTCAGTGCGAAGCCCGAGGCGCACTCTGCGAGCTGTCCCCAAACTGCCCCAGTGCTGGGACTCACTCTGGCGAGGGTGCCTTCAGCCCCACCTGCCAACCTCGAGAGGAGCTGATGAGCCTCTCCAGCCCCAAACTCCCCGCTGCTGGCAGATGTGACACACAGACCCGCACCTGGCGGAGGTGAACGGAGGTGAAGGCGAAAGCAACCAAAGGCCGTGACCCAGCGGAAGCACTGAGCCTGCTCCTGGGGCGGAGCGCAGCCGGGACAGGGACAGCTGGCTGCCTCACCCAGCCCTCAGGGTCTGGGGGAGGGAGGGTCTGATTTGTGGCAGCTGCACATTTCTGGGGTACCCCGTGGCTGCTTCCAAGCCAACTGCATGTCCCCGAGTGGGGACTCTAGGTGGCTGCACGTGACAGGTCGTGAAGGCGTGCACACGACACGAGGGAAGCGTCCTGACATAACTCAGAGGCGAGGCGTTCTGAATCTGCAGTAGCTGCACATGTGTATAACATTACATTGTGACTTCAGTCGCTTACTATTTGGGGCCTGGGATGTAGCTCAGTGGTGCCATGCCTGCCTGGCAAACCCAAGGTCCCAAGTTCGATCCCCGGTTCCAGAAGAAAAAACAAAGTGGTTTAATCTTTGACAATGCCAGTTTGCTGATTTCCTGAAGTTTCACTTTAGTCCTGGTGAGTGGAGGGAGAGACTGGGCTGCTCCTTGCTCCTCAGACAGAGGAGTAAATGAAGGGGACAGGGTGGGACCCACGAGAGGCCTGGACTTGGAGGTGACCAGGTCGGGGGAGCAGCTGTGGGTAGGGGCAGGCCTGTCACACCCATGGAGGACCCGCCCAGGCCTCCCGGGACGTAGGGACAGGGCAGGAGTGACCAGCAGCCCTGCTCATGTGGGCACAGTGAGGACCCGGGCCACGGGAAACACACGGAAGGGACAGCTGCACCCGTCTCAGTGCGGCTGGGATGTAGCCACAGTTGGAGCCGACGCTGACGCTTCGTGGGTAGCCCTGCTCTGGCCCTGAAACATCTCCAGGACTTAGCATGTTCCTCAGTGTCCCCTTCTGGAGGACGGGTGATAATGGCGCCCAGCCCTTGCTGTGGGGTGAGTGCTGTGCAGACCAGGGAAGGCCCTGGACACAGGCACTTTGGCGAGCTCGCTGCCCACTAGGCATGGGGATCCCCCGGGCCAGGCCCCAGAGCGCAGTGCAGACCCAGCCCTCGTGGCCCTGCTCCCGTGGCAGGGCTTGGGGTCACTGTTTCCAAGTGGCTCTGCAGGGCGTGGGAGGGAATCGTAGGCCGGCTGGGTAGGGTCACAGCTCTGGTCTGCAACTTGGGCAGCCTGGGCTCAGTACGGGCAAGAGGGGAACCCTCCAGTTGTCCTTCAGGATGACTGGGCCCAGGAGCTGCTGAAGGCTGTGGTTTCTTGTTGTGCAGCGCCACCCAGTGGCACAGACTGGAATGGCGGTGCTGCCGCCCCGGCCCCGCTAATGGGCTGGGGTCCCCCAGGCGGGCCAGGAGGACAGGGACCCCGACCCGTGAGGCTCCCAGCCCTTGGTGTCCCTCGCCCACTGTCCAGAATGGGGGGAGCAGAGCCTGGGCAGCCCTGATGCAGGCGATCCCAGCAGGTCAGTCTGGTGCCCAAGGCACTGAGGGCCACGGCCCCACGTGTGTGAAGTGCCCTCTGTGCCCAGCGCTGGCTGCAGCCACTGTCTACCCAGCCCCTGAGGTGAGGACAGCTGCTACCGTGCCACTTGCCCTGGGGGGAAGCTGCCTGAGCCCCGCAGGCAGGAGGGTAGAGCAGGCCCCAAACCCGGCGCAGACCCCAGTCCTCTGCAGGGAGCCTCTCGGTGCCGGGACTACCACAGCCCCGACATCTCATCCACGCCAGCTGCCACCTTCTTGTGCTTCATCTGCCCTGTCCCACAGGCACGATGGCCCCTGCTCGGGGAGATCGGGGTGGGCTGGGGCTCAGCGAGAGGACCTCTTCCGGCTTAGAGCTGGGACTGAGTCCACGGTGCCCCTTATGCTAGGCTGTCCCCAGGCGGTGACCGGTCAGCTCAGTGCTCCTCAGCTGTTGTCAGGTAAGAGCGTCCTGACTCACCCGCCAGCCAACAGGGGAGAAGTGAGTTCCCCGTCCTGGGAGGCATCCAAGTAGCAGCTTCTGAGGATGATGAAATAGCGGGCTCACTCAGGTACCGGAGGTACTGGGCTGTCCCCAAGTCCCAGCACACACAGTCTCACCCCCTCCCTCCAGGCCCACAGGGACGGGCACTTCAGCTGGGCTGACAGGCTTGGCACGCTGGCATCATCAGGGAGTGTCCGGGGCCTTCCGGGCCTTGGGCGCCTCCCTGGAGCAGATTCTGAGAGGACAGCTGGTGCCCTGTCCCCTCCCAGGCCACCCCTCTGAGAGCAGGACCTAGCCCAGTCAAGATGATGGGAGACAGCTACCCTGCCCGGCCCAGACTGTCCCGGGGCCTCGCACAGACACAGCGGCTCTGTGCAGAGGGGAGGTGTGCAGAGCATGGTGTCCTCTCCCATGGGCACTCGAGCAGGGCAGCCGGTCTCAGACAGCTGATTCTGTGGAACAGGCTTGCTTGGGACAGGGCAGTGCTTCACACACGCACACCCACACGCACACATGGGTGCACGCCCACTGCAGCGGCAGGGCAGGACTCACACCAGGGCCTGGCTGACCCCAGCCCTCAGCCAGCCAGGTTACAGGTCACAGGTCCGGGTGCAGTATCTGGCATGCCAGGAGATCGCCCTCACCGACAGACACGGACACGAAGGCTCAGAGATGCGGGGTGTCCATGGACGGCCACACAGCATGCTGGAGCCAGCAAAGCTGGGTGGCCAGGAAGGTGCATGGGGTAGCACAGGGCTGGGCTCACGTCATGGTGCTGGACATCAATGTCGGCTACCAGGGGCCTGACCCCGCTGCTGGCCGGTGAGCCTGTGCCTCGTGGCTCTGTGGTGACACCTGGCCAGGACTGGTGTCCATGTGCAGAAGAGACCAGGCGTCCTCCCTCCCCCATCTGCCGAAGCCTGGGCCTGGGGCTCTGCGGGGGGGTGCCAGGCGCAACCCATGACAGTGATGGTCTGGGGCCGCTCTGCCAGCAGGCCCAAGAGACCACCTGACAGCTGCTGGGCCCTGGGGACGCTGAGGTCGGGCTGTCGCCACGGCACAACTGAGCCCTCCTGACTGAGGCTGGGATGCACCCGGGGCTGGCCAGGGGGGTCCTGTGCTACCAGCCGAAGCATCCTAATGGTCAGGCTCCACGCTGCTCCAGTCTGGTCTGCATGCTGGAGGCCCCTGCGAGCCCTGGCCCCATCCCCAGGGGCGCTGTGGGCCAGTGCTGCAGCCACTGGGGAGGGCGTAGCCCAGGTCTTGGGGTGCTGGGGGCATGACCTTGTGGGCCCCTGGCCCCTTCTCCTCGCCTGCTTCCTGGCTACCAGGTGGGCAGCTTGCTCTCCCCACGGCCGTGTCTTCCACCACCGTCTGTCCAATCCCAGGCACAGCCTCAGAAACTGCGAGCCAGAACACGCCTTTTTTCTTGATGTTCGTCTCAGGCATCTCTAGTGATGGGAAGCGAATAGATTTATTTTAGAATTCAGGGCAAGCAGGCGTGGGGGTGCACACTTGTCATCCCAGCACCCAGGAGGCTGAAGCAGGAGCATCACTGTGGGTTCAAGGCCAGGCTGGTCACGTGCCTGGAGCGAGCACCGGGATCTGAAGCAGCGGCAAAGAGCAGTTGCAGGCAGTGGGCCGGGGCCCCAGGAGCCCCGTGCTCCCAAAGGCGTGCGTCCCCTGCTGGCAGCTCCTCTGGAAGTTGTACATTTAGTTCCCAGGTCTTGGAAATCGTGGCCAATCCAAGGGGCACACGAAGGCCTTCTCAGGAGCTGCGCCAGCAGAGGGCCAGCACTGGTTTCGACGCCGGGCCCCACCGCCCAGGTCCCGAACTCCCCCGCCGCTGAGCAGCAAAGACGCCTCCTGCTGGTCTCTAGAGGAATGAGCGAGACGAGTGAGTCTCAGGTGGGTGGAGGTGCTGGGTGGCCCTGGGGGCTCCTGGCACTGACCAGGCCCAGCTCCTCTGATGCACAGGTGGCAGGACCTCAGGGGTCGTGAGCCCTGAACGCTCGCGCACAGCCCTGCAGTGAACACCATTTGGGGCACCGAGGCCGGCTGCTCTCGCTGCGTCACAGTTTGTCTGGAATCGGCCCTCCCTGCCGACTCCGCGGGCTTCTGCATTCGCAATGCTGGCTCACGTCAAGGTTTAAAAAGGGAACTGCATTCTGATGAAGAATTTCGTTTTGCTTTAGATACAAATGATATTAAACAGCTTCCTTTTATTGAAAATTAGTTATAACCAGTTCCATTTTTCTTAGGAACTTTTGGTACTGGGGATCCAACTTGGGTCCTCGGGCTTGTGCAGCAGGCGGCAAAACCATTGAGCTAAACCCCCGGTTCAGCAAGTTTTTAATTTTTAATGAGATGCAGTTTGTTGTTCAGGCCGTGAACTCCTGGGCTGAAGTGACCCTCCTGCCTCAGCCTCCCAGATAGCTGGGTCACAGGCATGTGTCACCACGTTCAGCTATGGATGTGGTTCTGACAAAATGTCAAGCCAATCTAATGAAAGTGTTTATGTTTTGCTGTACTGGGGATTGAATCTGGGCCACCACTGGCTAATTCCTCCAGTCCCAATCAGGTGCTGCTGTCAGCTGACTTGGGCTGGGGAGACCGGGCTTCCTTGACACGCTGTGGTCTGAGCATGTTGCGGGGTGGCGGAGCTCAGGAGCCAGGAGCCCAAGGGCGAGGCTTCCCCTCCCTCACTGTCACTGGCATCTGTTGGTCAGCACAGGCCCAGGGCTGAGCCGGTGAAGCCACAGGACAGGGTGTGCGTGCCGGGGTTAGGGCTCTGCTGACTCCCAGAACAAATGGAAATGCCCTGTATTCGAGCACAGATGAACACAGAAAGGGGGAGGAAACTATAGAGGGCTGGGGGTGATGCTCCGCTCAGTGGCAGAGCTGGCCTAGCACCTCAAGGCCCTGGGTTTGATCCCCAGCACTGCAAAAGTAAGCAAGCAAGGAAGGAGGAGGGAGGGAGGGAGAAAGAAATTGCCAATCACACTTGGACTGGTGAGAATGAATTTGCAACCAGGGAAGTGATTTCTGTGCAGCTTGCAGATTAGATTTCTGAGAGTCACTTTCTTGGCTTGGACCACACTAGCCACCTGCTGCCCAGAAGCTGGACCATGGATCTAGCACTGCAGCTCTTAGACGACTGAGCCAAGACAGGAGTCAGAGGCCCAGGCCGAGTGATGGCTGAGCCAACCCCCAGCCCTCGCCTGGGAGCCAGCCACATGGGCCCGCGATACGGCCTTGGCAAGGGCAAGGGCAAGGGCAGCCCCAGGGCTAGCGGGAGTATGCTGCAGCCCCAGCAGACCAGACACCATCCGGAGAGGGCCTGGGAGGAAGCGGAATCTGGATGGGGCTCAGCTTCAAGATGGCCCAGAGGCCCCGCCTGCCTGCCTAACCTCCTGCACCTCCTGCCGGGGACTGTGCACAAGCACCACCAAGACGAGCCTCGAGCCTCCGGGGAGCAGCCCGGTCCCAAGGCCCTGGGAGGGAGGTGCTGACACTGCTCCCGGGGCTCACAGGCACTGAGGTGGCTTCCCTGGGTGGGGCCAAGCAGTGTCACATTCTGCACCCTGAGGCGCAGCGCCCACCTCACTTGGCCCTGGGTGCAGGAGCTTCCTGTCAGCGCCATCGCTGCACTCAGGGCAAAGGCGCCCCATCTCAGCCTGGCTGGTTTACAGTGGGCCTGGGGGCGGTGCTGCCCTGGCTGGGGCTGAAGAGACCTAGAACCTGCAGGCAGCGCACAGCCAGAGCCAGGCGGCCGTGTGGCACTCTGCTAAGGCCCAGGCGGACACGCGGGGAAGGGGGCAGCCTCTCCTGATCCATGTGGCATCCCGCATGGGGGAAGGGCGGGCCCAGCCCGAATGAGGTCAGCATGGACTGTCAGGCTGAGAGCAGAGTCCCGCTTGGCTCGGAATACTGCGGGGGCTGCTAGCCCTCATTGTGCATTTATTAATTTTTTAGAAATGCACTGTGGCCAGCCTCTTTTCCTTAATGCCTAATAAAGGGAAAAACTGTTTGCACAGCACCCGAGGGCCTGACACTGAGCAGCTTCAGTCGAAAAGAACACTCCCTTTCAGAGGTGACACAAGCCAGCAGCTTGGAGGAAAACAACCCTTCAGGAGCTGGCCGTTCCCAGGCACCATGCAGCTGGGCATTACGCTAAGTGAGACAGTCAGGGCAAGAAGGGGTCAAAGCCGCGGGGCCCACTGCATGCTTGGCTTTTGGGGTCTGTGGCATAACCTGCTAGGGATGGATGGGAAGTCGCTGCCGGCCGGCCTGCACATCTGCAGCCCAGAGCCATCAGTGCACACAAACCCTGCTCTGAACATACCGGGAACTGCAGCAGAGCCTGGGCCCACATCTCCAGCACCTCCGGCCTCTGCCCCAGCCTCCCTCCCATCAGACTGCCCCGGGGTCACCTGCCGCATGGTCACCGTACAGGCTCGGCTTTCTGACTGCAGACGAGACTCTCCACACAGCCACGGCAGCCAGGCTCTCCGTCGGGACGCAGACTTGCGGTCCCAGGCCGCGTCAGGGCCAAAGGCTCCCATGTCTCAGATGCCCCAGGTGCACAGCCCAGTGCTGGTGCTACCCGAGGGCCTCGTGGGTTTCGCCTCACTCTTCTCACCCGTGTCCCCGACTGGGGACAGGGAGGTGAGAGCCAGGGAAACTCAAGCTCGGGCCAGTCAGCGCACCCCACTTGTGGCCAGCGCACTGTACTTGTTCACTTCCAGAGCAACACTGCTCACCAAGTGCAAACCACACGCTCTGGGGCGCACTCAGTGGCCTGGCGCAGAGGCCAGTTCTGAGACGGCGACCTGCCACCCCTCCAAGTGCACGGTGCACTCTGGGGAGACGGAGCTGCAGTCTCTTCGCCTTTCGACCTTGGAGAGACATGAACGACCTTCCCACCCTCACAACAGACCTGATGCCACATGCCCAGAGCGGGCCTTTCCGGAGATGATGTTCGTCCTGAGCAAGGGGCGCTGAAGCTCGCGGTGCGCCTCCCGTGTCACACTCACTCCCTCCTCGGCTCTGCCCGCCAGCATGCTCCCAGCCCCTCTGAGCGACCCGACCCTCGTCCCCCTCACCCTCGTCACACAGCCGGGGAAGAGCTGCCTCAGGGCGACCCTGTCCAGTCCCGTCCGGACCCCTCCCACCCGTCCTCAGGGCGGAGCTGAACACTGGTGACTCCAAGCCAGCACCTGCCTGTCAGGCGTCACTGTCACCGTCAGCCACCACAAGCCCGAGCAGAGCACCGGAGACGGCGGCTGTGCTGTGTGCCACCTGGGAGGAGGAGCCGCTCTTCGAGAACGCACGGGCACAGGCAGCACAGGAGCAGGCTGGACAGCAATCAGAGGGTCAGGACGCTTTACTGCTTGAGTGCGGCTAAAGGGCGTGTGGAGAGGGCATCGACCGCAGCAGGCCAGCTGGGCTCGGGGGCCCAGGTCAGCTTCCCCGGCCAGGAAGGAGCGCAGCAGGCTGGAAAGGGGCGCACTTGAACAAGCCAGAGGAGCGGTGCCGGTGGCAGGGGCTCTTCCCACAGCACAGGCAGCCAAGCCACCCCTTCCCTGTGCGTGCACTGGGATGGAGCCACAGCGCCCTCTTGTGGCAGGCCTGGGCCACGGCAGCCAGGTGAAGCAACGCACCGTGCGGCCCCTGCAGGCGCAGTAACACTGCGTCACTGGGCTGTCCCCTACTCTGCCCAACGGGAGGAGCAGTGTCTGAGCAGAAGCAGGAAGCTGGGCTGGGTCCCGAGCTGAGCCCGTGCTGGCAGCAGCGCCCAGCTCAGCGCGGCTCTTCTAAGAGGTACTCCAGGTCCGGGGCACGCAGCCGCTGCTCCCTGTTTCTGTTTTTAGTGAAGTCCCTCAGCAGGGCCATGACTTCATTTTCAAATACCTCCGGGGCTGGTCTGGCTTCTGCAAGAGAGGAGTGGACAGAGGGTTACACATTCTCCATCGGGGTCGGTCGCAAGAAGCTGCAACTCGGCACAGCAGCCTTGCTGAGAGCCCAGGGTGGCAACAGGGCCACCTCCACCCTTCCTCCAGCACACAAGACCTGGGCCGCACGGGCTGCACGGGCTCCACCCAGCCTGCCCACTGCAAAGTCACTGGACAGCTGCTGCCACCTGTTCAAACTGCCCGGGACCACACCTGTGTGAACGCAGGCCAGCAGCCAGGACAGGGACCACGCTGCCGCGAGGTGGGAAGCACATCCAACCCGGGCCCCAGTCCTGGCCGGGCCACTGCCCTCTGCGTTTGCCTTTTGCTGTGCTCTCTGTAGGCTTCACCATCTGCGGTTTCAGTCCCCTGGGGTCACCCACAGTCTTAAAATAGCGAATGGAAATTTCGGGAGGTAAACACAGCACACTGTTCTGATACAATCTCATGGCCTGGCCTGGCCTGGCCATGAATCGTCCTCGGTCCAGGTGACCATGGTTGCCCACCAGCCACTGGTCCCTCAGTAGCCACTTCCCTTCCCAGACAGACTGGTGGTATCCCGGCCTGTGTTCTCACAACCCCAGTTTACTTAATTACATCTGAGAGCACCAAGATCATGGCCAAGAGCCACGGGGCACGAATGGAAGGACAGGTGAACTCTGCACCATTCGATAGAGCTGCCGGACAAGGGAAAAGAGAACACTCAGCACTCAGTGCCACCCAGGTTCAGGCTCCCGTGGAGGTCTTGGGGTGCATTGTGCTTCGCCTTGGGTCTACAGCGTCCCCATACAAGAGCTCTACTTTCTCTAGCAGTTACAGGCTTTGGCTATAAGCGACAGAAATTAAGAGCCAGTAAATGTAAGCAGGAAGGACTTTACCAGAAGGATGTCAGAGGCCCAGGGAGCAACATGACCCTGGAGAACCTGGTGTAGGGGACAGGCACAAAAGGCACCAAGAGCAGAGACCAGAATGGCAGCCTCAGCTTGGGGCCTGGGTTGGGCTGTGTGCTGCCACCGCCAAGCTCACTGTGTCTCCACCAGCAAAGCTCAGAGCAGAGGCTGGGCCACTGGGCAGAGCCCTTGGGTCAGCATCCTGGGGTGTGGTGACCATCAAAGTAAGGTCAAGGGGTCTTGGACTTCTACCTAGGACAAACAAGAAAAGCCAGAAAATAGCAAGCACCATGACTCTTCCTGAAGGGGAAAATGACACAAGCTTGCTGCCGGGACAGGGCTCTGGAAGCAGACACTGGTGCAGTACAACAGGTGAGAAAACCTCAGCTGAAACCACTGAGGACGTGGACAGTGCCAAGGCCCTGGCAGCCGCAGATCCAGAGGAGCGTGGGGGCCTGGTGGGGCAGCCTCGTGCTGCCTGGCAGGCAACAGGAGGGCGCCAGGGGGGAGGGAGCAGGACACCTGTTCCTCACCGCACGCGGGAGCAGTGCGGTGAGGGAGGGCAAGGAAAGCAGGCCCTCCACCCTCAGGCGGTCACTGGGCCTCCTCAGCTCTGTGGCTGGGCCACTGGCGGCTGAGCGCTCTCCTTCTGAAGGAACAGACACCACACAGAGAGCCCTGGACTGGGAAGGCGTAGGGAGGGGCCTGAGCACCAAGGGTCAGCCTCAGGCCCCAGCCTCTGTCTGTAGCTAAGGGAGCAGCTGGCCATGCCCTGAAGGTAACCAAGGCAAAAACAAAAACCAAACCGAGCTCAACCACTCAGTCCACCAAATGGATCCCCAGAGGAACAACGGCCGAGGACAGTGGTAGTGAACCTAAGGCACACACGCCACAGCCAGCTGCTCATCACTGAATGCTCTAAAAGGGACCAGAAGGGCTGACATCCAGCGAGCAATTACACAATATATGTACACAAAAGAAGGGAAGGAGGACTGCCAAGGGAAAAGCAGCAGCCGCACTCAGGGATGACTCAGACGTGAGAGCTGAAAGTCCCTGGGACCGATACTGCAGCGCTGATGGAAAGGAAAACGAAATGCATGAGCAGGTGAGGAATCCCAGCAGGGGCCTCGAAATGCAGAAAGCCAACCGGAAATGTGAAAAATAAAAACACAGCAGTGGAAATGTAGGACAACTGGAACAGGCTCGTCACAGGATCTGACGTAAGCGAGGAGAGAATCAGCGGAAGATGGGGCAAGAGGGGCCACCCAATGCAAACTGCCAAACGACATGCAAAGAGAAGAGACACAAAACAGAATGGAAGAGCCGCAGGACAATGGTAAAACGTTCTAAGTCAGTCAGAATCCCAAGAGAAGGGATAATGGCTGAGAACGTCCCAAAACCCTGAGCAAACCGGAGACGCTGACCCAAAAGACCCAGAGAGCTGAGCAGGATTAGCACCAAAAGGAACTGATCACATGCGCTGTGGGAGCTTGGCCAGACCAGCTGGCTGCTCGCAGAGTTGAGGCACACGGGGGTTAGGGTTATCTGGGGCTGTGTCTGTGAAGGGGACAGCGGGACACCCCATCCTTAACACGTGTGGCTTCAACCCAGGCTCGGGGTAATGGGGCCACCTAGGCATGGACTGGCCCTCCAAAACTGTAAGCAAACAGGCCTTCCTTTGCTAAGCCAGGGGGCTCATGCCTCTGGTCCCAGCTACTCACAAGGCTGAGGCAGGAGGGTCTGGGCAACAGAGCAAAAGACCCTACCTCATAAATTAAAAAAAAGAAAAGACCCTTTTCTCTTTACAAGCTGATTATCTCTGGTGTCCATTACTGTGATAGAGAGCTAACAATACATAACCACATCCAAACAGCTAGAAGCTGACAGGACACTGGGAACACTGATGATGAAGAAGAGATACACCGTGTACACAGAAGCACGGGTGGGGGCCTCTCCTCAGACCCCAGCAGGGAGAGCAGCCATGGCAGCCGGCACAGAGGGCTCCAGAACTGGCAGTGCCAAGCACCAAGACCACCACTACCCCAGGCCAGTGCCACTACTGACACCCAGAATGCAGGGTACCATCAGCGACAAAGGTGGGCTGGGCACAGCAACATAGGAGGCAGTCCATCAGCGCTTCCAAACGCACGGAGCAAGGAGCACAAGGCCACCACAGTGGTGCAGACCCAGCCTGCTCGCCTACGAGCCCACAGTGGGCGCGTGGGAAACTAGAGAGCGCAGATGTGGAGAGGAGCCGTCGGCAGCCTGACCCACCTGAGCCCACCGACACCTACAGACACTGTGATCGCCTGCATATGGAGCATTTATCAAGACACCCACATCTCAGGGCATAAAACCAACCTCTGCAAATTCTGGAAAATTCCCTCGTACTTGAAACCTCAGTGGTGTACTTCTAAAAAGGGGCCAGGGATGTAGCTCAGTGGCACTGGGCCTGCCTGGCAAGTGCAAGGTCCTGAGTTTAATCCCTGGTACCAGAAAAAAAAAGTCTAAATGATGCATAGGCCAAAGAGAAAGTCAGAAGGAAAATTAGAAAACACTTTGATTTGAAGGAAACAAGAACATAATGCATCAAAATTTCTAACATGGAGTTAAAATGGTGCTTAAACGGAAATTTATGACACAGCATGGAAAAAGTGGTCTCCAGTGAGCTAAATTCTACCTTAAGAAATTAGAAAATACCAAGTAAGCCTAAAGCCAGTGGAAGAAAGGAAATAATGGAGATAAGAGTAGAAATCAACGACTTGAAAACAGAAAAACAGAGAACAATGAAATTAAAAAACTGGTTCACTGAAAAGATAAATAGCATAGCAACTTCTGACCGGACTGATCACGGAATACGGGGAAAATCACATTTACCGTCCACAGAAATAAGAGGACACCCTAGAGCTCCTCAAATATGAAAAGAAAAGTCACAAACACCACGAGAGCCTGGCACAGGAACGGCAGGCAGCGCATGGTCTGCGAGCCGCGCATGTGTGTCAGCGGAGGTGGGCATCCACACTGCGCGTGGCTGGACCTGCAGAAACCTCACGGGGCCCAAGGCATAAGCGGACACCGCTGGCCGCCTGTGATCCAAGATTGCTCTGGACTAACTTCCACCATCTAGGGACAGCTCAAGCCATTCCCGTCCGGTTCCTCTTCGACCTTCATTCTGACCTGTGAGCTTCATGAACCCTTCCACTAAAATCCCGTTTAGCTTAAGTTAGGCAAAGTCAGTTTCTGTTCTGATCCTAGACAAAGAACCTTAACTAGTAAAACAAATTCTGCACATTTTGGTAACATTTGAACCGTGTTAGGGTTGACTATCTATTACATGAATAAAAGACTAAAACTGGCTAGGACTTAATTTCAGATGCCACTCAGCTGGAGTCACTCTAGTTTCAGAGAATGCTACTTTCTGCAGTCAGTACCTGTGGCCCAGTAGTAAATATCCCAGTCGTTACTGGGCTCATTAATCAGGCGGTCATACAGGTTCAGCTGCTTCTCCGTCATGCGGTGCAGATGTTCTTTAGCAAAGAGGCTAAAAACAAGCAAGAGAAAGAGGTTGCAAAGACAGTCTCCAGTCCAAAGGAAGCAACCCGACCTCTCTCCTACCTGAGGAGGATGCAGTTCTCCAACATTCCCCTCTTCCTGCTCTCATAGAGCAGCCGGGCCCGCTTAATTTCTATGGATTCGTCATTTCTCTCCTGCCATGGAGGCAGGGGGATTTCAATCATGTCTTTTTGAGAGTCTGTTGGACTCTCACCTCTGTGGAAGCATCTGAACGATGTCACACTGCGCAGAGGGGATGAGAGATGGTGTCTTGACCACATCTGAAACAAACAAGCCACAGGCATCTTTATAGCAACAATGGCCACCATCACTGTCATTCGGTGACGCCAATGAGGTGCTGAACACACCGGATCTTATTTAGTTTTCAGAGGTCACATTGATATAGTTCCCACTCTCAGTGCAGGAATCCAGGAACCCAAGGCTCAGAGAGGACAAAGAGTCACCCAAATCGAGCTGCAACACATACGTTTGCAGCCAATCTCTCCGCACTTGTTGGGGCAGGAATGTTTTCTCCCCCTTTCTATTCCCAGCAGCCTTTCAGATGGTTTGTATTCCAGGCTCCTGTTCGTGTTGGATGCTGAGGACTGGCAGGTGGCACAGCCTCTCCGCTCCCCATCTAGAGGGCCTGATAGGAGGGGCGGCAGCACAGGGGCAGAGCAGAAGCCCCAGAGCCTCCACCAACGGGGATGCAGACTCGACAATGACCCAAAGATCGACTCTGACTTGGAGAACCCCGGTGAAGACTGCTGCGCCCACGCTGAGGGCGAGCCAGGAGGGTGTGTGGCCACCCCACTCCAGTGCAGTGATGCGGACTCCCCAGCTCCTGGTGTCTACGTGGACTGGAAGCACGTGCCCAGCGATCAGACTCGGTTTACCTGCGGGCCGCTTCTGTTGCCTAAGTGCACAGGAAAGGGCACCTGCTGGGGGCCTTGGGAACACAGGCGACAATGTGCCAGAGTCCCTACCCCTGGCTTAGTGTTTCTGTCCCTCCAGTCTCAGAGCTCTGGCAGTCCACTCCATATGCCCAGGGGCCACTGAAAACAAGACAGCTCGACAGCTTGCTGCTGAGCCAGAGGACCCTAACAGAGCAGGGAGAGGACAGTGCTACCCCGTGAGGTGGAGGAGGAGACAGGGAGTGTGTGACATGGGTGCCTGAGAGCGAGCACGGGTCCGTGCCCGTGCACTGCAGCCATCTAGGGGCTGGGGAGGAAGAGCTGAGCTGCCTGCTCCAAAGAAACTCCCATCTGGCACAGAGACCCGAGGGAGCAGGAGGATACCAGCTCCGCAAAGGAAGCCCTTCAGACCCACCTAGCTGGAAACGGACAGCCAGGGGGCGGAGAGGACACCTCCACAGGAAAGGCAGAGCCCGGGTCCCTGGCCAGCTAACTCGTGTAGGTCTGTCCTCCATGGAGCCAGTCAACAAAGCTGGGCGAGAGGGGCTTTTTCATATGCAGAGATTCCAACACAAACTTGCAAGGTACACGAATACACAGGAAAACATGGCCCAGTCAAAGGGCCAAAGTGACTCTCCAGTACCCAAGCCTAAAGACCCAGAGGTACAGGAGCCACCTAATGACAAATGTGAAATAACTTCACAAAGATGCTCAACAAGCTCAGGAAAATGATGCTTGAATAAAATGAGAATATCAACAAAGAGTAAATATACAAGAAAAAAAAAGAGAACAGAAAATTTGGAGCTGAAGAATACAATAACTGAAGCAAAAAAATTCACCTGAGGGACTCAAGAGCTAATTTCATGATATAAGAACAACAAACTCAAACACAGGTTCCTTGAAATTACGCAGGCAGAGGAGCATAATTAAAAATAAAGCTTAAGGAATTCACAGGAGACCATCAAGCAGACATGTGAACACATTATGGGAGTCAGGGCGGGGGGGGGGGGCAGAAAAATTAGTTAAGGAAATAATGGCTGAAAACTTCCCCAAATTACAGAAAAAGATGGACACCCACCTTCAAGAAGCCCAAGAGACCTCTCTTAGCATGAATTCAAAAGAAGTGTGCACCCACACATGTTCTAATTAAACTGTCAAAGTCCGAAGAGAGACACCAGGAATGTGTGTGCAGAGATCTTGTGAGGACACAACGACAAGTGGCCTTGAGAGTACAAGCCAGGAGAGAAAGCAAACCTCTGACACTTCCAGTGTGGACCGCAAGCCTCAGGAACTGTAAGAAACACATTTCTGTGTGTAAGCCAAGCTGTGGTATTCTGCATGGCAGCCCAAGCAAATGAATGGAATGAAGCGACCTGTAATGAACTAAAAGTCAGTTTCCTAAGACCCACCCTAAACATTCTGAAGCAGAACCTCTAGGACTGGGCCCTAGAAACATGTTTTTAACAAGACCTCTAAAAGAGTCTGTAACCCTGAAAAAAGAGCCAAGACCTGGCTTCAATCCTCAGTGCCAAAAATACACACATACATACATATGTACGTACATAAATGGGAGGTAAAGACCTTCCAGATACAGAAGCTAGAAAGTTCATCCCCACTTGATCTGCCTCATTGCTAAGTGGAATCCTTCAAGTAGAAAGGACAGGATGCTATACTATAACATAGAATACAGAAAAGTGCAAAACTTGCTGGGAATGCAAATATACAAATACAAAATATTGTAACATTGCAGGTGGTATGTAAATCCCCTCCACACCCCATATTGGAGAATGAACTCAGGGTCTTCACACTGAGCTACATGCCCAGCCCTTTTATTTTCTTGTTCATTTTCTAATTTTTTGAGACAGGGTCTTGCTAAGTTACTAAATTGTTCAGGCTAGGCTCACTGCAATTCTCCTGCCTCTGCCTCCCAGAGTGTGGGATTACAGGAACGCACCATCAAGTCTGTTTTTGTTTTGTTTTGTCTTATTACAGGTGGGGAACACCTATAACCTCAGTTGGTTTTGAGTATAGCCTGGGCAATTTAGCAAAATTGTCTCAAAATTTAAAGATAAATAGGTAAATAAATACATAAGTAAATAAAGGGCTGGGATGCAGGTCAGGACTCTGTGAGTTCAATCCCCAGTAGTGCAAAAACAAAACCAAACAACAAAAAACAAAACCAAACCTTTGTGACATCCGTAACACAAAAGAGAGAAATGAAAGAACAGAGTTTTTAAATATGCAATTGAGCAATTGAGAGCTTGAAATAAACTTACAAGATATCTAAGGCCCATGGTAACCACAAAGAAATACCTGTAGAAGACGATAATGAGAGAGAGAAAAATGAATCTAAGCATGTCACCGGGGGAAAAAAAGGAACAACAGCAAAAAAAAAAGGGAAAAAAACCTACAAGAGATAAAACAATGAACAAAATGACAATAGTAATTCTTTCCCTCTTAGTAAATATAGATGGATTAAACCATCTAATCAAAAACAAAGAAGGAAGCTGGGCACGGTGGGACATGCCTGTGATTCCAGCACTCAAGAGGCAGAGGGAGGAGGATCGCTGTGAGTTAGAAACCAGCCTGGGCTACCTAGTGAGTTCAACACCAGCCTGAACTATATAGTGAGACCCTGTCTCAAACAAACAAACAACAACAACAACAACAAAAAGAAGTGTTGGGGATTTAGCTCAGTGGCTGGCTGCCTGGCAAGTGAAAGGTCCTGAGTTTGATTCCTGGTACTGAAAACAAAAACAAAAACAAAGAGAATGAATGGACTTAATAAAGCAAAACAAAACCAAGCTCCAACTATACACAGTCTACACGTCTCATTTTAAGGACACACATAGGCTGAAAGTGGAAGGACGCAAAATGGTACTCCAGGAAAATGGTATCCAAAAGAGCAAAGGGATAGCAGACAAAATAGATTTTAAAATTCAATTCAATTCAAGATTATCACACGAGACAATTACATAAGAGCAGGATTTATTCACCAACAAGACATCACAATTATAAATATGTATGCACCTGAAATTAGAGCACCTAAATATATGAAGCACACATTAACCGAATGGAAACATGAAATCAGCACCGGATAACTGTAGATTTCAAACAACGGAGTTTCAACAATGGCCAGAACACGGAGACAGCCGGCCAACAAGGAAAGGGGACATGAACAGCACTGCGACCAAAGGCATGGGACAGAGAGACACGGCGCTCCACCAGCGCTACACATTCTGCTCAGATGCACATACACGTTCCGCAGGACAGGTCACACGTCCCGTCTCAAATTTAAGACGACAAATCATACAGGTATCTTTTCCAACCACATGAGAATAAAGCTGGAAATCAACAGCAGGAAGAAAACGGGGAAATTCACAAATCTGTGGAAATTAACACGTTCTTGAACAACCCAAAGGTCAAAGAAGAGATCAAAAAGAAATTTAAGCCCTACCCTGAGACAAACTAAAATCCAAAGTACAGCAAATTATGAGATAAAACCCGAACAGCACCAAGCGGTAAGTTTACAGTGATAAATGCCTATAACTTAAAAGAACAAAGACCACAAACACCCCAGCCGACATCACGACAGGCTCTGGAGACCTAAGAACAGGAAGATGGAAGAGGGCGCCCGCGGCTTCGACCTCGGGGACTAACCTTGGCCTGAACTGCGGGCAGGACTGGCTCCCTCCCCTCGGTGACCACGGAGGAAGATGGAACCCAGCCCGGTGCTGCCTGCCCTAAGCCCAGGACTCTCCACCCCCTTACCCGCGCCAGCGTAAACAACACAGGGACCACAGCCATTTCTCCGCCGCACCGGAAGACCGCGCGCCAGCCACTTCCGGTACCCCACTGCGGCGGAGGCCTGAGCCGGAAGAAGCTTCCTTGCGTGCCTGCGTGCGGCGGAAGTGGCCGTGCGCGTGACGCCGCCGGCCGGGGCGGGGCCTGGGCGGAGAGCGGTTCGCGCGCTTCGGGCCTAGTCCGGACTCGCCACCGCCGCCATATTCCCGGTAACGGGGGCGCGCGGCCGGGGCCGGCGGGGCCGGAAGAAGGGTCGGGGCCGGCGCCGAGGCGGGGAGGGGGGTCAGTTGAGCTCAGAGCGCCTGGGGCTGCGGGCGGCGCGAGCCCTCGAGGGAGGGGCGAGGGCCCCGGCCCGGGCTGTGGGGCGGGTGAGAGGCCTGGCCAGGGGCGAGCGCGGGGCCTGCGGTAGCGGGAGCGGGGCGGCGGGGGCGCAGGCAGTCACGGCGGGGCGGGCGGCGGGCTGCGGCGCGGCGTCCTCCGGCCCGAGCACCGAGGCCTGCGCCGCGCCGACTCGGCCGCCCGGGCCCGCGGGTGATGGGCAGCGAGCCCCGCGAGCCCGGGGCCTGGGCGGCGCGGGCCGGGGCGGGGCGGGGCGGGGGCCGGGCTGGGCTGCGGCTCCGGAACGCGAGGCCGGCGGTCGGGCCTCCTCCCGGCCCGGGACCCTCCTGCCTGCTAATCGTCGCCCTCTCTGAACACTGCAGTGGCGTCTCTCTTACTTTGTCCCTTCTCCGGCGCGAGATCGTCTTTCCGGAGCCATGTCAGAAGGAGTGGACCTCATCGATATCTACGCCGACGAGGAGTTCAACCAGGTGAGGGCTCCTCGAGAGCTTTGGGGTTTCCGCTGCATCGCTTACACCAAACTTGCAGTGGTTTCACGCTGTGCCAGTCCGGGGCTTGAACAGGCATCTTGTCTATTCAGGTCTGAAAATTTCTCCCTGGCATCTAAAAAATTCCCCCTAGTGGAGACTTTAAAGACTACTGGCCCTTCTACTTTATGTTAATTTGAACCTCCAGGCTTAATTTTAAAGCGTTGATTTAAGAGCAAATAAAAATGAAGTGCAATAGAACGGTGAATCAACCTGTGGAATTTACTCCCCCAGGTAGCCGAAGTCGAAATGTCGGTAGCATCAAAGACAAACCACACTTATTAAAAATCAGAATTATGGCCGGGGATTTAGCTCAGTGGTTTCGCCGCCTGCTGTGCAGGCACAAGGACCCGAGTTCGATCCCCGGTACCAAAAAAAAAAAAATCAATTACTTTTGTTTCGTGCTCTTGAGGACAGTGTTGATACCCTTTGGTTACTAGTCTCTGAGACTGCACTTAGAGAAGGTAGTGTAAAAGTGCAGAGACAGAGTCAAAGGTACCCTAACATTTAGTTTCATCTCCATTCCAATTGTTTTAAGTTTAAGTAGCTTGCCTCTTGTCTTGAGAAATCCATAGGTGTTTTAATGTGATAAGTTTTATTGATGAATCTTACTGTTTTTGGAGGGTGGGGAGAGAGTACAAACTCATAGAAATGCAGCTATGGGTGGGATTTGTTGGTGCCCCTATTTTTACTACATCAGATAACATCATACAAAAATTTTTCCTGAAATAATAATTTATGAAATTCAGTTTTGTGATGATGAGATCAGATCTCAAGAATGTTCCAAGGTCTGCACTTAAAACTTAATAATATGTAACGTGGGTTATTTTCAGCACCATTCTACTTGGGCAGGCTGGTTTTTCCCATTGCGTCTTCCAATGGGTGCACATAAGGATCTGGAAAGAGCGTGCAAAGAATGGACTAGAGAAGGAGAGTTCCCCGGTTGGACCCTGACTTTGATATGACGCAACAAAGGAGGCTCAACATGTCTTTTTTTTTCTTCCCTCTAATTGGCCTAAGTTTACGTTTTAAAAAGCCTAAGTCGGGTAGGGGATTTAGCTCAGTGGTTCTGGCACCTGCCTCGCAAACGCAAGGTCCTGAGTTCAATCCCCGGTACCAAAAAAGAAAGAAAGCAAGCAAGCACCACGGAAGTAGAGTAGTAGGATGACCTTGTGCCATTGTACAGCTCCACTCATTAATCCTTTTTTCTGGTGCTGGGAATTGAATTCACAACCCTGCACCTGTTAAGCCCAGGCTCCACCGCTGATACATCCCCAGGCTCTGATTATGCTTCTTAATGGCAGTTTTCCCATGTCCCCTGCTGAACTATAGAGTCATCTACATATGGGTGCTAATTGTCTTAAATACATGAGGAATTTTTTAAGATGTCAAGCCAAATTTTGGCTGAGAGAGAAAGGTTGCACATGTTAATTTAGTTTTAAATCCATTACTTTCCTGGGTTTTACACAGTTCCTTGAATCAGACTTTTGATACCTTTTGTAAAATATGGGCTTGTGTTTTTTCAACAAGAGAAGATTCCTTTCATTGTCTATTATTAATTAAAAGCTTTTTCCTTTGGCTTCTTTAAGCATGTGCTGTTAACTGCTGCTGATTCACTCTGGGAAATAGACAGAATAGGGTCTTGACCACAGGACATGTTTGGTCTAAGAAAATGATTTCATAATTTTTTCAGCAGTGTAACTTACAGATCAGAGGTGGGCCTTCTCCAAGGGTCACTGCTTTGGCCTCGAGTTTGTTCTCTGCTGTCTTTATAGTTATGAAAGGACTTTTTTAGAGGCCTAAGACCAAAGATAATATATGTACTCTACCAGACCTTTATGACCAGTGGGCACTGTTTGGTGCTAGGCACGTGGGAGAAGGTATAGATTTTGAAGGTTTTATGTCAGAGAAGGTGGAGGAAAGGGCATTCTTTTTCCCCAATGAGTTAATTTTTGTCAAAACTGGTTTTAGTGTAATCTGGAAGCTGCTAAAAAAAATAGTGAAAACTCTGGATAGCATTGTTAGCTGGCTTAGACTGAAGGCAACTAGCACACATTGTGTTTTAAAGTGTTTAAAAATGTTATTGATTTGCCCCAAGCTGGCCTGTGACAAAAACTCCCTTTGGCACCCAAGAATTACCAGTTCATTGATGGAGCCTGTGGTGCCCACTCTTTAGTCTCTTATAGCATTGCTGCCAAAGCCTGTTCTGCACAGCTGCTTTATTCCTGTTATGTCGGGAGACCTGGGTTTCACAGCAGCTCTTGGGCTGGGGAGAGAACTGGAAAGATGAGCCAGGGTTGCTCTGCTCCTTCGTCGAATGTTTTGTTTTTGTTCCTTCTCGTGCTGAGAAGGCCTTGCACTGTGTGCCCATTTCCCTTCCTTTCACCAGCAAGTATTTATTGAGTTATTTGTGTTTGCCAGGGCAGGTGAGGTAGAGGAGGAAGAATAGATCCCTGTACTCAAAACAGGTTCCAGTCTGTGTGGGTAAGGGTGACAGTAACAGAGGGTCATGGTGTAGCTAGAGGGACAGTAACAGTGGGGTGGGGGGCAAAGGTGAGAATCCTGGAGGGAGGCAGTTGTTAATGCACCCAAAAAGCCTTGATCTTTGGCTACAGTTGAAATAATGGGACCTAACAGGCCACTTTCAGAAAAGTAGATTCACAGCTCAGTTACACCTTCAGTCAGTCAGGTCAGACCCCAGGAAGAACGGGCGTGAGAGTGGGGACTTGGAGCATATTGGTAGGGAAATCTTTGTAAATTAACCAAGAAGCTTCACAACACAGCCCAGGTATCTCTTCACTAGTGAACACAAAACTCTTCCTGAGCTATTCAATCATTAAAAACGTATTTCTTGCTTAATCTTCCTGGAATGAAACTTAACATCACTACACGTTAAACATTTTTCACTTAATTTGTAGAATTAGGTTTTATTTTTAACATAACCCATCACTGAATAAATCACCAGCTTTGGTAATCAGAGAAATCTCAGGCATTACCTGGTTTTCTGTCTTAATGAACTGGTGGTGCCAGCAGATTTAGACCCAGAAGCGGCTGGATGCCTCGTGTCTTCAGTGTAGCCCTCTGTAGGCCCCGCCAGACTGATCTGACTGAGGGAGGCTCTTTGCCCCGCAGACCGACCGTTTGAATCTTGTAACAGTTTGTTTCTGAAGTAATCCATAACCCAAGTCTTCCAGGGTTGGGTCTGTCCTCGTTGAGGGACCTTGGGGAGTAGGTTGGCTGCATTGGCTCAGTGTGAGGGTTTTCCTGGTGACACGTTTGGTCTCTGGACTGTCCAGATCTGTATGTTAATTCATCAATCAGTTTTTAGTATTCATTTTTGTATTATAACTTTAGACGTGTCTCTGAATCAGATACTGTGTAAAAGAAGCCCCAGTTTGGTTCCATTGAATATCCAAGTATGTTTCCTTATTCCCTGTAAGTTTTATTTGAAAACGTTGTTTTGTTTTAAGACCTTCCTCAAGGTCCTCCCATGGCCGCCTCTGTACTGAATCTCTCAAGTGCTTAAGTTCTTTATATAAAGTGACTTAGCATTGGCATTAACTTGCAAACATTCTTCCGGGAACTTTAGGTCATCTGTTGTTAAGTTACTTGTACCCACTGCAGTGAAAGTGCTATGTAGTTACACTATACTTTTTATCTGTGTTGCTAGTTATTACTCTGCTGTCTAATTTTTAGAATATTTTTGGTCCATAGTTGGTTGAATTTGTGCATGGAGAACCCACGGGTAGAGTGCTGACTGTAGTGCCCTGCAGGGTTAGAGCATTGGCTAGGACCAAGTGATTTATCAGCCCTTCCTACCTGGGAGCACAAAGGCAAATCACCCAACCTGCCACATGAGTAGATAGTGATTTGTCTAGAGCTCAGGTGGCTTAAACAGTGCTGTGGATCAGACCCAGAGCCTTGTGCATGCTCGGCTAGCACTCTGCTGCTGAGCTCTGTCCCCAGCCCCTGCTTCCTTATTATGTTTCATTGATTTTAATAGAAAGCTGGGGTAGCCTTCCATGAACTTGGGCAAAGGATTTAAGTCATTAACTCCCAATCTTTTTGGGGGGTTTTGGTACCCACTTCAACATGCTTCACGTGCTTTATATTTCTAAATAAACTTACTCAATTTCTTATTGAACAGAAAACTGTTACATAACTCAGTTTGGGAAACAGATGTTGGAGGCGTTTAGGTGCTGGCCTCATTGTAGACAGTGGCACAGGCATCTCATTACTCCTTAGTTAGCTTGCCTGCTGTGAGTCTTCATTCTCAGGGAGCTCAACCAGAAATGTGCCTCCTACTAAGGAGGTCTAGAGAGACTTACACAGGCATAACTAAGTTTCAAGTGGTTTCCTAGAGTAGGACCAAGAAGTTTATATATTGTTTTGCAGAGTACTTGCCTGTGGTCTCTAAGTAAACTAGAATGAACCAGAAAGAACAAAAAAGGAAAGGTCTGCAAACTGCCTCTGCCCACCCCTCATGTTGTAGGACCCAGAGTTCAACAATACAGATCAGATTGACCTGTATGATGACGTGCTTACGGCTACCTCACAGCCCTCAGATGACAGAAGCAGCAGTGCTGAGCCGCCGCCGCCTGTCCGCCAGGAGCCCTCTCCCAAGCCCAACAACAAGACTCCTGCGATCCTGTACACATACAGTGGCCTGCGCAGTAGGCGAGCAGCTGTCTATGTGGGCAGCTTTTCCTGGGTGAGGACAGCTAACCGGAAGGCTCGGGGGCTGCAGGGAGAGCCCTGGGGGTGACGGCATTGTCACAGACCACTGCTGCACTGTTTTGTGCTCTGATGGGGTTGGATTTCTTTTTCCTGGGATCAGGTTGGATTGATCTCTGAAAGAGAACTATCCTGAGGACGTACTGGTGCCGAAGAAAGCAATGATTAAGTGGGTAGTTGCTCTTTCTGCCATCTTATTGCTGCCCCTGACCCTGGGGCTTTATGTCTAGCAGGGTCACCTGTGGGAGGAGCTTTCAGAGTGAACACCTTGAACTCTTGGTGGTCATAGATGGTCCTGTCATCATAGTGGATGACGGGGATCAAAGGCCTTGGTAGCTCTAGTACACTGGGTCAGTGGTGACTTGTGCAGAAGTTACCGTGTGGCATGGTTTTGGGCCAGTGGTAGGGGTGATTTTCTCAGATTAGGAAATCTGCACACTGAAGAGAAAGTTACTGGCAACAGTCAGCTCTAGCCTGTCTGATGTGTAACTGAACATTGTTAGTAGTCAGGATCTGAACTGATGACCTGCCAGCCCGAGTGGCAGTCAGCCTTAAAATGGTGTTAATCCCTACAGGTGGGGACTGAGGGGTCTGGAGTTCTGTGGGCGAGGACGAAAGAAAAGCCTGTACTGAGGGTTGCTGGGCTTTTGGGTCTCCTTGAGAGGTGTGCATGTGATTAGAACCCTGGGATTGGGAGCAGGCTTTGAGGCTTTCTTCTGGGTGCTGGGGAGGGGCGTGTAGCTCTTGACATTTTCCCTTTTCCATCTTGCCGGCCTCAGTGGACCACAGACCAGCAGCTGATCCAGGTTATTCGCTCTATAGGAGTCTATGATGTGGTGGAGTTGAAATTCGCAGAAAATCGAGCAAATGGCCAGTCCAAAGGGTGAGGCGCGGGTTCGGGAAGCCCCTTCTAGTTTGTAACCAGTAGGGGAACAGATCTGCCCCATATTCTGGCCCTGGATTTTACCCCTCTAACCCTTGGTCCAGCTTCTGCAGTGGCTTTAACAAACTGCCTTAGGATGGGGACCCAGCTGCAACGCAATGGAGCATCCATCGGTTGAGGGCAGAGAGTGCTGAGGGTGTGGGTGTCGGTGGTGTTGGGTGTTTTTTATTTGTCTTGTTGCCGTTAGTTTGTTGCCAGTAATGGGTACCAAAGCCAGGGACACTGTACCTACTGAGCTACATCCCCAGCCCTTTCTGTTTTTTATTTTGAGACAGGGTCTTGCTAAGTTGCCCCCGGTGGCCTTGAACTTGAGATCCTCCTACTTCATCCCACGAGTAGCTGGGATTCCAGGTGTGCGCCACTGTGCCCAGCAAGATTGCTGATTTTTAATTCCTTACCCCCGATTATAGGCTGGCACCTTTTTGTTGTTGATGGTTTTGTGTGTGTGTGTGTGTGTGTGTGTCTGTGTGTCTGTGTGTGTGTCTGTGTAGCGAATGTCTTTTGCCTTGCCAGTTTTTGCTGGAAGTGAAAGTCTGTGTTCCCCTCTCACCTCCAACAACTTTCATTCATCTTTACTTTTCCTCCTTCAAGGTATGCTGAGGTGGTGGTAGCCTCTGAAAACTCCGTCCACAAATTGTTGGAGCTCTTACCAGGGAAAGTTCTCAATGGGGAAAAAGTGGACGTGAGGCCGGCCACCCGGCAGAACCTGTCCCAGTTTGAGGCCCAGGCTCGGAAACGTGAGTGCGTCCGAGTCCCGAGAGGGGGTACGTGGAGACCTTCTGTGTGGGGGGGTTCGGGTCTCGGGTCTGTGCTCTGTGCGGGGGGTGGGGGTGGGGGGTGGGGGGGGTGATGGGTGATGGGGCTGACCAGGTAAGTGCCGGGCGGGGACAGTCGGGTTCTGCCACTGCTCTGTGCGTGACTGGGCAGAGCGCCTTGCTGCTGAGGGCCAGCTCCCACCAGAACTACACACCCCATGTTTGAAGTTCGGTCAGCTCTAAATTGTGTTTCTGTCTGAAAGCTGGCATGCTTCAGGTTTCTTTGTGAGTCATGCCTTGCACCCACCCTAAAACGTAACTGAGCTACGTAAAGGTGGCTGTGGTCTGTCAGGAGCTGTGTGAGAGGAGGGGTGCTCTGCAAGGAGTGGGCCAGAGTGTTGGAGAGAGCACTCCCTGAGGAGTCCTGCTAGTAGAGAGTCAGTCGCATCACCTACCTTGGCTGGATGACAGTGACCCTAAGTTGATTTTACTTCCTTCATCTGACTCTGTGCTTACCAAGCCACTTTCTGATTGAACATGGTTTCCCAGCTCGGCTCTCCTACTGGGAAGAGAATGTGCCAACACAAGTATCCAGGTCTGCCTGGCAGTTATAATTCTCATTGTAAATTAATAAATTGGCATTCTGGGTTATGACTCAGGCTCTTAGGAGTTTGGTTAGCATGAATCAATCTCCTAGGGTCCACTTAACCCTGGAGAACTGGTGAAATCATGTTTCCAAACCTGGGAAGCCCACGGACCAGACCATGGCTGTCCTGACCTTACCAGGTACAGCCACATGTAGGGCTTGGTGGTGCGCGCCTACAGCCCCAGTGCTTTCAGTGGCCAAGGCAGGGGGATTGTGAGTTCAGGCTCATCCTGGGCAACTTAGTGGTTTTGATTTAGTGAGACGCTGTCTCAGAAAGTAAGAAGAGAGCTGGAGATGTAGCTCAGCAAACAGGCTCTGGTTTACTTCCCAGTGTGGGAAGTGGGAGGTGAAACTCAGTTTCGTCGCCTGTGTTCTGTCACTGCTCAGGTCCAGCTCAGAAACCATAATGTCCTGTGTTGGCCTGGACTTTGGGTGTTGTGTGCTTCTGGTGGGGATGCGGCTGCTCCCATTCCCTCTAGGAACAGCTGCTCTTTAATTTGGGTGAGAGCCGACACAGGCACGCACCTGTCTTCCTTGACAATGCACATTGACAAGCCCCTTCTGTTTTGGGGCCGGCTGTCATTGAGCCGTGTGCCCTGACTTCCTGAGATGCATCGGGAGTGGCCTTCCCTCCTCTCCCTCCTCGCCTCGCTACTCAGCGTTACCTGTCTTTGCTGAAAAGATGGCTGTGACTGAGTGCTGCTTGTCTGCTCTGTTAATTCACTAAGCAAAGCCGGTCGACTTTCTCTGCATACAAACGACTGGTCTCTGGGGACTTGTAGCCATAGATACAGAACTGAACCTTTGCAGAACTGGGAGCGGCAGGTAGCTGGGAAGCAGTTAGCTGTCAGAGGATCACTTCTGCAGAATAACTCTTCAGTTTGTGAGAACTTGAGGAGGGAGCAGGTGGCCGCGCGTTTGAGACAGGGAGCATAAGTGCCCTGTCGAGTGCTGGTGATAGACTGGATGGCTGTCAGTGGGGTTGATCCCTCCCTCCCTAGGCTTCCCAGGGTTGTGGCTGCCTGTCGGCTTTCAGTCTAAGAAACAGCACTTCAGGCCTGGGATGTAGCTCAGTGGTTCCACCTCCTGCCTCCCGCCTCCCAAGCTCAAGATCCTGAGTTTGATGCCCAGTATCAAAAAAAAAAAAAAAAAGAAACAAACAACTGTTCTTTCCCCAGGATTGCTAGGCTGCTTCCTACCTCAAGACCCCCAAGACCATGTGGTCGTGTTCCGTTGGCATCTGCATTAGGTTGCCTGAGCCTGAGAGATCAGTGGGGGAACAAGTTTAGCCAGGGTCCACTGTGTGGCCCTGTTGTGCACTCCCCATGTTAGTGTGCCCTGTGGTGTCCTAGCAGGTGGCCGTGTGGCGAGGTGGTGGGCGTCCCCAGGATTGAGGTGTGCTGCACACCAAGCTTTTGCAGAGTCCTTGCTGTCAGTGGCATGCCATCTGCTGTTCTGTGGGCAGATCTCTTCTTGGCTTGTCCTCCAGTGTCCCTTTCAACCTTCAGTCTGCCACTCTGTGTGTGGGGAGGAGTCCCCACCCCAGTGCCAGTTGGGTACTTGGATAGGAAAAGTGGATCTGTCCCCTGCCCTTCCTTTCCTTCCCCAGAGTCCCTGCCAAAGCTTGATAGGAAAGAGCATTTCTGGAGGATGGCAGGATAGAGAAGGTCAACTAGGATGAGACTTGGGAGAGGCCCGGACTCTTCCTCCTCAGGGCTGTGGGTCTCAGGTTGGCTGGAGCTGGCAGAGCAGCAGGGAACAGGCTTCAGCATCGTCATTTTCTCATGGGCCATTAGGGCCCTTCTGCATGTAGCGTAGAAACAAATGCAGGGTGGATTCGGTGTGTCCTGAAGCCCTTAGGAGTTCATAGTAGTGTTGCTTTCTGGGTTTTTGTCTTAACCGAGATACTTTGACCTTTTTTTCTGCAGCTGAAGAAAAGCCGTGGGTGATTTTTTCCTTTGTCCAGTCTCTTCGGTTACCTTCCTCTGAATGGTGTCAGATGCCTTGCTGAGGAGTGAGCTGGCCCCATGCATGTACCCAAAGAGTGGGCAGTGAGTGACGTACCTGTCCTTTGCCTTGTAGGAATACCTCCACGGGCCCACTCCCGAGACTCTAGTGACTCTGCTGACGGGCGGGCCACGCCCTCTGAGAACCTTGTTCCCTCATCTGCGCGTGTGGATAAGCCCCCCAGCGTGCTGCCCTACTTCAATCGCCCCCCTTCAGCCCTTCCCCTGATGGGTCTGCCCCCGCCCCCAATCCCACCCCCACCACCTCTCTCTTCGAGCTTCGGGGTCCCTCCTCCTCCTCCTGGCATCCACTACCAGCATCTCATGCCCCCTCCTCCTCGATTACCTCCTCATCTGACTGTACCTCCCCCTGGGGCCATCCCACCTGCCCTTCACCTCAACCCGGCCTTCTTCCCCCCACCAAACGCTACAGTGGGGCCTCCACCAGAGACTTACATGAAGGCCTCTACGCCCTATAACCACCATGGCAGGTAAAACCCTGTTGTTGGCTTTGGGTGGGAACCAGGACGGGAGGGCAGACAGGGTGCTGAGCCTCTGGTTCTCCCTGAAGAAGGGAACATAGGTGCTGGCATTTTCCCTTGTAGAAACCATTGTCCTAGTGTTGAGTCCTGGGATGTGGTTTCCTGCCTGCCAGTGTTTAGGGTTTTTGTTTGCATCTTAATTAACTGCTTGACCCAAACCATAAGGAGCTTTTGAGATTGACTGCCCTAAATGGCTGCTGTAGATACTACTGTCTCCAGCACTGTTGAGTCTTGCCGAAGTTTCAGAAGCGTATGCATGACAGATGAGATCTCCAAAGAGAAGAGGACCACATAAAATACGTGGGCAGGCCGAGAACCTTTCTAGGCAGCTGCAGTGATACATGGTTTACGAGCACCGTGCTGTGGGAAGTGGGGAAAGTCACAAAGGTGGGCACTCAGGAAGGCAGTTGTCTTGCAGCCGAGACTCGGGCCCTCCGCCCTCTACGGTGAGTGAAGCTGAGTTTGAAGAGATCATGAAGCGAAACAGGGCGATTTCCAGCAGCGCCATTTCCAAAGCAGTGTCTGGAGCCAGTGCAGGTAACTCACCTTTGCTGCTTGTCTGTACCTTCGGTTTCCCTGTTGTGTCATTTCTAGTGCTAAAAGTTCAGCGAGATGAAGACGGGGCACTGTTAGGTTTCAAGAGTGCCATGCTTCAAGCTAGGCATGGTGCTGCACACCTGTGATCCCAGCACTTGGGAGGCTGAGGCAGGAGGATCACCTCAAATTCAAGGCCAGCCTGGGCTATGTAGTGAGTTCAAGGCCAGTCTAAACTCCATATTGAGACCCTGTCTCAAAAAAAAAAAAAAAAAAAAATGAGTGGCACACTTCAGAGAACTGGAGTTTCCAGGTGTTGGTCGATAGAGTCTGTTTACCTTAGGGAGTTTCGGCAGAGCTACCAGCCTCACGAGCCCATCCTGAAGGCAGGTCTGGGGCTGTCATTGTGAGGTGTGTCACACCCTGTCAGCTAACTCTTGCCTTGCTGTCAGTATTAAGTGGGCATGGTTGGCAGCTGTGATTCTGAAGGCGTTGGGCATAAAATCTTCAGTTCTTAAAAGAGAAGCATTGATACAGGAAGTTTAGGGCTGGCCCAAGTTTCACATCGTGACGTTGGGTGTCTTCACTGCCTTCAGTAAGTTTAGCACATGAATATAAATGCTGTAGCCCACCAGGTCTGCTAAGGCATAAGCTAACCCTGAATACTGTACAGCCATCTACGTTCCATAATTTCTCATCTGTGATCTACAGAGTAGATTAAGATCAGAAAGTGTGCATGTTCTCAACTGTTTTTTTTTCCAGAAACACTACATTGAAATCTGAGTGAATCTTTTTAAATTAAAAAGTAATGTGTCCTTGTAATAAATCAAATATATAGCAGAATTTAGAGGAAATGATCAGTTTCGTCCCTGACATCCCTTTACTCCATGATGGTCAGTAACTCTTTATGTCCTTTCCTTTTTGTTTTTTTAATTCCAGTCATTTAGACCACAAATATTTCTTGAAAATGTCTGTAAAACAGATACATATTCCCTACCCAGGTGGAGCTGACATCCTGGTATCCCTGGGCTTCCATGAGATACAGTTCCTTCCTAGTTTTTGTCTGTCCCTTGTGCCCTCCACAGAGACAGCTGCCAGTCCTCTCTTCTCCAAACCCTTGTGTAGATTGATGCTTTTCTATTTTCTACCTTTCATGCTCTTGACTTAGTTGGGAAAAGCACTGTTCAAGACCCTACCCACGACTGCTCTTCCTGAGCCAGGATTGCTCAGATTTGGGAAATGAAAGAACTAAGTATTCATGGCAGCATAATTTTTAAAAATGTGTACATATATTTGTGGGCCACGTTAGAGTGCCTCAGGCATCAGCAGACCACTTGCAGGGCGGTGGTTCCATAAGATGATGTCACCTAGTGATGCTGTGGCTGGCTTGGTCTGTAAATGTGGAGTGTATGGTGTGCACACAGGTGACATTGCCTGGTGCCACACGTATCCTGGTCATTAAGTCACAACTAATTACGTTACATACACATGTTTACAGATACATAGTGTCACATGCGTATGCACACACCTGGTTCAAGAGTTAAAGTAATTCAAAGAAATTAGCAATGTTATAAATGAGAAGCCTCTATATAAGGACCACCAACAAGGCCACCTTTTTTTTTTTTTTTTTTGTAACTGGGGATCAAACTCAGAACCTTGCACTTGTGAGGCAGGCGCTGGAACCACTGAGCTAAATCCCTGGCCTAAGGCCACCTTTTTTGACAACATACATATAATTTTGTTTGTTTTCACAAAAGTGGAATACAGTTTTACAACTTTTTTTTGTTTGTTTCTATATCCTGGACACCTATTACATTAATATATAATATTTAACATTTCTTGAGCCCTTACTCTGTGCTGGCACTGTGCTAAGCACTTCACATGAATTATTTTGTTTATATACAAATTTACCTCGTGCTTTTAACAGCTATAGTTATCTCTAGAACCCTTCCTTAATTTGTGTAGCTGCCCCTGTTGAACAGTTCTACAGACAACACTGAAACGTTGCTGTGCATAAATGCTTCCACACACCAAAGTAGAAGCGTTCTTAGAATTGTTGGCTTAAACAGTATGTATATGGCTTATTCTACTGGATGCTGTCAGACAGCCCCTGGACACTGTGCTGTCCGTGTATACATCCTCCAGCAGCAGCTGGCAGATTGTAAACACCGGGACAGTATGTGTATCATCTCACATCTGTCATGTCTGCTTCACCCACTGTACCATGGCTCTGAAACAGCCAGTTCTTGGCTTGTGCCCCCTTGCGTTCTCCTTCCGGTCCACTTGGGTTGCTTCCCCTCCTCACCCTCAGCCTTTCCTGTTTGTCTTGGCAGGTGATTACAGTGACGCGATTGAGACGCTGCTCACGGCCATTGCAGTCATCAAGCAGTCCCGGGTGGCCAATGATGAGCGCTGCCGAGTCCTCATCTCCTCGCTCAAGGACTGTCTTCATGGCATCGAGGCCAAGTCCTACAGCGTGGGTGCCAGCAGCAGCTCCTCCAGGTGAGCAGCACTCTGTGGGGCTTGGTGGGGACAGGGACGAAGCCCAGGGTGTCTGGTGAGGACTCCGCAAGGGTTGTGATGTGTGGCGGCGTGAGCTCAGGGCGGAGGAGAGACTGGTGCGTTTAAGCAGAGGCTTTGGGGCCACACGAGCTTGGACTTGAACCTCTGTTCTGTTGCTGATCATCCGTATGACCGTCTTGAATGTGGCAGTCAGTAACTTGCCAGGCATAGTTTTTCTCATTTTTAAAAAAGGGACACTGTTCCTTACCTAATAGACCTGTTGTAAAGATGAGGTCAGATAATGTGTCAGACTCTTAGTTCTGTGCCTGATACACTAGAAAGAGCTTAACAAATAACAGAGTCGTCATTTTCCAAGAGAAGGTTAGTCCTCAGAGAGCTAAGACCCTGAGACAAGGGCTGGGCAATAGCTCCGTGGCAGAGCACATGCCTACCATGCAGGAGGCCCTGTGCCCAACCCTGACACACTCATGCACACCCACGTACAGAGCAGAACCCTGGGACAGTGGGTCCAAGCCAAGAAAAAGAGTAGTGCGGGTGAAGAATGTGTGGGGCCTCTTGAGTGGAGCTGACACATCTTTCCCACAGGAAGAGGCATCGGTCCAGGGAGAGGTCGCCCAGCCGGTCCCGGGAGAGCAGCAGGCGGCACCGGGATATGCTTCACAATGAAGACCGCCATGATGACTACTTCCCAGAAAGGAGCCGGGAGCACGAGAGGCACCGGGACAGAGAGCGGGACCGGCACCACTGAGCGAGGTGGGGCGCCCTGGTCCTGCAGGGTGGTCGTTTATGAAAGGAGGAGGAGTGTTCACAGGGACACTGTCTGTGTCTGCGGGGTGGTGGGGAGAGGCCGGGCCAGAGCTCTGCCTGTGTGCGGAGCTGCACCCTGCGATGACTGACTGCCTTGGCCGGGTATCGGAGCAACAGGCTCGCCTTGTGCTGAGAGTGGGGTCTCCCTCGACACCTGACTGTGCCTTTCGGCCCCCACAGCAAACGGGCTGCTCTGCCCCTTCCGTCCCTTCCTCTGTACGTGAATGTCATGGAAGCCACTGTCCTCAGGGCTGTCTGACTATCTTATCCATCCATGAGGCAGTGCACACGGAGCACTGAGCGCTCCTCTGCCTGTTGTGCAGTCAGTGAGCGCCAGCTGTCATTGTTGCTGTTACTGTATTGTAACCCCACCATATGTGCAGGTAAAAAATTTGGAAATGGAGTTCAAGGCCAGCCTGGACTGCATAGCAGACCTTTATCTCAAAAAGAAAAAAGAAAAAGGCCGAGGATTTAGCTCAGTGGTTATACCGCCTACCTTGCAAGAGCAAGGACCCAAGTTCGATCTCTGGTACAAAAAAAAAAGAAAAATTGACTAAGGCAGAAAAGTAAGACCACTACCTGCTTAGTTTTCAAGGCACAAGATTAATAATTTTAATTTTAGTTTTATAACATCTATTTTAGTTTTTTTTTTAATAACATCTATTTTAGTTTTTTGTTTGGTTGGTTTTTTTGGAACTGGGGATTGAACTCGGGTCCTTGCGCTTGGGCAGCAGGTGGCGAAACCACTGAGCTAAATCCCTGGCCCTAGTTACATCTGTTTTAAAAGATTTAAATATTGGGGTTTCAGTCAGAGGAGAAAACTGATCTGAACGTAATTCACAGCCGTGAGGCTGTGTGGAGGCTAAGTAACCTTGCTGGAAGGGTGTTTTGCTTCCAGTAGGGTTTTGTTTTGTTAGCACAGGAGCAGGTTGTGCGGTGACACTGAAGTCTGGTGCAGCCTTCACAGAGCCAGGGGTAGGGCGTCGCTTCTGGGCACTTCTTTCTAGAGTCTGGGCCAGGCTGTGTTGGGAAGTGCCCACATCCCCGAAAAGCAGACCAGTGTGGGTCTCGGAATGGCAGGAGTGGACTTGGTTCACCGCCCGCCCCTCTGTGTCAGCGGCAGCCTTTTCTCCTCCTGTTTGAGCTGGTGTGTCTGGGTTGCTTGAGATCCAGAGCCACCGCCGCCCGCCCCCATCACTGGCTGTGCCGTGTGTCCTTTGGAGTCACCAGGCAGAGAGTGGCCGGTGCTAATTGGTCCCGGCAGGGCATGGTCACTTATAGTCTCCAGGGCCCCATCCGAGTGACAGTTAGAAGGCACCGTGTGTGTCACTATACTGGCTGGCTCTGCTCCCCACAGCCTTCCCATAGGGATGCGGTGCGCATGGCCTGCCGCTGGCTGCCTCGGTGCTTTGGTCCTGATTCCTGAGCGAGCTGTCACTGCCTCCTTTCCCCGCCTATAAGATAGGACTTTCTCCCATTACGTGGATGGCTGAATTTTGATAACTTAGGAAATCCTGTACGCTCGTGGCTGGTGAGGCAAGACATCATAAGGAACATTAACACCGAGGCAGGCTTTCCACTGCCCCTGCTGCTGGTCGTTCCCTGCTCTGTCTGAATTACTGAGTTCCAGGCTTAAGAACGAGCTCCTTCCAGGAGAGTTGTTCATAATTTGGGTTCGTTTGTGAGTTGACACAGTATACCTGTGAGAGTTCGCAATCTTTTGTTCATAAGCTGGGAACTTACTGTAAATTCAGTCCAAAAGAATTGAACCAGACCCTGGAGTTGCAGTGTCTCCCACTGTCATCCCGAGGACCCTCCATGTCATGTGGCTTGGGAGCCTCCGTGTGGGGAGAGGTGCGGCCTGCTGGCCTTGCAGACAGCTCTGCAGGCCCTGTGTCCCGCAGTCCTTCCGTAGGAGGAAGTGGTATTGATGGCCTGTGAAGCAGCGTTTGCTCAGCAGGCGAGACTGTCCAGAGGTGGCGGGAGCGCACCCTGCCTGTTTCAGGAGTGGCCCCAACTTGGGGCTTGAGGCTGCGCAGCCAGTGCAGGAATCTGCTCTCTTGTCTGCGTTCACACATTCTGCAGTGTGGCCGCAGGCCCAGGACTGGTGTTCAGAAACACCAGGGTTCCGCTGCATCCTGTGCTGGAAACAGTCCGCGTTAAATCACACTCCAGGTGTGTGTATGTGCTCTGGAGTTTGAGGGAGTTCTTAGGTAATCTGTGGGTTCAGCTCTGATTTTGGTTTTTTTTGAGACAGGGTCCTGCAGTGTTGTCCAGGCTGGCATTAAACTCATTATGTTCCCAGGCTGCCCTGGAACTCCCAGCAGTCCTGCCTCAGCTTCCTGAGTGCTGAGATTACAAGTATGAGCTACTATGCCCACCCTGCCCTTCTCAACTATGTCAGTTGTCTTGATATTTTAGGAAATTTTCCAACTTGAAAATAATCATTCTCACCTCATTCCTGTCCTGATCCAATCTGTGACCACTGAGTTTTTATTTGGTATTTGCCGGGTTCAGAGATTCAGAGGCTGGCTGGAGGTGTGACGTGCAGACTGCATTAGGGCTTCAGTGGTCCTCAGTAAAGTGTAGATGTTCAGAGAAGCCAGCAAGGCAGAGTCTAGGTCCATGCTGAGATCAGTGCCATTTCCGGGTCAGAAAGGTCAGGCATGTGGATGTCCTGTTCTCCTGGGGCAGCCAGCCCCTCCAGGATTGGTGAGGCCCGATTAAGAAGCTGAGCATTTGTGGAGGCCAGCTTGCTGGTGTGTGCCTAGCACGGAATCCCAGCATGAAAAACCTGAAATTCCAGGCTGGAGTTTAGAATTCAGATCTCCTGTTTTCTCTGGACTTAGTTCTGTTTGTACCGTCAGATGGAGCACACCACCATCTGCACGTTATCAGTACTGCAGTTCTGCACCAAGGGACCTCAAGTTTGGTGGGGTGACAAGTAGTTAAACCAACTCTTACTACTGATAGAGGCTCTTAGCTGCATTTAGGTTTCCTTTCCTCTTCTTTTCTTTGTTGCAGTACTGGGGATTGAACCCATTTACCTTAGCACAGAGCTACATCCCCAGCCCTTTTTTTTTTTTTTTTTTGGCACCAGGGATCGAACTCCGGTCCTTCCACTTACACAGCAGGCGCCAAAACCACTGAGCTAAATCCCCAGCCCCCACAGCCCTTTTTTAAAATGTTTTGAGTCAGAGTCTTGGTAAGTTGCCTGGGTTGGGCCGAAACTTGAGGTCCTCCTGCCTCAGCCTCTCAGCGTGCTGGGGTTACAGGTGTGCGCCTCCACAGCTGGCTGCTTTCATATTTCTGCTAATGACTTTCTTTCCTTCTGTGCTGGCCTGGCCAGGTCATTCCTGCTTGCTGGTTCTAAGGCTTGGAAAAGCTCTGGTGCTGTTTGTTGTTGCGCATGCTCATAAGGGCATTGTTGAGAATCTGTTTTTACTAGGGCTTGATTAAAAGAAGACAAAGAGGCCCAGGGACTTAGCTCAGTGGTGCCACTGCCTGCCTCACAAGCGCAAGGTCCTGAGTTCAATCCCTGGTACCAAAAAGAAAAGGAAATAGACAAAAAATAGCCAGGCACAGTGGCCCAGTCCCAGCACTCTCGGAGGCTGAGGCAGGAGGATCTCAAATTCAAGCCCAGCCTGGGTGACTTGGTGACTTAGCAAGACCTTGTCTCGGCATAAAACATGGCAAGAGAAGAAGACGGGTGCATCAGTGTCCTGTGGCAGTGCATGCTCCCTGCTGCCCTCCAGGGCATTTGGGGCTGATGGATTTGGCTGTGTTCACACTTGTTGGTCACCGTGCCTCCCATTTCCACATTTTTGCTTCCCCTCAGGTAAGCCATGCTGCCTCAGAACAGACTATCACACAGGGAGCTCACCGTGCCCCCTGGCGGCAGCTTTCCACACTCTGCCAGCTCACCTCCTCTCCTGCTCTGAGCCCCATTCTGTGTCTGTCCCCAGCTGACAGCCAGCTGTCCCTGCCTCCTCTCGGGAGCTCCCGCCAGCCCCCCTCGCCTGCTCCATCTCCGTCCCTGTCATTGCTCCGCCCTCCAGTGCGTCCTGTCTGTGACCCCTACTTCAGAAGTTGTCAGTGTGTTTCGCGTGGCCCAGCAGAAAGTAACCTGTGTTCTCTTTCTCCTCTTCTGCTGTCCTCATTGCAGGAGTCTGGTTGGAAGCAGTGTTTTTAACGGACTCGCATCTCCACCCTGATCAGGACTAAAGGACGGAGGCCGCTCCACTCTCCCCTTCCTCCACTCCCCTAATCCCACCTGACACCCAGGGAATCCCTCTGCCCCACAGGTTTGAAGATGGCTTGGCACCCTCCCAGCCCCGTGCCTCCCGTTTGCCGGGGGAAGAACCTAAGACTGTGGCCAGGAGGGTGGTAGAAGGAAGCAGGCTCCGTGCCGGGCCCTGGTCTTCCGAGAACGGTGCTTTGTCTGAGGAAACGTGTGTTTCTAACTCCAGGAGCAGTGCATTGGTGAGGCTGGTGGAACGGCTTCCTGTCCAAGGAAACGGATCCTCCGTGCAGCTCTCGGAGGGTGACGGGTGTGCCAAAATATGCCAGGGCCCTGTCCTTAGCACTAGGTTTGATGGGGCCAAGAGGGCCCAAGCCCTTGCTAATGTACCACTTTGTTAACGCTTTCCCCCGCGCCCTTTGAGAAGGGACCAGGAGAACAGACATTACCTAGTGACAGCTCCTTCTGGTCTCGGTTTTCCTTCTTGCATCTTGACGGTTTGTGTCCCTGCCCCCTAGAGGGCTAACCCCTCCTGCTCCCCACTGCCTAGCGCTTCGACCTGCCCCTGAGGAGAGAGGCCTGTGCGTTGCTTGTGTCGGAGCCCTCTTCTTCGTGCTCGGTTGCCTCTCGCAGTAACCAGCTCCCTGGCGTTCCTCTCCCTGGAGCATGTCCATGTAACACATGGTGCCCTTCCCCCAGGAAGGCTGCTTCCTTGTTTTAGAGGAAGTTACTGCCGCTGGGAGACGGCCCTCGGGACCTCAGGAGTGAAGAAGCCTAGCCGAGTACCGAGTACCGGAGGAGTAGGGAGCGGGCAGCCTGGCGGGATCTGGCCCACTTCCCAGGCTTTTCCTTCCTTGGGCTGATGGAAGCCTGGGGTTGCGTCCCCAGGTACATACTTGTACGTATCATGGGATAACCCGGCACTGCTAGGCAGGTGAAGTCACAGATTTGGTGTCCTTCCACCTTTGGACTTTTGACTCACAAGCTCTCCTTCCTCTGCCTGGAGGTCCTTCCTGCCTCTGGTAAGGAATGAGTAAGAAATGGAGCCTCACTAGGCCGAACTTCACCCTGAGTTGTAAGCACCAGCACTGTGGGACCATTTTCCACCCAGGCAGATGGAATTGCTTTTCCCCAAACTTCCTGCGGTGGCTGCTGAAGCAGGCAGCAGCAGCAGGGTCCTGTAGCACCCAGGGTGAGGGCGCCTGCCACTTAGCGCGAGGCCAGCTGTGGCTGAGGACAGGGTCAGAAACCCTCTGGCTCAGGGGAGGGGCTGGTTGGACTGCACGTTCCCAAAACACCCCGGTCTCGGGGGAGCCCCCAGGGTTGGAGAGGCACATTCCCTTGGGACAGGCTGCAGACTGGAGCTTTTATCCCGTCCCCCAACCCTGTCCCCACCTGCACCTCGGCCCATGGCACCCTGCCAACTGGCCAAGTGTTACGTGACGTGCTTACCCTTGAGAGCAGCTCCGGGTGTCTTTTTAAAATGTAGAGAAAACCAAGTAAGGTGGTGGTCTAAGGAAAACAATATATAGAATATCAGAAAAGCTGTTTGCCCGGAGAATTATTTTCTCCCCTTTTTTTGTTTTTACTCAATGACACAATTTTTAGTTTTACTTCCTGATAGCAAAAGGAAAAGAACCCTAACCCTAAAAAGGCTAAGGCCCCGTCCCCCCGTTGTCGGTGATTTGTTTGTCTTTCTGATGGGTTGAAAATTGTGTAATAAACTTGATGACGCTGTCAATCTTTTATACTGCATTGTATTTTTTTCCTTTTGTAACAAAGTATTTTGAAATAATAAATGGGGTGTGTGCTGTTGTATGGATTCTGCATTGCATAGATTTGTTGAGGTGTTGGGTGTGGGTGTGGGCTGAGGTAGATGCTGTGGGATGGCAGCGAACCCCAAGTTCCTAGCAGGATTTGTGTTGGGTACGGGCTTCTCTGCAGCAGAGGAGGCCCCTGGGGCAGACCTTCAGAGGCGCCGCCAGCAGTCCAGCCTTCTGGCCCCAAAACGGCCTGCTTAAAGACCATTTCCAGGTTGTCCCTTACCCTTCACAACTCCCAGGACTTCTTTTCTGAGCCCATTTCCCACCTTGTAGTGTTTGGTTCTGACAGCATGGAGGCAGGAAGGGAAGGCTGTCCTGTGGGAACTTGAGGGCGGGGGCTTGCGTCCCCAGCCGATCGACCCATGGACATGCAGTGTGGCCTCAGCCTCCTTCGCCTGGAAGGTCAGTAGCTGTTCTGCCTTCACATAGGCGTGTTCTGAGGGTCAGAGAACGTGAATGTCTTGGGAATGGATCTGCCGTGGAAATAGGTATAGATTAGAAAGCTTACTAGAAGCCTTGCAGGGCAATCCTGGGTTTCCAGAGAAGACAGCTTTTTAAAGCCAGATAAGCAGAGTGGGCAGTGCAGGGCTGAAGGCCTGCAGGCAGAGATGACTCACAATGTACTGTTCACACGACACAGGGAGCTCCGGCACCAGCGTGTTACTAAAGGTGAGGCTGCTCCCTAAAACAGCCCAAGTGGAGAAATCTGCGGTCCAGCAGTTGGGGATGGTTCCATGACAGGAGCCGCAGATTGGGGCATCCCGTCTTGCCATCCCAGCAGCCACTACCCAAGAAGCCAAAGAAACGAATCTGTGAGAAGTTTTTATTTTTTAAAAAGTGAGGTGCCTGAGAGGGCGGTTCAGTGAAAAGGAGATGAACCATAGACGAGGTAATAACTAGCTATTTGGGAAAGGAGTGGAAACAGCCTTCAGGATTGGGACCTTCAGACAGGCCTGTGAGTTGCACTCTGTGATCGCTGCCTGTGAGCTCCCGTGCTGGGTAAAGTTGGTCCTGCGCTGTCAGCCTTCTCGGGGTATAGGCATCTGACGAAAGTGAGTGGAGACTTGTTCATGAGATTACATTAGGTCTCCCCAAGTCAGCACCAGGGTAGGGAAGGAAAGCACCGCCTTGGATCCAGACATCACCCAGCCCCGAGATGCCGCTGCAGACACCACTGTTGGAGACATGTGAGAAGCAGAAAGGGCCTGTGGCAGCTGCTGTCAAGTGTGGGTGCCTCCATGTCCGTGGTCCGTACAGTGACTTCCCTGCGTTTCAACATGCACAGCCTCACAGACTTCTTGTCTTCCAGGGCTGCCTCGGTTTCCACTGTACAGTGTGGTCAACTGCACACAGCGGTGCTGGCAGCATCTGGAAGAACAAATGTGTGGGCTTTCCACATAACCCTAAGCAAGAGGCGTTTCTGATCATATCCTCATTTTCGACTCATCCTGTGGCAAAAAGAATTTACTGCACCCAGCCTCGCCTTGGGCTGGGAGCTCCACCTGGCAGTAGCCCGCCTCGCACTGCTTTCCTCCCTCAGCTCTGCAGCACCTTAGTGCTAACACTCACCTTGAGCCACCTCTGCACTTCAACTGGACCTTCCATTCACATCTGTGCAGTGGGAAGGGCAACCTTTGCCGCTGAACCACTACGTGAGACTGGGTTGTGGAGGACAGGTTCCCTCCAGTTTGATGCTGGTGATTAGTTCACAGCAAGGCTCAAAACCAAAGCAGCAGCATGAGAAGCAACAGAAAATTGGTATTCATGGGGTCTGTGATTGGCAATTTTGGGGAAGTTCCTAGTAGACCCCTGGACATCAGGAGGCAAGGCCACAGGGCACAGAGCAGTGGGGAATGAGGGGGCATCAGAGCTCTGGGCCATGGAGACCACAGGACCACAGGACGAGAACGAGCCAGACCACGGAAAAAGCAAGCTCAGGAGGCTCAGTGCAGGTCGGGATTCACCTGACATTGGACAGGGCCCTCAGGCTTCCTAAGTGGTTGCTCTCTCAGGGCCACTGGTGGCCTGTTGGGGCTGAAACCATGGCCACTGCCAAGATGTGGAGCACTTCTGAAGATGGCTGCTGAGAAGTGACACACTCATCTACAGGACACCATCCTCCAGCTTAAAAAGTACTCTTTTTACTTCAAAAGTTTTAAATAGGCCAGGGATGTAGCTCAGTATTAAAGGGCTTGCCTAGCATGCAGGAGGCCCTGGGTTTTGTCCCCAGAAACAAACACAAAGAACATTCTGGTAAGCTGAGAACACGCTTCCAATTGCAGTTGCCCTGCCTGGAAAGGAGCCACAGCTGTAAGAGCAGTGAGAGACGAGACACCAGCTGGCAGCCCCAGAGCAGACTTGTAGGTGACATGAAGACAGGATCTGAGCCGGGCATGGTGGTGCACGCCTGTCATGCCAGTACTCGGGAAGCTGAAGCAGGTTCAAGGCCAGCCTGGGCTGCATAGTGAGACTGTCTCAAAAACCAAACGCAGAGATGACGGGATGGGTGCCTCCTGGGATCTGCTCAGGCTGCAGCCACAAAAGCAAATCAGCGGGGCCTTCAGCGCTGTTGCCAAGCGCAGCCTGAGACACGTCCCGGGGACAGTCTGGCCTCTCCAGGGGGATGAGATCTAGGGACAGGTGCTGTAAGGAAAAAGCTGCCACCCCCAAAACAGAAAATAGATATTTATTACAAAAGTGTTTGCTGCGTGATCAGAGTAGAAAAATAACACTGTGCTACACAGAGGCCTGGAGCTCGGCCTCCTGGAGGAATGGCGAGGGGCGTTCACACCCCCAGGGGCCACCTCCTGATGCTCTGTGGCCACACACGGGCTCCCAACGGTGGCACGGCACCTACGGAGCCTCGGTGGTCCACACGAGAGGCTCTGGCCATGGGGAGCAAAGAGGAGGACTTGAGATCCACCAGGAACTGTCTGACAGCGGTTAGAATGGGGCCGGCCTGCCCCTCCCTGTGGTGGAGTGGAGGAGTCTCAGCCCGTGGCCCTGGTTAGGAGACTGCCCACTGGCCTCATTGGGCTGGATGCCCAGGTGTTGGTGCTGATGAGAAGCTGTGCGACCTTTGCCAAGCCAACGTGATCCGCCACTTCTCAGGGCTGGGGCTGTCAGCCTCATGTGCTGCGGGCTGAAACTTTTGCACTTCAAATCTTGTCCATACTGATGGAAGAAAAAAGAAAATGATAAAGAGCAGTGAACAAAAGCAGCTGGCCAAATTGTTCCAAATTCCAAGTCCCTTGGCCCCAAAGAATCCGAAGAGTATCTTCCCTAGAAGGAATGATCCACTGCTGGAAACAGGAAAGGCAGGCCCACCACCTCAGCCTTTCCATCCAGGTGTCCAGCCCACCCTCCCAAGAGCACCTCGTCCTCCATGCAGAGGCCCCGCCCACAGCACAGCACCTGGAGAAAGCAGCTAGGGTGAGCACCTCCAGCAGCAGCTCTGAGCCACAGAAAACAAGCAGGATGCCATTCATGATGGCTTCCAGTCGGAGCACGTAGGTCTGCAGCAGCAGGTAATAGGCGGCCATCATGGCAGACGGGAAGGTCAGGGCCACACTAATGCCAAGTGGCATCTTCCGCTGGCAGAGGTTTCCCTTTGTACCTGCCAGATACAGCCAGAGTCACCTCCAAGTGGCCTCTTCCCCTGGCCACAGGAGAAAGCTGCATGGGATGACTGTGAGCAGAGAAAAACGACTGCGGAGGGGGGTGTTGTACGTGGGGTCCCACTGTACTAAAAAGTCCAGGCTTGGGGGAGTCATGGGAGTGGGGTCATTTACTCCACAGGGCCTACTCCCAGTCTCCCTCAAAAACTGTAATTGTAAAAATTACATTCTCATTGAAAACTTTCAACTAGTATAATCTTAGAAAAGACACAAAAGCATATAAAATATCTGTTCCCCAGGCCCTCTCTAGTGGATGTTGTAAATCTGTTATTGTTGCCAACGTGATGGGTGAAAAAATGCTGCTTTATTGTTTCGGTTTACATTTTTTTTTTTGTACCAGGGATCGAACTCAGGACCATGTGCTTTTGAGTGGTGGCAGAACCACTGAGCTAAATCCCCGGCCCAAGGGCAAAATACTCTAACTGAAAAGGCTTTAGCTGTGTGTTTTCTGTGCTAGAGATCCTTATTCAGAGAAGCAGTGGGATCTCAGTGCTGGGCAGACATGTTCCACCCCGGACAGTCACCACTGAAACTCCTCCCAGCTGACCAGCGAGAGGAGCCAGGCTCTCCTGGGGTGCTGAGGCCTGCAGAAGGGATTCTCTAAGAGCCCATGCTCCACAAGCAGCACTGACCCACAACGTGAAGCAGCAGCTTGAAGCTGCAGCTGGGGAGTAATGTGTATACTGCCTGATCTGATTGCTCACTGACTGGTGAGCCTACTTGTGCAGGCGTCTTGTTAATCAAGTTACAGACCAGCTCGTGTCATGAGGAATGAAAATGCTCTTGAACAACACTCACCAAAAAGCAGTCGGATTACTTCAATTCCAAGATAAAGCAAGAGCATCACCACATCCAGCACCAGGTTGGCCGTGGGGTAGGGCAGCAGGAGACCTAGCAAGACGAAGGGCAGAGTCTGCAGCAACATGACAACACCCGCAGCACTGCACACGGCTGGGATGCAGCGGGTGCAAGGAATAGGCAGTACGCCTGTCCCTGTTCGTCTCTGTGGGGACTCCTGTCCCACTGACCAGGTGTATAGGGGTGCAGAGCCCCCGGAGGGGCTTCTGGGGATCACCAGGGTGAAGTGGAGTTAAGTCTACGTTTCTCAAGCTCAGGCAAGTCTTTCTGAGGGCTTCCTACTGAATCATTGTCAGTACAGGCATCTCATGGACAGACTTCTGCCTCAGAGGGAAGAGGGGGTACAGAAAAGATAGAGACCAAGAAGGTTCTCGGTGGGACTGGCTCTGGGCTGAAGTGGGAAGGAGACATCGGGGCAGGGCAGCCCTACCTTTATACAGGAATATGAAGAGTTCCAGCAGGAAATAGGTAGCATAATACCAGCCGTTCAGAAAGAACAGGATTTCCAGGGGCGTCGAGGACAACCGTTTACCTGAAAGGAGACAGAGACAGAGACGGGTGGGTGGAGGGCGGCGCAAGCTCTGCTCCTGGTAGAGCCACGGTTTAACCTGGAGAAGAGGTCGCGGCGAGGGGCTGGGCCATCGGGGACGCTTCTGGTTGCTGACAGTGAGGTGGCGGGGTACGGGGTGAAGGGGCCGCCTTCCCTCTCCTTTCCCAGGAATCACTGTCAAACTGCTTTTTTGGCTTCGAGGGACAAAGTCAGGAGCTAGCTCGGCGGCCACGCCAGCTGAAAGGCACCTCAAAGATCGAACTCGTGAGTCACCACGTGGGCGGGCAATCGGCACGGAGACCGACACTGGCTTGCTCGTGGCCAGGTAGCTGGTCACCGGACCAGCTAGGACGGCTGGGCGGAGGGTGCGGGCCAGTGCTTCAGCCCGCACGCCCAGACCTCCAAGCACCGACCCCCGCCGGGCACAAACGGGGAGCGACGTCCCTGACGCCTGGAAATGGGGCTTTCGGTCGAGGTATGGGCTAGAAGGGAACGGAGGGGCTGGTGGAGGTCACGGGACGGGGACCAGCGACTCACACACCTGCGGAACCTCACCTCGCGGCGCCATCTTCAGTCCCCATGGAAACTGCGTACGCGGCCGCAGCCGCTCCGGGAGCGGCGAGGAGCTGCCGGAAGCAGGGACGGAGCGGCGCCGGCCTCGGCCCCTCTGCCGGCTGGCGGCACTCTATGGTGTGCGCGCGCGAGCGCGGGCCGCCGCGCATGCGCGGAAGGAGAGACGGCTGTAGACAAGTCTGCGGTCCTCTGTCGCACGGTCGTGGCGTCGCCCGCGGGACCTCGGCTCCTGGAATGAGGGCGTTGGGCAGGGGGTCTGGCCTTAGCCTCACGTTGTCTTTTCCATCAAGCGTGTGGGGAGGAGCAGCGGAAGGGTCGGCCCGGAGTCGGAGGGGTGCGGGGCGCGGGCCGCGGGCCGGCCCCACCTCGCCCCACTCGCGGCGGGGAGCGAACGCCTTTACCCAGGGTCCCCTGCAAGTCAGAGCAGGGGAGCAGGCGTAGAGCCCCGCGACCTGCACCCACCCCACTCCTGCCCCGCACCACGCCTGGGTTCTGCAGACGAAAGTCCGCGATTTGCACTTTGTCTGGTGCTGCTTGTGTGCGAAGGAAAAGGCAACTCGTTGCCTTAGAAACCCTGTGGCCCGCAGCCTCGGGAAGAAAAATGTCCGAGTTCGCCACCACCCCAGGGGCCCAAAGCGGACGGCGAGGTGGAGTCGCTCCGGGCAGACGCGGGCGCCTCCGCTCCGTGTGGCCGCCTGGTCCTTGACCCGCGGCCGGGAGCGACAGCTGAGCCTGCGTGGTGACCACGCCGAGGGTTTCGCCGCCGCAGCTGCGGGGAGCAAGGCCCCGGCCGCGCACCTTCCCCCGCACCAGGCAAATCAAGCCAGCCCCTTCCTCCAGGGGCGGGGCAGCACGTGGTCACCTTGGCCTTGCCCAGCCACCTCCGCGAACTATTTCGGATGGGCTTTGGTGGACTTTAACGCTTTTTAGGAACGTATTGCATCATCTGCGGACAAAGGCATTTCTGCTTCTTAGGCTTCTTTTCTCGGCGGCTGGTACTAGAGATCGAAGCCTGCGCCTTGTGCTAGGCGAGGGCCCCACCACTGAGCTACATCCCCGCCCTTTTACTTTCTGTTTTGCAGTAGGGTCTCAGTAAGCTGCTCAGCCTGGCTTAAACCTTCAGTCCTGCTGCCTCAGCCTCCAGAGTAGCAGGGGTCATGGGTGTGCGTCACAATACCCAGCTTGTGCATTTTAAGTGCTTTCTCTCAACCTGGTGAGAACTCCATACGATTTTTGCCTTTTATCCAGCTAATGTGATGACACTGATTTTTTTCCAAGGATGTAGCCAACCTTGCCTTCCTGGAAATAAACCTACTTGATTATGATACTGTGCAGGAAAGAGTTAAAGTGGCAAGCCTGCGTCTGCTCCCCTAGAAAGTGCGGCCTGGGCTGGCTTCCTGCTTCGGGAGACCTTGCAGTCTGAAGGATCCCCGCCCATGCAGGGCGGTCCCTGTTCCTGTCTGTGGGGATGCTGAGCATCTGTCATCCTGAGCCTGGATTTTGGCAGAGGGTCCCCAGATGACCTCGCCCAGTGTTACTGCGGACGTGGCTGGCAGCCGGGCCTAGCGTGCAGAACTCAGAGCCGGAGCGAGCGGCGGCCTGTGTGGGTCAGGACAGCGGCCTCTTGGAAGCGCTGCTGGCTTCCTCTGGACTCCGCCCAGGCTGAGTTTTAGTCTTGCTGCCCGGGCTCACAGCCCTGGTCCCAGCTACAGGCCCAGTCCTGAGAGCCCCTGCGGAATCCTTGCGTCCAGATGTGGCCTTGGGGCTCCAGACACAGATACATTATCTGTAACTCGGATTTCACCTAGGGCATTTTTTTTTTTTTTGCTCTTTCGAGGCAGGCACCGGAACCACTGAGCTAAATGCCCGGCCCTCACCTAGGGCATTTTGTTCAGGTCTTCACACATGTTCACGAGAGATTTACTTTCTTGTAAGGACTGTGTCTAATTTGCTAACAAGGTTAAATTAGCTTCATAAAATGAAGTAAAGCCAGGCGTGGTGGTGTACACTGTGATCTCAGCACTTGGGAGGCTGAGGCAGCAGGATAGCCATGAGTTCAAGGCCAGCTTGGTTTACACACTGAAGTCAAGGCCAGCCTGAACACATGCTGGGGGCCCTGTCTCCAAAATCCAGAAAAAAATGTTATAAATGAAGTGTGAAGCTCTTTCTGCTCTCTGGAGGGCACTGCATAAGATAGGTACCATATTATTTCTCCATGAAATATTTGGAAGAATTCCCTGATGGACCCACACACTCCTGAAATTTTTTTTCTTTTTTCTGGTGTTTTTTTTGTTTGTTTGTTTGTTTTTCCTGTACCAGGGATCAAACTCAAGACCTTGCACTTTCGAGGCAGGCGCGGTGCCAATGAGCTAAATCCTCGGCCCAACCTGGAGTTTTTTTGTGTGTGAAAGTTGAAAATAAAACCACTCAGATTTTCTCCTTCCTGAGTAGGGTTTGGATAGTTGTGTTTTGGGACAGTTTTCCCATCTTGTATAAACCCCCAAAGGTTACTGGCATGAAGTTTGGTCCAGGGCCCCATGTCATAGGCTGAGGGCTCCGCAGCACGGCTTGCTCCTGCCTGGCCTTTGGTTTCTGCTCTCAGGGCCGGGGTTCAAATCAAGGCCTCGAGAGTGCTGGGCCATGCAGATGCCCTCCAGCCCCTTCCCTGAGATTCTCTATTTCTTTTTTCTTGTTTAGTTTTGATGTGTTTATCCGTTCTATTAACCTTTTAGAAAAACAATGTCTGGCTTTCTTTTTCCCCACTGTTTTCTATTTTATGCAGTTTTGGTTTTGTTTCTGTCCTCTTGCTTTCTTTCAGTCTCACTTGGTGTCTGTCCATTTCAAGATGGAAACTTGACTCTGACCCTTTCACACCTGCCTCCTCCTTCTCTTTTCTGTTTTTGTGTATTTATTTTTGTGGTGTTGAAGGTGGAACTTAGGGTGTCATTCATGCTAGGCAAGTCCTTACCACTGAGCTATACCATCACTCTCGACTTTCCTCTTCTTTAATATTTGTGGGTGTTTTGTTTTGTTTTGAGACAGGGTCTTGCTATGAAGTTGAATCACTGTGTAGCCCAAGCTGGCCTGGAACTAACTCACAGAGATAGATCCTCTTGCCTCAGCCTCCTGAGTGCTGTGATTACAGGCATGCGCCACCATGCCCAGCTAAGTTTTGTAGGTTTTTTTGTTTTTGTTTTGTTTTGTTTTTTGAGACAAGGTCTTGCTCTGTAGTTCAGGCTTTCCTTGAGCTACTTACCCCAGGTTGGCCTCGAACTCTCAGCAATTCTCCCACCTCAGTGCTAGGATTACAGATGTGTGCCACCACCCTTGGCTTAATTTTTGTGTTTTAAGGCTACAAATTCCCCTTCAGATGCTAATTTAGAGACATCTATGAATCCTGTGACCTTGCTAAATTAAATGCATTTATTAATAGTAGTGGGTTTGTTTTTTTTTTGTACCAGGGATCAAACTCGGGACCTTGAGCTTTCAAGGCAGGCAGTGGAACCACTGAGCTAAATCCCCGGCCCTACAATGGCTTTTAGATTCTCTAGGATTTTAAAAATAATTTTCGAATACAGTTTTGCTTCTTCCTTCTCAATCAGTATGCCTTTTTTTCTCCCCCTACTGGAGTGATGAGACAGTGTAATGTTTTTTATTTATTTATTTATTTATTTTTTGGTGCGGGGGATTGAACTCAGGACCTTGTGCTTTCAAGGCAGGCAATGGCACCACTGAGCTATATCCCCAGTCCCGAGACAGTAATGTTGATAGAAATAGTGGAACCTATATCTATGCCCTTTCCCTGATCTCAAAAAATACTCAGTTTTGCCAGGAGTAGTGGCTTATGCCCATAAATCCCAGCACTCAGGAAACTCAGGCAGGATGATTTTGTGTTTGAGGCCAGCCTGGACTACATATGAAGCCCTGGGTCAAAAAATAACAGCATCAACAACAAAAATTCAGCTTTTAGCCAGGCGCTGTGGGAGAGAGTGTGTAATCCCAGCTACCCCAGAGGCTGAGGTAGGACTGTCAGTTCATGATCAGCCTGGATGGCACCGCAAAACCCATCTCAAAAAAATTATTTTCAGTTTCTCCTCAGTGAGGCCGTGGATATTTCATGGGTGCTTTTCTCCCTTTTGTTGCTGGGGACTGAACGCAGCCTCATGTATCAAAGAACACATTGACCAGAGGTGTACCCTGCCCTCAGAGTACTTTTATCCAACAGAGGGAGCTGCCTTTGGGTTTTTTTTGTTTTTTGTTTTTTGGGGTACTGGGGATCAAACTTGGGTCTTTGCGCTTGCACAACAGGCGGCAAAACCACTGAGCTAAATCCCCGGCCCCTGCCTTTGGTTTTTGTCACGAGCGGGAATTGAATGTTGTCAGGGCTCCAGTCATTTCCTGTCATGATAAAAATGTTTTTGCCCTTTACTCTATTGGTATGGTGAATTTCATGCATTCATTTTTAGTTGTTAAGTCAGTCTTAGGCTCCTGGAATACACCCTGCTGGTTACCCTGTTTGTTTTTATATTGCTACACTCAGTTTGCTAATTTTTTTGAGATAGTCTCACTGTGTAATCCAGGCTGGCTTTGCACTCATGATTCTCCTGACTCAAATTTTCCCAAGTGCTGGGATTAAAGCAACCAGGCTTAACTGTCAAATGTACTGGCATACAGTTGTCCACAGCACTCTATAATACTTTTAATGTATATTAAATATACCATATGTAATTTTAAGTTGAGCACGGTGGCATGCATCTGTAGTCCTAGGTACTCAGAAGGCTGAGGCAGGAGGCTTGCTTAACTCAGGAGTTCAAGACCAGCCTGGGGCAATGTAGACCCTGTCTCAAAAAAAGAAAAATGAATACTCACATGTGTGTCAGAACATCTCTCCCGCTCTTTTGTCTCTTTGTGCACATGCCAGACAAGTGCTGTGCCACCCAGCTGCCCACAGCCCCTTTCATTCTTAACTCTGGGCCTGGTCATTTTTGTCCTCTTTTTCTTGACGATGCAGCCAGATTCATCTGAGGAGCCCTCAAGGAGCTAACTTTGGTTACACATGTCTTCTCTGTTTGTGCACCTGCTCCATGTCTTGTCTGACCTTTATTCTTTCCTTCTACTTTGTTCATTTTCTAGTTTAAAATTAAACCTTAGACACTGATTTTAATTTCTTTTTTTAAAAAATTACTTGTTTGTTTGTTTGAGCCTTTGCATTGGGCTACATCCCTGGAATCACTGGCCATGAAGCATGAAGACTTCCTTCCGGGCCCTGCCACTGTCTGTTTGTGGCCCCTTTGCTTCCGGTCCCCGCCCTGTCCCACTGACTAGGAGAAGTACACCCTGCTACGTCAGCCCTGCCAAGTGCCTGGGCCCGAGATTGCAGAATGAATTCAAAGGGCAACAAAGGTGGAGTGGGAAAGGTTTGCTGGGGAATAGGAGTAGCTCCTGAGAGCCAGGAAGGGTCCAGGAAGCAGGTGGCCACTGAGGGCCTTTGACAGGGTAATTTATGCAGCAGAGTCACACTGGGTACCAGGCGAGCCAACTACATGGAGCATCACAAGTACAGCTGCTAACTGAACACTGACTGCCGCAGCCAAGGCCAAAGATGGCCCTTCGCCTCCTTCCTGCTCCCTTTCTCTCCATAGACTGATTGCAGACCCCGGATGGCGCAGACCCCGGATGACACAGCCCCGGGAGACGGCGACACATGAACCCTTCTTCCGTGTTCCCTCTCTGCGCCTGCCCCGACCACGAGAAAATCACGATGCGTTCAGCCTAGGCCACTGGCACTAGTCACCTGCCTCCTCTTCCTGTTTGTCTTACAGTACAAATAAAGAGCACGCTCGACCCCAGGCAGCCATTAGCTCCCCACAGGCCCTGGCTCCACCTGGTCCCATCTTTCAAGCATAATCTTTTTTGTTTGGTTGGTTTTTGTTTTTTGGTACTGGGGATTGCCATGAGTTTAAGGCCAGCCTGGGCTACAAAGTTAGACCCTGTCTCAAAACTGAAAAAAAGGAATCTGTTATTTCTCTGTTGAGGTTACCCAGTAAGTTAGAAATAAAGGGGTGAGTCACTCCCTTCCCTCTGTTCAACTGTAAGCACCACACCACCCTACTGGTCATCCCTGCTTCCATACTCCTATGACAGGGAAGCTGTGTGAGCCACTTCGCTTCTGTCCATTCAGCCATTAACCAAACACCAGCCCTGTGACTACCGGGGCTTAAACTAGGAGGCCTCACAGGCTCTGAAGTCAGAGAGACGGTGGGGGTGCCTGGGAGCAGTGGTGTCTGACCCTGTAAATCCCCAAGCCAAAGCCGGAGTAATGCAGTCCCTTTTTGTCCCGTCCCCCGCCAGTCCCTCTTGACTTCATCTTTTATCCCTTCGCCCTTCTCCCTGTACCCGCTGTCCTGAGATCCTGAAAGACGTCGCCCCTATGGCACACTACGAGCACTGTGCTTGGCAGTCCTCTCCGTGCTGAACTCCAGAACCTGCACTGCCCCCGGCCCGCTCAGCTGCACCATGCATGCCTCTTCATTCTCCGACGCCACATTCCCACAGATGCTCTGAGATCCTCGTTTGCTGATTCCGGCAAGCAGTCCCCACACGGGCAGCCTTGACCGTCAGTGCAGCAGGCTGTGAGCTCAGATTTGCCTGCAGACTTGGCGAGTAGGCCCAGGGTCAAGCCACCTGGCGAGGCTTGAGTCTGAGCCATGCGGCGGCCGTTCCCTCTCCTGGCTCCTCTTCCTCAGACTTCTCGTCCTCCCCAGAATCAGGGCCTTGCCCCTTCCTCGGAAACTGGGGTTCTCACCAGCACATCCCCCAGGAAGCCTCCGGCCACAAGCAGCAAAACCAGGGAGCACTTCCCGGCCCAGGCCAGGTCGATGGCGGTGTGGAACGGGGCACAAACCAGCACCACGTAGCTTAGGAATTGCTGAGAATCGGCTGCCCTCTTCTTTGGGAGTGATAGGGGAAAGTTTTAGATAACTTAATAGACTGAATATTAAGGTAGTTATAGAAGCAAAATAAGTAATGTGTTCTTTTAAGATTTGCTTTTCCCATAACTCCTTGTTTAGGGTGCAGGCTATCTGACTCTAACCTGTAACTTCATTAACCTAACAAAGTTACCACGCCAGGGTGAATTTACAATGTATATGTGCCTATCTCGTGTCTGTGACTTGTAAATAGAAACTGGAATTGTATTTACACATCAAAGACCACTAGGGATGAGATAATGGCTAAAAAGGATATAAAAAGGGAAACGCTGAACAAAGAGGGTGTGGATACAAACCAGACCTGTTTCTGGTGTTCCTTCCTGCTCATGAGAAGAAATTTTATTATTTTACCCGAATTCTGTGTCTCTGTGTATTTCTTTCCAAGATTTCTGCAACCTTTGGTTCCCTGACCGGGAATCGGGAATGAAATAGCCCTTTTGGGCACCGGCCCGAACCCCACCGGAGGGAGCGGCTCTCTATCTCCTGGAGAGCAAAGGCGCGCCCCTGGGACTAATTTCCTAGGCTCCCCAACAGGACACAGAGACCCGCTCACCGGCAGAGGATCGCCCGAACCCGAGAAGGAGACCACAGAAGGAGGACTGCTGCTCTTGGTGTCTCCTCTGTCTCTTTCCTTTGCCAGGTGAGAAACCCCGGGAAACCCCCTAGTGGTTAACTTCTGGTTTTGCCTTGTGAATTTGTATTCTGTAAGTTTGGGCAAATACAGCGCAGGGGCCTGATCACCCCTTGTGCTTTGCCATTTGGGGAGGTAGCTTCTTTCATTTGTTTTGGTCACGGTTAGGGGTCACCGGGAGGGAATGTGATAACTTCTGTATAAATGTGTGAGTGAAAGAGTTCTGGACAGGAGAGTGTGTGGAACGAGCTGTGGAACAAGACAGAGGGAGGAAGCGCTTGTGCTTAGAGTCCTCCCCGAGTCATAGAATTTGTGTGTGGTCGCGTTTAACGAAGGTACAATGGCCGGGGATTTAGTTCAGTGGTTCCAGCACCTGCCTTGCAAGCCCAAAGTTCCGAGTTCCATGCCTGGTACCAAAAAAAAAACAAACAAAGGCACGATGGTGAGCTTAGGCGACAGCCCACCTTAGCCTGAAGGGACCTTATAATGGCCGAGAAGCCTGCAGCCAGGCAGGCGAGTGAGTGATCCCCACCTTCGTCTGTCTTGGGTCTCCATACAAAGGTACCCATACACACACCTACACTCTGATCGGCCGGTCATGGGGACAGAAACATCGTGTCCTACTGTTTTGGAATGCATGCTTAGGAATTTTAAGAAAGATTTTACTGGAAATTATGGTATTAAGATGAAACCCCCAAACTTAGAGCCTTTTGTGAGGTAGAATGGCCCAAGCTTTGCCCAGCTTGGCCAACAGGGAGATCCCTAGGTGAGGGTCTCATCTGGTCCATCTGGCTAACAGTCACAAATGTAAGACCGAGGGCCTTACCAAATGCTCCGAGGAGCTGACTGCAGTGAAGAACACCCGGGAGGGAACACACCGGACAAGTTGGAAAATAAAACAGACCTTTATTAGTCTGGCCAGACGGCACTCCCAAAGCAAAGTAGCTAAGCGAGGCAACTGGCTCAGAGTCCGAGGCTGTTTTATAGGGGGTTGAGGGGGAGGTTAACATGTAGATTTACAGAAAAAAAGGAACAAAGGTTAGTGGTCGACTGTCACGTACTGATGGTCAGCAGACATACACACTAATGGTCACGACCGTCACATACTGATGGTCAGCAGACACATTGATGGATTGTTCTACAGGTGGTGGGCCTGGGAACATTCGTTCTCCGGACAAACAAGGGGTTGAGCAATTTTACTTAGGAACTCTGTTTCGTTACAGATTCTATTATCCCAGAACTAACAAGCACATTTTAACTATTAATTTACAAGTACAATAGAGGCTAGGGGAATAATTGATTTTGGATTTATGTAGTCCCACACCACCCCTGGACGGGAACATCCAGCTCAATTTCCCTATATTGATTTAGGGCTCACATTGTGCCACAGAATGCCTCCTTGGCTTCATATGTGCGCCCCGGAAGCGAAAAGCAACATCCTGGTCCTCCGTCAGAAAGGGGACGATGCTGAAAAGTAACTGGTCCTTTCAGATCCGGACCAAGAGAATTTAGACTTTCCCCCTCCTTTTGAGTTCCTAAATTCACAGGTTTGGAGGAGGTGGGGACAAAAGCATGAAAACTGCTTGGCTTCAGAGCACCGTGCTGTGGTCAGACTCAGAGAGGATCAAATGGGGCTTATGCTCAAATTAAAAAAAAGAAATTAGAAAGAGAAAATAAGTGGTGGATTAAAAACAGCTAAAAAAGCTCTGAAGGAAATAAAACAAAGCCAGAGAAAGTAAGAAATTTTACAAGGGTTACAAATTTTAGCTAATTGATAAATGTATCTGTTTCGATTTTAAGTTACAAATTTTAGCTAATTGACAAACGTATCTATGTTTCAGTTTGAAAAGTTACAAATTTTTAGTTAATTGATAAATGTATCTGTGTTTCAGTTTGAGTTGAAGTTTAATTGGTGTGCTTAAAGTATTTCTTGTACATTGCAAACTCTTCAACTGTAATTATAAGGTTAACTTGCTCTTTTCTGTACTTTGTTGATAAAAAACCCTCAAGGTTACTACCATTCTATTGGCAGCCAACCAAATTTAAAGTGTAACAATCTGAGAACGAAAAAAGGGACACTTTAAAATTTTAACAGCTGAAGACAAGTTTGTGATTAAAGGTCTATAGTGAGATAAAAAATATATATTTAAAAGCTATAAGTAAAAGAGATACAATTTTGATATAAAAAATTTTGTATGTTTGTCTTGTTAAAAAGATAAAAAAATATACAAGGCCAGAAGGCCTAGGTATGTTAAAAGATGCGGGAAAGTGATTTATCAAAAAATATGTATGTTTGTCCCTCGTACCAAAAAAAAAAAAAAAAAAAATGTATGTTTGTTCGTTGGTTTCAAGTTTGTTATAAAAAGTTTAAATATGTTTACATTGGTTGTCATCAAAGGGTTAAATTCTAAATATGTTACTATAATATGTGTACATTGGTCATCTTCAAAGGGTTTAAGAGCCAACAGGTTACAATATGACCTCCTCCTTTATAGTGAGTTAGAAAAAAAGACTTGGAAAAAGGCACAAAAATGTCAGACCAAGGTGCGGTATTTGGGATTTGACCTAAAAAAAGACAAAGGAGGCTCGGTCCAGAGAAAAGGAAAGTCATTTATTCTCTGCCAAGACCCCTCCAAAATGCTTCAGTTATTTGATTCCATCTTTGCTACCCATTGTCCTAATTGGGAGGACTGTAAAGAACTTTGTAAAACTTTGTTAACCTCTAAAAATGCAGAGAGTTTTAGGAGAAATTAAAAAGATCAATGCTCCTAGAATGCCGGCAGGCACACAAAATCCAGGCGCTTGGCATGAACAGCAATTTCCAGTGAATGAGCAGCCCAATTGGAACCCCAACACCCCAGGAGGCCAGGACAGCTTAAGCAATTATGAGACAGCCCTCCTGGCAGGGATACGAGCCTCCAGTAAACCACCTACAAATATGATTAAAGTACTAGAAACACAGCAGGAGCCCAATGAGAGCCCTGAGAGATTTTATGAGTAGCTCTGTAAAGTTAACAGAATGTATACACCTTTTGATCCTGCTGTTCCTGATAACCATCAGTTAATCAATATGACTTTGTGACCCAGTCAGCTCAAGATATTAGAAGAAAATTCAAGAACAAGGAACTTGGGAGGGTATGACTATAACAGTTGCTACAATTGGCTAAAAAAGTGTCTGTGAAAACAGAGTCAGTGAGAGAGAAGGAACGGGCGAAGAGGAAAGATGAACGAGATAAGAGACAGCTGAGGGAGTTCCTTGGGGCGACAGGCTTCTGTAGAATTTCGATTCCTGGTTTTGCATAGACCACTAAACCTCTTTATGAAGCTCTAAAGGAAAAAAAATCATTAACTTTGGGCTATAGAAAAAAAAAGGCTTTTAGGCGACTACAACTGACCTTAGCAGCTGCCCCTGCTCTAGGCATGCTGGATGTAAAGCGGCCTTTTGTTCTTTATGTGACTGAGAAGAACCGTGTGTGTTGACCCAAGAAGTAGGCCCATGGAATCAACTGGTGGCATATTTGTCTAAGAATTTAGATCCAGTAGCAAAAGGATGGCCTCCTTGTCTTTGGGCCTTAGCAGCTTCAGTTCTGCCGATCCAAGAAGCAGACAAGCTGACTTTAGGTCAGGAACTAACTGTGCAGGTGCCACACGTGGTCCTAGAACTGCTGAACACAAGGGAGCATCGTTGGCTCTCAAATAATCAGGTTACTCAGTACCAAGCCCTTCTCTGTGAGAACCCCCGCTTACGGTTTATTCCTATAAAATCTTTAAATCCTGCTACCCTCTTGCCCATGGTGACAGGCCCTCCCAACCATGACTGCTTGAGTGTCACCCATGAGCTCTTTTCCAGCCTCCCTGACCTACAGATGACACCCTTGTCCGATGCTGACCTCGTTCTGCTCACGGATGGCAGCAGCTTCATGGAAGATGGGGTTCATCATGCTGGATATGCGGTAACCACAAAGGATGAGGTGGTCCTAGCCAGGGCCCCTTCCTTAGTTGGCACAGTGTGATAAGGTCTGGGCACTCATACAGGCACGCCGATGGGCAAAGGGTAAAAAGGTAAAATATATACGGACTTTCGCTACGCATTTGCTACATTACACATCATTGGCATGATTTGCCGAGAGCAAGGTCTTCTCATGGCAGAAGGGAAGCTAATTAAAAATAAACAGGAAATTATACAGATGCTAGAGGCAGTGTGGGAACCTAGCAAAGTCACAGTAATACATTGTTCAGGACATCAGAAAGGCAAAGACTTCATTGCACAAGGTAACAACAAAGCTGATGCTGAAAGCCGAGAAAGACACCGCACTCAAAGCCCTCCCCTCACCACTCCGGAGGCTGGTGAGGCAACGCACGGCTGAAGGATGGGAGCCCCAACAAGGCCGACATGGGTTATTGTGTTGTGCGATCACCACTGCCTTAAGCTTCCTTGTTTTTGAATTATGGGTGTTTAGGCCTAGTTATGAAAAGTTTGATGAACACTATGTGACTTTTAAAATGGTAAAATGGGAACCGGAAGGCTATCCGTTTACAATAGTCTTTGATAAAAACATTACGGGGGACCTGGGGTAGCTTCTGACTGTGGGGGGCTATTCTAATGAAAAATTATATTGCAAAGAGAAAACCCAAGTTTGGATCAATGGCTCCCTTGTTGGACGAGCCACTGGTAACTGTAACAATTGTAAACAAGGTCAGTGTAATCCTATATCTATGTATATGCCAGCCCCATGGGATCTTATTTGGCTACAAGGAGTAATATATTTCATTAGGACAAGAAATTTAAAAAGATCTTGAGGAAATTCGAGACGCACTTCAGGCTTTAGAAACCCAACTAGATTCACTGGCCAATGTCATTACAGAATAGGTATGCTCTCGATTTGCTCACAGCCCAGAAAGAAGGGACTTGCTTACTTCTTGGTGAAAAGAGTTGTTAATATGCTAATAAATCTGGTGTAGTACAAGAATCACTAGGCAAACTACAAGATCAGATCAAGGCTCTCGGGAAATGTGGTACAGGAGAGCTGTCCTATGGGATTAATTTTACTTGGGCAGGATGAAAAAAAACTTGGATAGGACCTCTTCTGAGTCCCCTTGTTATAATATTACTATTAATAATTGGTCCTGGTGTCATCCCGTGGGACTGCATAACCTTCGCCCCTTTTTCTCCAGCCCCATTGTGATTAAAATGTAAGTTAATAGATGGAGATGCTTGTTAGTCTAAGGATGCTAGATCCTCCAGCCCCATTGTGATTAAAATGTGAGTTAATGGATGGAGATGTTTGTTAGTCTAGAGATGCTAGATAGGAATCTGTAACCGACCTAGGGTCCCAGAGTAAACTACTCATCTCTTTGTTTATCCAGAACTGATATTCCAGGCACCACAATTGTTAGAACAAGCTGCAGATGTCTGCTAACCATCAATATGTGACAGTCGACCACTAACCTTAGTCCCCTTTTCTTTGATATGTTAACTTCCCCCTCAACCCCCTATAAAAACAGCCTCGGATTCTGAGCCAGTTGCCTCTCTAAGCTATTTTGCTTTGAGAGTGCCGTCTGGCCAGACTAATAAAGGTCTGTTTCCCAACTTGGCTGGTGTGTTCCTTCCCAGGTGGTCTTCGCTGTAGCCAGCTCCTTGGAGCATTTGGTAAGGCTCTTGGTCTTACATTCTGAAGGCACCGCTGGGATTCCTGGGTGTGCTCCACTTCAGCTCCTTGGAGCATTTGGTAAGGCCCTTGGCCTTACATTCTGGAGGCACCACTGGAATCCCTGGGTGTGCTCCACTTCAGCTCCTCGGAGCGTTTGGTAAGGCCCTCGGTCTTACAATCCAATGGATTTCAAAATTTATATAGCAGTGCATTGCTGCAGCTCAACATTACCAAATGCGAGTGTTAAGAAATGTAGATAAACTGGATAGAACTTATAATGGATAGAAGAATTATCCTGAAGTAAACAGAGGGAGGAATGATAGGGAAAAGTTTTAGATAACTTAATACATTGAATATTAAGGTAGTTGTAGAACCAAAATAAGTAATGTGTTCTTTTAAGATTTGCTTTTCCCATAACGCCTTGTTTAATGTTCGGGTTATCTGACTCTAACCTGTAACTTCATTAACCTAACAAAGTTACCATGCCAGGGTGAATTTACAATGTATATGGCCTGTCTTGTGTCTGTGACTTGTAAATAGGAACTGGAATTGTATTTACACATCAAAGACCACTAGGGATGAGATAATGGCTAAAAAGGATATAAAAAGGGAAACGCTGAACAAAGGGGCGGGTGGATACTAACCAGACCTGTTTCTGGCGTTCCCACCTGCTTGAGAGAAGAAATTTTATCGGAATTCTGTGTCTCTGTGTATTTCTTTCCGAGATTTCTGCAACAGGAGGAGGCTTCCCAGTGCCTTCAAGTGCTTCTGTATTTCATAGGTTTTTACAGATTTTCAGTAAGCCAGCGCCCCAGGCCCAGCTCAGCCATCAGCAGCAGAACCCCATGTGGTTGAGTCTGCGTTTCCTCCACATTTCTGTTTTCTTGAGCATTCCCATCACAGGCAACTCTTTGTCTCCCTTTCCAACATCTATAGTTCCCTCTTTTTCTCTGGTTGTAAATGGTACGGTCCCGTCTCTCGGCACATTGGTCAATTTTATGAGGCACAGAAATTATATAGAAAAACTTGTAAACTGGTGGCTACAATCCTGTAATCCCAGCACTCAAGAGGCTGAGGCAGGAGGATTGCTATGAGTTCCAGGCCAACCTGGGCTATATCATGAGCTCAAGACCAGCCTGAACTGCAAAGCAAGACTCAGTCTCAAAAAGAAAGAAAAAGCAAGCAAGCAAGCGAGAGGAGCTTGTAGTGCCTGTAGATGTTTCAGATGTTTTTCCACCCCTTCGAGTGGGCAGACAGAATGGAGCAATCCTTACTCTGCTGAGGATCTGTGTGGTTTGAGCTGCACTCGACTTTGTTTTCTTTTCTGTTGCTTTGCGGTTTCAGAGTCACTGCCAGGGCTCAGTCTCCCCACCCCAGCCTGTCCCTGGTGAGCAGCCCCAGCCCTCGTCAGCACTGTCAGCGACTGCTCTGCTTGGCCATGCTTGGGACCAGGCCTGGACCATGGCAGAGCATCTCAAGGGGAGATGGATGCACTTTGCCTCTAAGGCTCCTCAAGTCCTCTCTCTCGTCCTCCCGGCTGGGGTCACCCAGCTCCACCGGCTTCTCTGTCGCAGCCACACCCCATGATCCTGGGGTCCTTTGCCGTGAGCACCCAGGCAGAAAACTGCCCACTCCAGCTCCTCCCCACAGTTAGCCTGCTCCAGAGCACAGGCCTGGGGCTCCCTCGAGCAGTGAGACACGGGACTGTGTCTGTGTGAATCATCTGTCAGTAGCTGAGAGCACACAGTGTCGTGCAGTAAAAGACACACTGCCACACATCCTCCTCACCCCACCCCCACCCCCACCCCCCGCTTTGAACACTTATCCATCATTCTGCCTCAGCCTCCCCAGGGCTGGGACCACAGGTGTGCGCCACACCCCCACTTTATCTCACTGCTCTTGCCACTTTATACAGCAGCTCTGGAGTCCTCTTTCCTAAGTGTCTTTAGTTGTGCTGTCTTGGCTGCCTCAATGCCCTGAATCGATTCAAAGTATTTCCCTTTCATCGTCATTTTGACTGTGGGGAAGAGCTGGAAGAAGCCACAGTGTCAAATCTGGTGAATAAGGTGGATGAGCAGCTGGATGTGGTGGCACATGCTTAAAATCCCAGCACTTGGGAGGCTGAGGCAGGAGGATCACAGTGAGTTCAAGGCCAGCCTAGGCTACATAAGAGACCCAGTACCAAAAAACAAAACAAACAAAAAAGGTGGATAAGGCCACAGTGTCATGTTTTTATGAGTCTGCCTCTCCAGTGGATGGCACTCAGCAGCGGCATTCACCATATCTATCTATTTTTTTAATCACACCTTGTGGAGACATTCAGGAAAAAGGACATGCAGAACGTCTCAGAACGTGACAAAAAAGAGCCAGAAATGGTGTCAAACACCTGTAATCCCAGCACTCAGGAAGCTGAGCCAGAAAGATGGCCATGAGTCCAAGGTCAGCCTGCGTTACATAGTAAGTTCAAAGTCAGCCTGAACTACAAAGTGAGACCCTGTCTCAAAAAACAACAGAAAAAACAAAAGAAAAAAGAGGGAAGGTCGATGCCATGAGTAGAGCGAGGAGGGGTTCAGGAGAGTCAGTGGCAGTACACCTTTCACTGTGATACACTTTCAAAAGTTTATACATTCACCGTGCATATACATACATATATATACACATATATACATATATATTTGGTTTTTTGGTGCCGGGGATCAAACTCAGGTCCTTGTCCTTGCAGAGCAGGCAGCGGAACCACTAAGCTACATCCCTGGCCCGGCCTCACTGTATATTTTGATCGCACTTTACATAGCATATGCTTGATCGTCTATAGTTCCCATGACATATAGCAATAGGTCACAGGGAACTCTACGGGCACGTCAGTGATGACGTCCACCGCTCTGGGCGCTGCGGAGGAAGCCAGTTTCTCCCGAGCGGTATTCCTGGTCTTCTCTGAGATCCCGGAGAAGACTTCTTAGGTTTCCACCTGAGCACTGGCCAGCTGGTTTCCCTCCCGTGCACTTGAGTCCCCGTGCTTCCGAGGGTGTGACGGCCTCCTAAACGCACTCCTCCTGCCAGGACAGCGAGAGACAAACAGGCTGCTTCCCGGCGCTCCGGCCCTGGGCGGGGCCTCTCCTTCAGGACAGTTAGGACAGTGCTGCTGCTTCCAAGGGAAAGAGGGAGTAGCCTCTTCCGGGCCCAACCTGAGTGGCCGCAGCCTGGGACACAGATCCAAGTTGCCCTGAGTGAGGGCTCCCAGGAAGAGAAACTGAGGCAACACATTGGTTACTAGTGCTATGAGAGTCGCACGCAGAGCTCGCTGTGGCCTCCTTCTCCCCGTACCTCCCCTTCCCTCTCCCATCCTCTCTCCCTGTTCTCTAACGTCCCCTGCTACTCTCACGCGTCACACGTCACTGTATACCCAGAGGACGAATGAATACCCTCAGGGACACGGCGGCCACTGCCGGGCTCAGATGGCTCTCAGATGGCTCCTCGCTCGCTCGCTCGTCCTGAGTGGGCAGACTGGGCACCTCGTCAGGTCAGGTCGAGGCGGGGTCGCGGCCTGAGGACAAGGCCTGCACAGCACAGCCGCAGCTCACAAGCCCCCAGAGCTCGCCCTTTCACTTAACCTCTTTTCCCATGATCCGCCCGGCCGGTCCAGGCAGAGCTTTACTGTTCCTCTTGTTTCAGGACTGGAGTCGGGCCCAGGCCCCTGCACGCTGGGCGACGGCGCTGCTGCAGAGCTCCCGCCCACCCTGAGACGAGTTTCTTCATCTCCTCACTAGATTACTCTTTATTACAAAGGAGGCGACTCAGGAGCAGCTGGCCAGGTGCCTGATGTGCTCACCAGCCTGGAACCTGGAAACCTGCTCTGTACCAGGGCGTGCCTGCAGCCCCTCTCCCCCCTCAGGTCTGCTTGGTTCCCCTGGCCGCTGGCCCTTGACGGGCAACCCAGGAGACCTGTCCCACTCTAAGCATCCACGCAGACTCGCTTTGCGGGGCCCGGGTTTTAGGTGTGCGCCAAGCAGAGGTGTCACGGTGTAAAAGAAGGTAGACTATCTCGTGCCTGTTTCCTGCAATCATGGTGTGTGCAGTGACCGCAGACAGTCGGGCTCGGAGAGGCCAGGGAAGCGAGGCCAGTGAACAGCGAGCACGCTGCAGCGTGGATCTGAACCCCGGCCACAAATCCGGAGTCTGGGGTGGAACTGACACAGGGGATGGGCCGACCCGAGACACTGCTGGGGCCCGCTGCCCATCCCTGCCACTGGCGTCTGCGTCGTCCCCATAATAAACTTTAGCCTAAAGGCTGGCCCGGTGCAACCTCCATCTATGTGTGGCCAGGATCCAGGGAGCCAGTGGTGGAGGGAGGATTAAGGCAATTTTCCTTTGTAAAAACCTTCTTGAGATGTTACCCGTTAGTCACAAAGAAGCCAGATTGTCAGCTGGACGAGGCAGCAAGCGATGTGAAGGTTACAGCACAGACCTTCCCATTCGCTTTTCCAAGGCTGGGGTCCAACCCAGGGCCGCGTGTGACCACACCCCAGGCCTGTCGACTTCACTCGGGACCTGGCGCTTTCGAGGGGGGCGGTGCCACGGAGCGACATCCCTGGCTCCTTGCAGACCTTTTTATTTACTATTTACTTGGAGAGACAGGGCCCTGTGAGTAGCCCAGGCTGGCCTCAGTCTCATGATCCTCCTGCCTCTGCCTCCTGAGACCATAGGAATGCACTACTGGCCTCTACTTAAATCTTTTTTATAATTGAATTTTGTGCTATGTAAACGCACTGAGACACACATGCACACGCGCACGAGATTCAGAGACACCAGGTGCCATGAATACGTCAGTGAGGAAACGGGGACTTGGCTGTGCTCAGTGGGTGCGAAGAAACAGAAGTAATCGGGCTGATGCCCTGGGGTGCGGCAGAGTGGCTGACTTTAGCAGCCAGTGCTAAGCAAGGGGCTGCAGTATTCCTCCGAGCCTTTGTGAGAAGATTCAACACCACTCCACGGCTTGTCCTCCCTCACAGAAGAGGTGTAATCAGTGCAGGCGGCAGCCATGCTAGACCTGCGGGTGCTGGTACCTCAGGCATTCTAACTGTTCTAGCCGGGCGTGGTGGTGCACACTGGTAATCCCAGCACTCGGGAGGCTGCGGCAGGACTGCGGTGAGTTCGAGGGCGGCCTGGGCTACACAGTGAGTTCAAGGGCAGCCTGAACTAATAGCAAGACCCAGTCTCAAAAAAGAAAAAAATTCTACCTTTTCTTTTTTTGCGGCGGGGCCTTGCTGTGCTGCCACGCTGGTCTTAACTGGGCACCAGTGATCCTCCTGCCTCAGCCTCCCAGCGAGCTGGAATTACAGACAGGCATCACAATGCTTGGCTTACCTTTTCTAACCTACTTTAAAATCTTTTCTTTCATTTTGCTTTTTTCTGTTTGTTCTTTTGATGCAGGGTCTCCCTATGTAGCCCAGGCTGGCCTCGAACTCGGGGCACTCCTGCTGCAAGTGCTGGGATCACAGGCATCACCAGCGTGCCCAGCATACGTGGCTCACTCTTTATGTACAGTCTCCTCTATTCCACATCTCGTGTCAGAGCAACCCTAGACCTAAATATTTGCTGTCTGGCCCTTTGTTTAAAGAGTTGGCTAACACCTGTGCATTCTTCGTTTTTTTTAGACACAACTTTTTTTTCAGGATCTTATTTTTATTTTTTGAGGTACGGTCTTGCCCTGTAGCCCAGGCTGGCCTCGAACTCTTGATGCTCCTCCTGCCACAGCCTTGCGGTGCTGTGATGACAGGTATGCAGCCTTCCCCATGTTTCACAGGACAGCTGTCAGGGGTGGTCAGATGGAGTTACGGCCGCCCATCCCATATCAGGGCCCGGCCCGGCCCGCTGAGCCCTGCGCTGGGAGCTTCCTTCTGGGTGCTACCTCCTCACTCTGGCAATGGAAATGGCTCGGGACTCAGGACGTCCAATACTTCTGCTGCCAGACAGGAGGAGGCGGAGGCACTCGGGGCAGGGAGAGCACTGCAGCATCAGAAGCCCAAGGTGCAGCTGCTGTGGACCGAGGTGGGGCTCGGGCACCTGCCGGGTACTGTGCTGCGTGCAGTCTGAGGCCGGCCCCATGCCACCCTCCCATGGGGAGCTCCAGTGACGTGGACGGCTTCTGGTCGTTATGAGAAAGGAGTTCAGTTTATTTCCCATTTATAAACGTAACACGTCCCGTGGGTGTGACATCTAAACGTCAGCGGGGCCGCTGGTCAGGAGCAGGGCTGGTGCACGGGGGCCTCAGTCACTGTGCTGGTGCCAGGAGAACGGGGGCTGGTGTCCACTGTCCCCTCAGAGCCACAGGATGGAGGGGCAAGGCAGAGGGCGTGGTGGTGAAGCAGGCATAGGGCGCCCGCCACGTGCAGAACGGCGCTTCCTCCTGGTGCCCTGGGTGCCGTGGGCGCCCAGTGCAGCGGCCGGGCCTCCTCGAAGAGCAGCCAAGGTGCTTCCAGCAGGAGGCGGAGGTCGCCGTCAGCCCTGCAGGAACTCCTTTCGCAGCCACTGTGAGTCGCGGTAGAAGCGGGGGTCAGCCAGCCGCAGGGCGGTCCGCTTGTAGAAGTAGCAGTACAGCACGGCTGCTGCGGGGAGGGAGGCAGGCAGCGCTTAGGCCCGAGCCGCGAGCGCAGGGCAGCGCCTGCTTCGTCCCTGGCGCGGGCTCGAGCTCCTTACCCAGCCTCTGGAGCACGAACAGTGCCTGCAGCCCGCTGGTCCACACGAAGCCCAGGGAGTTCCTCCAGCGCAGGTTCTAGGGAGAGAGGGCCCGGTCAGCACCACACACGGCTCAGCTCCTGAGGTGCCACTGGGAGGAAGCGCCTCACCGCGCTCTCCTCCTCTCCCCAGAGAACCTCAAGACTCCCTGTGCTGTAGAGGACCCTTCAGCCCCGGGAGGACCCTGGGCACTGCCTCCCGGGACTCTCAGCCCAGTTCCCGTCAGCAAAGGCCCAGCTGCCATGCTGTAATCAGTGGCTCTAGTTCATGAGGCCGGAACATCTCTAAGCCCAGCACCAGGGCCAGGCCGGCTGCAGGCGGCACCCGAGGCCTCGGCACAAGCACTCAAGGCCTCCTTTCCCTGGTCCCAAGCGAAGAGGCCACTTTGGGCCAGAGGGGACTGGGACCCCGACCTGGAGCCTGGGGCCTCACTGCGGCACGTGCTCCCCGCCAGCTCTGCCCCAGCCCAGACATGAGGTGCTGAGTGCCGTCAGCGCAGACACAAGAGGCACAGAGACAGAAGAACCTGCGGAGCAGCAAACCTGAAGCCAAGGAGCCCAGGCGACCCGGGCCTCAGGTGCCAAGGGGAACTCCTGGGGCCCGCAGAGGGCACAGGACGCCGAGGGCAGCAGCTCTGCTGCCAGCTGCCCCCCCCCAACACCGCTGTCATAGCCCAGCCCCGGCACGATGATGCCCAAAAGCCCGATGACAGTCAGTCAGCTTCGGGCCTTTGCCTGCCGGCCAGTTTGAGGCGAGACTGACCAAGTTCGGGGAACAATCCCAGCCCTCGCTCAAGGCCCCTCAGCACAGACAGCCAGCTGGTGTGGCTCAGTGGCAGGGCCCACACAAGCATGGCCTGCTTCCGTCCACAGCGCCACCAAAACAACACTATTTCTTTTAATACTGCTTCTGAGCCAAGCACAGTGGGGCACGCTGGTAATCCCAGCACTCTGGGAGGCTGGGGCAGGAGGATCCTAAGTTTGAACCTAGCCTGGGCAACTTAATAATTTAGTGGGACCCTGTCTCCAAAAAAACAGGCTGGGGTAAAGCTCAGTGTGAAGGTCCTGGGTTCAATTCCCAGCACTGCAAAAAAACCAGAGAGCCTGGCGTGGTGGCACACACCTGTAATCCCAGCACTTGGGAGGCTGAGACAGGAGATTTCTGAGTCCAAAGTCAGCTTGGGCTACACAGTGAGTTCAAGGCCAACCTGAACTACATAGTGAGACCCTGTGTCAAAAAAAAAAAAACATTGAAAAAAACCCAAAATCGACAAACAACCCAAAGACAAAACCAGAAGCTTAACTCCAGAGAGAAGGCCGGACAGGAGTCCTCTGCCTGTGCCTAGCACTCCAGCCCAGAACACTCCCCTTCACTCATCTGCTGCAGGGGCTCAGATGACACTGGGCTCCCAGAAGACTCGGAGCCACGCTTACCATGACCCACATGTGGAGGGAGATGCTGAGGGCGAAGTACATGGCCGTCAGGATGATGGTCCCTTTGAACTTACGGAACAGGAGGCTGACCAGGCCGGCCTGGAAGACGAAGGTGTTGAAGAACATGAGGAAAACGATGATGACGTTGAAGAGGATGGCAATGTCCTGGATGCTGCGGACAGAAAACAGAGCACCCACATGGAGGCCTGTGCCCCAGGGCCAGTGTTCGGCCCATCCTTTTCTGTGACAGCATGGGCTGCAGGACCCAAATGACACAAAACTACAGCCACCTCTTGAGTCACAGTAGACACAGGCTGTCCTGCCAAGCACTTCTGAGAGCTCATTTCTTCCCATTTCCTGTCACTCAGAGGCTGGTCCATAAGACAGAGGTGCACTGCCTCATCCTTGCTGGGGCTCAGGGCCTTCCAAGGGTCAGCCCTGTCCTGCCCCCAGACAGACTCTGAGACCCCATTAAGGAAGGCAGCCTCCCTCGCTCTGCAGCATGTGACACACCTCGGCAAGAAACGACCAGACCTTGCCTGACGTGGCCACTGTCCCTCTCCAGAGGAGAAACCTGTGGGCAGCAGCCTCTGGCTGACCACTAACCAGGACCCCAACTGCAGACAGCACACAGCACTGGGGGAGGGAAGCCTGTGCCAGGGCTGTGACATTCAGCTGACAAACAGCCTCGGGGAGCCATGAACCCTCAGCCCTGCAGGGATGGTGAACCTTTTAGAGCTTTCAATTGATACAAACAGCCTGCTGCAGCACGTAGGCCATAGATTCACCACCGCTGGGCTATGGGATCACACACCTTAATTTCTACGCTCACTCTTTAACCTGTCATTTGCTAATTCTCTTGCATGGTAGAGACAACACTGCTACCTGCAGGAGAAAATGACAGGGCAGGAGACTCTCCCTGCTATGTGAACTGTTCCCGTCCCCAGCCCTTGTGAGAAGACACACAAACATGCCTTGGGCCGTCTATGTACCACGGGGAACCAGGACAATGTCCAATTTTCTCCTGGCTGATAGTTCTCTACTAACAACCTTGCTTATGCTGCCCTGGGCCTGGGGTGGAACCCGGGCCCCCACATGCCCGGCACAGTCCAGCCACAGATGGCTCTGACAGTCAGGGAAGCCGCTCAGCCTCCCAGAGCCCCGTGGACTCACATGAAGAGCACCAGCTGGACGACAGGTGCCATCCGGAGGAGCTCGGAGAACGCGTTGACAAAGAGGTCGTAGGCCAGCAGCAGGAACTGCAGGGACAGCACAAGGCTGTAGCTGCTGGTCTGGAGCATCTTCCTGCTGCTTTCTGGGCCCAGGCCACATCCCAGTCCCTCCCGGACACCAGGAGGGGTGCCGACCTCTTCCAGTCACAGCTGTTCCTCTTGTGCTAGAGCAAGGACCTTTAGGGGCAAAGAGAGAGGCGATATCAGAAAGCCACCAATAAACACAGACTGAGCACCTACTGTGTGTGAGGCACCATCTCAGAGACCAATTAGTGAACAAAACCAGCAACCAAAACACCCCCATTTGTCATTCCTCTGAGGAGCCCTCACCCTCAAACCTTTCTCTACCTACACCCTCTAAAGACCGAGCTGTTCCTAACCAAACAGTCCAGGAGGACTGGAAGTCAGAGTGGCCGCCTGCTCCTGTGAGAGCAGTAACTACAACAACAGCTGAAAACCCATCGGGGTGTGGTGGTGTGGCCTGTAATCCCAACAACCTGGGAGGCTGAGGCAGGAGGATCTTGAATTTGGGCTCAGCTTGGGCAACTCGGTGACTTAGTGAGACTGTCCTAAAAAGGAGGAGAGGAAGACTGGGGATGTAGCGGACATCGAAGGCCCTGGAACTAGGGAAAAAGTGAGCACTATGTGTCACTTGCAGTATGCAAGGAGGTCTGTAACCACTAACAGTACTCAAACCTCATAGTAACCTCAGGAGGGGTGGAAGATGCTCTGACTTTACCCATGTTACAGACAAGAAAACAGGAGCCCAGAGGCCTAGACCAGTTTGTCAAACGTTACCCAGCTGGTAAGCAGCACAGCTGAGATTCGGGTGCAGTCTGCTCCTAACTCCTGCACTGCGCTGCCTGGTACTAACTAGGTAGCAAAAGGGTCCACGCGGGATGGAGCTGGTGTAGATGGAAAGCACTGGAAGGAAAAAGGGCTCCGTGAAAAGGTCACATCGTGCTGGGGCAGCAGCACAGGGGCTCGGGTAAGGGGAGCTGGGCCTTTGCTGCCACAGATCTCAAGAGGCACGAGTTCTGGGGGTGCCCTGCGACCCTGCAAAAGGCACCGGGCTGGTGGTGCGCACCTGTAACCACAGCACTCAGGAGGCTGAGGCAGGAGGATCACTTGGAGTTCGAGGCCGGCCTGAACTACACAGTGAGACCCTGTCTCAAACCAAACCAAACCAAACCCGGACTGCTCCGAAGTGTCGGAAGGTGGTTAAGTGAAAACCCGCAAGGCCTTTTACACTTCACAAACTCTGCACACCGCTCAATCCCGGGATCACCTCGGCCACGTCAGCGCGCAGAAGCCCTTCCGCGCAGAGGCGGGAAGCAGAGGTCCCCGTACTGGACGATGGCCGTGGCCGTGGCCTCCACACCCCACCCACCCCCCGTGAACCCACGTCCTTTAACCCGTGCAGCAACTGCGCGTGCGCGGCGTGGACAAGGTCCGGGTTCCCGGCACTCCCCCAGGGCGCCGCGGGCAGGCCCAGGACGCCTAACCCGGTCCGCTGAAGGGAAACGCGCCTCGCATCCCCGCCACGCAGCGCTCTGCACTGCCGGGCCGCCGCCCCCAACCGCCTGCCTTGTCCTAGAGCAGTTTTCATCACTCTTCTCAGCCCACTTAAAAGTGGGGTTGTTTGGCAAAAGCTCAAACCCAAAGCAACGGCGACAACAATCCTAGCTTCCGGTCGCTCTACCCATCTTCTCCTCACCCGCACTCACCTCAAAGAGCCCACGGCGGTTGCCATGGGGACACAGTCCTGCTTCCGGAAGCCGGCCAGAAGTTCCGGAAGTAGATGGCCACCGCTTCACGTTCGGTGTCCGGCAGGCCGCCATGTTTGTCCTTCGCTTTCTGGGCCCGCCTGCTCCTGGTCCTCCCATCTTCCGCTCATTTTGAGAGCCAGCCCCCGGCGGGAGGCTGTACGTCAACCACAACCTTTCTGCTTTTTCGGGATGAGGGATGAGGGACAGAGCGGAGGCGTCGCGGTGCCCGAGGCCCTGACCCCGGGCGTGAGGAAGAAACGCCCGCGGGGGAACTGCGACCGGAGACCGAAACCTTGGTGCTGCCGGACCATGGGGCTTGGACTCCATTTCCCAGGAGGGCTCGCGCGCAACCGGCAGTTCAGCGAGCCTATAAGAGCGCCCCGCGGCGCGCGCGCCTCTACTCTTGCCGACGGCGGCCCCTGTGGATTTTGTACGCTAGTTCCAGGACTTGGAGGAGTGGCGCTGCGGCTCCCGGCGGCGAGAGGCGGGCCTTGGGGGGGGTCCCCGGCCAGTGGCGTCCCGCTCTGGCTAGGGGTGAGAAAGAGTCGGGGCTGGGATGTCAAGACCTGGGATCAAGTGCTGGCTCCGCCGTACCTAGCTTTGCGCTGTCGCTACCCGTCTCGGCTTCGGTTTGCTCTTTTAGGAAAGGGACACTGTTCTCTGAGTCCTTCCTTGCACAAGCGGTAGTTGCGAAGGCTGGAACGCTTTGGGGGAGGTACGGAAAGCAGTCGAAGCCCCCGTCCCCTTTTCCACCCAGGGTTGGCTGGGACCAAGTGCCCAGAAGAGGGGGAGGTATCAGCCCTGACTCAGTCCCAAGCCTGGGTCACTGGGGCTGAGCACCTGGCTTACTTAGCTGGGCTGTAGAGCCGCTCAGCCTGGAGTCCTGATGTTACACGAGCTGCCTTGGGAAAGACCGCACCCTGGGCACAGAGGAGGGAGCACCTGGGTGCTTCCCAGCGCTGCCACCCGCTTGCCAAGTCATTTTCCATCTTTAGCCCTAGTGTTAGGTAAGGTTAGGGCTTGACTCCTAAGTCCTGTTCTCAGGATTCCTGAGTTGGGGGAGCAATGCTCTTTGTTCTGTCATCTGTTTGTGATTCTAAAATTTGAAAGTAATGTGAGAGTTTGGAATACAGTGCAGCCTTTTTCCAAGACTAAGACCAATGGGGCATCCCCATTTCTCATTCCTGAGCCCAGTCCTGGCGAAGCCTAGGACAGTGGTGGTGAACCCAGGGCACGCATGCCGCAGCAGGCTGTTTGTATCATTGAAAGATCTAAAAGTTTGCCATCACTGACCTGGGAGAACCCTTCTGCAAGGGAATTGAAGGAAGTGTTGGATTACAGTAGATTCCTTAGATCAGGGTCGAAGGACTGTAAGTCACAGGCCACATCTGGCCACCTGAATGGTTTCTGCGTGTTGAAATGATTGAGAGAAATGAAAAGCTTTTTTGTATAGGGGTAGTGGGGATTGAGCCCAATTTTGAGGCAGGGCCTCACTAAGTTGCAGGCCGGAACTAGTGATTCTCTTGCCTCAGCCCAGAGTGCGGGGATTATAGGCGTGTCCCATCGTGTCCCGCACAGGATAGCATTTTTTTGACATGTGAAGATGACAGACAGACTCAGATTTTAGTGTTCACAAAAGGTCACTGGAACGCTGTGATGTCGTGCTCACTTGCTAAGTGGTTGTCTGTGGCTGCTCTTGCAGTACGGTGCATCAGCAGAGTGGATGACAAAGTTGTGCAAGCGACCGTGACCTGAAGATTGAAATTATTTGTTACCTGGGCCTTTTGGAAGAGGTTGCTGCCTCCTGTCTTAGAACGGGGCTCTGCAGGGCAGGGCAGAGCAGGAGGCCAAGCTTCGGCCAACACCTCCTGAAGCCCTGCCCAGCACCTACATCAGTGTCACTGCCCCCATTCCAGGAACTGAGGGCTGGTCTGTGTGCTGTGGTCAGCGGCCTAGACTTCCCTGCCCTTGGTCACGAAAGTGCCCCATCATCTGCCCTTCACTCATCACAGCAGTAATTGGGACTTTATCTAGGGGTGTGGATACAGTCCTGTTTGGAGCATATTTACTTTTTTTTCTGTGTATGTGTGTTTTGGGTTTTTTTGTTGTTTATTGAGACAAGGTCTCACTATGTAGCCAGGCTGGCCTCAAACACAGCAGTCCTCCTGCCTCAGTCTCCCAAGCGCTGGGATTAGAGGCATGCACCACCATGCCTGGCTACTTTTCTTTTTACAAAGGAAAAAAAGGAAAAGATTGGGATCTCAGGACTCTGGGAGGCTGAGGCAGGAGGATGGCAAGTTTTAGCCTAGCCTGGGCAACTTAGCACTTAATGAGATCCTGTCTCAAAATGAAAAATAAAGAACTGGGGAGGTGGCTCAGTTGGAAGTCCCTAGGTTCAATCCCCAGTACCTCCCCACCTCACAAAAAGATTGTGGAAATAGTTGTTGTTAGATGCTGGAGCCCGCTGCTGACCAGGGCTTCTTACAGCTATGTAATGTCGCACAGGGGGCCTGGTGCACTGGCAGGAGTTGAGGTGGCAGCACAAGGCTGGGTAGTGAGTCTCCAAGCTCAGTCGCCAAGTCATGAGGCAGGAGACATGGAATTCTTCTGCCACTCCTCCTTGGGAAGCTTGTTCCTCCCTGGCCTGGGATCTTCCTTTCTCAAAGGTTACTGACAGCCTGGGTCACCTGTGGAGCCCAGTTCCCACCCTGGTTATGTGGAGCTGGGTCAGCACAGCTTCCCATCTGGGCTGCTGAGAGGCTTGGGCAGGCTCAGGGACTTCGAGCTTCACGGTGTTGTTTGTTTGTCTTGTGTTTTTGTTTTCATTTTCAGGGATCGAACTCAGGATCTTGCCCTTGCAAGGCCTGCTCCGTCCAGTGAGCCAGATCCCCGGCCCTTCAGGGTTTTGTTTGTATGTTTGTTTTTAGAGACTAGTTCTCATGTTGCCCAACCTGGCCTTGAACTCCTGGGCTCAAATGATCTTTCCTGTCTCAGCCTCCCAAGTAGCTGGGACTGCAGACCTGCGTCACCACACCCAGCTAACTGCAGTTTTTGTTAGCAGTTAGGATAAAATCCTTCAAGAGTGATAAATGGGAAGTGTTGTAATAGTTGCTTCTCAAAATGTCCTTAACATTTTCTCTCCTGCTGACAGCCGTGATGGGGGGAAGTACTGGCTGTGGGCTGAGAAGCCAACAGAGGAGGGTCAGACACCGGACACCCACTTACCGTCCTGACGCGACTTAATGGTTCTGAGCCTGACTCCTCGTGTGTAAGATGGGCTACTGCTGTTTACATTCTTGGTGTTCACAGATGGCGTTCAGCATGGAGTTAGTTCTCACTGCTGTGCCTCTTTCAGGTGCAAACAAGTGCGAAGGCGCGAAGCACCCTGCTCCAGCCAGCCGCCCAGGCCGTGAGGCCCCGAGCCCAGGCCACGCCTCCCAGCTCCTGCCAGGCCTGAAGGTGAGGAATTGGGTGTGGGCTCTCCTGGGTGTCACGGCTACCTCTTCAGAGTGAGGTGCCTCACATGCGAGAAACCAGCTCGGGTGGCCTGAGTCTGTGGGGTGGGGATGGGGTGGCTGCCTTGAGGTCGGGGCCTGTGCCTGTTGCACGTGCACGTGTGTGTGTGTGTTCACGTGTGGCACTGAGCCTGGCGTTCTAGGGCAGCCCTCTGCCCCCAAGCTGCACACCCAGGCCCTGGCCTGGCTTTTCAGAGCAGCTGCGTGGGACGTGGGAGACACGAATACCAGGCCTGAAACCAGAGCTGGCTTCTGAGTTCATCAAGCACATGTGGAAAACCCTAAAATTAACCCTCCTACTTTCTAGGGTGTGAGTTCTCGCTTCCTGTTTCCTTCCCTGGACTTTCCCCAGAGCACAGAAAGCAGAAGTCTCAGGCTGGAGACACCTGCAGGTGGCCCTGCACTGGGGGAGTGCAGTGAGGCCTGGGTGAAGGCCTGGCTCCCGCCTTGGGGTGCTGGGCCTGGAGTCACCCCATCTGGGGAGGAGGACCCTTCTGTAGAAGTGGGGGCCACAGGGCCGTGTCCCAGTGGCCTTGTAATACAGGTTGAGCATCTCCATCCAGAATCCAAAGTGTTCTGAAACTATTAATTGTTTTATTTTATTTTTTTGAGACGGGCTCACTATGCAGTTCAGCCTGGCCTTAAACTCACTAGGTAGCTCAGGCTGACGTGGAACTTGCAGTGATCCTCCTGCCTCAGCCTCCTGAGTGCTAGGATTACAGGTGTGTGCCACTATGCCCAGCTGTGTTCTGAAGCTTTTTGATCACCAAAGTGAAGCTCAAAAAATGCAACATGCAAATATTCCAAAATCCAAAATTCTCAGCTGGATATAATGGCACACACATAATCTCAGCTACTTCAGAGGCTGAGGCAGGAGGATCTCAAGTTCAAGGCCAATCTGAGCAACTTAGCAAGACTCTGCCTCAAAATAAACATGAAAGAGCATTTGGGGATGCAGCTCTGTGGTAGAGCACTTGCCTGGCATGTGTGCACCCTGGGTTCCATCCCTAGTAGAGCAATGACAAAGATAATGAAAATCTCGGAAACCTACAACCCTGCCAGGTGCTGCTGTGAGCTGCACTCATTTGGGGGCCACTGGCCATTGAGGCCTCATGGGCAGGGCCCACGCAGGTGGCAGGGAACTGAAGCAGAGTCCAGGTTCTGGCCCCAGAGCCCGCTGGGCTGTGAGGGGCAGCTGGCCTGGCCCGTGGGGACAGTAACTCTCTTGCCCCTTCCAGGAGCGCTGATGGCGATGGCTTCCAGGGGCTTCTACCTGGCCTGCCTGCTACTGGGTGCCCTGGGGTTCCTCTGCATCCTTGGCACCACCTACTGGGCCCAGCACTGGCGAGGTGGCTTTGCCTGGGACGGCGGCAAGCACATGTTCAACTGGCACCCGGTGCTTATGGTGTCGGGCATGGTGGTGCTCTATGGAGCTGGTGAGTGAGGGCAGCATGGGGCGAGGGCACGGCCAGCTTGTCTGAAGTGGGCCTGGGACTGCCTGGCTGGTGCTGCATGCAGTTGGCATTCAGGGAAGCGTGGTAAGGGCAGGGGCAACTCAGGTACTTGGGGCAGGAGTTGGTGAACTTTCTGTCAAGGGCCAGGCTGCAGGCTTTTAGCTAGGCATGGGGGCGCGTGCCTGGCATATCCTCACTCTGGGAAGCTGAGGCAGGAGGGTCCTTAAATTCTGTCCCAGCCTAGGCAACACAGTACCCTGGGAAGAGTCAGTTTTCAAAATAAAAAAATGAGGGCCGGGTGTGGTGGCACACGCCTGTACTCCCCACACTTGGGAGGCTGAGGGAAGGAAGATCTCTGTGAGTTCAAGGCCAGCCTGAATGCACAGGGAGCCCTTGTCTCAAAAACACACACAAATAAAATAAAATGAGGGCTGAGGTTGCTCAGTGCCCAGTGCTGCAAGTAAAACAAAAACATAGGCTTTGTGAGCCGCGTGCTCTTCGCAGCAGCTGCTCGTGCCTCACTCACTCACAGCCTCAGCGAGTGCAGAGCACACAGGAGCTGAATCGGCAGCCACAGAGATCAGCGTGGGGCTGGGTGTGGCCTGAGAGCAGCAATTTGCTGCCTGTGTGCTGGGAGCCAGGGGCTGAAGCCTCCTGTGGCATAGCCTGGGCCTGACTAGGGTTTGCTTTCTCTTCAGGGCTTTGTCTTTGTCCAGGCATTGAAATCCATGCCTTATGAAATAGAAAGTGAGCCCCCTTCTCCCCTGTAAAAGGGGAATAACAGGAACCAGGCATGGTAGTGCACGCCTATCATCCCTGACCCAGGAGGCTGAGGCAGGAGGATCACCTGTGGGCTATGTAGCAAAACGGTGTCTAGGGGCCAGGGATTTAGCTCAGTGGTGCCACAACCTGCCTCACAAGCAGAAGGACCCGAGATCAATCCCCAGTAGCAGGGCAAAACCCTGTCTCAAAAAAAGTAGGGGTTGGGCCAGGGATTTAGCTCAATGGTACAGCACCTGCTTCGCAAGCGCAAGGACCTGAGTTCAATCCTCAGTCCGGAAAAAAAATGGATTGAAAAAAAGCAGGGCATGATGACACTGATGGCAGCAGCTCACTAGTGCTTTGCAGACTTCCCCTGCTTGGTTCCTACAAGCAGCTGTGGGCAGGCGCTGTTACCCCTGCCGACCAGAAGGAGCCCCAAACAGCTAAGAGGCAGAGCCCGGACTCCGACCTTCACACCTGCATTCTTTTCCTTCTTCATAATTTACTTTTCAGTGGGGTCTCCCTATATTGCCTGGCCGGCCTTGAACTTGTGATCCCCCTGCCTCAGCCCCCCAGGGAGCTGGGATCACAGGTGTGGCCTCTGCCCCCGGCCAAGCCCTGAGTTCTTGGTAGGTGACCTTGGCTGGGAGAATTCGATTTGATGAGCCGGTGCTTTTTGGCCCATGCAGCTGTGTTGGAACTACACTTAACAAACGACTGCCTGACAGATGTTTCCTTCTTTGAGGCTTTGGGGATTGAACACAGGTCCCTGCCCTGAGCCATATCCATGGCCCTCCCCCTTTTTTTCTTAAATTTTGACTATTTTGAGACAGGGTCTCATGAAGTTGTCCAGGCAGGCCTTGAACTCATGACCCTCCTGCCTCAGCCCCCAGAGCAGCTGGGGTCCCAGGTGCCTCGCATGGGCCCTCCCGACCCCTCCAGCGGCTGACTGTTATCCTGGGACCGAGGCCACGTGGAGGGCCTCAAGGCCTGGTGGCTGGGTGGGCACTGGGGCCCAGCGGCTGCTCTCTGTCCTGCAGCGTCGCTGGTGTACCGCCTGCCACAGGCATGGCTGGGGCCCCGGCTGCCCTGGAAGGCCCTGCACGCAGCTCTGCACCTGGGAGCCTTTGTCCTCGCTGTGGTGGGGCTGGTTGCTGTCTTCCGGTACCACAGCCATGCCGGGATCACCCACCTATACTCGCTGCACAGCTGGCTGGGCCTCACCACCACAGTCCTGTTCTCCTGCCAGGTGGGTACCCCCTCCTGCTGCTCCTGGCCCCTCTGCTTGCTGCCCCACAGCTGCTCATCGCTCATCCCGGCGCCCAGGGCGGAGCAGCAAGGCCCCATGGCTGCCCAGACCCTGCCCTCTGGACAGAGGTGGCTTCTACAAGGGAGGGCTTTGTCCAGGGTGCTGGAGGCCAGTGGCAGCGAGGGTCCACGCCTGCGTGTGGCTGGGGGACAGGCGTCCGTGCAGGGCAGTGGGGCTGGGGGTCGCACAGCACCGCAGGGTCCCCTCCCCTCCCCTCCCCCCCCTCAGTGGTTCCTGGGCTTCACCATCTTCCTGCTGCCCTGGGCGTCACTGTGGCTGCGCAGCCTCCTGAAGCCGCTGCATGTCTTCTTCGGAGCTGCCATCCTGTCTCTGTCGATGGCGTCTGTCATCTCCGGCATCAACGAGAAGCTGTTCTTCAGCCTGTGAGTGCGTGGGGTCCCTGGGGCCGAGGCAGGGAGGCCACGTGTCTGAGGTGTACGCAGTGCCTGGTGCTGGGCCCAGCGCGCCACCTGGCCCGTTCCTGTCGGGGCAGCAGGACTGTCCCCTTGGGGCTAAAGTAGTGAGCTGACCCGCAGACACTGACAGAGCTCAGCCTGCTGTGGCCCTGCTGCGAGAGCTGTGACGCACTCCACTGCCCTCCGGCTTCCATGCCCGTCACCGCCACTTAGAGGGGGACACGGAAGCTGGGGCGCTGCCGCGGGCCTGTCACACAGCCCTTGGGAGGCCGAGGCAGGAGGCTGGGGAGTCCAGGGTTGGCCTCAGCAAGTTGGAGGGCAGCCTGAGCTACACAGTGCCGGCCGAGTACCCAGCGACGCCCTGTCCCCAAACAATAAGCGAGGGCACTGAGGCACTAGGCTGTGACTTGGCCAGGAGACAGCTGCAGTGACAGTGCTGGGATTGGAGCCCCCAGCTTGTTTACAGGAGCAGAGTGTCTCAGGTGTTGGTGTGCAGGGACTGAGCAAGTCGGCTAAGGCCCCGGGAGAGCACTCTGCTCAGCGACCTGTCACAGCCACGTTTTGTAACCCTAGGAAGAATGCCACCAAGCCGTACCACAGCCTGCCCAGTGAGGCTGTCTTTGCCAACAGCACGGGGCTGCTAGTGGTGGCCTTCGGGGTGCTGGTCCTCTACATCCTCCTGGCGTCGCCGTGGAAGCGCCCCGAGCTGGGGGTCTTGGCCGACAGACAGGTCTGGCTGTTGGTCCCTGTCCCCAGGTGGCTTGGCCAGGTCTAGGGGTACTGCCTGGGAAGGACTGGGCCTCTCCCCGTATCGCCTGGCAGCCTGGGGGAGCAGGATGTGGCGGTGGCACCAGGCCAGGCGCGGGGGGCTGGGGCTCTGGTGGTCAGACACGCTGTCCAGGCTCCCTCCCCATTTACTATGGTCTGGGGGACGCCATGTGGCCTCGCCTTCCCCAAGGAAGGGCTCTGGCATGAGACGGGCACATGGTTGCCCCTGCTTCGGCTCTGCCAGCCTCCGGGTTGTTCTCGCCAGGCAGGCACCTGACCGAATTTGGGCCCGGGCCTCAGGCCCTCCCCAGAGACCGGGTGCCTGGGGCAAGGGCTGCAGGTCGGGGCCACTCACCCCTGCGCTCTGCCCTCTTTGCAGCCCCTGTTGTGTGACAGGGAATGATGTGAGAAGGAGCTCCCAGAAGTCGCCGCTGTGCCCTGCACCCCTCAGAAGCACGGTGCACCTGCGCCTGCCTGGTGTCGGGGTCTCCCTGCCTTGGGGCTGGCCCTCCCTCCAGCCAGCTGCTGTCTCCACTTCTCTGGGTATTGGCAGGGACTTCTCAGGCCTCCATTTGTGCAGGAGCCTCCTGCCCTGGCCACTGCTGCTTGCTGCTTACTGCTCTCCATGCAGATCGGGGGATCCACAGGAAGTGAGCCTTGGATCCGGCAGAGTCCAGCCGGTGTGGAAGCCAGGACGTGGGTGCAGCCCAGGCGCCGTTACCCAGCTGTTGGCCCTGCGTGTGGCATCACGGCACTGTGTGTGACTGTTTGCGTGGGCTCTTCCTCTTTTAGCTGCTGCTCCCGCCAGGGCGTGGATGCCACCCTTTCTGGGGCTCTCATGCCTGTCACGGCCAGGTGGTCCTAGCAGCCCCGTAACTGTGTCTCCAGGTGTCCCAGGATATCGAGGGAGGCTCCCTTACTCCCCATGCTGGCCATGGGCACCCTGCCCACCCTTCTGTCCCATTGTGGCCCAGAGGAAACCAAGGCGGCCGTGTGGGGCACTGTGCCCAGTGAAGCACAGAGCCTGTAGCTTCTGCGGTCTCCCTGGTCCCCTGCTAGCTGCGGCCCCCTTCCCACACGCTGGCTGGGCTCTCCGAGCCTCTCAGGACAGGCTGTGCTGGCCGCAGAGCCCAGGCAGGGAGGCACCCGGCTGCCCGTCCCGTGTGTGGCATCTCCCTGGCTCACAAAGCTCGGCTTTCATTAAACCCCGTGTTGTAGAGCTGACGCTGCCCTGTCTGTTCACCCTCGTAGCCTAGGGGGCAGAAACGTTTCTTCTGCCTAGTTTGGGGGGCTGCATGGCTCTGGTGTCTGGGGGGTTCGAGTCCCAGGAGCCGCGAAGGCCCCTCTGTCAGGACCAGGTGACCTCCCCGGTCTCATGTGGACATAAGAACGTGACGGAAGCCTTCTCTGTGGAAAGGGTGAGGGGCGCTGTCTGACCCGGGGGACTGCGGCCTTGAGCTGCTTCTCACCTCAAGAGGAAGGAAATGCTCCCTGTTCTACATGCTGGAAAATGACAATGCAAAAAAAAAGTGATTGCCCCAGCCAGGCAGCGGCAGAGCTGGGGCCATGTCCACTGGGCACATCTGCCTGTGAGCCAGTGGCAGCCTGGTGGGTAGGGACCCACAGCGGGGCAGGGGAAGTGCTAGGGCAGCTTCCGGGTGTGCCTCCCGGCTGCAGGACAAAGGCCCCAGGAGGCTGCGCTCCATGTGGTTTATTGCTCAGCTTCCTTTTCCGTGCAGACTGGGTTCAGGCTTGGAAGGCCTTCCTGGAAGGGTTAGGGGCAGCGACCTGGGGGCTGTACCCCACCCTGCAAAGGCAGGACCCCACTCCAGCTGACTCCACAGGCCAGTGCAGGGCTCCTGCCACACTCAGGGCAGGTGCAGGCTGGAGGGAGAGGAACTGGCTGGGCAAGGCAGTCACACGGCCAGGCTCTGCAAGGCCTCCAGGATGGCTCGGAGGATGGCAGCGGCAGCCACTGCGCCGGGGTCCGGTTGGTCCAGGCGGGCAGAGCTGATGTAGCTGGCCCTGCCTGCCGCGGCCTCCATGGTCTTGGTGGCCTCAGCTGCGGCAGCAGCACTCTGGGGACGGGCGGGTGGGGGGTAAGGACAGGCACGGCCTGGACACTCTGGTCCATCAAGGGGACAGCATGCCCTGCATGGTTCCCTGTGGCCCTCTGTGACCCACCTGGCTCCCCATGCTACGGCCCACCCACTCACCTGCACTGCTTTTTTCAGGACAGGCAGGAGGCTGGCCCCGGGGTGCTTCCAGGCCTGGAGCTCCTGTCCTGCTGCCCACAGGGAGTCCAGCTGCAGCGGGGACAGAGACGGGGCTGAGGGGAGGCCCTGCACTGAGGGGGCCTTCAGGGATCCAGGCTCCAAGGAGGAGGGTACACACCATGGTCCTGTCGCCTGGTGCAGCCTTTCCGTACCTGGCGGGGAAAGAACCACAGCCTCACGTCGGGGTCCTGTTAGGGGGGGCCGGCCGGCCGGGAGCAGGCACACCGTCACCCCATGCCCAGGGCTCCCAGGGCCCCGGCTCACTTCCGCATGGCATCCAGGCCGGCGTCCATGGCAGCAGACCAGGCGGCCAGGTCGGTCTTGGCCTTGAGGGGCTGGGCAGCTGCGGTCAGGAACAGGCCGTAGAGCTGGGGGCACAGGATGCTGAGACCGGAGCCACCCTCCGACCCACAGCCCTCCCGCCAGGCTGCCACCGCTCACCGCCCCAGAGGAGCCCCCCATCTTCTCCAGCAGCAGGACGGACAGGCTGGAGAGCAGGCGCGCGGGGCTGGTGGGTGGCGGGCCCTGCTCCAGCCAGCCCTGGATGGCTGCAAACAGAGAGCGTGGAACTTGGGGGACGCCCTCCTGTCCCCCTCCCTGCTGCGCCAGCAGCTTGCGTGTCAGTCACAGGGGTGTGGAGGCCAGGCCAGGGACTTGGGCTGCTTTGCTGGCTCTCTTGCCAGGCAGAGCCATGCCACCCTGGCCCGCAGAGGGCGCGTCTGTGCCTTTCCTGAATGAGCGGTGGGCAGCAAAGCGAGTCCTGAGTGGAGGATCCCATTCTCCCGGATGATGGCCCCCACACCTGGAGCACAAGCTCCTTCCTCTTCCTCAGGAAAGCAGAGGAGGGATGCTGGTGTTTTGTGAATGTCCTCACGGGGCGGAGGAAGGTGGTGCCCAGAGCAGCCCTCCACATGCTTTGGGATCTGTCCTGTGCCCACCCAAGAACCAGTGCCCCTCCAGCCCTCCTGCAACCCAGGGCCTGCTCTGACCTTGGGCCGCGCGGCTGTGGGTGGTCCCACAGTCCCCGTCACCGGCTGCCCGGTCCAGGGCGTTCAGGGGCTCCTCCAGGTCCTGCAGGGTGGTGCACACCTGCTCCAGCACATGCACCACCCTGTGTGAGGGCACACCTGCGGGAGGACAGAGGGCCAGGCCACTGGCTCCACACCATCAGTGCCAGGGCCCTGCTGCCCACCCCACATCCCCTGGGGCACCAAGGATGTGGTCCCTCCCCAGCAAGGCCTGGCACCTCCTGCAGCAGCAGCAGCTTCAGGGGCCTCTGGAGGTGCGGTGGGGGCTGCCCTGCTCCGTGTCCGCCCGGTCACGGACGCCCTGGCCATGTGCGGCCAGGCTGCTGCGGTGGTATCAGCATCTAGGACAGCACAGGGACTTCAGACACGCTGGCCAAGAGGAGGGAGGACCCACCTGGCCCTGGAGGAAGGGGCCTCCTGCATGAGCAGGGATCCGGAGAAGGGTTGCCTGGGTGGAGACCCTGTGCCGACCCCTACAGAGCCACATGGGAGCTGGAGACAGCTGGAGAAGGCTGATGGTCAGGGTTGGCTCTGAGGGCTGGGTGCCAAGCCTCACCTATCAGCTTCAAGAGGGGCTCGTCTGCCAGCAGGAGGGTGAGAGAGACGCCGGGCATCTCCAGGGCGGACATGAAGGTGCCCACCAGGGCACGGGCGATCTTCACCTGGCGGCCCTCTGCAGTGCCAACGCAAGAGGCCCATGAACTAACTCGAGAACCCCGGCGGCCCAAATTCCTCCACTGCTGGGTGCCCTCCGTGCTCCGAGCCACCAGCAGCACTGTGACGGTCAGACCCCGGCATAGAAGGACCGGGCTCGGGTCCCCAGTGAGAAGGGCAGTGTCGTGGCTCAGCCGAGGCCGTGACTGCTCAGTCCTGCTCTCGGCCACCCAAGACCCTCCCTGGACCGTCCCCCCTCACTCCGCTTGGCAGGGCTGGGTCCCCAGTGTGGGCTCACCCAGGCAGCGGACAGCAGCGTCAGCCACGATGCCCAGCTCCAGGAACGACAGGCCACCCAGGTTGTTGACCATCAGGACCACCGAGGAGCCTGCGTGCCCGTGAGACGCCCCGTGAGACCCGAGGTGCGGGGTGGCCCGGCACCCAGTAAAGGAGGGCGCTCACCTGGCTGCACAGGCACACGGGACACGTTGGAGGGGTCCGTCATGTGGTCCAGCATGAGCGCGACAGTCTCATCGGCGGTCGCCATCTGTCACGGTGACCAGAGGTGAGCTGTGTCTGGGGGCCTTGGCCTCAGGTTGGCTGGGGACAGGCGTCACCTACCTGGACCCGGCGCACACCTGCTTCCCCATGGATCCCTAAAGAGAGGAGCACTCATGTGGCCTGCCAGGCCAGGGGCAAGCTGTCACATCTTATCAAAGACTGAGCGTGTGGTGCCAGGCCAGGCACCGGGGCGGGGCGGTGAATGGGACTGGTGGTGGGGACAGCCAGAGTCCCCGCGGCTTCAACTAGAGGGAGGCGTGAGCGCCCAGACACGGACACCATCACCTCAGATGCGGGGAGGTGGGGACAGCACCGTGGACGAGGCCAGGTGGCCCTGAACGCCCTGGAGAGGGAGCCACACCTGGGTGTGGGGGATTCGGGCGGGGATCAGGCAGGGTGGCCGGGCCTGGTCTCCAGTACCCCTGGTGACCACTGAGACGCTAGCTGCAGGCGGCCAGGCCCGGGACGCAGGTGCGGCTTACCCAGGCCCAGCTCCACCTCGCTGGCGGCGAGCTCAAAGGTGGGTCTGGAGCCGGGGACGCTGCACGAGGACAGGCTCACACCCAGGGTGCCTAGGACAGTGGGATGCGGGGTGCCTGGCGTCAGGACAGGCAGCAGTGGTGCCTCGGGAGGCCCAGCCCCGACTGTCCCCATCTCCGTCAGGACAGAGACACCAGCTGTGGTCCCCAGGAGCCCTTGCCTCCCACCTGGAACAGGAACTGCTCGAGCCCCCGGGCTGCACTCACCCATGGCCTTGGCGACCTCGCTCACCCGCTCTGCGATCTCCTCCAGCCCCACGCCAGCCTCGGCCAGCGCCCCCGCCACCTGCAGCACATGGCCCAGTGGGAAGGAGTCCCCAGCCACTAGGGGCCAGGGGGCTGAGAGGATCCTGCGGAGAGAATCGCAGGGTCTCCACGCCCCACCTGGCCCCCGGCATTCAGGGCGCAAGTGTCTCCCCTTCATTCCCAGCGTGCCTTTCTGGGTCTTCAAGAATTCTGGGCTATTGGAGCCACCAGGAACTTACAGAGCACCATGTGGCCAGTCGGCGATTCTGAGGGCCATGGCCTGGCTCACTCAGTCCAGCCACCCGCCCGCTGTCACCAAGCACCTAGCGAGCACTGAGAACAGAGGGCGGAGCCACATCCCTGCCTCTGAGGGACACAGGGGGAACCGGCGGCAGGGAAGGAGTCTGCGGTCCACAGAGGCAGAGGGGGGCTCCACAGGAGGCTGCCCCAGCCCCAGACACGTGTTTTCAGTCACCTGTGGTGGCAGCGTGGGGACAGACAGGGCAGTGGGCACAGCAGAGGTGTCTGACCCCAGCGAGGACAGGACAGTGGGGGCGAGGACGTGTGTCACGCAGGCACTGGGTTAGCAGCAGGGCAGGGTGGCTGCATGGCTGGGGCCTGGGCACTCCTGGGTTGGGGGTGGCGGGCAGCATGGCATGGCATGGCATGGCACGGCACGACACGGCAGGGCAGCTCAGCCCACCTTGTGGATCAGCACGGTGCCACAGAGGCCCCGCCGGCCAGCCTTCTTCAGGACGGTGAAGGCGCTGTCGTCCCCGATGACCACCATCTCCACGGGGAGGCCCTCGGCACGGGCCTGCTCACGGGCCAGGCCAAAGTTGAGCCGGTCCCCAGTGTAGTTCTTCACAATGAGGAGAGTCCCCGCTGCCGGAGTGGCCAGGGTTATCAGCGCCTGCCCTCGCTGCCCGTGCACCCTGCCCACAGGAGCCCCATGCCAGCTGACCTGTGCCTGCCTGGGCCACCGCCCTGATGGCTGCCAGGATGCTGCCCACAGCTGGGGAGGTGAACACAGCTCCCGCGATGACACCCGTCAGCATCCCCTTCCCGATGAACCCTGGGGACGCGTGGGCAGGTGTGAGTGCTGGGTGGGGACAGTGCCTGTGTCCCGTGCCTCCCTGCTCGCTTGCCGCTGTGTTCCCTGCTGGCTGCTGTCTGGGCCCCAGGCAGGATGGCGGCCCCAGGACAGCAGGGGCCTTGTTTGTGGGGCTCAGGCTGGACCTGTGCCCAGGACAGGCCGGGCACCCTGGACTCGCCAAGGGAGACGGGAAAGCCACTGACAGCAGAGGCCAGTCCCGCCTCCCGGACCTCGGCCAGCCCTGACAGCTGGAAGAGCTGAGACCCCGAGGCCCAACCTCATGCTCCTGGAGGTGCCGGAGTCCCAAGGTGACTATCCCACTGCCCCACTCGCTCCCCGGGCCGCTCACCGGCGTGGGCAGGCTCGTGGCCAGAGCCTCCACCTGACAGCAGGGCCACCCGGCCCTGGAGGCTGTCCAGGTCAGAGCGCAGGGCCACGCGGTGGCCCTGCAGGAGCTGCAGACCCGGGTTGCAGGCCACCAGGCCAGCCAGGGCGTCGTCCGCGCAGCCCACCACTGAGTTCACCAGCTTCTTGGAGGTCTGTGGGAGAGGGGCGAGGACGTGGCTTGGGTGCAGTTGGTGGGGACCCCCAGCCTGCCAGCCATGCTGCTGTGCTGAGGACCCCTCTCCACAATGACTCAGGGGCTCTAGGGACACAGCTCCACCTTGACTGGGGCCCTACTGCACCAGGAAGGTGATTCTGTGACTTTCCTTCCTTCCTTTTGTTTGGGAGACAGGGTCTTGCCATGTAGGCCAGGTTGGCCTTGAACTCATAGGGATCTTCCTGCCTCAGCTTCCTGAGTGACTTGACAGGCATGCCCCACCACGCCTGGGCTCTGTGACTTTACTTCTTAATGACTCTTTCTTCAGTGCCTAACTGATAAACTTTTTGTATTCTTGCTTCAGCTTGCTCTGAAAAATGGCTTCAGTACAAAGAAAACAGGGGAGTTAGAGTTCCCAGTATAACAGATTAATGAATGTGGGTTGCACGCCTGCTTCCATCACACGAAGAGCCTCAGGCTGCTGCCCCTGGCTAGGGAGAGGACCAGCCAGGCCTCTCACCCAGGGTGAAGGCTTCCTAAGCCTGGGGTCAGCAGTCACAGAGACTTAGGTTCAAATCCCCCTCCTGCCTCTGATGAGCCAACTCACAGAGCTGCATCACTGTTGAGAGCAGTTCTTCCTCTGACCGCTAGGATATAATGTGCACCTTCGAGGCGGAGAAGCTCAACAGGAAGGAGCTGCTCCCTTCTGCGACGCTAACTGAGCTATGGGGTGGGACTCAGCCCCTTCCTTGTCAAGAAACAGCCAGACCCCGCCTCGTGGGCCCAGAGGAGGGTGCCCAGCGCCACCTGGTGGCCTCGAGGTGGCCTGCAGCTCAGCCAGGTTCTAGCAGGTGGCCTCTCCGATTTTACAGCTCCTCCGAGAGCCACCAGCTGGTGGGGGGTTCCTCAGGCAAAACACAGCCTCGGTGCCTCCCTGTCCCGAGTCTAGCAAGGGCCAAGGCCATGCCAGCTGTCTAAGGGTGAGGACAGAAGCTCAGGCCAGGGGCAACCCAAATAGTAAGATCAGCTGTTTGCCAAGCAGTGACTAGGAGCCAGGCCTGTTCTAAGTGCTTTTCAGTGTGACTCATCTAATTCCCCAGCAATCCCATGGGAAGAGGTCAGCCCAGACAGCAGACAGACAGTCACACAGGCAGCAAGGGTCCCAGTCTGCCTGGCTCAGAAACTGGTCCCGCTGGGGCCTTCTGCTGCTTTCCTGAGGGCCTGAAGGGAGACAACAGGGTGGCGGAGGTCCTACCCGAGGAAGGGCATGGGCTTGTGGCTGTAAGTCTACAGGGACAGGGACGTAATGCGAAGCTGTGAGCTGCTGTCAACTCCAAACCCAGCTTCTGCCACCATTCTCGCCTTCCAAGAATCTGTCCTACCTGAGACTCCACCCTCCCTGCCCTGGAGCTAGAGGAGGGCTGGGGACAGCGCCACCTGGCCCCAGTGATGAGGGGGTACAGGAAAGGAGGCATCATGTGAGGCCACGGACTCTGGTCTGACCAACACCTCGCAGCCCCTCGGCAGCAGGTCTTAACCTGCCACACTGCAGATGGAAAGAGGCTCCAAGAGGCCAGGCCTTCCGTAAAAGGTCGCACAGCTAGTGGGTGTCAGGGTGAACTCTGAACCGAGTCAGCTCACAGCTTACTTTGGTGCATATCAGCTTTAAGAGCGGCCTGAAGCAAAGCCCAGGGGCGTGGTAAGCCTCCCACACTGTAGTCAGGCTCCCCGCCCAGCCCACCCCTGCCCCAGGCTCCGCCGGACAGCTCATTCTCCCAGGTTCCTTCTGAGACTAGTGAGTGCCTATTTAGAACAAGTAACTGTCAATGTTCTACTCGAAATGTGCGACCCAGACACGGTTAGGTGGAGAGGAGTTTCAGGGGGAGGCAGAGGCCACCTCAGGCCTGGCTGGGACAGTGGCCGGCAAGACATAGAGAAGCAGGGGCAAGGCCAGCAGAGTGGGGGTGAGCCTCTCTATCAACCTCTGAACGTCAGGAGGCAGCAGCTGCTGGTCAGGTGTAACGGACTCCTGGAGCCCCAGGTGGGGGTGTCCACTGCTTCAAGACCACGTGTCCTCCCCTGCCCTGACCCCAGGACTCACCATGGCGATGCAAAATGCTTCTCCCTCTGCACGGAGCTGCTACGGGCGGGCAGACCTGTGGGTGCTACCTGGTCTGAGCACAGCTGAGCTGGCAGCCGTACCTGCAGGGGGGGACGATTGGAGCCACTGAAGGCTGGAAGCACACTGGCAGTTGAACCTCCAGTGCCTGGGGGATCAGGGAGCTGCCCCAGACTTTGATCCCAGTCCAAACTCTAGTACGTGGGCTAGGGATGGAAAGCAGCGTGCGGCTGACCAAGGTTCACACCTGCATCTGGCTGACAGCGGGCCGATCGATCCGTGTTGGGCACAGGGCTGCCCTATGCCCAGCAACAGCACCCAGTTCACAATCGGGGGCAACGCCAGCCATGTGTAACTTCATCTTATACAGGCCTCTCTTGCAGCAAGGGAGTTACAAAGGTCTCCACACACTTTCTGTTGTTGGCCCTGGCCCCACACCAGGAAGGAGCCACCTTTGTTGCCCTTTGTTGTCTTACTTCTGGGAAACACTCAGTACCCCAGGGATCGTCCAGGGTCAACCTGGTGAGACAGGACTCAGACCCCCATCCAGTCCTTCTCCAAAGCCTATGCTCTTTCTGCTGATAATGCAGTGCTCCCAGTCAGGCAGTCCTGCTGTGGGAACCCGAGGTGTAAACCCCACTCATATGTGTGTGTGCACGCACACGCGTGTACAACCCAGCCCTGGCTCTGCACTAGCGCTACCTGGACTTATGCGGGGCCTTTAGTAAACCCAGTCCCCTGAGCCCCAGCTTCATTTGTAAAGCAGGAGCAAGCTCCTGCCAGCATCCTGCACAGCGGATGCGTGGCTGAACCTGAAGGGCCTTTAGGGTCACCAAAGTCCCCACCAGCCAAACCCAGGGTCTGGGGTTGGGATCTGTGCCGCAGTGGGGGCGCTGATAATGCCAGGCCCTTACGAATAACCGGCGAAGAGGGGCCAGGCGGAAGCACCGGAGGGTGCAGAGGCCGGTCAGCCCGGGTCGGACACACGCTGTCGCCTCGCGCCCCACTACTCTGAGGTCCTTCCGGTTTCGGGGAAACAGCTCCGAGGGTTCTTGGAGCGATGGAGGGGCAGAGTCGGGGGGCTCAGGGCGGGCTGGGGACGCGCACCAGGAGGGAAGGTAAGCTAGGAAGGCGGCCGGGGACCCCACCCGCTCTCGCCTCTTGCTCCGCTACTGGAGAACCCGAAAGGCGCGCTCTCATCCGGGACCTCGGACACCGGGGGCGGGGCGTCGGGGGGTGGGGCCTCCCTTGGTTGGCCGCCTCCGGCTCCGCGAGTCCTCCCGGAGGCCCGGGAGGTCGTCCCGTGATGCCCCGCGCCGGCCGCTCTGGCCTGCAACGTGTCTCGGGGAGGAGTTGGCTTCGCGCGGGCGGGGGCTCCCGGTCTCTCCGCGGTGTCCATCCCTCGATCGTCGCTCTCGGTCCCGCCGGGCCGCCCCAGGCCTCGACATGTCGTACAATTACGTCGTGACGGCGCAGAAGCCCACCGCCGTCAATGGCTGCGTGACCGGTGAGGCAGTCGGGGACCCTGGAGAACGGGAGCAGGAGGGACCGAGGCCTAGGGAGGCCCGCGAATCTGGGCGGCGGGAGAACCGGGCCAGCATGTGGGCGCGCGGCCCGCAGCCTCCCCGGCCCGCGACCTCCAGGGAGTGGCCCCAGCGTCCGCGAGGGGCCCGAGGAGCTGCTCCCGCGGGTCCCCTTCGTCCTAGGAGGTCCCTTGGCCTCCGGGGCCGGGCGGCCCGTGGGACCCCGCGCGAGTGTGAGCTGTGTGTGTAGTGTCTGCTGTTTGAGCCCCGAGATTGGCCTGTGGTCAGGGGAAGAGACGGTGGCGATGGCACCTTTGCGATCAGAATTTAAGGTCGGGGAGCCGGGGTGGGGGACAAGGACGTGGAGGAATGGGAGCCTTGCCAGCCTGCGCTTAGCAGGGACTGGAGCCCTTTCCAGACCCACCCTTCCCCTGGGGCTGTTGTTTACCGGGAGGACTGGGTTTTTAGCCCGGTCTTTGCTGGGTTTGCCTTGTTGATCATGTGGGAGCATCATTAAGGACATAGACGCCCCAAACTGGCGAGTATTCATCCTGAACTCACATTCTCAGCTGGTTATGCAGCCCCCAAACCTTTGTGTTTATGTAAATCCTAATCGTGATTGCAGAACGGAAGTCTGTTGTTCAGGGACCTGTGGGAGGCTTAGAATGGTAGAGGTAGATTGCCGGGAGGGGAAGAGGTGTGGAGGAAGTATGGAAAACGGAATTTCTTCCTTTGACCTGGCCTGTTTGGCAGAGGTGTTCTTGTGAGGCTTTGGATGAGGACTGGAAGACGTGAACAATTCCTGTACCATCCTCAGTTATGCTCCCTACTATACAGTGGTAGGAGAGTAAGATTTAACAGGGTCATCTTTAAGGCTTTCACAGTCGTTTGTCAAAGGACACACTGCTCTTAGGCCTCCAGTCCAGTTTTCTCAATCTGACTATGGAAGCAGCTCTGTTGAATGCATGGAGACCCTTCGAGGTGCTGGATTTGCAAGAAGGAATAAATGGAGGGAGTCAGGGAAATCTGAAGTAGATGAGAATTCTGGAGTTAATTAGGTAGGCAGTGGTAGGATTGATATATAAGGGCTTGCAGGGCCTTTCCTCCAGCTTTAAAAGTTAGAGGATCTAGCTGGGTGTGGTGGCGCATTCCGGTAATCCCAGCACTCAGGAGGATAGCTGGGAGTTCGAGGCCAGCCTGGGCTACATAGTGAGTTCAGGGCCACCCTGAACTACAAAGGAAAACCCTGCCTCAACCCCCCCCACCCCGAAAAGTTAGAGGATCTATTCTTTCAGGACACTTTACTTCAGCGGAAGACTTGAACCTGTTGATTGCCAAAAACACAAGATTAGAGATCTATGTGGTCACTGCCGAGGGGCTTCGGCCAGTCAAAGAGGTGGGCATGTATGGGAAGATTGCTGTCATGGAGCTTTTCAGGCCCAAGGTAAGTAAGTGTCCCCCACTGGGACAGTTGTTGGTCATAGGTTGCTTTACATGATCGCTTAGGATGGGTGGATGGCATAAGGCTTAGAGGAATTTGCTCCTTTTTTTTTTTTTTTTTTTGGTACCGGGGATCAAACTCAGGTCCTTGCCCTTTCCATCTTTGGCGGTGGAACCACTGAGCTAAATACCCAGCCCTTCACTCCTCTTTTTGAGTGGCAGATTTCTGCACCTACTCTTCCTAAACAAACCTTGACAAGTAGAAAAGATTTCCTAGGGGAAATTCTGTCAAGTTGACTTTTCTGAGAAGAAGAATGACAGCAGTTGGAAATGTGGGTCACCGTATTGCCTAGTGACTGAGCGGGTAGCAAATGGGGTAGTCTTTGCTTCATTCCTTTTTTTTTCATTCCTTATTAATTCTCACATTAGGTGTCGCTTTAGTTGTCACTTATGACACCTTTCAGAGCCTTGATTTCTCCATCTACAAAGTGGGAATAAGAGTGTCTAATCCCCTTTAGTTCTTGTGAAGATTAAATGACTCAGTAATATAACCTGGTAATAACGGGTATTCACTGTTAACAGTTTCCATCACCAGCATTTATCATGATAACTCAAATGTTTGTCCAGTTGACTCCCACATTGCTTTATTGTATCTTAAATGTATCTAACAAAAATGCATTGGGTTCAACTGTTTAATTATAACTCTTTCAACAAAACACTCATGTTTGTGAGGTCTATGTTAAATAAGTAAGACTTTGAAGATCCATCGTAGCTTTCATTGTTATTACCACATTTTTTCCTTTCTCTAAATACTTGGAGAGGAAGGGGACAGGCATTAGATTCATCTTTCAGAATTTGAATGACAAGATTGAGATTAGCTTGATCAAAATAGGCGAAGACAGTGTATTTAGAGCCGAGAGCCAGAGAGTCAGAGTGAGGACTAGCTGTTTACCAGCTTTAGTTCTGGCCTTTAGTACATTCCCTGAGGGCATGTGTGTGGCTGGGACAACTCATAGCTAGTGTATTTTCTCTTTTAGTAGAGAAAGAAGTATTGGGAATGTTCTTAAAGAGCTTAGCGCGCTCAAGGAATGATCGTTTAAGGCAGGACAGGTTGTTCCTGTTTCTGCAAGAACCTCTTGATGGCATAATTTTGGTTTTCAGGGGGAGAGCAAGGACTTGCTGTTTATCCTGACAGCTAAGTACAACGCCTGCATCCTGGAGTATAAGCAGAGTGGTGAGAGCATCGACATCATCACACGAGCCCATGGCAATGTCCAGGTGAGGCAGCTGCTCAGGTTGAGGCTTTCCCAGGAAGGGCGAAGTGACTCAGTGGTCCAGCGAAGAGCACAGGGTGTCAGGGCAGCCTCGGCGTGATCAGAGAAGCAAGTGGAAGGCACACACAGTCACTGAGCTTCAGTGTTGCGCGGGATGTGCATGCAGATGTGTGGGCTTCCTGGCACGGCAGGCAGGTGTCACCAGTTCACCACCTCTCCTAAAATCATCCCAGGAAAGTGTCCTCTGTTAGCGTGTGGGTGTCGAGCCTCCTTCCTAATCCCCATTTTGTTTCTCAGGACCGGATTGGCCGCCCTTCAGAGACTGGCATTATTGGTATCATTGACCCTGAGTGCCGGATGATCGGCCTGCGACTCTACGATGGCCTTTTCAAGGTTATTCCGCTAGATCGGGACAACAAAGAGCTCAAGGCCTTCAACATTCGCCTGGAGGAATTGCATGTCATTGATGTCAAGTTCCTGTATGGTTGTCAAGCACCTACCATTTGCTTTGTCTACCAGGTAACAAGGTGGGGGAGAGCGGGAGGAGCTGGTTGGGAATGATGGGGTGGGTTTCTGCTAACGGAGAGTCTGCACTTGGTGGTAGCACTGGGAAAGGGCGAGAAGGTAGGTTAATGCCTGTGTCCTGAAACGTTTTGAACAATGCAGTTAATGCTGTAGTGCTTATCATGGACGTGACAGGCTTTCTGGGGCTTGTAGCAGACTTAATCCTGAGCTTACCCTCTGCTTGTAGGCCTTGGAGCTTTTGTATAGTGACCCAGTTTGTTCTTTGTCTGAGTCTTAGGGGGTTATGGAAACTTGGCTGTAGAGAAGTGATCTAGAACTTGCCTTTATAAGCAAAGAGGAATGTCTTTTTCTAAGAAGAGGTTTGTGTTTTGTCTAGCATTTGCTTTCTGGAGCCTTGCTGGCTCCTGGCTTTTATTTTAGTCTGTGTTTGAAACTGGCAGAGCTGATTCTGGGCGGCTGCTCCCTGGTCCGGATCTGTGCCGTGGGGTTGGGGGCTCCAGACTGACAGCCAGGGTCTCGGTGATGTCTCCGCCTTCTGACTGGGGCCCAGGCTGCGTGAGTTCGTCTCTTGCCTGTGGTTGAGGAGCTGGCAGAAGAAACGATGGCTCGTAGGACAGCAGCTGCATCTAGTAGTGCAGGTGCTCGTGTATTCCTGTGAGCGTTGTGGTGTCATCACAAGTGCTGTGGCCCTGAGGCTAGTGAAAGAGGGTTCATTGAGTAGAGTTGGAACTCTGCTTGATTTTGTTAAGTTTCTCTCCCTGCTTCAGTTTTCTTTTTTTTTTTTTGGTACGGGGGATCGAACTTGGGTCCTTGCGCTTGCGATGGTGGAACCACTGAGCTAAGTCCCCAGCCCAGTTTTCTTTTCTTTTTCTTTCTCTTGTTTTGAGATGGGGTTTCGCCATGTAGTTTAGGCTGGCCTTGAACTCGTGCTAGGATTATAGATGTGTGCCTCTGTGCCCTGCCCTCTGTAGTTTTATAAACATCAGGTCGCTGAAACATTGATGTTACTGAGTACTCGAGGCTGACTGGCCCCAGCCCAAGGTCTGCTACTTATAAACAGATCTGTTTCTCTGTGTGAGTCTCAGGCCCAAGTCCACTCTGGCTTGGACTTTTGGTGAAGTCATTGATGGGAAAAATGTCATCACGCTGTCTCCTGTTGTATGCCAGTTATTCAGTTTGACCGGTATCTCCGTACCTCAGCGAAGGGCCATCACAGTGACGGAGATGTGCTCCTGCGCTGCAGCAGGTTGTTGGATTCCTTCTGCAGCGCCTTAGACTCCGTCTGGCCTTTAGTGGCACCATCTTCCATTGGTGAAGCGCAGCCATCTGCCTGTCCCCGCTCTTTAGTCTCTCAGAGGTGATTCTGCAGCCCCAGGACTGGTGTGAGCCATTGTTCTGTAAAAGGAGGGGCAGAGTCATGGTTCAGAAGAGGGAGGAGATGGCGCTAACAGTGTCAGGCTGGAGGACAGTCTGCAGAGGAGCGCTGCAGTCTCTCCAATGCTTGGAGGGATTGGGTCGGGTTTTTTAAATCTCTGAAATGTGGCTCCTCAATGAGTTTTTCTCTTTCCTTGGGGCAAGGAATGGACATAGGCACACCGGGTCTCTTCCGGTGTCCAGTACGGTGTGGCAGGTTCCTTTTCCCGTGTGAACCTCTCTTGGTTGGCTGAGTTGGGAGGCAGTCAGTCCCAGATGTCAGCAGGTGACTGTCAGTGTCCTGACGATGAGGATGGAAGGGAAGGCTGACAGGACAGGCTGGCAGGCCCGGGGAGTGCGGGTCGTCCCTCAGCCTGGGAGTCACCTTTCTTAGAGCGAGCCGCTCCACCCCCCAGGACCCTCAGGGCCGGCACGTGAAGACCTACGAGGTGTCTCTCCGCGAGAAGGAGTTCAACAAGGGCCCTTGGAAACAGGAGAACGTGGAGGCCGAGGCTTCCATGGTGATCGCAGGTTGGTTCGGGACGTTCCTCGCCCTGGGTCAGAGCGGCCCCTGTGTGCCTTCTGTTGCCCACCTTCCCGCCTTCGTCCTGGCGTCGGGCTCTCTCTGCGTGTCCTGTCTGCACGGCCTGCTTTCGCTCCTCCATGCTGTCCTGGGAGCTCTGTTCTTGCTCCTCCGCCCGGGTGTGGGGTGCAGGGCTCGCCTGGGGAAAGTTGGGAGGATTTTGTGGAGTGGTAGGTGGAGGTGAGTCTGTTTCCTTGCTGGGCAGGGCGTTTAGAAACTGCAGGCCCAGCTCATCTCATCCGCCTGCTTCATCCACAAGCCCAGGCCCACACACCAGGGATGAAGCCCGGCGGGCGTCCTGGCCTCGCAGGGGCCACCTCACTCCTGAGGGAGAATTGTCTTCCACATAGTGACCCTGATCACAAAGGAGATGAAGCTGAGGAACAGGGTGCAGAGAAGTCACAGCGCAAGCTCTCAGTGAGAAAGGGCCTGGAGTTTAGGAGAGAAATGGGGAGACCACAGGGAAGGGCGGGCGCTCAGATCATGCTGCTGTGTGTGCGCTGCGGCAGCAGGGGTGATGCAAGGGGGTTACCTGGGGTGGGGTCCCAGGACCCAGGGGCTGTGATGGGAGGGTCACTTGAGTGCAGCCTGGGCAGCATGGCAAAACCTGTATCAAAGAGCAGAAACCAGCCCTTGCTGGGCTGGGGCATAGCTCAGTGGTGGAGGCCAGGACTGGATGCCAGTACCACCGAGAGCAGAAAGAAAACAAAACCTACCGGGATGAGACAATGCCAGGCCAAGGTTCTAACACGGGCATCTCAAAAGCTGTTGTGTTTCTTGGGCTTTGATAACCCTTTTTAAATGATTTTTTCTTTTTTTTTTTTTTTTGGCTGCTGGATATTGAACCCAGAGCCTTTGCACTGAGCTACATCCCAAGCCCTTTAAAAAAGTATACTTGTTGTTTTAGACAAGGTCTTGCTAGGTCATTAAGATCCCCAAGCTGGGCACTTGTCCTGCCTCAGCCTCTCCGAGCACTGGGATGATAGTTACGTGCCCCAAGCCTGGCTTAAAGATTGTTTTGAAGTTGGCCTCAGGGCTAAGCGGACCTGTGCCCTTGCCTGTGGTTTGACAGGTAGGTCTACAGTGCTGAGGGTTCTGATGCTGCTGTCTTCCTTGCAGTCCCTGAGCCCTTTGGAGGGGCCATCATCATCGGGCAGGAGTCGATCACCTATCATAATGGTGACAAGTACCTGGCCATTGCCCCTCCCATCATCAAGGTGAGCGCCTGTCCTGTCCTTTCTCTTCCCTAACCTTTGCCTGCTCCTCCTCCCTGTTTCCCCATTTGTCAGGTGAGACTCCGTGGACAGATGCTGCCTGCTCCTGCAGAATACAGCGAGGCTGGCCTGGCTTTGCTGGCTGAGATCTTGTTTGCTAAGTACAGGAAATAACAGTCAGAGTAGGTTTGTCCTTCCCAGCTACAGGGGCACCTTTGAGGCAGTTCTGGCAGATTTTATTGAAACTAGTATTTTCGGGGCTCCAGTCAGGCCAGGCAATAGGGATGTGTCGTACAGACTTCAGAAGTTAAGCCTCTGCATTTCAGTTGTGGAAATGAAACCGGACAAGCTCAGCTGTGCTTCCTTTTGGAGGGCATGGAGCCTGTGGCAGAGTTAGGGCTGGGAGGCAATTAGTGGGCATCCACAGAAACCTGCGGTAGCAGTGGTGGCCCAGTGAATACTTGCAGCTGCTTCTTGTTTCCTTTTTCTTTTTCTTTTCTTTGTGGTGTGGGGATGGAGCACAGGGCCTCTCAAATGCCAGGCAAGTGCTCGACCCCCCAGTTACACCCCAGTCCCCTCTGTACGTTTCTGCTTTCCACAGAGTAATGTGTGCGTGAATCTTTCAGGCACCTGGTTGAGCTCCTCAGAAAACTGTCTTGTCCTCACAGTAAAAGCTGCTGGTGTCCCTTCAGAGCAGCGCCCTGACCCGAGCGAGTCCTTGAGGCGCAGGGAGTCCTCTAGGGCCTGCTTTCTGGGTTAGAAGGCATGGCCTCTGATGACTGTTCGCTCCCTCACGGCAGCAAAGCACGATTGTGTGTCACAACCGTGTGGACCCAAATGGCTCGCGGTACCTGCTGGGAGACATGGAGGGGCGGCTCTTCATGCTCCTGCTGGAGAAGGAGGAGCAGATGGATGGCACCGTCGCCCTCAAGGATCTGCGTGTGGAGCTTCTCGGAGAGGTGGGCCGCCCTCGTCCTGCGGGTGCCTGTGACCCGAGATGTGTGCTCCTCACCCTGCCCTGGGACTTCTGCTGCCGAAGGGATTTCCCACTGTTACCATGGAGACTCCTGGCTGCCGGCCACCACCTCAGGCTTAAATCGGAAGGAACACAGGATGCAGTCCAGCACCAGTAGCTCACTGTTGTGGGAGAGTCCCTGAGTGTAACACTCACATGGGGCCCTCTAGAGGCTCCTGGTTTTGTGCAGAGTGGAGCTGCCGAGTTGGATTGAGCTCGGAGCAGGCACCTCTGAGAAGAAGCTGTGAACTTTTCCGAGTGGGGTGGGTGAAGGGCAATCACAGGCTCCATCAGGCACGGGAAGATTGGCTTGCGGGAGTCGATGAGGCTCCTTTCCCGAGTTAGGCTGCGGCGGGCAGTTCCTGGGGTCCGGGCGGGTGGACGGGCCTGATCTCTGCTCTCCCCACCAGACCTCCATCGCCGAGTGCCTGACCTACCTGGACAACGGGGTGGTGTTTGTTGGGTCGCGCCTGGGCGACTCCCAGCTGGTGAAGGTGAGAGGCTGTCCCGGCTCTGTGCTGCTGTCCTCGTGCCTCCCCCATTCTCCGGGTCTGACTCTCTCCCTAGGTGATCTTACACCCTGCTCTGGCCTCCAAGGAGCTCTTGTCTATTGTTTTCTTCTAAGTTTTTGTTTGTTTGTTTGGTACCAGGGATGGAACTCTGGACCTTGAGCTTGCGAGGTCTTCTAAGTTTTATTAGTGGACGTTTGCAATACGTGATGTTCGTGTCCGATTTGGTAACTTGGTGTGTGTGTGTCATGTGTCTTGGTCATTTTCCACGCCTTGGCTCCCTCCGCCCCCAGGCAGCTCTTTTTCTCAGCCCTTCTTCAGCTCCCGAGCTAGGTGCTGTGGGTTCTGCGAGGAATGAGACACAGTGCTGCCCTGTAAGTCACAGCCTGATGTCACGGATCCCTTGTAGAATACGAGCTTTGGCCCTTACGTGCATACTGACATTTGATGTTGACTTTGAAAGAGTCAGTGCTTCTCTGAAGTCCACGCTTGGAGCTCCAGGGTTGAGCCTGCGGGCTGGTTAGTGGTCACCCTTGGGACCACTGGGTTCCTCAGTCCCTTCCAGGAGCCCTTGGAGCACAAGAAGGACAGATCCAGCAGGATCAGGGTCTTCTTTTGATCACAATATTCTCATTCTCTCTCTCTCTCTCTCTCTCTCTCTCTCTCTCCCTCTCTCTTTCCAGTGGCAGTGGGGATTGAATCCAGGGTCTTTGGACTAACCTATGCCCCCAACTCTTTTTAAAGATTTTTGGTTTTGGTACTGGGGATTGAACTCGGGACCTTGCACTTGCGAGGCAGGCACCGGAACCACTGAGCTAAATCCCCAGCCCTTAAAGTTTATTTTTAAAGTTTTGACATAGGATCTACCTAAGTTGCCCAGGATGGGCTCAGATTTGTGATCCTTCAGTTTCAGTCTCCCAGAGTGCTGGGATTCTCTCAGTCCTGAAGATTGAACTCAGAGAGCACTGAGCCATATCCCCAGCTCTTTTTTAAAAAATCTTACTTGACAGAAGATCTCACTGCGTTGCCCAAGCTAGCCTTGAACTTGAGATCCTCCTGCCTCAGCCTCCAGAGTCGTGGGACTACTGGCTCGTGCCATCACAACGTGCTTAGTCATCTCTGTAGGGCGGAGACTGTTGGGGCACTCCAGGACTACCATCATTTTTTCTTCTTAGCTCAACGTTGACAGCAATGAGCAAGGCTCCTACGTGGTGGCCATGGAGACCTTTACCAACTTGGGGCCCATCGTGGATATGTGTGTGGTGGACCTGGAGAGGCAGGGGCAGGGGCAGGTAAGGGCCATCTGGAGGCCTGCTTGGTCCAGTCTGCGAGGCACTTCACACCTGAGCACCCCGTTAGGGGTCCTTGGCCATCCCAGAAGTGCAAAGCTTAGGGCTGAGAAAAGGCGAAGGATTTGTCCGAGGTCCTTCCGTTGCTGCGTGGCAAGGGCATCTGCTCCAGAGCCCGAGCTCTTCCTAGTAGATGGGGTTTCAGACCTGTCTGCCTGTCCAGGAGCATGGAGAGGAGGCTTCTGCTCCATGTCTGGGGACTTGGGGACCACCTTGGCTAGTCTGCACCTCGCTCCCAGCTCGCAGCTGGGGGCCGGCTGCTGGGCTGCTGCAGTGTGACTGCTGCACTCCAGGGGGCTCCTCGGGACCCTTTCCTCTGCTTGCAGCTGGTCACTTGCTCCGGGGCTTTCAAGGAGGGGTCCTTGCGGATCATCCGGAACGGCATCGGGATCCACGAGCACGCCAGCATCGACTTGCCGGGCATCAAAGGTAGCCTCAGTGGGGGATGTGGTCCCTCAGCTTCCTTCCGTGTTGTGGAGGCTGGAAGGGCACAGATGGGGAGTGAGAGGTGACGACAGAGGGGTGGCAGGACCCAGATACGTTTTGCAGGAAAGGAGAAAATTTAAGAATCCTCTTTATCAAAATGGGCATGCAGTGGAGCAGCTGAGGAGGAATAAGTGACAAGTTAAATTTTAAGTTGTAGCTGGGCATGGCAGCACATGCCTATAATCCCAGCACTTGGGAGGCTGGGACAGGAGGATCACCATGCCTTTGAGGCCAGCTTGGGCTACATGTGAGTTCAAAGCTAGCCTGGACTACACAGCGAGACCCTGTCTCAAAAATTTTTTTTAATGTTGTTTATATAAGTGCATTGATAGGATCCTTAAAGCAAGAGGGACTATGGCTATCACAGAGAGGTAGATTATAAATGTAACTTAAAGCAAAAATGTCAGAGCAGCTCTAAATTCCAGAAGAATTGTAATTCAAAACAGATTAGAAAAGCCCCGTGTGGTGGCACACATGTGTAATCCCAGCGTTCTGGGAGGCTGAGGCAGGAGGGTTGCAAGCTTGAGTCCAGCCTGGGAAATTTAGGGATTTAGCAAGATCTTCTCTCAAAAGTTAAAAAATTAAAAATAAAAGGCTTGGCCTGGGGATTTAGCTCAGTGGTTTCACCGCCTGCCTCACAAGCGCAAGGTTCCGAGTTCGACTCCCGGTGCCAAAAAAAATAAAAGGCTGGAGATGTAGCTCAGAGAAAGCTTACAAAGTGACACTCACAAAATTGCCATCAAACATGTCTGTCGCGAGTGCCTATACATGGGCTAAACTCACCGCTCTGAGCAGAAATGATCAGTTAGAATCATGAAGCAAAACCAAGCCAGAGTGGCACACCGGAGGCGTACATCTTCCAGAAGTAAGGCTGGGAAGAGATGAGTCAGGAAACAGGTGCGAGATGGGAACGGGAGAGATCGAATGATCCCGACACCCATGATAACCAGCTGCGGTACTGGCCAGCAGCTGAGCAAGGCAGCGGGCGGTGGCGGAAGGTGGCAGGGTCAGTAAACAGGAAGTGCAGGGAGGCAGAGAGGCTGTTAGGGAGACCAGAGGTCAGACACTGAGGGATGTGCAACACCCGCACAAGGGTTAAGCGCGGAGGGTCAGCTGCAAAAGGCACGTCCAGGTCTACAGATGAGTGTTAAAATTGCTCTCTCTTCCTTTTGTTCTGTTTACTACACCTTGACAGAAACAGTTGTAGGTTTTTTTCCTTGACTTGGACAATTCCAAGTGGAAAAATCAAGAAGCTTCACTGGCAAGGAAAACTTGAACTGAGAGATGGGAGGGTCGTGCCTTTGCGCCTCAGCCACTCTTGCTTGCCTAACACAAGCCAGGTGTGGGGTTTCATCCCTGCCCTGTGAAAGGAGGCACACCCCTACAGTCCCAGCTACGCAGAGGCTGAGGCAGGAGGGTTGCTTGAGCCTAGGAGTTCAGGGCTAGCCTGGGCAACATAGTGAGGCCCTGCCTCAAAAAAAGCTTTTTAAATTTAAGAAAAAAATTTTTAACAGCCGGGGATGTGGTGCTGTACCTGTCTGGCAAGCTCAAAGTCCTGAGTTCTATCCCTAGTACCAAAAAAAAAAAAACCTAAGAACTTTATCTTCTAGGTTTTTGAGATGGTCTTGCTGTGTAGCTCAGGCTGTCCTTGAATCCATGATCCTCCTGCCTCGGCCTCCTCAGTGCTGGGATTACAGCCTTATGCCACCATGCCCATTTCTGCATTTGCTTGTAAGACAGTGCTTATTCTGCTTCCTTAAAAAATCAAAAGGATAAACAAGAAACTCTCACTGGTTGCTACCCCGAGAGATGAGTTGGAAAATGTGTGATGCCAGGGTCAACATGGTTTTTAAATCGCACACTTGTCCAGAGTCTTGAAGTCAGGAAAGCGTGAAGGGACTTGAGCTGGGGACTTTGAGCAGCGTGTGGAGCCCTTTGCTGGAGCCACCCTTGCCTCTGACCTTTGCCCTTGCTCTAGGCCTGTGGCCGCTGCGATCCGACCCCAGCCGTGAGACTGATGACACCCTGGTGCTGTCTTTCGTGGGCCAGACCAGGTAGGGGCCTCGTGCACTGCTCCAGTGCGGGTGAGGGCTGCGTGGGGTGCGCTGCTCCCGGGCTGAGCCGGGCATCCTGCTCAGGGTTCTCATGCTGAACGGAGAGGAGGTGGAGGAGACCGAGCTGGTGGGCTTCGTGGACGACCAGCAGACATTCTTCTGTGGCAACGTGGCGCACCAGCAGCTCATCCAGGTGATGCGGGGAGGGGCTCTCCCCTGGCCGAGGTGGCTGAGTCCACCTAGGGGCACCGTCGGGGGCACTGAGCTCAACACAGGCAGGCTTTAGGGCTCTGAAAATGAGGTAGAAATTGTAGGGAAATTACCTGTTTATTTTCTGAGAAGTAACTCTTGACTTTGGACTTGCTCCTTGTTGGTTTTGCTTTTCCTTTGTAAATGTTTGAATATTGCATTTATTTACATTTTCTTTCAATACACATACCAATATGTTGGCTGGCTGTGGTGGCACAGGCCTCTAATCCAGCACTCAGGAGGCTGAGGCAGGAGGATCTCCATGAGTTGGAGGTCAGCCTGGGCTACACAATTCAAGCCCAGCCTGAACTATGTAGTGAGACCCTACCTCAAAAAAACAATTTGGGGGGGAGGTTTAGCACTAATTATATCCTCTGAGACTCAGAGCTTTTACCTCTATTGTAACACTGCTACACATGTATTTGAAAAATTTGGAAAATACCAAAAAGCACAAAGAACATAAAAAATAATCAGGCTTAATGCTGCCACTGGTATGACTTTGGCAGCTTTGCCCACGTAAAAGTACAAGCAGAGCCCTTAGGCCAGGCCGCTCGGGTCCCAGCCTGAAATCTCCGCCATGTGAGCAGAGCCGCTGGCCCGCTGTGGGAGGTCTGGTGTCGGGTGCCCCACCGTCGCCTGCTGCCCCTGCCTTGCAGCTGTTCTGCTCGGGCCGGGCCATCCTTGCCCGTGGTGGGGAGGGCACTCATGCTTGGGTGTGGACCAGCTGTCCTGTCCTGACCCCGGCCTCTCCACAGCCTGGCAGGGGTGGTAGGCTGCAGCCGGAAGTCAGCTGCTGTTGGACTAGGGACCCATGGGGCACCTGGGTGTGGTCTGCGGCCCAGCTGGCTCCCTGTGTCTTGGGAGCTCTCCTCCCTGCGACATACAGGGCAGTGCTGCCGGATCGGAGCGGAAAGCAACATCGCCCTGCTTTTTATTCCTGCAGTGGCAAAGAATCGCTGAAGCCTTTGGTGGGGGCAGGCTCAGGCAGGGTGAAGAGCTTGGGTATTTTTGAGGTCTGATTTGGGCTTGAGACAAACAGGCTGGTGGTTGGTGCAGTTCCGGAGACCTCCCCAGGGTGCAGCCAGCGCCACCCTGGGGAGCCTGGCAGGGTCATGGGCACGAGAGCAGCAAGCAACCCAGGCATCTGAGCTGCTTCCTCACAGATGATGTCGCCCACTCTGCACCCTGCATTCAGCCAGCAGGGGTTGGGATACTTGGGGGAGTTGTGTCTGTGTCAGACGTGCGCTTGTCCTTGTCACTGTCCGCTGAGCCACACAGTGTGACACCTGCTCACCTGCTTCACCGGGTGGGAGCTGTGGGCATCTAGAGGTAGTGGTCTGAAGGAGGATGGGTACACCTACCCCGCTGTCTGTGGAGTCTGGGGGCTGGGACTGCACTGGCTGCTGAGTGATGACTGCAGGTAGCGGCAAGGACAGAGCTGCTCAGGCTCTGCTGGGCCTCGAGGCACCTTCTGCTTGCAGCGAGGTCCCTGCAGGTGCTGGAGTCCGCTGCCTCTGCCCTTAGATCACGTCTGCATCTGTGCGCTTGGTCTCCCAAGAGCCCAAGGCACTAGTCAGCGAGTGGAAGGAGCCGCAGGGCAAGAACATCAGCGTGGCCTCCTGCAGCAGCAGCCAGGTGGTGGTTGCCGTGGGCAGGGCGCTGTATTACCTGCAGATCCACCCGCGGGAGCTGCGGCAGATCAGGTTGGTGTCCGATGCCGCCTTCTCGCCATGCCCGGGGCCGCCTTGACTCGTGGCTTCCTCCTGCTGCCATGTTCCTCTCTGCTCAGCCAAACCGAGATGGAACATGAAGTGGCCTGCTTGGACATCACCCCGCTGGGGGACAGCAGTGGGCTGTCCCCGCTGTGCGCCATCGGCCTGTGGACCGACATCTCCGCCCGGATCTTGCAGCTCCCATCCTTTGAACTTCTGCACAAGGAGATGCTGGGTGGAGGTGTGTGTCCTGGGCTCGGGGGTCCGCAGAGGGTGGCACGGACACTCACCAGGCCTCTTCTCGCAGAGATCATTCCACGCTCCATCCTGATGACCACTTTTGAGAGCAGCCACTATCTCCTCTGTGCCTTGGGTGATGGGGCCCTGTTCTACTTCGGGCTCAACATCGAGACGGGTGAGGCCATGGGCGGGGCCGCTGTGCCCTGGGACCGCCGGTTCTGTTCTCTCTCCTCTTCCTCTTTGCTGATGCCATTCCTCCTGTAGGCTTGTTGAGCGACCGGAAGAAGGTGACCCTGGGCACCCAGCCCACAGTGTTGAGGACTTTCCGATCTCTGTCCACCACCAACGTGTTCGCGTGCTCCGACCGCCCGACTGTCATCTATAGCAGCAACCACAAGCTGGTGTTCTCCAACGTCAACCTCAAGGAGGTGAACTACATGTGTCCGCTCAACTCCGACGGCTACCCCGACAGGTGAGCCTGTGAGCCTCGGGAGCCCCTGCAAAGCAGTCGCGCTGTTTCCCTCAGACCAGACCCTCCCTGTGCCCAGGTCAGTGAGCAGCTGCAGTGGGGGCCCAGGGCAGAGGTGCTGTTAGAGATGCCGACAGTTTGTTCGTAGCAGTGCTCGGAATCAAACCCAGGCCCTTGTTTGTGTTTGTTAAAGACGTGCACTTTTCATGGCTGGGGCGTAGTTCAGGTGGAACACTTGCCTAGAATTGGGTTCCATCCCCAGCACTAAGAAATAGAATTCTGATCCGGCCGGTCTGAGGTGGGCTCCAGAGTCTGTATTTTCAGGGAATTCTCAGGTGATTCCAGGGGTCATTCAGCTTCTGGATCTCCAGACCGAGACCGAGGGATCACAGCGTCTCCCCTGGGGCAGGGTGCCCAGGGGCCAGCCAGCACCCCCTGGATGGACTGACAGACTGACTGACTCGTGAGGAGATGTGTTCCCTCTGGGCTGGACCTGTGGCCCATCCTGGTGACACAGTAGCTGGAGCAGTGCTGGCCCATCCAGAGCAGGGAGACCTTGTTCTGGAGGGTGGGTGTGAGCTGTAAAGCTGTCAAGCCCTGTGAGGCCTGGCTGGACCAAACATAGGGTCGGAAAAGTGGTTCTTAGGTGTTGAGGGTCGCGCATGACCAGGGGCAAGCTGTGCGCTGTTGTCTTGCTTCCTCCCCGTGGGCTGGCCGTGGACTCCTGTCCTGCTCAGCCTCAGCCAGACCCTTCTTTCCAGCCTGGCACTGGCCAACAACAGTACCCTCACCATCGGCACCATCGATGAGATCCAGAAGCTGCACATCCGCACGGTTCCCCTCTATGAGTCTCCCAGGTGAGGGTGGGGCTGGGCGGCTCGGGGCACACCGGGCACCTCTGGCCTCTGAGTGCACCGAGCTCTGCTGTCCTGCAGGAAGATCTGCTACCAGGAAGTGTCCCAGTGCTTTGGGGTCCTGTCCAGCCGCATCGAGGTCCAGGACACTAGTGGAGGCACCACGGCGCTGAGGCCCAGTGCCAGCACCCAGGTACGGGTGGGCAGCCTGCTGGCCTTTGTGGGGCAGCTTTCTGCCTGGGCCCTGTGGTGCGAGCAGTCTCGTGCCCCGTGGGCGTGTGTGACTGAGGGCGGTCCCATCCCCGGAGCCTGGCCTTCAGCTGTCTCCGGTAGAGTGAGGATTGAAATGGGACGGCCAGGAGCCGCCCAGGGCCCGAGTCCTCGAGACCAGAGCGGTTGTTTCCCTCCATGTGTTCTCTGCTCTTGCTCCTGCATGTCTGGCAGAGGCTCCTCCTCCCTTTGAGGGTGGAAGAGTCTGTCACTCGGTTAGGTCCCCCGAGTTCCCCTCTGGCCTTGCTGGGTTGGCTTGTGGCGTTGCCTCTGCTGACCCTTAGTTTTTGGACGCGTGTGTTGGTTCTGTGTGCAGCCAGCTCCTCCTCCTGGGTGCCTGTGTCCGCTCTGTGTCCGCCTGCAGCCCTCGGGCCCCGCTGCTCTAGCAGCAGCGGGCATCGGCCTCGCTTGGGCTGCCTGTGTCCTCATGCCGCTCTGACCTCTGCCTGCAGGCCCTGTCCAGCAGCGTGAGCTCCAGCAAGCTCTTCTCCAGCAGCACCGCCCCGCACGAGACCTCCTTTGGGGAGGAGGTGGAGGTGCACAACCTGCTCATCATCGACCAGCACACCTTCGAAGGTGCAGGCGCGCTTGCTGTCCTCCTCAGCTGGTCTGCCTGAGTGCCGGGCGGGTGGGCAGGTGGGGTGCGGGACCCGGGCCGTGGGCAGGTGAGATGCCATCAGCCAGTCCCCTCCTGCTAGTGCTCCATGCCCACCAGTTCCTGCAGAACGAGTACGCCCTCAGCCTAGTGTCCTGCAAGCTAGGCAAGGACCCCAACACATACTTCATCGTGGGCACGGCCATGGTGTACCCCGAGGAGGCAGAGCCCAAGCAGGGCCGCATCGTGGTCTTCCAGTACTCGGATGGTGAGTCGGTGCTGTGTTATAGTCCTCTTGGCCGCTGCTGCGGGAGGCAGGGCACAGTGAGATCCCGCTTGGCTTCTCCCTGTCTCCTCTCGGAGGGCAGAGGAGCGTGAGGTGAGCAGCCGGTGAGGGGTACAGGGTCAGAGCAGGGTGCTCTTGGCCCTCAGCCTCGCACTCTGCGTGTGCCGAGTGTTTGTTCCTCCGCATCCTCGCCCGAGCTTCTGGGTGTTTCTGAGGTTTCTGGCTTGTTATCAGCCAGAGCGCTCACAGGTGGGGTCAGGGTGGGCCTTGGTCCCCCGTGTGGAACCTGCAGGTTTGGGTTCAGATGAGGACATGCTGGGCCCCACCCGTGCAGTCGCTGCTGCTGCACAGTGCTCTGAGGCCTTGCTGTGAGGGGGCAGCGCTCATACATGCTGACTCCGCCTGCTGCTCCCTGCTGCTGGCATTGCCACTGAGCTACAGCCCCAGCCTTTTTTTATTTTGCATTTTTACGTGGGGGCTCACACTTGTCATCTTCCTGCCTCAGCCTCCCAGAGTGCTGGGAGGATGGGCGAGCCCAAGGAGGGGTTTTAAAGGCAGGAAGTAGAGGCAAAGGGCCAACCAGAGGACTCTTGATTAGAGATGGAGTGGGTTCAGCAGCAGGATTCAAGGACGTCTTTCTCCCAGGAAAGCTACAGACCTTGGCTGAAAAGGAGGTGAAGGGAGCTGTGTACTCCATGGTGGAGTTCAACGGGAAGCTGCTCGCCAGCATCAATAGCACGGTGAGCCACAGCGCCTGAGTCCTGGGCTGTGCGGGGGCAGGAATAGCGGTGTGAAGGGCGGGCTGAAGCCCAGGCAGGTGAGAGGTGTGGTCCTGGGACCCCGAGTCCTGCACCTAGGTGCCGGCTCAGATGCCGGGTGCCGTGTGGAAGCCAGGGCAGCGCCTGTGCACCAGCGGCATCCGCTCTGCGGCCATGCCACCTCTTCCTGCAGCGGATGAGCTCTTCCAGCTTCATCGGAGTCTCACTGGAGAACGTTACATACAGCGGTACCTCGGTTCACGAATGCTTTTGTTTGTGAACAGTGTGGTTCGCAAACAGAAGTGCTTGGCAAAATTTTGTTTTTGTTTGCAAACTGCATTGGGTGACAGAACATGACTGCGGCCATCTTTCCCACACAAACACAAAAGTGGTCGTCTTTTCCAGAATCGTGGAACAAATTAAGTTCATGAGCCAAGGTATCACCTTATATTTAAGATGCATAACTGAAGGTTTTGATACATTTGTTTGTGTTGTTGAGACAGGGTCTCACTATGTAGCCCAGGCTTGCCTCAAACTCATGATAATCCTCCTGTCTCAGCCTCCTGAGTGCTGGGATTACAAGCATGCACCACCTCATGTGGCTGATAAAAATGTAAAAAATGAGTGTCATGGTCAGCTGGATTTGGAAAATGTGGCCGTGGCTCTCCCCTCCCAGCAGTGCCACAGGCCGTGGTAGCTCACTGGGGTGGGAAGACAGGAAATGGTGCCTGATGACTTCCTTTGGAAGCCCCCAGGGATCTGCTCACTGAGAAGGTGGCAAGTGAAGCCTTGCTGCATTCATTCCAGGGCTGTTCGGTAGTGGGACTTAGTAGTAAATGTAAAAAAGGACAAGGAGGCGTGGTGTGGGCGACCTCGGAACTCCAAAGGGCGCCAGTGGACGCCAGGTGAACGTGAGCTGTGTGCAGGGGCACAGCGGTCATCGCTGGTCCACAGAAATGCACGGGAAGCCGGCGTGTGCTGCATGCACGCCTGTCCCAGCTGCTCAGGTTGAGGCGGGAGGGTCAGGAGCCAACTTAGACTGTCTCAAAACACATGCGGGTGTGATTTTATCTTTGCTGGTAGCTACATTAATGTAAGAAATAGGTTCGGTTCTTAGTAGTATAGATTATGTAACCCAACACCACTGCCATACTTCAAAGCGTCATGAGTGTGAAGGCTTCATGAGAGCTCACACTTCTCAGACCAGGACTCCAGCACCGACCCTGGGTGCCCCTCAGCCAGGAATGGGTGGCGGCCCTCGAGGGCGTGGCCTTGGCTCTGACAGTGGGGGGCTCTTGCGCTGGGCTGCAGTGGGGCTGTGGTAACAGTCACAGGGACTCGCAGAGGGCATAGCTGTGGAGCAGCAGCCTCGGACACCCTGAGAAACAGCATGCTCTGCTCTGCTCTGCTCTGCTCTGCTCTGTCCGAGAGCTCCAGGTACAGTCCCCTGGCCCTGGGCTGTGGTGGCTGTCTCTGCCTGTCCTCATTGGTCACAGGACAGCTGCCTTCTCTGGGAGACGTGGTGTCACTACTTCCCGAAGGAAGCATGGGGTAGTGCAGGAGGGGACAGCAGTGTCTCACATTTAGTGGAGTGTCAGGGGCCGACCTTTGACCAGTTCTTTGGATCCTTTTAGTCATTGGCAGCCTTTCTGTTGGACCTTTCCATTCTGTTTTCTCCACTCCTTGGTTGAATATTAAAATGTTCCAGGAATGGAGAGTTTTGGTTTTTTGTTTTTTTGAGACAGGATCTCACTGTGCAGTTCAGGCTGGCCTTGAACTCACTATGTAACCCAGACTGGTCTTGAACTTCAGGGGATCCTCCTGCCTCACCCTCCTGAGCACTGGGATTATAGGCATGTGTCACCAGGGATGTAGTTTTGAGAAGGGTTCAGAGAAGGTGGTTGTTGGGAGGTGATCTTTGTGCTTTCTGATCAGAACACTGGAGGGGGCTCCTGTCTTGTGGACCATTTCTGTACCTCAGTGAGCCTGACCCATCTTGTCCTGCACTCGCTCCCATCACTGCCCTCTGCGTGCAGGCACATCTTTCATGTAAACAGGAGCTTTGTATCCCAGCTGGCTGCTTGTTCTACCGAAATGAAAGCATCCCCCACCCACCGAGACCACCCCCTGCACACCGCCTTCCGTGGAGCGGGTGCAGTCCCACCCAGGCCTTGCCCTGGCTGAGCCCCGTGCCTCCCCAGGTGCGGCTGTACGAGTGGACCACGGAGAAGGAGCTGCGAACCGAGTGCAACCACTACAACAACATCATGGCGCTCTACCTGAAGACCAAGGGCGACTTCATCCTGGTGGGCGACCTCATGCGCTCCGTGCTGCTGCTCGCCTACAAGCCCATGGAGGGCAACTTCGAGGAGGTAGTGGCCTGCGGCCTGAGGCCTTGCGGAGCCCCAGCCCGTGAGGCTTTGGTGATGGGGTCCGATCAGGTGGGGGGTTCCCCAGCAATGTACGTTCAGTCCCCACCCCGAACCGGGCAGGGCCCGCTTGGCTAGAGATGGAGATGGCTGTCTCGGCCGTTGTGAAACCCAGGGAGGACCCCCGGGCCCAGAACCGACCTGCTAGCTGCTGATGGAGTGTTCTTGTTGCACCTTGTGTGTTTTAAGATTGCCCGGGACTTTAATCCCAACTGGATGAGTGCAGTGGAGATCTTGGATGATGACAACTTCCTGGGAGCTGAAAATGCCTTTAACCTGTTTGTGTGTCAGAAGGACAGGTGAGCGATCCAGTCTGGGGGCCCAAGGGTGTCGGGTGCTCGATCGGGCTCAGGTGGAACTTCCTGAGGGGACCAGAGGCCGCAGGACAACTGAGGTGGGCTCCTGGACCCCCGGCACACTGGCCACCGTGCAGGCCAGGTCAGGCCTCTGGGACAGCAGTCTGGGCGGTGACTTCTCCTCTGCCTTTCAGTGCTGCCACCACCGATGAGGAGCGGCAGCACCTGCAGGAGGTGGGGCTCTTCCACCTGGGCGAGTTCGTCAATGTCTTCTGCCACGGCTCCCTGGTCATGCAGAATCTGGGCGAGACCTCCACCCCCACGCAGGGCTCTGTGCTCTTTGGCACGGTCAATGGCATGATTGGTGAGCACACAGCTTCCCGAGGCTGCCCCCAGGGGGGCAAGGGGAGGAGCAGGTGTCTGCCTGGCTCTGGAGCTCGGGCGGTTCTCACTGTCCCTCCCTCTCCAGGCCTGGTGACCTCCCTGTCAGAGAGCTGGTATAACCTCCTGTTGGACATGCAGAATCGCCTCAATAAAGTCATCAAAAGTGTGGGCAAGATTGAGCACTCCTTATATCCTTCCAGAGCCGTGTACCAGGCCCTGAGTGCTGCACTACCCTGGCCACATCCTGGCTTTCCCTTGTCCCCATTTCTGTCCTTGGACCTTGTGTGTGGAAAATGCCAAGCACACACAGCAGGAGGACGGCACTCCCTGCGACTTGCCTCCACTGCATCTGGGCTGGGTGGGTCTGCAGTTCTGCCCCGGCCTTCCAGGCTGCGTGGCAGATGGACCAGGGAGCAGGGCCCCCCCCCCCCCCCGGGCACAGCCGTGTCTGGGCCTAGAAAGTTTAGCATGGAGAGCAAGAAGCGGGGACTCCAAAAGCCCCAGGGGCAGCCTGCGGGGCGTGCGGGCAGCTTGCTCAGGTGACAGGAGCCCTCCTTGGTGGGCGTGGGTATGTTGAGGAGCCTCAGTTTGCTCATCCAGGGAGCACTGGACTGGACTCAGGCGAGTGCTTCTTTCCGGGCATGTACTTCAGATTCACCTGGAGCACTTTTTAAAACCATCCAAGCCAGGCATGGTGGTGCACGCCTGCCATCCCAGCACTCTTGAAGGCCAGGGCAGTAGGATGGCAAGTTTGAGCCCAGCTTGGGCAGCATAGTGACTTAGTGAGACCTTGTCTCAAAAGATAAAAAGTTTAGGGCCTGGGATTTAGCTCAGTGGTTTCGTTGCCTATTGTGCAAGCGCAGGGACCTGAGTTTGATCCCCGGTACCAAAAAAAAAGATAAAAAGTTCTTGGGGTGTAGCTCGGTGTGAAGGCCCCAGTCTTGATCCCTAGCAACACAAATAGCAGAAACAGAACCACCTGTATGTGTCCAGGCTGCAGGCTAACAGGGTCTGAGCTGTAGTCCTAAGTGTCATTTTGAGGCTCCCTGCAGTTGAGAACCATCGGATTAGGCAGTGATGTTTGCATTTCCCCTTTCAGTCCCAAAGCGTCCAGAGAGTAGTGTGAGTTGCAGTGAAACTGCTGTCCTGTCCTGGCCCTGGTGGTCCCCGGAGGCCATGGGGAGGCTGCGCTTACTCAGAGGCGCATGCTCCTTAACTCGCGTCTACCTGGAGGTCCTTCCACACCGAGCGCAAGACAGAGCAGGCCACGGGCTTCATCGACGGTGACCTGATTGAGAGTTTCCTGGACATCAGCCGCCCCAAGATGCAGGAGGTGGTGGCCAACCTGCAGGTGAGCTGGGCCAGGGCCCTGCGGGACCCTGGGTTCCTCCTGGTGGGAGGGGAGTGGCCCTCCTGTGCTGCCACCTCTGCCATTTGGCCCTGCTGCTCTCGAACTGAAGGCAGCTGGGCTCACCCGGGACCCCAGGGGCAGGAAGTTGCTGTAGATCTGGAGTTTGGGGTGTCGCTCCCTGGGGCCAGCTTTGCCCCACAGGCCTCGATGACCACAGCATTCCCGTGGCTGGTGTGGAGGCTGCTCCCGCTTGGCCCTCACAGCCCTCCTGGTCACCTTGCAGTATGATGACGGCAGTGGGATGAAGCGCGAAGCCACAGCGGATGACCTGATCAAGGTGGTAGAGGAGCTGACCCGGATCCATTAGCCCAGCGGGCCCTTCCGGCCTCCCCACAGGCTCCGCCTCCGCCTCCACCCGCCCTTCCTCTCCAGGAGTCCTGGCCTCCAGCCAGCTACCAGAGGCCACTGAGTGGCAGCAGGGCTTATGGGACTAAGCCCGTTCAGGAGATGAGGGGCCGCCGCTTAAGGTCCCCCTGGATTTTTACTGGTTGTACATGAGTCCCTCTCACCTTGGACCGCCCTCCTCGGGGAGGGCTTTTGCAGCTCTGCTGCTGACAGGAAGCTGTGTGTGTGTGTGCGTGTGTGTGCGTGTGTCCCAGTGCCACCCTCATGCTTCGTCCTCTGCTCTTCTGATGTGGGTGGTGGGTGTGGGGGGCTGCGGGTGCGGGGATGAGGGCAAGGGGCTGCTCGTCCTGGGCGGGAGCTGCCCTTGGCTTTCTCCTCCAGCCTCAGGGTTGGGGGCTGCCTGAGAGGCGGTGGGGACCCCGGCCCCAGCCCTTCTGGGTGGGAGGCTCCCTTCTGCAGCAAGGAGGCGGGCTGTGTGTTGGTTGGTAGTCTCAGAATCTTACCAAATAAAGTAGAACGTGAGAAGCCCCTGGCGTCTGCCCCGCCCGGCCGTCGGGCGCCCGCGTGTGCCTGCTGCTTGCTGTCCCGCAGCCACCGCACGCTCCTTGCTTCTGAACACGAAGTGGCCTCTGGGCCTTTCCCTTGGTACAGGGCTGTTTCCAGACTCCAGGGGTGAGGGGCATCAGGCTTTGAAGCCTCAGCGCTCCCTGTGGTCGTCTGATTCCTGCGACCTTGGGTTCTGCTTCCTCTGCTGGGCCTTCCTGGCCATGGCAGCACCAGGTCTGGTGTGCCCTGGCTTCCGGTTGCCACACACCTGTTCGCGCTGTGCCTCTGGTCTAATGACGCAAACGTGGTGTGTGAGTCTGGCAGGCAGTGCCTGTTGCGTCACCTTCCAGCGTGAGCCAGAGTGGTCCCAAGTCCGCAGTGTCCTGAGGGGAGGAAGTGCTCCGTCCCAGCAGCGCATCCGGATGACCCTAGACATTGCAGCCCCTTGAATGGTGTCAGGAGATGGGTTTCAAGTTCAAGCTTAGAAGGGGAGTGGCGAGGAATCACCCCGTTTGGGGTCTTCCTGAGCGAGCGCACATTTCCTGTTTGCCAGCCCTTCCTTCTGCGGCTCTTCTGGGGTGTGGGGGTCTGAGGGATTCAGAGGGAAGCTAACCAGCAAGTCAAGCCACATTCGCCCTGAGACGCAGTGGTGGGACTTGAACTCAAAGCTGGGGCTGGATTGTGGGAAGGGCCTGCCCCATGCCAGGCCCAGAGCTAAGGCTGGCAACCACAGTCAGACCATGATGATTTCTACATTGGAGTCCTGAGCGCCAGGCTGACCGAGGTGCCCACCCACGTTAAAACTGGTGGGCTGAGCTCCTTGGGGGCCTAGACTGGATTTGTCTCTTGAATCCAGTCATCCTGTGGAAACACTGCTGCCACATGGCCACACCCCCTCAGCAGGGAAGCCTCAGGGTGAAAGGCCAGCAGGAGGCCCTGCTGTGAGTTGTCAGAGGAGGAACCCTCAGGGCCTCTGCACGCCACCCACGGAGGGCCCGAGGGCATCCACAGCCAACCGCTCGGATCTGAACTCGGGCAAGGGTCCCTTTGGTACCCGAGGAGCCGCAGCCTGAGGAGGGGAAAGGACATGAGCTCCTGTGCAGGGCTGTGCCCAGCCAGTCCGTGAGAGTGAGCAGCGAGTCAGGCCCCAGGGCCAGGTTGAGAAGCCTCAGGCAGCAGGGTTGGAGGGGCCAGGGTGTTAGGGACAAGGCCAGTCCCTGTCACCAGAAGGAAGGGAGCAGTGAGCGCCTGGGGGAGAAGGGGTCTTTAGGCTGCTCACTGGGCCAGGAGTTAGGACAGCCGGTGTGCACCTGTGTGTGCCTGCAGGGCGGAGAAGGAAGCCCGGCAGGAGAAGGGCACCTGGTGACTGGGACTGTTGGTGGCAGTGGAGGGCAACCACAACCTTGGAGCCAGAGGCAAAGCTGTCCCAGGAGTCTGGCAGATGGACCAGGTGCAACAGGGCCTACACGAACGTGGAGAAGTAGCCGCTTGCCTAGCAGCAGGTGCTCTGTCCGTCCCACCAACAGAAAATGACAACACCTGTGGTGTGACCGCCGCACGCTCAGCCTTGTGGGCTGTGGCATCATGGCCTCATGACAGCCAGGTCCCAGGGGCCATGCGGGCAGGTGTGGTGTCCAGGAAGGAGAGCAGCGTCGGCACTGCTGCCAACATCAAGGACCTCAGTGGGCAGCTGGACCAAGGGAATGGGGCCTGTTTGGGTGGGAAGCAGACACTTGAGACAAACATCGACTGTTCTTCAGAGCCCGACTGCACAGCTGTTTGACAGAGCCCTAGCTGGGGCTACACAGAAGCTTGGCTGACTGGGTCGGGGTGGCCAGGGCAGAGTCCTCCTTTCTTTCTGTTTCCCAGCCGCCTTTGACCACCTCCGTCCCTCAGAGTCTGCACCGGCGGGGCGTCCGGGGAGTCTTGCAGTTCTGATCCTGCGGCTCCATCGCCCCCTCGTCCCCCGCCCCAGTCAGGCACCTGGGTCTTTCCCGCTGGTGCCAGGTAGCCCATGGGGTCAGGCCGCGTAGTGTCCCCTGGCCAGGAAGCAGCGGCTCAGCCATGCGTGCACCGGGGTTGGGGCGACCCTGGGTCGGACTGCTCGGGTTCACCTTCCTTCTCCTGACCAACCGAGGGGCCGAGGGGCCGGCCCTGCCCCTGTCCCGAGGCTGCTCCTTACCAGCGCTGCTCGGCAGCTGCCCTCCACCCTCCGCCCTCTGCAGGAATCCACTTCATGAGGCCCGGGTGGCCGGCTGGGTGTGCAGGCGAAACCCCGCCCTGGGGTCCCGATCTTTGCCCCCTCCCGCTGGCCGCGCCTCCCAGCACGGCGGGCTGCCCGGCCTTTGTGTCTGGCGGAGACGGCAGCTGCTGCACGGGAGGAGGCACGGGCTGTGCAGTGGACCCAGGCCATGGGGGCTGGACTCCTGCTCCGGGCCGCCTGCGCTGCACTCCTGCTCCTGCCTCCCAGGGTGCCAGGCCAAGGCCCCTCGGAGAGGACGCAGCCCCGGCCCTTTGCAGCCGAGAGGTAGGGGCCGCGGGGCTGGGGCGGCCCGGGGCGGAGGACAGGAGACCTGGCAGGCTGGGGGTGCCTGCACCCCAAGTCCGTGCCCTCCAGGGTCCCAACAAGGTGGAGCGCACACAGTGCTCACGGTGCGGGCCGGGACGCAGGGACCATGGCGGTGTCCTGGCGTGTGGCCACGCCCTGGGAGCCTCCCACAGCTGCTGCCACCTGCCCCAGCCTGCAGGTTCCCTGGGCCCCTGGCTGGCACCTGCCACTTCATTGGCCTGGCCGCCCCTGCAGCCTGGTGTGGGGAGCAGGAGCACTGGCCCTGGGGTGGGCGGGGGACAGTGTTGCCAGCAGCCTCCTCCCTGGCAGCTCCAGAGGGGGCCTTGGGCCAGGGACCCCACTCCGTGCTCGCCATCCCCTGTACAGGACACATCACATGCGACACACATCACTGTCAGCCCGGTCCGCCCCTGTCCCCAGTGCCAGGCACACAAGGCGGGTGCTCTGAAAAGTGCCCGTTGGCACAGTGGCAGCTTCCTCGGCCTCTGAACATGGTGGAGCCCATGGCTGGACAGCTCCTGCCTGCTGCTGTGTGATGTTGGGCTCCCGGGCCTGGTCCATCTCTGTGACCTCCTGACACCCTGGCCACCTGTTCCTCTCGGCAGGGAGGGCACCCAGGAGCCCCCAGTGCTGTCTGTCTCCGCAGGCGCCGCCTGGGCCCCCACGTCTGCCTCTCGAGCTTCGGAAGTGGCTGCTGCCCTGGCTGGATGCCCTCCGTAGGCAGTGGGCACTGCACCCTGCGTAAGTCCTGTCCACACACTGGCCCGACCCAGTGCGGGGCCGACAGTCCAGAGCCAGCCTCTCACTCGGGTCTCTCCTTCAGCCCTCTGCTCCTTCGGCTGTGGGAGTGGCATCTGCGTCGCACCCAACGTCTGCTCCTGCAAGGATGGAGAGCAAGGGGCCACCTGCCCAGGTAACGGAGCAGTGGCTGAAGAGAAAGCTGAGTTAGCCCGGGAAGGCGGGCGGGCGGCCGGCACCTCACGCCCACTGTGCGGACTGGAGGTCGGGGCCCTGTCTTGCCCCCGAGGGCGGGACCAGGAGGGGGCAGAACTGGGCTGGCCTCAGGCCCCTCCCAGCATATCTCGGGACACTCCTCGGGCAGGGGCTGGGCCCTGCCAGGGCTCATGGGTGCCACGCCTGCCTAGACGCCCACAGCCCCTGCGGGGAGTACGGCTGTGACCTGGCCTGCAACCACGGTGGGTGTCGGGAGGTGGCCCGAGTGTGCCCCGTGGGCTTCTTGATGTCGGAGACCGCCGTGGGCGTCCGGTGCACAGGTGGGAGCGGGGCCCAGGAGGGTGGGCGGGGCCCCTCGAGTAGGCAAAGCATGTTATAGAGGCAGCCACAGCAACCAATTTCTTTCTTTCTTTCTTTTTTTTTATTGGTACATTTTAGGTATACAATAGAATATTTATATTTTAGGTACACAATATAATGACATTCATCATTGCAGATTTGCACCTTTCCATAATCTCTCTTGGTTCTTATTTTTCCCCCTCCCCTGCCCTCCCTTCACCCCCTCCACCCCTCCCTATTTACAAAGACTTTGTTTCCATTTTCCATTTTCTCATATTAATTCCCTTCCCTTCTTTCCTTTCCCCTGCCCCTCCCACTTCTCCAATTTTTTGAGTGTTTTCAGAGCAGTGAACCCTTTCTTGGAGTTTCTTTTTTTTTCTGAGCTGCATGGAGGTCTTTTTCATTTTTCAGTTTTCATTTTGAGACAGAGTCTTGGAAATTCCCGGGCTTGGCCTCTCAACTTGCAAGTCTTCTGTCTCAGCCTCCCGAGGAGCTGGGCACCACTGCGCCTGGTCTCTTTGGAGTTTTGACTTTGTAAACATAATGTTTTTCCTCTGAACAGAAAATGTAAATTGGGATCATAATCTTGGCAAGGTGGCGAACACCTGTAATCCCAGCACTCAGGAGGCTGAGGCAGGAGGACTGCAAGTTTGAGCCCAGCCTGGGCAATTTAGCAAGACTTTCCTGGTGCCCACTCTCTCTTTCTGGGGTACGGGTGTGGGTCCTAGCCACGCTCAGAGCTGCTGTTCGAAGGTTTCCTCTTCCCAGACATCGATGAGTGTCTGAGCTCCTCCTGCGAGGGCCGCTGCGTGAACACGGAAGGCGGGTTTGTGTGTGAGTGTGGGCCGGGGATGCAGCTGGCTGCCGACCGCCACAGCTGCCAAGGTGAGCAGGCGGAGTGGGGAGGGCAGCCCTGGGGCCGCCTTGTGTGTCCCCCGAGGAGGTGCTGGGCCAGCCCAAGTTACAGATGGGGAAACCGAGGCTGGCCAGGCAGTCAGAAGTGGAGTCAGGGTTTGAAAGGCACTAGGGCAGAAGCAGTGGCCCAAGGGTGAGGCCAGCACCTGCACGTGCACTGGGGAGAGAGTTCAGTTAGTCAGTGGAGGTGAGGCAGGGAGGGAGCCGCAGCAGGCCGTGCCTGGGGGCCTTGGCTAGGAGTCTCTTGGTCAGGTGACCCACTGCACGAGGGTCTGGCCAGCCCCAGGGCTCAGAGGGGTGGGCCCGGGATGCCAGACTTGTCCTGACCTGGCAGACATGGACGAGTGCCTGCAGACGCCCTGCCAGCAGAGATGCAGGAACAGTGTGGGCAGCTACAAGTGCTCCTGTCGGGCCGGCTTCCACCTCCACGGCAACCGGCACTCCTGCGTTGGTGAGCGGGCGGGTGGCTCTCCCGGATGCAGGGAGCTCTCGGGTCCCTGAAGCCCACTCGCTGGGCCTGCTCGCCGGGCCTGCTCAATGGGCCTGGCGGCTCCTGGGGAAGGCAGCCCAAGTCCCAGCCTTTCCAGCAGAGCCAGGGTCTGTGCAGGAGACCCAGAGCAGGCAGCGAGTTCTGAGGAAGAAGACGTGGACACAGCTGCCCGGGCAAGGCTGCGGGGTAGAGCTTCCCGGCACTGTCACTGGCCCGGGCAGCTGCATGGCAGGGCTGGGCTCAACACAACTGCCTGGGCTGGGAGGGAGGAAGGGGCGCCCCAGCAGTGCCCGGCAGCCAGGCCCTCCTGCAGATGTGAACGAGTGTCAGAGGCCACCGGAGAGGCGCGTCTGTCACCACGCCTGCCACAACACGGTGGGCAGCTTCCTGTGCACCTGCAGACCCGGCTTCCGGCTGCGAGCTGACCACAAGTCCTGCGAAGGTGAGGCCAGGCCAGACCCGCCCAGTCACAGCCCACCTTTCCCCGCCCCTGAGCAGTAGCCACGCCCTCCAAGCCTGACCCTGCCTTCTTGGCCCCAGGCCCCGCCCTAGCAGCCGCAGGCCCCACCTTCCTACCCTTTTCTTCAGTTCATCGCGTGCATTTCCCACTTTTTTTTTGGGTACCGGGGATCAGACTCGGGTCCTTGCGCTTGCAAGGCAGGCAGCGGAGCCCCTGAGCTGAATCCCCAGCCCGCATTTCCCACTTTTGGCTTCCCCCTTGCACTTCTTTTTCCATTCCTCTTCCCCTTCCTTGTCACGGTTCTCTTTGCTTTCACCGCTCCCGGCTTCCTGGCCTGCGCTGTGGGTCTGCGGCCCTTGGCAGTGGTGCCCGCGGGAGGCGGCTCTGTCCTGTCGCTTGTGCTGGGCCACCCCCATCCTGCCCGGGGACGCTGCAGCTGGGACGCAGGGGTGCAGCTGGGTCCCTGGGGGCCTAGGCCTAGGGCTAGGGTTAGTGAGAGTTGGGCCTAGGGCTAGGCTGTGCCCGTGGGAGCGAAGCAGGGGAATCCCGTGCAGCCGCCCCTGTGCGGCCCTGTGTTCCTTCAGTCTTCCGTGTGAGTGTCGGCCGTGGCGCAGCCCCGTGGCTCCCCTTATCCCCAGTGAGCCAGCACTGGAGGAGGGCAGAGCCCAGGACCCAGCCCCGCCTCCGCCCCTGAGTCCCTCTCTGGAAGACCCTGTGGTTCTCTTGCAGCTCTCCCCAAGGCACTGTCAGGGCCCTCGGCCATCCTGCAGCCCAGGCCCCCCGGAATGGCCCTTCTGCTTCCGGAGGCTGGCCGGCCGGGCCTGTCCCCAGGACACAGCCCCCCTCCTGGTGCCCCGGGCCCCCTGGCCGTGGTCAGGGCCACCCGCCCTCCAGCCCCTGCGTGGCTGCCGTCCACCCCGATGGCCACCCCAGTGCCTGCTGCCACCCTGCTGGGGACCCTCGGGCCCCCCTTCCTCCTCCACGGGGGGGCGCTGGCCACCCCTTCCTCCCCCCCTGGCCCCAAGGACCGGAGCCTGCCACCAGGACCCTCTCCCTGCTGGCACCTAGGAGTCACGTATGCCTCAGGGAGCCGCTGGGCCAAGCCGGGGTGCAGGCAGTGCTGGTGTGAGGTGGGTGTTCAGACCCCGCAGCCCGCTCCGTGTCTGACCTGGAGGTGGCTGCAGCACCTGCTTTGCTTCCAGGACGGGGAGGTGACCTGTGGGGAGGTGAGGTGCGAGGCCACGTGCTCCCACCCGGCACCCCCGGAGGAGGGGAGGTGCTGTCCCTCGTGCACAGGTGAGGGCCGGCCAGGGCACGTGTGCACGTGCACGTGCGTGTGTGTGCATGTTTGTGTGTGTGTGTGTGTGCGTGCACGTGTGGCAGTCCTCTGTCCTCCCAGTACCCTCACCCCAGGGCGGGTCCGGTGTCCGCACCTTCACACCGCCTGGACGGCAGCCCCACTGCTGGGCTGCACCCGGGACACTGGCCCAGCAGTGGGGCTGCTCTGGGGCATGCTGTTTTGAGCACTTGTCTACGCTGTCATTCCACGAGTGTGCCTAAATCCACGCTGCAGCCCCCAGGCTCTACCTGAAGTCGGCCTCTAGCTTTTGGCTTGCCCCCTGTTGCCAGTATTAGAAGGGACCTGAGTTTCACCAGGGCACCCAGCCCTGCTCTGTGCTGCCTTCTGAGGCCCGTGTGATGGGGGCCTGCAGTAGGGACCCGGCCGACAGGGCAGAGGCCCATGAGGGCCCGGAGCTCCTGGGGGACAGCAGCAGTGACGGCATCCACCGGGCCAGCCCTGGCTCATCCCCAGCACTGCGGAAACAAAACAACACAAGCCCAAAAAGCTCTTGCCATGTTTAACCCAGAAAGGCTTTTACTGATTTTCCCAACAAGAAGTGTGTGTTTTTACTGCATCCCCGCTGGTACTGAGCCCTGACAGAGGGTCCGTACCGGGTACTGGACACTGCTGGGTGCACGGTGACGTTTACCTTTCACGATGAAATGCAGAGCCGCGGCGGGGCTCAGCGACATGAGCAGGGCCGTCCTGCTGCCCTTCCTGCTGGGTGCCATGGAGCAGCTGTGCTCTGCAGACCCAGCGCCCAAGGCCACAGGTGCCTGGGCCCTTGCAGACGTCTCGGGTCACCCTGGGTCCCAGGCCGTGTGGCTCAGGTGTCCTGCTGGGCGTCAGGCGGAGTGAGAAGGTTCCAGGTGCCCACGCCGGGGGAGCCCTCCGGTACCCTGAGTGGCCGCGTCCCTCGCTGTGCTTCACAGGCTGCTTCCACAGTGGCGCTGTGCGGGCTGAAGGGGCCGTGTTCTCTCCGCCTGGCAAGAACTGCACTGTCTGCGCCTGCGTGGTAAGAGTCAGGTCGCCGTCTGGGCCTTGTGGTGTTCTCCTGGCCTTCCGGTCTGGCCTTTGGGGCGAGGAGGGGAGCCCAGGCCTCAGAGGGAGCTGGTGGAGCAGGGAAGGTCTTGGGCTGTGGGTTTGGGTTGGAAGCTGTGGAATGGAAAGCGGGGGCGAGTAAAGCTGGTCACTGGGCTGCCCGTGTGGACACTGTTGGCAAGGGGAGGCTCAGGGGCCTGCAACCTCCCGGGCTGCTCTCTCCAGGCTAAAGATTTGCCCCACAATAAGAGTAGCTGTGTTCGGGAGGTAGAAGGCTCATTACCACACCCAGCTTGCTGAGAAGTTCTTTATTTTTATTTTTTGCACTTCTGAGGATTGAAAACCCGGGGCCTCTGCACAGAACTACACCGCAGACCGTTTTTATTTTTTATTTTGGACAAGGTCTTGCTCAGTGGCTAAGTTTCCCAGGCTGGGCTTGAACGCCATCCTCCTGTCTCAGCCTCCCGAGTAACTGGGGTTGCAGATGTGCGCCATCTTGCTCAGCTCAGTGTTTTGCTTTAGGTAGGGGCGAACCCCCAAGGGTGGTTAGTAAGCACCCACTGCGTGCCAGTATTGTGACTCTGCGCCCCTGCAGGCCAGGCATGGGGCTTGGCCTGCTATCTGTCTCCACCCCAAGGTCCCACCGGCTTCAGGGCCAGCCTTCCTGTCCCTGCTACTGCAGGGATTGGGCTGAGGTCTGTCAGAGTCCCGAACCCAGCTCTGTCTGCCCCTCACTGCTCCCGCTCTGCCCACCTTTAAAAGTGGCTCCTGGCCTGGCTTTCACGGTGGAGCCTGTGTCCACATAGCCCAGGCTGCCCTTGAATTCATGTCAACCCACCTGCCTCAGCCTTCCGGATGCTCAGGTCACAGGCGTGAACTACAAAGCCTGGCTTAACTTCACGTTTTAAAAATTTGTCTTTTAACTTCCTGCTTTGCCCTGTAAGAGCCCAGGTTAGGGCTCAGATGTGTCCACAGGGAGTGGCCGGTCCCGCCTTCCCGTCATGAATGGTGGGAGTGGCTCCACTCTCTGGTGTCAGGGAAGGGTCCTCTGACATTCCAGCATGAGCCTCAGTGGCAGAGGTCATGCGCGGTGGCCCCCTGAGGTCTCCTGTGGCTTCCCTTGGGCGCTGGGGACAGCGGCCAGGCCTGGCCCCGCCCCACCCCGTTGCGCTCTGTGCAGGCGGGGAATGTGTCCTGCATCTACCCTGAGTGTCCTCCTGGCCCCTGCGAGGTGGCCTCGCCCTCCGACTGCTGCACCTGTGTCCCAGGTGAGTGGCCCTGGGATCTGAGCCTTTTGTGCTTCCCCGGGAGGCTGGGCGGGGCTGGCTTCTGCCTCAGGCACTCTGGTCAGGCCCCCAGTGAGTGCAGGGTCCACTGCTGTGTGTGCCCGCTGCTTGGCCCTCGAGGTAGGCGGGAGGGGCTGAGCCAAGAAGGCAGGGGCCCCTGGACCCACTGACAGCTAGGGCCTGAGGTGACTGCACCACTGCCTTGGATGTCCCCAACACCCTTCGCCCCGTGGGTGGGGCACCCCGAGTCCTTATACCACCTCTATCTCGTTCCCTCGTTTGGAGGAGGAAACTGAGGCTCAGAGAGGTTGTGTTATTGCTCAGGGATACACAGCCAGTTAGCAGTGGAGCAGAGTGATTTCAAAGCTGGTGTTCTTTTTTGGGTACTGGGGATTGAACTCAGGACCTTGTGTTTGCCAGGCAGGCACTGTACTGCTGCGCTACATCCCTGGTCCATGGTGTTCTGCTAAAATATTATTTCCCTAACTTTTAAATGTTATATTATTATTGTTGTTGCTGTTGTTATTTTGTGGTACCAGGGATTGGATCTAGAGCCTTTGAACTGAGCTGCATCCCCAGCCCTTTTTATTTTTTACTTTTTGACAGGCTTTGGCTAGGTCACTAAGTTGCCCAGGCTGGGCTCAAACTCTCGAGCCTCCTGCCTCAGCCTCCTAGAGTGATGGTATCAAGGCCTGTGTCACCAGGCCTGGCCTATTATGCTGGGTTTGTTTGGGTTTTTTTGGTACTGGAGATGGAACTCGGTCCTTGCGCTTGCATGACAGGCGGCAAAACCACTGAGCTACATCCCCGGCCCCTGTTATGCTGATTTAATTAAGTTCCTTTGAGTGGCCAGTAAGAGTCCTCTGGGGTAGGAGATGTTGTCAAGCCAACTGCACAGCGGGACAGAACTCTGTCTCGCCACAGTCAGTGACTGTGCGACTGGGTTTGACCTTGTCTCTCTCCCTGCAGTGAGGTGCTTCTTCCATGGCCACTGGTACACGGAGGGGGCTGTGTTCAGTGGGGCGGGTGATGACTGCACCACCTGCGTCTGCCAGGTAGGGGCAGGGTGGCAGGGAAGGGGGCCCAGGCCCGGCTGTGATGGGGCCCAGGCCCAGCTGTGACAGGGCCCACTGGGGCCAGGACTCACGCAGGCCACCTGGCATGGTGTCTGGATGCTGCCGTCCGGCAAGGTGGCTGGCTGGTCACCAGCTTGGGCCTCCTGTGCCCTGGGTGACAGGGCTGTCACCTGGGGGGGTCCTGGGGGACTGAGCAGGAGAGAGGAGGTGCGGTGGGGTCGCGGGGTGAGGTCTGAGACACTGGCATCAGGGGCCGAGCTTGCAGGGCACAGAGGGCCGTGGGCTTCACACAGGGAGGGGACGGGCAGGGCCACCACGGGGGGCAGGAAGAGCGGTCCAGAGTCAGGGCCAGGGCTGAGCGGGGCCATGGAAGGGCTCAGCACCCTGTCCCTGGAGAGGCCGCTCGAGGGCGAGGGAGGCGGCAGGCTCACCTCGAGCCCCTGCCTTCCAGCACGGGGAGGTGACATGCTCCTTCACGCCGTGTCCCGAGCTGGACTGTCCCCGCCAGGAGTGGCGGCTGGGGCCCGGCCAGTGCTGCTTCGCCTGCCGAGAGCCCACGGCCCGCTCAGGTGAGGCCGCCAGGACCGTGGGTGCCCAAGTGTGGGCAGGGGTGTCTGTCTGGGACCCCTACCCACTGTCTCCCTGCCTGCCTGGCCAGGCTGCTCCCTGGATGACAATGGGGCCGAGTTTCCGGTGGGACAGATCTGGTCGCCCGGCGACCCCTGTGAGTTGTGCATCTGCCAGGTGAATGACAGCCTGCTCGCCTTCAGCTGCTTCCCGCTGCCCTGCCTGCGTCCCCTTCCCCATCAGCCGATGCCCTGCTGGGCTTGCAGAGCCTCGTGTGGCCCTGGGGTCCTCCTGGGCTTCCTCCGGGGCTGAGGCGGGTGGGACCTGGGGTAGGAGGAGATGCTGCACCCGAGTGGGTCGGCTGCAATGCCAGCCCAGCCGCTCACCTCACTGTGGGTTTCGGCTTCCTTTCCGCTTTCTCTTTCAAGATGAGGTCCTGCTGCAGCGGTGCAGTGGGCGCCCCTGGGAGCCCCTGTCAGATCTGCAGGACCCCAAGATTCCGTGCACACCAGTGTGTGAGAAGCTCTGCCTGCCCGTTTTTGTTTTTTGTGGTTCTAGGGTTCAAGCCCAGGGCCTTGCACATGCTAGGCGAGTGCTCTACCACTGAGCTATACCCCAGCCACTTAAAAATTTTTATTTTGAGATAGACAGGGTCTGGCTCAGTTGCCCAGCCTGGCCTTGAACCTGCAGTCTTCCTGCCTCCAGCCCTTAACAAGCTTGAGTGTGCTCTGTGAGAGTTAGATGGGGAGGAGAGCCGCCCACCCAGTCCGCTTCTCTCCTCTGTCAGTGATTTGGCACCCGCTTCACCGGAGAGAAGAAAAGGGCATGGACATTTAGATTCTTTAAAAAGAGCAACAGGAGAGAAAGAATGGGGATGGGAGGAAGGAAGAAGCGGGGAGGAGAGGATGAGAGAAAGGAGTCTGGCCTGGCAGTGCGGCCTCCTGATGCAGACAGTTCTGCTGGGATCGCTTCCTATAGGGACAGGACTTCACTGTCCTCCCTAGGTTTGGGGCAGACTGAGGTCCAGGGAACTCGGAGGCAGGGCTGTGGCTGGGCTGACAGGGTGGCCTTGGCCGCCATTGCAGAGGGACGGGAAACCAGGCGGCCCAGTGTCCCCTGCTGGGCTGTCCCGACCCTTTGGGAAGCTTGTGCCACCTTTCCAGGCAGCTGACTCTGCAGGCCCTGCTGCCCCAGCCCAGTGTGGCACTGCAGGCCATGCTGTGTGCACTGCCCTCCTCTGGCTGAAGTCCCCCTTCCTGCAGGCAGACGGCTCGGTGAGCTGCAGGAGGACAGACTGCGTGGACTCCTGTCCCCACCCCATCCGGATCCCAGGGCAGTGCTGCCCGGACTGCTCAGCAGGTGATGCCCCCACCCCAGCAGATTCTCAGGGTTCTGGGTCCCGGGCACCCCACCCATCCAAGCCTTACCTCCTGTCAGACCCCAGAGACCTGGGTCACCCCACTTCGCAGAAGAGGAAACCAGGGGCCAGGAAGTAAAGCAGTTAGCCCCCGGAGCCCTGTCTTGGCTTCCCTGTGTGGTGGGATGCGGGGGGCACAACCCACCGGGAACTGTACTTGAGCAGTTAGGACCTCGTGCGTGTTTGGCAAGTGCTCTGCCCCGAGCCACAGGCCAGCCCTTCTGGAAAATTTCATTTTGAGTAGGGTCTTGCTGGGTCTCCCAGGCTGGGCCCCAACCTCCCGTCCTCCTGCCTCAGCCTCGTGTGCCCCGTGCCCAGCTGAGCCTGTGGTTTTTAATAGTCATTTTTATCTTTTCCACTCTCTCAACATGAACAGATGGTTGTAGAAAATTGAGAAAATACAGAAAGCAAAATAAGTAAATAAAAGAGGCCCTCCAGCACAGTTAACTCCGTGGCTAGGTCTTTCTGGTGTCTTTATGACACACTTAACGCTCACTAGATGTCTCTTAGATGGGTTTTGTTCCTGCGTCACCCACTTTTCTGCTCGCCAGTGTGCAATGCCTGGCATCATGGTGGCTTCTGGGGTCAAAGTGGCGTCTTAGCTTGAGCCCGGGGGTACCAGGAGCCAGAGGGGCAGTGTAAGGGGAGTGGGTGAGTGGAGAACTTGTGTTTCCTGGCCCCACTGCACCTGAGACCCTGGGGGTAGACACTGTGGTCCCCAGCAAATCCAGTGCTGGGCAGCATGGCCTGACTCTTGTACCCAGATAAGCTCTGAGCTCTGCTCCACGCCCGCCCCAGCCTGCTCACCACGTGTCCCCTCCACAGGCTGCACCTACACCGGCCAGGTCTTCTACAACAACGAGACCTTCCCTTCGACACTCGACCCGTGCCTCAGCTGCATCTGCTTGGTACGCACCTCCCTGCTCTGGAAGCCCAGCAGCTCCTGGAGCCAGAGGCTGAGCCCAGCCCCGTTACCTGCCCTGCTGGTCCCTGCAGGGTCCTGGGAAGTGCACCCCTCGGGGTGCCAGGGAGAATCTTTGCCAGTGTCCACATGGCTGGGTTCACAGGGACAGTCCAGGGAGGGCGCCGGTGGTGAGGGCTGTGGGCCAGGCTCCTGCTGAGGGCGCCAGCTCCTTTTCCCAGCCCCAGGGGAACCAGCACGTGTGTCCTTTGGACATTCTGCGGGTGCCCCCAGGCGTCCTGTTCCTCAGACAGCACCGGGCACATGGGCAGCGTCACCTGCCCATGCCCCCACGGCTGGTCAGGCGTAGGGCTGAGGCTGAACCATGGAGTCTGCTCAGAGCCCCCGAGCGTGGGTGGCCGGGCGCAGCAGGTCTGGGGCAGAGGGGAAAGTCCTGCCACTCCTCCGCACAGCTCACTGTGGGTGGGCAGAAGCAGACAAGGCCTTCAAAGACTGCAAAACACAGGGCCAACAAGCGCTCCAGCTGTGTGGTCGGCTTGTCCTCTGGTTGTGCCGTGCTGGCTGGACCCCAGGCCCTACCCTGTCCCGGCCGCCTGCTCCCAGTCCCAGCACTCACCATTCCCTGCGGTCTGTGGGCGTTTGGTCAGCAGGCCCCCGCTGACAGCAGAGCCGTGGACACCGCCAGGCCTCGCACTTTCGAGGCTGTGTCCTAGCAGGGTGGAGGGAAGGCCGCTCCTGCCCGAGGTCTTCCCGACACGGCTGCCGAGCGCCTGTGCCCACGTCTCTTGTCCACAGCTGGGTTCGGTGGCCTGCTCGCCCGTGGACTGCCCCATCACCTGCACCTACCCCTTCCACCCTGACGGCGAGTGCTGCCCCGTGTGCCTCGGTGAGTGGGGACCCAGCACAGCCCGGGCTCCCATGGGGCTGGGCCTTCACGCCGTGTCCTGTGCCCCCAGACTGCAACTACGAGGGCAGGAAGGTGGCCAACGGCCAGGTGTTCACGCTGGAGGACGAGCCCTGCACGCGCTGCACGTGCCAGGTGAGCTGCACCCCTAGCATCGAGGGCAGGGGACGCCTCTCCTTGGCCCTCGGCCTCCTCACACACCCTCTGCTCCCGTAGCTGGGAGAGGTGAGCTGTGAGAGGGCCCCCTGCCCTCCGGCCTGCGCCCAGCCCACCCTGCCCACTCCTGCTGGGCACTGCTGCGCCTCTGCCTCCTGCCCAGGTAAGTGCCAAGGCCTGGCTGTCGCCCGCTGCCTCCCCCCTGGGTTTTCCTCCCAAAGCAGAACTAGCAGAGGGCTGCTGGGGAGAAGCCCCAGCCCAGAGAGGGGGTGTGACTTGCTGGGTTTACCCGGCAGGCTGGGGGCTGATGCACACCGGTCATCCCAGCACTTGGGTGGGCTGAGACAGGAGGGCTGCACGTTCAAGCCCAGCCTGGGCAACTCAGCAAGACTGGTTTCTAAATAAAAAATAAAGGACTGGGGTGTAGCTAAGTGCAAAGGCCCAGGGCTTAATCCCCAGTGCTGTGGTGGGGTCTCACGCGCGCGCGCGCGCGCACACACACACACACACACACACACACACACACACTGGGGCCTCGAGGCTGATGGAGCGGGAGAGTCCTAGGGTGTCCATGTGAGTGGCATCTCCCAGTCTCCCACCATGCATCCTGGCAGGGGCCCTAACGGAGGAGGATGAGCCGGTGATGGAGATGCCTCATGCATCCCCCAAGGCATGTCAGAATTTCGGCTTTCCCTGCACGGGGTCCGTGTGTACCTCAGATGTGGCTGCTTTTCATATAGGGGACAATGTCACTCTCAGCCTGCTAGATGTCAGATACACAAGCTCTGTTCCCAAAGCTGAGGGATGAATTCCAAGGAAAAACGGAGGTTAAGAGTAGGAAAAATTGAGCCCGGGAGGTAGTTCAGTGGCACTGCACCTGCCTCGCAAGTACAAGGTTGTGAGTTCAATCCCCGGTACCAGAAAAAAAGATTACAAATGTAGCCGCTTAGGTAATCTTGATCCAATGGGGAAGCAGGTTACGTGACAAGTGTACATGGAAAGAAGACCTTTTTAGGAGGGGATGGGCCGGGAGGTCCTGGTCACCCCTGGGTGACTGATGTCTGTCTAGACTTTATTGGACCAGGTGGTACCAGTTATAGTGCAATCTCAAGTTATTGCTTACCCCTTGGGGAGGAACGTAGGCCTGGTCATCCCATCTTTATCCTGAGGCCTGGCCTTCAAGCGACCGCCTCCAGCCACCGCTGTAATGTGTGCTCAGCTGCACTGACTCCCTAGAGGGCCCAGCCCTGTCTGACTGCCTACACTGTTGTTTCTACCTAACTTAGCTGTCTGTCAGGCTTCGAACGGGTTTAGACCCCTAGGAGGATGGCGCTCTCACTGACTGGGCCTGAATTTCCTCCTGGCCTGAGGTGGCCCAGCCTGACTCCTGGAGGGCAGCTCCTGAGCTCTGTGTCCTGCAGCCCCCAGCCTGCCTGCCCCTGCTGGGATGGGCGTGGCCACCACCGCAAGCCCCTTTGCAGGCAGCGATTCCGCCGGCTCCCTCCACTCACTGACGGCCAAGGGCCAGGCTTCACCCAGACACAGTCTCCGCGTGGCTCGGCGCCATGGGAGTTCAGAGGACGCCAGCTGCTGTTGCCAGAACGCAGGGCTCCGGCTATGCCTGCCGCGCCTCTTCGCAGCCAGCCAGCCCTTAAGACCCAGCTTTGTACTGAGGCGGCCGGGCGTTGCTCCTCTTGCTGATTGAGAGTCATGTGGCAGCTCCCGAGATGTAACTCGGACCACGCACACGAGTAAGCGCGCCTCCCGGCGGCCGTTAGCTGGTCGCGGAGCTGAGCCGCGCCCTCGGCCGACTTTCACAGCCGCCCGGTTTTCCTCCCGAGGGCCGAGTGCCGGCGTGCGCCCGCAGCGTAGCTCTCCCAGGACCTCCCTGTCTTTGGCTTCTTCTTTTTCCGGTTTGTTTTTTCCCCCTGAAGGTGTGCCGGGCTTTAAAAACAAAACAAAACAGCCACGATTTTTTCCGTGTTGGGATGAACCCAGGTCCTGGCATGCTCGGCGAGCGCTCTGCCGCCGAGCCACCACTGAGGCCCAAGTGGCAGCTTTTACGTAGATTTTAGCCAATACCCTGGCCTCAGAGGACAGTGGAGCCGGCGGGTGGAGCTCCATGGTGCACTTGTCACCGGCAGTGCATCGCCCTGTCGCACCGTCAGGGCCCGCGGTCTGAGCTGGCGCTGAGCTCGAGGCCTTTCCCGCCGTCCCAGGTCCATGAGGAAACGGAGGAGCGGGGGCTCCGTGCCCTGCGCCAGCCTGCACGGAACTTGGCGAGAGCCGCCGGGTCCGGGCTCCTCTCAGTCTCTGTCTGGAGCAGCAGCCGCGTGGTCCCCTCAAGCGCCCCCTGGCCGCCCCAGAGCCGCCCTGAGCAGAAACCCCGTGTCTGCCCCCGTCCTTCGCAGGGTCCCCGAGTCTGCTGGACGAGAAGCCGGGGATGTCCTCTGCTGGAGCCGCCCGCAGCCCCCATGGACACACGGAGGCCCCTGGCACCTGCAGCTCCTGCCCGGGGCGGCCCCCAGCAGCCCGGCCGAGGCCTGTACTGCCGCTGCGCCAGCTGCTCTTCGGGGCCAACGCCTCTCGCTTGCTCCCCGAGCGCACAGGTCGGCAGGAAGCCTGGGCCTCGCCGCAGTGGGAAGCAGGGGGCCCTTTCCCAGGGGCGCCTGGCTCTTCCCCAGCGCCTCCAGCCTCCTCTCTGCCTCCGGCCCCTCCAGGGCATCCCCGTCCTGCCTCGGGGCCCACGCTCCTGGCCGAGGCTTTGCCGTCCTTGGTGACGGTCCCCAGCCCGGCTAGGACTCCCGCCACCGCCCCTGGGCTCTCGGAGGCCACCCCACCGCCCAGCTCCCAGCAGCCCTCCACGGGGACCCCCGGAAGGAAGAGTCCCCCGTCTGAGGCGCCCCTGGCCTGAGGGACTGGGGGTGAGGCCGCTGAGGGACGCAGGCCAAGTCCAGGCACAACAGCAGGGCCGGCCGCCGGGCTGTGGTGGGCTGGCTCCCAGCTGTCCCATGAGAGGGAGGGGTCTGCGCTGCCTGCCCAGGCCTCCCCGGGCCACAGGGAGGCCACGCCGATGGCTTCCGAGGGGCCGGGGCTGCCCACCGCAGTGCCCTGAATAAATGGCTTGTTTCGCCAGTCTGCCGGCTGCTTCAGTTGCCCTCTGGGGCCCTGTCTTGCTCTCCATGTCCTGGACATTAACAGCCTTGGCAGCGGTCAGGGGCTGTGTGGGAAGGCCGTGCTGAGCGCCCTTCGGGGTGGTGGGGCTCAGGGCTGGGCTGAGGCCTGGCTCAGCCCCTCCGCCGGGCAGGGCAGTGGCGCTCCTGACCTTGTGCTGCCGTCAGTGGCCCAGCCTTCAGGGTCACAGAGGCCCTGGCACGCGCTCGGGTGCCCCGTGCAGCAGCTGAGCGACCTGATGACCTTTCCCCCGGTGTGGACCTGGGCCGGGTCCTGGGCTGATGTTCACCTCCGGGGTGGATCCGCCCCAGACATCGGGTCCCGGCCTTGAGCTGGGCCACAGTGGTTCCTGGGACGCTGAGTGTGGGGCTCAGAGCCCCCTCAGACGGCAGTGTCGCCGAGTCAGACTCAGTGGGAAGGCGCTCCGCCCCGTGGCCCTGGTTCCCAGCCCCTGCCTGGCCGTCACCAGGGGTGAGGAGGGGCTATGGCTGGCCCGAGTCCTCAGCACCTGGGCCTGACATCGCAGCTCTCCTAGCCTCAGTTTCCACCCTTCAAGTTCCAAGAAGCTTATGGGAATGAGAACGGCTCTGTGGCCTCAGTTTCCCCATCCTGGGAGCGTCCCAAAGGCGGGGTCCAGACCTGCTTCGGGTGGCCGATTGTGGAGGCTGAGACCACCGGGCCTAAAGACAAACCACAGTTTCTGATCAGGATGAACTCCTGGAGGTCACAAAACAGCTTTAAATAACTCGCTCTGGTTGTGTAGAGAGCCCCAACCCCCAGCGCCAGTATTGGGAATCAAACCCAGGGATGCCCTATGCTGAGCTACACCCCTGGCCCTTTTTCTTAATTAATTCTTTTTGAGACAGGTCTCGCTATGTAGTTCAGGCTGTCCTTGAACTTGCTATGTAGCTGAGGCTGGCCTGGAAATTGAAGCGATCTGGCGAAGCCCATCTGACCTCCAGTGCTGCTTGACAAAGTTCCAGCTGGGGAAAGAAAGGGTGGAACACATCGCACCCTCATGTTTTGGTGGGTTTTTTTGCCATAATGTTTATAATTGTTCCTCTGGCCACAGGAGTCATTGTGTTTGTGACTAACAACAAACTCTCCATGAGGCAAATTGGCAATGTTGTATTGAAATCTGATCTGGCTCAAAAGTCCCAAATTCCAGTTTCTCTTAGTTCTATTGCCACATCCACTCCTAAAGAAACCTCTCCTAAAACCCCCTCTGTTTCCCCACTACTATAACTCCCCCTCTTATTGCTGACCTTCTTATTACTAAAGGGGTCTTACGAAGAGATTGGAAGGACAGACTTTAGATGTAAGAAATAGTGGGAAGTAAGAAATAGAGAGAAAGTTAAGACAGGTAAATACACTAGGAGGCAAGTTACTCAGTTTTTCTCAAAGTACTGTAAACATCTCCTGCTCATGGACCATGAACCCAAATAACACTTAAGTAAGATGAATAGAGGTATAGGAAAATAGAGAGCTAATAGCAAACTATATTAACCATTGTGCAGTTTCTCAAGGGCCAGCTGGTGACCACAAGTTTGATATTTAATTAACTAAATCTTGTCTGTACCCCCGCTGATATAGAGATTTTGATTAAGTTACATTCTGTTCTGCTTAGGTGTGGGTAAATAAGGGGACAATTGTAATTTTTAAAATATATTCATGATGTTCAATGAAATGAATCAGCTTAGAAAAAATATACCCTGTTTAGTAAAAATAACCTTTACCTCACTAGATGTTGCTAAGGCAACCTAAAATGTAAACATGTTCCGCCCAATGCTCCCTAGCTAGTGCTTAGAGATATAAAAATAAATCGGACCCTGAGACTTCTCAGAGGGAACCTGCACATTGCTTGCGAAGGTTCTTTTCTCATCGCCGGCCCGAGACCTCTCCCCTTCCTACCCTGCATCGACTGCAGCTGGTGTGCGGCAGGGATCCTCCCACCTCTGCCCCCTGAGTACTGGAATCACAGGCCTGTGCCACCACACATGGCCATCATTTTTTATTTTGAAATAAGGTTTTGCTAAATTGCTCAGGCCAGCCTCTAACTTTTGATCCTTCTGCCTCCACCTTCCAAGTAGTTGGGATACAGTGTGCACCACAGCACCAGCTTCGTGTCCTTATAAAGTCCATGGCGGCCCTGTCTCCGGGCCCAGTGCACAGGTTCCCTTTTGCAGCTGCACCCCTTGGACAGACCCTGGGGTTGCTGCACACCTGGCTCCAACACAGTGCTACGAAGCATACCTGCAAGTGGGTCCTGGGATCCATTCCCAGAGGTGGAGCTGCCGGGTCGAAAGGTGCAGGACTTTCCAGTGTTGGTGGCTGTCACGATGTCGTCTTCTTCAGGGGCCGGCCAGTTTGTCCTCACCCCACAGTCGTGAGGGGGATCTCGGCATGGGAAGAGAACGGAACGACTCTCCTGGCCACAGTGCTGGGAAGATGCACGCTCTGCTCCAGGCTGGATCCAGGCGGAGAGCACAGCTGAGACCTTCTTACCCCTTCCTCCCTCTCTCCCTTTCTCTCCTTCATTCCTTCCCTCCTTTCTACCTTTCAAAATTTTTCTAGTGCTGGGGATGAACCCAGGGCCTTGTGCATGTCAGGGCCAAGTGACAGCTCCAGCCCCTGTTTCCTTTTAAAAACCCGTCTCTTCAACAGGCACAGTGATGGATGCTCATAATCCCAGCACCCTGGAGGCTGAGGCAGGAGTTTGAGGACAGCCTGGCCTGCACAGTGTGTCCAAGGCCATTTTGGACTACACAGTGAGATCCTACCTCAACCCCCCCCCCCATAAACCACAAAACACAGAACTGCAGAGCTGTGGGGAGTGGGCTAGGAGTGGTAGGAGGGCCTGGGACATGGGGTGCTGACACCCACCCCAACCCTTCCCAGACTCTGTCCCCAGCAGACAACCTGAGCATCGAGAGCGGTGGCAGGGCCAGAGCGGGAGGGACAGGTAGACAGATCACCAACACAGGTCGCCGGTGGCCAAGCCATGAGAGCCGCAGTGCCTCAGCTTGCAGCAGGACTTGTCAGAGCCTTTGGCCAGGTCCCAGGCCTCCAGGCCTTGGAGAAGGGCAGGGAGTAGCACACTGGATACAGTGCTCACTGTGAAACTGTTTCTCCTGCCAGGGATTTAGCTCAGTGGCCCTGTGCCTGCCTCTCGCCTGCCTCCCAAGCACAAGGTCCTGTGTTCGATCCCTAGTACCAAAAAACAAAAAACTGTTTTTCCTGCCATATTTTACCACCAAATATCCTTTGAGAAAGGCAGTGCCCACCATAGTCCCAGGTCGGAGGGCATGTTTGGGGCCGGTACTGTGGTGGCACAAGGATTTACCAGCAGACCTCAGGCAGGATGAGAGGTAGTTCTGCTCACACTGTGAGGAGGGGCAGCAGGTGAGAGAGAGAGGGAGGGAGGGAGGGAGAGAGGGAGAGAGGGAGAGAGGGAGAGAGAGAGGGAGGGAGGGAGAGAGGGAGGGAGGGAGGGAGGGTGGGAGAGAGGGAGGGAGGAACTGTGCCGTTGGGGGAGGGGTTGGGGCTTTTAGAAGGGGATGCAGACATGGAAATGGGGCTGAGCTGGCAAACGTGGGAGTCTCATAAGCGTCCTGGGGCGTGCCGCTCCCCGCTGAGCTGCAGGGCATCTGAGTGTCCAGTGTCACTGGAGTTGTGCCTGAGCTGCCGGTGGTCCCACCAAGCTCGGTCGGGCGGGCGTCTGTCGGTCCCGACCTGACCTTCAGGGACGAGGGTAGCATCCACTCGGAGGGAGGGCAGCTTTCTGAGTTGACTTTAGCTCTGTGTCTTCAGTCTTCCGAGGTGCGAGGTTTCTGACTGTGCAGGGCCTGCCGGGCAGGAGTGAGTTGGCAGAGAAGTTCGGGCACTGAGGATTTTAAACATTCGTCACCAGGACAGGACCAGCGGGATGCAAACGTCCTTTGGGGCCAGGTCGCCCTGATGCTCTCAGCTCCTCCCCTCCTCCCCGCTGCCTGGCCCCGCCCCGCATGGCTGTTCTGGGCCGGCTGAGCCCTCAGGTCTTGGCTGGCTGAGGACAGCGCTGCCCTTGTGACCGTGTTTGCTGTTGCCCAGTGGGTGTGACCATTTCTGTCCCTTTGTTTTGTTTTGTCTGTGGTCTTGGGGGTCGAACCCAGGGCCTTCACACTGAGCGGCACCTCTGCCCTTTTGAGTTTTTGTTTTGAGATAGGGTCTTTTTTTTGGCACCGGGGATCGAACTTGGGTCCTTGCGCTTGCGGGGGGGGGGGGGGGGTCGGCGGCAGAGCCACAGAGCTGAACCCAGGCTGAGACAGGGTCTTGCCAAATCACTGAGTAGCCCAGGCTGGGCTTGAACTTGAGAGCCTCCTGCCTCAGCCTCCTAGAGTGCTCGAATGCTAGGAGTGCACCCCAATTCCCAGCTTGCCCTGATGTTCTGACCCTGGGGATGGGAAGGGGAAATCCAGTGAAGAGAAGCAGCCTCGCAAGCATTTTGGGGGTTTGTTTTATTCTATGTGACTGGCATGGCGATGGCAGGAATCCAGGCCCCTGGTCCCGACAGTGTGGGGCCCCTGGAGAATTAACTGTACACATTTACAGCGGCCCTGAACAGGGGCCACATCTTCCTGCAAATGCCCAGGAGCCCTCAGACATGAACCCTGAGAGCCAGGCCTACCGAGATGACACAGAGCCGCCACCCCGGCCCCTGAGCAGCCCTGCTGGTCTGGAGAAGACAGAGAGACGGGAGGCTCAGCAGCAACAGCTGCACCCGGGCCGTGTCTGGGCTGCAGTCCACATCTCACGGCTGTGTCTGGATGCCCCGGGTCTGGAGTTTGTGACTGATGCCTGGTGCAGTGCTTGGCCAGAGGGCACAAGGATTAAGTAGTCTGAATAAGATAAAGGGAGGCCAGGGAGGTAGCTCAGTGGTTCTGCTGCCTGGCAAGGTGACGAGTTCGATCCCCGGTACAAAAAAAAAAGAGAAACAAAGGGCAGAAAGACGCTGTCAAGGCTCCTTGTTACTTTGCTGTTTTCTGCTGCCATGGACTGTTGCCCCCCTGTCACCCTGCCTCGGAGCCAGCCAACTATAGACTGAAACCTCTACAGCTGTGAGCTAGATAAACTTCCTCCTTTAACTGCGGGTGTCGGGTACTTTGTCTCAGTAAGGAGAGAAAAGTGACTGACACACTGTGCGTACGGCCGCCGGCAGTGACTCCTAGGCAGGCAAAGGCCAGACTGGCTCTCTGCAGCCAGCCCAGTCCTCCATGATGGTGATAGACAGACGCCCGGAACACCTGTCTTCCTGTTCTCGCAGTGTCTGGGCTGGCAGAAGCCTGGGCGAGCCACCTGCCCTTTCAAATGAGCAAGGGTGCCCCCCAGGAACATTCCTCAGTTCTCCCTCCACACAGGACTGCAGGGCAGCGACCACGCCCAAGACACGAGGGTCCAGCCCAGCCCCAGGAGGCAGCCCATGCTCCTCCCGCCTCGTGCCTCGGTCTCAGTGCCCAGGTCTCAGGGGGCAGCACGTTCGGCACCATCACAGGAGGGCAGGTGGCAGGCTCAGGTAGTAAGGACCAAGTGGGCCGTTAAAAGAGCAACTGCGCCGGTCAGGAGGCTGGTCATAGGGCTAACTGTCAGCAGCCCACGAGAAAAGCTGCATGAAACCACGGGGTGAGTGTTTTCATTAAAATGTCACAGAAGGGAGATCTCGAGTCAGCCCCAAATTGATTAAAACACTTGGCTTCCTGCAAAACAAACGATGTAAAAGCCCAGAAGAAATGTGCAGAGGCAGAGACTCAGGAGGCACCGAGAAAACGGGTCGCTGCCACACAAGCCTCATTTACTCCTGACCCAGACTTCTCCCCGGCAAAGGAGGAGCCCGAACGTCAGCAGAGGAATGGGCAAATGCTGAGAGCAGATACACAGAGCGGAGCAAAGCTGTGCACCGCCCGGGGGTCCCCAAGTTCACCCAGAGGAGAAACGCACGAGGACAGCGACATTCTCCCCTCTTCTCAGAGGGCGCCCCTTTCTCCTTAGTGCCTGGGTCAGCACTGGGCGGAGCGCCGGGAGGGCGCCTGCGCATCCTGAGGGAGCGCTGAGAACAGCGCCACCAGGAGCCGGGAGCGGGGACTGCAGGGGCCCGGCCGGGGGTGAGAGCTCTGGAGGGCGGGGTGGGGGGAGCCGAGAGGCGCTCGGGGAAAGCGAGGCTGGGCTGCCGGAAAAGGACGATTCTGCACGAAGGGACCCGAGTCCTGACGAAAACGGCCGAGTGGGGTTCGGCGGAGCCGAGGCTGCGCTGGAAGAGCCTGGGTTGTCAGAGCAGGCAGAGGCGGCTCCGGCGGGCGGTTCGGGCACAGTGGGAGTGTTTGGGGTCTGAAGTGGCCAGCGGGACCGAGCAGAGGGTCGAGGTGGGGGTCCGAGGGACCTGCCCTGGGCGCAGAGGTCCTAGGCAGGGCGGGTTGTGGGGGCCCAGGGAGAGAGAAGAGAGAGTCAAGGAGGCGTTGAACAGCAGTGGTGACAGTGGACGTCCGCGTCTCCTTCCTGATTTTAGCGTGAAAGCTTTCAGTTTTTGTCCATTTAGTATGATGCTGGCTGTTGGTCTGTCATAGATGGCTTTTACCAGATTAAGGCAAAGACCATCTATTCCAATTTTCTGTAGGGTTTTTTTGGTTTGTTTTATCATGAATGAGTGTTGGATTTTGTCAAATGCTTTTTCTACATCTATTGAGAGGATCATGTGGTGATTGATTTGCGTGTGTTGAGCCGTCCCTGCACCCCTGGGGCGAATCCCAATTGGTCAGGGTGTGTGACCATCTTGATGATCTGCTGCATTCTGTTTGCCAGAGTCTTGTGGATTTTTGCGTCTATGTTCATTAGGGAGATTGTCCTATAATTCTCTTTTTTTGGTTGGATCCATCTCTGGTTTTGGTATCAGGGTAATGCTTGCTTCCAGGAATGAATCTAGGAGTCTTGCTTCCCTTTTAATTTCATTAAGGAGTTTGAGAAGTAGCAGCATTAGATCTTCTCTAAATTTCTTGTTGAATTCTGCAGTGAATCCATCAGAGCCTGGACATTTCTTGTTGGTAGGTGTTTAATTACATCTTCAATTTCATTGGCTGATATTGGTTTATTTAGAATTTTTATTTTAAAAACATTATTGTTATTGTTGTTGTTGTTGTTGTTGTTATTATTATTATTATTATTTTAGTTCTGGGGATTGAACTTGGGACCTTGCACTTGCGAGGCAGGCAGCCGAACCACTGAGCTAAATTCCTGGCCTTTATTTAGAATTTTTATATCTTCTTGATTCAGCTTTGGTAATTCAGATATATCCAGGAATCTGTCCATTTCTTCTGTGTTTTCCACCTTATTAGAATACAGGTTCTCGAAGCAGGTGTTGATGATCTGTATTTCTGCAGGATCTGTTGTGATTACACCTTTTTCATCCCTAATTGCATGGATTTGAGTCTTTCTTTTTTTGATAAGATTGGCTAAGGGTTTGTCAATTTTATTTAATCTTTCAAAGAACCAAATCTTCAATTCACTGAGTGTCATTTTTTTAGTCTCCATTGGATTAATTTCTGCTCTGATTTTTATAATTTCCTGCCTTATACAAGATTTGGGCTTGACTTGCTCTTTTTCTAGAAACTTGAATTTCAACATTAGGTTGTTTATTTGAGCTTGCTCTGTTTTTCTGATATGGGAATTCATTGCTATAAATTTCCTGCTCAGGACTACTTTCATTGCATCCCACGAGTTCCAGTATGTTGTATTGACATTATTATTTAATTGTAGAAACTGTCTAATTTTTTCTTTAATTTCATCTATGACCCATTGGTTGTTCAGGAGGGTGTTATTTAATTTCCATGTGTTTATGAAGTTCTTGTGGTTTCTTTTGCCATTGATTTCCAATTTCATTGCACTGTAGTCTGATAATATGCATGGGATAATTTCAGTTTCTTTGCATTTATGTAACCATGTTCTATGAGCTAGTATGTGGTCTACTTCGGAGAATGTTCCATGTGCAGGTGAGAAGAATGTGTATTCTGATGTTGTAGGGAGGAACACTCTGTACACATCTGCTAAGTCCATTTGTTCAAAAGTTTTGTTCACTTCTAATACTTCATTGCTGATTTTTTGTCCAGGAGATCTGTCTATTTGTGACAGTGAGATCCCCTATTACAACTGTATTTGGGCTTATATGATTTTTCATGCTTGTTAATATTTGTTTTATATAGTTGGATGTGCTGCTATCTGGTGGATATATATTTATGATTGTCATCTCTTCCTCTTGGATTTTTCCCTTTACAAGGATGTAGTGACCTTCTTTGTCTCTCTTAATTAGTCTTGGCTTTGAATTCACTTTGTCTACAAATAGAATAGTTACCCCTGCTTTTTTTCCGGGTTCCTGTCACATGGAATATTTTTTTCCATCTCTTGACTTTCAGTCTATGAAATTGTTTTTGAATTAAATGTGTTGCTTGTATACAGCGTATTGTTGGATTTTGCTTCTTGATCCATTCTGCCAGTCTGTTTCTTTTGATTGTTGAATTGAGACTGTTAACATTGACAGTTATAACTGATATGTATTATCTTATCCCTGTCATGTTATTTTCCTGCTGTTGGCTTCCTTCTTTCCTTTCCTGTTTAATTTCTTGCCTTACCTGGTGGATTCATTCTGTTGGGGTTCATGGAGTTGCAATTCTTGTTTTCTCTTTCTAAAATATTCTTCAGAACACTTTGGAGGGCTGATTTGGTGGTCTTGAATTTTTCAGGTGTTCTTTGTCAGGGCAGTATCTTATTTCTCTCTCAATTTTGAAAAGTAGTTTTGCAGGGTACATCAGTCTGGGTTGGAGGTTGTTTTCCTTTAGGGGTTGAAATGCTTCATCCCAAGCTCTCCTTGACTTGAAGTTGTGTTGAGAAGTTGGCTGTGATTCCTCTATAGGTGAGTTCGTTCTTTCTTTCTTTCTTTCTTTCTTTCTTTCTTTCTTTCCTCTTTTTCTTTTTTGGTGATTTGTTTCTTTTCTCTAGCATCTTTTTTCCCCTTAACGTCTTTTAATATTCTGTCCTTGTGTTGAATTTCTGGAATTTTGATTATTATATGCCTTGGGGAAGATTTTTTTTGATCATGGCTAATCCTCTGTTGGTGGCATTGTAGACTAGTGCAGCCACTGTGGAAATCAGTGTGGAGATTTCTCAAAAAAACTAAAACTAGATGTTCCATTTGACTCAGCTATTCCCCTTCTTAGTATCTTCCCTAAATAATTAAAAGAATCATACCACAGTGATATATGCACACTCATGTTTATAGTGGCACAGTTTGTAATGGCTAAATCTTGGAAACAGCCCAAATGGCCATCAACCAATGAAGAAAGAAGATTTTTTTTAATACAATGGAGTACTACTCTGCCATAAAGAAGGATGAGCTTCAGACATTTATAGCTAAATGGATGCACCTTGAGATCATACTCTTAAGTGAAATACTCTAAGTCAAATAAATTGGACACATATGTTTCTCTGGTGTGAAAAAGTGAAAGTGGAAATAAGAACTAAAATGTATAACAGATATTGGGAAATGGGAAGAAAATGTTCAAATGGGAAGGAGAACAGGGGTGGAGGGAAGGAAGGACAGGACAAGAAAAAAAGGTGAAAATAGGGTTGGAGATGTAGCTCATTGGTGCTGCACTTGCCTGGCAAGTGCAAGGTCCTGAGTTCAATTCCCAGAACTGGAAAAAAAAAAAGGGAAAATATGTACCAGACATTCCTGCCCAGTACTAGCGGGCCATGAGTGGCACATGCTTCCTTCCCTAATTTGGCTTTATTTTTTTATATTAGGAGTCAGACCAAAGCCCTGTGTGACTAACATGGGCTGTCAGATAACAGAGTTAGGCTAGCATTGCTTCTTTGCTGATGGCTGTCACTGAGACCCAAGTCCTGGCCTGTGAAGTGGCAGGGCCCTGCTGAGTTACGTGCAGCTGAGGTCAGCGTGACCCTAATTAAAACCCTTTACCCTGAATTATGGCTTCTCTGTGACCTGATGGGTTGCTTGCTATTTGCACCTGGCACCAGTACCTGTTTCTTCTATCCTAGCAAAATAAGCAGTGCCGACTCCCTGACAGCCCTGCCTGGCGCTGTTGTGCCAGGTGTCTGGCAGTGCTTCACTGGATGCCTTCAAAGCACACCCTGCTCCCTATTCCTTCCCATGGTTGTATTCAATAAACACTGGATGGACGTGGGGGCCTATGTCTTTGTTGCCTAGAGTAGCACTGATCAGTCCCAGGACCCAGCTTCTCGTTTCCTGTCTTTATTCTTTTTTTTTTTTTTTGGTACCGGGGATCGAACTCGGGTCCTCAGCTTTTGAGGCAGGTGCCAGAACCACTGAGCTAAATCCCCAGCCCGCCTGTCTTTATTCTTTATAGCCTTATGCTGTCGTGGCTCACAGGAGACCAGGACCCACCGCAGGGGTTCTGGTAATGAACCATTTCCCGTTCCTTATAAAAGTGGAAACAAAGCTTTTGTACATAGGGAGGGGAGGGGGCTTGAGGGGAGAGGAGAAGGGGAAAAAAGAGGCAGGATGTATCATGTACAGGTGCAAATTCCCTATGATAAGTGTTATTATGTATGCCTAAAATGTACCAATAAATGTTTTGCTCTAAAAAATACACAGTCTAACAAGTGAAAAGTTTGAAAGATAATTTTACCTGCATTTTAACCCTTATGAATATACACAATATGTATTAATTTTTCTTAGTAGCCTACTTCACTTTTTGTGGTTTTCCTCTTAGCCTTTGTCTTTTTAATATCCCCTTCCTAGAAATGTCTTCTGTAGAAATCCCTCTATCAACTTTCACTTCCAGTTACCCTTTTTTTTAAAAAAAATAATTTAATGGGTCTCAAAATTCTGTGACAGATTTTTGGTCAAGTTGTTTCCATTAAAGTCACTTTAAAAACTAACAACTTAAAACTGCCACACACAAAAAGAAAACAAATGGTTCACAAAACATTCTCCTTTCCTCCTGAAGGTTTTATGATGCATTGTTATCATTAACCAGTCTTTTAATATTAAAATTTAAATGGCCAATTAGGAGAAACAGTTCTAAGACTGGTCTCCCACCACTGATTAAGACCAGGGTGGCAGGTGTTAGGGGTGATGTTCATTTAGCCTTCTGAACTTTCTGGGCAGACCTGGTGACCTTGTAGCTCCAGCAGCCGTCTTGTCCACTGCTTTGATGACACCCACAGCAACTGTCTGTCTCATATCACGAACAGCGAAACGACCCAGAGGTGGATAGAGAAGCTCTTCACACACCTGGGCTTGCCTGGAACCATGCCAGCAATGGCAGCATCACCAGATTTCAAGAATTTGGGGCCATCTTCCAGCTTCTTACCAGACCGGCGATCCATCTTTTCTTTTAGCTCAGCAAACTTGCAAGTGATGTGAGCCGTGTAGCAATCCAGTACAGGAGCACAGCCAGCACTGATCTGGCCCGGATGGCTCAGCATAATCACCTGAGCAGGGAAACCAGCTGCTGCCACAGCTGGGTCATTTTTGCTGTCACCAGCAACGTTGCCACTGTGAACATCTTTGACAGACACGTTCTTGACATTGAAGCCCACAATGTCACCAGGAAGAGCTTCACTCAAAGCCTCATGGTGCATTTCAACAGACTTTACTTCAGTTGTGACATTGACTGGTGTGAAGGTGACCACCACGCCAGGTTTGAGGACACCAGTCTCCACTCGGCCCACAGGGAAGGTACCGATACCACCAATTTTGTAGACATCCTGGAGGGGCAGCTGCAAAGGCTTGTCAGTTGGGGGAGTGGGTGGCAGGATGCAATCCAAAGCTTCAAGCAGTGTGGTTCCACTGGCATTGCCATCTTTATGAGTGACCTTCCATCCCTTGAACCAAGGCACGTTAGCACTTGGCTCCAGCGTGTTGTCACCATTCCAACTAGAAATTGGCACAAAAGCTACTGTGTCGGGGTTGTAGCCAATTTTCTTAATGTAGGTGCTGACTTCCTTAACAATTTACCCATATCTCTTCTGGCTGTAGGGGGGCTCAGTGGAATCCATTTTGTTAACACCAACAATGAGTTGTTTCACACCCAGCATGTAAGCCAGAAGGGCATGCTCACGGGTCTGCCCGTTCTTGGAGATACCAGCTTTGAATTCACCAACATCAGCAGCAACAATCAGGACAGCACAGTCAGCCTGAGCTGTGCCTGTAATCATGTTTTTGATAAAGTCTCTGTGTCCTGGAGCATCAGTGATAGTCACGTAATACTCGCTGGTCTCAAATGTCCACAGGGAGATGTCCATGGTGACACCACGCTCACCCTCGGCTTTCAGTTTATCCAAGACCCAGGCGTACTTGAAGGAACCCTTCCCCATCTCAGTAGCCCCTTTTTCAAACTTTTCAGTGGTTCTTCTGTTGATGCCACCACATCTGTAGATCAGATGGGCGGGAGTGGCGGACTTGCCCAAATCCATGTGTCCGATGACGGTGATATTGATAGGAGTCTTTTCCTTTCCCCTGTTGGCTTTGATTTAGTGGTGGTTTTCACTACACCTGTGCTCTCATGGCAAACCCATTGCAAAAAGCTCCAGTCACCCTTTAAAAACTTTTCACAAGTTTTTATTAGTATACCTTTATGGTGCATGATAAGTGCATTCATTGGGGGGGAATTGGTCCATATACAGATAGCATTTTGATCCTCTACACTTCCCCTCCTAATACTCTCCCTTTCTTTTGTCTAAATATTCTGCCAGATAGAGGTATACTCTCATTTGGGCTCCTTGGTGCTGGTAGACTCTGTCTGCTTAGATTCCCTTGAATAGTGGGTCTAATGCTGCTTTTGTGAGCATTATTTTTCTAGAATTTCTTTTTTCATAGGAAAATTTTACTTCTCTGTCGAAGTTTTGAGGCCAAGTTTGCCGGGTATAAAAGTCTGGGTTGAGGGCCAGGGATTTAGCTCAGTGGTTCTGCTGCCTGCCCTGCAAGTGCAAGGACCCGAGTTCGAGCCCCAGTACCAAAAAAAAAAGTCTGGGTTGGAAATTGTTTTATTTTAGGGCTTGTAAAGAGTATTGGAAGCTCTCCTGGCTTATAAGGATTATGCTGAGAAATTCACAGTTATTCTAAAGGACTCACTTTCATAGGTTATTTGCGGGGTTTTTTTAACAGTTGTAAACTGTTTTTTCTTAACAACTTTCTGTAAATTCTCTCCTTTTGTCTACTTTCTGGACTTTTGATTATGATGTATTGTGGAGAGATTCTTTTCTGATCTTAGCTATTTGAGGTTTTATGGATCTTGTACTTAAAAGCAGAATTATTTCCCTAGATTTGGACAATGTTTTGCTATAATTATAGTGCATATATATATATTTTTTCCATTAAGTTTATTGGTTCATTTTAGGTATACAATGCAGTTACATTCATCATTGGGATCGTGTACCTTTTCATGATTTATCTTGGTTCTTACTTTTTTTCCCTTTTCCCTGCCCTCTGTACACTCCCTCCACCCTTCCCTATTTCCACAGACTTTGTTTCCATGTTTTCCTTTTCTCGTATTTTTTCTTTTCCCTTCTTTCCTTCCCCCACCCCTCCCACTTCCCCTGCTCCTTTAGACCTTTTCTTCCTATTACACAATATCAATTATACATTTTTAAAATTACAATATCAAAATTTAGAGGACATCACCACAAATTTTACAGAATTTAAAAGGATATAGAGGGCCGGGGATTTAGCTTAGTGGTTCTGGCGCCTGCTTCAAATGTGCAAGGACCAGAGTTCGATTCCTGGTACAAAAAAAAAAAAAAAAAAGGATATAGAAAGCATATTACAAAAACCTTTTTTGAAATAAATTTGACAACTTCTAAGAAGTACCTTGGAAGACAAATTAATGAAACTAACTGTGGAAGAAATATAAAATTTGAATAGCACCTATTAAAGAAAGTATATTCCTAGCTTGAAAACCTACCCATATGACAACAGGCTCGTATACATTTTAACTGATAAATTATATCAAACAATTAAAGCAGAAAAAAGAAGGAACACTTCTCCCCTCATTTTAGGAACTCAACATTGTGCTAATCCTAAAACTGGATAAAGATAATAGAAGAAAAACATATGAACATAGATAGAAATTTGTTTAACAAAACAAACTATTATTAGAATGATTACTCGATAATGCAAAATAGGAAGAAAAGGTCCAAAGGGGTAGGGGTAATGGGAGGGGCAGGGGAAAGGAAAGAAGGGAAGGGAAAAATGATGAGAAATGCAAAAAATGGAAAGAAAGTCTTTGTAAATAGGGAAGGGTGGAGGGCATGAAGGGAGGCCTAGGAATGGGGAAAAAAAATAAGAACCAAGATGCATCATGTAAAGGTACAATTCCCAATGAGAAATGTAATTGTGTTGTATACCTACAATGCACCAATAAAAGAATTTAATTAAAAAACCCAAAAAATAAAAAAACCCCAAACTATTAGAAGTCAGATCTGGCAGTATGTAGAAAGTGGTTTTATTATAGGGATGGCTGTGTTGGTTCAGCATTGGAAGATCCACCCCCATAAGTTATCATTTTATTTATTTATTTTTTTGTTTTTGTTTTTGGTACCAGGGATCGAACCCAGGTCCTTGAGCTTGCGCAGCAGGCGGTGAAACCACTGAGCTAAATCCCCAGCCCTAAGTTATCATTTTAACAGAGGAAAGGAAAAAGCCATATGATCCCATCAATAGTTACAGAAAAAGTACTGGACTAAATTCTACAGCTGTTCATGGTAAAAGCTATCAGGAGACTAGAAGTAGAACAGAACCTTTTCAACAGATAAGCCAGGTACTCCATACTTCCAGCAAAAATGCCTTATATGAATGGAGAAGATACAATGCTTTCTCCATAAGGCGGGGAACAAGGGCAGATAGGCCTACTCTTCATCTGTCCATTAAACTTTGAAACATAGGGCCAAACCAAAATAGTCTGGCAATAAAAAGATACAATTAGCATACAATTGGCAAGGTATAAGTAAAATCTTAATATGTAGAGGAAATGATTATCTACAGAGAAAATACTAAGAAATCTCTAGGAGCCCCTAGAACCACACATATATGGTCCACTGAGGTTTTTTTTTTTTTTTTTTTGGAGGCTTTAACATTAACATTTTATAGAACATAAACTCAATTCAAGAGCTGAGGAAAAGATAGTGTTTTCAGCAAATGGTACTAGAACACCTGCTATCCATATGTAAAAAATTAACCTCAACCCTTTATTTCCATACATAAAAATAACTTGAAAGGATCTATGAACCTAAATAGGAAAGACTAAAACTATAAAACTTTAAGAAGAAATTATAAGGGAAAATGTTCATGAATTTAGGGTAGGCAAGAATTTCATAGGATACAAAACACATGATGTATAAAAGAAAGAAATTGATAATTCCATCAAAATTCAGAACTTTAAATGACATCATTAAGAAAATGAAAACTAGTCCTTAAACAGACCATATGTATAATACATATAACCTAAGACCAGACTATATAAGGAACTCTTACAGCTTATTAATAGACAACCCAATTAAAAAGTAAACACAAGAAGATGATAAATAGCCAGTACAGATAAATAGCCAGATACAGATATTGACTTATCATTGTTATGAATTTTTCTTTTTGTTGGATTTTCCCCCTTTGCATTTAATTTCTTGTTGCCCCCAGTGGATTAATTCTGCTGGGCTTCCTGGGGTTGTGATCCTCATTGTCTTTTCCTAGGGTATTGTCTAAAAGTTTTTGGAGTGCTGGTTTGGTATTTATGAAGTTCCTAAGGTGCTCTTTGTCATGAAAGTATCTTATTTCCCCCTCAATTTTGAAAGATAGTTTTGCAGGGTACATCAATCTGGGTTGGAGGCTGTTTTCCTTTAGGGCTTGAAATACATCACTCCAAGCTCTTCTTGCCTTGAGGGTTTGCATTGAGAAGTCTGCTGTGATTCTGATGGGCTTTCCTTTGTATGTGATTTGTTTCTTTTCTCTAAATGCTTGTAGAATTTTGTTCTTCTGTTGGGTTTCTGGAATCTTAACAATTATATGCCTATATGTAGATTTTTTTTTGATCAAGGCTAGTTGGAGTCCTATATGCCTCACTTATCTGTATGTCAAGTTCTTTTCCCCTGCTTGGGAAGTTTTCTGCTGTCACTTCTGTGAACAGTTTTTTTATGTCATCTGCACTCTCTCCTGTTTCTTCATTGACTCCCATCAGTCTTATGTTATTCTTCTTTGCATCATCTAGCAGCTGCTGGATTGATTTCTCATGGTCCCTTACTATTTTAAAGCAATTTTTCTTTTCCTGGTCACTAATTGCAATCTTATCTTCTATATCTGAAATTCTGTCCTCACATTGGCTCATTCTGCTGTTTAAGCTTTCAATGGAGTTTTTAATTTCCTGGAAATCTTTTTGTATCTGTTTTATGGATTCCATTTGTTTCCCATGTTGGGGTTCCATCATGTTCCTCAGCTCCTCTATTTTTTTAAATCTGTGTCCTCTCTAGATTTATTAATCATGTCTTGCACTATGGGCACAATCTCTGCTTATATCTGAGAAATTATTTCTGATTTTATTTTTTCCAGATCCTCTTTTGTTGCCAGTTCAGGGAGTCCAGGTGGTTGAGTATCAAAGTGTTCCATCTCATTTCCCTTTGGGGTTGCTGTAGGTGATCTGGAAGTCTGGTTTTGAGACTTGTTTACATGTCTTCTCATTTTTGACAGGGGAGGGGGGTTTGTGGCAACCACGCAGCTCACCTCCTGTGTACTGAGGGGGCTGATACGGTGGCCCAGAAGCCTCCTCCTGGGCACTCGGAGCTAGTACATACATTTTTATACCTTTTGAATTGTCTTTTAATTTTTTTATTTATCCTTATAATTTTGAGCTTGTTATTTTTGAGTCATCTAGCACCTGTTGTATCTAGCTTACATAGTGACTTGTCATTTTTTAGGGTATTATTGAGTATGTGATCTACTACATCTACCTTTGTCTTCTTTTTTTTTTTTGGTCCTGGGGATCAAACTCAGGACCTTGTGCTTGCAAGGCAGGTGCAGTGCCACTGAGCTGCATCCCTGACCCCACTTTTTCCTCTGTTTGTAACACTGTAGCCCCATATTGGCCAAGTTAGCTACCTATTCATTCCACTAAATTTTCATACCATCTATCTCTGGTTGCTTTTTGTATACCTTCTAATTCTCCTTCACAGTGCTCATTCATGTCTTACATTTTATTCCTTAACTCAGTTTTACTGTTTGTTTCTTCTTTAAGATTACTGAACATTAAGGGCCGGGGATTTAGCTCAGTGGTTTCGCCACCTGCTGCGCAAGCGCAAGGACCCAAGTTCGATTCCCGGTACCAAAAAAAAAAAAAAAAAAAGCACAAAGATTACTGAACATTTTATTTGTAAAAATAATTTGTTTAAATCCTCTTTGAGCTTGTTAAACACTTTAGCATTTCTTTTATCTTTTCAAATATTTTGACATTTAGTTTCTGAGTCCTTTGCCTATAGCTTGCTCTTCTTCGGTGTCTGTGAAATCAGCTTGTAGGGAGTTAGGGCATTTGGAGAGCATCATGTTCCTAGGCTTTCTATGTTTTATTTATTTATTTACTTATTTATTTATCGACTTGAGACAGGGTCTCACTGTGTACTCACAGCAGTCCTCCTGCCTCAGCCTCCCAAGTGCTGAGATTGTAGGCATGTGCCACCATGCCTGGCCTCTAGTGTTCATTGGACACAGGGTTGAGGATTATTCAGAGCAGAGTATCTGTCACTATTGTGAAGATCTCTAATTAGATTCTGTCTCACTGTGATGTGTACTTGTGTTTTTCTATGTTTTTATGTTTGTATCCATCTTCAACTTTTCCAGGGTCTTCTTAGAGTCCTTCATGTTCTTTGGGCTTGATCCTCAGTACCACTCAGAGAGGAGAGAATGACCTGCACTAATGTTTGTGTTACAAAGATAAACCAACAAATAGGGTACAGTGAAAACCAACTAAAAGAAAAACAATATCACCATTAACAATACAAAATAAAACAACAATAATCACAGAGTCATGGACAAACTAGTGCCCGGTATGGAGGTGCATGCCTGTAATCTCAGCATTTGAAAGGCTGAGGCAGGAGGATAGCTATGAGTTTGAGGCCAGCTTAGGCTACATAGTGGGTTCAAGGCCAGTCCGAACTACATAGAGAGATTCTGTCTCAAAAAAAAGAGACAAATTAATTATGCACGTACCATAAGAACCAACAATAGCTACAGATATGCCATTCTTTTTTTTCTTTTTACTTTTTTTTTCAGATATGCCATTCTTGACAAGAGAAAAGATATTTGTAATGAAGATGTATACACAAAGACAAACCAAATAATGACATACACAAAATACCTACAGTAAGCAACAGGTGTATCACATTTAACAATAGAAAATAATTCAGCCATAATTGCATAGAGTCGACAAAAATGATAAAAATTTGTAAAGCTTAATAATAATAATGATGATGATAATGGAGGGGTTGGGGCAGATAGAAAATGAAAGAAGTAAAATATGAGAAACAACAAAAATGAGAAGACAGAGAGAAGAGTAAGTTTAAAAAGTCCAATTGAAGGATTAAATAGTTAATAGAATTAGGTAAAAGTAACAGAAAAAGACAAGCAAAAGAAAATGGAATTGAAAAGAATAAAAACAGGAATAAAAGATTAAAAAGAAACAAAAACAAAACATCCAACAAACAGAATAAAAGAAACAAGTCTACAAAATTTCACCATGTGTTTGGGTGAGTGGTTTCTTTCCAGGGCCGGTGGTGTTGGAATCCACCAGGCACAGGGGTGGGACAGGAAGTCGTAGTGAGGCCTATTTGTTCCCATGCCTGCTTTTTGCTATGTGAATGCTGCCCTGCCTGGCCTTTCCTGGTGGGCTTGGTCAGTCAGTGATACGTTTGCCTTAGGGCTGCATTCACCGAAGCAGCTCTCGGTGATTGTGCCCTTCTGGCTGCCCCCGAGTCACTGTCTGCCTAGCTGTATGGCCTGTGGGCTTGGGAGGTGGCTCCCCTGTTCAGAGTCCCTGTGTCTGTCCACCCCAAGATGGGCAACTGTCCAAGCCGAGCTGTACCCCTGAGCATGTGGAGAGGTGGGAAAGGAAACAGCACTGAGCTCTGTGCTAGCAGCAGGCAGGGAGGGGCCGAGCAGTTGGCTCACAGTATCAGCACTTTCAGATTCGGCCCCCTGAATAGCACATGGTCAGCCCGGCTTCTCAGCACAGAGTGTGGCACAGATGTGTCCTTCGAAAGCTTGCTGCTGTTTGAACTTCTCAGGGATCTGCACCTAGCCTGCCCCTTCCCTGCCGCTGTCTCTCGTGGCCATTTCCTTCCCACTCACTGTGGAAGCCTGACCCCAGAGGCCCTGAAGTGTATTTGTTCTGTGAATCCTGATTCCTAGGGAAGCCCAGTCCTAAACAATAAACCCCTCCCCCAAAGGGCTTCTGATTATGTTAACCCAAATATGGTGGATGGTGCCTTGGATTTCTTCTCCAACTCTGCCCTGCCATGTGGAAGGAGTCACTTTCCGAGTGAGACCCCATGCTCTATGCAGCTTACAATAACTGTGGGCTTCCTTGGGTCTAGGGCTGCTGGTCCATTGTTCTTCCTGGGGCTGCTGCCCCTGTCTATGCTGACCTTGCGTCTGCAGACCTAGGGCCTCCTCGCTAGGTACACGGGTCAGCAATCTTGACTTCTTTATTTTCTCTATGTTATATTCTTTCTCTTGTTTTCCTGATGTGTCTAGTTCTTCTGTTGGATCTTTTGTGATTCCTTGAGCTCTACTTCTTTTTATTTTATTTTATTTTTTTGGTACTGGGGATTGAACTCGGGACCTTGCCCCTGCAAGGCAGGTGGTGGAACCACTGAGCTAAGTCCCCGGCCCTCTACTTCTTTTCTCTAAGTAGTAGTTTTCCAAGTGTGTTGGTTCCAGCCTGAAGAGGCTGTATTTTGCTGCTAGCCTTACTGTGCCATTTTTAATTTCTCATAAAAGCTTCCCATTTGTCATCACCTCTCAAGTATGGAAATGAAGTTTCTCAGTATAGAAGTAAATGCCAAAGGGAGGCAGAGATAAGACTGCTTTAACATCATCCAAGACACAACTGTCACTATATACAATCCCATGGTTGTCACAATTGTCTGCTAGCCAAAGCACCTAAACACAGTGAAAATCATAGATGTTTCTCTTATTTCTTCTCATCTTTTCTTTCCACCAAAAACTGCTTCTAGATGCCCTGATTGGTTGAGGTGTCCATTTCCTGTAGTCTCACCATTACTCAAGCAAATCTCTACCTAAGTCCTTGCTCTGTGAATAGAAACATACTTAATATGTCTGTTTCCTACTCAATGTGGAATGTCTTTGGGGAGGCAACCATGCCTTTTTTTTGTTTTAGTTCCTACAGTCTACATATTAGTCAGATTTCCCATCCCTTAGACACAATACCCAACACCCACAACTTCAAGGAGGAGAGACTTAATTTGGGTCACAATTTTAGGTGGATTCAGTCCTGGACTCCTGGGTTCAAGACAGACACTCCATGGGTTGCCCATGGCAGAGCAAAGATGCCTACTATGGCAGCCAGGAAAGAAAGGGGAAGAGGACCCGGGAGAAAATGGTGATAGACCATTGGCTGCCTGACTCGAGGGGCCACACCCACAACTGTGCTCCACCACTCAGCCCACTCCCACAGCCCATCAAGCTGGCTCTGCACCCGAACAACACAGCCTAGCTAGCATGGGGATGGACATAATAGGAAGTATCTCAAGCGTATTGTTTCTTTTTTGTGGTATTTTAGACCAAACCCAGGGTCTTCACACTGTGCTATATCACCAGCACTCCCTACATGTTTTCTTTTTTTTTTTAACTTCTGAGACACGGTCTCACTAATGTGTGAGGTTGTCCAAGGTGGCCCCAAACTTGGAATAATCCAGCCTCAGTCACTCAAAGTGCTGGGGTTACAGTGGTGTGCCTTCATACCCAGCTTGGACTATTTCTTTCTTTTTTTTTTTTTGGTACCGGGGATTGAACTCGGGTCCTTGCTCTTGCGCAGCAGGCGGTGAAACCACTGAACTAAATCCCCGGCCCCAGTTGGCCTATTTCTTAAAGTGAGCATAACTGTAAGGTTTGAGTCTCAAGGTGACAACATTTCAGGGAGAATCCAAGGTCTCCCTGAACATTTGCAGTATGCAGTCCGATCCGGCATTACGGGGCGCCCTTAGGTTCCTTCCCTTCATGCCATGCTCAAACTTACCACATGAACGTGGATTTCAAGCGCTTTTGCTTTAGTCTAAAACAATGGTCCCATTTTTCTTTTCTTGACAGGTGATCAGAGCAGACTCCTCAGATTCCACACTCGCAGAGCAAAGGATAAATATGGAGGCAAAGTTGCCGATGAGACTATGAGGTAAGGGGTGGCCACTGCGGGTCGGGGAGCGAAGAGGAGGGAGTGGGCACTGAAGGGTGAAGCTGCAGAGGAAGCATATGGTTCAGCAGCGCCTTACAGGGGAGAGGTGAGACAGACTGGAGGGTTCCAGGCCAAGGGATCACCTGAGTGCAGCCTGGTGCTAAGTGTTTTAGCCCTTGCACATGTTGCTATTTATCCTCTGTGAGCTTCATGCCAACACAGTGTTGTTCCATATCCCGGGAGGTGGAAATAATAAATGGCTCTTCCAAGCCCACAGGGTGCAGATACCCAGAGAGGGCGAATTACAGCCACACCCCAAAGCCCCGATCGTCACCTGTTCCCTTTAACCTTGGGAAGGGTTGCAACCAGCTGCTGATGGTGCCCCCAGACAGGCTGATTCTACATGGGATGCTGGAAGCCTGGGCTAGTTTTCTCCTGTAAACAAACTGAAAACTCTGCCCCTGCTCTTGTAACAACTGTTTTCTTTTGAATTGTCTTTGTGTGTGTGTGTGTGTGTGTGTGTGTGTGTGTGTGTGTGGTTACCACAAATCTAGGAAGCTTACAGTTTCTACAGAGAGAATCAAATATCAAAGCAGGTTTAGAGGGAAAGTCATTTGCTTAAGAAGAAAACAACCCCATGCCACCACAAGCCCACAGTCCTCACAGATGTTATGTTAGTCAGAGCAGATGAACACAATCCAACTCAATAATAAAAGACCCATTGGGAATGGTGGGCTCATGCCACCTGTGGATGCCTCGTTGTAGAGTAATAGCCAAACCTTTACACAAAAGAGGCAACTCAAGCTCTAGAAACTGAAGCCTTGAAACAGACAGTAGCTGCTGAAGAGTCCTTCTGAGCCTTAAAATGGGCAAAGATACAGGCCCCAGCATTAGGAATCCTAGAGCTAAGGAAGCCTTTTTCCTCTTCATAGCTGAAAAACAGGAAGTAGCCATAGAAAGTGGACCTACCACTTCCTGCATCCCTTACAGATTTTCAGGGACCAGGTCTCTCTGGGAAATAGTACATGTAGCACAAGTGGGACTGTGAGGCCACTCCCCTCCATCCATCTGAATTTGGGCAACACCTCAGGGCCAATCCTGCTCCCATTGTCCTAAGAGGAGAAGAAGTAAGAAAAACAAAGACCCATTAAAGCTCTGAAGATGCAGCCCAGGGTATGTGCATGCGTGTTGGATCTGATGGCATGACCATAGTAATCTTTTCCCCACTTGAGCTTCATTAAAGGTTCATGTATGGGGACTGAATATCATGCACGTGATTAAAGCAGAGTGAATTGTGGGAGAGTCATGTGCACCGGATGACCCTGAGATGATTCAACACCCTGTCAATCATTTCTGTCCACCACGTCCAGAGAGATCCAATGGGAATATTCTTCCCATCTGCCCAGTGTCCCAGCAGTCCTTTTCCCACTGGTGGCACCTTTTGTTTCTGTTGGCATGGACACACACGCCCCAACCACAGGCTCCCATTAACTTCAATACATGTGACTGCTTTTCTTTTACCAGCAGTGATACACTTGCAATTCTTTGCTCACCATACACAATGATCTGGAATCTATCTTTCAGATCCATGACACATGGTAGCACCAAGATTTATGATTTGTGAATTGTATGGTGAGGATATTTTCACTTTTGTAATAACTGGCTAAACTGTCTTCCAACATGGCTATACCATTTTGAATTCTCACTGTAGGAACTAGCCTGCAAGCTCAAACTTGACCAAGGGGTGATGAAGATGAGAAATAAAGAGATACAGAAACAAGTTAAAATCTGGGGGGCCAGGGGCACTCTGTGTCCCTTGACATAGAGCCCCAAATGACTGGCGCACCCTGGCTTTATTCACTCAGGCATGGGCACAAGCCATCAGAGTTTCACAGGATTCATCTGTCTCCCTCCTTCCACCGTAATTCTCTGGAGAAAAAACTTAACCTCAGGTGTTTTTACTTTTCCCTGCAGCATGTTGGCACACTTGCATGCTCTCTTCTCATTGTTCACCGAGGAGGCCAATTGGGCCTCATTCTTCCCATCTGGTCTGCCATATCTCACTAGCAATGAATAAAATTCATGTTGCTCTACATCCTCACAAGCATTTTGAATGACTGGTGAATGATCTTTTCTTCAAAAGGAAAAAATAAATACATAAAGAGATATAAGAGATATAAATAAAGAAACTACATTGTTGCATCACTGATTGCAAGGATTTAAGTCAGGACCCCAAATTACAGGTGTGTCTGAGATAGACCTGCGGTAGCACCCACCTCCAGTCCATCTCCCAAGTGACCAGTAGCAGACACAGTTATGGTTTAAATATGGGGGTACCTCCCAAGGACTCTTGTGTTGAAGGTGTGAACCCACTGGAGAAAAACTGAGAGGTACAGCCTAGAGAGAGTATTGGGTCACAGGACACCAAACTCATCAGTTGATGCACCCTTTTATGAGATCATAATGAAATGGCCTATGAGGAGATTGGACCCAGTGGGAGAAAGTGGGTCCCCAGTGAGGCAGGAGATTAGGGTATGGCCAACTGGCTGGGAAAGTGGGTGTGATCTGTCAATCACAGAGCTCCAGGACACATGTGCAGAAAGAATCTTCAATTCTCTTCATGAGAACTCAAGCTGGGTATTGACAGGATGGCCTAGACCTGACATCAGCAATTAGGAAGTAGGGAGAAGTTCAAATAACTCCCAAATTATCTATTCCACTGTTTCAAAATATTTTAGCACACACTACTAGATTCTCTTAGTTAATTGAAAAGAAAATTTTGTGCTATACCTTTCTTCTCCTTTTTTCTTTTCTTGAGATAACTTCTTGCTATGTAGTTCAGGCTGGCCTAGAATTCATAACGTACCCCAGGCTGGCCTCAAACTGGTGGTAATCCTCCTGCCTCTGTATCCTGGGTGCTAGGATAACAGGCATATGCCACCAGGCCTGCTTCAAATTTTGTGTTATTATCTGTTTGTTCCTTCTTTATAGGAGAGAGTCTTTTTTGTCTGTGACTTGTACTCTGAGTAATCTTTTGGCTATTAAGATTATGATGGACAGTATAATAAATATGATTATTTTCTAATTATCTTGCTATGAAATTTTGTTTTGCTTTTTAATGAAAAGATTTTTAAAAAGAAATTGTCTTTATTATATCATTAGACTTAATTGACAATGGGCCCCACATAGATTGATGTTCATCCAGAATTCTGGGTTACAAATCTTCAACAGTTGTACTGTGGATGTCTTGCTTTCAACTGCCAAAGAAGATCTCATTGTACTTCCTACAAGAAAAACTCTTAAAAAAAAAAAAAAAAAGAAAGAAAAACTCTTGTTTTACACTTTTTCCCACATACCATTCATATGTTGTGGCTGGATTTTTGTGGATTTTGAATTACCTAGTTTAATTGTGGAAATTTTCTTTGATCCCTTTTTTGTGATGTTTTTCCTCCCTATGTGCCCTCATTTTTCAATTCTATTTGTAGAACATAGTGGGGTTAACATCTAGAATTCTTTTTGTACTCCACATTTAATTTCTTTCTCCTAAAAATTATAGATATAAGTCTTTTTTTTTTTTTCTGGTATCGGGGATTGAACTCAGGTCCTTGCATTTGCGCAGCAGGCGGCAGAACCACTGAGCTAAATCCCAGGCCCAGAAACATGTCTTTTATTGTAGTATTTTCATTTTTCTTTACATTTCTTTTGTCACTGTCCTTGCTTATATTTTTACTTTCTCTCCAGCTCCTTTTCTTTCTTAATTATTGGTGACCGTGAAATCCATGCACTGAATCAGGACTGTGCATTCTGTGAAGTCCTTCTGGAAGTCCCTGAGACCAAGCACCTGGCAGGGCCTCTGGGTCTGGGCCAATCAGGAGACAGGATGAGTCAGTTAGGGGCTTTCCCACTCCCCTCTCTCTTATCCCTAGTCTCTATATCTGCGAGAAACCATGGTTGGTGGTCTGGAGCAGTAATGTTGGAAACACAGAGAGAAGAACGGACAAACACTGATTTTGAAATGCTGTGCAGATTTGCTTGTGATAGATACAAGCTTAAATACTCTAATTTCTGACTTGAGAAATTGAGTTTTATTCCATGGAAAGGAGAGCCAGTGCAGGTCTACAGTAATGAAGCTTATGCCATCACCAGAGCTCGGTTTTCGCGATGTGAACCTGTCACAGATTTAGGACAGTTTGAAGGAGGAAGATATTAGAGGAGGGGCGCCTAGACAGACATTGGCAGTGTCAGTCCAGGGTAAAATCGGGAGGCTCTAGTGAGCACAGCGGCCCTGGGACAGGCCAGTGTTTGCGAGTCTGGAGCATCGCTTGTCAGTCAAGTCTGCAGGAGTGGGGAATGTGAAGGCAGTGCAGGAGGATTCCTGACCAAGGTCCCCCTTGGTGATGTGGGTCCTCAGGACACCTTTGTTACCAGGGCATCACACCTGGAACTGATTGTTCCCAACCCCAAAAGGCCACTTCATCATGAAAACCTCTCAATGCAAGACCCAAATTGGAGGATAATAATAACACAAGTGGAGATGTGCAGGGCAAGAAATTTACTGAAGCAAGACGTTGAAACCTTTACATTTTGCAGTGAAGACCAGGGAATCCTTGAAAGACTGAGTACATCAGGAGAAAAGATGTTTTTTATCATCGTAAATACATTCTTGTGTAATCTTGCTCTGAAATTAAACAAAAAGAGAAAGAAGGAAAGGTGAGGTCATCATGCAGGTTCTGGAAAAGGCATATTAACTCAACCAAGAAGTTCATGGAGTTTGCCAGCAAAAGCCTTTGTAACAGCAAAAGACTAAAAACTAGAGTACGCATGGGAAACTTGGGAAGGGATCTGGTACAATTACATCAAAGCATTATATTGGGTGAAGGCCTCATCTAAGTCAGGCAAGTACACACTGCGGTGACACAAGGTGTGGCTCAGGTCTCCATGGAAGGGTAAGAGAATGGGAAACCAAAGCACCCAGGAGTTCTTTCATCTGATGCCTCAGGGCTTGGCATCTACTCTGCCCTGCCATGGGACCGATGGAGTGCTGAGACTCAGGGAGGGGCTGGGTGGGTCTGTGGGCAGCAGTGTCGTCAGGAGAGTCCCAGCTCTGTCAGTCTGCAGAGAAACCCACTGCAGACTGGGCTCTGACAGAGCTGGGCCCAGGCCCCTCCTTACTCTCTGCACATTGCTCGAGCCCCACTGCATTCCACAGTGACGGTGACCTTCATCAAAGTACCGACAGGGAGGAAGGAGGCTTGGCCACGAACCAGCCCTGCCTGGACCTGGTTGTTTATGGTGAGGTCACCACAGGGAACACATCATCCAGGGAGGTGCCCTGAGAAGGAGGAAGCTGCCCAGGTTGCTGTGTGTGTCTGCCTGTAACTCAGCAGGTGAGCTCCTAGCATCCTCTCTGTGGCCCTGGTTCATGCTGTGAAGAGCAGAGCAGCAGGGCAGACACCCCAGCTGCATCTCTGGGGACAAGCAGGCCAGCCCTCTTCCTGGCTGTGTCTGGGGAGAAGCCTTGTGCATAAAGAGAAGGAAGTTACCAGTATTTTTAGTATTCTGATTCTGGATAAAAAGCTAAGGTTAGCCACACAGTCCTTCACTAGCAACTTGGCAGCCACGGCTTCTTCAGGTGGGTTGAATTTGCGAAGACTCATTTTAAACAGGTATTTAGTCGACATCAGGAATTTAATAATTTCATCTTGAAGTGCTGGACATGGTATAGCATTGGCTGGAACAAAGGTAAACAAAAATTTTGTAATGGAAGAAAAGTTTTCCCTTGGGTTCCTGAAGTTGGACAACATAGAACCACCTGCACTTTATGCTCCCATCAATAATGTTTCTGATGAAAGCGTGAGACTCTGAAGATTACAATTTGCTCAGAGCCACACAGCAAGAACAGAGCTAGGACTGAAAGTCAGGCTTCCTGATCACACAGTTAGTATTTTCATCTTTTAAAGGCACACTCAGTACTTTTCAAAGGTTCTCTGGTTTGCAGAAATTCCCTGGTCTAGGTTTAATAAGTAGGTGTTTCTGCCCATTGTTTACACCTCCCCAGTGCTGGACAGTGCGGAAGAGCAGTTTTTGTCGTCAACTCTGAAGTGCATGTGAAGAGTCACGGTCGGCCAGAGATTAGAGTAGTGAGAGTGAACCTGGGGGAGAGCAGATGAAACTGATATTTTGAGATTAGGCTAAAGAAATTATTGCATGCCATTGGATAAGGTCATGGCTAAAAAGCAGAAATTATAAGAGAAGCAATTGGCTTTAACCTCGGAAAGTGATATGAAAAGTGGTGATGACCTCTATTCTGCAGTGAAGTCCAGATCCCAAGACAGGCTGCGGGTAGGGACGCGGACTCCTTCCCGAGCCCAGTCGGGCTTGTGAGGAAGACCAGGGAAAGGTTTGCTCGGTGCTGCACAGAGGACAAAGGCTTCTTGCAGGCCACTGTGGAGAGGAGGTGCCCTGCCAGGCTCCAGTGTGATCCCAAAGTGGGCATCACACCTCGGGGAGCATCTGGAGAGGGTGGGGCAGAGTGAGCACAGAAAGAGCAGAGCGATTTTGGCAAGTGGGAGGACAGAGAAAGACTGGGAGAGGTTGGTTCTGTGCTCGAGACAGAAAGACAGGCTCGGTGCAGCTGGTAGGAGTCACAGCTGAGTGGCTGTACTGGAGCCAGCACACAACAGCAGGGCTCCTGTCCTCAGCACTCACGCCACGGGGGGCCTGGCCCCACCCTCATTTGAAGTCTTACTCCGCAGAGACTCTGAGGGCACTGGCAGCCTCTTCTTGGGCTGGGCGCTGGCCACATGTCCTCCACCCCAACACTCTGAGTTTGAATTTAATGTGAAGAAGCTGTGGGACTGACAGTGCCTCATGGTCTCTGGGAAGGTGATATCTGATGACTACAGAGATCAGCTTCACATCTGCAGCTGGACCCTTTGTGCACCCCCAGGACGGCGGCTATAAACATAGCCCCTGACAAAAGATCATTTGTGGAGTGAGCTCGAGATCCACGGCCTCAGCGCTGCGTGGCAGGGCCCAGAGTGACGCCTGGCCTCGTGGTACCTTCTGCAGCACCCACGGATCAGATGGCAGTGAAGGAGTGAGGGTCCGGGCTGAATTTCTAAGTTTGCCCACAGTGATTCTCAATAAAGGTTTTTAGGTGTGGAGAAGCTCAGGAAATGAGCCCTGGTGTCTCAGGGAGCTGACCTACCAGCACATCCAAGTGTGGGTTGTTGTTGGTTTCGGATCCCATCCTCCCCCAAACCGCTGTCCCTCATGTTCAGAGCCGGGAACTTACCAGGGGCTGGTGCTGGACTGGTCACCAGTGATACTCACCCTCATGGGAGCAAAGCCCTAGAGCAGCAAGCAGAAGAGGCAGGTACAGCTTCATGCTGCTTGGTTTGCTCTGAGCTGTCAGTGTCACAAATGGTGAATGAACTGCACTCTGGCACCAGAGCCTGTGAGGATGGCGCGGCGTGGAGCGATTTATACCTGGGGAGCCTCCCTGGTCCAGCCCAGAGGTGCGTGGCAGGTCACCAGGCCTGGCAAGCAGCCCTCCTTCCTGAGCCAAGGCTGGTGCCATCCCTCCATGCTCTCCCTCCATCCGGAGTTGGGCGGAGCCCAGGAGGGCGGCCCGGGGGACTCTGCCTGACCGGGCTCCTGTAGAATCCACTGCTGGAGCCTCGGGCTTCCTGCACAGCTCTTTGCTCTCTCTCTCAGCTCGGAGGTGCAGGTGGGTCCTCACAATCTGGGACACACCGCAGGGCAGCAGGAGAGAGTGGTTGGTCGTAGGAGAGCAGGTGCACAAGAAGACCCCTCTCTCACGCCCGTGAAGGCCACCCCTGTCTGTCTCCAGGCCACAGTGCTCGTGTGAACAGACCCATGGCTGTCTCTGCCCTTCCTTCTCCAGCTGCCTTACCACTAAGGAGCACTGAACGCTGCCGACTGCTTTCCTCCTTTGCAGGAATTTGGGGTGTAAAATAACCATTCCGACCTTCTTCTCTTTCCCCACCAAGAGTCAGAGGGGGCAGAGCCTCAGCAGTACTGGGAACTCACCAGGCCGGTCCAGCTCCTGGGCAGAAGTGAGTGACAGGAGAACAAGCAGCCGCTTACTGGCTCCCTCCCTCTTGAGCCCCAGCCTTCCACTTCAACCTGATCGTGGTCACCAGGACCAGTCTCAGTGTTAGTAGGAGCCAAGGGCAGCTCCTGTCACCGCAGTGCACCCTGCTGCTCCCCACAATGGAGCGATCTTGCTCCCTGTGGGTGTGGAGGAGGAGTTTTCCATCATCCAAATGCCCTGTGTAAGTGTAAGCGAGAGAGCAGGAGCCAGGACTCAGAGCTTGGGACAGAGCGGTCAGGTCTGGGAAGTGCAGTCCGGTCGAGCCCGTGCCTCTCCGTGCAGTGAGGCTCTGGAGTGAAGCCCAGACACCTTCCCATTTCAAACATTTCCATTGATTCTGGGGGGAAGCAGGTCTGAGAACCCCTAGGAACACTTTTGTCAGTGCAGGGGACCCTGTGACTGTGTAATGGACGTTTCAGGTTGGTTCAGTTGAGTCCAGCAGTGGCGCCAGGGGTCCTCATTTCCAGCAGCCAGGATGCTGGGGCCACCCCGGGGCCAGCTCTGTCTCCACCCCTGGAGTGGACAGGAGAGTGGAGCAGCTACCACTCACTCCTTTCAGATCCACACTTATGGGTCATTGTGCCTAAGGACAGTGACATCATTTGTATAACTCAGTTTTCACAATTGTAAAAGTGTTTTAATAATAATGCATTTATGGTAGGACTGATTTGATGACTAAAGCAGTGTATGGTTTAAAAGTTAACTGAAACTAACCTTCAATAATGATAACAGGCATCATTTTGTAATCTTTGTCCAACATGCCAGAGGCTGCTAACCTTTCTTACTTTACCGTAGCCTGGCCAAGTGGAAGAAAACTTGATTTTTAACAACTATACACGAAGTTGTATGTATCCTCTCTGTTGAAACAGCTCATGGCGTGTGATGCTGCAGACCCATGAATTAAAGGAGGGACGCTCTCCTGCAGTGGTGAAGAATCCCAGTACCTCTCGTCGGGCTTGGTCACCAGCACTCAGTTCCATTAAGGAAAACGGGACCCCTCAGAAAGTTCTGTTTCTGTGGAGTTCAATTCTTCCTACAGTTCTCAACATCTGCCCGAGATGTTTCCTTTACTTTGTAGATGGCAAGTGTTATGGCGGTCCTACTTTCTGCCTAGTTGGCTTAAACTCTCGTCCTCATGGGAGTTGCTGCCCAACACACTGCCTCTGTTGCCATCGTCCTCCTTGGGCTGTGCTGACACTGTGGGCCTTGCCTAGGCAGTCTTCCAGAGGCCACATGTCATTATGTACCATCACTATGGAGACCAGGGCCCCGTGACTGGCTGCCCATAAGCAGAGTCCAGATTTGCCTGTTTTGCCTGAGCCGTTGCTCGGGCGAGTGCGGGCTCCTGGTCAGTGCAAAACGAGCCACGCTCTCGAAGCCAGGCTTTCCTCTGCCCTGCTGGAGGAGCACTGTTGGTGGCATTGTGATGATGGTGAAAGCCGTTCAGGGGGTTTCTACCTTGAGCAAGACCCGCAGGAAGAGCATGACTGTCCAACCACCATCGCAACTGTGATTTGCTGGCACACAGAAAACTTAATAAAGGGATAAAAATGACTTTGATTCCAACCAAGCTCTTACAGTCTTTACTGCGGCCTGTCAGTTAGGAGGGTTGCACCTGAGGCTCAGGATGCCAGCGGTGAAGGAGGCCCAGAGGGGGCTGCAGACACACAGGGAGGCAGGCAGTGCCGAGAAAGGGACTGGACCTGGTGACAGGGTCACCGGAAGCACAGGCAGAGCCACTCCGGGCCTGTAGAATTCAACAAGCTGAACAGACGGTCAGGAGGGGCCTGAGAGAACAGAGTTGGGGAGAACAGGAGCACCACCACACGGCCAAGTTCACCCGAAACAAACAGGTGCAAGGGGGAGTGAGGAGAAGTTTTTACAAAAGAGCAGGAGGAGCCAAGTGGAGTGGAGATTCCACCTTGCCGTGCTGGCCGTGGAGGCAGAATGGGTGGGGAGGTGTGGCACGGCAGAACTTCTGTCTCTGCGTTTCCCTCCTGGGCATCAGGTCCTAATTCAGAAGGACTTTTATACCTGAGATGTACAATTTTAGAAAACGGAGACCAGAGCTGCACTTGAGGCTGCACTGTGGCCATAGAGGAAACCTTGTGCGTTGTCAGTGGGACTGTGAAGTGTGGCAGCCTCTGAGGAAAGCAGCACAGGGGTCTCCTAAAAGGTAACAACAGAGGCCGAGTGGTGATGCCCAAGGAGCCTGGGGTAAGAGAACTGCAAGTTCAAGGCCAGGCGGAGGAACTCAGGAGACACTCTTTCAAGGTAACGGAATTAACGAATGGTGATCAAGCAGTCCTGATTCACATCCTCCATATATATATATATATCTCCATATCCATGTATATATGTATATTCTCTAGTTTATTACATCACTTATTTTATCACTGAGACAACTGAAAAACAGGGAGTAATGAACATGATTAAAGTGGTACAACTGTAAAGACAGCAGGCCCAGCTCAGAGTCTGATCATATACAACTTGTTAACAAAGTGGTATATTAAGTCACTATATGAGTCAGCTTTCTATGCCGTGGCAAATTCTGTGAGAAAACCTCACAAAGGAGGTAAGGCTAATTTTGACCCATATTTTTTGTCCGTAGTCTGTGACCATATTGCTTTTAGGGCCCTGTCGTGGAGAATCATTCTGATGGAAGCATGTGGCTTCAATGCCTTCCATGAAATCTGGGCAAACGTGTAGGGAACCAAAAGAAAGAGAATTGCACAACTTGGTGTCAGGCAATATTGGAAAATTTAAGGATATAACTTATTCTCTAACCACCCTACAAATTAAGGCCACCCGTGACAGGCCTACGAGGGCACTTGCACGCCTGCCCTGGGCTGTGTGGTGCTGATGACATCTCAGGTCACCCTGTGTTCACGGCCGGGGGCAGGCCGCAGCTGACTTCCAGTGCTCACTACTGGGTTCAGGCTCAACCCAGCCCTTTCCCACCGTGGCGTCCTCAGCGGGCCTCACCTCACAGGATCTTTTGCTCACGTGCAAACTGAAGGTGACAAAGTTAGTGCTGCTTCATAGGATCTCTGCATGGTATGATTTAATTAATAAGAAAAGTACTGGCAGTGTCTAGCAGTAAATGTCAATTATATGAATTTAGAAAAGGGATGAAGCAGTGACGTAAAATAAATCACTTGATCCCAAAAATAAACTTTGAAAAGGGCTTTCAGTGATTCTGTCAATAAGGAAAGTTTATTTATGATAAATGTGAACAGAATGAGCTTCAGAATCTGGCCTGGTTCCCGTAGACATCTCTGACCCTTAAGAGAGAAAACCACTTTTTACCAGAAGGGCTTATTACTTTTGGTCCGGTGCAAGAACATATCATTGTCGCTTTAATATCCTTCGTAATGAAGAGTAAAACTAAATGTAGAGGAAGGGGTGCAGCGGAGAGTTTCTCCCGTGGTGCACACCATCCGTGGGGCTCTTTGCTCAGGGGACGTGTTGGTCACTCGGGTCCTGTGGGTTGAGGGTGAGACCCCGAGGACCATCCAGAGACTTGGTGTCAACGTGGCTGGAGGCTGGAAGCTTTGAAACGACCACTTCAAGGTTGTGATCCCCACGGAGACTCTAACCACGTGTGTGTCATGTGTTCACACGAGAGTCTTTCTTTCTTTGGACTTTTCCAATTCTCCCAAGGTAAGACAGCCATCCTCAACCTCCATGCCAATGCAGAACATTGACTGTGAATGTAGACATCTCTAGACCTCCAAGAAATGAATTAAAGCATGTAAAGCATGTACATTTTTCTTCTACAACTGGTTAAAATTTCCCGTCTTTAATAAAATTTGCTTTGCTTGTCGATGGTTGGTACCTCACTGTCCTTAGTCTGTGATTCAGAGGAGTTCAGAGAATCGAGGCACGGTGTTTTCCATGAACTCTGGTCTCATCTCTCATTCATTTGATGAAGACATGTGATCAAATATACAGCAAATGCTTAGTTTTTAAAGATTGTAGTAAAAAACACCATGGCCTTAACTTTCCTCAGATATTCCTCCTCACTTTGAGAGAAAACTGTGTTCTGCATTATCCCCTCTGGAAGATGAATCCAGGAACTCCCAGAAATGCGTGGTTTCCTGCTGAATTCTCAAAATGATAGCTGTCCATCCGGGGCACTGTCTTGCTTGAGCTCTTTTGGTATTAAAAGCTTTATTTGAAAAGGGAAATCGAGAAGATTTACATAAGAGACACTCACCTGTTTCTGAAATTTCGAAACTGTGGAATCATTAATCCCTTTTCTCAGAAAACAAAACACTGAGTGAATCAGAATAGCAAGCACCATTTCCGGCAAAGGGGACTAGTGATCTTCATTTCTGAGAGGACCTTGTCAGTCTCCCGCAGGCTACACCCCCTTTTCACTGTTAGGATTCATCGCTCAGCCCCTTTTCATCTCCTGACCTTTCTCTTGACTTTTTGTCACATGACATTTGCCTGTTTAATTACTTCTTTCTCATGGTAGTCTTTGTTAGCTTACATGAACCAAGTTATATACAGTTAGAGTGCAGACTTCCTGAGCCCTGAAACAACATATGAACTTCTGTAAACTCTCAGAAAGAGAGCTCTCAAAGAAACTCAGAAAGCAGAAGGCAAGTGGCCTCAGGATTTGTGAGACCAAGCAGGAGATTCATGGTGTGAGACTCACTTAGGGTCCTAGAGACCTTTACTTTGCTTAGCTTCTGGTTTCTGTTGCTGAGCAGAAAGACCTTCCTCCCATCCTCTGCCTGGAAGGGGACCCCGAAGAGTTATGTGGCAGAGCACATGTTGAGGAAGGACGAGGGAGCCGACGACCTGTTCTCATCCTCTTGTGTTTCTACTGTCATCCTCCCCAGGTCGGAGCTGTGATGCTCATCCAAATACTTTCCCGAGCCTCTCTTCCCTTTCTGCACCAAACTTGTGATTATGCAGGGGCTTTTGCCATGTCACCAATCTGAACTTCAGTTTCCTCTGCTTATCCTTGTCTGTAGGTTTTGTCCTGTGAGTCCCCCACCTGTCAGGTCATCCTGAACGCTTTTCATCACATGTGGGCAATTTACGTTTGCCTCACTCACATTGTCTAGTTGGTTGTTTTGTTCTTCCGTTGTTATTAACTTCATCTTTATGACTTTTTAGATCTTCTAGAGGTTTGGTGAGTAGAGAGTAAGCTTGAGCTCTCTCTGTGCTTTTTTAAAAAATTCTGCTATTGGTACATTTTAGGTATACAAGACGTTTACATTCATCATTGGGTACTTGTACCTGAACATGATGTGTCTTGGTTCTTATTTTTTCCCCATTCCCTGCGTGCCCTTCACACCCTCCATCTCTGTGCTCTTAATGCAATCTCGGGTCACGCATTTCATTTGTTGTGACTGATGTACATTTGATGATCATGGGCTCATGGCAAAAGCCAAGGTTTTCTTTTGACATTAATCTTCTTTTGCTATTTACTTTTCTATTTAAAATTGCAAGCTTCCTGATTTTGCAGTACTGACAAAGGTGAAGATTATCCCAAGGAAAACAGTTGTTGCAACCGCAAGGACAGAAAGAAGTTCCAGTTTTGTGTACAGGAGAACTGGAGCCCAGCTTTCCATAGCTCGAGTGGCGGCTGTCTGCCTGGAGAACACCACAAGTCGCCTGACTCACCTCACTCCGGTCAGTGAGGACGTCTGACCAGGCAATCACTGAGGCAGTTTGGGGTCTAGATACATGCTTTTCTTCTCTGCATTTATGAAAGATATGAGCTTGAAAGAGGCATTTATACCTCCTCCACCTCAAAGAGAGGATACGGAATACTCTTTCCATGAATGTACTGCGAGTGAAATGTTAGCAGAGGTGTGAAGCATTCAGCGCCATGCCGTATTTGGATGACGGCTTTGTCTGCTCATTGTCACAGCACCTGTTCATGGACGTAAAGGTCACGTCCTTGTGGGACTAGTCATGTGCATGACACACCTCACTTCTCTTCCTGTCCCATTACCCGCCCTCCATCTCCTGGCAAAGACCGAGCTCCTCATTTTCCTTTATCTCTCTTTAATTTTGTGCTTCAATATAGTTATATTTTAGCTTTCTCATGTAAGAGAAAATGTTTGACATTTAAGCTTGTGTGTCTGATTTATTTCACTTAATATTGCAGTTTCAAGCTGCATCTATTTTCTGTCTTTTTTTTCTGGTGTGAAATACATTTATTGCAAACTTTATAGACACAAAAATAGGTTCCCTAGGCCATTCACATGCACATTAAAACCAAATAGTTGCAAACTACAACAATATATGACACAAATGATCATGAACTGTGATGATTACAGGATTGTTGTCTGTGCATAGTGATCAGAGCCATTATCTGTGAAGCTTTAAGATCCAGAAGTCTTGTTACTACCAAACCTCCGATTAACACTGTGAAGTAGGTGTTGAGGAAGGAAGTTCCACGAGTCGGCTAACATTTCCTTAAAGCCAATGACTGCTTCTAAGCTTAGCGTACAAGAGATTTTGGCTGAACTGCAAATGTAAGTATTGCATTACTGTGTGCAGCTCTGTGGTGGACCAGTGGAACAATGGCTTCCCCTTCATGACAGGCACAAGCTGTATGCTACAGCCTTGGCTTTTCCGCATAGGGTGATGAAACTGTCCCCCGTAGTTTTTACTGATGCAGTGAGTCCAGGCATCCCTTGTGGCTGTTTTTCGGTGGTAAATGCTCCAAAGAGAAAAAGATGACCTGCAGAAAGTGGTGAGTGAGTGCCAGGTCAGCCAACCGGCTGTGCCTGGGGGATTAACTCGCTCTGTCCCATGCACCCAGATTGAGGCAGTGGAGGCCATTCATTCCAGCGTCTCGGTATCTGCCTCCAAACTCAAAGCCTTTATTTCCTACAGCTGGCTCCAAGCAAATGTTCCAGTGTCTAAAATATGTACATGACGATTCCGTCCTCTTGGATGACTCGAGTTCCAGAGGATGTCTCATCAAATTCAGAAGTTTCCAGTGCGTCATCTTCAGGTAAATATCCATACCCTCCAAGCATATTAGCTGGCTTTTATACACCCAGAGGCCGAGTTTGTCCTTTGGTGATGGAGGGATGCCTTGGGAAGCAGGCCTTTCCCGCTGTAACACCCTGTGTGTCCCCTCGAATCCAGGATGAGAAGAAATGCACTGCCTCTCGAGCGGTGTCCCCCAAACGAGGCCAGAGCCCTGTCCACACGCAGGCCCCTTCCCGGCGCCGAAGGTAGCGTTTTCCTCCATCGTCCAGTCTCCGTGCTGTAGATCCACAGTTCTTCTCCGGGCAGATTAAAATCATACAGTCCTCTGACTTGACTCTTGTAGCCGCTGGGGACAGGCGAGCTCCGCGCCTCGCAGCCCTCCAAGGCCGCCAGTCCTCCCGAGGCTGCAGGCAGGAGCGGCAGGGACGCACCGCCCTGCATCCATTTCTTCCCAAAGGCTGCAGTGCATCCTCTGTGGCAGGGTGGTACTGCCTTGTCTATAAATAGCACATTTTCCTCCTCCGTTGTCCTTTTATGCATATGAAGGCCACATGCAAAATTTACATTACGAATTGTGCTGCTGTAAACATGGGTATGGATGTACCTGTCCTACTTCTTTTCAGGAGATTCCTAATAGGCAACTACCTGAGTAAAATAGACATTTAATTTTTAGTCATTTGCTGAATCTGCTCACTGATTTCGATAGTGTTTTTACTAGTTTGCATTCCCACCAGCGATTTAGAAGGCTTCCTGTGGATGATGTCTTCATTCTTTCATTTTCATGACAAAAACGTGTAGCTGGCAAAAGTCTTACAATTCTGCACCTTATCCCTTTCCTCTCCGTGTTTCCTTTGCTGTGCAGAAGCTTTTTAATTTGAGAGAATCTCATCTATTGATTCTCAATGTTCCTTCTTGTTCAATTACTTTTCTGCTCAGAAGGTCCTTGCCGATGCCTGTGCCTTCAATATTTTCATCTATTTTCTCTCCCAGCCAGCCAAGATCTTTGAACCATTTTGACTTTAGGGTACGGCCTATTCTCCCTTCACCACTTGTAAAGAAGCCGTCTCTCCTGCAGTATGCGTTGTTGGTTTCTTTGTCAATATCAGGTGGCTGGAATGTGTCCATGTGCATTCATCAATTTAGGAGCAGGCAAGAGCCCCTCTACCTGGGGCTCGAATTCAATTCAATCATTTGACATATGTGGGGTCTTCGGCTTCATTCATCTCAGAGTCTAGTTAAAATAAAGGTGAAAATATTAATATCTACTTTAAAGGATTTGTGTAAAGCACTAACAAACGAACAGAAGAAAAATACTCTATGTACTCTCTTCCAGTAAATGTCAATTATAAAAATGGGGAGGGAGTCATGTAAAATAAATCTCCTTGACCCCAAAATAAAATATCCAAAAGGCTTAACTGCTTATGTCAATAAGGAAAATTTATTTCTCTAAATGTTAACAGATTGTGCATCAGAATGTGGCTTGGTTTCCACAGACATCTCCAAGTCTTACACGGAGAAAATCCGTTTTTAATAACTTGACTTATTACCTTTGGTCAGGTACAAGAAACTGTTACTGTTATTTTTAAATCCTCAGTAAAGATGGGTGGAACTAAAGCCAGAGGCTTCGGGTTGATGTGGATAGGCATTATTGGCCACCCAGGCTCAGAGTCTCTGGACTCCTTGCCTCAGCAGAAAGTGTCCTTTTGGCTGCAGATGAAAGTCCAAGGGACTCCCTGCGGACGTGGCACTTAGGTTGGTTATGCCCTGGAAACTACTGAGAGATCGCTTCAAGACTACCCTAGCCACAGACCTTTGACCGATGGTCCCCTTACACCCTCCTTTCATGCTCGCCCTCATTTCAACTTACCAGAGACGAGGCACGCCCATCCTCCATCTCAGTGGCAGGACGCAAAGTAGAGTCTGAATGTAGAAATCTCCTGGTGTCAAAGAAATGAATTAAAAGGGGCCGGGGGTTTAGCTCAGTGGTTTCGCCGCCTGCTGCTCAAGCGCAAGGACCTGAGTTCGATCCCCAGTACCAAAAAAAAGAGAAAGAAATGAATTAAAGCAGTACTTTTTGCAGCACAATTTTTTTCTACACCAACTGGTATCCGATTTTTTGCTTATAAAAAATTCAATTTGTCAGTGGGTGATACATCACTGTCAATTTAGTCTATGACTTAGAATTCAGAGAATCAGGCAACAGTGTTACCACCTAACTCATTCATTCCACCTCTCTCATTAATGTGAAAACCATCTTTAAAGTTTTCATGTTAAAAGAAAAACCTGAAAAAATGCCTGCTGTAGAAGTAAATAATACCAATGGCCATACACAATCAAAAATGGATTTGTCCTGCAGGAACAGCCCAGTGGGAAGTTTCTCGGGCCCAGCAGTGAGCCCCCAGGCAGCACCCAGAGCTCTCTCCTGCCCTGCCCCCACCTGGCGGAGTCTTGCTCCTCTGCTTCTCGCCCAAGGTTGGGAGAGGGGTGCTTGGCCACCCAGGGCGACGCTAAGCTGGTCCCATCTGTGCACCCCAGGCCCCTCCGTGAAGGGGTTTGATTCAGGGCTAAGGTCCAGGCTGTCCCTTGCTGGGCAGGACTCCTGGTGCCAGTCCAGACTTGGCAGTAGTTTAAGAGCACTTCTTGTGGACAGAGGCTTCGGGCTCTGCCTGGTCACCTTGGTAGCTCAGCCCTGACCACAAGGCAAAGTCCTGAAACACTTTCCTGCCCAGCCCCTCTGTGGCTTGCAGTGTGGCCCTTGGCTGGGGCAGGGGTGGTGGATGTGATTCTCTGGCCACCTGAAGAAGATGCCAAATGCTCAGTCCGTGTGTCCTAACCTACGTCAGTGTCACAGTTCCGCCCTGCACTGGCTTCATCCTGCAGTGCTGGGTGTGCCTTGGAATTCTATGTGTATTTTTCACTGCCTCCCTCTGCCCCGGGTGGGAGGCAGATCTGTCTAGGCTGCACTGCTTAAAGTTGTAGAAAGGGACACAGGAACCTCTCTCTCTATGCTTGTCTTGTTTTACACTAAACCCAGGCCCCATGCTTCCTCACCTGGACCGTTCAGCAGTGTGCAGCAGCTTGGTGTGTGGGCAGCTGTGCTAATCAGTGTCTCTGTGGGGAGAGAACCGAGGCAGGATCCTACTCATGCACCATCTTACAACAACCCTCCTCTATCTTTTTCATTTTTGTTTTCCAAATTTCTGTGTTTTTACAATTCTAATTTTAATGTTTCTTTTTTATTGGTAATGTGGATTAAAACCAGTGTTTTGTATAAGTGAGGCAAGCATGTTATCCTTGAGCTATATCCCCATCCCAGTTCCAATATGTAAAAGGTGAGATGGATGCGTATGTTGGAAAGAAAAGCAGTGCAAAAGCTTTTAATGAAAAGTCACCAGTTTTTTGAGTTCTTTATACATTCTAGATAGTAGACCTTTGTCTGAGGAACAGCTGGTAAAAATTTCTTCCCACATTGTAGGTTGTCTTTTAGCTTTGTTGGTGGTTTCTCTTGCAGTGCAGAAGCTTTTTAATATGATGAGATCCCAGGTGTTGATTCTTTGTTAGCTCCCATGCTACTGAAGTTTTGTTTGTAAAGTCTTTTCCTATGCCAATGTCTTCAAGAGTTCTACCTAACTTATCTTCCAGCTGGTTTAGTGTTTCTGTTTTAATATTTAGGTCTTTAATCCATTTTGATTTTAATTTAGTGCATGGTGATAGGTATGGGTCTAGTTTTAATCTCTGATAGGTTGAAATCCAGTTTTTCCAACACCATTTATTAAATAGGCTATCTTTCCTCCAATGAGGGTGGTTGGCTCCTTTGTCAAAGAAGAGGTGGCTGAGCATGTCTGGAGTTGTTTCTGCATCTTCTAATCTATTCCACTGATCCTTGGGTCTGTTTCTTTGCCAGTGCCATGCTGTTTTTATCACAGTAGCTTTCTGGTATAGTTTCAAGTTGGGGATTGTGATACCCCCAGCCATATCTCTGTTGTCTAGAATTGCTTCTGGTTCCAAATGAATTTTTGGATTGTTTTCTCTAGTTCTGTGAAATATATTGCTGGAATTTCAATCGGCATTGCATTAAATCTATATAGCAGTTTTGGAAGTATGGCCATTTTCACTATATTGGTTCTTCCTACCCAGGAGCAAGGGGTGTCTTTCCATTTTCTCATACCCTCTTTGATCTCTTTTTTCAGAGTGCTGTAGTTTTCAGTGAAGAGGTCTTTTGCTTCCTTTGTTAGACTGATTCCTAGATATTTCATTTTTTGGGATGCTATTGTAAAAGGAATTTTTTCCCTAATTTCTCTCTCAGTGAATCTGTTATTTGTGTACAAGAAGGCTATTGTTTTTTGGGTATTGACCTTATCTACTCTACTGAATCTGTCAATTAAGTCTAAAAGTCTTTTGGTGGAGTTTTTTGGGTCTTCTATGTAAAGTATCATATCATCAGCAAATAATGACAGTTTAACTTCTTCCTTTCCTGTCTTTATTCCTTTTATTTCTTTCTCTTTTCTAACTGCTGTGGCTAATGATTCCAGAACTATATTGAACAGGAGTGGTGATAGTGGGCATCCTTGTCTTGTTCCTGATTTTAGTGTGAAAGTTTTCAATTTTTGACCATTTAGTATGATGTTGGCTGTTGGTTTTTCATAGATAGCCTTAATCAGGTTGAGATAAAGACCTTCTATTCCAATTTTCTGTAGGGTTTTTATCATGAATGGGTGTTGGACTTTGTTGAATGCTTTTTCTGCATCTATTGAGATGATCATATGGTTTTTGTCCTTGGCTCTGTTAATATAGTGTATTACATTTATTGATTTACAGATGTTGAACCATCTTTGCATCCCTGGGATAAATCCAACTTGGTCAGGGTGTATGATCTCTTCATGACCCTCTGTATTCTGTTTGCCAGTATCTTGTTAAGGATTTTTCCATCTATGTTCATTAGGGAGATTGGCCTGTAATTCTCTTTTTGGGTTGAGTCTTTCCCTGGTTTTGGAATCAAAGTAACACTTGCTTACAGAAATGAATTTAGAAGTATTGCTTCCCTTTCAATTTCATTGATGAATTTAAAGAGTAATGGTGATAGTTCTTCTCTAAATGTCTTGTAGAATTGAGCAGTGAAGCCATCAGGACCTGGGATTTTCTTTGTTGGTAAGTTTTTAATTACATTTTCAATTTCACTCATTGTAATTGGGGTGCTTAGAATTTTTATATCTTCTTCATTTAACTTTGGCAGTTCATATATATCTAGGAATCTGTCCATTTCTTCTGTGTTTTCCATTTTATTAGAGTACAGGTTCTCGAAGTAGGTATTGATGATCCTCTGGATTTCTGCTGGATCTGTTGTGACTTCACCTTTTTTGTTCTTAATTGCATGGATTTGAGCTTTTTCTTTCCTTTTTTGATAAGGTTGGCTAATGGTGTATCAATTTTATTTATTCTTTCAAAAACGCAACTCTTTGATTCATTGATTTTTTTGTATTGTTCTCTTAGTCTCCATTGCATTGATTTCTGCTCTGATCTTTATAATTTCCTCTCTTGTATGAGCTTTGGGTTTGTCCTGTTCTTCTTTTCTAGGAGCTTGATGTTCAGCAGTAGGTTGTCTATTTGAGCTCTCTGTTTTCCTAACATGGGCATTCACTGCTATGAATTTCCCTCATAGAACTGCTTTCATTGTGTCCCATAGATTCCTGTAGGTTGTACTGGCATTATCATTTACTTGTAGATACTGTCTAATTTCTTCTTTAATTTCCTCTGTGACCCATTGGTTGTTCAGGAGAGTGTTATTCAATTTCCATGTGTTTGTGGGGATTTTGCTGTTTTTTATGTTATTGATCTCCAATTTTATTGCACTATGGTCTGATAATATACAGGGAGTAACTTCAATTCTTTTACATTTACTTAGACATGTCCTATGAGCTAGCATGTGGTCTATTTTGGAGAATGACCCGTGTGCAGCTGAAAAGAATGTATATTCTGATTTTGTGGGGTGGAACACTCTGTAAACATCTATTAAGTCCATTTTTTTCAATAGCTTGGTTCAATTCTAGAATTTCATGATTGATTTTTTGTCTAGATGATCTGTCTATTTGTGACAGAGGGGTGTTGAGGTCCTCCACTACAATTATGTTATTGCTTATTTGGTTTTTCATGTCCATTAATATTTGTTTTGTATAGTTGGGGGCATTCATATTTGGTGCATATATATTTAGGATTGTCATCTCTTCCTCTTGGATTGTTCTCTTCACAAGGATGTAGTGACCGTCTTTGTTTCTCTTGATTAGTTTTGGTTTGAAATCTACTTTGTCTGCAAATAAGATCGCTACCCCTGCTTTTTTCTGCATTCCTGTGGTGTTGAGAACTATTTTCCATCCTTTTACTTTCAGTTATGAATTTCCTTTTGAGTTAAGTCTGTTTTTTGTATACAGCATATTGCTGGATTTTGCTTCTTAATCCATTCTGCCAGTCTATTTCTTTTGATTGGTGAATTGCGGCCACTAACACTGATGGTTATAATTGATAGATATTGACTCATCCTTGTCATGATGTTTTACTGTTGTTGGCTCTTTTATTTTTTATTTTCCCTCCTTTCCCTTTAGTTTCTTGCCTTACTTGGAGGGTTAGCTCTGTTGGGCCTCCTGGAATTGTGACCTTCATTGTCTTTTTCTAGGATATTGTTTGGAATTGTTTGGAGTGCTGGTTTGGTGTTCATGAAATTTCTCAGGTGTTCTTTGTTGTGGAAGTATTTAATTTCCCCATCAATTTTGAAAGATAATTTTTCAGGATACAACAGTCTAGGTTGGAAGTTATTTTCTTTTAGTACTTGAAATACTTCACTCCAGGCTCTCCTTGATGTGAGGGTTTGTGTTGAGAAGTCTGCTGTGATTCTGATGGGCTTTCCTTTGTATGTGATTTGTTTCTTTTCTCTAAAAGCTTGTAGGATTTTGTTCTTCTGTTGGGTTTCTGGGATCTTGACTGTTATATGTCTAGGTGTAGATTTTTTGGATTTTTTTGAGTTCTATATGCCTCACCTATCTGTATGTCCAATTCTCTACCTCTATCTGGGAAGTTTTCTACTATTACTTCTGCAAACAGTTTTTTATTGTGAGCAATGGTTTTTGGGAAAGCTCTTGTCAAATTGTCTTTATTTTATCATTAGGTTAAACAAACATTAGGCTAAAAGTAGATTTATATTTACATTTTCCAGAGTTATGAGTTGAAAATCTTCAAATATTACACTGTGGCTACTTTGCCTTCCACTACTTCAGGGGTTCTCAATTTACTTTCTGGGAGGATGACTCTTTCTTTACACTGATATTCCACTTATCATTCAAATGTTGTAGTTGGGGAGAATGATTGGGTTTCTGTGTATTTTTAAATCGCCTAGTTTTATTCTGGGAATTTTCTTGTATCCTGTCTTTGTGCTTTTTTTCGTTCATAGATCCCATGAACTTTTGATTCTACTTGTATAACACAGTGGGCTCACTATCTATAATTTTTTATCTTCATGTATTCATTTTATTTGATATATGACTTTTGTAGTATTTTCATTTTTCTTTACATTTCTTTTGTCGCTGTCCTTGCTTATATTTTTACTTTCTCTCCAGCTCCTTTTCTTTCTTAATTATTGGTGACCGTGGAATCCATGCACTGAATCAGGACTGTGCATTCTGTGAAGTCCTTCTGGAAGTCCCTGAGACCAAAGCACCTGGCAGGGCCTCTGGGTCTGGGCCAATCAGGAGACAGGATGAGTCAGTTAGGGGCTTTCCCACTCCCCTCTCTCTTATCCCTAGTCTCTATATCTGCAAGAAACCATGGTTGGTGGTCTGGAGCAGTAATGTTGGAAACACAGAGAGAAGAACGGACAAACACTGATTTTGAAATGCTGTGCAGATTTGCTTGTGATAGATACAAGCTTAAATACTCTAATTTCTGACTTGAGAAATTGAGTTTTATTCCATGGAAAGGAGAGCCAGTGCAGGTCTACAGTAATGAAGCTTATGCCATCACCAGAGCTCGGTTTTCGCGATGTGAACCTGTCACAGATTTAGGACAGTTTGAAGGAGGAAGATATTAGAGGAGGGGCACCTAGACAGACATTGGCAGTGTCAGTCCAGGGTAAAATCGGGAGGCTCTAGTGAGCACAGCGGCCCTGGGACAGGCCAGTGTTTGCGAGTCTGGAGCATCGCTTGTCAGTCAAGTCTGCAGGAGTGGGGAATGTGAAGGCAGTGCAGGAGGATTCCTGACCAAGGTCCCCCTTGGTGATGTGGGTCCCCAGGACACCTTTGTTACCAGGGCATCACACCTGGAACTGATTGTTCCCAACCCCAAAAGGTCACTTCATCGTGAAAACCTCTCAATGTATTATGCAAGACTGTAGAACAACAATGCAGTAAGTAGAGATGTGCAGGGTGAGGCATTTATTGAAGCAAGACCTTGAAACCTTTACATTCTACATCGATAAAGAGGGTGGGGGAGTTCCTTGAGAGATAGGGTGATAAATTCTTTTAAGCTTCACTCAGCACATTTTCAAATAACTTTTCTCTGAAATTGAAGACAAAAAGGAAATAAGAAGAAAAGGCGAGATCAGTTATGCAGCTTCTAGAGATGACATTTAACTCAATCACATGTTCTGTGGGGTTTTGCCAACAAAAGCCCTTCGTAAGGGCAAAAGACTAAAAAATAGAATGTGTTTGGGAAACTAGAGCATAGATCTGGTGCAATTACACTGAACCATGCATGCTGGGTAACATCCTTGTGTGAGTCAGGTGAATACACACAGCAGTGACCCAAGGTGTGGCTCAGGTCTCCATGGAAGGTTTAGGGGAGCCCAGGAGATTTTTCCTCTGGTGTCCCAGGACTTTGGAGACTGCTCTGCCCTGCAATGGAAACCCAGGGCCAAGACTCAGGGAGGGGCTGGGTGGGTCTGTGGGCAGCAGTGTCGTCAGGAGAGTCCCAGCCCCGTCACTCTGCAGAGAAACCCACTGCAGACTGGGCTCTGACAGAGGCCAGGTTCAGATCCCTCCCTACATTCTGCCCTGTTCACATTCCCGACAGTCCCTGTGGCATTGCACAGCGACTGTGGCCCTCTGAGTGAGCACAGCTCACCCTCAGGGAATGTGCCCAGGTAGGGAAGCAGCAGGCTTGGCCATGAAACATCCCTGCCTGGACCTGGTTGTTGTTCTGGGGTCACCATGGGGAGCATGTCATCCCTACAGGTGCCCTGAGAAGGAGGAACCTGCCTGGGGTGCTGGGTGCAGCAGAGTTTAATCCAGCAGGTGTGCTGTTAGCGTCCTCCCTGCGGCCCTGGCTCCTCCTGTTAAGAGAAAAGCAGCAAGGTAGGTAGCCCCTACCCATGTCCCAGAAGTAAAGACAGGACTTTATTCTTGCTGTGTGTGTAGGCTGAAGACTTATTAATAAAGCTAGAAAATTACCAGGAATTTTAGCAGAAAGAGTTTGTGATCATTTTGAATGTGACCTCTGCATCCCTTCACTTCCACTGTTGCAGCCATATTCTGTTCAGGGGCACAGGATTGCCCAAGTGCTATCTTGTAAATGTTCATATCTGAGAACAAGAGGAATCCAGCCTCCTTTCCAATCACTGGGCACAGCAAGGCATGGGCTGGAACGCAAGGAAAAAGCAGTTTTTTAAATGGAAGAAAGTTTTTCCCCATGGCTTCCTGAAATAAGAACAGACAAGACCACTAGCAGTTTATACTCCCATCCAAAATCATACTGATGGCAATGCGAGAGACTCCAGCTTGAGTTGCACAGGATCGCATGGAAGAACAGACTAGGACTGAAAGTCAAGGTTTCTTTTCTTTGTTTGTTTTGTTTTGTTCTTTTGGTACCAGGGATCGAACTTGGGTCCTTGCTCTTGCAAGGCAAGCGATGCAACCACTGAGCTAAATCCTCGGCCTAAAGGCAAGATTTCTGATCATTTGTGGAAAAAAATTCATTTGAATTTTTTTTTTTTTTGTACTGGGGATCCAACTCGGATCCTTGAGCTTGCACAGCAGGCAGGGAAACCATTGAGCTAAATCCCTGGCCCATATTTGAATTTTTTAGAGGCACACTCACTAGTAAAGTTTCCCTGGTTTGCTGAAATTCCCTTTTCCACATCTGAAATGACTAAGTCTTGTTTCCCAGTGGAGCTGCACTTTTCTAGTCTTGGATAGAGCAGAAGAAGAGTTTTTTGGTCATTAATTTTTAAGTCCATGTTAGAGTCACAATCTTATCTGAGATTACAGTGGTGAGACTAAACCTGGGGGAGAGCAGATGAAACTGTTAAGATGTGAAGAGGAGATATTTTGAGCTCAGGCTGAAGGGATTGTTATATGCCATTGCATGATGTCAGCGCTAAAAAGCAGAAATTAGGAGAGGCAGTGAGTTTTAATGTCAGAAGGTGACACAGGAAGTTGTGGTGACCTCCATTCTACAGTGAAGTTTAGATCCCCAGAGAGGCTGAGAATAGAGAAGTGGACTCATTCCTGACCTCAGTGGGAATTGTCAGGAGAAGTTAAAAAAAAATTGATCTGTCCTGCACATAAAGACTCTCTGAATGGCCCAGAACCCAGGAGGTGCCCTGCCAGGCTCCAAGAGGAACCCTTATCAGATGTCACGCTACGGGGGGAACTGCAGAGGGCAGCATCACAGGTAACACAGAGTCCAGGCCACCATCAGCAAGGGAAAGAGAGCGAGTGAGAGACTGGTTCTGCTCCAAGGCCAGGAAGACAGGTGCAGTCTAACTGAGAGGGTGGCTAGAATTCATCCGGGAAAAATAGGAATCAGAGCTGAAGGGTGGTACTGGATCCACCACGCACCTTGGTAGACACCCAGAGAGCCAGCAGTGTTCCTGCTCATGTTGAGTGTGGCTTAGTCCCAAAACCCATTTGTAGGCTCTTTATGCAAAAATTCAGAGAGTGTAGGTGATGTTGCTTAGACTTGGAGCCCTCCAGGTTTCCCTCCAGCTGTGAAATTTCAAGAGTTTGAATTAAAATATAAGAATCTGTGGTATGAACTTGCACTTAAACTTTCTGGAGAAGAAAATATCTGATAACTACAGAAATCAGCTTTACATCTACTGTTGGAAACTTGGTATACATTATCTCACCCTCTTGATGATAGCAGTGAATATAATCCACTAAAACACATAGATGGATGGGGAAGCACTTACTCCAAGGCCACAAGGCTGTCAATATTTATAAAAACAAAAATGATAAGACATTAAAAATGGCAGGAAAACACAATCTTTCCAGGCTGGCCTTGGGAGATCTGGAAAACAACAATTTAGATAAAATAAAAAATAACTTGTACTCCATGGATTAAGAAAGAACCAACAAGAAAACTAGAAACCACTGAGAAATTGAAGACAACACAAAAAGAAAATGACCAGTCAGGAATGCTAATCTCAGTTCAAAGGGAAGAGGCCCTGACTCTGCAGACCCAAAGTCAGTACAGAGAGGGGCAGCAGCCCCAGGAAGAACAATGGACCAGCAGCCCTAGACCCAAGGAAGCCCACAGTTATTGTAAGCTGCATAGAGCATGGGGTCTCACTCGGAAAGTGACTCCTTCCACATGGCAGGGCAGAGTTGGAGAAGAAATCCAAGGCACCATCCACCATATTTGGGTTAACATAATCAGAAGCCCTTTGGGGGAGGGGTTTATTGTTTAGGACTGGGCTTCCCTAGGAATCAGGATTCACAGAACAAATACACTTCAGGGCCTCTGGGGTCAGGCTTCCACAGTGAGTGGGAAGGAAATGGCCACGAGAGACAGCGGCAGGGAAGGGGCAGGCTAGGTGCAGATCCCTGAGAAGTTCAAACAGCAGCAAGCTTTCGAAGGACACATCTGTGCCACACTCTGTGCTGAGAAGCCGGGCTGACCATGTGCTATTCAGGGGGCCGAATCTGAAAGTGCTGATACTGTGAGCCAACTGCTCGGCCCCTCCCTGCCTGCTGCTAGCACAGAGCTCAGTGCTGTTTCCTTTCCCACCTCTCCACATGCTCAGGGGTACAGCTCGGCTTGGACAGTTGCCCATCTTGGGGTGGACAGACACAGGGACTCTGAACAGGGGAGCCACCTCCCAAGCCCACAGGCCATACAGCTAGGCAGACAGTGACTCGGGGGCAGCCAGAAGGGCACAATCACCGAGAGCTGCTTCGGTGAATGCAGCCCTAAGGCAAACGTATCACTGACTGACCAAGCCCACCAGGAAAGGCCAGGCAGGGCAGCATTCACATAGCAAAAAGCAGGCATGGGAACAAATAGGCCTCACTACGACTTCCTGTCCCAGCCCTGTGCCTGGTGGATTCCAGCACCCCCGGCCCTGGAAAGAAACCACTCACCCAAACATGTGGTGAAAGTTTGCATTCGTTTCTTCTTTTCCATTGTTTACTTTTGTGGGGTTGTTTTTGTTTCCTTTTAGGTATCTTTTGCTCTTTGTTTTTGTTCTTTTTTCTTGCTTGTCTTTTTCTATTATTTTTACCAAATTTGATTCACTCTCTTTTATACTTTGATTGGACTTTTCTCTCATCTTCCTTTTCTCAAATTCTAATTCCTTCATCTTCTGCTTCTTCTCTCCATTTTTATTATTATTACTACTAGCTTTTAAAATGTTAAGCCATTTAGTTGACTCTATACTATTATGGCTGAGTTCTTTTCTACCGTTGCAAGTGGCATGTTGTTGTTTTTAGTGGATATTTACTGGATGTCTGTATTTGGTTTGTCTTTGTGTCTACATTATTCTTGCAGATCTCTTTTCTGTTGTTAAGGGTGGTATAGTTGTAGTTATAACTGGATCTTATTGTTTGTCAATAACTGGTTTATGTTTGGCCTATTATTTTTGATTTCTTGTCTATTGTTAATGGTGACATAGTTATTCCTTTTAATTGGTTTTCAGAAAAATATTAGAAAATATGAAAAGAAAGAAAACATAAATAGATGTTATAAAAAACTTTAATGGAAAACACAAGTAGCCAAATTGACCAAGGTGGGTCAGGGATTTAGCTCAGTGGTTCCAGTGCCTGCCACGCAAGCACAAGGTCCCGAGTTCGATACCTGGTACTAAAAAAAAAAAGCAAATTGACCAAGGTGACAACAGGGTCACAAATAGAAGACAAGGTGGATCTAGTAGATCATAAAGTCAGTGATACCCTAAAAATGACAAGATACCATACAAGCTAAGTCCAACAGCCATTAGGTGACTCAAAACAACCAACCTCAGAATTATAGGAGTAAAGTAAAAATTTATAGGAATAAAGTAAAAATTAGAAGACAACTTAAAAAGTATAAAAAATGTATTCACTGAAATCATTGCAGAAAAATTTCCAAATCTAGGGAAATAATTCAATATTCAAGTATGAGAGACATATAGAACCCAAATAGCCATGACCTGAAAAGAACCTCTCCACGACACATCATAATCACAATTCCAGGAATTTCACAAAAGGAGAGAAGACTGAAAGCTGTTAGAGAAAAACAACAACTAACCTATAAAGGCAAGCTCATCCAAATAACTGCAGATTCCTCAGAACAATCCCTATAGGCCCAGAGAGCTTGGAGTGAAGTTGTTCAAGACCTACTTGTCAATGCCAACTTTTCTATCCTGCAAAATTGGCCTTCAAAATTGACAGAGAAGTAAAGACTTTCCAGAAGAAGGAAATCTTAACCACTTATAACCACTAAACCAGCATGGAGAAATGACTTAAGGCTAAACTAAATAGTGACAAGGAGTTCCACAGCATCAGATTCCAAAGGAAAGTATCTATCTAACTGGTAGAGTAGTTAAAGGAAAACAATAAAGGAATCAGCACTAGAAAAACAATGCAACTAGAGAAATCAATAAACATCTTACCATAATAGGTCTCAATTCCCCAGTCAAAGGCTCTGGCTGGCATAGTGTATACAGAGCAAAATGCAACCATATATTGCCTGTAGGAGACACACCGCATCCAAAGGAAGTACATAGACTGAAAGAGAAGGGACAGAAAGTGTCAATCCATTCAGCTGGAGCCTAAGAAAAGCAAGAATAGCTGTCTTATTTTCAGACATAGCAAACTTCAAGCTAAAAGTGATCAAAAGGGAAAAATATATCACCTGCACACTGGTAAAGGGAACTATTCAACAGGAAGAGATCACAGTGAAAAATCTCTCCCTACTAGAAAACAAAAACTACTAGACTTAAAAGTACTGTAGACACCAATGCAATCATAATGGAGGGCTTCAGTACCCCCTCTCACAATTAGAAAAATCAACCAGGCAAAAATTAACAAATATCAACATTAAGCCACACCACTGGACAAAGGGGCACAACAGATATCAACAGAGTCTCTCGCCAAACAACAATGCATGTTTTTCTCAACAGCACATTTTAAAAATGGAACATATCTTAGACCATAAAGCTTGCTTAAATAAATATTAAAAAACTGAAATAATCCCTCACATATTATCAGGTCATAGCAAAATGAAGCTAGAAATCAATATCAAAAGAAGTCACAGAAATGATGTAAACACATAGAGATTAAATAATACATTATTGAATAGTAAATGGGTCGCAAAAGAAACAAGAAATGAAAAAGTTAGGCCAGGGATTTAGCTCAGTAGTTCCACTGCCTGCCACCTGCCTCACAGGTGCAAAGACATGAGTTTGATCCCCAGTACCAAAAAAGAAGAAATGAAAATGTTTCCAGAATTAAATGACAGTGGAAGCACAATGTACCAAACCCTATGGAACACAATGAAAGGAGTTTCAGAGGGCAGTTCATACCTGTAAATGCACACATATGAAGAATAGAGCTATCCCAAATAAAGATAACGATGCACCTCAAGGTCCTACAAAGACAAGAAAAATACAAACCTGAAACCAGTAGAAGGAAAGAAATTGGAAATATCAGAATGAAAATTAATGAATTTGAGACTAAAAAACATACAAAGGATCAATGGATCGGAGTTGGTTCTGAAGGGGTGGAAGGGGGTCTGGGAATGGAGAGATAGGAAGGTAAGTGAAGGGGAGGTGAAAAGGATCAAGAGACAATGTATCTATTTGCCATTGCTCAAACAATAAATGGATTTACAATGTATCACAAATGTATACTAATAAAAAAATCGAGAAAAAACTTGAAAAGGGTGACCGGAAGTAGAAGTTGATACAAAGATTTCCAAAGAAGATGTCCCCAAGAAGAAGACATTTCAAAAGACCAAGGGAGGGCTGGGGATTTAGCTCAGTGGTTTCCTCGCCTGCTGCACAAGTGCAAGGGCTCGAGTTCGATCCCCGGTACCAAAAAAAAAAAAAAAAAAAAATAGAGCAAGGGAGCAAGAGCAATAGCAGTGAAAGTAAAATGGGCTGCTAAGAAGAGCTGCCATGTAACATTCATAAGTGTTAAAATGCAAGCAAAACTTATTTTGAAAAGCTTTCCACTTGATAGGCTGTATATTTTTAGTAAATACACACTTAAGAGATGGGACCAAATAGGGAATCACGAGGAGTCCAGTGCATGATGTCTTTCTGGGTGTCTGATCTTCCTTTACTTTCAAAATACATCATCTTCATCCATCTCCTCGCCTGGGCATTATTTCTGTTTTCCGCAATGGTGCTTGATCACTGTTCCATGTCAGTCCAACACACTGCTCCAGGACATCCGAGATGGAGAGCAGCCCACTGCAGAGGCCAGGGGATGTGGTCACCCGGCTCTAGGGAGGCACTGTCTAACGGAACTTAACAGTGATGATGAAATGGAGTAAAACACAATCTCCTTTTTCTTATACCATTGACTGGCTTTCTAAATAACATCAGAGATAATGTATTCCTCCCTGGAAATATACGAGACTAAGATCTAAACCATTGTCACAGCGACCATGATGTGCTGCGGGTCACATCCAGGCCCTGTCCTCACACACATCTGCTTCACATGGTCAGTGGGGATCTCAGGTCCACCCAGGAGCGGCTCCAGCTGCTCTGGGGCCTGGGGGCTGTAGCGGATTTCAGCATGCGTGGCCCATGAGGCAGAGGGCAGGAAGGGGGAGGTTCATTGGTCAGATGTGGAGGTGCTGTTTGCTCCATCACCCACAATCTACCCACCTAAACCCAGCCACGTGGCCACAGCCCCTGGATGCCACGGTCACTGTGCGTCCAGGAGAAAATGGAAAGTGGAAAGAAAAATAGCTCTCTTGTCTATTTTTACTGTCTTTTGGGTCTAGACCACATGGTAGTTTGAATATAGGTGACCCATGCGAGCACACACTAGATGTCACCTCTCTGATGTCCTTCCCAGAAGCACTAGAAGACACACGTTTTGCCATTCCTAGGTGATTCCTAAGCAGTTCCTTTATTCTTTGAGGAGGGTTTAATTCAGATGTCACCCCAACTCCTATGAGGTGCGGTTCCTGCTGAAATCTAAGCCTGTGTTGTAGGACATACCTAGACTGCTGTGTTCGTCCATGGACATGGGTCCCTGTCTGTCTCCAAAGTGAAGTGGCTCCATGTCCCACACACAGTGTTCCGGGTTCTGTGCAGGGAATGGAAGGTGGAGAAACCACTCCATGGGTTGCCATCCTGCTCTTCCATAAACCAGGTGCCATGATGGGCAGGGTGCAGGGGCACACAAGGACAGTAGAGCAGTAGGACTCTGGGGACAGCCTGATCTTAGAAGATCTGAGCTCCAGGACCTCAGAGAGGCTCATGAGAGGGCACCAGGAAAAGCCCTTATCCAGAGAGAGGCCCCATGCTGGGGACAGACAGGGACAGGAGATGTGCTTTTGAGGATCCTCAACCCTACTTGCATCAGGTCTTTAATGAATGATCTCATGTACAGAGGTCTTCTAAAGCCTCCAGTTTCAGGGGAGAACAAACAGGAGCTTTGCGGAGTATTTGCTGATAGTTTATTGAAATGAAAATGTATATAAGGCTTCAACAATTGTCTTGCTATGTATAGGTAGAAGGAAAAAGGAAGGGAGGAAGGTTATGCTTTGCAACATGGGCGTTCCATTTCTTATCATGCTCTGTAGTCCTCGGAGCCAAAGATCTTGGGGAAAGTTAGTATGGCGCACAGTAACTGCTACTATATATTACGTTCTGGAAAACAAAAACAGGGACATCATGTAGATTTTCAACTCTGTCCTGCAAAGTCAGATATTGACAATCAAATACTTTTCCTCTTGTGATTTTCCTGTGTTTTTGGTGATTGTGTAGCACCTGAGAAAGCTCTGGAAACACGATCAGGCTGTCTTCTCGTGTATCCTATCAGTCAGGTGATATTTATTGATGCCAAAGAAGTCTTTCTGGCTCTTTGCTCCAAAAGGCACCCTTTGAACTTTTTTTCAAAGCTTCTTGGTCTTTGAAATAATTTCCCATGGAACATGCCACAGGGATAATTTGTGAAAGACCTGCCAAGGTCTATCAGCCTTTCAGTGGAACACTAGTAAACTCTCCTCCAAAGAAAGATGTGATCGGGTCGGGGATTTAGCTCAGTGCTTCCAGCACCAGGCTTGAAACCACAAGGTCATGAGTTTGATCCTCGGTACCCCCCCACCAAAAGAAGGATGTGATTTCTCTGAACTCCCCTACTGCTTTAATTAACTGTTGGAATTATTCTTTTTTTGGGTACCAGGGGTCAAACTCAGGACCTTGCACTTGCGAGGCAGGCGCCGGCACCACTGAGCTAAATCCGCGGCTGTTGGAATTATTGAAGACAAACTGAAGACCTGCTTCTGTGGTCCACAGCATGGCCCTCACATGTGGATGATAAGCCCAACCTGGGTTTGGAACAAAGGACAATCACATTGTCCTGTGGTGCAGGTGATGTCCAGAGAATTCTCGTGCTTTTTGGTGTTTTTCCAAGTTTCCTACAGCAAAATGCTTTAAAGAAAATATTAGAAGACTAAACGCTCAAAAGATAGTTATAATGAGAAAGAAACACTCATGTTTTATCGCTGCTTTTCTTTTAAATGGTCAATCAACCATCGTGTGTTCGGTACTGTAATCTACACCAGGGTTTCACTGATATGGACTGAAAGGGTCCCAGGTTTTCAAATATGGAAACTAAACAACTTGTATGCTTAGAAGCACAATTCAAAATTCTGTACGTTAGGCACACAAATTGTTACTTTAATGTTTTTTCTGGATCCTGCCGAAATGTACTGATGAACTACAGTTTGCACCATGTGTTTTATTTCAGGTGAACCATCTTTCCTTAGTTGATTGTCCCCACAGACAAGGGCTTCTTGAGAATCCCGTTTGTACTCTCCATCGAAAATGTGTCGGTGTGTGTCACTGCAGGGGTTGCATGTGAGAGCAGGTGCGTGTGCGTGTGTATGAATGCCATCAAGAGCTGACGTCTCTGAACAATTCTTTTCTCTCTTTTGCCCTTTCCACTTATCATTTACTGAAGACTGCCACAGTAAGGTAGAAATCAGCCTTGGAATGAAGGTCTGATGAAGGAAAAGTCATTACACACCATGTGATTCACAGAGCAGAATTCCGTTTTCAAAACAGAATGTGCCTCAGCTGCTTTGTCATCATTAGTGAGACTCAGGGCTGCTTATTCCAGGGAGTGATTTTAAGACGCATGAAAGACAAAACCAAAATTACCATCAGCAGTTGGACGTTGGCCAGTGTTTCATCTGACTGCATGAGAAAACACTCTTTGAACTTCTTCACAGCTTCTTTAGTGGACTTGATACTTATGAAAGGTTGGAGAAACTCTGTGTATTCAGCCACAGTCACATTAGGGCTGATCGTCTTTTCTACCGCATCCTCCAGAAGCTGGCAGCCAGCACCTGGGGAGAAACAAGAATGGGGCTCATCGCTGGAGAGGACCCTCGATGTCAGTCATTCTTCTCTGTCCCTGAGGAAAGAAAGGCCATGGGGCCTGGCCTCAAGCTCTCAATGGACGGATTAAATGTGGGCTCCAGGGTCCCATCCAGGCCTGCAGGCCTGCTCCTGCCAGCCAGCCCTGAGAAGCCAGGCCCTGTGCAGCCTTGGGTAACAAGGACACGCAAGAAAGGAGCTGCTCCGATGGGGTGGGTCATATTGAGCACTGTTTGATCTTCTTTGTTCAAAGCCATGCCACACTTCACTCTATCACTGAAAGCATGATGTAGCAAGTTGAAAGGCCCTGGAGCTATTGGGTCTGGAAGATTGCGAACTCACTCTGGGAGCTCCAACACTACTCGGCATCCAACGCCATGGGGAGCAGAGATTCGTGCACTGCAGAGGCCGCGGAATGGGGCCTGTGCAGGGAAAGGGCTGGTGCTCATGGCAGCTTGCTGACACCTGGCTCGGCAATTTTCCCTCAGACTGTGGAGGACATCACCTTCTCACCAATCTGAACCAACTTCGGGAACAGAGCCGGAGGTGGTGGCAGCAAGCTTTGGAAATGTGCAGAGCACATTGCAGTGGACTCGTGTGTGTGACCGCCCTCTGGCTGCCAGGGCTTCTCCACCTCTGTGACTGGGGGACCTCCCGAGCCTGAGTCCTCCTCCCAGTCAGCACTGAACGGAAGGAACTGGGAGCGCAGCAGGCCCCGGGAAGGGCTCAGAGCAGCCCTGTCTGCCACTGTGGGGGCCCCAAGGTATTATCCTGCCTGGTCATTTGCTGGCATCTGAACTTTCTCTCTGAAAAGTTTTCCATTTCTTTCCACATTTACGGAGACTCACGAGCACTTCTCAGGAAACTGCTTTGTATCCACTAGAGGAGATCGTTCATTCTTTCCCTTTGTCTCATTGAAATATCTGATTCCAATGTCAGATTGCAAGCCCCATCCTGGTTTCATGGTAGCCTTGCCCATGCTGGGACCCCCTGAGTGGCAATGACACGGTGCGAGCGTCTCCCACACAGCACAAAGACCCTGAGCAGCTGCCTCTTGATGGGCCTGGAATTAATGCTGCCCTGTGCTGGAGCTCCGGGACCAGAACTCCCTCCCCAAGGACGCAGGCAGCACCCTGGTCAAGGGCCCCATTCCCTGCACAGAACTCACCTGCATAGCAGCAAAAGGGGAGGGTGGCCAGCATGAGGAGCAGCGCCAGCTTCATGTCGAGGCTGCTGTGGGCTGTTCTACCGTGTGAGACACGAGTGAGGGAATTCACTTGTAGGTGACCACTCCGAGCTCCGCTATTTATTTGCCAGGTAGCTGCCTTGTCCCTCCCAGGAGCCAGGGAACGAGTTGCAGGAGCCACCTGGCAGTGAACCAGGGACAGCTGCAGGTGCCAAGGGGAAGCGGCAGGCTCTGCTCTGTGGGCACAAAGCGGCAGGCAGGGCCCTGGAGCCAAGATAGCTGAGGCTGCAGCTATGACGCTGCTTCAGGTAAAATGGTGAGAGCAGGATTTCTGAATTACAGCAACGCTGCGTGAGCTTTGCTGTGGTCTTTGTTGTGGCCTCCTTCTGTCTCCTTGCCTTCTTCCCACTTCATCTCACTTCACACCCTCATCTCCGTCTGCTTTCCCTTTCCCTTCTTCTTCAAAGTGACAGCAGCTTCATACATAACCTGACCCTCCCATAATCAAACGAATCCAGTAAGTACAGAGTTCCTGCTTGACTTTTCGATTCTTTTTTTTCTTTTTCAGTACTGGGTATCGAACTCAGGACTTTGGCCTTGCCAGGCAAGCACGGCATCCCTGAGCTGCAACCCTGGCCCTCTACTTGACTTGAACTTGTATAAAAATGTTGAAGGGAGCAGGAATAGGAAACAATGGCGAAGCTCTGCCTGGATGGAAGCCACTCTTGTAGCTTCTCTGTCTTTGGGATGGCAGCCTTCCAGGCAGGGACCCATGAAACGTGCTCTGCACGGTGGGGTCTTTTTGGAGCAAAGGCAGCGCTAATTGGATGCGATGCCAGGAGCGGCTGTAAACCTGGCTGGTCACTGCCCGCCTCCCAGGGTGGGATTCACTTCACACCCGCTTGGGAGGGGACCCCACCGGGAGGTGATAAGCCTTCCTCTGGCATAGCTAGCAGTTGGCAGAACCAAGACACGAAGCCAGCAGCACTGGCTCCAGGGATGGCCCTCAGCCCTGCTAACCTCCTCGGCCCGACCCACAGGGATGTCCGCAGCGTGGCTCTGTGGGCCTCTGAGGCCTTGAGGGCACTGCCGCCATGTGAGACTCCAGGGAACACAGTCACCCACCGGGGGAACACGATTTAAGTCTTAATGAAAAGCCACTGATAGTCACGCACTTCAGCACTATGCTCACTGAGAAACGGGAACTCCTGACAACATAAATCTTCAGTAAGAGCAAGCATGAGCCCCAACTCCAACCAAGCAGTATGGCATGAAGCCTGCGTGCCGACATGGGCAGGTATCGCTGCTGGATGAGGGTCTGGGGGTCAGGAGGGAGGGGGTGGCGGAGGAGAGCTCATTGTCAGGAATGTGCCATTCCTGTGACCTATCCCGGATCCGTCTAGTCTCGGGACCAGGAGCCAGCTGTGGAAGCAGAGCCCAAGTCAGGTGTCACCCGCTGACTGGCTCTCCTCGGCTTCTTCCCTCAACTCCTACATTTGACTCGATTCCCCAAGCCCTGACGCATGTGGCCAAACACTTCACCCTGTGCCCGTGTGCCCGGTGATTGGGCGCCTTAGTTTGCTACACCAACGTCTCCAGGGGTTAGAGACTGGTGCCCCATGCAAGGCCCACATGTGTGACCCTGGGCTTCACCCACACCTGTGCCCCACACGTGATCCGGGCATCGGGAGAGGGACGGGGGAAATTTCCGTAAGAATTTGGTCTAGCCAAGTAGGCATCTTAGACGCGGGTAGTTTTATTTCCCCTCTCTACCCAAGAAGGCAGGGACTTTGGACCTAAGAATTCTGGAGTGTAGTAGTGACAGGGGCTTCAGCGAAATGGATCAGTCAGTGATTTAATGTTATAAAATGAGCCGCACCTGCATGAGCTTGTGCTGTTATCACTTTTATGGTTAGTGTGCTCCCCTTCTATTCCTCTTCCCACTTTCCTCCCACCCTTCACTCTTTGTTCCTCCTCCTGCTAGAGACTGCAAACAGCTCCATCTCCTGTGTAAGTGTCGTGGTATAATGAGGAGCGAGGCTCGGTGCATTATGTCAGCCACCCGAGGGACAGACGTCCCTCACCCACAGACTCCTTTTCACTGGAAAGTGTGGTGGAGAACTATTTACGCCTCAAACCCCACTGAGCTGAAGGACCTGAGCTTCACAACAATCATTAAAAGTAATTTATACTTGGGCCTGGGGCAAGAGCCTGAGCCAGGAGCATTGTTTGTGCCCAGGATTTGGTGGCCAGCTGGGGAACACATAGACCTCATCTCAGGATAGTGCTAATAATTTGAACAACTCTCATAATTATACTGGATTCAGTGCAGATGTTTGTTTTTTGAAGTTGCGTTTCAGTTAAAAACATGCGGATTTGAAAGTAAAGCAAACAATCTTGTTATATTTTACCTTCTGAAGTTCATATGAAAGTATAAAATATGGAGCATGTGTCTTGTCCAAATAACTTTTAGTCCATAGAATGCTTGGTGCCGATGAATACAAAGCAGTGAGAGGTTCGTACCTTAATTTTAGAGAGTGAGTTGCATGATGGTGGCAATGAAATGGAACACTGGGACAAGTCCAGAGTCCTTAGGACAGGTGGTAGCTGTCAAGATCAAGAAAGGCAAGGAACAGGCCCTCCTGAGACCAAGAGAGGAAAAGGTCAGATCTGTGACAGGAGCCCCAGCCAGTTTGATTAGGCATGGGGTGAGGTAAATAAGGAACAAGGCAAAAGTTGCATCAGGTATATTTTAACAGCGAATGAGAGCGCCAGAGGACAAGCCCATGCTTAGTGACACAGGAAAGCATTATTTGCTCTCTGGGTTACTCACGCCAGCTTTCGTTCTGTCATTCAGCTAGAGCATAAGAGGTCAAAACACACCTGACTTAAGAGAAGATGGAAAGTAGAAGCTTGTACATGTGCTTTCAGCCAGTGGGCAAGGCTGGAGTCTTCCACTCCAAAGCCAAGGGAAAGACCGACAAGGAAGCGGGACGCTGTCTGGCCGCCCAGGATGTGCTCGGGTGCTGCCCGGTGTTCCAGTCCTTGTGCACCTGCCCTGGCACCAGCTGGGCCAGAGAGTCACTCAGATGTTTTGCGTTCATCTACAAAACATCCCACTTCTACATGGGGCCCCACTGAAGAAGTTATGTTGTCTTTCCATCCATACTTTATCCCAACATCTGATGACAATTGTATTAGTTAGCTGTGCCATCGCTGAGACACAAAACTCAACACTCACACTGAACTCATTTCTCATTGAGAAGAATAGAGGGCGGCTTGCTGCCCATGCTTCCTTAATTTTACAAAAAACACATTCTAGGAAGCAAATTGGACGGGTTCTTAATGCGAAACATATGAAAATTGTTCTTGAAATATTAATATAGTAGAGTGTTGTGAAAATAATAATAAAAGCAATGTATTTCAGGGAAAATTTGGTGGTAAGTTTAGGGCTATGATCTGTGAGTTATTTGGGGGTGAATTTTGCAGCCACATGTGCTGCCTGTGAGTATACTGGGGAAAACAGCTTAGAGGAGAAGCTAAATCAGCTTGCGGCTCTAGGAGATCGAGTCCAGGCTTGGCTGTCTGCACGACAAAGACATCATGACAGAAGGGTGAGACCAAGGCCAGATGCTTAGTTCCTGGCAACTCAGAAGCAGAGCAGGAGAAGCGGGCCGGAGAGGAAGGGCCAGGAGTCACACACGGTACCCAGGGTCCCACCGCCATGGCCCACAGACACATCCCGGAGTGTGCTCTGCTAGTCCTCAGGGCTACCACACTCATCAAACTGACACAGTTGAGGTTTCCGTCACAGCGACCACTCTGGGTCAGCCAAGTCATTTTGGCCCAGCCCAGAAAAGTCTCCTTGGTGACTAGCATCTACACAGAGAGAAAGGGACACAAAGAGTTCGTAGTACTTGTATTTCTGGACTGACTTTTACTCTTCCAAAAGAAACTGTGCCTTGTGAAGATTTCCAAATGAACTCCAGAAACTGGAGATGTCTGGCATCCTTCAGTAGCCACGTTTCTACAGGAAATGGGTGCTGATCAACTGCCATGGCCAACACTCGGCAAAGATAAGTCAGTCAAGGATTCTGTCCAGACAGAGCTGTTGCATTTGGAGAGAAATGAAAATACGGCATAAGCAAGTGATATTTGACCTGCTCTCAGGCTGCTGGAAGACCTTAGCTGTAGACACAGGAGGAAGTTTTGGTCTTGAAAGGTCTTCACCTACCTAATGTAAAAGGGTCACTTTTCTGAACCATCTTTCCCAGGGGTTTGTGCATTTGCACAAAAACCCTACTAAAGAAGAACCTTTTAGAAAGTCAGATGAACATTAAGTTTTTTAAGATTGTGCACATCTGACATGCGTTCGGCTCCACAATATTTGGAAGAAGACATCACATATCCCCTACAACTCCTACAAGCATGGTCACACTGGCACCACCAGGGCTGGCAGAAAATCAGACTCAGGTGTGTTCTTGGAGCTCAGGTTCATCCACTGTGAGATTTCTGCCAGACTGGAAACGGGGTGTGGAGCTGCTTACCCAGGACAGAAGCCTCAGCCCAGCCTCTGTCTAAGAAACTCCGCTTGGCCGTGTGATGTCATCACTGAAGTCACGGAGTCCTTTCCTAGGCCAAGGGTCTCCCTTGCCTTGGGCCAAACCTGGTGCTGGGACTTCAAGGCTGTTTCCTCAGTGTTGACACCACAAGCACCACCCCAAAGCCCTCCACCTCAGTGCCCCAGTGGTGCCGCAGGCTACAAAAGCCTGTGTATCTGTCTGTGAGGATGTGGGGCCTGCGACTGGGTGGAGAGAACAGTGTGATTCTCCCAAACAGACTCTGAGCATGTGATCCTTAAGAGACACGTACTGGCCTGGCCTGTATGAAACTGGGTCAGAAAAGGAGAAGCTGCAGCCTCCACACTGAGTACACGCCAAACAAGACAGAATCTCCCCCTCCACACACACATACACAGTGGTTTATGTACACGTCGTGCTTTGCTTTCTCAGTGGGAAGTGCCCTCTGTCCCTTTGTCCCTTGAGAGGTCTGAGGGAAGAGGTAGGATGTATAGTGATAAATGCAGATGGATGAGAAGGTGAGGATGTACTCAGAGGCATCAGAGAGAGGGACCAGGAGTGGAGAGACCAGAGTTCCATCATGGCTGACTAGCACAGGGTTCAGATTCTGACTGTAGCACAAGTAGGAGCGAGCAGACTTCCATGTGGAGTTTTGATATGTGTGTAATTGTTTTACTTTCTTCCTTCTATTTTCTCTTCTTTTTCTTTTTCTCCGTTTATCACATACATTTATCCTCCATGATATTTTGACTTTGGAGAAGAGCCAGAACATGTGTAATGCCACATGCCAGATGGGTGTGTAGGTGGATTAGGACATATTGGAATGCTTTCACGGGCCCAGCGTTTCGTCGGATGGCACTCACCAGCAACATTCACTGTCTTTTGAATCACACCTTACAAAAACATAAAAGAGGACTTCCACCATTGCTTCAGAATGTAGGAAGAATGATGGGATGTGTTCATGGTGAGGAGAAGTATTGTAAGGAGAATTAATGGCAGTATGTTTTCTGCTATCATAAATTATTATTATTATTATTATTATTATTATTATTATTATTATTATTTTGGTACCGGGGATCAAACTCAGGTCCTTGCACTTGGGAGGCAGGCGGCAGAACCACTGAGCTAAATCCCTGGTGCTGTAATAAATTATTTTAAAATTCAAGCACTCACCATATATTTTAATCAATCCTGTGTAGTGAAATTTTTGAAACTTATCAAATATATCAAGCTAAATGTTAATGCATTTTTATGAGCTAAATGGGCACTTCCTCATTTTTATATATCATTTATTGCTAAATCAAGACAATTTATGGAGTTTTTCATCTTCCTAGATGAAAGCTTTGAAGATACTTGTTACATGAATGAGTAGATGGGCCAGGATTTAGCTCAGTGGTTCCGCTGCCTGCCTCGAAAACGCAAGGTCCTGAGTTCAATCCTCAGTACCAAAAAATTAAAAAAAATAAAAACCACATGAATGAGTAGATGTAAAGGAACGAGTCACAAGGTTACACTATCATCCATTCTCTGAATTCCTCTGAGTCACAGACCAAAATGACAGTGATTTATGACCCACTGACAAACGGATTTTAGTATAAATAAGAAACCAGATACCAGTTGATGCGGAAAGAATTATGGGTAACACAAAATAATACTTGAGATCAAAATGACAGAGTAATGATCAGCAGCAAAATACAGACTCTCTGGGACCTTGAATCCAGACACACAGAAAATAACAACTTGGAAAAGAGAAAAAGAAAAGCGTTAGATCTCCAGGAATTGGAAAGAAACTGAACAGTAGAAACTGCAGAGAAGCTGGACTAATGGAGCACAATGCAGAGGAAAGAATGAAGCAAACGGGAGAGCTCACTCTGGCTCCTGGGGAGAGGAACCTATCTCTACAGACACAAGGTAAGCTCCCAAGGTTGGGAGGTCCACAGAGAAAGAGTGGGCTTGGCCAGCAGTGCTAGTCCAGAGTAATGGCCTCAGCTATTGTAAACCGTAATAACAACAGTGTAGGCTTTTACTCTGAAAATTATTCCTTTGGCATTGCAGGCTGGAATTTGAGAAGAAATCTACCACCCAGCATGTTGCCAGAGAGTGTTCAATCAGGGATCATTTCAAGAAGGGGTTGATTACTTGAGACTGAGCCACAGAAAAACTACAAACCAATTTCACTTCAGGGTTCCCAGTGTTACACTCTCACAGTGACTGGGTAAGAGAGTTATGGGAGATAGTCATGGACAAGGAGCAGGTTAGACATAGAGCCCTTGAGTTGTTTAAGCTCAGGTGGGGATGGACACAGGGCCTTACCCTCCATGGTGAGAAGCCAGACGTGGCATACGTAGCTCTCAGAAGTGGCTGGGTCTGAAAGTGCTGACACTAAGTCAAATGGGCTGCTGGACTCTCTCCCTGCTGCCTACATCCAGCACACATCAGAGGTCTGATTGCTTTCCCCACCTACCAGTGTGAGCAAGGACACACCTCAGCTCAGACAGTTGCCATAGCCTGGGCTCAACTAGACAGAGGGGCCTCTGGAGCATGGGGCATCTCACAAACCCACAGACTGTAAAGTTAGGAGGAGACAATTATGGCCTGCTGGATTCTAAAACTGCAGATCCTGGAAAGAAACCACTCAGGCAAATATACAAGAATTTTTTGCATTCATTTCTTTTTTCCATTGGAGTTTGGGTGTTTGAGGTTTTCCCCTTTTTCTTTTTTCCGGTTTCTTTTCTCTTTATCAGTTTGTTTTTTAATTTTTACTCTTCTTTTTTATTTTTTCATGTTCTTTTTTGTTATCTTTATCCAATTCTATTAACTTCCTTTCACTCCTTAGTAGAATAATTTACTTCACTTTCTTTTTCTTCTTCTCATCTTTAATTGCTTAATTTTTCTTTCCACTTAGATTTACAGATTGATGTATTGAATAAATTCAATAAACAGATAATGATACAACAAGTAACAGGCAAATATAAACATTTTGAGGATTTTAGATTTTTTTAAATGTAAATTCTTATTAATTAAAAAGAAAATACTGTTACTTTCCCAAAATATAGAACTGGATTCCAACAAAATAACTTAATAAAATAAGGTGCAGTGTTTAATGAGGCAAAATTCTCACAGAAGGTTGGTATAAGATTACATTATTCTATTATATCTTGGGAGGTGAGGAAGAAGTAGTAGAATTTAAATAACTTAAGTATTCTTTTTAGAACATTTACTATTATAAGGTAATACATAAATTTGATACAATAAGCTATATAGAGAAAATAAACCTACTTGTTGAGTTGTACCACTGAGTTATTCTTTTTTGGGGAGCAGGTACCGAGGATCGGACTCAGGTCCTTGCACTTGCGCAGCAGGCCACAAAACCACTGAGCTGAATCCCCGGCTTTACCATTAACTTTTAATTAATTAAATGTTTATAAAGATATTCCTAATTCACAGTTTTAAAAGCAGAAAATTAAAATATCAGATCATACATAGTCATTTGAACAAAGTAGAAGTCAATATATTTTCCGTATCCTATGAGAAGAGTAATACCAGACATCCTGATGTGTGCACAGCTGAGCAGGAGACAGGAGGCTTTGGCTGTACCTATTGAGATGGTGATTTAATTTTTATTTTGGCTATATTTCTCTCTGATCATTTATGTGTCTAAACATACCAAACATCGTCATTCTTAATAAACACCCCTCTGACTACATTAGCATCGGCATCTCCTTTGGATCTCTTTGAAAGTTTTCTGTCATTTCTCATTAACATGTTTAAGTCGTCGTAGTTCCTTCCTATTTAGGGTCCCGATGATGGGGTAGTAACTTGAGGCTGAGGTAGCATCACTGCCTCTGAGTGCATTGTCTCCCTCTTCTCAGCTGCTGACGCATAGGATACCTCTGTGATCTCCTCCATCCCCTTCACTTGAGGTGACGTCTTATACAATGGCCTTTCCGACTCCTTCATTTTTATCAGTATTTCTCCTGACTCAAGCTGAAGGTATTAAAAAGGAATGATTTGGGCCGGGGATTTAGCTCATTTTATTCCAAGGTCAAATGCACAGCAGTGGACAAGGCAGGCAAGTTTGTCCTATAGCCTTGGTTTACAACTGCTGTGTCGGGTGCGGTGGCCATGTGTGAACTCTGTAGACTCTTGACTCCTGTGAACTAAGACTCCTTCACCACATGTGTATCTCCAACAGAGGCCTCACTGTGCCTTCCACCATGAAGACTCACAGGAATTTCTCAGGGTTATATAGTATATCACACTGTATTGCTAAGCATTCTGTCCACATTGTGCTTGGTGAATTCTGTGTAACCATGACCTTTGACACTATATTCATCTTCCTCAAATCCTGGACAGTGATCACTTTGTTGGGTGGTATCCTGATAACAGAGATGCCAATGGGCTGGGGATTTAGCTCAGTGGTTCCAGTGCCTGTCTCGCAAGCACAAGGTCCCGAGTTTGATCCCTGGTAACAAAAAAAAAAAGAAAGATGCCAAAATAAAATGATTTGTAGTCCACAATTTTACCTTTAACTTACAGACAGAACTGTCAGGGCCAACAAGGCCACAATATTCATAACCTTGAGACAGCTCAATGTCTTTAGTTTACATAATGTAACTAAGAAGCCAAATTAATCCAAAAGCTATTGTACTGTTTCCAGAGAAAGAGACTGAAGTGGACCGAGTGATATTAACCTGTTTAACAAATTAACAAATGAACACCTGCCACAAATAAGCATAATGTTGGATGTTTTGGTGACTGCAAAGTTGAATCACTAAGTCCTCTGCTTGAAGTTCTGATTCATAGGGAGTGTGCACAAGTAGATATAATCCCTTTAGTCTCTGCCACCGGTTGAAAGAAGTTCTGATTTAGATGCCACTATGGAAGGACACAGATGCCCTCAGGGGACGTGGAATCAGAAACCAGGACTTGCAGCACTGTGAAGCCTAAGTCAGGGGATCACAAGCTGAACCCAATCCGGGCAACTTAGAGAACCAGCAAGGCCTTGTCTCAAGGCGAAGGATGAAAGAAGGACGGGGTATAGCTCCGCGCCAAGGTCATGGGTATCATAACCAGTCCCAAACAAAAGGCTTGTCACTTTCCGGGTCACTCCTGACACTGTTGGAAACCATCCTTCAGTAATTAGAAAAACGAGGGGGCCGGGGATGTCGCTCAGGCTTGCTGTCCTGAGTCTGATCCCCAGTTCTGGGGGAAAAAAAGAGTGAGAAAAACTGGGACTAGAGCCACTTTCTGAGCTAAATGTTAGTCCAGCACCAGGAAGCCAGGTCTAAACACAGCGGAAAAAGGGAACCAGGTAACAGCACATACACAGCCGTCTCCTAACGTGCGCTCAGCCGTCTCCCCCAAGCCCTGGCCCCTCAGCCCCGGTTACCGTGTCACTGACTACTTGGACTCGGCTTCCCCCACCCTCGGGTGTGGACACCGTGGAAGTTCGAAACTTCCACGGCCGGCTGGAGGGGCCAGGTCAAGGCATTCGTTAGCAGCCGTCACACCCCAGACCAAGCTCTCCATCCCACTGAGCACCCCCAGCCCCCAACCCTCAACCGAGCCCCCTCGGTGTCCTGAGCTTTTCTTACTTGCCTGCTCTTACTTTGGAGTGGATTTCATCTTTTCTCTTTCAAATAAATCATTGATCCTGCTGCTACCCTTACGGGTCCTTATTTTTTGTTTAGGATATCGAGAGCCCGCACAAGACCCCCAACCTGGTAATATCTACTTGGCAAACCCAGCCAGGAAGTATGGCCCCTTTGGGGGAAACATTTCTTCATATTTTTCTCTTTTCTTCCCATTTATTTGGCCCTTGTGTCTTTGGTCACTCATTACAGGCATGGGCTGGACAGGGAAGAGCCATTAGGGCGTCTGCCCCTTGAAGAAGGCTGTGAGGCGTTGCCCACTCTGTGACAGACCTTTGTCGGCTCTACCCAGCACAGTGCAACTTCCACACTTCTGCCCTCATCTTGCCGTGTGTGTGACCTAGTGCTGAACAAGGCTTTTCCCTGCCTACCCGTGACTCATTGGTTGGAACTAGTTCAGGCAGGTTGAAGACCTAGACTGGGGGCCTGAACCTACTGCTTTTATTTTCCACCTTCAACGAAGTTCTGTCTTGCCTTGTCCCTTCTCCCCTTTCCTGGGTTGCCAGTTTCAATGTAGGGAAGTATGCAGATTTTTAAGTTTGTGTTTCTACAGTGGGGCCCTCGTTTTCTCTCAGTTACCCTCCCCTTTGGTCCTCCAGTTCTGAGGCAGTTCAGACACGGTCCACCTCCGAGGCCCAGCTCTGACACAGGGCATATCCGCTAACAGGCAAGCTGCCCTGGGGATCAGCCCTCACCCTGATGCCTTTCTGAAGTGCCTTTCTTTTTTGATCTCTTATATCATGTCTTTGGGGTAAAAGCCACTGTCTAAATTGTTTAGCATTCTGGGGCCGGGGGTTTAGCTCAGTGGTGTGCTGCCTGCCTCGAATGCACAAGGTCCTGAGTTCGATCCCTGGTACTAAAAAAAAAAATTTCTTAGCATTCTGCATTCAAGGTGTTCACTATGGAGCATATGGTCTTAGACAGGGCCATAAATCCTGGAAAACTACAAGAAAAATTAACAAAATAATTTATCATTGGGATAAACGGGAGGAATGCTGTTTCTCAACTGGACGGGTGAAACCAGTAGGTGACTCCATCCTGCTCTTTCAGGAATCACAGCGGGCCACAGGCTTTGGGGAGTTCTGAGGAGTAAAAGGTCCAGTGCCACTTACTTGAACAGAGACCTCTGGGAGGAAACGAGTCTCTCGGAGGGAGGCCTTATGGCTCAACTTACGGCTCTCTGTTCTGCAGCAATACCTCCAGAAAGGCCCCAAGGCCTAGTCAATTCTCTTTCTGCACACGTTTCATGCATCACCACGGAATTAAACTGTAACCCTGTGCCACACCTGGACATCTCCTGACACAATCAGGGAAAGGCTCCAGACCCCCTTTCCAGTCAGGCCCTCGTGACCTCGTCAGAGGAGCTCCCACCCGCAAAAGAGCTCCCAAGATGCCTTTGTAAATCCTCGCCTCCTAACCCTAAGCTGAGGTCGCTAACCCTCCTTCTGGCTTTGCTAAGACCCCAACTCCTCTCCAGCTGTTTCCCTCTATATCTTAGGACTCTGCCTAATGTAAAATGACAAGAGCATTGCAAGAGATCTATTTTGATTCACATAGAAATAAAAAGGGCTAACTGGTTGTACCCAGGGAGAACTCTATGTGAGCAGTCTATTTATGTTTATAAAACTAAAACTAAAGAAGAAGAATTATAATCCAACTTGGCCAATGAAATGGTTGAAGAAAAAAGGGAGGCTCTGCCTTGGAGCCCATTTTCTGGGACTAGATATGCTGTCTGTGCTAAATGTTAGACCAGGACCAGGGAAGAAGCAACCAGGTAACATAGCTTGTACCCAGAAAGTCCTAGGCACCCACCCAGTGGCTTTCTGCAACCCTTGGCTGACCTGAACCTAATCACTGTGGTGCTGAGTGTGCAGATTTGAGCCCCTTCCTCATGGCTTTGGCTCCCATGACAGTTCCTCAACCCAGTGAACCTGAAACCCACACCAAACGCTGAGACTTGAACCCTCAGCACCAAGCCCCTTCCATATCAGGAGCTCTCCTAGCCAGTGCGGTCTCACTCTGTGGAGTGTACTTTGTCTGTTCTCTGTCAAATAAGTCACGGATCCTGCTGCTACTCTTGGGTGCTTTGCTCAATACTTCCTTTAGGACATCAAGATCCTGGAGAAGACCCCTAGCCCAGAACACGAGCAGTGTTTCTCTCTTGACAAATGCTAACAGCTGTGTCCTCAGATTCTTTCCTCGTTGAGCGGGTGCTGGAAATGTAGGGTAACAGGATGATGAAACGCAAGACAGAAGCTGAGACTCTACTAAGGGTTGGCCCTGGTGGACAACAAAATGGAGAGGAAAGATATGGTTTTATTAGTATTTTCATGAAGGTGAAGGGAATAAGGGCTGAAGGACAAAGCTGGAGAGGAAGTAACCATGCTGATATGGAGGGAAATGAGATGGACTGGATGCCTCAGTTTAAAGGGATCATCTGAACATGGCATAGCACTCAGCATGTTGATAGCCACGTTTTTATTTCCCCCTACAACATTCATAAAAGGAAACTCTTGTCTCCCTTTGTTTAGATGTAGGAAATGTAAATGGCTCTTCCAAGCTCATCTAGTCCATATAACACAGAGAAGAAAAGTTATATCTAGACCCCAAATCTCCACTGTCAGTGATTGGCCCTTGTCACTTTGCCATACTGAACTTGAGGAAGACGGGGATAGGCAAATGGTGATGTCCTCCGCCGGGGCCTGCCTGGGACCATAGAAAGCAGGGCTGGTTTTCTCTGTACACCAAACTAGACAACTGTTTACCTTGGAATAATCTTTACTTTAGTTTTACCACAAATCCATCAAGCTTGGGGTTTCTATATGGAGAAACAAATAGCAAAAGGAGATTTAGAGGCAGGGGTATGTACTTAGAAACTCACGCCCATTGCCACAAGCTGAAGAACATTCAAGATAAGCAGTCACAGCATCTGACCACCAGGAAGACCAACAAACACCACCACCTGAGACTGCCTTAAGAACAGTGACACGGTGGTTTTGCCATTCAATCCAATGGTATTCAAATGACAATAACGTGTCCTTATAACTAAGCGTAAGTAATAAGTTAGGCAAATAAGAACTAGTGATGTGTGTAGAAATTGAGCCATTTTTTAAAGCGCGTTTATTAACATTTAGCCTAAGTAAATTCTATCCTGACAGAGTCACTAAGCCCTTGTGATGGTTTACTTTGGGATCAAGGTGATTGCTTTTACCTGACTGCTTCCCTCCTTGTCTAAACTTTCACAATTGATATTTACTGTTAGACACTGTGTCAGTACTCTTCTTGAATTAATCTCTTAAATATGTAGATAGACATTCGTATTGTCACCTTCAGTTTGCAGTGAGCAAAAGATCCTGTGAGGTGAGGCCCGCTGAGGACGCCACGGTGGGAAAGGGCTGGGTTGAGCCTGAACCCAGTAGTGAGCACTGGAAGTCAGCTGCGGCCTGCCCCCGGCCGTGAACACAGGGTGACCTGAGATGTCATCAGCACCACACAGCCCAGGGCAGGCGTGCAAGTGCCCTCGTAGGCCTGTGCACCACCACACTCGGCTTCTATTTCTCATTTTTAAGTGACATCCTTGCTGCTTTCCTTAGCAGCTGCTACATTTTATGTTTCCAGTAACAATGCACACACTTTCTTCGTCTCCATAGTGTAGCTACATATGCAGTTTTATTTTGTATACTAACCATGCAAATAGGTGTAAAAGGATCTGTGAGTTAGGACCTGAAATTCAGCAAAGAAGCACCGAGGCAAAGACTCTAGAAATGTCACGCCAACCTACAGCACGCCTGACGACACGGATTATGCCCAGAACATGCTGTAAGCAGCGCAGGCTGCAGAGTCAAATCTCTCGACTAGCACACCCTAAGAAGCGAGTCTGACTGAAGCTCCATGACTCACAGAAGCAGCTCCCGAGCACCGCAGTAGCACGTAGGTCAGCATGACCTCCCGCTGACGGCCACGGCCAAGACCAGAGTGCTGGCCTGTGAGCCTGTGGGGCTGATACAAGATGACTTCTGCAGCGAGGTTGGAGGACTCACACCCAAACTCCACTCCCGCAATCAGCGCCTGAAGAGCTTGAAGGACAGTGCTCTAATCTCAACCATGTATTTTGTCTATCTTCCGATTTGAAAATGCTTTGACTTCTCTTTAAAGCCTCACCTGCATTGGTTTCCACGGAGATGTCACATACTGCACATCTCCACACGGACTTCACCTTTACCCTGACTGAATGATAAAGTTCGGTGGAAGAGATGGGCCAGGACCTTTTGCCAAAGGAGCATGGGCCATCCCAGTTCACACTTTCTTTTGTCTTAAGTTTTTCTTCAACCTTGCGTTGCACACTGGGCAGCTGGGGACTAGAGACTTGGTGTAGAGTCTCTGGCAATTCGCACCCAACATGGGGCTTAACCCACAAGCAACCACCTGCTCAGTGAAGTTACTCAGAATAAAAGGAATAAACAGAAATCGACGATCAAAGAGCTCGGGTCGTCACAGGGCATTGCAGCATAAACCCAGAAAAGAGGTAAGTGCTTCAGATGCAAGTAATTAACTGGGACGAAAGAGAGAGAGAGAGCGGGAGAGAGAGAGAGGGAGAGAGAGAGAGAGGGAGAGAGAGAGAAAGAAAGAGAGGGAGAGAGAGAGAGAGAGAGAAAGAGAGAAAGAAAGAAAGAAAGAAAGAAAGAAAGAAAGAAAGAAAGAAAGAAAGAAAGAAAGAAAGAAAGAAAGAAAGAAAAAGAAAGACAGAAAGAGAAAGAAAGAAAGAGAAAGATATGGGCAGCCTCAGACGAGGAGCAAAGTCACATCTGTTTGCTCCATGCTCTTTTTAAATAAGCAAATTATACTGTGTCAGTCCGCAGCACTGAAAAATGCCAAAAGACGTTCAGAAAGGTTTGGCAGCCTGTGGGAGGAAACCTCCGCGCTGCTCAACAGAGAGGACAAACTATTTCCCCAGAGACCCTAAGGACTTGGCTCTGGCGCGCTCCACTCTGGCCCTTTACAAGCCAGCTGGCACCTTCTAAAACGGCCTCAGATTCGCTGCGGGGAACTCGCTCCTCACGGAAAAGTGCCCTCCTCAGCGGAGGCATCGAGGGCCCTGCCTGCCCTGCGGAGGAACGCGCTCCTCCCCTGCCACTCCCACTCCTGTAGTCAATCTCTGACTTCAGTCACACAAATGAGTCACTTTCCCTTTCGAATTCCACTGAAATAAATGAAGTTAAAAAGTGCATCACCCACAAGAGCAAAGAGAGGGAAGGAGGACAGTGGGCGGTGGCGGGCTCGCCTCCGAAGGGAGCACGGCGAAGAATCCTGCGCGCTCAGGGCTGCTCTCTCTCCTCGCTCGTTTTTCATGGCACAGGGTCTCACACTTCCCACCTGGCTAGGCTGGCGTCACTGTCCCTTTCGCTCACCGTGCCCCCACTGAAGCTCTTTTAGAGGGACTGTTCTGATGGACCCTGCCTCCTGTCGGAACCCGACTGGGACAAGGTACCTCTGCAGTGACAGGAACAAAGTCATCCTGCACATTCTGATTTACAGCGTGCCTTTGAAAGTCAATCGTACTCCACTCTAGAAATCTCCCAATGCCAGTAAATATAATTGCATCTCCTCGTTATTTTTATTTGATAAGATTTTAGTAGGATTTCACTGAACCCCACAGATATCAATTGAACACCTACTAGGAACTGGATATATTCCTGCCCGTATGTGCGATCCAGCCCTATGTGGGCTTTAAGGCAAATGTGGAGATAACTGAAAGGGAAATAGGAGGCATCATAAAAGAGCTCCCGGCCAAGAACCATGGGATTCAAAGGAGAGAAAGTAGGGGCCATCAGGGGAGGCGGCAGAGTCTGGAAACCCGGGGTGGAGGAGACAGACCAGGGGGCACAGAGGCCGCTGCTAGAGCCAAGGCCCTGTGGTTTGAGGCGTGAGGCACTGTAGCCGGGCAGGGTGAAACACTCCTCTGCTGTGTTTTCCTGACTCCTCACAGCAGTTTTTGGAATTAATGTCAGTGTTCTTCCCTGCCCTCTCGATTATGATCTCCAGTGAGCAGGAATTGCCCCTCATGCCCTTTTGCTCACCCCTGGCTGCGTAGGCCAGGGTGCCAAGGACACGTGGGTGGAGTGAATCCGGATGGGCAGGCCGCAGCAGGAGTGGAAGCCACGGTGGTGTGCAGGGATAGGCGAGTGCGGTGAGAAGCAGGGTCCAGCTCCTAGGTCCGTGCCCTGTTTCCGGGAACTCCAGTCCTTTTAGGCTTACACAGAATCATCTATAGGATCACATTTTTGGGGGGTCGCTACCTCCTGCGAGGCTGGGTCCCCTCTCCTGTGGATCCCTTCTGAGTGTGGGTTAGAGTCGAAAGCCCACCACTCCCTCCTATGGGAACAATTCAGGAGGAAACTCGGGTGTTTCCTGGGGTCCCAGCTGCAAATGGCTCCAAAACGGGCAACGTGAAAACTTCAGAGAGCCCCTCCTTCCCCGACACAACTTCTCCCCGCAACCCAAGACCGGCCAGAGTGCCGACTTCTGTCCCAAACACCTCTTTCTCCTCATCCGCGACGTCTTTGCTATTTCGTCTGCTTGGTGGCTCAGGATACTGAGACAGGCAACAGCTGAGTCTGGGGTGCCTGTGCCACCCTGTGTCTGTGTGGCAGCAGCTACCGGGACGCAGGGGCGGGCGGGCCTGGGCGGGAGCTTGCACCTGCCCAGGACACAGCCCCCCACGCACTAGCTGCCCCTGTGCCTTTGCACCGTTAGAATTACCTGCTCGCTCGGCCTTGGTGTCTTCACCTGTAAAATGGAGCTGGTAATGTTCCAGAAATCTCGGAAAGAAATACATGAAGACACAGAATTCGGGTAAAATAATAAAATTTCTTCTCGTGAGCAGGCAAGAACGCCAGAAACAGATCTGGTTAGTATCTGCTGCCCTTTGTTCAGTGTTTCTCTTTTTACATCCTTTTTAGCCATTATCTCATCCCTAGTGGTCTTTGATGTATAAATATAATTCCAGTTCCTATTTACAAGTCACAGACACAAGATAGGCCATATACATTGTAAATTCACCCTGGCATGGTAACTTTGTTAGGTTAATGAAGTTACAGGTTAGAGTCAGATAACCCGCACATTAAACAAGGAGTTATGGGAAAAGCAAATCTTAAAAGAACACATTACTTATTTTGCTTCTACAACTACCTTAATATTCAATCTATTAAGTTATCTAAAACTTTTCCCTACCATTCCTCCCTCTGTTTACTTCTGGATAATTCGTCTATCCATTACAAGTTCTATCCAGTTTATCTACATTTTTAACACTAGTATTTGGTAGTCTTGAGCTGCAGCATTGTGCTACTGTATAAATTTTGAAATCCATTGGATGACACAAGGACCAAATATTAATAGTAATATTATAACAAGAAGGGGACTCAGAAGAGGTCCTATCCAAGTTTTTTTTCATCCTGCCCAAGTAAAATTAATCCCATAGGACAGCTCTCCTGTACCACATTTCCCGAGAGCCTTGATCTGATCTTGTAGTTTGCCTAGTGATTCTTGTACTACACCAGATTTATTAGCATATTAACAACTCTTTTCACCAAGAAGTAAGCAAGTCCCTTCTTTCTGGGCTGTGAGCAAATCGAGAGCATACCTATTCTGTAATGACATTGGCCAGTGAATCTAGTTGGGTTTCTAAAGCCTGAAGTGCGTCTCGAATTTCCTCAAGATCTTTTTAAATTTCTTGTCCTAATGAAATATATTACTCCTTGTAGCCAAATAAGATCCCATGGGGCTGGCATATACATAGATATAGGATTACACTGACCTTGTTTACAATTGTTACAGTTACCAGTGGCTCGTCCAACAAGGGAGCCATTGATCCAAACTTGGGTTTTCTCTTTGCAATATAATTTTTCATTAGAATAGCCCCCCACAGTCAGAAGCTACCCCAGGTCCCCCGTAATGTTTTTATCAAAGACTATTGTAAACGGATAGCCTTCCGGTTCCCATTTTACCATTTTAAAAGTCACATAGTGTTCATCAAACTTTTCATAACTAGGCCTAAACACCCATAATTCAAAAACAAGGAAGCTTAAGGCAGTGGTGATCGCACAACACAATAACCCATGTCGGCCTTGTTGGGGCTCCCATCCTTCAGCCGTGCGTTGCCTCACCAGCCTCCGGAGTGGTGAGGGGAGGGCTTTGAGTGCGGTGTCTTTCTCGGCTTTCAGCATCAGCTTTGTTGTTACCTTGTGCAATGAAGTCTTTGCCTTTCTGATGTCCTGAACAATGTATTACTGTGACTTTGCTAGGTTCCCACACTGCCTCTAGCATCTGTATAATTTCCTGTTTATTTTTAATTAGCTTCCCTTCTGCCATGAGAAGACCTTGCTCTCGGCAAATCATGCCAATGATGTGTAATGTAGCAAATGCGTAGCGAAAGTCCGTATATATTTTACCTTTTTACCCTTTGCCCATCGGCGTGCCTGTATGAGTGCCCAGACCTTATCACACTGTGCCAACTAAGGAAGGGGCCCTGGCTAGGACCACCTCATCCTTTGTGGTTACCGCATATCCAGCATGATGAACCCCATCTTCCATGAAGCTGCTGCCATCCGTGAGCAGAACGAGGTCAGCATCGGACAAGGGTGTCATCTGTAGGTCAGGGAGGCTGGAAAAGAGCTCATGGGTGACACTCAAGCAGTCATGGTTGGGAGGGCCTGTCACCATGGGCAAGAGGGTAGCAGGATTTAAAGATTTTATAGGAATAAACCGTAAGCGGGGGTTCTCACAGAGAAGGGCTTGGTACTGAGTAACCTGATTATTTGAGAGCCAACGATGCTCCCTTGTGTTCAGCAGTTCTAGGACCACGTGTGGAACCTGCACAGTTAGTTCCTGACCTAAAGTCAGCTTGTCTGCTTCTTGGATCGGCAGAACTGAAGCTGCTAAGGCCCAAAGACAAGGAGGCCATCCTTTTGCTACTGGATCTAAATTCTTAGACAAATATGCCACCAGTTGATTCCATGGGCCTACTTCTTGGGTCAACACACACGGTTCTTCTCAGTCACATAAAGAACAAAAGGCCGCTTTACATCCAGCATGCCTAGAGCAGGGGCAGCTGCTAAGGTCAGTTGTAGTCGCCTAAAAGCCTTTTTTTTTCTATAGCCCAAAGTTAATGATTTTTTTTCCTTTAGAGCTTCATAAAGAGGTTTAGTGGTCTATGCAAAACCAGGAATCGAAATTCTACAGAAGCCTGTCGCCCCAAGGAACTCCCTCAGCTGTCTCTCATCTCGTTCATCTTTCCTCTTCGCCCGTTCCTTCTCTCTCACTGACTCTGTTTTCACAGACACTTTTTTAGCCAATTGTAGCAACTGTTATAGTCATACCCTCCCAAGTTCCTTGTTCTTGAATTTTCTTCTAATATCTTGAGCTGACTGGGTCACAAAGTCATATTGATTAACTGATGGTTATCAGGAACAGCAGGATCAAAAGGTGTATACATTCTGCTAACTTTACAGAGCTACTCATAAAATCTCTCAGGGCTCTCATTGGGCTCCTGCTGTGTTTCTAGTACTTTAATCATATTTGTAGGTGGTTTACTGGAGGCTCGTATCCCTGCCAGGAGGGCTGTCTCATAATTGCTTAAGCTGTCCTGGCCTCCTGGGGTGTTGGGGTTCCAATTGGGCTGCTCATTCACTGGAAATTGCTGTTCATGCCAAGCGCCTGGATTTTGTGTGCCTGCCGGCATTCTAGGAGCATTGATCTTTTTAATTTCTCCTAAAACTCTCTGCATTTTTAGAGGTTAACAAAGTTTTACAAAGTTCTTTACAGTCCTCCCAATTAGGACAATGGGTAGCAAAGATGGAATCAAATAACTGAAGCATTTTGGAGGGGTCTTGGCAGAGAATAAATGACTTTCCTTTTCTGTGGACCGAGCCTCCTTTGTCTTTTTTTTAAGTCAAATCCCAAATACCGCACCTCACCTTGGTCTGACATTTTTGTACCTTTTTCCAACAGTCTTTTTTCTAACTCACTATAAAGGAGGAGGTCATATTGTAACCTGTTGGCTCTTAAACCCTTTGAAGATGACCAATGTACACATATTATAGTAACATATTTAGAATTTAACCCTTTGATGACAACCAATGTAAACATATTTAAACTTTTTATAACAAACTTGAAACCAACAAACAAACATACATATTTTTTGATAAATCACTTTCCCGCATCTTTTAACATACCTAGGCCTTCTGGCCTTGTATATTTTTTTATCTTTTTAACAAGACAAACATACAAAAATTTTTATGTCAAAATTGTATCTCTTTTACTTACAGCTTTTAAATATATATTTTTTATCTCACTATAGACCTTTTATCACAAACTTGTCTTTAGCTGTTAAAATTTTAAAGTGTCCCTTTTTTGTTCTCAGATTGTTACACTTTAAATTTGGTTGGCTGCCAATAGAATGGTAGTAACCTTGAGGGTTTTTTATCAACAAAGTACAGAAAAGAGCAAGTTAACCTTATAATTACAGTTGAAGAGTTTGCAATGTACAAGAAATACTTTAAGCACACCAATTAAACGTCAACTCAAACTGAAACACAGATACATTTATCAATTAACTAAAATTTCTAACTTTTCAAACTGAAACATAGATACATTTACCAATTAGCTAAAATTTGTAACCCTTGTAAAATTTTTTACTTTCTCTGGCTTTGTTTTATGTCCTTCAGAGCTTTTTTAGCTGTTTTTAATCCATTCCTTATTTTCTCTTTCTAATTTTTTTTTAATTTGAGCGTAAGCCCTATTCCATCCTCTCTGAGTCTGACCACAGCACGGTGCTCTGAAGCCAAGCAGTTTTCACGCTTTTGTCCCCACCTCCTCCAAACCTGTGAATTTAGGAACTCAAAAGGAGGGGGAAAGTCTAAATTCTCTCCCAGATCTGAAAGGACCAGTTACTTTTCAGCATGGTCCCCTTTCTGACGGAGGACCAGGATGTTGCTTTTCACTTCCGGGCCGCACATATGAAGCCAAGGAGGCATTCTGTGGCACAATGTGAGCCCTAAATCAACATAGGGAAATTGATCTGGATGTTCCCGTCCAGGGGTGGTGACTGTTAGCCAGACGGACCAGGCGAGACCCTCACCTAGGGATCTCCCTATTGGCCAAGCTGGGCAAAGCTCGGGCCATTCTACCTCACAAAAGGCTCTAAGTTTGGGGGTTTCATCTTAATACCATAATTTCCAATAAACCCTTCTTAAAATTCCTAAGCATGCATTCCAAAACTGTAGGACGAGATGGTTCTGTCCCCACGACCGGCACCTCAGAGTGTAGGTGTGTGTATGGGTGCCCTTGTACGGAGACCCAAGACAGACAAAGGTGGGGATCACTCGCTCACCTGCCTGGCTGCGGGCTTCTCGGCCATTGTGAGGTCCCTTCAGGCTAAGGCGGGCTGTCGCCACACACAAATTCTATGACTCGGGGAGGACTCTAAGCGCAAGCGCTTCCTCCCTGTCTTGTTCCACAGCTCGTTCCACACACTCTCCTGTCCAGAACTCTTTCACTCACACATTTATACAGAAGTTATCACATTCCCTCCCGGTGACCCCTAACCGTAACCAAAACAAATGAAAGAAGCTACCTCCCCAAATGGCAAAGCACAAGGGGTGATCAGGCCCCTGCGCTGTATTTGCCCAAACTTACAGAATACAAATTCACAAGGCAAAACCGGAAGTTAACCACTAGGGGGTTTCCCGGGGTTTCTCACCCGGCAAAGGAAAGAGACAGAGGAGACACCAAGAGCAGCAGTCCTCCTTCTGTGGTCTCCTTCTCGGGTTCGGGCGATCCTCCGCCGGTGAGCGGGTCTCTGTGTCCTGTTGGGGAGCCTAGGAAATTAGTCCCAGGGGCGCGCCTTTTCTCTCCAGGAGATAGAGAGCCGCTCCCTCCGGTGGGGTTCGGGCCGATGCCCAAAAGGGCTATTTCATTCCCGATTCCCAGTCAGGGAACCAAAGGTTGCAGAAATCTTGGAAAGAAATACACAGAGACACAGAATTCGGGTAAAATAATAAAATTTCTTCTCATGAGCAGGAAGGAACACCAGAAACAGGTCTGGTTTGTATCCACACCCTCTTTGTTCAGCGTTTCCCTTTTTATATCCTTTTTAGCCATTATCTCATCCCTAGTGGTCTTTGATGTGTAAATACAATTCCAGTTCCCATTTACAAGTCACAGACACAAGATAGGCACATATACATTGTAAATTCACCCTGGCACGGTAACTTTGTTAGGTTAATGAAGTTACTGCTTAAAGAGTCAGATAACCTGCACCTTAAACAAGGAGTTATGGGAAAAGCAAATCTTAAAAGAACACATTATTTTGCTTCTACAACTACCTTAATATTCAGTCTATTAAGTTATCTAAAACTTTTCCCTTTCAGTAACACCCACCTGCCCTCAGAGCCAAGAGAAAAGGCAAGTGGAAGTGTGTAGTATGACGCTTGACATAATATTTTATTCTTCCCTTCCACCCTCTGTCCTCTATCATTTTGTTGTGTGTGTACTGGGAATCAAACTCGGGACCTTGTGCTTGCGAGGCAGGTGGCGGCACCACTGAGCTAAATCCCCGGCCCTGTCCTACTCCTTCAGATGTGTCCAGCAGACATCTAACCCGGAGAGGGGCAGCTGGGGAGGAGTCCAGTTTATCTGGCTTTCAAAGCAGTTCATCAGCCTCTTCACCTCTTGAGGGAAACTTTAATCAGTTTGCAGGTCTGGCTTCCATTTCTGACCAGTGGCTCTGTTGGCTCCCGAGCCACACATGGTGTGGCCCAGAGCTGAATGGCCTCCCTGAGCCGAGCCCGTGACTGGCTGCCCACGGCAGGGATTTTATGGAGCCCAGGGCGTCCCCTTATGACAGACTTGTCCACAGCCAGGGGAACCTACTGGCTATGGAAAAGCCAGATTCTAAACACTGTTTGCTCCTGAATAATTTCTAATCCGTTTCTCAGGTCAAACCATTAACTCAATAGAAAGTACTTTGCAGATACTATGAATTAGGGTCTCACAAAAGGCCTTTGCACTCCATATGATTCTCTCCATTGGGCACGTGAGAAAACTTAGTCACAGAAATGGAAAGATCTGCTCAAAACCATGCCAAGGGCAGAGGCAGGACAGGGTGGGAGCTCAGAGTTCCTGGCTCCTCAGCTGGTGAGCAGTTTGCAGAATATGCAGGACTGGGCTCCCGACCCCCAGCACCGGCAGTGCCACCAGCTTCTGCTGACGACCTGGCACTCAGTTCAGTAAGCCTGACTAAGGCCCCCAGTTCCTGAGACCCATGCCACGAGGGGAAAGGCTCCATTTTGAACAGGCAACCTGGACACGTGCCCAGCAACCGCCTGCAGCGTGTCCTCACCAGCTGCATAGCCTTGTCCCGCTTCTAGATCCCAGGAAAGCAAAAGCAGAGTGAGAAGTTACTGGGATTTGGCTTTTCTCTGTGTGACCATCCTAGGACAGGTGACCAGGCGAGAGGAGCAGCATTTACTGGTCTCTGGCTGCCCTGCATCTGAGCCCACTTCTTACATGTGGCTTCAACACTCACCAAGAAACAAAAAGTTTGGCTGGGGCCTCCTAGGCCCCTGGTGATGGGGTGCGGGCACTGGGCCTGAGCTCAGCCAGCCAGAAGCCCCTGCCCGGGCCTACGGGTGTGGAGTGACTGACAAGAAGCAATGCAGGGACAGGGTGGCGCTGTAAACCTGGGAGGCCCAGGCGCTGCTAGCTGAGGTGCTGGGCCACTGGTTGTCCTGTGAGTTGGGGTCTCGGGGAGGCTTTCGTCCCCAGACTGCTGCTGCGTGACCTGCTGCTGCAATGTGCTGTCCCTCCTGCTCAGTTCCAGAAACTTCTGGCTTGATCCATGAGTTCCAGCTGTCCTTTCACCCCGTTCCTTTCCTGGTGACATTTGTGAGTGTCATCGGCCTGTGTCTTGGTAGGAGTCGGCTGGCGTGAGCGAGGCGTGTCTTTCCGCTTTGCTGTCATCTGCTATTGAGAAGTACATTCCTAGAGCTCAGATGTGACTATTGATGACACAGAGGTGACAATACCCCTAGACCAGAAGGCTGGCGTGGCCAGGAGCTGGTGGAGAAGGCCATCGCATCACTTGGCACCACCCAAACCCGCTTCAGCAGTGCCGGTCAGCATGGCCGGATGTGCGCTGTGGCCCACACGCCGTCATCGCCGTGCCCAGCACCACTGTGAGCCTCGGTCACGTTCTCATCGCTGAGACAAAATACCCAGCACCCGCAGCTTCGAGGAAGAGGGGCTCCTTCTGCCTCATGGTTTCAGCCCATGGTCGCCGGCCCCAAGGCAGAGATGGCATGGCGGAGGGGAGCTGCTCATCCAAGGCAGCCAGGAAGCAGTGAGGCTGAGGGCGAGCCCTCCCGCTCTGAGTCCACCCGATGACTACCGCGGCCTCAGTGCACTCTGCCCTCATTTCCTTACCGTCACAAGCTACTTCCAAATCTTTGTACCCCACACAAGGACCAGGGAACCCATGCCCAGACCCACAACCCGTGGAAATGTCTTAGGGGCCCAACCGAGAGTTGAGACTCCTTTGGTGAGCTGTTATTTCCTTTTCTGTCTTTTCTTTTGCATTTCCTTATCCTTAGTCACTTGTGGCAGGCATAGGTCAGACAGTTGAGCTGTTAGGGCGTCCGCCACTTGAGGACCCCCACGGAGGACAACCCAGTCACCTGCCAGAGCTTCCCCAGGCGCCACTGGGCACGTGTCCATCCCCACGCGTCATGTGGGCCTGTGTTCTGTTTGTGTGGCCTTCCTCTTCTTTTCCATAAACTCATAGACCTCTGCGTCTTAGGGACTCCTTTTTGACAGCTAGTCTCCTGAGCCCCTAGAAAAATGAGTGCTTAAGTATGAAAGTGCGTAAGACCGAGAGGCAATTCACTCAGAAGCGGGAGGGGGCATCAGGAGGCCCCTCCAGGGTGAGCAGCAGCCTCACTGCGCATTCCTCTAGGTCAGCACCATACCCCATCTGAGGCTAGCCAGGGCTCTGAAAAGTTTGCTCACCCAGGGAGACACAAATGAGGACAGAGCCCCATCTAGTGTCCAAAGTTTCTCTCACACACCTGGTGTGGGAGACAAAATGGAGACACCATGGAGAATTCTGGTCTCCAGGTCACACTGGAGGAAGCTATCTCCAAAAACATACACACCGTCAAGTCCTAAACACTTTGGTCCGAAAGAGACCTCTAAGCTGCTCTTTCAGTCCTCTTTCTCATTCTCCCTGTGCCCCCTCTCCACAACCACGGGGCATGGCCCCTGGGCCCTCCTCAGAACTCATGGTTCTTTCTCTGTGGAACTGTCGTCTCTTAGGAAACTCATGTCCTCTATAATCTTGTGCGATGCCAGGTATCAGGACTGCAAGGGACAGGGGTGGAGGGAGAAGCTAGGGAGGGTTGGGGGGAATGTACAAGAGCTCATGTTCTGAAGCTAGCTCCTGCCTAGGCTACTGGCAGCATCGGGGTCCAGATCCCGCCCTCTCCCAGGCCAGCAGCAGCATCAACTGCTTAAATGGCCCGGATGGTCACCCCACTTCAGATTCTTTCCTTAGGGACTCATCCTATTCCAGCTTCTAGGCTGCTGCCTGCTGGGCTCCTCACCCATTGGACGTACATCAGCTCTGCAGGTGAGGGAGCCCAGCTGCCCTACTTAGAATAGTTGGAGCCAAAACATCAGAATTCATTGCCCTGAGTCGTAACTGAGGACCATTTGTTAAGTTGCTCTCCTCTGTCAGAGCCAGGGTCCCCAAGGGACACCTTCACAGGAAACTATTTCAAGTTAAAGGTGGAACAAAATAAAACTTTTTTTGAGACAAGCTCTTGCTATGTAGTGTGTGTAGCTGGCCTTGAACTCCCTGTGTAGCCCAGGCTGGGCACGATCCTCTTTCCTTAGGCTCCTGAGCGCTGGGATTACAAGTGTGAGCCACCACACCCAGCAGGAGTGAAATGAATTTATCAGGCTCTCATTGAGGCCTTTCAGGGGAGAAGCACTAATTTCCCTTTCAGCATCGGCAGTGAACTCGCTTTTACTACCCCTCCTCAGCACAGGTGTTCCATGATGCTGAGTGATTTTATAACTGGCTAAGGGCTTCCAGCCAGCACTGGCTCCCCAGCCCCGATACCCATCCAAGAGATGGGCTGTGGCCCAAGGGGGAAGGAAAGGGGGAAACCCAAGCCCACAGGGGGTGGCACCAGTGCCACATACAACCAGAGATATCTGGAGCTCCTCTCTACTGAGGGATGTTCAGGCCCACACAGGTCAGGGATCAACCCAGGGGATGATCTGTAAGGCTCCCATGACCCGACTCTTACTCCTCCTGCCCACAAACCCATCACAGGGAATGCCTCTTCCATTCCCCCGACTCCCCACTTGGATGCCTCTTACACGGTCGGAGGTGCCCTGCATCCAAGACTCCGTGGCCCTGAAACAAAAGCCTGATCTTTGCCAACCCTGCTGTAGGGCTGATCCCTCTTTGGGAACCAATACTGCTTAGGATCTCCTCTTGTCAGTCCCTCCCTCCAATGTGCTACCTCTTTCCCACCCCACGCCGTCAGTGCCCCAAGGAGATCAAGCCAACCTCCTGAGCCCACCCCACACAAGATCTAGGTCCATGTACCATAAGACCCTGGACTCGGGAAACTCAGCATCTAAGCCTGCCACCATCTGATACCCCTTTTTTTTGGTACTGGGAATCAAACTCAGGTCCTTGTGCTTGTGCAGCAGGCAGCGAAACCACTGAGCTAAATCCCCGGCCCCTGACCCCTTTGAGAAGTGGCTGGTACAGGTGGAACTGTCCCAGTTCAGCTCCCTTTTCAGGAATAGATATCCTACGGTCCAAAGAGAAACTGGGCATGATCTCTGAGGACTCTAAGAAGTCTGTTGTTGGGCTCCATACCGTGAAGACGGCTTTCAGTCTGACCTGGAGAGATGTCCAGTTTATCCTGGTTTCTCACTGCACAACAGCTGAAAGAGAAAGGACCCTAAACACTACCAGATAGGCCAATGATAAGGCCTTTGCAACCTTGCCAGACAGCAATCGGCTAACTGACGTGCTCTTGTGGCCCAGGATGGGCGCGGGCAGAACTGTAACACTGGGGCTGGGGGACTCAAGTGCAGGTGTCACGTCCAGGCCTTGGCTGGTATTCATAAGGGCACCCCAAGCCCATAAACTATTACAGACAGGACTACCATCAGGGTTCTGATGAAAATTTGGTGGTTTTTCAACAATGGCTCAGAAAGACCCTCTGATACTAATTTGGACCCGAAGTCTAGACAAGGCTGCATAATTCTGAGCCAATATTTTCTTAGCAGTTTGGCTCCAGACATTAGGAAGAAGCTCCAAAAACTCCAAGTGGCCCACAGATGGGGATGAATCCACTGGTTGATTTTGCTTTCCTGGTCTGTAACAACTGTGACTGAGAGGAGGACAAACAGAAGTGAGTAAGGAGAAAAGGCTAAAGTCGTGGATCAGGGCCATAACAAAGCCTGCAGCACTAAGGGGTACCGAGGTGACCCAGAGGGGGGTGGAGGCAAGTCTGTGTGCTTAGGTACAGGCAGCTGGGGCTCTGGGCAGAGGAGGGCCCGAAATGCCACGGAGGACTTGCTGATCCTGGCTGGATACCGGCAAGAACCTTTGCAGTGGAGGAGGGACTGTCCTCATTCCCAAAAGTGAATAAGGTCGCTCACCACGCTGGTGGCCAGAAGAATGCCCAGATAGTGGCTGGTGGTACAGGAGACAGGCCCGGTGGCCCCTGCACAAGGGCATCCCATCAGTTTGGAAGGGCATCCATGACTCTGGACATTGTGGGTGAGCAAGTTACTTTTCTTTTGGATATAGGGCTTCTTACCTGACCCTAAGCTCCTATCAGGGCATATTATCATCAGCCCTTTACTCAGCTGTTGTGGTCCTTGAAGGAGTTAACTAGCCATTTTCTTTGTAACCACTCCAAACTGTCAGTTGGGAGATTTCCCTGTGCAAGCTGCCTTCGGGGCAATGCCACAGTGCCCCAGGGATCGGAAGAGATAAGCCCCTCCTACTGAGAGCCACCCTGTCACTCAAACCTCTTGCAATGCACGCCCTAGTTGCCGGGGCCCCAGGCAACCTGGCCCCGTCAGGCCAAGTTCTTTTGTAGGAGTTGATGCCCAAGCGTGATATGATGACACCCTGGAATGGGCTGTCGGGGCCACACTGGTGATCATTCATCTCAAGAAGCCTAACCTACACCCTCGGAAAAGACAATATCCCTCAGAAGAGAGGGTATGCTGGAGCCAAAGCCCATTACTGATAAATTATTGGCTACAGTGTTGCTCTTGCTGTGACAGTCCCTGTGCAACACACCTATCTTATAGCAGTGGAAGCCTCATGAGCATGCCACCCGGTACGAGACCTCAAAATCATCTGTGAGGCAGCAGTGCCTATTCACCCCCACACACACATACACACACCAGTGGCAAACCACACACCATCCTTGAACACATCCAGGGAGATACCAACTGGTTCTTTGTCCTTGATCTCAAGGATGCCTTCTTTTCTATCCCTGTGGACCCAAGTTCCCAATATTTATTTGCCCTCGATTGAGAGGATTCCCAAACTGGGCTCCACAGCAGTACACTTGCACTGTCCTGCCTCAGGGGTTTAGAGATGGCCCCCATCTGTTTACATGAGCCTTGGTTCAAGACCTTAGAGACCTAAAGTTGAGAAAGGATGCCCATTATGATACATAGATGACCTCCTCATTTATAGCCCCACCAAGGAGTTATCTAATTAAAACCCCTCAGTCTCCTAGCAAAGAGGGGACATAAGGTGTCCTAATGTAGGGCCTAAATTTCTTAACGAAAAATGACCTACTTGGGGCACATTTTAACACCAGAACAGAGACAACTGTCCTCAAAGAGAACAAAGACAATTTCCCAGCTGGGCCCTCCAGAGTCTACATAGCAGCAGAGGGCTTTCTTGGGAATGGCTGGCTTCTGCTACACATGGACACCCCATTTTTGAGTAGTAGCCAAACCCTTCATATGAGGCAACTAAGGAACTAGAAACTGAACCCTTAGAATAGACTGGGCACTCAGGAGGGCTTTCAGGGCCTAAATGGGCCCTAATGCAGGCTCTGGCACTAAAAACACAAACCTAACTAAGCCTTTTTCTCTCTTTGTGGCTGAGAATTAGGGAAAAGCACCAGAGTACTAACACAGCATCTGTGCCCAGAAACCCAGCTAGTCACCTAGAAGAACCAGGGCTGGCCTACTTCCTAAAGCAACAGCTGCAGCGGCACGCTTAGTCTAGCAATCCTGTGACATAACATGGACAGAAGTTTTCAGTTCTAACCCACACCAAGTCAAGGCCCTGTTAGAATCCAGAGGGCATCTGTGGAGGACTGGGGAAAGGCTCACTGAACACCAGGCCACCTTTACTGAAAACCCAGACACCAGGCTTCAGTTTTGTGCAGTTCTAAGCCCAGTTCCCCTCCTCCCCACTAACCAACAGGTAGAACACGAGTGCGACCAACCTACTGCCCAAAATCATGCCATTTGCCTGGACCCGAGGGGCCAGTCATTGCTGGTGATGGGAAGCACACGGTTCACTGATGGAGGCAGTTTCGTAAAGGATGGCATTCTGAGTGTGGGGTATGCTGTAGCCAGCCTAAGCCAGGCCTCTGAAGCGAGAGGACTCTGTCCTGGAGCCTTAGCCTAAAGGCAGAACTCAGAGCGCTCCCTCGGGCTTTACAACTCACCCGGAGCAAGACGGTTGTGATGGTTTGGGTCTAGACGTCCTCCAAAGCCTCATGCGCTCATGGGTGTTCTTTTCAGAGGTGGCTGAATCTAGAGCCTGTGATGCTGGGACTAAGGGCGCGTGATTACTAAACCAGTGCACTGATTGGTTGGACGCTGTCCTAGTGCCGGTAGTCTGGGTGGGGTGAAAGGGGCAGAAAGACGCTGTTAAACTTCCCTTGCTTGTTTGCTTTTGCTGTCTTTTGCTGGCCATGAACTGTTCCCCCTCTGCCAGGCCACCCTGCCTTGGAGCCAGCTGATTAAGGACTGAAACCTCTACGAACCGTGAGCCAAATAAACCTTTCCCCTTCTAACTCTGGGTGTCGGGTATTTTGTCTCAGCAATGAGAAAAGTAACTAAGGCAAGGATCAATATATATACTGACTCCAAGTACCGCGTGCCTCTGCTCTCAAGCACGAACCCTGACATTCAGAGAAAGAGCTGACTTTTGACTCACTGCCAAGGTGAACCAGAATTCTCAACCTCCTTGAGACAGTAGGTCTCCCAAGTGAGGCTGCAGGTGTCCATTGCTGAGCATATCAAGCCTCCTTGGACACAGTCACCCGGGGTAATTCAAAGGCAGGTTTGGCTACGAAACAGGCTGCCTTCCCAAATAGCCTGGCCCATCAATAACTCCCCATGGTTCCATCTCAAGCTTCAACTTGCAATCAGGGTGCTCTAGGGAAGAGCTTCGGGTGGGTTATGATGAGGGAGGATTTCAAAAGGGCCAGTGGTGATAAATGAGACCCCAGCTCTTCTTACCACACTGGGTACAATGGTAGTCATCAAGTCCCTCCACAGTGCCTTCCACCTAGGCTAGGAAGCCACCATCACTATAGCACATAGGCCTTTTACAGGACTCAGAGTCCAAAACATTGTAATCTCTGTAAAGCCTGCCCTATCTGCATCCTCCACAATCCACAGTCCCATCCATTCCCACTGCTTGAACCAACACAACAGTGCAGGACCTCCCCTGGGGAAGACTGGCAAATGCAGTAGGTTTTACCCACTTCCCTCTGTGCGTGTAGTGCATACGTATCTTTACTGGGTAGGTAGAGGCCTTCCCTGCCATGTCAGAATGAACCCCTGGAGGTGGTAAGAGTCCTTCTCAAGGAAGTAATGCCTCTTCAGACTACATTGATCTATCCAGAGAAAAAGTGGGCCCTTCTTTACTTCCCAGGTTACACAGGGAGCTCCCAAAGCTCTGGGAATCAAATACCATCTCCAAACTGTTCGAAATGCTGTGTGGGAAACCATTCCTGACATCTAACTTCCTACCTCCTCCAACACAGCATCCATCTGGGAAATTCCCAACAGGCCCTCCAGGAACATGGAAACAAGATGCTTCTACTACCAGGGACTAACAGTTGTCAGCCAAGGTCCACCCTGGCAACCAGGTTCTGATCAAGGCCTAGAAAGACAAGAGGCCCCAGGACCAACTCGCCCCAGATGGAAAGGCCCGTACACAACCCTCTTAACCACACTGTCCTGGGGCAAGAGACAGACAACTGGATTTGCCCGTCCAGGGTAAAACCCATACTGCTTGGGGCACCAGAAAGTGAAGGGAAGAAACCGCCAAGCCTGTACACTGTGAACCCTCAGACTTCTTTTAGGAAGAAAAACATCAATGAATCTGCTAAGTCAGATAAGTAGACTTGTTTGCTCCGCCCAAGTGGAAAGTGAAAATCTGCCCCATGGGAGTGTGGCTTGCCCTGTGTGTCTGGTGTGGCTAGTTCCTCTGCTCTCTTGCTTGTCACAACTAACACTGTGATGTCACCGCTGAGATCCTTGCCCGCAGTTACAGAATGATTTCTTTTGCCCTGTTCTTGTTTTTCTTCAGCCTGGGATCCACTTTGGTAGCTTGAGATGGTCTCTATGGCAGTGATGAGCAGTGAATGTTGTCTTTCTATCAGTCAGTCTGGATAGTGAGAGACACAGCAGGACAGCTAGCTGACCAAGCTTCTAAGATCCACCGGAACTGTCTGAGTCGTGGAGTCCTGGTCAAAGATCTGGAAGTGGCCCAAAGATCCCGGCTACTTCCCTTAGTGGAGCCTTTGTTAATGCTTCTCATAGTCTCATTCTTCAGAGCAAGTACACTTAAATCTCTTAGTCAATTTGGTTCTTCTCTTTCACAGCTGTCAAACTACAGATGACGATTCAAGCCAAGAACCAAAACCCACTGTCATATCTAGAGCTCGTCAATGCATCCTCTGTGGTGGAATACTGTTCTCTGGTCCTGCAGGATCCAGCAGGGTTAATACTTCCACTCAGGAGGAAGCAGATATAGAAGACAGACAGTCCACCCTTAGCACACCTTAAAGACTTGTGGAGACCAGGTCTCTCAAGGGGGAATAGCGAAGACGTACAACTGAGGGCTTCAGGACTGCTAGCCTCCACTCACCTAAACATGGGCAATGCCCCAGAGCCAACCTTTGACCCTCTCCTAGGACTTACCACATAGTGGTTGAAATAGAGGAAACAAAGACCCCAAGAATGCCTGGGAAAATTCCAAACCAAGACTCAGGCACACAAGACCGCCCTGGACCCCTATGCATGACCTGTAATAATCTTCCTTCCCCTGGAGCTCACTGAAGGTTCATGCACATGGATACTGTATGCATCTTATACATACAGTAATAACAGAGTGAATTAGGGGAGGCACACTTGCAGTAGACCCAGCAGACAGAACTCAGCACCCTGTCCATTGTGCTGTCTATTATGCTCTGCAGGACCCCAATAGGAGGCACCTTAAAGACTTTTAAACCCCTACACCCTACTACACCTCAGTGCTCACACCATTTTCCTTTTCATTCTGAGTATACTTTTGCCTTAACAGCTTTTGCCAGTTTCCTTGCCATCATGTGCTGCATCCTGTTGTCCATTCATCATAGGAACCACCCCAGGCCACATAACCTGTGCTAACACTGTCGCAGTGGAGTGACTCGGATCAGAGGGTCACTAGGTAGGATGGAGTCCCTCGCAGCCACAGCCCAAGAGCTACTGTTCTGCATGACGTGAGTGACTCGGAGCAGCATACAGCCTGCTCTGCACGAAGACTACAGTGGAGCACCCAGCTGCATGACCACCAAACCAGTCATTTTTAAATTTTAATTTAGAGCTAGTGAGGCGGATGGATTTGTTCAGGTTTTTCCTTGGTGACACTAAGGTGGGAGGGCAACCTGGATGGTAGGTACCTTCTGGAATAGCTGCCCCTTTTTTGAGATCTTCATCAGCCCTGTAAATTACTGTACAGTTGCCATCCTTCCCAGCCTACCCACACAGATGCCCTGAATTAAGCCTCTAACACTCAGCACTGAAGAAACAAAAGAGGCTCATTCGCCATCCATCAGGCACTTGGATGAAAAGAGGAAAACTAAACTGGGCACAAGTTTCCTGACTTCCTAGGCTACTTTGGGTCCCATGAAGAAGAGAGTTCTCACCTCAGAATGGATGAGTTCCCTGCTGAATAACAGAAGCCGGGGCTGCACCTGGCAATCTGCACTTTGCCTCCATGTGATTGTGATGCCAGCGAAGTCTAGACCCACTGGCTTCGACAGAGCTCCGTTGCGCGACTCTCTTCATTACAGGAGAGACTGGGAAGTGCTGGGCATTGGGGGCATCATCCTCCAGGACTGATCTCATGGTAGCTGTGGGTAAATCAAAATTTTAAGACCAAGAGATCTCTGAAATAAAAGGGTTTACTAAGCTGTTAAGGATGCCGCCATGCAAGACAGGGTACAGAGGGCTGGTGACCTGGGCAGCAAAAGAATTTACAATAGACAGGGAATGTAGAAAACACAAGAGTTTACTTTGGTCACAAATCCTGCCAAGGGGGACAGAGGGAGTTTCCAAGAGAGAAACCATGCAGCCAAGGCAAAAGACTGGGTTTTTGTGAAGGCTGGAGAATCTGGAAAAAGGGTTGAGACAGCACAATGTGATTATCACGTAGATACCTTTCTGGATCATTTAACGCCTTGTAGATCCCCCAGGGAGAGCCTGTATTGTGTTTAATATTACGTTTACCTTACCGAGGCAGTTTTGACAAGACTTCCTCTGGCCTCTAGCTTTAGATGAGAAGGTGAAAAGGAGATCTACACATATTTTTAGGAAACTGGGTCAATTCTCTGGGAGGAATGAATGGGCCCTTTTACATCAAAAGCTTTGGTGCTGTCTTACGACTGCCTGAGAGCGAGATGCCTTTCACTGAGCCCTTTTGTTGTTGGTTGGCTGCAGCTGAAGTTCCACTGTTAAGGGTTTTAATCCTTTTCCTTGCCAATGGGCAGCCACTACAAATGCTGGCCAAAAATGAGAGGACTGGTCCTGGGACAAATTCCCTAACATGGCTAGAGGGGATGGGAAAATGTCCACCAGAGCCAAGGAGCCAGAGTATTTTATAAAGAAAACCGGAGGAGAAGAAAGCACAAATTGTTCAACAAGCTTCACCAGGAAAAAAACTTTAAGGGAAAAAAAGTGAGGCTTTATTTCAACAGTTTGAAATAGCAGTTTGTAAACCGGGAGATGCAGTCTTTGGTACAAAATGAACGCAAGACAGAAGGAACAAAAGAGGGACTCGGACTCACAGGAAAAACTCCCATCCAGGACCCATATGCAAACAAGGGGTATTCATTGGCTGATATTTCCATCTGACCACACAGCTCAGCCGATTGGCTGGGCCCAGGTGCTGAGGTGGGATTTCCCAGATGCCGTTTAGCTTGGCAGCTGAAACCGAACATGCCCAGCAAAGGTCCATAGTGTCCACTTCGTGCTTCTGAGAACACACAGCGCGTGGCCCCAGGTGGCTGCTAGATGCGGTCTGGCCATCACTTCTCACCTAAGCACATACACCAGGCCAGGCCTTCCATTTGTTTGGCAAGACTAGCTGGTTCAAGAAGTGGCCATGTGACCAGGACTCAGGTGGCTTCAGTGCCAAGGCTGGGAAATAGTCCTGACCACTAGCGACTGGTGACGGGGACCGCAGTGAACCAGAACAAGCAAACTCTGGATTACCTTTGTCTCCCAGGGGCCATCTCTCGTAGCGACATCCCTAGCCTTTCCTCAGCTAGGCCACAAGTCTATTTTTACACTTGATCTTAGCCAAAAGGCCGAGAAGCGATCACAAGTCTATTTTTAATATCATTCCTTCACAGACTCCTGGTTCTCCGTCTGAGAAATATAAAAGCTGTATCTTTTGGTCGTTTCTCTGGAACGTGCTGCCTCTCTGGGGAAGCCCTTACTGGGAAGAGCAAGCTGCACCTGACCTTGCTGTGAATTCCTCCGTGCAGAACAGGGCTGTGCCTTGCCCTGAGCAACCCCACTTTATGGCAGCAGTTTATTCCACTTTGCCTGCAAGTGCTGAGGCAGAACAACTTGGTGACTCGTGTACAAACGATCACCACTGAAGTAAGCGAGTTAACCAGAAACCCCCAATAGCCTGCACAAGAACTTTAGCCCTTTCCTCCTGCTGCTTGTTCAAAGTGATAAGTTAACCAGCACCTAGCTTACCTTGTGTTTAAGAACAAAGGACAGCCGGGCCGGGGATGTAGCTCAGTGGTTCTACCGCCTGTCTCACAAGCGCAAGGATCTGGGTTCGAACCCTGGTACCACAAAAAAGAACAAAGACAGGACATGTTATACTGTGGCCTTACCCATAAAGGCAAGAATTTCCTGCTGGATCCCAAATATTGGATTTTAATCTATCTTGCAATTTGCTTCTGTACCCTGTGCTTGCTCAAAGACGAGATCATGACATTCTATTGTGTGGTTTTCCCTTTAAAAACTGGGCTTCCCTGCTTGACTGGTACCAAGGAAGATGGGAGCCCAAGCTCATCCTTGGTCGCCGGCTAACAAGGACTTTTAATTTGGACATTTTCATGGCATGATTCTTTTCTCTGAAACGGCTACAACAGTCACCAGGTGCTGGACGCACCAAACATCAGAAAAAGACTCCCAGCTGCACAGCACAATTGAGGCATAAATTGATAAATAAATTAATCTTCCTAATAAAAAATCGGCATGTCTAAGTTATGTCAGACCAAACCAGGCCGCAGCTTACTGGACACCCCAGCCCAGCGAACCAGCAACCTTGCTGGGTCGTACACGGGAGAGGCACCCAACACTGGGCACAGCGGCGCTGCACCCAGTGAACGCAGCACAGGGCCGGCAGGCCGAGAGCTCCAGCCCTCTTCCCCAGTCAGCGGAGCTCCGTCTCCCTGCTCCACGCTGCCCACTCGAGCCGCCTGCTGTCCACACTCAGGCTTTGAACCAACCCCGCACTCCTGAGAATGGCACACGCCCTCTCGGGAGAAGCCCCGCCTGGCCCTGACCTCATCCAGCCGCCTGCGACGCGCACGCCCCATCCCGTGGCCCCTGTGAACCCTTCTCCGCCTTTCTCTAACCCACTATTACCTGGGGTGTGGCCGCCAGTGTTACAGATTATCAGCAAGGAATTCATAACTAAGGTCCCCAAGCTCACGGTTACCAAGTGAACTTTGAGTGCTCAGCCTAACAAGGCTAAGAAAGCCAGTGTAGCTTATGAATTTTATTGTGTTCCAGTAAATTCTGACAATGTGGAGAGCCAAGTGTGTTACTGCCATGGCTCGCTTACAATGCCCATGTACTTGTAAAGTGAGTAAAATTGTATCCTTTTCTCTTGTTAATCAGCACTCGGCATTGAGTTCTTAGACCTACCCAATGAGCCCACATAAAAATTGAGGGAGGAGGTAGGGACAGTGGCACATGCATGTAATCTCAGCTACTTGGGAGGCTGGGGCAGGAGGATCATAGAGCCCGGGGATGTTCCATAAATGACCTTGCTTGGGTCATGTGCCATCTGGTAAACAAGTTATTAGTGCTGCACAAATGAAATACTATGGCTGGCCAGGCCTGGTTTATGTGCCCAGGCTTATGGCCATGGATTGAAAGTCTGTAAATTGACCCGGGGATTTAGCTCAGTGGTTCTGCCGCCTGCCTCGCAAGCACAAGGTCCCAAGTTTGATCCCCGGTACCAAAAAAAAAAGAAAGTCTATAAATTAAAACAGGGATGGAATAACTTTCCTGGAAAGTAGGAAAATAGCACAACAATGTACAAGTTTAAATTAAGACAATGCCAGCATTGACGGGGTTCAAAATGAAGCATCCATGGATAACTCTAAGGCTTTTGGTTCAGATGACTGGGTAGATGAGGCCATACATTACGAAAGATAAGTCAGGCCAGGTGTGTCCGCACATTCCTGTAATCCCAGCTACTTGGGAGGCTGAGACAGGAGAATCCCAAGTTTGAGGCCAGCCTGAGAAAAATGAAGGAAGGAGGGAGGGAGGAAGAGAGGAAGGAAGGCAGGAAGGCAGGAGAGTTCAGGCTGAGGGCAGATAACGGGGTGAGAATGAGGAGTTTGAAACAGGAAAAGATGGACCAAAAGGTGTCTCCACTTTGAGGCCTAATGGGGGCGGAGGAGCTAAAGACATAAATTCAGGGCTTTTTTGTCATGTGAAAGACAAGTAATGCCATGTTGTTACCACACATAGGTCCAGAAGCTCACTTTACAGCAAAGCCAAGGTCTGAGAGACAAGCGCTGGCGAAAGAAAGTTTTCACTCAGTGACCAAAGAATGGAAAACCAGGATCCATGCTCACGGATCAAATTCCAGGTACAGGGAAGGAATAATGAGGGAGAGAGAAGAGCAAATGAAGGAGGAAATATTCATGTTCTTCTGGGGAAAAGGTAGAGGTCTCCCAAGAACTCAGGTGCCAACTCTTTCTGATCTGGTGTTTACAGTCATGGCTCCTGGTGTCTTTAGTCCTGAAGGAGAAAAGGAAAGATCAGGTGTCTTAGACGTTCCTCATTGCTGGGACAGGATACCTGACGCCTGCAACTTAAAGGAAGAGAGGTTTATTTTGGCTCACACTTCACAAGTTTTCATCCACATCAGGCAGAAACAGCATAGCAGAAGGGCCTGGAGCGGGGAAAGCTGCTCAGCTCATGGTGGCCAGCAAGCAGAGCAAGGAGCCAGGAAGGGAGGTGGACGCTTCCAGGCCACCTTCCAACAGCACACTCAGCTGCGGAACCACCAGCAGACGGTTCGGTGCGGAGTACAGGACCTCCACGATCCACTCACTTCCCACAAGGCCCTGTGAGTGCAAGAGGCCTCTCGACCTGACTGTACCACTGCTAAGTCTGGCTCTAGTCAAACTTGTATGGTTCTGGCAAAGCATTTTTCATATGATGAACACATCTACATGGAGAACTCAGTAGCACTGACTCAAACCAAAGGTCAGGGCAGCAAACAGGACAGACAGATGTGAAGACAGAAGACACCAAGCCTTTTTATCCTGTTCTAGTCACCCATCACACATCTGCAGGCCCGCGTGAAGAGTCAGTATTTTCAGGGAAAGTGGGCTTCAAGTCCCTGAGAAGTAGCCTAGGTAGCCTACATTTTGACAACAAAAAGACCCACCAAGAAAGAAAAATATCCCAGCACTTGAGTGGCTGAGGCAGGAGGATCACTGTGAGTTCAAGGCCAGCCTAAGCTACATAGTGAGTCCCTGTTTCAAAAAAAAAAAAAGAAAAAAAATATATATATACCACCAAGAAAGAAACACATCCAGGAATTTGGCTGCCATTCATTCATTTTTTGAAAGCTTTGCTTTGAACTGTTATGTAATTTATACACAGTCCAAATACATGACAATTGATGAACAACTTGCATCATTTTGTGGTTGTTGTAGCTTTTGGCAATATATGCCAAGCTGTAAGACTGAGGGCCTTACCAAACGCTCCAAGGAGCTGACTACAGCGACGATCACCCGGGAAGGAACACACCGGTCAAGTTGGAAAGTAAAACAGACCTTTATTAGTCTGGCCAGACGGCACTCCCAAAGCAAAGTAGCTAAGAGAGGCAACTGGCTCAGAGTCCGAGGCTATTTTTATAGGGGGTTGAGGGGGAGGTTAACATGTAGATTAACGGGAAAAAAGGAACAAAGGTTGGTGGTCGACTGTCACGTACTAACGGTCAGCAGACACACAGTAATGGTCACGACCATATGGTCACGACCGTCACGTACTGATGATCAGCAGGCACAGTGATGGATTGTTCTACCGATAGTGGGTCTGGGAATTTTCGTTCTCCGGACAAACAAGGGGTTGAATGATTTACTTAGGAACTTTGCTTTGTTACAGATTTTATCTACTATTTCAAGACTAACAAGCACATTCTAACCATTAAATTTTAAACATAACAGAGGCTAGGGGAATAAATGAATTTTGAATCATACAGTCCCACAAAGCAAACCTTCCAAATATGATATAAGAACATATCTCCTGATAGATGCGAAGACATTTTACACCTTGAATTTAGAAATTTATCCTAGAACTCAGCCACCAGATCTTCATTCATGCAGTAACAAACCATATGATTTTGTAAACAGACTTGTTGTACCTATTTCAAAAAGTGACCCAAATGTCACATTTGATAATTGATTCACTAAACATTGATATTACATTTGCTAAAAGAACATCAGTTGATCAGCACAGCAACTATTTGCAGAAACAAAGCAGAGATTCCAAAAAAAAATGTTGCAAGTTCACAATAGGAAAATGTATAGTATAATCTTTGGATTTCAGAAAGACACAACATTGGCCTCATATGGTGAAGAAAAACAAAGCAACACTACTGTCAGCATTACATCATGATGATAAGAGTGATAGTGAAATCAGGCTTGGTGGCACACGCCTGTGAGCCCACCACTTGGGAGGCTGAGGCAGGAGGAGCCTGTGAATTCAAGGTCAGCCTGTCCTACAGAGTGAGTTCAAGGCCACCCTGGACTATCTAGCAAGACCCTGTCTCAAAAAACAACAAAAGACTGATAGTGAATCCTCAACACAAAGCCAGAAATGGTCACATTTTACAACAAAACAAAAGGCAGAGTAGATATTGCTGACAAGTCATGCAACAACTATGATGTCACTTGAAACACAAAGCGTTGGCCAATGGTGTGTTTTACTGGATCCTAAACATGTCAGGCATAAATAGTTTCATAGTTTACAAAGAAAATAACAAGCACAAAGTATCTCGGAGAAACTCTCTTAGAGGATTGGGACTGGAATTGATAAGTGACCAATTACAACAGAGGGAGAACAGTATGTGTCTGCCCAAAGAACTTCACAGAAGAATTCTGGAGAGACCAGTGAACAGACAGGTGAACATCATAGGAGTCCGCCTAAGAACAATAGGAAGAGCAGCAAGACGTCAAGTGCGTCCTGCCAGAGAAGACAGGAAAACAAAGCACATGTGCTGTCAGTGTGAGACTTGTGTGTGGAACATGCTGTTTCCATGTGTGAAAATTGCCTTAGGTGTGATTATCGAAGGAAAGATTTTTTTTGTGGTAGAGTTGTGTTTGTATTTTCAGTGTAGGTCATACAGGAATTGATTTCTGTTATTTTTTACATTTTGTAAGCAAACAGTTGATGGTGAAAATGTTGATGTTTATTCTAAACAGTACATATTTTATATTTTTATTTCATTGATATTATATTTTCCAGCTAAGTGCACATCGTATAATATTATGAGAACCTCCTGACAAAACACGAAGGCCAGGTGACAAGTATGTCCTGCCAAAAGAGCCAGGAAAGCAGAACACACGTGCTATCAGTGTAAGCGAGACTTGTGTGTGGAACATGGTGTTTTCATATATGAAAAAAATCCCCTAGGTGTGATAATTGAAGTGAAGATTATTTCTGTGGTACAAAAATATTTGTATTTTCATTGTAGTTCACAAAGGAATTTGTTTGTATTTTTTAGATTTGTAAGCAAATAAACTGTGGATGTTGAAAATGTTGATGTTTATTCTAAACACTCATTACATATTAAAATGTTAATATTTTATTTTATTGGTATTTTATTTTCCTGTTAAGTACATATTGTATAACTCATAAAATTAAAATAAATAATTCATCAATAGAAATACTCCTAAAACATAAATGTGGGTACTATACACCCACTTAACATTCCTTTTTTGGGAACTTAACATGATGCCCAAGGAGGTAAATTCACCATTGTTAAATGATTTTGACCTTTTTCAGTAAGATTTGTTACCATATATAGAGTCCATTGGAGCTGAAATTTTTTTAAAAAAATTTAAAAATGTTTGTCTTTCAAAACACTCCACGATATCGAATTTGGCAACAAGGTATTGGATATGATTTTTTTCAAGTTGTAATTTTTAAAAGCTGACATGATTCCCCTACAAAAAGCACAGTGCTTTATCACACATCTTGACCAAAAAAAATACTGAACTGTCCAATTTTGTTGAACATTTTTCTTCGGCCATAATTTATCTTTTACTTTTTCTTTTCTATTTCTTTTTTAAGGTTCTGTTTTCTTTGAGAGGATGTTGAAGCCGTGCTGAAATTTAAAATTTAAAAAAATCAGTAAATAAGCAAACTTTATTTTTCTAGTATAAGGCATGCTGAGCAATTATAATAATATCAAAAACAAAAAAACTACTTGATGTATTGTTGTACTTCCTATACCACAGCTGCTTTAAAAAAGCTATCTAACCTGTTCAACTATCTCAGGACTCGACACGAGCCCAGGTACGCGGCGGCTGGGCGCACGCGCACGCCCGAGGCGGGCTGCACCGGGCATCACGCAGCCCCGCCCCCCGTGTGCGGTTGCAAAACCTCGCACTCGGGTCCCCTCCGGCGCCGCCGACCCAGCCACCCCGCGCAGCCCACCGGTACCAGCACGGCGCCGCGGGGCCCGCGGGGTCCAGAACGGTCGGACCTGGACAGAGAGGGGCGGGGCCACGCTGGGCGTGACGGGCAGGGGGCGTGGTCTGCGAGGCGAGGCAGGACCTGCCGGGGGCGGGGCTACCCGGGAAGCGACCTGCCGGGGGCGTGGTCAGCAGGGCTTTCAGGACCGCGTAGTGCGCAGGCGTGCGAGGGCCGGCGGCGGCGGCGGTTGCGGCGGCGGTTAGCGGACCGGGCCAAGTCCTACACCTGCTCCAGCCGTGCGGGGCGACGCGGCCGGGCTGGTGGGTGCAGCCCGCTCCGGGCCAGGGGCCGGGGTCCCGGGTCGGATCCCGGGCTGAGGCCCCGCCGGAGGCGCAGCCGCGCGTCCCCACCTCACCCCCCGCCCGCTCGCAGCCTGGCGACATGGAGCCGGTGCTCGTGGTCCACGGCGGCAGCGCCGGCTGCATCCCGTGCGAGCGCCGGCCGCGCGTGCGCCAGGGCGTGATCCGGGCAGCCTCGCTGGGCCACGGCGTCCTCAGGGCCGGGGGCAGCGCCGTGGACGCGGTGGAGGCGGCGGTGGCCGCGCTGGAGGACGACCCCGAGTTCAACGCAGGTGGGCCCGGCGAGAGGAGCCGCGCGCAGCTCAGCGCAGCCTCACTCCTCGCGTCCCTCCACCCCTTCCCTCTGGCGGATCTGTCTAATGTCTTGCTTTTCACTTGCACTCCGGGCTTCCCAAACAGGAGAGACCGTGCGATATTCGCGCTTGTGTGTCTGGTTTACTTCACTTACCATTCTGGTCGCAAGGTGCGTCTGTTCTCCCTAGATTTGTCCTTTATACCAGAATAGCACTCCGTGGGTGTAGATGCAACGTTTTCTTCAGCCATTAATCTGTGATGGACAGATAGGCACCTTCCGTGATTTAGCGCTCATGAATCGTGCTGCGCTACACACAGGTGTGCGTGGATCACTGTACCACGATGTCTTAACTGTCGGGAAGATACCTAGAAGGGACTAGGAATAGCTGGCTGAGTGGGATTTTTACTTTTTAGTTTTGAGGAATCTCCATACTGATCTCTGTAGTTCCCCACTCCCTGCAGCTTGACCAGTCTTTGTTATTGCTTGATTTCTTGATATAGCTGTCCTAGTGACTTTTGCCTTGCTGGGTCAAAATACTCACAACCCAGGAATTAAAAGAGAAGCTCATTTCAGCTCTCAGTTTGTAGACATTTTAGTCCATAGTCGGCTGGTTCTAAGGCAGGGTGGCATCGCAGAGGGGAAAGAGCTCCTGGCAGGGCAGGCAGGAGGCAGCAGCAGCCTCCCTTTCCCCTTATATTCTACCCAGGACACAAGCCTGTCGATTGGTGCCACCCACAGCTCCTGGGGGCTTCTGCCTTCAGTCAGGTATTCAGCCCCACCCAGAACTATACTAAGTCAGTGTGAACATCTCCTGCTGTCCAAGTGGGACCAGGCACAAAGTTAAAACCCAGAGCCAGAGCGTGCAGGTGCTTTCCAGGCAGAAGTGGGGATGGGCACTGGAGGGGAGGAGAGTGCCCTGCAGAGGCGCAGGGCAGTGGAGCCCAGGCATTTCAGTAAGGTGAGCTGAGGACAGGAGAGGAGACAGTGAGCGGGAGGGGATCTGAGGCCAGGTCGGCGAAGGCCGAGGGCTTGTTTTGTAGCCATAGGGTGCTGTCTCAGCCTGAATCTGTGCTTTCTAGAGAAGTAGGGTCAGGAGTGCGGCTCCCTGCTGCAGTGTTTGCCCAGTGTGTGCCCCGGCCTGCGTCTCCCCAGCACCACAGAGACTGCGTGAGAAACAGAGAAGGGATGTGGGACGGGAAGGGTGGAGGGAAGGGAAGAAAACAAGGTAAAGCAGAGTGGTTCAGGGACCACAGCACTGTGGAGGTTCCCGGGTGGGCCCAGTGCTGGGCTCAGGTGAGGCCTCCTGCAGGTGGCCCTGTGGCTGGAGAGCCAGGCACAGCCGGAGGCAGCTCACTCCTGGAGCGGATCTGCCCCACTGGAGCAGTGCAGCCTCCACCATTCTCACCCTGGGGACCCAGCTCCCAGCGCGCAGCCTCATCTGGGCCAAGAGGGCGCCCCGTCAGATCTGAGTTTCCAGAGCCCCTGTGCAGTGGAGTAGAGGATGGGCTCCAGGGCTGCGTTAGAGGAGCACCGGGCCTTCTCTGAATTCTCCCGCCCCGCTTTGCAACTCCTCCTGGTGCAGGCCGAGGCTCTGTGCTGACCGAAGATGGAGAGGTGGAGATGGATGCCAGCATCATGGATGGCAGAGACCTGGCCACAGGGGCCGTGTCTGCCGTGCGCTGCATCTCGAACCCTATCAAGCTGGCGCGGCTGGTCATGGACAAGGTGTGGCAGGGGGGTCCAAGGTGTCCATCTGGGACCAGGGGTCCTGCCCAGGCTGAGCTAGAACTTGCAACCCTCCTGCCTGCAGAGTGAGATTTCTAAGCCTCAGGGCTGGGGATTTAGCTCAGTGGTTCTGCCACCTGCTCCACAAGCGCAAGGACCGGAGTTTGATCCCCGGTACCAAAAAAACCAAAAAACAGATTTCTAAGCCTCAGAGCATGTGTGAGTCACATCCCTAGCACTGACCTGTCGGTTTGGGACTTTGGTGAAAACAAGAACTCAGAGAGCTGGCCGTTTCAGCGTTGAGAAAGCAGGCCAGGCTGGGAGCGCCCCGCAGTGAGTGCTGCCTCCCCTGGGTGAACCTCTAATCTGATCCCCAGCAGAAGGAGGAAAAGAAGCAACACAGGCCAGTGGGATTTGCATCTGGGTCCCTTTGTGCCCAGAGAGAAGCAGTTCTTTCCACACCAGGCACAGTGAATGGTGCATTCCTGTAATCCCAGCTGCTCTTGAGGCTGAGGCAGGAGGATCACAATGTCACCGCCAACCTGGGAAACAGAGACCCTGTCTCAAAAAAAAGAAAAAAAATTTAATTTCACCAGGAAACTGTCATCTTTCCTTTTCTGTCTTCTCAGACCCCACACTGCTTTCTGACTGACCGAGGTGCAGCAAAATTTGCAGCAGACATGGGGATCCCAGAGATTCCTGGGGAGCAGCTGGTGACAGAGAGGAGCAGGAAGCACCTGGAGAAGGAGAGGCAGGAGAAAGGGGCCCCGAATGCCGCCTGCCCCCAGTGAGTCACGAGGTTCCCTAAGGTCCTAGGGGAGGGTTTGGAAAATAATCTGATCAGCCACATCTAACCAGTTTACGCCGAGGCCGAGGCCAGGGACAGCTAGCTGCTCCTTTTGCCCCTAACTCGGGCCTCATTGTTGCTCCTCTGTGTGGGGACTCCAGCCCCTGCAGTGCTCCCCTGATGTGCTGCAGCGAGGCCCGGCTGCTGGCTGAGCCGTCGAGTATCTGGTGCTTCCCAATGTGTCCCATCTTGCTGAGATTTGAGGGATCCCTGGACCCTGCGTGTACCCTCCCCTCTCTGCTGTGCAGTAGTAGCTGGGTTCCCGCTCTTTAGCTTATTTACTCAGCATGAGGATCCCGGAGTGACCAGGAGGAATCGCTGTTGTCCTGGCTGGTTCAAGCCTCCCCCTCTGGAGCTAAGACTTGGGGCCAGTGGAGCACAAGCTCACAGGAACAGGAAGCAGAAATTCTGCTAGGGCTAATGGCGAGCGGTTCCACCCCCACTTCCTTTCCTCCTTGGACTCCTGGACTGGCCTTTGGGGGGGCGCAGTGCCACAGAGTGGAGAGCACCTTTCAAATTTGAGCCGTGGTGCTCATGGCACCAGGGAGGAATCAGTCCAACTCCTAAAAATTCACATTAATCATGCGTTCTAAGGGGTGGGTCTCTATGTTACAGATTTCAGAGTCCCAATTATTTGGGATAAGTAAGCGCCCTTATTTAAAACCAGAGTTGAATGTGGCCCGGAGCTGGTCATGGCGTTCAGCCAGTGATGCTGCACAGCCCTTAGGGCGGCAGCATTTACCCAGAGGTCTCTCTTAGCAGAGGAGTGAGGGGCTCACTCCCCGAGGGACCGGGCTTCCTAGGTCTGGGGTGCAGGATGGAAGAGTTTCCCAGGTACCTCTGACCACCCCCGGTTCCAGGATTGCAGCAGCCTGGCAGCTGTGACCAGTCTCCCCGATGTGCAATTTCTGTGGCCAGAGTCCTAGCAGTGGGGCTGCCAACTATTTTAGAAGAGGTCGCTGCAGTGTTTTCCAGATGTCCTGTACAGCAGGGTTGTAGCTCAGTGGGAGAGCACGTGCCCTGCACGTGTAAGACCCTAGGCTCAGCCCCATCACCAAGAGCAGTGAGTGACACGGACACTTCTCTCCAGCCAGCAGCCCTGCTGGGCTCTGGCTCAGGTGTTTGCAGAATTTCTGCGGTTTCCTTACTGTTGGTGTCTGGTTTCAGTGTGCTGTGATCGGAGAGAATCCATGGGGTGGCTTCCGTCCCTTTGTGCTGTCCAGGGTAGAATGTGGTAGTTTGGGAGAAAGTTCTGCGTGCTCCTGAGGAGAACATGTGTTCTGCTGTGGTGCGCTAGAGCACTCTAGACATCTGTATATCCCTCCATTCGAGGCGGGAGTCAGGTCTGATATTTCTTGATTCATTTTTTCTTAGTTCACCGGTTTCCGAAAGTGGATATCAAGGTCCCCCACTATGATTGTGTTGATGCATTTGATCTTTTATGTCCAGCAGTGTTTATTCTATGAAGTTGGTGCCCCAAAACTCAGTGCATGTAAATTTGGCATTGTTCTTGCTGCTGACTGATTCCTGAACTAATCTGTAGTGCGGCTGCCCTCTCCGGCCCGCAGGAGCACTGGGTGCCCCCGTGGGAGCGCCCGAGTGACCCCCGCCCGCTCTCGCTGTGGGGAATGGGTGACTGGCCGCCCTTCTCCAGTCCCTCCACTCTCAGGTCCTGGCTCTGTGGTCTCCCACACCACTCTCCAGGTTTCTGCTCTTCTGAAGCCTGGGTGCAAATATCTGACTCCCCGTGCTGCTGAGGTGAGAGCCATCTGAGTTTCTTCCTTCAGCCAGGCCGCCCAGTGAGCTCGCACGATCCCGTGATCTCCCCTTGGGTTGAGGGGAGAGGGACACCGAGAGGCACCGAGCCACACAAGCAGGCACAAGGTGGGGCTGCCCAGTGACCAGGCTGTCCGGACCCAGGAGCTGGCCGGCCTCTGACCTTCCTCCTGCCTCTCTTCTCGCTGACTTTGTCCAGTTCCGTGGGCCCCAGGACTGCGGGATGGGGCCAGCTTGTCTCCCACCTGCTGGGCCTGCCCTCCCTTCCTGGGGCCTTGGCCAGAGCCGCACCCCACTGCTGCTGGCCTGCTGTGCGCCCCGGGGCTCCCCTCTCTCTCCTCCTGTTTTCTTTGCTCCATGCTGTTGCCGCCTGAAGTTTTCTTGGCCCTGTTGCTGCCCCTGGGCCCCTCATGCAGCTGTGCGGGAGAAGGGACTGGGTCCCTGTCGCTTCCTGCTGTGACCAGCGTCCAGGACGATTCACTCGGGGCCGGGAGGGGAGTGGGTGTTGGTGCCCAGTGATGCCACCTTTTATCTGCAGACTCATGATAAAATGTCAATGGGAAAATTCGCTTACTGCATCTTCCCCACAACCCGAGAGACAGGCTCTCAGTGGGGCCAGTGAATGGGCAGCTGGGAGCCCTGCCAGGACCTCGGCACCACAGGGCTGGGCCTGCCCTGCACCGCCAGCGTGTCGCGTCTCTCTCTTCCTGGGGAGCCTCAGAGGCTGGGCCCAGGTGTCCACAGGTTCTCCCGAGTGCCGGAGTTGGAGGTGGGCTCCTGTGTCACCAGCTGTTAACGGGGGCAGCAAGTCGGTTCCGCTCCGAGGCCCCGGCTCGAGGTGGTGCTGTGGCTGGGGTGCACACTCGGGTGGGGGGCAGGAGGACGTGGGGCCCCTCCTGCAGCAGGCTCGGTGTGTGTGGGGCCGGAAGTCGAGGCTCGGGAGTCTGCAGTGTTGGGGCCGCAAACAGCGCACACAGCGCACACTGGAGGGGCTGAGCCCCGTGGGCACTGTCGGGAGAGTTTCTTCTCAGCCTGGAGCTTTCCTGTTTCTTTGTGGCAGAAACTTGGGAACTGTGGGTGCTGTGGCTCTGGACTGCAGAGGAGACGTGGCTTACGCGACCTCTACAGGGGGCACCGTGAACAAGATGTGTGGCCGAGTCGGGGACTCGCCCTGCGTAGGTGGGACTGGGCTTCGTGCCTGCCCGCCCCTTCCCCTCCATCACAGCCACAGCCCCTCTCCTCCCATTCCTCCCGAGGGTCCAAATCCTCACGCCCAGGTGTGGACCCATATCCGCCCCCCCCCCCCCTGTACAGCGGGAGCCCTGGCCTGGGCCTGGCTCTGGTGCAGCTGCCACTGGCTGGGTCTGGGTCGGTGCTAGAAACAGGCCACAAACTCCTGGAGTGCCAGTGTGAAGTCACGAGAGAAAAGGCGCGAGCTGCATTCCCCAAAGCCCGGGTCCTGGCCCGGAGGCCCTTCGGGGACACCCTGGCCCACCCGCCTGGCTGGGGTGGAGCCTCAGCCCAGGCCAGGACTGCTCCAGGAGCCCAAGGGAAGGGAACCTGGGTCCTGTGCCAGGGTCTCCGGGCACCTGGAGTCCGGCCACTTCCTCCTGCAGCAGAAGCTTGTGTGAGACCAGGGACCGAGGCCACCTTCCCCACAGGAGTGCACATCCGCGGCCCGTCCAGCGCCCTGCAGACCCCGCCTGGGCTTTCCCTCCCTGGACACCCCGGCCCTGCACAGGCAGCCCCACCTGTCAGCCAGATGATGCCCTCATTTTCCAGCCCCATGATCCAGTCGGGTTCCGAAAGCCCCAGCTCGGAACGCTGAGACCTGGGGGCTTTTGCACCTGCTCGTGACAGGGGCGGCCACTTTCCCCAGCTTCTTGGTGTCCAGAGAGGGCAGGCAGGTGGCCTAGGTGGTAGGTGTGGGTGGGCAGCACGAACTGCCCTGAGGGACAGGAGGTGGAGGTGCTGGCCCAGTGCTGCCAGGTGAGAGGTCCCCTGCCCCGCCGCCCGGGATTTGCCTCTGCTCACTCCTCCTCCTCCTCCCCCTCCTCCTCCTCCTCCTCCTCCTCCTCCTCCTCCTCCTCCTCCTCCTCCTCCTCGGCATCCCAAGCCCCACACCCCAGCACTGGGGTTCACTCTGGGCTGCGTGGGGCTCATCTCGTGAGCCTCGCTGCTGGGTGAGAACCCTTCCCCTCTGGGCAGGCTCCGGAGGCTACGCCGACAACAGCATCGGAGCCGTGTCCACCACGGGACACGGAGAGAGCATCCTGAAGGTGAACCTGGCCCGGCTTGCTCTGTTCCACCTGGAGCAAGGTGCGCAGGCCCAGGGTGGGCGCTGGGAAGCTGGGCGGGGGTGGAGGGGCGGAGCCTCTGCAGAGACACTGCTGGGCACTCCCGCAGCCTGACCCTGCCCTCCCGTCAGGCTCCCTGTGACCGAACCCCTCTCCCACCTTCCCTCCCCAGGAAAGACGGCGGAAGAGGCTGCGGAGCTGGCGCTGGGCTACATGAAGTCGAAGCTCAAAGCCCTGGGCGGCCTCATCCTGGTCAGCAGGACAGGGCACTGGGTGGCAAAGTGGACCTCCGCCTCCATGCCCTGGGCGGCTGTGAAGGGTGGCAAGGTGCACGCTGGCATCGACCTCGGCGACAGCACCGTCATGGACCTGTCCTGAGCCAGAGACGGTGCCTGCGGGGCCAGCGTAGCTTAACCAATTAGATGTGGAAAGGAAAACTCACGCAGTCTGTCCCTTGCTTTGTGCCTGATCCATGGGTATCTGAATGTCTGTGTGCGCTGAGGCTCCGAAGTAGTGAGAGAGACGCCCACCTTCAGATGGTGGTGGATGGAGAGGATGACAAACCAGTGTGGCCCTCCCCACAGGTGTGAGCTGCCTCAACACTGCTGGGGCACAGAGCTGGGGCTGGCAGGGAGAGCCGGTGAGCAACTCAGAACTCAGTCACAGGTATTCTCTAAGGAGGGCCCTGTTGTCTGCGACCACCAGGGTCTGAGGCTCCCGATGCTGCGAGACCCTCCCACTGTAGCTCCCTGCTTGGAGCCAGGGCTCAGGTGGGGCTGGCATCCTGGGCTCAGGATTTCCTGTGTCACCCTCCGGCCCTCACACAGGGCAGCGGGGGCTCCGACCGCCCAGCTCCCCAACAGCAGGGAGGGCCCGATGCATGCAGAGGGGACACCAGCCTCGCTGGGCACAGCCTGCTCCGTGCCTTGGGACCCCACTGCTTGCCTGGCCTGAGTCTGGTGAGCGTAGAGAGCCAGCGGCACCTGGCTGGGGACCTCGCTCTGCTCTGTCCCGCTCCCCCCGTGCTGTGTCTGCTGTGAACGGCCCTGGCTGTCTCTGTCTCCGGGCTCCCTTCCTTGGAGAGGAGCTGCCTGACTTGCATTCTGTGCCCGCTGATGAAAGCTGTCTGGAAGAGGCCCGTGGCCAGGAGTCGCTGTGGCCTGGACCCGAGGCCTCCCCTGGGCAGGGGGGTGGTCAGGGCTTGGTGGGTGAGCAGGGCTTAAGCTCCTGTGACTGAGCTACTTTGCCTCCCATTTCGGTCTCAAGGCACCCACTTAGCTACAGGTAACTGCGTTCACCTTCATGGCAGTAGTGCTCCTTTGTGCATAAACACTGCATTTCTGTGCGTACGTCTGTCGATGCACACATAGGCCCCTCCACGGCTGAGCCACTGTGAACTGTGCTGCTGTGAACATAGCTGTGCAGGGATCACTGCTCAAGTCTTTCTGGAAGACACAAGGAGGGGAAGAGCTGGGTCAAATGGAATTTCTAGTGAGAGATGAAGAGCGGTAACCAGTAGTGAAATGGAACAAGCATTGCCATCTACTGCAATAAACGTGTCACTAATGTTTCACCCAGGGCTTGGAACTCGTGGACGTTTCTCTTGAAGTCAGTGAGCTGATGACTGCGCTGGCCTGTGGGCCTGTCAGTTTCGCAGTGTAGACCGGGAGGAGACGGCCTGAACCCGCTCTGGCCTCATCCTGGCCGAGCAGATTCTCGGTGACGTCTGCTGCGGCTGCTGATGAAGATGGGGAGGCAGCGTGGCCACAGCAGGATTCGCATCGGGTTCTCCTCCGAAGCTTAGAAGCCACAGGCCCTGGCGGGGATGAGGCCAGGGAGTCACCCTCTCGCTGGAGGGTGGGGCGGAGCCGGGCGTCCGCAGGTTGCGGTCTTCAGCTCCGGGCCAGGGCCACGCCATGCGGTGACAAAACGGGGTGCAGCGAGCGCGCCCCCTCCCGGCCCATGTGGAAATTGCAGAGCTGATGGGGTGGGGAGCGAAGGAGAAAAAGCACCAGAGACCTGCGTGGACAGCGCCAGTGGGACCCGAGCTGCTCTGGGCGGGGCAGGAGGGCAGGGTGGGGTGGCTGCTCCTGCCTCCGTGGCAGAGCTGTTCTCAGGAAGGGCTTCTTGTGAAGGGGTTAAGGAAGACACAGCTCACAGGTGTCCCAGGCCCTACAGCCCAACTACCGACCCCAGGACGCTACTGGGGGGGCGGGTGCAGCCTGGGGTCCGTGCCGCTCCGGTGGCAGCCTGGTAAGGGCCTGCCTCGGAGAGAGAAACCAGTCACGCAACGAGCAAATGGAGGTCAGCGAAGACCACCGGGTGTCTATCTGGGGTGGGCTGGGCACGCAGAAGCTGAGGCCAGGTCAGAAGGGGTCCGAGCGCCGGCACCGGTGCCCGCAGGCTGCTCCCCGCGTCCTGCTCGGGGCAGCTCGTGTCCAGCGCCCACCACCCGGCCCAAGTGGGTCTGCCCGCACTGGGCTGGAAGTGGAGGCCGCCTCAGCTCCGCACACCGACCTCCTGCAGGTTGTGGCCGCTTGCACCCAGACACCCGGAGCGGCCTCCCCGCGCCCGAGGTGCGGTCGGCCTGGCATGCGGGGTCAGGGCTCCGCGCGTGACTCGGTGAGAGAGGCGGCACAGGGTCAGCCGCTGCGGCTGACGGGGGAGGCCCTGAGCCAGCCCGGGGTGGGGGCCGGAGAGCCCCGCCCGCCTGGGAGCACCTGTGCGGCTGTCCCGCCCGGGCCGGCATAGTCCCAGACCTGCAGGAGCCGCCGCCCCCAGAGGGCCCGGCGTCCGGCCTCGTGCGTCCTCACCCAGCGGCGGGGACCCCACCTCCTCCAAATGCGCGCCCCTCCCAGGACCCCCACGGACCCCTCCGAGCCTGGGCAACTCTGCCGCTCCAGGGACCCTCGGCTGGCACCAGGGCCCCTTCAGGCGCCCTCCCCGGGCGAGGGGGGTCCCAGGACTTTGGGCACCCAGATCCTTCAGAAATCCGGGCACCTCAGTCGGAAGTGCTTGGAGAGCCGCAACAGTGACCCTTCCACAAGTGGCCGAGGTGGTGGCCCAGGCCTGTGACCCCAGCGTCTGGAAGGCTGAGGCTGGAGGATCAAGCCCAACGTGGGCAATTGGGAGACGTCGTGAGACCCTGTCTCAAAATAACGGAAATGTTTTAAGGGCTGGAGATGTAGCTCGGTGTGAAGGCCCTGAACTCGATCCACAGTACCATTGAAGAAGGAAGGAGGGCTGGGGATGTAGCTCAGTGGCACCCGCCTGCCTTGCCAGCGCCAGGTCCTGATTTGATCCCTGGTACCAGAGAAGAAGAAGGAAGGAAGAAGGGCAGTGCTGCTGCAAGGCTCAGTTGGTTCCCACACGGAAACAGACGTGCGCCCGGGGCACAGCAAGCGCCTCGCACGCGGGAGCTGGAAGCCGAGCCAGCCAGGCGGCCCTTCCTCTCCGGGGTCCTCGAGACAGTGGCCAGCAGCTCCCGGGGGCCTCCGTTCCCGGGACTCCCGCGTCGCTGTGACCCCTCTGGCCAGCTGCTCGCTCCTGTCGAGCTGTTTTCTGCTCTCCACGGCCTCTCGTGTCTCTGGGCACTGTGGGTGGTCAGGTCAGGAGTGAGCACCCGGCCTCTGGACCTCGGGGCCCTGCCGATCCCAGGCCCGGAGCCCTTCCCTCCGCACTAAGCTTGCGGCGATGCTGTCATCGGCTGGTCACCACCCTCTCCAGAGCGGGGTCCTCTTCTCTGGAGCCCATCTTTCTGCAAAGGGGATGCAGGGCCTCCCACAGAGAAGGGCCCCATCCTCCTGCACCAGCCGGGCAGCGTGTCCCGTGCTTGGGCTCCGGCCAGGCCTGGCGGAGGGGCCGCATCCACTGTCCCCTCTCCATGCCTCTCAGTCCACCTGGCGCTGTTCAGCCCCTGGCGTCTGGAGGAGGACTGGGTAAGAGGCAGGAGTCAGCTGCAGAGGAGACCGGACAGGCCCTAGAGGGCCTCTGCGCCCGAGGCCACGCGCGCCCCGCAGCCCCCAGTCGCACCCTCGTGGTGCCCAAGGGCAGGGCCGACAGGGCCAGGCTCCGGCCCAAGGGCCGTGGGGTAAGATCCACGGTCCCGAGGTCTCCTCAGGGACCACTCACACCCACCGAACAAACGTGACCAGCACACCACACAGTGAAACCAGTGCCGCTGCAGTCCCGGCCCACGGGAGCCAAGCGCTGCGGAGCTTCCACCCCACGGGAGGGTCAGGGCCACCTGCAGCCCCGCCTTGACCCTGGCTCCAGCCACAGCGCCACTGCGGCGCTGCCCCGGACCCGCGGAGCCCTCAGCTGCCCAGCTAAGCCCAAGCTCCCCGCAGCCAGCCCTGCCCCCAGCCTGTCCCGGGCGGGGGGACGCCCATCTCCTGGGCTCACTGGGACCCCGAAGCGCAGCCCTGCACACGCAGGAGGGGGGGGAACAGTGGGGCCTAGAGGCTCTGTCTGCTCCACAAGATCTGTCTGCACCCGTCCTCCCCTGGCCCTCTGTCCCATCCCCGGCCCCCTCATCCCTGCCCTCATTCCTATCCCTGTCCCTGTCAGACCAGCTCAAAGCCAGCTCTGCAGGAAGCCTCTGCACCCACCCGGAAACGCCACTCCCTCTGAGCAGGCCCGAGCCCCTTCCCGTAGGGACGCCATGCTGGCCCCTGCGTCCCCTGCATCCCTGACTGTCATACCCTCCAGGCTATCACTTCTGGTCAAGTCAGTAAGTTCCTCCACCTGTGCCAGCGGAGGGACCTGGCCAACCCCTGACAGGAGCCAGGCTGAGGATGAGATCAGCCCAGGACAGATCAGCACTGGGGTGAGTGTCACACCCCGCACAGCCTTTCTGCCCCATGCCCCACACCGGGCTGCTGCTGCTCTCCAGCTCCCTCCCCTGCGGACACTGTGCAAGTCCTCTAGAGAACAGTGAGTCCGTGGACTCCACTCACTCCCCAGGTGGCAGAGCTCTGGCCACAAAAGAAGGAAAGGTGGCCGCGTGGAAGGTCGGCCACCCTGGGTACAGGCGACAGGGACATCGGCAGTGGCACCATCACGGGACAGGGCCCAAGGAGGTTCCCGAAGCTGGGACAAGGAACCGAACCCACACATCACTGGACTGGGTTCACTGAACTCGGGGCACGTCCGTCAGAAGCCAGGGGTCACCAGGCAGGAAGTGAAGGCTGCTACTCAGAAAAATAGAGAACAGGGGGCGAGAGGCAGAGACAGAGAGACAGAGGCAGAGAGAGACAGAGACAGAGAGAGACAGAGACAGAGAGAGACAGAGACAGAGAGAGACAGAGACAGAGAGAGACAGAGAGAGACAGAGACAGAGGCAGAGAGAGACAGAGACAGAGAGAGACAGAGGCAGAGACAGAGGCAGGGGCAGGGGCACCCTTTCCTGGACCGGGAACATTTGTGCTTCTCTTGGGGGGAACCCAGAAAAAGGTGGTTGTGCCCCACCTTACAGGTGCTGGCCCTTTCTGCAGGTATGGACCCAGGTGTTTACGGTGGGTGGTTTAGCCTTTGAATTCTCTGTCTGCCCCTGTACTAGGGTCTGGCTCCTGCTCTCCAGTTTCCCGCTCTCCAGTTTGCCGCTCCCAGGGTCCTGAGGAACTTGGGGCAGGTGGGTGTGGGGGGAACGCGGGTGCGGATCTCCGCCGTGAGCTCCACTGAGGCCGGGGACGCAGTCTCCTTAGAGCTTCGGTTCTTAGTCACGATTTCCCAGTCTCCTCTCTGCCTGTCTTTCACTCCTACCAACCTCGGCAACAGGGGTGGAAGGCAGGTGTGAGCCACAGGGGCTGAGGCAGGGACGTCCCTGAGGCCAGGCCCTGGGGGTCGAGGTCACAGCACGGGCTGCCAGGACACCGCAGGCTCCAGTGTCACAGGTGCACACCCACAGACAAGGCCACTGTGGGGTGAAGCGGGGAGGCTGGGCCTGGGGTGACAGTGTGGCCACAGGGACAAGGGAGGCGCCTCACAAAGGGGACCAGCGGGCCACAGGCTGATGAGACAGTGCCGCCCAAGGTGACCCAGGGCCCCGGGCACCGTGTTCCCAGCATGTGAGTCCAGCAGGAAAACCCAAGGCAACTGCAGAGAAGGGGTCCCCAGCCCCGGCCCCTGCAGATCTGGTTTGCTCCTGACGGCTGGGAGCTCCCAGGTGGCCTCTGGAGGCCTCTCCCCCCACACACCCAGGCTGGCCAAGGAGGAGCTGCGTGGGGCTCTCCAGCCCCTGCAGATCAAAGGCCCAGGTGCAGGGTCCCGGGGTTCAGATCCAGGGCAAGCCGCCCGGGGTGGGGATTCTCGGAACACTGCTTCATTCGGTTCCCTCCTCCTCATAGCTCGGCTGCCAGGGTGCTGAGCGAGAATGTTGGCAGGGCTCTTCCTGGCTCCCACAGTTCAGAGGCGCTGGCCGTGGGAGCCAGGAAAGGACCCGGGTGCTAGGGTCTCAGTGCAGGCAGGCGGGACAAGGCCTCCGAGGGCAGCTGCTTCTCCTGGCCACCAGGCCCCAGGCTCCTGAGCAGGTCACGCACCTGCAGCCGCCTCGCCACTGCCTTCCCCAGCTTGGGCGGGGGTTAGTGGTAGGAGCGCAGGCTCCCAGGCAGCACGCGCTGCCACTTGTGTGGAACAGAGATGTCGTGTATGAGGAGATTGTGTCAGAGAGCTCTGTGATACACGTGGTCCCCAAACTGACTTCAACTGACTTGTTTGCTCAAGTGACAGAAAATGATTGTATGTATTTATGGGGTTCACCGTGCTGTTCTGATGTCTGTGTGGGTGGGAAAAAGAGTGAATGGGCCCTGACACACCCCTCACTCACCTCCTTCTTCCTTTGCCTGTCGCATACTTTTCACTTCTGGGCTTGGAAGCCCTGGAGCCAGGTCTGAAGCAGAGGGGGGCCCCCAGCCCTGGGTGCTGCGTGTCCTGCCTTTCATCAGATTCAGAACAAAGAACAGCACAGTGATGTAAAGACGAAGAAACAGAATTTTAAAAGTTGCTTCAATCCTGTCCTATAAGACTTGGAATTTATGCTGGGCATGGTAGCACACACCTGTAATCCCACCACTTGGGAGGCTGAGGCAGGAGAATCACTGGGAGTTCAAGACCAGCCTGGACCACATAGCAAGACCCTGACTAAAAAAAAAGAGGGAGAGATTTGGAATTTTTGTTTGGACTTAAAATTTTTAAATAGTGAAGGAGTTTAAGGTGTCATTTTTTGGTTTAATAAGTGAACATTGTAGTTCCTATTGGCAATATTTTACTAAATTGTAGTATCTTGAAAGTTGAAATGTATTCTTTTTCAACGCTTATTGTTTTAGAACTAAAGAAAGAGCCAAAAAATTTAGTAATTGTTGAAATACCTTTTGCAGGTATTTTGGTTTTATGGAAACTTTTATTGGTTACTAGATAATTATTGACATAAAAATTAACAATCAGATCCTAATCGGAACACAGTGCTGTGAGGCAGCATCCAGAGCCTCGTAAACAACCGTCCCTGAGTCCCGGCTGCACCCACTGCGGTGTTCGCGGGCCTGGCCTGGCACGCACTGCCCCGCTGCGTGGGGTGGGAGCAGCCAGGCTGGGGCCAGGGCCAGGCGGGGACCCAGGACTCAGGCACAGGGTCCCCAGCGGAAGTCAGGAGGGCGGGCACAGCCTGGGAGGGTTCAGGGCCCTGCAGAGTGAAGCTGGGGCTGACCCTGTGGTCCAGGCTGCACTCGCCTGGGGGCTCAGGCCCGGCTGAAAGAGATGAGAGAAGAGAAGAAATGCATCGTATGCTGTGTGTGCCTGCGTCATTTACACAAAATATAAATATAAGAATAAGATACCTTCGATATAAAAGTAGAAAAATGGCAGGGGCAGCGCTGCTTCACTGGGCAAGGAGCACAAGCGAGACCGTGCCTGGGGAGGCAGGTGCCTGGGGTGAGGCATCATGGGGCTCAGAGGACAAGGCCACGGCCAGGGGTCCTCACCTCCCTCAGTGAGGACAGAGCTGGGCGCCCACCCCCCAGTGCCAGGCACAGTTGGGCACAGGGCCTGGGGCACAGCGGCTCTGCCCACTGCAGAGAGCCTGTGGGACCAGGCCACAGACGGGCCAGGCGCTGGCAAAGGTCCTGTCACTGCCCAAATGCACAAGGTGAGCAGCAGACCGAGAACACCTCCTCCTGCACAGCAGGGCCTCCACCTGCTCCCCACGCCAGGGGCTGAGCCCCAGACAAACGGCCTGGCTCTCTGGGCACCCAGCCTGGGGAGGGACCCAGGGACGGCCCCACCCTGCACCCTACCACTGACCACCCGCCCAAGGGACCACAGGCCAGAGCTGTTGCCCTCCCTGAGCGACAGGCCGCCCGGGCACAAAGGGGCAGCCGAGGACACCCAGGGCTGGGCGGTGTTGGGGGCTGAGGGGCAAAAGGAGACGACGAATCCCTGGCCACTGACGCTGCCCACCCACGGCCCTCTGCTGCCCCAGTGCAGATGCCCTCAGGGGACCACAGGGTTTGTAAGGCCGAGGACGGAAATAACGCCAAGTGTGGCGAGCAGGCATGGGTAACTTGAATCGTGTCGTAGCCATGCACAGCTATACTCCGCTGCACGGAGAAGGCAGATGCATTCATAAGCGCCAAGGTTTTGCCTTGTGGTACTGGGCATTGGACCCAAGGCCTTTGCACCCACCCCTTTTTAAGTCCTTTTTTGAGACAAGATCTCACCAAGTCCCTAAGTTGCTCAAACTGCGCTTGAACTTGCAATCCTCCTGCCTCAGCCTCCCAGGGTGCTGGAATGACAGGTCTGTGTCTTAAAGCTCAGGCTTCAGTGATGTCCTAGACGTAACTCCAAGCAGGATGTGTGGGCCCCAAGCTGTGTGCACAGAGCCATGCTGTGGCGTGAGGCTGCTCTGTCCCGGACACTCGCACCGGCCCTGTCCCCACCACTGCCACTCTGCTCTGCTCCCAGGGCCACCGTCCAAGGCCCAAGCCCAGCTCAGGTCAGCAGATTAGGCTCTGGCCACGGATCCTGGATGGGATGCCCTTCCCAGGACCCTCCGGCTCCCCACGTCTGGGTCTGCTGTGGCCTTGGCTGGAGGTGAAGGGCAGCAGGAAGTGTGTGTCACCCAGGCAGCATCCAGTTCATGGAGACGCGGCTGCTCCTGCCAGGGTGCAGTGCTGGCCGAGACGGAGCGGAGCAAGGGCGAAGCGCATGCTCTGTCTGGGGACGAGCCCTGACGTGCTGTGAACGCCGCAGTGTCCAGGGCGGCTGTGCGGGCCGTGGTACCATGGACTCAGAGGAACACTGCTGCGATGATCATCATGTAGTTGTGAGATCTTCGTATATTTGGAGCCAAGAGCCACTTAACAATCGGGGGCCCTCCTGAGGCTCACTGGCCCTGGGTGGGCACTGGCCGGGGACACACTGCTGGGAGATTCGGAGCTGCAGGCCACCGGGGCCAAGGGAGAACTCGCCAGCTGTGGGCTGTTTCCGAGCAGGCCGGACCTGCATGGCTCCAGAGCCCCACACGCTGACCTCGGGCTGACCTCGGGCCGACCCGGGCCACACTGTGGCGAGACAGGCCCACCACAGCCCTCTGGGCATGGCCAGGTGCTGCAGCCCCACCCCACCTCTGCCCCTGCACCTTGTGGGGTCAAGGACAGGCCTCCCAGCCAAGCACCCTCAGGGAGCAGAGACTTGGGCCTCAGCATCCTGGAACTGAGGAGAGGCCCGACCCGGCCCCCTGCCCTCAGCTCACCTGAGCTCTTTCCCCTCCCAACTCGAGGTCCTGCACCCCTTCGAGGGCTCAGAGGGCTGAGGGGCTGCAGGACCAGCTCACTGCCCCCTCCAGAGCCGGTGCGCGAGGGCCCAGTCTCCCCGGCAGTGGCCGGTGACTGACACTTCTCCAGAGCGGAGCCCCAGCCCTCACTTGAGCCTCACAGGCTCAGGGCTCCACCGGGTCTTTAAGGACAGAGTCGCCGCTTGCAGCTAAGAAGCCGCATCTGAGCATCAGCTGGCGCTTCTGCCCTGCTGCCCCCTGTGGTGGGTCCGGGGTGGGCAGAGAAAGGCCCAAGGCCAAGCAGGGCTCCCCAGGGCTGAGGGAACACTTGTCAGGGGACACGGCAGTGGCTGCTCTCCGGTCATGTCCAGGAAGGAAGCCCCACGGTGGCGGGAAAGCAGATGCAAAGCTGGAGTTTGGATACAAGATTCTTACTAGGACACAGAGAAGGGAGCTGGGCAGAAGCAAGATCCACAGGAGGAAAATGAACTGTTTCGACCAGCCAGACCAAGAGCTCCACTGGATCACCCACTGGGGTTGTCCACGCAGCACACAGACGCCGGGCCAGGCAGCTGGGATGGTGATACCTGTATCCCAGTGACTCAAGAGGCTGAGGCAGGAGGGTCACTTCACCCGAGGACACGACCAGCCTTGGCAACATAGTGAGACCCCATCCCTAAAGAATGCCCAGGCTTTGAAATCTGCCTTCCTACTGTGCCAGGCCTGGCCTGGATTGGGCAGCAGGGCCCGCCCTGAAGTTAGGCTGATGGATTTGCTGTTGTTCACACAGCTCCCACCAGGGGGCAGCAAGTTCTTCCTAAAGGCCTCCCACCATCCTTGGACCCCAGACTCAGGCTGGCACGGGACAAGGCAATCGGGGCATCCGAGGGCGCAGAGACCAGTGGTGTGGGCAGGCAGGCCCATCGCATGGGAGCTTGGTCCCTGGCAAGAGGAAGCCTGTGCTGGACTTCAAGAGGCGAATGACGTGGTCAGGGGCTTTGGGAAGTCCGTCTGAAGGGCAGGGAGGCCAAGCAGGAGTTGCTGGGAGCAGGCTGGGCCAAGGCTGCAAGGTGCAGCCACAGGAGGAGGAGAGGGCAAAGGGACAGGCCGGCCAGGGAAACACAAACACCGCAGAACAGCCTGAGGAGGAAACACCATCAGAACACGCAGCGCCGGCCAGGGAAACGGGGAAGGACCGGGCGGGGCGCCAGGAGCGCGGCGGGGGGCTGCCAGCCACTTGGGGCCCAGGGAGGGGGAGACAGGAGGGCCTCGGTTTGGCCATCGGAAGGCCAGGACTGGGCGATTCTGGTGGGCACAGCAGGCCCAGGCCTCAGATGGGTGTTGGGCACACGTCCCCTGCTGTCCAGGCCCCCGACAGCAATGACACAGCCAGGCCTCCCACCAGGCAGGCTCCGAGCCCACGTCCTTCCCTAGAGAGGACCTGGGGCACTGGGTCTGGGCGCCCTGGCCACGGAGAGGGTGGCAGGTCCAGGGGTGTTGGGCTCCCCTCAAAGCAGCACAGAGACCTCCAGGAAACTCGGAGCAGCCCCCATGGGACTTGGTGTAAGGAATGTTTACTTAGTCCACAGAGCTGGTGCCCAGGTAAACAGTGCATCTCATAGGCAGAGCCCTCGCCAGCCGGCCCCTCAGGCAATGCCTGCTGGCTATAAGCCGCACCCATGACAACAGTGCACACACACTCTGTGGGACCACCAACCCAGACCAGCACGGCCTGCCTTCTGCCGTGAAGTTTGGCACCACTGTCGCCCTCCTCATGCTGGCGTGCAGCTGCAACTCAGGTGAGAACAGGGGTCCCTCTCTCTCCCCGCCAACAGCACAGGACCCCACAGACAGAAAGGCCTGGTGTGGGGAGGAGACACCATAGAGGTGAGCGTGGAGATCACATACAGGAGCAAGGAGATCGCGCGCGCACATGCACTCACACACGCACGGAGGGGCCACACTGCCCCGTGCCCTTCGGGAGCAGGACCCTGTAACTATGCTTCACTCTGAATCAGCCCCCCTCCCATCTGAAAATGCCATTGTTCTCTGTAGTTCCCTAAACCCAGGGACATAGGTGTTTCGGCCGGACAACCCCAAGGCAGGGAAGCAGCTGTTTTCAGAGAGCCTGCCTTGTGGCTGGGGAAGTGACCCCTTCCAGCCAGAACGCGCTTAATTAGATGTGGGTCTGTATGGAGCAGGGAGGCTCAGCGGGATGGGCGGCTGTACTAAGGGTGGATCGGGAGCAGTTTGCACCCCTGAGTTACAAGCGGTGATTAGCCCTGATAACCGCATGCAGCTGCCCTACACTGGGGTGCCATTCCCGTCCCGAACCCTTCCCTGCCATCCCTCCCACTCTCCCAGCAACCAGTGAGGCAGGCTCGTGTTCCCCTCACAGACAGCACACAGAGGCCCCCAAGGCAAGTCCTCGGCTGGCGGTGGCCTCAGTGGTGGCCCTGAGCAGGAGCCCAGTGCTGATTCTGCTCACAGCTGGAGGGAGCGCTGGGCCAGACACCCCCACACAGTGGCCTCCAGGCCGGGCCAGCCCGGTGATGCGTGGCCAGACGGTGAGGCTCCAGGAAGAGCGAGGCTCTCAAGGCCTGTGCTCGAGCACCAAACCCCCATTCCACTCCGCTCCACCACCAGAAGGCCGCCGCCCTCGCCGGGGCTGGGCTGTGGGCGGCCTGGCCAGGGCCCGCTCCCACGGGTGCTCGCTCCTCTCCAGGTCCTGCCAAGACCTGCCGCTGTTCCACACCATCCTCCAGAACTTCCTGACGGGCTCGCTGCCTGGCTACCAGAGCACGGTGGAGCCCTTCCGGCCTGACCAGGACGTGAAGGAAGCGGGCACCAGGATGAAGACCCTAGTGGACACCCTGCCCCACAGCACCCGACGGGCGGTGCTGAGGCTGTCGGTGAGCCCATCCCCATTTCCAACCCAGATGGGACGACAGCGCCAAGGCTGATGGGTCCCTGGACAAGCAGGCACAGGCTTCTCAGGCCTTCCCCAGTGTTTATTGTTGGTTTTGCTTTTGTTATTTTGGGGGGTTCTCCACACATAGCCCGGGCCGGGCTCAAACACCATCCTCCTGCCTCAGCCTCTCAAGTAACGGGGACTATAGGCGTGCAGCTGTGCCTGGCTCCTGTCTCCTTTGTTAAGCGCTCTCTAAGCAAAGCACCCCGGCACTTACGCACTGCTGTCTCTGGGCACCTTCATCTCCCTGCTCTGAAACTCACTCATCGTTCTTTTGGGCTTTCCTTTCTCTTTTAGGAAAAAATAGTAAAAACCAGTGTGTGTGCTTAGACTTCAGCAACCCGAAGCCCTCTGGATTCAAAGCTGAAGGTGTCCCCGGACCATTCTGTCCCTGCCCGAAGCCCCCTTTGCTTTGCAATAAACCTCGAGCACCTCACTCAGCCTCCGTCCTCTTCCTCACTCACTCACTTGCTGGGGTGGGGGCAGGGCTGGGTCCCCAGAGCCCAGGGAGTGGGGGCCTGGGACCCTGAGCCCCTCAGACCCTCCTCTGCCACACTCAGCGGCCCCAGCGGCCAGGCCACCGTTCCCTCTGCCCTGCCTCGTCCCAGCCTGGATGCCTCTGCCCTCCCTCCGAGGGCCCTGGAGTCTCCCCCAGCCCATGGCCTAGGCCACTCTCCTGTGGTGGAGAAGGCTGAGCCAGAGGCGTCCTCCCACCCTCCCTGAACCTCGGGGCCTGTGAACAACAACACCCACAGCCCAGCAAGTATCCAGAGCAAACGTAGGGGGAGCAGCTGGCCCTAAAGAGCACCTGAGACCCCAAACCTGGCCTGAGGTGGCTGAGGACGGGTGGCATTGACCACCAGGGGGCAGTATCACCATGCCAGGCTGAGCCGGGGCACCGGGTGGAACCCAGCACTCCCAGGGATCAAACTCAGGACTTTGCACTTGTGCACGCGGTTATCAGGTGCCGGGCGACCGAGCTCCATCCCCGACCCTCAAATGCAATTTTTGAGGCGTTTTAAAATCCGAGTTCTGCAGGAAAACAGGGGAGCCATGCTCCACCCCTAGCTGGCAAGAGCCCCTCCAAAGGATCCTGGGCAGCTGACCCTGGCCCCGAACCCAACACCCAGGTACCCGCATGGATCCCTCACCCTGGGGTCATTGTCACAGTGCCTGCCCTGGACAATGCCAGAGCACAGGCCACCACCCTGCAGGTGGCAGGAGCTGCCAGAGCCCATAAAACAGGTGACATCCGTGAGAAGAGTCCCCAGGACACACACCCGTGCTCACACTTAAGCCAGGGTGGCCCTGCCCGCTGTGCCGGAAGGACCAGGCTGTAAAAATTCCAGGGCAGGTCAGCAGGGCAGGCGGAGATTCCTGGGGCCGGATGGGCGTGGGGCCTCCCTGCCTGTCACTCCCAGGGCCCAGCTGCCTGCATCCAGGTCACCCAGGATTCCTCCCGGGTCCCCACCAAGCCCAGGATTGTTCAGTGGATAAAGATCAAGGCCAGGAAGGCTCAGAATTTTAATTACCATCCCCTGCTGGGGCAGTGTTTACCTTGGGCAAACACAGGGCAGATAAGCAAGGACAAAAGGAGCCACGATTACCCTGCAGCAGGTCCCTGCCTGAGGAGCTGAGGGGACCCATAAGAATGTGCGCTATGTCATCACCCAGAACCCAGCCTTGTGCTTTTCAAAGAACAGGGTGCTAAGCGCAAGCAGAGAACGAGCAACTGTGAGAGGCAGTGACAGGAAGGCAGCTCTGGGCCCCTTGGTGGTCCCTCCAACGGTGGCACCCAGCTCGGTAGCACCCACCACCCCGCGCCCGCAGGCAGAGGAGCTTGGGCCGAGCCTGACTTCAGGTGAACACGAGCTAAGGACGGCTTTTGCATTTGAAGAATGAAGAGTGAGGAAGAGGAGAAAAAGCCCACACTTGTATTAGGCAAATATCTACTTACATATTAGCCATTTTCTCTAGGAATATGCCAAACCCTAAACACGGGAAGCCCAGCGTACGACTAGGTCCCTCCTGCATTTGAGGGGTATTGAACACCAACTAACTGCTTGAAGAAAAGACTTAAGATGCATCCCAGCCATGAACAAAAGACTAAAAACAAGAAAGGCATGTTTAATGCTCCACTTGTCTTAACATTCAGAACCTTGAGTAGCGAAGGTAGAGAAGGACCACATTTCCTGATGACTTTGTTAAGGTAAGTGAATCTTACCGCTTCTCGGCCTTTTGGCTAAGATCAAGTGTAGGAAAGTGAATCTGGGTGAAAAATATTTGGAAAGTATCTGTTATCCCAACAACTTGGAAACCAAAGGAATTTTAGCCTCGACGGTAGCCAAAGAGGAAGGGTAATTCTCAAAGCTGCTCTCACACTGTGAAATCCCAGCCTGGTCCTTCTGTGCCAGTTGTGGCCCGCATGAATTGATCACCAGGACCGTGTGGCCCCCAACCCAGGCGGCCGAGGTTACCCTGAAAGAAAATCTGCAAATGACTCACCAGGCCGGAAGAGGAAGCCAAGCCAGCCCTAATCAACTTCATCAAGATGGTGTGGATAAAACCATGTTTAGAGCCCATGCCAGGCATGATGTTTTCGAACACCGAGGACTTGTGGGTAGTAATTCAGCGCAGGGTGATGGCCACGCTGTTGGCTTCAGATGGACGATAAAGGGACCCTTGGCTGATGACAATCGGGCCACACAAAGACCTGTAATTAGGGGTAGAGTGAGCCTGAGTCATCAGCAGCTAGCCACCCAGCACACTTCCACAATAAACTAAAATTACCAAACTACAGGACATGCAAAAAAATCTGAAAATAGATTCAGCTAAGCAGACATGGTTGCCAGCTTCGGAACTGATAAGCCAGGGACTGGGAGCTCTGGCCTGGTCCGCCTCAGTGTGCGCAGATCCCCGCCTACCCCCAACCCTGCTCAGCACGGAAGCAGGGTTTGCACCCACAGGCAGTTGGCCCCTGTCACTGCACAGAGCTGCCTTTGGGACTCTCCGGAGGCTCCTGCCCCCAAGCAGATCCTCTGTCAGCCCTAGGGCAAGGTGGGGACCCCAGGGCTCCTGGGGTGTGGGGCCCGATTCCTCCCCTGCTCTCTACCCTATACTAGGCCTTGACACCCAGGCCTGGCTTATAGCAAATCCCCTCTGCACTAATTTCTTATGGCAGCTGGAACAGATTACCACAAACTTAATGGCTGTAAAAAGAAGAAGTTTGTTTATCTTGCAGTTCTCGGCCTCACTGGGTGGGGCACAGGGGGCAGGGCCCAAGCCCTGGACGGCAGGGGCTCCTGGCACCTCCCCATCTCACTCGGTCCGACCGCGCTTCTTCAGGCTGACTCTGTCGCCCCTGCCTGCTCCTGCCCCGCCCGGCCGCAGCTGAGCCGGAAGATGCCAGCTCCACTCCAGGCCTGTGGGGAGCAGCCTGGGCCCTGCCCACTTGTGCCTGGGCCCTGCCGCGGGGCTGGGGACCGGTGCAGGGACATTTTGACCCGGCCCCCGGACGAGCTCCAGGTCTGTCTCGCTCGCTCCCTCCGGAATGCTCCTCTCCCGGTGCCAAAACCAAACGGCGCCCTTGAGCTTTGCTCACAGCCTCCCTGCTCCCAGGCTCCGCCTGTTTCCTGCTTGGCCTCAGCCCATGACTCTCCTTGGAAGAGGCCCCTCTGTGCCCCGCAGGGCAGCCTGGGGATGAGCTCGCCCTGGGGGGGGGGGGACCTCGCTGTGCTTGCTGCCCAAAGGGCCCCAAGAACCAGCCCGCCAGGCATCTCTCAGGCGAGCTGAAAAAGGGTTTGCTCTTTTTTTTTTTTTTGAGACAGGCTAACCTCGAACACAGGGCAATCCTCCTGCCTCAGCCTCTCAAGTGCTGGGATTATAGGTGTGCACCACCTTGCCCGGCCTACTGACTTTACTGTTTATCGCAAATCCGCCTCTAACCAGGCATCCTGCACTGCCCACCCCCAGCCCCTCTGTCCCTGGGCCCCCTTCCTTCCATCTGCCTCTTCACCCTCTCCAGGACAGGAGCCCGAGCAGGCATGAATCCCATGTTTGCTATCTCACTGCTCATGTAGAGAATTTAGAAAATCCAAGTAGCAGAAGGAAAAGAAGCTGCTGTAGTGTGAATGTGCACTGTGTGCTGGGTCACACCACTAGGATCCTACATTTGACCCTCGGGTGGAAACTGAGTCCCTAAACCGAGTACGGGGCAGGACACTGCTTCTAGGCAGGACCAGGGCGGTACCTGAGAGGTCCCAGAGAGATGACCCCAGACCCCAAAAGACCCCCCATGACCTCCAGCCACCACCACTGCTTGAGAAATCCGCTCCCAGGGCAGGCCGGAAGTTCCACCCAAAATTCCACGAAGTTTGGGGCTCCCTGGGCCTGTGATCCCTGCTTCTGTTTCCAGATGAAGATGAAATCACCTTACAATAACAGATTCTTCCTAAACCACAAATCCATCTGAAATGTGCTCATTTCATTCTTGATCCTTTTCAAGGTCTGATCATTACACAATTATAGCAATGTTGGTGGATGTTAACTTTTAACCAGAGGATCCCAAAACAGGAATTTCAGACTGTATCCGTTTTCAAAGGGACAGAACACTTGGAAAAGTTGTGAGCCCAAAGAAATGCGTTGGTCGACCTGTTAAAAGTTACATTCCAGGGCCGGGGATTCAGCTCAGTGGCACCGTGCCTGACTCACAAGTGCAAGGTCCTGAGTTCAATCCCCAGTACCAAACAAAAAAAGAGAAGAAAGAAAGAGTGAGAAGGGAGGAAGCGGAAGGAGGGATGGGCTGAGGCTCCAGGCGTGACTCTGGGACTGGGGAACGGCACCTGGCTGCCTGTGGCCGCCGACCGGACCCTAACCTACCTAACCCGGGCTCTGGCGAGCGGGAGGGCACAGCACTGATGGCAGAGCTGGCCAGAATGGGCGCCTGCGGGACGCTCCCCCTGCAAGCCAGGGCTGCCCGTGCCCACGTGGTGGGTCACAGACCTGAGCCCATGCCTGTCCCGCATCAGGGGAGACCCGGTCCACACGCAGGGCTGAGCTGGGCTCCGAGTGGCCACCCTGGGGAAGGTGGCCATTAGCGGCAGGTGTTTGTTTCCTTTGGCACAGCAGCATGTCATTTCCCATTTTTAGAACAATGCTCCAAGGAACAGCACAAAAACAACGTTCAGAGGGGCGGTTTTCTTCCAGCACTTGGACAGCCCTGTAAAACAACCCCAGAGGGACTGGAGTTCAAAACCTATTTGCACGTCACCATAAAACCAGGAGCCAGGACGAAGTCCCTGCCCAGAGCCTGCGGGAGGGGCCTGGGCGGCAGCCTGGGGATGGGGCCGGTGTGGCCTCAGGCGGGCGGGTGGGAAGGAAGCTCAGGGAAACAGCACAGGACGTTCTCGGGTGGGGATGCAGGAGGCAGCCCAGGCTTCCGCCTGCCACAGGAAGCCTCTCGGCCCTCGAGGTCCGCACACCGGGCCCTCAGTCAGCGCCATGGCGACCCTTCCTGTCCTCTGCCTCCTGAAGCCCAGCAGCGGCTGCAGGACGGCACCCACTCCCTCACACCCAGCCCCGCGTGACCCCTCACTGCCCCTGGGACCAGAGTGGCGGGTTCAAGGCCCACCCGAGCCACGTGATGGGCCAGATCACCACCACCCTCCTCACTGGGGCACGATCCTGCCCGGCCTCAGCATGGCGCCTGCTGTGGAGGCACCATCTGCACAGTACCTCAGAGGGTGCTGCCTGGAAGGAACTTAGTCCTCTGGGACACAGTCCCCCGACTCTAGACAGTTGCCAGGAAGGAGTAAGACCGGCTGGCCTGGCCGCCTCCCACTGAGTGCAGTCCCCGTGCACCCTTCTGGGGCCCTGAACCCCCAGAGCTGCGCACTAAGCAAACCTCTGCTTTAGAAAGTACTCAGCTCCAAGCACTCTGTAAGAGCACCGCCAACGGATCCACCCAGAGGGGAGGTGCTAAGCAAGCCTCTGTCAGAGGACGGCAGGACTGGGCACGGGCAGCCCGGACCTCCTGTGCCGCCCCGAGCTCCCAGAGGAGCTGCGAGGCCCTTACCCGGTGGTGGGGTGAACTCCTGGGTGGAGCCCAGTGCTCCCGCGTCTCAGAGGGCGGGGCCTTTGGGGTTCCTGGGGTATCAGGCTCATGGTGAAGCCCCCTTTGATTATTAAAGAGCAGCATCGCAACCTCGGAAACCAGTGCTGTACCGAGAACCGCTCGGGACCCCTGACCACACAGACGCGGGTTCAAGCCCCACCCCACTCCGACCCCTGAGAGGCTCACAAGCCGTCCATCCCAGAAGCCTGGCATCCCCTCTAAAGTGAGAGCGATGCCTGGCTGATGGGTGGTCTGGAAGACGGGGGAAATGGCCTGTGCCAGGCAAGCTTGTGTGGTAAGTGCCCAGTAGGGGTCACTACTTCCCTGGCACACAGGCATGTGACAAGTCTCATACGCGTTCAGTAGAGCATGAAACGCTCACCCTAACGAAGAGCTCGGTCATCTGTCACGCTCGTGCACCCACACGAGCCACACCCAGTCCAGATGTGGGGTCTCCCGCGCCCCGGAAGCTCCTCCCTCACACCTGCTGTCCACTCCCCCGAGACAGACAGGGCTGGGTGGCTTTGCCTGCAGCTCAGCCTCGTGGCATGGGGCACAGAGCGCGGACCCTCCCAGGTCTGCATGCACTGTTGCTGCCCTCCAGTCCTGGGGATGGACTTGGGCATCCCAAGAAAACCCCTGGGACTTTCGCGTGCGGATCTTCCTGCTGGCACAGGATGGAATCTGCTGACCCGTCGCCTGGGGCTGGCCGGTCTCCGCTCGCCCCCTGGGACCTGGTGGTGGTGTTTGCCCCAGGTCCTCAGCTGCCGCTGGCCGGCCTCCTCGCTTCCCCAGACGGGTGTTCGGTGTCTCCTGTGGCCTTCATTTGCCCTTTCCTTGCAGTGATGTCCAGTGTGGGGCTGTCCTGTGTCCTCTTTGGGGAGTACCTATGTGAGTCTCCTGCTTATTTATTTTTGTTATATTTTATTATTTGTCTTCTTCGTACTGACTTACAGTGGTTCTTCATCAAGCCTGGAAACACACAGGCAACTACGTGCACCACAGGCCCAACTCTCTGAGTCTGAAACCTGCTGTATTTCATGGTGGCTTTTGCCTGAGAGAGGCTTTTAATTTTGAGAAAAGCCAGTGGTTGATTTGCTTCGCTGGTGAGTGCTTTCAGTCTTCTGCTCTGGAAATGTTTGCCCCTCTGTAAGGTCCTGCAGACCTTCTCTCTACTTCCATTTTTTCCAGGCTTCCCCTGGAGGTGGACAAGAGTGGTCTGCTGTTGCTTCAACAGGCAGCAAAGGTCCCCGAGAGAAACATATCCCTGTGGTGCTGATGTGGAAATGCCTGAAGTCTCTGGACCACCCAGCCTGTCCCGTGGCCTCCGGACAGGACAGAGGGCCCTGGCTGCGAGCTGAAATTCCAGGGTGGGGCCCTTATGGTGGAGCCAGGAGGAGTGGGCAAGGGAGGGCCTCACTCAGCTTCTCCTTACTGTGATGAAGTACCAGAGACAACTGAGCATACCGAGGAAAGGGCTTTGGTTCACAGTTATAGTTTCCAGCCCAAGATCAAGCAGACAGGAGCTTGGGCTCTGCTGGACTCCAGGGCCAGCAGGGGACCTGCCACTGCCCTGTCATAGGGCCAGGGAGGGTCTGGGTCCCACAGCAGAGGACCTCTGTGACCTGGAGACCTCCCAGCAGCACCGCGGGGGCCTCTGGGGGACCTTGGATGCCCAGACGCGGGCCTGCACCCCGAGGCCAACAGCTCAAACTCTTCCCTGGGCTGGACTCACTCCGGAACCTTACCCTAAACTCATCCCCACCCCACCACTCTGCTCTCCTTCTAAACCCTTTCTCTCTCCTCCCCTGAAACAAGGTAGCAGTGGGCCGATCCTTCTCTGGCAGGGCTGGCCAGGCGCAGGCCGCTTCTCTCCTCCCCACCTCTCCGCCCAGCCTCTCCATGCAGAGCCCAGGGACAGGGAGGGGCGGATGGAATGAGCTCCAGCCTCCAGGGCCAGTGGGTGTGAGCCCTGCAACCCCAGTCTCAGAGGAGGAAGCGGGGCCTGGGGGCTGGGAGGGGAGCCGTGCCAGGCCAAACAGGAAGCCAGCATCCAGCTGGCCGCGTCCAGCCTTGAGCTGGGATAGCTTTCCAGCCCCCTCCCGCCCCAGCCTCGGGCGGACAGTGGTGACTGCAGGTCACGGGGTGCTTCCTGGTGACTCAGCTGTGACCACTCTCTCCCTACACTGTGATCACGGGAGGACGCCGTGCCGCTGGCCAGGCTGGGAGGCGGCCTGAGGACAGGCCCTCCACGTAGTGAAGCCCAGGCCCTGTCCCCTGCTGGGTTTGCCCCCAGGCCCCAGAGCTGTGGCACCCAGCGATGTGACCCTGGAGTGGGGCTCATGGACAGGAGTGACTTCATGCCCAGTGCTGGGTGGTAAACCTGCAACAGGCACCTCAGCAGGGCTCAGCTCCCCTCTGCTTGAAGACCCTGCTGCACCAGGCCCGAGAGGAGCCCGATGCCTTCCTGGCTGAGAGCCCTAGGCCGTGACAAACCTCTCTCCTCTGTAACCCACCTGGGCCCAGGTGCTGTGTCCCAGCAACCGAAGATGGAGCAGGCTTTTCCTGAGATGGTCGGCTGAGGGCAGACAACATTCCAGGCCCGGGCCTCCTCTGGACCCCAGCGGCGCTCAGCCTCCTCGTGCCGAACTTCTCAGTGTCAACTTGGGGCATCCACACTGCACACCTCCCAGGAGGTCACCCTGACGTCCCCTCATCTTGTACAAAGTAGGGTGGCATTTGAGGTGACTCTAGTCCTACGTGGTGATTACTTTGAACAGTGGTAGACATATTTCAGGGTATTCCAAGAAAATATTGGGCTTTGTATATAGTCCTGATAAAGATCTTTCTTTTTCTGTTATTGTTCAGTACTGAGGATTGAACCCCGGGCCTTCACACTGAGCTGTATCCCCAGCCCTTTTTATTTTTTGAGATAGAATCTCACTAAGTGATTCTCCTGCCTCAGCCTCCCGGAGTGCTGGAATGATGACAGGTGTGCACCACTGCACCCAGCTGAAGATTTCTTTTTATTACTTTTTTTTTTTTTAGTGCTGGGGATTGAACTCTGGTCCTTGCACTTGCGCAGCAGGCAGGGAAACCACTGAGCTAAATCCCCGGCCCTATTAAATTGTTTTTTAAAATCTGCATAAAGAAGGCCGGGGATTTAGCTCAGTGGTTCCACCGCCTGCCTCGAAAGTGCAAGGTCCTGATTCGATCTCCCATACCAAAAAAAAATATCTACATAAAGAAAATTATCAAGGCAGCAATGGTGAGGCTGCATGGGTGAAGCAGAGGCAGCGAGCCTGGCCCTTGATGACCAGGCATCCTCAGTCCTGGCCACCTGGTCACCGACCCCGAACCACCTTTCTGGGGCTGAGTCCCCTCCCGCCTTTCCTACAGCTCTGTCACTCAGCGCTCTCATCTGCCTCAACTCGCGTGTTCCTCTCTCCTGGAGCCACACTCTCTTCTGGGTGGAAAGGGGAACCGACTGCTGCCCCAAACCTGCAGAGAGCCTTGCAGAGTCCCCAGCTGGAGACATCACCTCACTCACTCCTGGGAAGTGCCCCAGGCAAGGAGGCAGGACTCTGTCTGGGGAGGGCTCCTGGGGTCACCTCTGTGCTGGCCCAGGGCTGTGGTGACGCGGGGAGCCCTGGGGCTCTGGCCCTTCACCCTGCCCTGAGAGCCCCCCCTCCACGCCTGTCCCTCCCAGGCCCACAGCGACACTGGGTTCGGCCCCACCCTTCGGCCGGACTTCTCCAGGGACAACTGAGCACCCACGCAGCCTGAGCCCTGCAGCCCAGGCCTTTCTCTCCCTCAGAGAGGACCTGAAAGCAGAAGAAACCAAGGACAACCACTCAGGACGCCAGCCCCACGCCGGCGGCGCCTCCAGGATGTCCCCCAGTGCTGGAGCCTGCAGAAGGGCTGGCCCTCAAGCTGATTCCTGGAGGGCAGGGGCAGTCGGGGCTCCTCCTCCACAGGACAAATGTGGACACCGTCCAGGAGCTTCGTGCTTCTTGACTGACTCACTGATTCCATCCAGGCAGACTCGAGGGCCCAGGAGCCCGGCTGACACTGAGCAGATTCTGCCCCAAGGGCTCCCAGGCGCAGACTCACCGAACGCCTCCAGGGCCCCACTTTGGAGAGGACGCAGGGTCCGGCTGCGTCCCCACAGCGCCTCCCGCAGCTCCTCAGACACCCAGGCCCGCGCTGCTTGGTCGCCCCACATGCCGCCGGCGCGGCCGGACCGGGGCCTGGGGAGCGCGCGTCCCTCCCCACTCCCTGCCTGGGGCAACAGGCACAGGGACGCCTGGAGCTGCCCGAGCTAGGAGCCAGCGAGTACAGCTTCTGCAAACCGCTTTTCCTGTGAGCGGCCGTTACTCACACACACCGCCTCCGCTTCAGCTGACGCGCGCGCAGGACGCTCAGCCCGGGCCGCTGTTTGCTTTCACTGCGTCCATGGAGACCATGACGCAGAGGACAGGCAGACGGCTGCTCTTCTGCCGGCCGGCCGGGCCAGGCCGTCCCTCCCCACGCAGAGGAAAAGTGGCCAGGATGCAGCCAGGTGGTGGCGACAGCCTCTTCACCCTCGCGGGGGGCCTGGGCCATGGGGGCCGGGCTGGGTGGACCCCAAGTCTGCCTGCCCACCTCGGCAGTCCCCGTGCACTGCAGGGCCTGCACCTGGGGGACTTCACCCCTGGACCGCCTGCCCCAGAGCACTGCAGCTCTGCCCTCACAGGGGAGGCCCAGCCAGCTTCATCCTTGCTCCTGTGCACACCAGTGTCCACGGCCAGGGGTCACCCAGGGGAGGGAGGTCACGCTGTTCCTGGCCTGAGGCCATTGGCCCTGCCCTTGAGCTCTGCCTTTAATCTTCAGCCTCTCAAACTGGAAAGAGCCCTGCGCCTCCTGCCCCCGAGGGTCCCCTGCCTCTCCCTGGGGGTCTCCCGTGTGACCAAACACAGAGGGCTCCCGTGTAGAGGTGGAAGGTGACCCGCTCGGCTTCCAGGCTCCACGGGTGTCGGCAGCAGAGCAACAGCCAGAGCCCGGCACCCTTCAGAGGACCCGCTCCTGAGGCCCTCCCCGTGACTCCCCAAACCACGAGCCCGTCCTTGTGTCCTCTTGCTGAGTCCCAGCCCAGGCCCAGGACCCCACACTCGGCTCTGAAACTCCCTGTGGCCGTCGAGCCCCTGGGTCTGCTCAGGCCGACGGTCCCTGAGCGCCAGCCTGGGGCACACGCAGGGCCCGAAGCACAACCAAGCTTCCTCGGGAGACCGGAGACAGCGGCGCTGGCCCCTGGCCCTGCTCCCTGCTCTGGGGCGAGGGGCCCTTTCTGGTGGGGGACAGGAAAGAGGCTTTTCTTTGGCACGATGGGCACAGCAGAGGGGCTGGAGGAGGATCCACCCACCTGCCCCCCTCAGTAGGAGGAGGCGAAGGCGATGCCCTTGCTGGTGGGCGGGACCTCAGAGACGTCCCGCAGAGCTGTGCTGTTGAGCATTAGGCAGCAAGGAGCACCCCGGGCATGCAGCTAGAGCCTGAGCCCCCTGCACCCCAGCTGTTGCCCTGCCCCCCAGGGCGCCGGCCTCCCGCGGGCCCACAGCCCTGCGCACCCCAAAGGCAGCTCTCCTGCTCCGTGCTGCTCAGCTCGCCCTGTCCTGTCATCCACCCAGGGACGCTCACTGCAGGGTCCCATGCCAGGTGCCCTCCATAAACAAGATGAACAAGCAAGAATCTCAAGTTGTAACCAGCCTGGGTGGAGCATGCTGGTCACCCCAGCACTCTGGGAGGCTGAAGCCCAGCCTGGGCAACATACTGAGACCCTGCCTCAACATAAAGATAAGAAGGGCTGGGAGCGAGGCTCAGTGCGAAGGCCCTGGGTTCACTCTCCAGCACCAAAAGTAAAAATCACAGGCAGCATGCTGCAAATGAGCTGAGTGGCCAAGAAGGTGCTGGGGTTGGGGCGGCTGAGAGGCTGGGGAGGCTGGGTCGGAAAGTCAGGGGCGGCAGCCGGGCGGGAGAGGAGCAGGGCTGGAGGGCAGCAGGGACCGAGGGGTGACAAGGACCTGGGGACGGGGTGTGGTGCAGAGCAGAGCTGCGACCGGACAGGGACGGGGATGCAGAGACAGGCACTGTCCAGTGACCTGGCCCCTGTGGCCGAGGTTTGGACTGGAGGGGCACAGGGGACCCCAGTGGGCGTGGAGGTGACGTGACCCTTGGCAGCCAGGGCCCCGAGGGGCAGAGCTGCCCTGAGCGAGGCTCCCACAGCCGTGCGGTAGAGCGGAGGACATGTGTGCGCGTTTCCAGCATGCAGAGCGGCAGGGCCCCAGGTGGCGCTGGGACAGGAGCAGGGTCATCCTGAGACCGGCCTGGGGTCCATCTGGGAAACGCACAGCGTGAAAAGCCCCAGGGAGGGGACAAGACACGAGGGGCAGCTGAGGCTCAGGCTCGAGTAGTGCAGGGCAGTGGGATGCGTCCTAAAGGGAGGGACTGGGGCACAAGGACCCGGGGCAGGGAGGTGCGGGACTGCGGGGCCCAGCAGACTCCTCCCCTCCTGGTGTGGCCTCCCGAAGGCTCTGCCTGGGGTTGAGATCCCTGGTGGCCGGAAGCCAGGCCACCCTCACCAGCACTGCGGGCTCTGGGCCCCCTCAGCTGCACTGATGTTGAAACCCAGGAGGGCAGCAGGAGGTGGCGCTAGGTGGGTGCAGGGTCACCCGGCCCTGAGCTGTTCGGGGACCAGGGACAGAGAGCCAGATGTCCAGCTACAACCAGGCAGCGAGGCGGCCCTGCGATGAGGAAGGGCCTTGGTAAAGCTGGTGGCTTTACAACCCGGGCACAGGTGCCAGCCCATGCGGTTGCAAGGGTGTGACTGAGCACCTGGATGCAGGGCCCACTGTAAAACAGACGACGGTGACAAGAACACCAGTGACTAACACTTCCTGCACACCCTCCCGTCCCAGGCTCTGGGCCTAACAGAGCCACTGTGTGGTGGATATTACAGCTGAAGGCACTGAGGCCAGGGAGGCAGGGAGCGGCTGATGTGGGGGCTGGGGGTGGACCAGGGCAGAGACCTTCCTGCCACATCCGCATCCGCAAGGGGGCCGTGATGCTCTGACTCTGCCAGCTCCGGCACAGAGAGTACTCCTAGCTACACAGTTTGCTACACAGTTTGGCATCTTTGTTATGTCGGTGATCCCAACTAATCAGGAGGCTGAGGCAGGAGGATCACTAATTCTAGACCAGCCTGGGCTATTTAGCAAGATCCTGTCTCTGAAATAAAAAGCTGTCAGAGCTCCAGTGGTCCAATCAGTCAGCCCGAGGTACTTATATAAAATAAAAAGCTGTCAGCGGGGGTTTAGCTCAGTGGTGCTGCCACCTGCCTCCCAAGCACAGGGTCCTGAGTTCGATCCCTGGTACCAAAAAAAAGCTGTCCCGTGGGCTGGGAAAGTCGCGGAACACTCACTGTGCACGCATGAAGCCCTGGGTTCAATCCCCAGCACCACAAACAAAACAAACAAAAATGTTAGCTCTGCCTCTTCCCTATCAACACCTCTGGAGGCACCCGCTCCCCAGGGTGAGATCCGGGTCGCACCCCAAGCCACCCTGCCCGCTTAGCCTCCTTCACCAGGAAGGACAGAGGACTCTCGGAGCCCCAGCCTGGGCCCACCCGGCCACACACAGGCCGGCTGCATCCCTCCGCATCCCGGCATCTGCACAGTGCCAGGCACCCAGATGCAGGCCTGCAGCCCTGTCTCTGCAGAGCTCAGACTCGGGCAGGGTGTGGGGAGCCCCCTGCCACTTTCTCGAGCACCGGCAGAGACAGCCCAGCCCTAACGGGGCCAGAGGCGCAGCTCCTGCCCCATTGGCAGATGGCAAAAAGCCGACGGAGCAGCAGGCCCTTCCCTCGCACCCCGCCCGAGGAGGCCACGCTGCCCAGTGGCACAGTGACAATGGCTGCCCAGGACGAGGACGGGCCGGCTCCTCCTCCCACCCAGTCACAGTGGCCCCGGTGCCCCTAGGCCCCTCTCCAGAGCCGCACAGTCTGAGGGGGGCCTCGGCTGAGCTCCTGCTCTTGGCTCCGTCGCCCACAGTGCACAAAGCCCAGCTTTCTCAGCCCCAGGGGTTGGGAGGGTGGAGGAGGAGAGAACAGAACCGGAACCAGACCGGGCCTGGGCTGAGCTGGAGGCGCCCCACCCAGCCTGCACCCAGGCACCTTGGGGAGGCTCAGGGATCCCATGCAGCCTGGTCTGGGTTCTTAAGAAACATCAGCCCACACCCCAGCCTCTCTGTGGCCGGCCAGCCAGGGGCAAACCCGGAAGGGAGACCTGTCCTGCATGTGCGGGGCAGCACAGGGTGAGTGGGACAGCCGGTCCCCGCACATCTCAGGGCCTCACACAGGGCAGGAGCCAGGTCCCCAAGCTGGTGGGGAGAGGCGGCTCCAAAGTCCACAAGGAGAAAGGACCCAGCCACAAACGGACTCAGAGTTGACATGGGTGTGGCGGCTGATCTGGGATTTCACAACACTTCTGATGAAAAATAGGATCAGACCACAAGGAACTGACTCAGGGCGCTGGCAGCGGGTCCCCTGCCGGCCCTGGTCACAGAAAGTGGCCACAGCCCCACTGCCTGCTGAGGGAGGGGCATGGAAACCACAAGGACCGTGGAGAAAACACAGTCCTGCGCGCTCATCGCTCAGGCGAGAAAACCAGAGACCAGGACGCAGGTGGGCAGGGCAGGGCGGGCACAGCTGGCGGCCAGCATACAGCCTTCTGCTCACCACACCCCACGCCAGCCCTGCCGGGCGAGGGCCAGGAAGGGAGGCTGGGCATGCGGACGGCAGACAGCGGAGCGCGTGAGGGTCATGGCCGACCCCAAGTGTGACAGTCGTGGGGGCTGAGTCAGACATCTCCCCTCCAGCCACAGATGCACCACAGCCCAGCGTCCGCCGATGAAAAGGTGCTGTGCCCCTGTGGCAGGCTCTGGCCCCAGCGTCCAGCAGATCTGAGCCAAGACCTGAGCCAAGGACGCCAGAGAGAGGCCTGGGCTGATTGGTCCACCACTCCAGAGCCCCGGAGGAGTGGTGTGCCCCAGGCACTTTGTACTTTCAACAGCTCTGAGCCCTAGGAAATAACTGATGAGCTGCTCTTGTGATACCTTTAAAAAACAATGAACAGAAAGATCTTTCTTTAGCGCGCAGTGAGAGAGGAGCAGAGAGCAAGTCCGAGCCCTGGTAGCAGAGGACAAGGATGGCAGGGTTCAAGGGAGGGAGGCTGAAGCAGCAAGGCCTGGGGCCTGGGGGCGCTGTCCTGCAGCAGCAGGGTGGAGTGTGGACTGCTTTCATAAACAGATCCAGAGGAAGTGCACCCTGCAATCCCAGCTCCTCAGGAGCCTGAGGCTGGAGAGTGTGAATTCAAAACCAGCCTGGGGCCAGGCGTGGTGGGCACACCTATAATCCCAGCACTAGGGAGGCTGAAGCCGGAGGATCACTGCAAGTTTGAAGCCAGCCTAGGCTACAAAGTGAGGTTAAGGCCAATCTGAACTACATAGCCAGACCCTGTCTCAAAAAACCAAAACAAACAAACAAACAAACAAAAAAACAGCCTATGCTACTTAGCAAGACCTCCTAAAATCAATTTTAAAAGAGCTGCCTGGGATGTAGCTCAGTGGTGCAGCATGCCCAGCCCATGCCAGCCCCTGGGTTTGATCTCCAGCACTGAGGAGAAGGGGGGAGCTCTGTGGGGATCGGGAACCGCTCCCACTTTTCAGCTCAAAGTTGAGAGAAGGGCAGTGGCGGAGGGTTTCAGATCTAATTCCTCAAAAGTATCCTGAGTTCTCTGTAACTGAGAACTCAAAAGCATTGGTGCAAGTGAGTCGGGACAGAGGGGACTCCTCCTCCAGGGGCTGAGGCTGTCTCCCGGGTTGGCCCGGAAAACCTGGCTCCAAGGCAGCCCGGGCAGTGAGTCACAGCACGCTCCGGCCCAGGCAGAATTTCCTGAAGAGCAGAGGTGAGGGTTCCCGGAAGGCTCCGCGTGTAAGCAGCCGGGCTCCTGAAGCGCCTTGAGCCCCGAGCTGCAATGCACAAGTGCAGGGGCGCCGTGGTAGCACTCTTGCCGGCCCACAAAACAATAAGCACCGCAGCACAGGCACTGCACCTGCCGGCCCCCCTGCCCCGCTTCTCAGCCTCCTGGCCACTGAGTTATTACGAGCTTGGCAGCCCTGGGCGTGGTGGAGCATGCCTGTTTATAATCACAGCTACCTGAGAGGCTGAGGCAGGAGAGTTCAAGGCCAGCCAGGACAACTTATAGAGACCCTGCCTCAAAATAAAAATAGAACAGGCTGGGGAGGTGGCTCAGTGCAAAGGCCTGGGGTTCAATCGCCAGTGCTGCAGAAAACAACTTTTCAAAGAAAAGGCTGCCGGCCGCACCCCGCTCGGCAGTTTCCTGAGCCTCAGCTGTCATGCAGGCCCCAGAAGGCTCTCATCTGTGTGCTGGAGATCTCGGAGGCAGCCAGCGGGCAGCTGCACCACGTGTGATGACAACACTGGGGTTGGGATTCCACAGCTCCTCAGGCCCCCAGTCTCTGAGAGCAGCCCGACCCACAGGAGGCGGGGCCAGGTGACAGGGGCCAGGTGAGCAAGTGCTGAGGCAGGTGGTGGGCCTGAGGGAGGGCGCAGGGCGAAGGCGCTGTGCATTTTCTCATAACGTCCCAGAACGGCAAGCATGACAGGGCCACTGGGCACTGGGGCGCATGCCTGTGATCCCAGCCCTCAGGAGGCTGAGGCAGGAGGATCGCCATGAGTTCATGGCCAGCCTGAGCTACATAGCCAGACTCTGTCTCAAAATAAATAAACAAATAAATCCAGGGCCGACCTCAGATGGGTGCTGCCGACCCAGCAGCTCTCTCTGGGAGACCAGGCCCTCAGCCTCAGCCCTGTGTCACCAAGAGAATAGAAGCCACATCCAGGGCCACCCATCTTCCTCCACTTGCCCCCCCCCCTCCGGCAGGCAGCACTGAGCTCCATCCCCGGCCCCTTTTCTGTTTTTTATTTTGAGATAGGGCCTCACTGAGTTGCCCAGTCTGTGCTACAACTTGAGATCCTCCTGCCTCAGCCTCCCAGAGTGCTGGGATGACTCTTAGAATGGACCTGAGGTGCCCAAACTAAGCAAGTTGTTCTGCAGTCTGAGGCCCTCCCCCTTCTCCCCATGGTGGTCACCCCCCCAGCTACACAGACCGGGTCCCCTCTGCTCCTCAACTCAAAGGCTGGGGCCCTGGGTCTTCCTGTCCTCCTCCTGCCCGCTGGGTCAGCCCTGAGCAGCTGCTGCAGCCAAACCTCCACCTCTCCTTGCCTGAAGCCCATTCCCAGCCGTGCCCAGTGCAGCCCTCTTTCCATGCTAAGTCCGCTTCCTGTTGCCACTCTGGGACAACAGCATCTACTCGGGCTCCGGTCCCCTCACAGCAGAACCAGCCTGTGGCCAAGGCCGGCTGCCCTGCCCACCGGGATTCTACCCCATCAGAGCCAACCGAGGTGAGGAATTTGACCGAAGGTTACAGACCAGCAAGACAAAGAATCAAAGGAATAGCTAGAAAATAGGCTGAGCAGCAGCAAGAAGAGAGGGTTCTCAACATGCAGAAAGGACGCGTGTCCAAGGACATAGATGTGTCCATCACCCTTGATCAGTACCGCTGCTCACATGCAGGAAAACAGCGCGCTGTACTCCATTGATTCGCACAATTTCTATGTGTCCACTACAAATGTTCCGAATACAGAAAAACCACCCCTGTTCGGGGACAGGGCAGCATCAGATGCCGTAAAAGCTGCTGAGTGCCAGGGACTGCTCCTCCGAGACCCTCCTCCAGCAGGTCTCCAGCCCTGCATCTCTGCTCTGCTAAAATCTCCGTGCTCCCCTGGGTTCGTGCCAGCCTCCTGGAGCAAAGATGTCCACATCCTGGTGACCTTGTCAGGGACAGAATCGTGACCCCAGAGACACATCCAAGCCCACAGTCCTGGTCAACGGGACCGCACTTGGAAATAGCCTTCACAGATGGTGATCAAGATGCGGCCCTAATCCAACGGCGCCACCCACGCAGGACACCCATGTGATGTGATTGTGCAGGGACAGAGGCCGTCAGGCTTCAGCCATCAGCCCAGAAACGTCAAGGTCGGCCAGCAGCCAAGGATGGCCCCAGCCCTCAGGGGAATGCAATCCTCACTCTGCACTCAGCCTCTGAATCTTAGACAGCAGATTTCTGTTGCTGCAGGCCACTGGCAGGTGGTCACGTTACGCAACCCTAAGGAATATGCGACCCCACTTGCCTCGCGCCTGGACTATCCCAAGCACCAGAGTCCCTGGCTGTCCCTTAGGGTCTCAAGCTTAACCTGTCCAAAAATGAACCTGACTCGGCCTCCCTCCTCAGTCCCCCCTCTCAGTCAGCAGAACCCTGACCCTTCAGCCACCATCCGGGCCCAGCTGGGGAAGTCACCCCCAATCTCTCTCATTCCTGCCCCACGCGTCCAGCCCTCAGTTCTGCACTCAAAGCAGTCCCTCTCCTCCCACCAGCTGCTGTCCTGTCTGCCTCCCTCGAATATTCCAGAAAGGCAGGGGCCTGCGCATCGTCCTCTGCAGGGCCCAGACACGAGAGAGGCACTTGACAAACATTTGTCACTGGAGGAAGTCATACGTACCGATTCCCACACGCCCCTGATTGAATCAGTGACCATTTAAACACAGGCTCCTACACAAATTAAGGGCACACTTTAACCACACAGGGCACTGAGCTGTGTGCAGACGTGCCTGCTAACCATGCTTCATCCCTGTGCTTGCTGGACCCAAGGGCTTCTTTCAAAACACCTGGTTCACTCACTGGTTCTGCAGAGCCTTTCCCGCAGCCCACTCCAGGACATGTGAACTATGCTTCTGAGGTAACGTGAACTGCATGTAAAGGAAATGCGCATTCCACAGTCCACAGCCTCAGTGATCCCATTAGAAAGTACAAACTGGGCCAGGGATTTAGCTCAGTGGTTTGCTGCCTGCTGCGCAAGCACAAGGACCCGAGTTCGATCCCCGGTACCAAAAAAAAAGAGAAAGTACAAACTACGAATCCCTTAAAGTGTCAGTTTCTGGTCTCCTGAAACCGTCCAGGCATCCTGTAGGGAGCAGGGAAAGGAGACGTTACTAGAACCTCTGCAGTATGTCCTAATCTCCAGCACCAGGCGAATTAACTTATTATACAGGAAAGGTAGAAAAATGAGACTGAGAAGAAGCTGAGCTTTGGGCCTGATCAGTGCTGCTCTGGGCAGCAAAGACAAAAGCCCCCAGCCTACTGCACCTTGGTCGGTACATCAGGAACTACAAACAAAGCAGGTGGCTCAGGGCAGCAGCAGGGATCATCGTAGAACAGTGAGGAACTACGTGATCCCCCAGGATGTCTTCAGCTGCTGTAGTCTTGTCCTGGAGCATCACAGCATCACGGACCATTGAGGCCTTAGCTGTGACCAGAGTTAGGTCTCAACAGGCCATAGCGGGCCTATAGGCAGGAGAACTAGGCCTAATCATAATTTTAATTGTGAAATGATTTTCCCCCAAATTATGTAGAGCTGCTCCTGACACCTTCTGACATGGGAAATGGCTTTAGCAGAAAGAACACCCTGGGAAAGGAAGGCAGGCGCCCTCCCTGGCCATCCAACCCGCCCCGCTAGAGCGTTTCCTCGGTATGCGTGCAGTGGCTGAAATTTGCCATTTTCCCAGCCCAGCTGCTGTGCACGGCTCCCTTCTTTGAAGTTCAGCTCGGCTCACACAGCGCTTCCTGAGGTCTTATCACACATCAGACACAGCTTGGCAGCATCAGGGCTCAAAGGTGAGTAAACAGCACAACGTCCTGTCCCTCAGAGTCCTCCCCACTGGGGAAGTGATAGGAGGTGCGGAGATTATTTGGGGGCTGTATTCCCACAACCACACAGCAGGAGGAGCTATAGTTGAGGTGTGTGTGTGTGTGCACAGGTAACTCCACTGCGGGTGTCAGACAGAAGAGGCAGTTGCGTGAGGTCTCAAGGTGGACACACAGGAAGCGTCCGAGTGCTGACTACAAAGCAGAACTCCCATGGGAAGGCTCCCGGTGCTGGGAGAGTAACTCTCCTAACTGGAGCCCCACGAAAACGGAGAACTTCACAGCCAATTGTCTGGAGGCCCCGGGCTGCAGCCATGGAGCACAGCCAGGCCTGCTGAGAGCCACCAGGTGGCTGGACCATTTGCACCACATCCCTGTCTCCTGCCAAGCTGCATCTCACAGTCCATTCTCTAGAGGAAGAAAGAAAAACTTGTGGCCAGCCACCTCGTTCGTGACAGCCCAGGCTTCCCAGCCCGTGGGTGTCAAAGGGACAAATAATGCAGGAGCCCGGGCCTGCTCCACCCACCCCACCTGACCCAGCAGGCAGAAGCACTTCTGGGTCACTAGCACCTGCACTGGAAGACCTAGGAGAACTTTGGCCCAGCAAGCACTTCAGCATCCTGCAGCTGGGGGCGAGGACAGAGCCACTGGCACCTGGCGCCAGGTAGGGGTGTGGCTGGAGGTCCCCAGAGTCCTCCTGACCATGGCTGGGCTCACACAGCCCAAAAGTGGGTTCTCAGTTGCAACACTTGTCACTCAGGACAGTGAGCGCTTCCTTGTGGGAGGCTGTGCTGACCTTAGAGTGGCTCCCTGCCCTCTGCCTCTAGACGCCAGCAGGACCCTAGCAGTGACAGCCTACGCTGTCTCCTGGGAGGGACAGTACCCAGATGAGGACAGTGCCCCAAAGGACAAAGCAGGGACAAAGGACAGGGAAAACCCAGGGTGAAATAGATGCAGGGGAATCTAGGCGGGCAGGGAGTGGGGACCAGGGGTGAAGACAGGCCAGTGGTCAAAGCCCCAAGATGACCCTGCCTGGCCCCTCCTGCCTTTTAGAGAAGAGAGATTCTCAGTCCAGTCTAGACCTGTATCTTCACTCTCAAGGAGAAGACCCAGGGCTTTGTACAGTTCTCAAACTGTGCTACAGCTTGTAACTGGATATCCCTGCTCATAGGTGGGGTTTGTGGGAGGTGGCTGGATCTAGGTGTGTGATAATGGGATTAAGGGTACTGCTGGATTAATCCACTGACTGGTTTAGCACAGGTATGGACATGGATAAAGCGAAGCCCCACCTGAGTGTGGATGGCACCACCCAAAAGGCTTATAGCCTGGATGGGTTAAAGGGAAAGGCAGGCTGGCTGCTGGCTGCTGGCTGCTGCTGCCTCCTGCCTGCCCTGCCATGGACTGTTTCTCCTCTGCTGTGCTCCCCTGCCTTGGAGCCAGCTGGCTGTGGGCTGAAGCCTCTACAAACTGTGAGCTGAAACAAACCTTTCATCCCTTAACTCCTGCATATTGGGTATTTTGTCCCAGAAATAAGAAAAGTGACTAAGACAAGTAGCTTGCACTGAACTTTTCAACAAAAAGAGAAAACTAATTTTTCTTTTTTTCTTTTTTGGTACCAGGGATCGAACTCGGGTCCTTGCACTTGCGCAACAGGCGGCAAAACCACTGAGCTAAAATCCCTCGCCCAAGAAAACTAATTTTCAACCAGCAGAGGCAACACAGTCTTTTACTAATAACTGTGTAACCTATGCTTACCTGGGCCACACCAACCCACGATGAAGGTGCAGCACATTTTGGGTAACACAGATGTTATTGGTTCTTTCCTATGACAACTGTGGTAGGGGCCCTGGCTTCCTGCACCCCCATTGTACATATACACATAAACACATGCACATGCACAGGTACACACAATGCATCCTCCTGTGCACATATACTTATGCACTCACTCATACAGGTGCACATAAATGCACATATGAACATGCTCATACAAGTATATACATAGCACATGTGCACATATGCAATACAAGCACACACAACATGTGTGCACACGCACATGTGAATATACATATAACACATGCTTGTGCATACATGCAAGTGCATGCATGACATGCACAGATGCACAGTGCACATACGAATGCCTACACACATAACATGTGCACACATGCACTGCACAAAGTACATGCATAACACACATGCACGTGTGTCCACATGTACATACATAACACATGTATGCACATACAAGTACATGCCTAACGCGATATACTTACACACAACCACATACATGACACATGTGCCTGCATATGTACACACAATTGCTTACATAAGTACATACATAACACACATGCACACAGGTAAAGTACACTGTAAAGTGCATGTGTGGATCTACTGTACATAATGCATCCACATGCACACTCACATGTATACATGCATGTGCACTTGCACAGACATATGCCTGTGTGCACACGTGTGTGCACATGTACAGTGCACTTAATGCACATACCTGTGCACACACATGCATGCAAATATACATCATGCACATGTACACACACGTGTGTCTGTGTGCACATTTGTATATGCATGCACATACAGACACACATGCACATGTGTGTACATACACATATGTAACAGTGTGTACACACTCCATTCTGGAAATCCATCCTCAGACAGCTGCCATGTCCTCCTAAACAGCCCTGAGCCGGTCCCACGAGGCCTTAGTTTGCTCCACAGCGTCCCCTCCCTGCAGCCACCTCATCCCCATGGCTCACTGAGTAACCTGAAACCCCCACTGCCCTCCAGGTCCTTCAGCCACCTGTCAGGACTCCAGGGCGGCCAACCCCGTGCTGTGCATGGAGGGCCAACCCACCCAGTGTTTCCTGGTCCCCAGAGCACCAGAGACGCCTGTGCGTCACACTCAGGGATGCAAATGCCTCGGACTCAGTGTCTCTCCCAACCCCATGGCCTCACAGAGACCACAGGAACCCACTCACCCAGGACCCCGCACGAGACCTGGGCCAGCCCTGCGCCTCAGGAGGCTGAGGAACTGCGCCTCATGCTCCCAGCCAAGGCACAGGAGTGGCCGGGCCTTTCTCCCCTGCGTTCTCCCCACCCAAAAACCTCCCTCCCTCCAGCACCTTGGCTTCCGGGGTGGCCCCAACCCCAGAGGCACCTGAGCCCCAGCGGAGGCTCCAGTGAGCTGAGTCTGCCCACCGCCCTGTGCTGCCCGTCACCCACACCCTCCTTGGGGCCTCGGCCCTTCCGCCTCCGGGACACAGGCGACACTTCCTGGTGCTGATGCCATGCCAAGCACCGTCCTGAGCCCTGTGCACAGATCTCTCACTTGACCCCAGGACGATCCATGCAGGTGCCATTGATGGGGAAACTGAGGGACGGAGACAAGTGGAGCCACCCAAGGCCAGGTGGCCGAGGAGGAGCAGGGTGGACGACTGTCCCCTGAGTGGTGCATGTCCCCCGGGCCCTCGCTTCATTCCAGGGTGGCAGGAGACTGGAGGAGAGCGGCTGAGGAAGGCCGGCGACAGCGAGGCCCGGGTGACAGTCTCCCCAGTTCCCGAGGGCCCCGCTGTCCCACAGACCCAGGAGGCCGCCGCAAGGCTGCACCCAGGCTCCAGGGCCGGCCCATGGCCCCAAGGACCCCACCAACCCTGCACAGCTGCCTGTGCACCGGAAGATGACCGGGCGCCTTGGGTGGGTGCGCCCAGTGGAGATGGGTGCCAGAGTGCACTCCAGGGGGCTGCGGGACAGCAAGGCCGCACACTTCGGGCAGACATTCTCTTTGGGTGTTGGGTCTGACTGCAGCCTGCAAGGTCGTCCGCCCCGGCCCGCAGGAGCCCAAGCCCCGCTCCCCGGCCCTAGCCCCCCCTCCGGCCCTCCCGACCCCGCTGGCCTGTGCCCACCTCCCACGCTGGCCTCTGACCTGCAGTGGGACCCAGCACCAGCGGGTGCCTCCTTGGGGCCAGCCGTGTGCCGGCCCCGTGCTCTGCAGCCGCAGTTTCTCCCTCTGGGTGCTGCATCACGCGGCCTCAGCCAAGTTCCCACCCTCAGCAGTGCCTGTGGACGGGGCCGGGCTCCACCGACCTGGCCTCCTCCCTCCTGCCTGTCCTGGGCTCCATCCCGGCCCAGGGCAGCCGTGCCCACCCTGGCCTCTCTCCTCCCACAGCCCCTCTCAGAGCAGTGCAGACAGGGCAGGACCCCCAGGAGCCCTGTTTACACCAAAGGCCGAGAGGCAAGACAGGCCCCAAAGGACCCTGCTCTCTACTCTCCGCAGCCCAGGTCGCCTGCGCTTGAGCGAGCAGCCAAGCAGCCGTTGGAGCAGGCAGCATCGCAGTGGGAGAGATGGAAATCCAGGGGCTGACAGAGGACGGTTACACAACCAGGCCACCAAACTGCAAACCTAACAGTGGCCACACGGTAAATTTTATTATGCATATTTTACTGCAATTTTTAAAAACTATGACAAAATCAAAATCTTGGTCAACCCTCAGTACGCCTAAGAAAAACCAACCCAGGTCCCGGGCATGGGACCCAGAAGCCTCCCCACTTGGCCGGCTCCCCAGGAGGGCAGGGACAGACCCCGCTTGGCATCATTAGCGTCCAGAGCAGGCTCCAAATCCTCGTCCCCACACAGGTCCGGTGCTTTCCTCACGTGGCTTTTGTGACGCAGAACACGAAGGGCCAGGCGTTCACAGCTGCCCAGTGATGAAAAGCTGAGGTTCAGTCACACTGTGCTCACTGAGCACCCAGGCCCCAGGCCCTCGGGGGTCCTGGGGTTCCAGGGCAGGCAGACAGGTGACGCCCCAACATCCAGGCCACACTGAGGGGCGGAGGGGTCTCGCCTCTCCTGCTCAGGCTCCTGTCTCTCGAGGCCTCTGCTCCCTGGGGGCCCTGGAGAGACAGAGCCTTCTCATCTCCACCCCCCTTCCCGGAGGGCGAGTGGGGCCTGGGGTCTCCACACTGAACCCCAAACCTGCGCCCCCACCCACACTCCCCAGGGTCCCAGAGACCAGGCCTTCTGGCCCCAGCGTAACCCTGGGACGCGGAATGCAGGCAGGAAAGGCCCCTTCTCTCTTCTGCTCTTTCACTTGTCCCAAACCGCCCACTGCAACTCCAAGTGTTTAGGAAAACAGACCGTGGCACCACTGGAGAAGCCACACTAAAGGCTGGGCATGCGAGATTTCGCTCCTGTGGACACGGTCATGACACAGAGTCCGCCTGGGCCAGCACTGACTGTGACAGGATGGCCGGACGCGTGCTTAGGAGCTTGCTGTTTTCTGAAGAGACCCTTTGCCTGCATAGCTTGGGGTATGGATATCATCCAAACGCTTTGGCCAGGCCAACATTTTTGTCTCAGGGACAAGGAGGGTTGGAAGGTGGCCAGGCCACCGCAGGCCTTCGTAGGCTAGTTCCCTAATAGCCCATCCCCACGCAGAGGGGGCCATCCAGGCCAAGAACCAGGCTCAAGTCCCGGGTCCCTCGAAGGGACCAGCTCTCTTGCCGTGATCCACTGCTGCTATCTCATCCTTTTGCCTGTTTTGCTGCGACACTGTTCTTGAGACTCCTCCAGACTGGCTCCGGGGAATATGCACATCTCCACTGTTTTCCACTCCAATAAAAAGTTACAGCAAGTTTGGCTGCTTCTGGGAGCTGGAATGTCAGGCAGGCAGACGAGGTGCCAGGTGCACAGGCTTGTGGGAGGGTACCCGCCCAGCACTGGGGCAGGCTTGGGGCCCCGGGTCCTTACTCCCGCTAACATCCTGTCCCCCTTCACAAATCCCCATCAGCTGGCCCTGTCCCCGGGCCGGGAGAAAATCAAGCCCAGGGAATAAATGCAATCATCCGGGGCCCATCACTTCAGAGGCCAGTCAAGTAAATTTGGGATTAGTGTGGAAGGCCTGAACCTTTCCAAGTGGACCCTGAACCCTGAGGCTCTGACCTTTGTTCCCAAACAGGGCCTTTCTTCCAGAGTGCTTTGCTATGCAAGGAATTCTGCAACAGTTAAAAAAAATCTACCAGATTTGCCAAGTTCTGGTTTTCTCTGGCCGAGCTGGAGGAGCCAGACCCCAGCAAGTGCTCCCTCTCCCTCCCTGAGTGCCCTGTGGCGCCGGCAGGAGGCCGAGGCTGGGCCTCCCTGCTGCTTCCAGGCACCTCCAGGCCCCAGAGCCCGCCTCCCCCCTCAGACCCGGTCGCACAGCCCTCTTCAGAGCGGTGTCAGATCAGCCCTCTCCAGCTGACAAACAAGCCCCTGACTGTCAGGTCCTCCGAGCCCCTGGCACGGCCACAGTCCTCCCTGGAGGCTGCCTGGCTCCCTCCAGCAGGGCCACGCTGGCTGTTCCTGAGACGGGGAGTGCTCTCCCTGAGGTGGGCTCGGGTCGTGGTCCTTGCTGAAGCCTTGGTCACAGCCATGCAGAGTGAGTGAGAGGAAGGGCCCAAGCCAGCATCTGATCCCTGTCCTGACTCCACCTGGCTCCCCCGAACCTCGGCTGATCTAGGAACCTCTGTGCCCAACCCTGGCCCCCACCTAAGGGCAAGGAGTGAACAAGCCAAGCCCCACAAGCCTGTGCCGCGCCTGCCCCAGGAAGCACTTGCTGTCACCTGGCCACACTGCCCCGTCCTCCTCCAGACCTCTTCCCCTCGTGGAGCAGAGCCCACACCGACCGGGCCACCTCACACTGCCGCCACAACGCCAGCTCCGCAGGGAACAAGGAGGAACCAGAGCGTTTTATCTGTAGTCATCACTGTGATAAGCAATGGCCCAGGTAGGGACTCAGAGTGCTTCTCATTCCTGTGTGCAGAGCCAGAGGAAAGCTGGCCCTGCTGCTTCCTGGTGGCATTTAACCCAAGACCTGGGGGAAAGCAAACTCAGGAGCGGGAGGATGGCCCTGGGCCCAGGCTCTGGCCTGGAGCACTGGAACCAGGTGTCGCCCCAGGAGACCCTGGCTCGAGGTGGGACCGCATCCACCCTCCTGGAGGTCACAGGAGACCCCAGCCCAGGGCCACGGGGTCGGGAGGGCTGCAAGCTCCTCAGTGACCCCTTTGCACTGGGGGACACGGCAGCTGGGGCCTCCCCGGCTTTCCAGCTCTGAGTGAAAGGTTTGGTGTGAGTAAAAAATGGCAACGAGCCAGCCAGTCACGAAGCTGGTCCCTGAATGCCGGTGACCGCACTGTGCATCCTCTCTGGTCACCAGTGCTGGCCGCGAGCAGCTCAGTGCTGGGGAGCACCTGGCCCAGCAGGTGCAAGGCCCGGGCTCCTTCCACAGCAGCAGAAATAACAATGATGAGGATGACGACAGGAGCGTGCTAGAACACATGATTCCGTGGTTCTGCATGCAGGAATGAGAAGCACTTCGCGTCCCTACCTGGACCACTGCTGCCACAGCAAAGGTGACTACATCGGAGCCCAGCCCTGGCCTTTGGGGCACTGGTCTAGCGTGGAAGAAGAAGTGGGGCTGACAGTGATGCTGTGCACTGATTGCTCCAAGGCAGAGCCCTCAACAGGACCAGAAGCTGGAGCGGCCTCAAGTCCCCGCTCCACTTGGCACGTGGGGCCCAGCGTCCACTGTCACACAGGCTCCAGAGGGCACAGGATGGGCTGAACCAAGATGCCAGTCCTGCCAAGCTTTGTACAGAAGACAGATGAAAAGAAATAACCAAAATAAAATCAATCTGATTCCCTCAGCTTCACAGGGAAAAAGAAGAAACCAAGCAGGGTGAATGGGCTACAGAGGGGCACAGCTCTCTGCCGCCTCTCAGAAACAGCCAGGGGAAGACGCCAGGCTGCAGCAGAGACCCTGTCCCCAGCCACTGTCGGCCCTCAGGGCCCTGATCTGCACTCAGCACTGGTGCTCTCCGGCTCTGCAGGCATCTCTGCCCCACACCTCCACTGAGTGGCACCAAGTGGCAAGGTGGGGTCGGGAGGGCTACAGGCTCCCGGGTGGGGACACCTGAGGGACTGAGACCCCGGGAGCCACACAAAGCCCAGCGTCACGGCGCCCGAGCACCGAGAGGGAGAAGGAGCACAGACGAGGGCTAACTCAGCCGGGACCTTGTGAGCAGAGGTCAGGTGAGAGGCTGGGGCCTCAGGGCCGTAGCCTGTGGAGGGCCCGGCGTCTCTGCCGAGGCAGAGCTTGTCCAGCAGAGGACATTCCGGGCATAGCTCAAGGCAAATGCAAGTGCCTGGCTGGCTACAGATCCCAGAGCTGGGTGAGGAGGGAAAGGCGGGGCCCCAGGGTGGAGGCTCGAGGACCTGCACATGCTGATGCTGCCGAGCGGCCCATCTTGGAGCTGTGGCTAGGAAGGACCGGAAGTGTCCAGCACAGGAACCGGGCAGCCAGTCAGGGAGCAGTGGCCACGTCCCAGTGGCTCCAGCCACGGCGGTGGAGATGGGAAAGCGACCAGGCTCTGGGCACGGGAGCTGGAACCCACAGGAATTGCTAGTGGTATCCCGGATGTAAAAGACCAGGGAAGCCGGGTGTGGTGGTCCATCCCTGTAATCCTAGCACTTGGGAGGCTGAGGCAGGAGGGTTGCCAGGCTGGACCACACAGAGAGACCATCTCAAAAAGCAAAGCAAGCAAACAAACAAACAAAAGAATAAGAGGTGTCCCGAAGGATGTCCAATTTTAACCTGTAAAGAAAATGCGAGGTGGTAACCCAACACAGTTGCAACAGGAGCCAGACACGGAGACTCCAAGCCACAGGCTCTGCTCATTGAAGGAGACCGGAAAGCCAACCTCCTGGCCCAGGGCTGGAGCAGTAGTTACCGGAGGAGAGGGGAGGGACAGGTGGACGGACACGATCCACCCACAACACACACACACAGACAACCACAGAAACCCAGCATGCCGTGCATCATTACCCATCCCGAGCTGCCTGCCATCTGCTGACAGCGCAGGGGAGGCCCTGCTGGAGGCCGCAGTGGGGAGAGAATTTCCCCAGGGCTCAGACCCCAGAGTGTAAAACACACAGTGCACAAGGACAGTGTCTGACCTGCACCCCACTGCTGCATGGGAAGCAGGAGGAAGCGGGAGGGGGGAATCAGGGACCCCAGCATGATACTCACGATGGCCGGAAGGTAGGCCCAGCCTGACGCCATCACACAGCGGGGGAGACTCGAGAGGTGGTGTGCACATGCAAGGAGGTAGTGCCCAGTCTCTGGCTCTCTCTCTGTGTTGAGACAGGGTCTCACCATGTAGTCCAGGCTCGCCTCAAACTCATGGCGATCCTCCTGCCTCAGCCTCCTGAGTCCTGGTATTACAGGCATCGCCACCACACCCAGCTTATTCAGCTTTAAGAAATGAAATTCCAACACCTGCCACAGCATAGCTGACCCTTGGAGACGCTGCACTAGGAGAAGAAAGGACACAAAGGCCAGACATGGAACGTCATGGGCTCCACTTACACCGAGTCCCCAGAGCAGTCAGACTCAGAGCCGGAGCCGGAGCGGTGGCGGCTGGGCCGGGAAAGGGAGGGAGTGAGTCCATGGAGGCAGAGGGCTCTGGAGATCGCCCCGGTGAGGGTCGCACAGCATGACTGCATGCAGACCAGTGAGCTGCCCATTGGAAACAGCTGGAGCAGTTCTGTTGCTGCAGAATTTTGCCAAGCTCCTATCGTGGCTGGGACTTCCTCACATGTGAAATAAGCAAGCTGGTGTGAATTTTATGTCAGGCATATGGCACAATTGGGTTTTCGTTTTTGTTTTAAGACAGAGTCTCCTGCATGGCCCAGGCTGGCCTCGAACTCAGAGATCCTCCTGCCTCAGCCTCCTGAGTTCTGGGATTCCAGGTGTGCGCCACCACGCCTGGCCTCATCAGTTCTTGCTAAAGCCAGGTGGCAGTCTCACAGGGCAGTCCACTGTTGCAGACCCACAAGGTCTTAGAGAGTCATCGCACAAGCAGAAAAGAGAAGTCGCCCTGAGCTTTCCATGACGGATGAAGGCATACCTGTCCCGCCCCGAAAGAGTCTTTGCATGGAGACAGCAGGTGCTGGGCAGGAAGGCAGGGTGGAAGTCACGGGAGAGGGGGGACTGGCCAGGGGGGCCAGGGAGCAGAGGCGGGCACAGCGGGCTGGGGCGCTGTGGGAGGAAGGTGACACTGAACAGCCTGGCTGAATGGCGAGGCCCTCACAGCCCCTCGGGAGGGAGAGGCCGGTGCCTTCGGAGGACAGCGTAGAAGGCCAAGCAGGTTGGGGACCCAGGTGGCCACGTGTCAGAGCTCTGGCCCCGGGCTCCGGGCTCTGGGAGCCACAGCCTCCACCCCACCGACAGCCCTTGCTTGAGCTCCAGCCTCTGAATCCCAGGCTCAGCGCACTTGACCCACGAGGCCACTCGGAGCGCCCTGCCCTGATGCCCACACCTCACGCAAGCATCTCCGCAAGGAAACCAGGAAGCTCTGTCATGGCTTCCAAGGCAAATGGCCAAGGCCTGCAGCAGGTGACCCGGGAGCCCCAGGCTGCAGCAGGGCCGCAAAGGCTCGGGCAGGCGCTCGGGGTCCAGTGAACATCAAGCCCAGGCTCAAGGGCCATGGAAGCGAGGGAGACGAATGGCTTCTGAGGAAATTCCCTGAACATGGAAGGCAGCATCCTGGGCTCAGGGGACTTCATCGTCCTCCCTAGGGTAAACCAGGAACATGAGACGGAAGGACACAGCTGCTCCTTGGCACTCCCAGATGGGGAATCCTGCAGCCAGCTGCTCCATTCCCCTCTGTGCCTGGCTCCTCCCGGGTGCCCCAAGACCTGCCTGGGACTGGGTGACACAGGGTAGAGCAGAGGCGGGGGTGCGCCCCCAGGCACCTCCAGATCCTGTGACCCTGAGCGTTGGAGTCAGCAGAGCAGAGAGGAGCAACGTGCTGGGAAGGGAGAGTGGAGAGGCCGGCACCCATCCCCAAGGCCAGTGCAGCCTGGCCAGGAAGCCAGGTGGGTCCTTGGGTGTGGCCAGCAGGAGCCAGTGGGGCAGGAGCTGAGGGACTTGAGGCAGAGACCCAAAGACCCTCAGGAAGCCACAGCCGTGTGGACTGGGGACCCGAAGCACTCGAAGTCGCAGGGACGACAGCACCACGTGGGAAGTCCCTGAGGTGCTGGGCATGACCTTTGGCCCGGAGCCCGAGGTGCCACTGAGGAGCTTTCAGGAAGGAGGAACAGGAGCTGGGCTCCTGACTTCAGACATTGCATCTCACAAGTCCAGCCCCGAGCAGCTGGAGGACACAGCCATGAGCTGCTGTGAGAGCCCAGGGGCCTCTGACACAGGGGACCAGGTTTTTGCACATTCATCATCCAACAGACCCCATCCCTGTCTCCAAGGCCTTTGCAGTCTGGAGAGAGAAGGGGCAGCTGTGGAAGGAGGAGGTTTCCGTGAGGGTGTTCCTGGTTACTGTCTCTCCTCTGCCCAGCACCCAGCCGCATGCTGGGGACAGGGCTGCCACCAGGACTCAGAGCCCCACACGGCGACCCCAGGCCTGCGTGGCAGATCTCCAGGCCAGGGTCCCTCTGCTGAGGGAGGGTCCCGGGGTCACCAGTCCGTGCCAGGTGTCCATCCAGTGTCCTGGAGGACACAGGTGCTGTCTGTAGCCTCACAGGCCATGTCTGTGCTCCAGTTCACTACGATCCCATGAAATCGTAGTGAAATCTTCCTCAGGAGAAAACAGCCCGGACCTTGACAAACACAATGAGTCATGAGCTCCAATTCACACTGCGGGGTGGTTTGTGCTCCCATCCCAATCCATGGTGGACTCCAGGTTGCTTAGTTTTCTTCCTCATAAGCAATGAGCCAGCCGCCTCCTCACTAGATGTTCCTCGGGCTGGAGAGATCTAGACCTTGTCTCCGCATCCCAGAGCCCAGTGCAGGGCTGCAAACGTTCTGGAAATGTTTGTTACTCGGAGAGATGGATGCCAAGGGGATGGATGGATGAATGACAAAATATTCTTTTAGCTGAATGATATTTGGATCTCTCTAACAACCAGTGGGATGAAAACGGAATTCCAAGGCTCTTAAAACGTGCACAGAGGAGGGGCCCCAGATTACCTCAGTGGTTCCGGCGCCTGCCTCAAAAGCACAAGGTCCCCAGTTTGATCCAAAAGTGGCCAGAGGTCAGTCCCATCCAGACGCTTCTTGGTCACAATTTTTTTTTTTTGCTACAAATTTTTAAAAACTGCAATAGATTTTAATCAGACATGAATTATTTTACAAAAAAACCCTTATTTTTCCCAGAAAGGGTTTGCTTGAGCATTTGACAACTCAAGCTGGGCACAGTGGCACACATCTATAATTCCAGCACTCTGGAGGCTGAAGCAGGAAGATTGTTGAGAGTTCGAGGCCAGCCTGGGCTACATAGTGAGTTCAAGGCCAGTCTGAACTGCATAGCGAGGCCCTGTATCCAAAAAAACAAACAGAAAAAACTTTGATGACTCTTCCTTTGATTTCAATTTATTTTCAAACGAATCTCTGAATGAGTCCAAATAACCCCAGAGAAAGGAACATTTTTTTCCCTTCAGAAGCAATGATTCACCACCTGGGATGTAGCTCAGGGACACTGCACCTGCCTGGCAACCACAAAGTCTTGAGGTTGATTCCCAGTACCAGGGGGAAAAAAATGAAATCAAACAGAAGCAATGATCCAATAATAACGGCAGATGCCACATCAGCACTTACCGAGCACCAAACAGCCGGAGCCCCGAGACAAGTTACTCCTCTCAGCTCTGGAGATGTGGGGAGCTGTGGCCCTGCTCTACACTGGAGGGAACAGAGCCACAAAGGGTTACGCCCTGCGTCCTGGATCACACAGAAAGGCAGCGGCAGAGCAAGGGGGCGGCTACAGTGAACTCACTGCGACCCACTAAGCCATCCACTCTCACGCTGCAAGTTTTCAAGAAGATCTGAAAGAAAAGCCCACACCTTGGTTGCAGCATTCCCAAGGTGAGAAGCAACCTTGCAGAACTCAGTCCTTGGCTGAATATATGGATTGCTTCAGGGCCGGTGCATTACATTCCTGTCCCAAACTACAGCATTTTAGAAATAGCAGTGATGTCACTAAAGCCATCAGAAAACAAAGATTCTGTACTAGCCAGGCTGTGTGCAGGAGTAGGAAACGAACTCGGTTTCTGCTCGCTTTAGAAAATGACACAACCCAATCAGAGCAAATGCTTTTCTGCTGCAAACACAAAATTAATCTGGAGTCACCAAAACGAACCCCTCTGCCTTCCAACCCCTGCGCTGGTCTGGAAGAAGAGGTGAGAGGCGATCCTGCCGGGTGGGGTGGGCCGCAAGCCCGTCGCTGCCGCCCGGGAAGCCCGGATGGGAGGACGAGGTGGGAGCAGGAACCGGCCTGGGTGGAGCTTCTGAGGCCGGAACCCACGAAGCCTGGCGGGAGCACAACCCCATCAGCTCCTGCTGAGGTGCTCAGAGCGCACGGGAGGGAGGCTGGGCGGGCAGGTACTTGAGAGGGCTAGCGGGCAGAGGCCAGGCCGCCCAGACCCCAAGGTCACGCTGAGCGCTCAGCGGCCGGAGGAGTCCTCGTTCCACCGGAAAAGGGGGCGCCTGCGCCTCCACACGCGCCGTCCTTGCCGCTCGCCCGCCACGAGGGAACTGAGGCTTCGGTTCTCACCGTCAGGTCCTGGAGACGTGGAAATAAGGGACACGCAGCCCACCCGGCACAGGGGACATGGGCCTTCGTGCCCGGAAGCGGGAGGCACAGAGCCCTCCGGGAGCCAGTGGCCCCGCTGTCAGCGTCAGCGGCTCAACGCTGCCCTTGGCAGAAGGACTCGTCCACTGTGCGACACCACGCGGTGCAGAGCGGCGCCCCCGGGGAAGGGGGGACCGCGCCGTCTGCAGAGCAGCTCCAGGACACGTTTTCCGGACGCAGGAGGAGGGTGCAACAGGCTTGGGACAGAGGAGCTTCCCTCGTGTTGTCTGAATTGTTTACCTCCAAAAAAGAATTTCACTGTGGAATAATTAAAAATTAAGCCAGGTGGGCAGGGGATTTAGCTCAGTGGTTTCACCACCTGCTGCGCAAGCGCAAGGACCTGAATTCAATCCCCGGTACAAAAAAAAAAAAATTAAGTCAGATGTGGTGGTGCACACCTGTCATCCCAGCACTCTGAGGCTAAGGCAGGAGGATCTCAGCCTGGGCAATTTAGTGACTTAATGAGACTCTGTCCCAAAACACATTCTTAAAAAGGTGAGTAGAGGGGTTGGAGAAGTAGCTCATTATGAAGGCCCTAGGGTCAATCCTCAGTACTGCAGATAAATCAATCAATCAATCTTCAGGAATATTAGTTCTCAACCTGTCCACCTGCCCGAGAGCGTTGGCCAGGTGTGAAGCACTCCATCTGCTGTGATTACTCAGGATGAGTTCTTTCAGCAGAGACTTACTGAGCACCTGCTAAGCCAGGCGCTGTGCTAGACTCAGGATATGGAAAAACCCTGCCTTCCCAGGGTTTCTAGCCCAGTGGAGTGTGGGGCGGGGCTTCTGGGAGAGAGGGCATCACAGGGCCCGAGGCAGGGCACAGCAAGCTGGGCTCTGCTCGCCTCTTCCAGGCCAAAGACAGATGGGAGAGGTGCCAGGCTTCCGTCCAGACCGGGGCAGCCAGCCAGCCCCTGCCTCCGAGGTCCCCGTCATGTGCCCTGCCCCAGCCTGCTGGAGGGACTGAGACCCAGAGGCACAGGCAGGGCTGGCTGAGGAAAGCCTCCTGACAGTGCTGTCCTGTACACAGCCACATGGGACGACAATGGCCCAGAGTGGGAAAGCAGAGGACAGGACAACCGGTAAGAGGACAGGCACAGGTGGGAGAAGACGTGGGAGGCAGAAGTCTCGAACGGGCTCACTCTGGCCAAGAGGACAGCGACGTCCCCTTTCCTGACCCATCTGCCCTCCAGGACCAGGAAGCCCTGGGCAAAGGCTTCAGGTCCTCAGGCCCCCACTTCCTGCCAGGCCCCACTCGGCACCACTTCCTGTCCGAATGGAACAGAACAGGGATGGGCCAGGAGACGTAGAAAGTGGCACTGGGCTTGCTGCTGCCCCAAGAGAGACAACACCACATAACTACGGAAGGACGTTTTCAGGGAAGGACCCCGAGAGGACCCTGGGCCCGGGGCCTCCTACACTCACAGAGGACCGGCAGGGACAGTTGTGAATGTGGAAGACTGAGTTAGCAATGGAGAAACTCAGGCTTCCTGGGCAGGCAGAGGAGCAGCCACTCCAAACCAGGCCGCCTCTCCGAAGGCCTCCATCGCAGATCACAGCCAGCCGCCAGCTTCCTGGAGAAGCCAGTCACGTGGGTGCTGGGAGCCAGTCCCATGGGCTTCTTACCGATTGGAGTCAGGTCCCAGCCTGCTCCTCCTGCCTACTTGCAGGCACTCAGAGCCCTGAGACGCAGGTGTGGTCAGCAGCTCAGAATTGCTCCAGCAATTTGTAAAATCCAAATGGGCTCTGAGATGTCAAACCTGGTTCACTACCCTGGAAATCAAACTAGAGAATCATCTAGGCTGGGCGCGGAGGTACAGTCCTGTAACCCCACCACTCAGGAGGCTAAGGCAGGAGGACCTCACGTGTGAGCCCAACTCAGGGAACTTGGTGACTTAGTGAGAACCTATGTCAAAATAAAGATGTAAAAGGGCTAGAAAAGTAGTTAGTGCAAAGGTCCTGGGTTCGATCCCCACCATCATAAAAAAAAAAAAAGACAAGGCCAGCCTCACTCAACTTCAGGTGGAAAATACCACTGTCCACATCCTGGCTGGGCTATTCTGGGTGGAAAGCTTGGGGAGGGGTGACATGAAGGTGCTGTTTTATTCCTTTAATGAGACAAAGCTTGTTCAGGACACCCAATCTCATAAAATTGTGGGTGGGTTTTTTTTTGGAACCGGGGATCTTGGTGCCACTGAGCTAAATCCCCTGCCCTCTCATAAAATTGTGTTTAATTTTCCTATTTTAATTTTCAGACAGGCTCTGGCTATGTTGCCTACACTGGTCTCAAACTCCTGGACTCAAAGCAATTCTCCTGCCTTGGCCTCCTGAGGAGCTGTGTGTGCACCACAGAAACCAGTTCTTAATAAAAACAAAACTAATCAATGGGGAACGGAAAGATCTAAACTCACAGATCCCAGACTCAAATGGTGAGTGATATTTTGATGCTGGCCTCTCGTTCGGACGAGGCTGATCAGATTCGGGTTATCTCCGCTTCCTCCCCCTCCCCGGCCTTCACGCTCACCCACCGACCTCCTTCCCCGCGAAGGCCTCTCTGCACCCGCTGCCACCCCACTGCGCCTGACAGTTGGGCAGCTGGAACCGAGGCAGCGGCTGCTGCTGCCAGGGCCGTGGGCCGAGAGGGAGCCGGGCGTGGCCCAGAGACTGAGGGGCCCAGAGGCTCCGTCACCTTCCACTGCAGACCGACCGGGCGAGGCTGTGCCCCGAAGCCGCCCCAGCCTCCTATTGACTGAGAGGAGCCGGCCCAGCCTCGGCCCGCAGCACAACCCCCAGGGACCGTGCTGACGTCACAAGCACACGGCTGTGCGCTCCTCCATCAAAGTCCGCAGCTTCCTCGTAAAACAGCATCAGCTGGGCACAGTGACAGTCCCTGAATCCCAGTCTCCCAGGAGGCCAAGGCAGGAGGATGCAAACTCAAACCCAGACTGAGCAGCTTAGCACAATCCTGTCTCGGAATAAAATTCTAAACAGGGCTGGCGGCGCGGCTCAGGGTCACCTGGGGGCCCTGGCTCCATCTTCGCCCTGGGGGGAAAAACAACTAAAACCCTGGGCTCAAAGCATTAACGTTTAAGGGAAAGTGCTAGGTGGGGAATTTGGGCTGTGAGAAGAGCCAGCCTCCCTCCCTGCAGGAGCTGCAGCCACACGGCGGCCCCAGGCCACGGCCCAGCTCCTGGAACTCGTCATCTTCCCTGCCGGCTGGAAGGACCCACGAGGGACTCGAGGGACTCGGGGGCGCGCTGACCGCCCCGCCCCGCCCCGGGGGTAGGAATCTGCCTGGCAACAGGTGACGCAAGGCCCGGGAGAGCGCGGGGATTGGCGGGGCTGGGCCGCAGGGGCGGGACCGTAGCCAGTCGCCCTCTTCTTGTCGGTCGTGCGGGGGCGCTGCTCCGCGCAGACCGAGCTTCCGGGCACCGCCCGCTTCCCAGGAGCCCCTGCACCGCGGCGCCGCCACCTACCCCGGCGGGGGCGGGCGTTGGCCTCTCGGAGCGGCTGAAACCGATGCCCGCCTCATGGGGCTGCAATGGGAGCCAGGGGCGAAAGAGCGACACACACGGCACCTGACACGAAGTCGCCCGGAAGCAGGCGTGATCGGATAATGCCCAGAAGGTTCACACTTTTAAAATGTGTGACAGAGGCCGGATATGGTGTTGCAAGCCTGTAATCCCAGCAATCAGGAGGCTGAGGCAGGAGGATCCCCGGAGTTCAAGCCCCCCCCCCCAAGCGCATCATCCCATCACCCTGACCGCTTCCTGCAGCAGCTCTGGCGTCCTCTTTCCTGTGTGTCTTCAGTGTGCTGTCCTGGCTGCCTGACGTCCTGACATTGACCTTTTCTGTCATTGTGACCTTGGGGAAGAGCTGGAGGTCACACAGTGCCAGAGCCAGTGAATGAGCTGCCGAGGACACACTGTAATGTCTGACAGAAACTGCCAGGAACATTGAGTCAATGGGGGTGATCAAAAAATATGTCTAGTGTTTAGATTTTTAAATCCATTACAGTAAAATACACATTGCCGTGCATCTCCTCGAGTATCCATCAGTCACGGTTCCTTCAAACACACTTGTCCCATCTCAGGCCATGCGGCCTTCGTGACAGTGGTTTTCTTCAAATGAAAGCATTTGAGAGTTTGGGGGGCACCCTTGTGCCATGAGGAGCAGCTCACCCCGTGTTTCCTGCTTGCTGAGCCATTCTGCCTGTTGATTCATGTCACCCTGCAGCAATGCCAGGCAGGTGGTATCACCAGCAGACAGGGAAACTGAGGCACAGAGAGTTGAACTGGGGACTCCCGAGGCCACAGCAAAGGTGCCTTGGCCCTTGTCACCTCCGTGTTGTTGTCCCTCCCTACAGTGGTGCGTTCCTGGGAGAGGTGCTCAGAGCTCTCAGCATCTCTAACACTCTCAGGGCTGTCAAAGGCCCAGGACCCCCAGGTTTCCAGAGACAGCCCCATTTCCTAGTTCTCCCCTGAGACTTGCAGCTTCCTCAGGAAAGCATCCAGAAGAAAAACATCCTTTCCTCGCTAAAGCAGAATGCCAGGCCTGTGGGGCCAGGAGCTCCTCCCACCCTGGGGCCTGGGCCCTGGGCCCCAGTCTGGACCAGGCTTCCCCTCAGACCACACCTTCCCGCTGTTTCCTGGGCAGAGCTGCAAACTCAGAGCTGAAGGGAGGATGCACTTCCCCACCTGAGCCCAGAGAGCTGGCCTCTCTGTAGCCCCTGGCCACGCCTGGAAGCCCTGCACGCTCACAGGGGAAACTGTGCTCACAGAGGTGTCTGGGGGATCAGAGCTCCCTGAACAGCACCCTGGCCACTCATGAGGTCTCCCGACCCTGGGGGCTAATCCGAGCTGGTGAGCAGTGCAGCCCTCAGAGCACCGCCTGCCCAGGGTTCTCTGCACTTTAAGTTAAGACACAGCTGCTCTGCACTGTGGAGCCCAGGCAGGAGACAGCACCAGGGCCCAGCACAGCCCCCTCTTAGAGCCACCTTGCAAAATAAACCTGCCTAAACTTGGGCTTTGCACTTGAAGACCTGGGCTTGCTTGTTAATTCTGATGGGAAAAATATAGCCAGATGACAAAGAGGGATGACCGCCTAGGAGCAGAAACTCTGTCCCCTGTGGGGGCTGAACCCAGAGGCCTTGTACCCCAGATCCCCAGAATCGCATAGTGAGGAATAGCATTAAATAAATGTCCTGCAAGACCCCTGCGCCTTGTCCTCCACAGATGTCAGCATCAAAACAGCAGTCATGAAGCTGAGAAGCCATCACAGATTGAAAAACAGACATCTGGGCATCATGGCGCATGTCTATAGTCCCAGCACTCAGGAGGCTGAGGCAGGAGGATCCCTGTGAGTTCAAGACCAGCCTGGGAAAAAAAAACACCAGCCTGGGCTACAGAGTGAGACTTGGACTAAGAAAAAAACAGACCCCAAGACAGCTAAATGCCAGGCAGAATCATGGACAGCTGAAGCCTCACTGGGAGACAGGGAAAAAAAATCAAGGAAATTATTGGGGCAATTGAGGGATTTAAATATGGGCTCCATATCAGAAAATACAAGGTTTTCTGAATGTAGTTATAATGTTGGAGTCATACAGTACCAAGAGTGAAGTTGGGACATCTATGCGGGGATGGAGGGAAATGTCAGCTTCGGAAACCAGGGCAGGAGGCAGTGTGCAGACTCAGTCTTGCCACTTCTCTGAAGATTTCAACCTCACATGAATACACCTTCAAAAGGGGACAGAAGCTGGGCACGGTGGTGCCCATCTGTAATGCCAACACTGCAGAGGCTGAGGCAGGAGGATTGCCATGATTTCCAGGCCAGCTTGGGCTACACAGTGAGACCCTTTCTCAAAAAACCAGAAAAGGGGCTGGGGATTTAGCCCAGCAGCACAGCGCCTCCCTGGCAGGTGTGAGGTCCTGAGTTCGATCCCCGGTACCAAAAAAAGAAAACAAAATAGAACAGAAAAAGGAGGGGGAGAGAAACTTGTTACCTTCCTACTAGTCCCAGAAGAACTTTCCCAGGGTCTGGCAACCTGGAGAATGGGTGGAGCCTGGTAGGGGACAGGGGTATTTGGTGGGCGTGGCCTTTTGTTGCAGACTGGAGCCAGCACTTTCACGAATGTCGCCTTTGCTCACAACTTGTCAGACGGCTCCCAGGCACCAAGACAATCTCGGCTGCACCTGCTCATCCCCAGAACAGCTCGGCTCCTGAGGGAGTTGTGCAGGACTGCAGGGGCCCGGCCCAGAGAGGATGTCTCTCCTGTTATAGGCAAGGGCCCGAAGGCTCACGCGCAGACCTCTCAGGGACTCCGAGACTGGTGCTTTATTTATTTATTTATTTTTGGTACCGGGGATCAAACTCGGGTCCTTGCGCTTTCGCAGCAGGCGGCGAAACCACTGAGCCAAATCCCCAGCCCTTTTTTTTTTTTTCACCTCTTGCTAAGTTGCCCAAGCAGCCTGAAACTCTGGATCCTCCTACCTCAGCCTCCAGAGTAGCTGGAATCACAGGTGGCTGCCCAGCATGTCTGCGCTCTCTGCCCCTGCACCTCCAGGACCCCTCCTGCCCCCCATTCTGTGTCCCCAGGAGTGGACACCTGCACCCTGGGCCCTGCCTTCCTCTTGCGCCCCCTCCGGGCCTCGGGGTGCAGCCAGGGTCTAGCAGCCTGGGCCCCCTGCCTCTACCTGGCTCCCTGCTCTGTTAAGTCTTAGGCTGACATATTCAGGTGGAACCTGGGGTGCAGGGACCCCGACAGACATGGAAATGCACCTGGGTTCACAGACACTGTACATGCCACTCCCCAGGGGTCACCATGACCACGCCCGACCACGTGGCAGTTGTGCTGCCTGGAGCAAGGGGGACCTCTGGGGGATGTGGATGCCGCTGGCTCCCATGAAGGCAAGAACTGGGGTCTCAGAAGGGAAGAGCCCAGGCCCCATAGGACCTTGGGGTGACGTGGAGCATCCTTGCCAGGGTGCAAAGTAGGGACACTGCAGAGACAGCAGGGCCACTCGAGGGGACAACAGTGAGGGCTTCTGAGCTCCTGCCCCAGCCCCCCAGCCCCACCTGCCCCAGACAGTGACATCCTGCCTCGCCGTCCCTGCCTGGGAATTTGGTGCCCAGCACCAGCTTCACTGACCCTGCAGGACAAATCTTACAGGGGTCAGAGGCTTCCGAGCTTCTCGTTGGTCACTGCCCTGGTCTGTGGAGATCAGCAGAAGACAAATCTGAGACCCCTGGGCCAGAGAATCTCACCCCGGGGCCCCAACAGCCCACCCAGCCCTCCCAGAGCCTGAAAAGAACAGACATCTCTGCAGGCACCCCGGGGACCTGCCCAGCACGGATGGGCACCACCCTGGCTGTGTCCTGGTGACCACTGGCACAGCCCTGGAGAGATCAGGGCTGCACACACCTGTGGGCCCTGCTGTGGGGACCTCGAAGCAGCTGCAGGGGGAGCACTTGGGAGTGTGCCCCACTCCACAGGGTCCTGGGCAGCCCGGGAAGAGGGTCCCACCCAGCTCCTGAGGACCCTTTGCTCCACAGAAACGTGGCACTGCACACCTAGGTCTGAAGCACTGGCCCAACACCATGGGTAGAGAATTCCACACCAGGACACTTTGTTTATTACGCAGAATTATGTGAAATTATCTCCAGGCTGTGTGAGTCCATGAAGCATAATGGAGCCTCATGTTTAAACATGGGTCCCTTTCGCCGTCTCTCATGGTATACGTGCAGATGTCCCAAATCTGAATCAACCTGACCTCAAACACTTCCAGGTACAAGCATTTCCGGCAACGCCTGCATTGCTTGGCACCTGCAGGGACCTTCGGCCCCGTGATGCCCTCGTCTCTGGTTGAGAAAACTGAGGCTGGGAGAAGAGAGCCATCTTGTCCAGTTCTCCAAGTTGGTGGAGACAGGTAAGCTCCTGCCTGACCCCTTTGCAAAGCCCAGAGCCACGCTGGACCCCCACACCCAAGACACTGGGCTCTGCAGGCCGGGAGTCATGTCTGAGATCTGGAAGGGACAGGCGAAGCCCACCCGGGGCCCGAAGGCTCCCCTCACACCAGACCAGTTCAGACCCGGAAGTCGAGAGAGGCTCAGGGAAGAGGCTTCCACCATGGTCGGCTCAGACACAGCATCGGGGACCAGAACAAGGCCCAGCCCTTGATCACATCCACACTTCAGAGAGGGTGCCAGGCAGGTGGCACCACAGGCCCTGAGCAGGTGCAGCCAGGCCAAGAGGAGGCTGTGGCACTTTGCTAGCCCAGTCCTTGGCCCCCTGGGGAACCATGTCTGAGTGCGGAGTTTGTGTCTCAGGGTGCAGGGCAGTGGGTCCTGGGAGTCCCTTCCCCAGGTGCTGAGGATGCACCCGCCAAGCAAGTGGTCCCATCTCTGCCAGGCATGGCAACTGGCATGGGGCAGGGGCTCCTCCACACCAGCTCAGCAACAGGTGGCTCCTCAAACACAGAAGGCCGAGGCATGAACGTCAGGGTTAATACACAGCTTTATTTACCTTGTACAGCATCCACTTCCTTACATTCTCAAACAATTTTGCCATTAAAGTGCCAGAAATTTTCTCAGTCATGGTAACATTTGTTAAAAGAAATCAGAACTATCATCAGGAGCGTGATGGTCATGAAGGAAACATTTCTTACAAAACATGGATGGAAGTCCCTGGTGTCCCCAGCAGGCTGAGTAACTTGCACACAGATCCCGGTTCCCTCTCCTGACACCAAGCTGGTGGGACTGCCAACCGCCACCTGGGGAAGGCTATGCAAGAGCTCAGCAGACACCCGCGGCTGCCAGCTGTCCTGGGCTATGCCGGGGGTGACTGCTGCCACCGGTCCCCTCTCAGGAGCAGAGACTGGGCAGCCCTGCCGCTCCCCGTCCCCACCAACAGAAGCCCCGAAAGTCGTGGGTGTCCATTATCCCAACAATTAACAATGTTCAGTACAAATGAGGGTAATAAACACAAAAGCTTGCTTAGTAAACAGGCGCTCTCAGCGTTCAATGCAAAAACAGAGAAAGAAAACTGCAATCTTAAGGCAAACACTGTTGGCTCTGCCCAGGGCCGGCAAACCAGAGCTCTTCACGGAGCGTGGCATCCTGAGCCCAAGGTGGCGCTGGCCGCTCTGCGCTCTCTGAGGCCGCCGGGAAGCTCTGGCCTTTACACACGGCGCCCCAAGGCTGCTGCCTGCACGGGCGTGGTCACGGGCTCGGGCTACTCCTTCCTGGCGGACACGGCCAGCTCCACATCGGGAAGCTGGATCCCCACCTTCGTCCCGCTGTCATTGCTAGAGGAGGAGGACAGTCGGGACTTGGAGGCCAGGGATGCACCGCTGCCCTGCAACTTGCCTGCGTCCTCATCACTCCCAGTCACCTCGTAGTGACCTCTGCTCTTTGAGCCCAACCCGCCAAAGGTGCCGAATTTCAGCTTGCCGTGTTTGCCTTTCGCTTTCCCTCCTTCCAGCGACAGCTCACCGCCCTCAAACTCTAGAGTCCCTGTCGGAGTGGAAGGAGCAGAAGGCTCTCTGTCCTCGCTGAAGGAGCCGGAGCGGGGGCGCGGCTTCTTGCTCTTAAACAGGGAGAACTTGCCTCTGGGGGACAGCACCTCGGGCTCTGCCTCTCCCTCCAGAGAGCCCAGGCTGGCCTTGGAGCTCTTCAGGTCCCCTCTGGACTCCGAGACAGACGCCTCTGGAGAGCCCGAGGAACTGCCCTTGCCCTTGGGCTTGGAGAAGGTGAACCGAGGCATCTTGATCTTGGACTTCTTCAGCTTCACCTCAGCCTCTCCCCATTCGCCCCCTGTGGCACCAGCCTGCGCGGAGGCTTCCACCGTGGGGAAGGCGACATCCACGCCCACTTCTCTGCCAACCAGCTCCCGGCCGGAGGTGAACTTGGGGATCTTCATCTTGGGGAATGTTACTCTCCCAGACCCACTCTGCATGGGGCCCTGGGGCCCGGACACACTCAGCCCGAGCTCGCCCCCGTTCATGCCTCCCTCTGACTTCGGTCCAGAGAAGTGGAGGCCTGAGCTGAGAGCTGAGGAGACCTGGGGCCCCTGCCATTCTGCCCCACAGCCTTTGGCACCGAGACAGCCCTCCCCCAGGCTGATGTCAGGGGCGCCGACACCCCCTGACATGTCCATGCCGCCTTTGACTTTCGGGCCCTTCAAGCTGACACCAACATCAGACTCGGGGGAGGCCACACAGAGGGAAGGCCCCTTGACGCTGACCTCAGGAGCAGCCCCGTGGAGACCCAGCCCGGAGGCCTTCAGGCCCCCTCTGATGTCAGGACTGGCAATCTGCCCTGCTGGGAGCATCACCGTCACACCAGGCAGATCCACGCCACCTCGGGCCGTCGGCAGTGCAGGGGCCTGCAGGTTTCCTTCCAGGCCTTGAATGCTGACTCCCTGAAGAGCCCCTTTCACCTCTCCAGGGGCCCCCAGGCTGCCTGTCACTTTTGGTCCCTGAATGTTAAAGTCCACGTCAGGTGCGGAGAGCTGTGGCCCTTTCAGACTCATGTCCACGCCCTTCCCCTTTAGCCCTCCAGCAACCTGTGGCCCCTTGATGCCGACATCCGTGTCGGACCCTGGTGTACAGATGCCAAACTGGGGGAGCTTCATTTGGGGAAGTTTCATTCCAATTTCTGGTGCTTCCACGCTCAGTTCAGGGGCACCTGTGCAGATCCTAGGACACTTGATGTCACCCGAGACAGCCAGGTCTCCCTGCAGGCTTGGTCCCTGCAGTGTCACATCTGGGGCTCCAACATCGGCACCTGGCACTTTCACGGCATCTCCTCCCATCTGCACCTTCCCGGCACCACCTCCGAGGGCAAGACCTGGGCTGTGCACCCTCACACTGGGAACAGAGGCACCCAGCTCTCCCTTCAGACTTGGTCCTTTCAAGTTCAGATCAAGGTCAGGCCCAGAGACTTCAGACAGGTTCATGGAAGGCAAGTCCACGCCCGGCCCCACCAGAGTGACCCCAGGCCCTTGGAGCCTGATGTTTGGAGCACTCGGGGCCCCCTTGAGAGAGGGCAGCTGGACCCCAGCCTCAGTGCCCCCCGCCTCCATGGTGACAGCAGGGACACCGATCCTGGGCACTGAAAACTTGGGGAACTTGATTTTCGCTTCTGGACCTTGCAGATCTACATCTGGTCCTTCGAGTCCCACACTGGGGACATCAGCCTGTATCTTTGGTCCTTTCAAATTAACATTCACATCGGGCATGGAGACCTGAGGGGTGGAAACGCTGAAAGAAGGTGCTTTGACTTTGGAATCTGGGCCTTCAATGGTGACTCCAGGTGCCTCCAAGTTGGCCTGCACCTTGGGGCCTTTCAAGTCCCCTTCTGTCTTCAGCCCTGAGACATCCACACCTGGCATTGTGAATTTGGGGGCCTTCACCTTAATATCTGGACCCTCCACATTGATCCCCGGTGAAGAGAGATTCAGATCGGGTGCCTGGACTGAACCTTCCATCTTGGGGCTGGGGAGGGAGGCCTCGGCTTTAAATTTGGGTGATTTAATGTCAAACTCTACATCTGGGAAGTACATTTTCCCAAACATAGTCTTCTTGGAGCGGGGAGATTTCACGTCAACTTTGAGTGCAGCATCCGGCCCAGCAATGCTGATGTCCACGTCTGGGGCCTTGAGACTGGCATCAATTTCGCCCCCAGGAGTATTCAGGTCAAAGCCCTGCTTCTTGGCCTTCACCTTAGGACCACTCATGTGAAGCTTAGGCATCTTAAACTTGCTTTTCTTGCTCTTGCCACCAGTACCAACCTCAGGAATCTCCACATTCAACTCTGCCTCGGGCATGGACACATCGAGCGAAGATGGCTTGATGTCAGCTGTAGGGCCTTTTGCTCCAAATCCAAACTTGGGTTTCTTAAACTTGGGATTTTTCACATCGTCCCACTCAGTGCTAATACCTGGGCCTTGCATGTCCACATCTAAGTTTGGCGCTTCTAAGTCAACCTTGGGCCCCCTGAGGTTCACTTCACCACCTTCTAACTTGGGATCAGAAACTCCAATTTGGGGCATCTTCAAGTGCAAATCAACATCAGGAACAGTTACTTTAGGAGCAGATATGTCCAGGGATGGCATCTTCAAATTAGGGCCTCTGAGTTTGGCATCAGGTCCTTCAAAATCCAGAGCTGGACCCTTAAGATCCACTTCAGGACCTTTGAAAGTCCCTTCAATCTTAGGGACAGAAACATTAAAATCTTTTACTTCAGGGCCTTTCAAATCCAGATCCACATCAGGCATGGAGATCCTGGGGGCCTTGATGTTCATCTCTGGCATCTTGAACTTGGGACCCTTCAGTTTCGCCTCTGGACCTTCAATATTCACATCTGGGCCTTCAATGTCCACCCTGGGTCCTGAGATGTCAATGTCGGCCTTGGGCAGGTTCACATCCACCTCGGGGCCCTCCGCTCTGAAGCCAGGCATGCTGAACTTGGGCATTTTCACCTTGGGCATCTTCAGGTGCCAGTCTGGGCCATGAACACCCACATCTGGAACATGGACATCCACTTTCGGCCCTTTAATGTCCACTTCAGGAACTTCAATCTCACCTTCCACTTTGGGGAGAGACACATCCACGTCACCCTTCACTTTCGGTCCTTTCAGGTTAAGATCAATGTCAGGCACGGAGATCTTTGGAGCTTTGATGTTCATCTCTGGCATCTTGAACTTGGGGCCCTTCAGTTTCCCTTCTGGTCCTTCAGTATTCACATCTGGAACGTCAATGTCCACTTTAGGTGCTGAGATGTCAATGTCGGCCTTGGGCAGGTTCACATCCACCTCAGGACCCTCTGCTTTGAAGCCAGGCATGCTGAACTTGGGCATTTTCACCTTGGGCATCTTCAGGTGCCAGTCTGGGCCTTTAACATCCACATCTGGAACATGGACATCCACTTTGGGGCCTTTGAGATCAACTTCAGGGCCCTTGAGATCACCTTCCACTTTGGGCAGAGAAACGTCCACATCACCCTTCAGCTTTGGACCCTTCAGATTTAGGTCAACTTCAGGCATGGAAACCTTGGGTGCCTTGAGGTGCAAGTCAGGCATTTTGAACTTGGGGCCCTTCAGTTTCCCTTCTGGGCCCTGAACGTCAATGTCTGGAGTGTCAATTTCCAACTTAGGGCCTTTGATATCCACTTTAGGGCTTTTCAAATCTCCTTCCACTTTAGGAATGGAAACATCCAAATCTCCCTTTACCTTAGGTGTTTTCAAGTTCAAATCAATGTCACTCATGGAGATGTGTGGGGTTTTGAAATGAACATCAGGCATCTGAAATTTAGGACCTTTGAGTTTGCATTCAGGACCTTCAATGTCTACCTCTGGCCACTTTGGATCACCTTGAACCTTAGGTAGTGAAAGATCCACATCTCCCTTTGCCTTTGGCCCTTTGAGATTTAAGTCAAAGTCAGGCATGGAAATTTTGGGAGCTTTGATGTGCATCTCAGGCATTTTAAATTTGGACCCCTTTAACTTTCCCTCTGGGGCTTCAATATTGACATCAGGAGCATCAATGGACACACCCGGGCCCTTGATATCAATTTCCGGGCCCTTGAGGTCACCTTCCACTTTGGGCAAAGATATGTCCAAATCAGCTCCCACTTGGGGGCCTTGTAGATGTAAATCAAGGTCAGGCATGGAGATCCTGGGGGCCTTGATGTTCATCTCTGGCATCTTGAACTTGGGGCCCTTCAGTTTCGCTTCTGGACCTTCAATATTCACATCTGGGGTTCCAACGTCCACCTTGGGTGCTGAGACATCAATGTCGACCTTGGGCAGGTTCACATCCACCTCAGGGCCCTCTGCTTTGAAGCCAGGCATGCTGAACTTGGGCATTTTCACCTTGGGCATCTTCAGGTGCCAGTCTGGGCCTTTAACATCCACATCTGGAACATCGATGTCCACTCTTGGGCCTCTGAGGTCACCTTCCACTTTGGGCAGAGACACATCCACATCTCCTTTCACCTTAGGACCCTTCGAGTGCAAATCAAAGTCCGGCATGGAGATCCTGGGGGCTTTGATGTTCATCTCCGGCATCTTGAACTTCGGACCCTTCAGTTTCCCTTCTGGACCTTCAATATTCACATCTGGAACATCAATGTCCACCTTGGGTGCTGAGACATCAATGTCGGCCTTGGGCAGGTTCACATCCACCTCTGGGCCTTCAGCTTTGAAGCCAGGCATGCTGAACTTGGGCATTTTCACCTTGGGCATCTTTAGGTGCCAGTCTGGCCCTTTAACATCCACGTCTGGAACATCAACATCCTGTTTCAGGCCTTTAATATCCACTTCAGGAACTTTAATCTCACCTTCCACTTTGGACAGAGACACATCTACATCCCCCTTCACTTTGGGCCCCTTAAGATTCAAGTCCACATCAGGCATGGAGATCCTGGGGGCCTTGATGTTCATCTCCGGCATCTTGAACTTCGGACCCTTCAGTTTCCCTTCTGGACCTTCAATATTCACATCTGGGCCTTCAATGTCTACTTTGGGTGCTGAGACATCAATGTCGGCCTTGGGCAGGTTCACATCCACCTCGGGGCCCTCTGCTTTGAAGCCAGGCATGCTGAACTTGGGCATTTTCACCTTGGGCATTTTCAGGTGCCAGTCTGGGCCTTTAACATCCACATCTGGAACATCGATGTCCACTCTGGGGCCTTTGAGGTCACCTTCCACTTTGGGCAGAGAAAAGTCCACATCTCCTTTCGCCTTAGGACCCTTCAAGTCCAAATCAAAATCCGGCATGGAGATCTTTGGGGCTTTGATGGTCATCTCTGGCATCTTGAACTTGGGGCCCTTCAGTTTTGCCTCTGGACCTTCAATATTCACATCTGGGCCTTCAATGTCTACTTTGGGTGCTGAGACATTAATGTCGGCCTTGGGCAGGTTCACATCCACCTCGGGGCCCTCTGCTTTGAAGCCAGGCATGCTGAACTTGGGCATTTTCACCTTGGGCATCTTCAGGTGCCAGTCTGGGCCATGAACATCCACATCTGGAACATCGATGTCCACTCTGGGGCCTTTGAGGTCAACCTCAGTTCCCTTTAGGTCGCCTTCAGCTTTGGGCAGAGAAATGTCCACATCTCCTTTTACTTTCCGTCCTTTCAGGTTAAGATCAATGTCAGGCATAGAGATCTTTGGGGCTTTGATGTTCATCTCCGGCATCTTGAACTTGGGGCCCTTCAGTTTTGCCTCTGGACCTTCAATATTCACATCTGGTGCTTCAATGTCTACATGAGGGACAGAAATGTCAATATCAGCTTTAGGGAGAGCAACATCCACTTCAGGGCCCTCTGCTTTGAAGCCAGGCATGCTGAACTTGGGCATTTTCACCTTGGGCATCTTCAGGTTCCAGTTTGGACCATGAACATCCACATCTGGAAGATTGATGTCCATTTGGGGGCCTTTCATATCAACTTCCGGCCCCTTCAGATCTCCTTCAAGTTTGGGAAGAGAAAGATCCACATCTCCTTTCACATTGGGACCTTTCAGATTTAAGTCAATTTCGGGCATGGAGATCTTGGGAGCTTTAATATTCATGTCAGGCATCTTGAATTTGGGGCCTTTTAAGCCTCCCTCCAGACCCTCCACACTGACGTCTAGGCCCTCAATATTCAGACTGGGACCTTCCATGTTGATGTCTCCTTTTGGTATATCCACAGTTACATCAGGACCTGCTGCTTTTAAGCCAGGAACACTAAACTTGGGCATTTTCATTTTGGGCATTTTCAGGTTCCACTCAGGACCGTGAACGTCCACATCAGGCGCACTAAGATGGACTTGTGGTGCCTGAATATCCATGTTGGGTACTTTAACATCTCCTTCCATGGTAGGACCTGCAACCTCTAAGTCTCCTTTGACTTTAGGGCCTTTCAAATTTAGCTCCACATCAGGCATAGAGACTTTGGGTGATGAAATACTCAGGAAGGGCATCTTAAACTTGGATCCTTTCACTTTTCCTTGGACTTCAACATCGGGAGCATTAATATCAGCTTTTGGACTGAACACATCAATATCAGGCTTTTTAACTTTGACATCCACCTCAGGTGTCTGAACTTTTGAGCTAGAAAAATTAAATTTGGGAAGCTTAAAACGAGATTTCTTTGACTTGGCTTCAATATTGAGTTTAGGCTCAGAAATGTCTACTTCTGGAGCCTTCACATCCAATTTAGGAGCTTTAAAGTCACCCTCCAATTTGGACCCAGAGATATCAACATCTCCTCTCAGCTTAGAGCCCTTCAAATTCAAGTCAATTTCTGGCATAGAGATCTTGGGCATGTTGACATGCATGTCAGGCATCTGTAATTTTGGTCCTTTTAATTTGCCCTCTGGGCCATGAATGTCAACATCTGGAACATCCATATCTAACTTTGGGCCTTTTAAGTCAAGAGTAGGCGCCTTCAAATCACCTTCAACGTTCGGAAGTGAGACATCTACATCTCCTTTCACTTTAGGCCCTTTAAGATTCAGGTCAAAATCTGGCATGGAGATGTTGGGGGCTTTGATGTTCATCTCTGGCATCTTGAACTTGGGGCCCTTCAGTTTCCCTTCTGGACCTTCAATATTCACATCTGGAACGTCAATGTCCACTTTAGGTGCTGAGATGTCAATGTTGGCCTTGGGCAGGTTCACATCCACCTCCGGGCCCTCTGCTTTGAAGCCAGGCATGCTGAACTTGGGCATTTTCACCTTGGGCATCTTCAGGTGCCAGTCTGGGCCTTTAACATCCACATCTGGAACATCAACATCCACTTTGGGGCCTTTGAGATCAACTTCAGGGCCCTTGAGATCACCTTCCACTTTGGGCAGAGAAACATCCACACTGCCCTTCAGCTTTGGACCCTTCAGATTTAGGTCAACTTCAGGCATAGAGACATTGGGTGCCTTGAGGTGCAAGTCAGGCATTTTAAACTTAGGACCCTTCAGTTTCCCTTCTGGACCTTCAATATTCACATCTGGAACGTCAATGTCCACTTTAGGTGCTGAGATGTCAATGTCCGCCTTGGGCAGGTTCACATCCACCTCAGGACCCTCTGCTTTGAAGCCAGACATGCTGAACTTGGGCATTTTCACCTTGGGCATCTTCAGGTGCCAGTCTGGGCCTTTAACATCCACATCTGGAACATGGACATCCACTTTGGGGCCTTTGAGATCAACTTCAGGGCCCTTGAGATCACCTTCCACTTTGGGCAGAGAAACATCCACATCGCCCTTCAGCTTTGGACCCTTCAGATTTAGGTCAACTTCAGGCATAGAGACATTGGGTGCCTTGAGGTGCAAGTCAGGCATTTTGAACTTGGGGCCCTTCAGTTTCCCTTCTGGACCTTCAATATTCACATCTGGAACGTCAATGTCCACTTTAGGTGCTGAGATGTCAATGTCCGCCTTGGGCAGGTTCACATCCACCTCAGGACCCTCTGCTTTGAAGCCAGGCATGCTGAACTTGGGCATTTTCACCTTGGGCATCTTCAGGTGCCAGTCTGGGCCTTTAACATCCACATCTGGAACATGGACATCCACTTTGGGGCCTTTGAGATCAACTTCAGGGCCCTTGAGATCACCTTCCACTTTGGGCAGAGAAACATCCACATCGCCCTTCAGCTTTGGACCCTTCAGATTTAGGTCAACTTCAGGCATAGAGACATTGGGTGTCTTGAGGTGCAAGTCAGGCATTTTAAACTTGGGACCCTTCAGTTTCCCTTCTGGACCTTCGATATTCACATCTGGAACCTCAATGTCCACTTTAGGTGCTGAGATGTCGATGTCGGCCTTGGGCAGGTTCACATCCACCTCAGGACCCTCTGCTTTGAAGCCAGGCATGCTGAACTTGGGCATTTTCACCTTGGGCATCTTCAGGTGCCAGTCCGGGCCATGAACATCCACATCTGGAACATCAACATCCACTTTCAGTCCTTGGAGGTCAACTTCAGGGCCCTTTAGGTCACCTTCCCCTTTGGGCAAAGACACATCCACATTGCCCTTCACTTTCGGTCCTTTCAGGTTAAGATCAATGTCCGGCATGGAGATCTTTGGGGCCTTGATGTTCATCTCTGGCATCCTGAACTTTGGACCTTTCAATTTCACATCTGGACCTTCAATATTCATATCTGGGGCTTGAATATCCACCCTGGGTCCTAAGACATCAATGTCGGCCTTGGGCAGGTTCACATCCACCTCAGGACCCTCTGCTTTGAAGCCAGGCATGCTGAACTTGGGCATTTTCACCTTGGGCATCTTCAAGTGCCAGTCTGGGCCTTTAACATCCACATCTGGAACATCGATGTCCACTTTGGGGCCTTTGAGGTCAACTTCAGGGCCCTTGAGGTCACCTTCCACTTTGGGCAGAGACACATCCACATCTCCTTTCACCTTAGGACCCTTCAAGTGCAAATCAAAGTCTGGCATGGAGATCCTGGGGGCTTTGATGTTCATCTCTGGCATCTTGAACTTGGGACCCTTCAGTTTCGCCTCTGGACCTTCAATATTCACATCTGGGCCTTCAGTGTCCACCCTGGGTCCTGAGATGCCAATGTCGGCCTTGGGCAGGTTCACATCTACCTCGGGGCCCTCTGCTTTGAAGCTGGGCATGCTGAACTTGGGCATTTTCATTTTTGGCATCTTCAGGTGCCAGTCTGAGCCATGAACATCCACATCTGGAACATCGATGTCCACTCTGGGGCCTTTGAGGTCAACCTCAGGTCCCTTTAGGTCGCCTTCCACTTTGGGCAGAGACACATCCACGTCACCCTTCACTTTTGGTCCTTTCAGGTTAAGATCAATGTCAGGCATGGAGATCTTTGGGGCTTTGATGTTCATCTCTGGCATCTTGAACTTTGGACCTTTTAGTTTCCCTTCTGGACCTTCAATATTCACATCTGGGCCTTCAATGTCTACTTTGGGTGCTGAGACATCAATGTCGGCCTTGGGCAGGTTCACATCCACCTCCAGGCCCTCTGCTTTGAAGCCAGGCATGCTGAACTTGGGCATTTTCACCTTGGGCATCTTCAGGTGCCAGTCTGGGCCTTTAACATCCACATCTGGAACATCAACATCCACTTTGGGGCCTTTGAGGTCAACTTTAGGGCCCTTGAGGTCACCTTCCACTTTGGGCAGAGACACATCCACATCTCCCTTCACTTTGAGTCCTTTCAGGTTAAGATCAATGTCAGGCATGGAGATCTTTGGAGCTTTGATGTTCATCTCTGGCATCTTGAACTTCGGACCCTTCAGTTTCCCTTCTGGACCTTCAATAGTCACATCTGGGCCTTCAATGTCTACTTTGGGTGCTGAGACATCAATGTCGGCCTTGGGCAGGTTCACATCCACCTCGGGGCCCTCCGCTTTGAAGCCAGGCATGCTGAACTTGGGCATTTTCACCTTGGGCATCTTCAGGTGCCAGTCTGGGTTATGAACATCTGGAACACTTACATCTACCTTGGGGCCCTTCGAGTCCACATCCGGTACTTTGATGTCCACACGTGGCCCTTTTAGGTCTCCTTCCAATTCGGGAACATCTACATCCACCTCACCCTTTACCTTGGGAGTTTTTAAGTGTAGATCAATGTCTGGCATGGAGATTTTGGGAGCTTTAAAGTGCATGTCGGGCATCTTGAACTTAGGACTTTTCCACTTGCCATCTGGGCCTTCAACAGCTACATCTGGGATGTCAACATCCATCCTGGGGCCCTTGACATCAAATTCGGGACCCTTTAACTCTCCCTCAAGCTTTGGAGCAGAAACGCCAATGTCTCCTTTGATTTTAGGTCCCTTTAAGTTGAAATCAACATCAGGCATAGAGATCTTGGGGGCCTTGAAGTGCATTTCCGGCATCTTGAACTTGGGACCCTTCAGCTTCGCATCAGGACACTGCAGATCAACATCGGGCATCTCCACATCCACACTGGGGCCTTTCAAATCTCCTTCCAATTTTGGCAAGGTCACATCCACATCTCCCTTGACTTTAGGGCCCTTCAAGTGTAAGTCCACATCAGGCATAGAGATCTTGGGGGCCTTGAAGTGCATTTCTGGCATCTTGAACTTGGGACCCTTCAGCTTCGCATCAGGACACTGCAGATCAACATCGGGCATCTCCACATTCACACTGGGGCCTTTCAAATCTCCTTCCAATTTTGGCAAGGTCACATCCACGTCTCCCTTGACTTTAGGGCCCTTCAAGTGTAAGTCCACATCAGGCATAGAGATCTTTGGGGCTTTGATGTTCATCTCTGGCATCTTGAACTTCAGACCTTTTAGTTTTCCTTCTGGTCCTTCAATGTTAACATCAGGACCTTCAATGTCCACCTTGGGTGCTGAGACATCAATGTCGGCCTTGGGCAAGTTCACATCCACCTCAGGGCCCTCTGCTTTGAAGCCAGGCATGCTGAACTTGGGCATTTTCACCTTGGGCATCTTCAGGTGCCAGTCTGGGCCATGAACATCCACATCTGGAACATCAATGTCCACGTTGGGGCCTTTGAGGTCAACTTCAGGGCCCTTGAGGTCACCTTCCACTTTGGGCAGAGACACATCCACATCTCCTTTCACCTTAGGACCCTTCAAGTGCAAATCAAAGTCCGGCATGGAGATCCTGGGGGCTTTGATGTTCATCTCTGGCATCTTGAACTTGGGACCCTTCAGTTTCCCTTCTGGACCTTCAATATTCACATCTGGGCCTTCAATGTCTGCTTTGGGTGCTGAGATGTCAATGTCAGCCTTGGGCAGGTTCACATCCACCTCTGGGCCCTCTGCTTTGAAGCCAGGCATGCTGAACTTGGGCATTTTCATTTTTGGCATCTTTAGGTGCCAGTCTGGGCCATGAACATCCACATCTGGAACATCAATGCCAATTTTTGGTCCTTTGATGTCCACATCAGGCACCTTCACTTCACCTTCTACCTTGGGCACAGTCACGTCCATGTCCCCCTTAACTTTGGGGCCCTTCAGGTGTAAGTCCACATCCAGCATCTTCAACTTGGGGCCCTTAAGCTTTGTATCAGGACACTGCACATCAACATCAGGCATCTCCACATCCACACTGGGGCCTTTAATATCGACTTGTGGAGCCCTGAGGGCACCTTCTAGTTCCGGCACAGAAGCATCTATCTCTCCTTTTAGCTTAGGTCCCTTTAAATTCAAGTCAACATCTGGCATGGACATCTTAGGAGCTTTGATATTTAACTTTGGCATCTTAAACTTGGAACCTTTCAGTTTTCCTTCTGGTCCCTCAATACCTAAATCAGGAACATCAATGTCCACCTTGGGTGCTGACACATCAATGTCGGCCTTGGGCAGGTTCACATCCACCTCAGGGCCCTCTGCTTTGAAGCCAGGCATGCTGAACTTGGGCATTTTCACCTTGGGCATCTTCAGGTGCCAGTCTGGGCCTTTAACATCTGGGACACTGACGTCCACTTTGGGGCCTCTGATATCAACTTCAGGGCCTTTGAGGTCACCTTGCACTTTGGGCAAGGAAACATCCACATCGCCCTTAACTTTCGGTCCTTTCAGGTTTAAGTCAATGTCAGGCATGGAGATCCTGGGGGCTTTGATGTTCATCTCTGGCATCTTGAACTTCGGACCTTTTAGTTTTCCTTCTGGCCCTTCAATATTAAGATCAGGAACTTCAATGTCCATCCTGGGTGCTGAGATGTCAATGTCGGCCTTGGGCAGGTTCACATCCACCTCGGGGCCCTCAGCTCTGAAGCCAGGCATGCTGAACTTGGGCATTTTCACCTTGGGCATCTTCAGGTGCCAATCTGGCCCTTTAACATCCACTTCTGGGACAGTGACGTCCACTTTCGGGCCTTTAATGTCCACTTCAGGAACTTCAATCTCACCTTCCACTTTGGGCAGAGACACATCCACATCACCCTTCACTTTCGGTCCTTTCAGGTTAAGATCAATGTCCGGCATGGAGATCTTTGGGGCTTTGATGTTCATCTCTGGCATCCTGAACTTCGGACCTTTCAATTTCACATCTGGACCCTCAATATTCACATCTGGGGCTTGAATGTCCATCCTGGGTGCTGAGACATCAATGTCGGCCTTGGGCAGGTTCACATCCACCTCAGGGCCCTCTGCTTTGAAGCTGGGCATGCTGAACTTGGGCATTTTCATTTTTGGCATCTTTAGGTGCCAGTCTGGGCCATGAACATCAACATCTGGAACATCGATGCCCATGTTGGGCCCTTTGATGTCAACATCTGGTACCTTCACTTCACCTTCCACTTTAGGCAAAGACACATCCACATCCCCCTTCACTTTGGGCCCCTTGAGATTCAAGTCCACATCAGGCATGGAGATCCTGGGGGCTTTGATGTTCATCTCTGGCATCTTGAACTTGGGGCCCTTCAGTTTCCCTTCTGGTCCTTCAATATTCACATCTGGGCCTTCAATGTCCATCCTGGGTGCTGAGACATCAATGTCGGCCTTGGGCAGGTTCACATCCACCTTGGGCCCCTCTACTTTGAAGCCAGGCATGCTGAACTCGGGCATTTTCACCTTGGGCATCCTCAGATGCCAGTCTGGGCCTTTAACATCCACATCTGGAACATCGATGTCCACCTTGGGCCCTTTGATGTCCACATCAGGCACCTTCACTTCACCTTCTACCTTGGGCACAGTCACGTCCATGTCCCCCTTGACTTTGGGGCCCTTCAGGTGTAAGTCCACATCAGGCATTGAGATCTTGGGGGCCTTGAAGTGCATGTCTGGCATCTTGAACTTGGGGCCCTTTGACTTTCCTTCTGGATATTCAATATCAATGTCACCAACATGCACATCCATCTTAGGAGCTTTCACTTCAACCTCAGGACCTTTCAAATCTCCCTCTAGTTTGGGAAGGGAAACATCTACATCAGTTTTAAGTTTAGGAGCTTTCAGATTAAGCCCAACATCAGGCATAGAGATTTTGTGTGTCTGTATATTCATGCTTGGCATCTTAAACTTGGGGCCCTTCAGTTTCCCCTCTGGACCTTCAATATTCACATCTGAGCCTTCAATGTCCACCCTGGGTGCTGAGACATCAATGTCGGCCTTGGGCAGGTTCACATCCACCTCAGGGCCCTCTGCTTTGAAGCTGGGCATGCTGAACTTGGGCATTTTCACCTTGGGCATCTTTAGGTGCCAGTCTGGGCCATGAACATCAACGTCTGGAACATCGATGCCCATGTTGGGCCCTTTGATGCCAACATCTGGTACCTTCACTTCACCTTCCACTTTAGGCAAAGACACATCCACATCCCCCTTCACTTTGGGCCCCTTAAGATTCAAGTCCACATCAGGCATGGAGATCCTGGGGGCTTTGATGTTCATCTCTGGCATCTTGAACTTGGGGCCCTTCAGTTTCCCCTCTGGACCTTCAATATTCACATCTGGGCCTTCAATGTCCATCCTGGGTGCTGAGACATCAATGTCGGCCTTGGGCAGGTTCACATCCACCTCGGGGCCCTCAGCTCTGAAGCCAGGCATGCTGAACTTGGGCATTTTCACCTTGGGCATCTTCAGGTGCCAATCTGGCCCTTTAACATCCACTTCTGGGACAGTGACATCTACTTTCGGGCCTTTAATGTCCACTTCAGGAACTTTAATCTCACCTTCCACTTTGGGCAAAGACACATCCACATCACCCTTCACTTTCGGTCCTTTCAGGTTAAGATCAATGTCCGGCATGGAGATCTTTGGGGCCTTGATGTTCATCTCTGGCATCCTGAACTTTGGACCTTTCAATTTCACATCTGGACCCTCAATATTCACATCTGGGGCTTGAATGTCCACCTTGGGTGCTGAGACATCAATGTCGGCCTTGGGCAGGTTCACATCCACCTCGGGGCCCTCTGCTTTGAAGCCAGGCATGCTGAACTTGGGCATTTTCACCTTGGGCATCTTCAGGTGCCAGTCTGGGCCTTGAACATCCACATCTGTTGCTTTAATATCTACCTTGGGACCTTTCATGTCCACATCTGGAACTTTCATCTCACCCTCTATTTTTGGTACAGACATATCCAGATTTCCTTTCACATTTGGTCCTTTAAGATCCATGTCAACATCTGGCAGAGTCATCTTTGGAGCCTTGAAGTGCATCTCTGGCATCTTAAACTTGGGGCCTTTCAACTTCCCTTCTGGTCCTTCGAGGCTCAGATCTGGGGCACTAATATCAACCTTTGGTGCAGAAATGTCCAAATCAGCCTTAGACAGGTTCACATCCCCTTCTGGGCCCTCTCCTTTGAGACTGGGCATGCTGAACTTGGGCATTTTAATCTTCGGCATTTTCAGGCTCCAATCAGGACCATGAATATCAATGTCTGGAGCACCGACATCTATTTTGGGGCTTTTCAGGTCCCCTTCCAACTTTGGCACTGTAACATCATATTCCCCCTTCGCCTTGGGACCTTTCACATGCAAATCCACGTCAGGCATGGAGATCTTGGGGCCCTTGATAATCATCTCTGGCATCTTAAGCTTAGGACCCTTCAGCTTCCCTTCAGGGACTTCAACATTTACATCTGGGACTCCTACCTCCACTTTGGGGCCTGAGACATCCATGTTGGCCTTGGGCAGGTTCATATCCACTTCTGCACTCTCTGCCTTCACACCAGGCACACTGAACTTAGGCATTTTCATCTTGGGCATCTTTAGGTGCCAGTCTGGGCCCTGAGCTTCCACACCTGGTAAATCAATGTCCACTTTGGCAGTTTTAAGTTCAACATCAGGCACTTTAATCTCACCTTCAACCCCTGGCACTGTGACATCATATTCTCCCCTTGCATGAGGACCTTTCAAGTGTAAGTCCATATCCAGCATGGAGACCCTGGGGGCTTTGATGTTCATCCCGGGCATTTTAAACTTAGGCTCTTTCAGCCTCCCATCTGGTCCCTCAAGGCTCACACCCAGAACACCAGCCTCTACCTTGGGCCCAGAAAAGTCCACATCAGCCTTGGGCAGGTTCACATCCACCTCAGGACCCTCTGCCTTGAAGCCAGGCATGCTGAACTTGGGCATTTTCATCTTGGGCATCTTCAGGTGCCAGTCAGGGCCGTGAACACCCACATCTGGGACACTGACGCCCCCTTTAGAACCTTGAACCTCTGCTTCAAGCTTTGGTACTGTTGCATCACACTCTTTCACTTCTGTCCCTTCAGCATGCAAATCTACACCAGGCATGGAGATCTTGGGTGTCTTCAAACCCACTTCAGGCAGCTTAGTATCAGGGCCTTTAAGTTTCCCTCCAAAACCCTCCATGTGGAACCCTGGTGCTTCCACGTTGACCTTTGGCCCTGAAACACTGGCATTCCCTTTGGGCACAGTCACGCCCACATGCGGGGCATCCCCCTTGACTCCTGGAATGCTGACCGTGGGCATCTTCAGGTTCCACTCTGGGCCATGAATCTCCACATCTGGGCCGCTGACATCCACTTTGGGACCTTTGACATCAACTTCAGGCACCTTGAATTTCCCTTCTACTTTCGGGAGTGTGACGTCCACACCCCCTTTCACTCTAGGTGCAGCCACGTTCAGGTCCACATCTGCCATGGAAATCCTACATGTCCCCGTCTTCCCAGAAGGGCCACCAAGCTTGGGGGCTGTCAAGGTCCCCTCCAAGTCTGGTGCCTCTATGTCCACTTTGGAGCCTTTTAGTGCCACTTGAGGGCCCTTCATGTCACCTTTTACCTCAGGAGCAGAAACTTTAATATCTCCTTTCAGTCTGGGGGACCTGAGGCTCAAATCCACATCTTGCATAGAGATTTTTGGTTTCTGAATAATCATTTCAGGAGTTTTCATCTTGGCACCCTTAGTCTTCACTTCCAGCCCACCAGGGACAATCTCAGGCAGGCCAACACCTCCAGGAACCCCTGGGAGAGTCACTTCCCCCATGGGCAGCGTCACGTCGATACCAGCTCCCTCTGCCTTTGAACCGGGTGAGAACTGAGGCCCCTTCAACTTGGGCACATGTACACCAGGGGCTCGCACCTCCCCACTGGGGCACATGACACTGCCCTCGACTTGGGGGACAGAGACATCCACTCCAATGCTCCCCTGTGGCTCGGCCCGCTTCAGGCCTAACTCCCCCTCAAGGGGCGGCCCAGCGACCTGGGGGCTTTTCAGGATCCCCTCAACACTGCTGTCCAGATGTGGAGCCTGGATGTTCCCCCTGATGACCACACCTGGCCCACTACCCCCAGAGACACTTAGTCCTGCCCCAGATGCCTGGCCCTCAGGCCCTGGAGAAACCGCAAACTTTGGCATCTTCAAGGTAGGAATTTTAACTTTTCCACTGTCCACCTCGGCTGCTCCAGCCCCAAGAGAAGATGGGACATTCCCTCCTGGAATGTGGACAGCTGCCCTGCCACCCAAGTCTAGGCCCTTCTCACTGACACTGATACCCGGGCTCCCCACCTTCACCCCAGGCATGGTGACCTGGACTTTCGAGGTGCCTGCACCCTGGAGCTCTGGCCCTGAGGGCAGCTTGATCACTGTCTTCCCAGGCCAGGTTTCTACATCCACTGTGGAGATTTCGGTCACTTCATGCCTTGGAATCTTGACCATGAACTCAGGGCTGCTGATGTCGATGTCCTTGGCTCCTTCAGGGGCGGTGACATCCACAGTGTAGGCGGTGACCCTTCTGGTCACCGTGATGGTGCGGCTCTGGGTCTCCCCGGGGTCCCCTGACACCCCGTCCTCTGGTCGAAGCCTTGGCTTGATCTTCGTGGCGTAGATGCGCTGGTACTCCTCATCAGCCCCGCTCTGCAGAGAGACACCCAGCACAGGTCGAAGGGAGCCCCTAGCCACTGTGGACAGGACACAGCACTGCTGCCCAAGAAGCAGGGTCCCCATGAGGCAGAGCGCCTAAGCAACAGCCCACCTCTCAGGCGAAACAAAATCATGTGAGGGACTGCAGGGAGCAAAAGCTCCAAGAGACTGGGCTGCAGGAGGTGGGAGGAGTCCGGGGCCAAGCCAGCCTGAGCCAGCCACACCCTCTGCTCTCCAGGCTCCACACTTGGGCTTGCTCGAGTAATCAAGCAGCACCCCGGTATGGTGGGGCACACCTTTAGTCTCAGCAATCGGAGACTGAAGCAGGAGGATTGCCCTCAGTTCAAGGCCCACCTGAACTACATAGTGAGTCCCTGCCTCAACACACACACCAAAAAAAAAGAACAAAAGGGCTGGGGATTTAGCTCAGTGGTTCCACTGCCTGCCTTGAAGGCACAAGATCCCAAGTTCAATCCCCCATACCAAAAAAACAAAAACAAAAAAAAGAACAAAAGCCCCCAAGGGCCCTCACAATGAAACGCCTTTGCAGAGCCTGAGAGCCGAGTGCTATAGTTAAGTTAACACTTTCACTTTAAGCACAGTTCATCTCTCCCATAAACGGGCCATGGAAGGAGCACGCCATGCCCCTGCAGGTCCGGGGCTGCCAGCCTCGGACTCAGAAACAGAGTCTGGGGCCACAGGTGGGCGCCACCTGCGAAGCCACCCCCTACCCAGTACCAGGGCCCAGGGTTCATGGTCACTGTCCCTGTGCACTGCTCTAAAGGGACCAGAAAAGACCAGATGGGGCAGCGCCAGCCCCACATCAGACCGAGCAGAAGAAACAGCCAAGCAGGGCGTTGGGCAGCACGGTGGCCACACAGGTGTGGAAGGATGAGGCAAGCAGCCCTGCAGGGCGGCTGAGCAGGGGACCCAAGCAGGCCCAGCCACAGTACTCACCAGAATCATCTCTGGGCTTTGGGAGCCAACGGCCTCATGTGCCCAGGCCTGGCCGGGCTCAGGGGAGTGGTCACCCCTGCGGTGCAGCTTCAGGCCCACAGTGTGGTGGCCCACGGTGCTCAGCAACTGTGCCACCTCCCCCGACTGCAGATTGTCAAAGTAGATGGTGGCACCCACGATCTGGTCACCTAAACAGCAAGCAATGAGCCAGTCAGGCCCATGGGTCTGGGAGCCATGTGTCGCAGCCAGGCAGGAAGCGGGCAGTCACAGGAGAACCACGTGCACACAAGCAAACTGAGCTCTAGACACACCAATCACTGTGCCTAACACTGCAGAGGTGGGGTGGACCCATCCACAGGGTGGGCAGAGGGGCGGAAGGGTGGGGCCCCACATCCTTCTGGCACCTGCAGTGCCCACCCAGGCTGGCAGGCCGCACTCACCCTCCTGGACCACGCCGGCACGCGCGGCAGGTGAATCCTGCTGCACCTCCTGCACAAACACGCCTCCGTCCCTCTGAGCGATGGTCAGCCCGTGCGAGCCACTACCCTGCCAGCTGGGCAGCAGCAGCTCCCGAGTCGTCTCCTCCTCCTTCTCCATCTGGCAGGCAGGGTGGGGACTCAGGTCAGGGTCCTAGGGGCCTCTCTCCAGGCTCCCTCACTCCACCCTGCCATGAACCCATCCCTCCTTCCAGGAAGGCCCAGCCACCAGACCCCTGCCCACCTCTGCAGGTCCTCACTCCGAGCAGACCTGGGCCAGGAGCCCAGCCCTCGACCTCGCTCCTCGTGCGTGTGGTCTGTGTCAGAATCAGTCACAAAGCCTAAAAGGAAAAAGTTCACAGTGACGCCCACACCCACCTGTGTGGGGCCCTGACAGCTGCCACTGAGGGGTGCCCAGGTGCTAGGCCCGGCCCAGCCAACCCCAGCCCACGATGGCCACAGTTCACGATGCTACAGCCTCTGGTCAGAGAAAGCCTATCTCTAACTCTGGCCTGGCACCTTCCAGGCAGTGGGGCCCTGGCCAAGACAGTTGACTCCCTGAACCCCGTTTCTGCCTCCATGAAACTGGAGCCGATAAGAGGCTCTCCTGGGGATACAGGAGCTCGTGACTGCCAGGTTCCTCGGGCCACCACCAGGAGAGAAGGCTGCCACTGGGCACAACCTAGGACCTGGAGGCAGCTCAGACTCCATGACCCCCCACGCCATAGCAGCATCTCTAGCCAGTGCCCAGGCCCTGCACACGAAGCTCCCTGATCGAAGGACGTGCATGGGACTGGCGGACACCTGGGGAAACACCGAGTGGGACCCTGGGCAAGGCCAGGAACTGCAGCCACCCACACAAAATGACAGCAAGGCCAGCAAATTCTCGCCTGAGAAGCTGTGTGGGTGACACTGTGACACAGCGGACAGCCTCACCCAAAGCCCCACCCCAAGGCTGTCGATATCCAGACATGAGTCACCCAATGGGCGGTGCACATGTGACCCCCACCCACGTGTCCAGCGCTGTGCCAGACTCCACAGAGGACCCCAACTGGGGACAGACACAGCCACCCAGGTCAACCTGGCAGCCTCTAGTCACTGAGTGCAGCAAAGCGACAACCCTCAGACCCTGTTCCAGACCTATGCCATAAGCAGGGTGCTTTCCCTGTGACTGGCTCAGCCTCAGAATCCCCCAAACATGAGAGAGCACCCCAAGGGAACAACCTAAAGGAGGCGCTCATGGTGCTGGAGTGTGAGCTGGGTGTGGTGATCCATGCCTGATCCCAGGAATCTGGGAGGAAGCTGAGGCAGGAAAGTAGAAAGTTCAAGCCCAGCCCGGGAGAACCTGTCTCAAACTCTAAAACATGTGTAAAGACTGCTGGGAATACAGCTTAGTGCAAAGGCCTGGGTTCAATCCACAGTGCCAGCCTCAGCCAGACCCTTACCAGGCTTAGCACAGGCACAAGATGGGCAGTCGTCTGACCACCCCAGGGGGAAATGTTCAGTGCTGGCTGAGGAGCCTGCCCTGCAGGAAGGACTGGAAGCCACCGCGCAGGGTGCCCGGGGCCCCATCATCCCCCTCAGCAAAGGGGACGCAGCTGGCTGCCCCCCATGACCCCCCTCCCGAGTCATCGCGCTCAGCTGCAGGTCACAGAGGGCACCCAGAGTTGGCCCAGACCCCAGGACACTGGCATCTCCACGGACCCCAGTGGGCAGGGAGCTGAGATGGAAACCATGCAAGGCAGGAGGCCCAGCCCACTGTAGAGACCGCCTGCGCCTGCAGCATCCATGCACCCAGTCCTCCAGCTGCTGCGCTACATACACACACACACACACACACACACACACTCACGATCTCCTCCAGGCTGGCAAGCTGAGCCAGGCAGGAGAGGCTACACCCTGTGGTCCGACTGTGGGACTCCACATGCACACAGGGTCACTCTCCATGGTCCCCATTGGGGAAGAAACCTTGGGGCCATGCTGGCCTGCACGGTGGCCGCAGGTGGCTAAATTTAAGTGAAGCAAATAAAACTCAGTTCCTTGGTTGCACTTGCCAGGGTCCAGGTGCTCGATGGCTACCTGCACCTCCAGCTGCCGCAGGCAGAATCGTCCTCAGCCCAAGCTGTCCACACAGACGAGACTGCAGTCCAGACACAGGAGGACCAGAGCCTTTGATGGCCCCTGGCGAACCGAGAGGGAGAGGCAGAGACCACCCCAGCTGCAAGCGAGGAGACGCAGCCCCAGACCTCATGCTGAGTCGGCATGGATGCAGGAGCAGGGCTGCCTCCAATCCCAACCTGCAAAGGGGGTGCCTGCCCCGCAACAGGGGTGACGCCCAGCAGACCTGGGGGACACTGGGAGCGGGGGTCACTCGCTCGAGGTCCTCACAGGAGGCCAGCACTGCGGCCGGTCTCCCAGTTCCACAGGGAGCAGCTCTTCCTCCCTGGCAGCTGAAGGCAAAGGAACTGAAACCCCCACACCCCAAACCCACAGCGCCGAAGCAGGAACACAAGGGTGCACTGCCCTGGGGGGGACACAAACAGCCCAGCCGCAGAGGGAGGACAGACACCCCGCATGCACCACAACCACACACAGGCCGGGACAGGCTGTCCCCACCCGGGACCGCTGCATGGGAGCCCCACACACCACACGACAGAGGCAGGCAGGCCACACTCCCACCAACCCTGGCACAGATAGGAGCACACATGCACCTGGAGGAAGCTGCACACACGCTACACACTCACTCCACGCCCCACACTGACAAAGAAGATGCAGAGCACTGTGGAGTGAACCGCCCTGCGCTGGTCACATCCACACGGAGGCCTCACCCCTACCCCAGCAGCCCTTCGTGGTGGAGACGGCACCTCAGTAATGGGAACTAGAGCCCAAGGCGATAGGGCCCAGTGAGAAGGCCAAGAGCCTTTGCCCAGGCAGGAACACACAGCGCAGGAGACACCTGGGAGCCATGCGGGAGGGGTCCCCAGAGGCAGGACCGTGAGTGTCCCAGAGCCCAGCTCACCGCCAGCCTCCTCAGGGGCCCACAGGCAGGGAACAAACCAATTCTCCCCTCTAGGAGGGCACCAGACCCGGCCTGGACACAGCCACCAAAGTGAGCATGGCCACTCACCCCAGAAGCCTGAGACCATGGGGGCACCTCCCCCACAACCTGGCCTCCAGATGGACTCGGCCCACGCAGCTGTCAGGTGAGCAACATGCTCGGCTCCACCCAGGCAGAAGTGCGTGCGATCTCCTGAGGAACCTTCGCACACCCACGACACCTCCGATGATGGCAACAGTGACAAACTAGGGTCACAGGGAGCCCTAGACCAGCACACAGAAAATGCCCTGGGGCCGCTCAGACACACGGACACCGCAGCCCCACTGCCCGAACCGTGGGCCACAGCCACACCTTCACCAGCTCACAGACACCCGTCACTAGCTCTTGTCCCTGGGGCCTGGCTCTGACTGTCACCTGCCCTGGGAGGGGAGGAAGGCCCAGACGCCTCCTCTGAGGCCCCAGAAGCCCCAAGCCAGGCCCTCACATCCAGCGGGCAGGGAGAATCCTGCTCGTCCCGCGGCCCTCGGGGCCTCCACCACCCCTGCCCCCCTTGGGACAGCCTGGGGGCAGCGGGTCAGGATCCAGCGGGAGGCCCCGTGGCTGGCCACAGACACCGACTCTAGGCCTCTCCAGGGCGAGGGGACGGGGACACCCTCTTGCGTGGAGGGTGGACAGAGCTTTGCCGACCCTAGGGCAGAGGGCAGCTGGGGTCCCGCCCTGGGCCCCACCCAGGCCTGGCTTGGAGCAGGGCCGCGCTGCCCCCAGTGGCCAGGCCACGCCAGTGCAGGGGCCCAGGGGCGCCCCCGGCCCGGCCCGGCCCGGCCCGCTCCAGGCTCTCCCTCCCCCAGCCTCCGGTGGCCTGAGCCCGCAGGATGCCCCTCCCCTCGGCGGACTGGCCTCTCCGCCCTTTGCAACTCGGGGAGCGCCCACGGGCAGAGCACACGGCCACTGCCTGGCCTCCAAGCCCGGGGTGACCACGTAAGCGACACACACCCAGCGCGACACCTCCTGGCAGTACAGGAACCTCACCCCAAGCCCAGGCTGGGACTCGGGGACTCAGGGCCACAGCCAGCCGGGCGCTGGGCGCTAAGGGCCGCAGACACAGCCACTGGCCCGCCGCCCCTCCAGGGCCGCCCCTCCTGGGCCACCCCTCCTCGGACCTCAGTGCCGCCTGCACACGGACAGCCCAGCCCGGCGCAGAAGGCAGAGAAGCGTGGGAGCGGGCACAGCGCTGCCGCAGCCGGAGGGGACTCGCTCTCCCGGTCTGCCTGCCTGTCTCCAGGCAGTTCCCAAGTTCTAAAGGACGGGGGACCACACCCAGGCCCACACACCTCCTCACCCCGGCTCTGTCCAGCCCCACAAACCAGCTCCTCAGGCTCGGCTTGGCCAAGCGTCGCTCCTATATCGGAGCCTCCCCGGGACCAGCGCACGGGCCCCCAGCCCCCGCCTGCTGTCCTTGGCTCCCCCGGACCTGTGTGCACCCCTGAACGGGGCAGTCCTCAGCGCAATGGGGTCAGCTCCTCAAGGAGACCCAGGACACCCCAGGCACGAGTGTGGCCTCGGTGGCTGCCCGTGTTCCCTTTTGGGGGCAGGCATGGGAGCCCGGGGCACTGGTGGCCCTCACCGCCCACCGCCTCAGCTCCTCTCCAGCCGCCCTCGGCCACAGCAGACAGGTGCTCTCCGAGCCTGGGCTCCCGGGCGCCCCAACTGCAGGCTCTCACCGAGCGACCACGCCCTGCGGGGACTTCCCTCCCTCCGCGCGGGTGGGGACTGGGCCCGGCTGCGCCTGGAAACACTCCCGCCAGGGACCCCCGAGCCGCGCACGCCACCGCCTGCCCCTGCCGCGCCCCCGGGTCCCCTTGACCCCACGGCGCCGCGGGCACGCAGGGGCCCACCCAAGACCCGGGAGCGTTTCGTGGGCGCCGTCGACAGCCACTCGGGCGGATGCGGGAGCCACGCGGGGTCCTCAGTGCGCAGTCTCGGGTCGCGCTCGAGGGGCTGCACCCCACCCACGCACCCCGCGCGGCCCACGGCGGCCACTGTGGAGGCCAGCGGCGTCGGGGTCAGGGCGGGCCCCGCGCGGGCTCGCGACTCTGTGGGCCCCGTGGCCCAGGTCCGCGCGGGCTTACATAACCGCCCCGCCCCGCCCCGCCCCGCCCGCGGTCTGGTTTGAATTAGTCACCGCGCATTCCTGGGGGGCGGGCGCGGGCTGGGGTCCGCCCGCGCCCCACCCCCACCCGCTGTCCGCCAGGCCCGACCCGGCCCGGCCCGAGGTGCAGACTTCGGGCTCCCGGGACCAAGGAGCCCCGCGGCGGGGCCGGGCCGAGCCGGTGTCGGGGCCAGAGTGGGGCGGCGGCCGCCGAGGAAACTTCCCAGGGCGCGGGGACCCCGCGGGATAGCGCCCCGCCGCGCGAGAGCTCACGGTCGGGACCGGGACGGCATCCGCCCGACTAAGGCGCAGCAGCCCCGCACGCGCCCCCTCCCCGCTCGCCCCTACCTGGCTCGGCCTCCGCGCGCCCATGGGTCGGCTCGGGCTCGGGCTCCGCGGCCGGGCGGGGCGGGAGGCTCTTGTACCCGGCGGGCGGGCGGGGCGATGGCGCCCTCCTCCCTCCTCCCTCCTCCGCCCCGCCCCCCCCCCCCCGCCCCGGCCGGGCCGGACCAGACCAGGATCGGTGAGGGCCGAGAGGAGCACGGCCCAGTGTGCGAGGCTCCACACCCCCTGCTGCAGGCCAGGAACAACTGGACACGCGACCCACGCGCCACGCCGCGGCGCTCCCCCCCCCAGACTTTGCCCACGAACGCTCACTGTCCCCAGCACCCTTGCCCCACTGCGGGACGCTGACCCGCGGGTTTACCGTCAGTTCCCAGAGCCACTTTGAACTGTATGCACATTTTATTAAACGCTAATGACAGTGCGGCCTGGGCCTGGCCTGCAGCCTGCCACACCCTCCCCGCTCCCCAGAGTCCTCTGAGCCGCCCTGTGCACTCCCTGCCCCGCTCCCTCCTCCCGTGGGGACCGGGCCGGGCGCCCCCCTCCGAGCCCATGAGTGGGCCCTGTCCTCTGAAATGGCAAACATGTTTACTGGCTAAAAATACCAGCGGCGAGGCCTTGCCAGCCCGGGGGCCGGGTCAGGTCCAGTTACCCACGGGGTCGGCGTGGGGGCGGGGAGGGACGCAGGAGGAGCCCCTGGGGTGGCGTGGGGAGGACGCGCGGTGCGCAGACACGCGTGTGGACGTGCAGCGTGCAGACAGGCTCCGACACGCACACGGGGACAGACGAGCAGACGGGTAGAGACGTGCCGAGACGCGGCCCAGCAGCGCTCTGGGCATCTGTGCGTTCCTTCACACCCGTACACGTTCCCAGCTAGTGACTCAGCCCGGCCACTCACTCTCAGGCACTGTCGGGGACCCAGAGGACTCCCCAAGAAACTGCCTCTCCCCACTTTTTTCTACGCCCTCGTACTTAAGGGGAGAAACAACTGCTGCAATTGCTGGAGCCGGAGCGTCTAAACTTTCAGACTTCGGAACATTTTTTTTTTTAAAGTAAAAACCAAGAGCCAGTTGTTTCTCTTTCTCTTTCTCTTTTTCTTTTCTTTTTTCCTTTTTTTCCGGCTGGCCTTGAACTCACCGTGCAGACTATGGCCTGGAGCTAGCTCTGTCTCAGACCTAGAACGAGGGGCCACACATCTGCAAGCCACACCATCTCTGCCGACACTCTCACAAGTAAAATCAGTGCCTCTCCAGCGCTCTAGGGCTCTTTGTTTTGTTTTGTTTTGAAATGCTGTGGATGCTGAGTGGAAATCCAGGGCCTCCCCAGAGCTAAGCAGTACAAGCCACCACCCACAGCCCCAGCCCTTGGAATTTCAACACCACAGAGTGGAGGCAAAAGACCCCCTCCAGGACCCCACCACTTGGATTGTAACTTTGAAAAGAATCACTTGGTTCTCAAAAGAGCGAGTTTGCCCAGTGCCTGTTAAAAGGTGACCTAGGTTCTCGGAGGCACGGTTGTCCTGTGACGTGGGCCACAGTGAGTCTCCACAAAAATGGCTGCAAGAGGAGGGGCTGGGGCTGGGGCTGGGGCAGGAGAGAAGGGCGAGCAGGTCTTGGCCATGAGTGCCAGCCTAACTCCAGGCCGGGGTCACCACAGGTACTGCTGCAGTGCCGGAGGGCACAGGGGTCACCCGGAAAGACCGAGCTCCTAGGCTGGACCAGACCTGGGTGCCCAGGCAGCCAGGGGAGTTTCCAGGGCCTGGAATGGAGAGTGCAGATGGACACACAATGCAGATATTCCTCGGTCCTTCCTTTCTGCCCAGGGCTGTAGCCGCCACTCCCTCAGTCCCCCAGAACCACCCGATGCTGAGTACAGCAGGTTTTCATGTTGGCTCATTTATCCCTCAATGAGGGGAGGGTCTCAGAGAGGGTGAGTGATTTGCTGGAGTCACACAGCGGGCAAAGCCAAGGATCAAGTGTTCCTACTACAACAGGGAGAGTGTGTGTGTGTGTGCACAAGCACTCTGTGCCTGGTGGACCAACAGCAGTCAGGTTTTACCTCATTCATCAAGTGATTTTTAATTTTGTGATACTGGTGACCAAACCCTCACACTTGCATGGTACATGTGTTCTACCACTGCTGCCCTTCCAGCCCCAAGGAGCAGGGTTTTGTTTTTATTTTATAGTACTGTGGGTTGAACTCAGGCCATTTGCACTGAGTTGCATCCCCAGCCCTTTGCATATTCTTTATTTTTAGACGGAGTCTAACTAAGTCACTAAGTAGCCCGGGCTGGGCTGAAACTTGTGATCCTCCTGCCTCAGCCTCCTAGGGTGCTGCGATTACAGGTGTGTGTCAGCACGCCCAGCTAGGAACAAGTTTTAAGTGAATGAATGAGCTCTAGGTGGAACTGGCCCCAGGGACCTAGCTCTTTCCAAGGAGCTCTGCTTCCCATTGTTACAGCGTCCAGCTACCTGCCCCAGGGAACAAACCCCATACTTGTAGGCCACTGCCCACACGCACATACACACATACAGACATGTGCACACACAGCCTCACAACATACATGCAGATGCATGCACACACAGACATGCACACTCTTTAAAAGACCCCTGTGTCCTAACACAGTGAAGAAAACCTGTGTCTGCCGTCACGACGTTCTGGGACTCTAAACACAGGGATGTCTCTGGCATCCCTGCCCACATCCGGGAGGCCCCTACCCTCAGGCTGGCCCTCTGTACCCCTCCAGATGTCCTGACAAAGTCCTGTGAATGCTACGTGTCGTCAACATGGGGATAGCCCCAGCTTCCCCAGGAGTGACACTCCCTCTGGGGTTCCCTGAAACACGCGGGGTGTGTGTGTGTGTGTGTGTGTGTTTGTGTGTGTGTGAGATGAACCTGGAGCTCCTCTGTTGCTAGGCGACAGGCCTCTGTTTGGTTCCTATTATGCCTGTTTCCATGGTACCCACAAGGGGAGCTCCAGTGCACCCCGGCCAGGGGATTCCCCTTCCCTCCCCTGCGGCCAGGGTCCCCCTCCTCTGAAATCTGCCCGTAGCTGGGAGGAGGGAGCTAAGTGGGTGATCTCTGTTTGAAGCATGGCCCTGACAGGAAGCAGAGTGAGCAGCCTGCTTGTGGGCCCCAGAAGCAGCCCTTCTCAAGAGTAGCCTTCTGTGTGGCCTCCTCGGTAGTTCAGAAAGGACTCTCCTCAGCTCCACTGGGAACTCTGGGGACCGATCTCCACCCTTTGCCAGCCCTGGGGTGACAGCCCTCCCAAGCAGGCCTCTCCCAGTCCTTCCTGTTCCCTGGCCAGACAGCAGACTCCTGGGCGACCGAAAGCAGTTCTCTAACTCTACAATCTCCACCGTAACCAAACACGGGGAGCCAAATAAAATCATCCTTCCCCAGCTCTGAGCCACCCGGCCCAGATTAGACCTCCAACTTCCAAAGGGTTCCTGCGTGACCAGGTGGGAACCTGTCCCATGACACACAGTTTGTTCGATCTCCAGGCTCAGCCCGGTTAAAGCTGGTGGAGACCCGCAGCCTGGTGCAGCAGGAAGGCTAAAAAGGTGGTCCAGGCAGAGAGCAGGAAGGAAGCGTGCAAAGGAGAGCAGGTAGCCCAGCTGGGGCATGGGTGCCGTGGGGTGGAGAGGAGCAACTCCACCCCAGATTGGAGGAAAGAAGGGGCAGGGGGACGGCAGGGCTGGGAGGGAGACGGAAGCACACAGGCGGCCGGGCTTGGGCGGGCCAAGCTGGAACCCTAGCCGAGCAGATGATGGACTGAGCCAATGGACTGAGCAGCCCCACCCAGCCGGCTCCCCAGCGGGACAGAGGCCTCCGCACCCCTCGGTGGAATCTGCCTTCTTGAGGTCCCTCTGCTTCCTCTGCCCAGCCCGCTCCTAGGCCCAGCTGAGGAGAACGGGCTGGGCGGAAGGAAGGGTCGGGCCGGGGCTGCTCTGCCTGAGTCACCGCATAGCTGAGGTTCCAGTCACTGCAGCCCCGCCTCGGCAGCATCCCGACTGGCATTGCTGCAGCCCACCCTGCCCCAAGCCTGCTCCTCAGGCCGGCTCCAGGTTGGGAGCCTCTGGGTGCCCTCCACACACCCCAACTCCCGGGCTCCGCTGGTCTAGGGGCAAAGGTGACTTCGTGGGGCCACATGCCGGGGCAGGATGCACCCACGGTCCCATCCCCTTGACTGCACTCACAGGTGAAACACGGGCCTGTGGGAGCCTCATGCTAGGTACATTCTGTGAGGCTGAGTCAGGCCCAGGAGAGTGGGACAAAGGGGGTGTGTCAGCTAATCCCGGTCCCAAGAGTGGCAGTGAGGCAAACGCCCTGGGCACGTCAGTGACTCAGTCCCACCCAGCAGTCTGGGGAAGCGGCACCTTGGAGTGGTGATCCCCAGGGTCCACTAGCTGACCGTCCCCAACACCACTGGCCAAGTTCCCAGTCCCAAGCAGGCCATTCCCATGATGCAGCCCCGAGTTCATGTTTTCCCTCCCTGGCCTGCTCAGCTGCCCCACTCCCCTACCAGCCTTCCCAAGTCCAGTGCCCTCGGCCCCAGCCCTGGCCCATCTGCTGCCTGCAGAGCCGGCCAGGCTGCAAAGGGCTGAGGCAGCAGAGGCCTCCCCAGGGTGACAGCCGCGCCGGGAGGGCCCCTGGGAGGGAAACACTTTTCACCAACATCACAGCAGACAAAGCCAAACCTGACAGCAGCCAGCTCCTCTACCCCGCCCAAGCCATTGTATAAAAAAGGGAAAGTCAACAGGTCCTGGCCCCGCCCCCGGGATCCTGAGGAAACCAGGAAAACAAAGAGGGCTGTGGGGTGGGGAGGGCCAAGGCCATGGGGTGCTGGCCGAGGGGCTGCACCTGCCCAGGCCCGTGCCCTCCCCAGAGGGAGTCCAGAGGAGCCCTCGCCACTCCCCAGCCAGTGTCCACTCCCGCAGGTCCTGGGTGCTGGGGCACTGGGACAGCCCAGGAATCCCGCTGGGTAAGCTGACGGCCACCGGGAGAGGTGCCAGACGGATCAGGGCCGAGTGATAGGAGCAGGTGCCCTCTTCTTTCACCTTTCAGGAGCCTCAGAGGAACAGGGTGGGGCCCAGAGCATATCCCCAGGGGGGCTGAGGCCAGTCAGGCACCATGGCCCCCGCCCCACCCAGGAGCCCACCTTCGCCAATGAGGAGGCCTGAAGGGCTCGGCTCTGGGAACAGGCTGAGATTGCCTTGCAAACCCAGGCCCAGTTTAGGAGTGTCTGGGTGGGGCCTCCTTCCCTAAGGGGAAGTGGCACATTTGCAGGGAGCGATCGGCAGCTGGTGGGCCGGTCTCACGCAGGGACAGAAGCAGCTGCCTGGCTCTGACTCAGGGCGAAAAGATAACCTAGGTCTTTCTTGGAAGAACTTTAAAGGCTTTTAACGTTTTAAATAAGTGACTTAAGCAGATTACCAAAGAAGCTGAGATAAGTAGCTGCTTGCAGTCAGCATCCGCTGGTCCACAGCTGACCCGGGCCTGGCCTGGCGCACACGCCGGGTTCGGCAAGGATCCCGTCTGCAGCTGCAGCTCAGCCCCAGCCTCCCATCGGGAGGCCCTGATGCCGCCCCGCAAGCGCATAAAACACCCCTCCTTCCCGCCTCCTGCAGGTTTTACAAGATCATCGCCGTTCTCAGCCCCTGGCCCGTCCCCACTGCCCTCCTCTTCCGCCCCAGCCTTGGGCCCGTCAGCCCGCCCTGCAGTGGGCGCAGGAAGTGTCGGAAGGCACGAGCTCCCCTGGCCTGCAAGGAAAACTGCCCAGCAACTGGAGACGTCCGCAGGCGCAGGTTCCGATTGGCTGTCCAGACCGGGAAGGGCGGGGCTCCACGTGGTTAGGACCTGGAGAGAGGCGGCCAGGCTGGTGACTCAGGTTTGGGGCACACGGGGCGGGACCAAGTCCACATGTGCTTCTCCTCGCGCCCCATCTGCCGCTGCACTCAACTCAGCTTGAAGAGGCAAGGGCTCCAGCCCAGCCCCTCAGCCCGGCGTGTTGCCCCCCGGCCTCCTGGCCGCCCAGGGCCGAGGCAGCAGGAACTGCGCACGCCTTCCTGCTCCGCCAGTCCCCAAAATAAATCTTGCACAACGCGGCTCCGCGCCCAAAGCTGCAGATCCCGGGAAGAGGGCTAAGAAGGGGTGTGGTGGGAAACGGAATCCAGGCGGCCAACACAACAGGTTCGGCGAGGCCGGCAAGAAGCTGGGCTCTGGGCTGGGGCAAGATCCTGCTGGACGCCGCGGCCCAAGGGGAACAATAACCACCCCATCTTCAGTGGACTGCAGGCCACAGCTGCTTGCTGTCCACACCACCCCGCCCCTGGAGGGCGCCTGTCCAGCGGCGGCTTCTGTGCCTGGTGAACCGAAGGTGGAAGGCGGCCCTGTTTCTGCATCTGCCTTAAACGTCAATCAGACTTGTTTTGCAGCAAGAGGACGTAATCCAGGGCACTCCTATCATTAAGCTACATCCCTGACCCTTTTTGAGACAAGGCTTTGTTAAACTGCCAGGCTGTCTCCTGTCTCAGCCTTCAGGGTGGCTGTGATTACAAATCTTTTTAGGATTTGTATCCTAAAAAGGACACAACCGAAGGGGAAAGACAGCCATCCTGTTCTGGGCAGGGAGTCGGGTGAGTTATGTGCACTTGACATCCTGGCAGGTGTGGGTGGATGGGCACCTGAGGTGACACCTTGGGCCCGCAGTCTTGAGCACCAGTTTCTCCCCTGATGGATGCAGGGACCCACCCCAGGGCTGAGCCACAGCAGGCGAGGGCAGCAGGCTGGGGTCTGAAACCCTCCCTGCCCTGGTCCGTAAACACATCTGCCAGCTCAACCAACCAGAAGGAAAGCATCCGGGGCTGGACACGCAGCTGGGTCTGAGCCCACTGGAGCACCAAGGCCCTGGGCAACACAGGAGACTCCCGGGCCTAACTCCTCACACAGCAGGTACCGGAGACCGCGTGCTGTCAGTAGCTTAAGACCGTGAAGTGCCCAGGCTCTGTGCAAGCTGACCACTCGAGCAGAGACTTGGGCTCTCCTGGGACCAGCACCTGACCCTCGACACAGCCACACCATCAGAGGCTCCTGTGTGCACCACAGGCTGCCGCAGCCTGTCAGCTCTGGGTCACAGGCACTGGACCCTCTCCCTGGGGAGACCCGAAATCCCACCTCACACTTCTGCTGTCACAAGGTGCCTTCCGCCCACTCCTCCAGCCCCTCCCGAGCTCCCCCCAACGGCAGACAGCCAAGGGTCAATGTTCCGTTTCCTTTAATGATCCCCACCTCCCCAAGGGCCAGGTGTGGGTGGCTGGGAGACGGAAGTGGCGGTCACTTGAAGATCTTGCCCTGGTTGAAGGGTCTGCCCACATGCTGGAAGGCCCCCTCCCAGGAAAAGTACTCGCGCACCAGCGTCTGCGTCTCCTCGCTGCCGGGGTCCAGCTTCCTCCATGTGTACGACTCGTAGTCCACCTGCCAGTCTAGACTCAGCTGGGGGAAGGCGGCAAAGGGGGTCAGAGTCAGACACCACCCCACCCACCCGCGCCCCCACCGGGACCCCTCCTCACCGGAAAGGCCAGCTCCTGGCCCCGGAAGACCCAGACTCCCGAGATGGAGCTGCTGTTGTTGGTGCCGAAGAGGATGACACTGGCAAAGGCATTCTTCCGCAGCCTGTCGAGCCGCTGGAACATTCCTGAGGGCAAGGGACACCGCTCGGAACCCGGCCCTGCTGTGCCCTCCTCCCCTCGCCGGCAGCCCCTGCCTTCTCACCAGTGATGAGGTTGCAGCTCATGAAGGTCTGGGTGAGCTCTTCCGGGAAGCGGTACTCAGCAAACCACAGGGACCAGCCGTCCTTGTCGAAGTGCTCCCAGAAGTACGGCAGTGCCACAGACAGGGTGTCCTCGTTGGAGTACTTGCGCTTAAACTCATCCAACACAAAGGTGCTTAGAGGAAGAGGACAAGTCATGAGGGGCGTAGGGACAGCAGCTGCCAGCCAAGAACCCACGTTTTCCTGTAAAGCTCGTGGTTCCTAGCAGTGCACCTTAGGAAGCAGGGAGCAGGCTGAGGACGCCACAGGGGCCTACTTGCTCCTCTGCCCCTCTGCCGAGTACACCAGGCACGGGGAGGGTGGCACTGATCGCCCGGGCCCAGGCCTGCATGCCAGGGACGGCATGGCCCACTGCTGCCCCCCGGTGGAGACCTAGAGCCAGGACCCTGGACTCCTCTAGGCCACTGCCCTCCCAGTTCAGTTGCTGACTCCCCGAAGGCAGGAAGGGGGCCTCCACCCCCACCCCACACCCTGTCCAGAAGCTAGTCTGGGCACTGGAAAGCTATGGGCCCTAACCCCACACGCTCCTGTGGCTCCTCCTTTTGCATTATACGAACACAAGCCGCCTACAGAACACCATGTACGCCAGTGAGCAAGAACACCAGTGTTCTTTTTTTTTGGCCCCAGGGATCGAACTCAGGTCCTTGAGCTTGGGCAGCAGGCGGCAAAACCACTGAGCTACATCCCCGGCAACCCTAGCATTCTTTTTGCAGTATTGGAGTTCGAACCTAGGACCTTCACACACAGCTATGTCCCCAAAACATCTACTTTTTCTGGTACCAGGGATCGAACTTAGGACCTTGGGCTCGCCAGGTGGCACTGAGTTAAATCCCCAGCCCTACTTATATTTTTTGAGAGTTTTCTTGCCTCAGCCTCCCAGAGCGATGGAATTACAGCCATGTGCTACTTACACCTAGCTACTAATTCACATTTTTATGTCTTCTTTGGCTTTCGATTTTCTGAAGATGCAGCTTAACTGTGCAATTCTCCCACTCACACCCTGCCCCCCCCCCGCCCCCCGCCTGGAACTGCTGTGCCTGCTGTCCACACCCAGGGCCTGCACACCTCCATCTCTCCAGTCACCAGACACAGAGACACGGTTCGTGCACAGTCTTAAAGGCACTCGAGAACCACAGCCAGACTGTAAACCACAGCCTGGGACAGCATCTCTTCCGTGATACCAACAGTCTCCGGGAACCAATGGGTAAAGACACGATGCCCACACACAGTGAAGCACTACTCTTCCATAAAAAGGGTGAATTCAAGACACTTGTCGAAAAACAGATGCACCTTAAAAACAATGTTAAATGAACTGAATCGAACACACAGCTTCAATACCGCATGTTTTCTCCATGAGAAATCCAAAGTGCAAAGAAAGTAAGAACAAAATAAAAGAGCAAAAAAAGGGAAATAGATCTTTGCAAATGTTAAGAGGACATGAAGTGGCAGTTGGGAAAGGAAATAAAAAGACTCAAGGTGGGTCGTGTAGGTGCACCAGCTATGCACAATGCATGTAATCACTGCACACCACAGATGTGAACTAGAATAATAACGAAAATGGGGAAGGGGACTGAGACGGAGGGAGAAGGGTGGGAAGGGAGTAAAAATAATCAAAGCACGTGAAGCACAGGAATCTACTCTCTAGTAGCCCGTGGATGTCACATGCCGTGCACATCAGTGGTGCACACCTGTAACCACAGGATTTGGGGAGGCTGAGGTAGGAGGGATGCAGGTTTGAGCCCAGTGTGGGCAACTTAGTAACTGAGCAAGACGCTGCCTCAAAATGAAAAGGGCACAGGACGTAGCTCGGGGTGAAGGCCTTGGCTTCCATCTCCAGTGCCACAGAAATTAATCCCTAACTTTTTTAATAACCAGGGGAAAATAAGTCTGGAGAAAAGCACTTTTGGCAACCCAGAAGGGCACCATGGCAACGCAACCAACAGGCATTAATAAACATCCCCAAGGCAGGTAACAAACACAGTTTAGTAGCTGCAGGTCCTTGGAAGGCTGAGACAGGAATCCTGCTTGACCCAAAAGTATGAGGGCAGCTTGGAAAACAAAGTGAGACCTTGCCTCTGAAAGAGAAAGGAGGGGCCGGCCATTTAGCTCAGTGGTTCCACTGCCTGCCTCACAAGTGCAAGGTCCCAAGTTCGATCCCCAGTACCCAAAAACAAAAACAAAAGAGAATGGGACATTTATCCAAGATTTTAAAGTCGTTGCCCAATTTTTCCACCCAGAATGCAGACCTATGGCACAGCCTACGGATGTCTCCAGCCCAGCACACCATCCATGCTACCTTGGCTCTGGTGCAGCTCTCACTGCCCGCCCAGGATGGTCCCACAGGGTCCAGGAAGAGCCCTGCAGGGATGAGTGAAGGCCCCAGGCTCCAACCCCAGCACTAGGAATGTAGCCGTCACCCAAGCGCCATGCCCCAGGGCAACCCATCAAGGGCTGGCTCAGCAGCCTGGCCCTGGCTGATTCCCAATGCCAGGGTGGAAACCATCACAGAACAGGACAGGTGGAGCCCAAGCTCGATAGACCCACAGTGAGTGGACTCGGGCTTGGAACAGCAGGGCAGGGGCGTGGACACAGCTGTGAGCAGACATGGCTCGGACAGCACTCAGCATGCTGGTTTCAACTCCCAGTAAATGACCTGGGGTCAAGAACTGTGCCAGAGCCAGGCAAGAACCGGTGCCCACTTTATCTGACACACCAAATCTCTCCTCAGCTGGCACAGCAGTGCACACCTATAGCCTCTGAAGCTCTGGGGAGGATGAGGCAGGGGACCAGCTTGGGCAACACAGCAAGACCCCAGAACAGGGGACACAGATGACACCCCACCTACCTCCTCCTCTCTGGGGGCTCAAAGACCGGATTTTGTTAACGGACAAGGCAGATACCAAGTGGCCTTTCTCTTAGTAACCTGCCTGGTCTATCCAGGAAGAGCACTTCCTCCTCATGCCTCACTGCTGAGGCCTTCAGGTCTTCATGAAGGCCACAGCTCAAGCTCAAGCTCCTGCGCTCCTGCACCAATGTCCCCAAAGACTAGATGGATCTGGAGCTGGCTTCCTACTTTCCACTTTTCAATTTCCTAGAACCTAAACACCCAAAACAAGAGCACGCCCGGCCGCCTCACCTCTTAGGCAAGTGTGCAAAGGGGTCCTTGGCCTTGGGCTCAGCAGCCAGGGCCTCCTCACACTCGTCCAGCTCCTCCTCATGGGCTGGGGCAGCCGCCTTCTTCTCCTCTTTCCGTTCAGCCTGGGGCTTTTGCTTTTCTTCCCGTGAGCCTTTCTCTTTCCGTGGGGTATCTTTCTTGGGCTGGCTCTCTGCAAACTTCTTAGCTGGTGGATGGGAGGGCAGCAGCATGAATATCCAGGGAGTGAGAGGCGGTGTGACAGTGGCCCAATGAGCACCTGGACCCGAGTCCCGTCCCAGAAATCCGAGCCCCCCCACGCCAGAGCAGCTAGGATTCCTTATTTTAATGCAAATCAGCCTGTGCTTGGACAAAAAGATTTAACATAGTACCACGGGCAGCCCTGGATTCTGACAGGACATCCATCAAGGGGCTGACACAAGTGGACGCTGGCCCTGCCTGGAGCTCCTCCTCAACTCACCGTCGAACTGGGCCATCTTCTCACAGAGCTTCACCTCCCCCAGGACTGCGAGGAACTGGGGCTGGTTAATGCAGGTGAGGAACCAGCGGTTGGTATTGGGAAAGGCCTGGCGGAAAGAAGGCTCCAAGACCTGCAGGAATAAGGGCGGGAAGAGTCAAGGGAGGGAGAGGCCCTGAACAGGCTCAAGCCGGAGCTCAGGAACCCAGCCCCTCTTCCACCTGAGCTGTCCTCAGCCTCCTCTCAAGCCCGACAGAAGCCTCTCCCTGCGTCACCTTCCCCTGCAGTGCTAACCACTTCCTGTTTCTTGTACGAATCTTGCCCTGAAGACCAGTCCACTTAAGGGATGCTCTATTTACTACACAGCACAGGCAGCTGGGTGGGGGCACACACCTGTAACCCCAGCTCTCGGGAAGACCATCAGCTCAGTTCAGTCTGGGAAAATCAGCACAGCAAAACCCTGTCTCAAAGTAAAAGCAGGGAGCCGGGGGTTTAGCTCAATAGTTCCGCTGCCTGCCTGGCAAGCACAAGGTCCAGAGTTTGATCCCTGGTACCAAAAAAACCCCAAAAGCCAAAAACCAAAAAAAAAAAAAGTAAAAGCAGGTCGCAAATGTAGCTCAGCATAGAGGCCCTAAGCTCAATCCCTGGTACCACCAAAAAGAGTTGGGACTAAAACAGGCATGGCAACACAGCCTGCAACCCCAGAACTTGGGAGGCAGACAAAAGAGGATCCCAGGTTTAAGGCCAATCTGGATTACATAGCAAGACCCTGCTTCAAAACAAAAAACAAGGGCTGGGGATTTTGCTCAGTGGCACTGTGCCTGCCTTGCAAACGCAAGGTCCTGAGTTCAATCCCCCGCACCACACACACACAAAAAAAGCAAATCTCAGTGTATTTGGGCCGGGTATGTAGCTCAGCAGCACAGTGCCTGCCTACCAAGTACAAGGTCCTCAGTTTGATCCCTAAAAACAAACAAAAAGTAGCTATAAAAACACAGCACTTATTTTAGGGCTGCGGATGTAACAGCAGCTGTGTTTGCCTAGCATACATAAGGCCCCAAAGTTTGATACCTAGCACTATGAGCCAAAAAAGAGTGTATCGGGCCAGGGATTCAGCTCAGTGGTTCTGCTGCCTGCCTTGAAAGTGCAAGGTCCCGAGTTTGAAAAAAGAATACTTATTATGTCAAAGAAGAGAGAAAAGAAAGAAAAACACCATGACATCTATCAATCTATTTTCGATACTGACTACACCATACACACCCTATCATTGAGCCCCACGGAGCCAAGCTGGGTAACACCTGAATCCCACACTCAAGAGGCTGAGGCAGGAGGATCACAAATTCAAGGCCAGCCTGGACTCCATAGCAAGACCCAGTCTCAAAAAACAACACCCACACAGACACACAGCAAAATCCAGGCTGAGGATATAGCTCAGTGTCACTTGCCTAGCATGCAGAAAGAAGGCCCTGGGTTCACTCTCCAGCACTACTAAAAAACAAAACAAAAACAAAACAGAGAAGAAAGAACAGGCGGGCCTGGGGGTGCACACCTGTAATCCTAGCACTTGGGAGGCTGAGGCAGGAGGATCCCCTTGAGTTCCAGGCCAGGCTGAACTAAATAGTGAGATTTGTCTCAAAAAACAAAACAAAACAAATAACCAATTTAGAGTTATCAGCTTGTCCCTTAGATTAATCTTAGCTTGAGGAAGAGCTCATTGCTCTCGTGTAGGCTGAACAGTCAGGAGAACCAGTTCTGTAGAGCCTGGGCATATATACATACACATATATATACACATGAAGACTTTCGACTGGTGGAGATGGAGTCCAGGACCTTTCCACTAAGCTACACCCCCCAGCCCTTTTCATTTTGAGACAGGATCTTGCAAAGTTGCCCAGGCTGGGCCTGAACTTGAGATCCTCCGGCCTCAGCCTCCCAGAATGCTGAGACTGTGGATGTGCTCCACCATGCCCAGCTGGTTCTGACACACTTGTGTTCAACTCGGGCGCTGAATGGCTACGTGCTATGGGTGGGTACAATTCTCCCTGCCGCACAGCCGGTGTCTCAGCGTTCAGAGGACACTGCACAGTGGTCCTTGGCCTGGGGCCTGGCACACGGTAGGTGCTTTTACTGCAACACCATATCACTCCTGCAGACCAGAACAGGTCCAGACCTGTCCACACAGCATTCTTTTCTGACCCGTGCCCTACACTGTGAGAATTATTACCCTGATCCTACACACCAGAGGAAAAAAGGGACCACAATCCTTCTACCCCATCAGCAAACAACTCGCACAAGACCCTCGCCAGAGCTGCCCCCAGAACCCTGCTGCAGCCCCGCCCTTCCCACCCCCAGCGCAGCCAAACAGAACCAGACAGAAGAGTTCTGGGCTGGTCCTGGTGCCGTGGCTGGAAACCACTACCTGAGCTGGGTCACCTGGGGGTCCCCACCCTGCCTTCTGCTGACAGAGCCTGGGGACGCACCTGTTTGTAGAGCCACAGCAAGGTGCAGACGACAGTGATGTCGGCGAGCGTCACTCTCTCGCCCACCAGAAAGGTCCTAGTTTTCAAGTGGGCATCCAGCAGCCCCAGCACACGCTTCACCTCCTCCTTTGCATTTTCGGTGGCCTGTTAATTCAAATCCCCCAACTCAACAGCTGGTACCAAGCCCTCTGTCCATGCCCTCTGCTAATGGGGCTGAGAAGCCAGTTTTCCAGTCCTGGGCACCCTGGCCCTCTCCCCTCTCAGCGGGACCATGGTTTGGCACCATGCAAAGGCACCACACAAGAAGCTCTGCACGCTAAAACTCCTCCCAGCGAGTCCAGCTTTTCATCCCACTGTACAGACGGTGTCACCTATCGGGAGGAACCTTGGAGATCCCCTACATAGACACTCACTCCTCTCTGCTTGGCCCAACTTCCCCACAGCAAAAATCTCACCTGATCCCCCAGCCAGGGTCCCAGTCTCCTGGGCTGCCAAGAACCCGTCCCTCTACATTATGTCCCCCGCAGGGCACACCACCTCGAGGCCTGCACACTTGCCGACAGCAGGCCAACATTGCCCTGCTTCTCCCCAGCTCACCTGCTTGCTGTGGTGCATGATACCCAAGGTGGGGAACACCCAAGTGCTGGCGGGAGGCACGATGTCACTGTCAGCAAAGCTCACCCACTGCACCACCTGGGCGGCCACCTCTGGAGTTCTTCCCCGGAGTTCCTCGTTGCTCACTGCGGAGGCCAGGCACAAAGGTCAGGACTTTGGGGTCCTGCCAACACCAGCCTGGTCCAACACTTCCCCTGTCCACCACAGCACCCTCATACTCTCCTACACCCACTGCCAGCCCCTCCAGTTCCCCCAATTTACCATAGTAAGCGATGGCGTTGCTCTCAAATACACAGAACCCATCATCACCCTCAAACGCTGGAACCTGGGTGGAAGATAGTTAGATACACAGGGATTTCTCACTGGCCAACTCCAAGAGCCCGAATGTTTTAGGTACAAGTAATTATGTTAAGATTGGCAGCCCTTGGTATCCAAGCTCGTGACACTGCCCGAAAGTCAGGAACCAAAAATACTTGAATAATACTAACCACTGCAATATGGGGTTTTTTTGTTTTTTTGGTACCGGGGATCAAACTCGGAACCTTGTGCTTGCGAGGCAGGTGGCAGAACCACTGAGCTAAATCCCCAGCCCTAACCCTTGCAGTATGAATCCATAAGATCTGAATAAAGTCCCCTCAATCAAACAACCAGAAGGCCAGGATCCAAGTCTCACATCCACATGTGCATCACTGCAAGTGACAAGGAGGTGACCTACAGGCAGTCGACTTCCTCTCATTTACCTAGCTCCATAAGCCCGTAGGGTAAGAATCCCACCTGCAACATACATTTGGTATATGTGCACTAATGACACCCACAAATACAAAACAGACCTCTGAATTTTAGTCACCGAATAGTTCAGTACTATTCCACACAACTACACGTGGATCTACAATGATCTCAGACACAGATGCTCTCAGAATTTCTTTTGAAGTCTCTAAAGCGTGAAGTAACATAGGAAGATCCCTTCATTTTAAAGACTGAGGCCATGTATCGCCAGGCTGACAGAACCCTAGCGGTCCTTGAGTTCTCAGGACTAAAAGCCCCATCCAGTTCCCCACTCACCTTGCCGGCGGGAAATTTTCGGAGAAATTCAGGGGTGCGGTTGGTTTGGCCAAAGTGGAAGTGGGGTGGTGCGGAGAGCACGCGAATCTGAGCCCCGCTGTACTGAGCAGCGATGAGGGCCTTGAAGGCCCTCCAGTTTTCAGGGTATGTGTACAGGGTCTGCGCGAGAAGAGGGGAGTCAAGTGAGCACAGGGCCAATTCTGAACGCCCCCAGGATGACTTCCCGAAGAACCTCATCTGCTCCACGGCGTCTCCTCCCTCTGGACAACCAGGCCCTTCGGTGTTTGCCCAGTGTAACCAGAGTCCCCTACATCACCGAGCTGAGCTGCTAAATAAAGCTCGCTGCCATCCGACCTTCCCTGAGGACACCTCTGGCCCTGAAGTGCATCTCCAGACATCGTAACTTCTGACTGCACCGGACTCCCCCGCCTCCTCAGAACCTCATTTCATTCATTTCCCAGAGCCCGCGTCTTCCTCATCCGGCCGCCCCACTGCGGTTTACTGTTTACGGATGCCGGGACCCGGAGGCGCTCTCCCGCCCAGCCCCCCGGTGGGCGCCCTGCCGGTGCTGTCTCCTCCACACCTGGCCAGCGGGGCCCGCAGCCGACGGCCCGACCTCCCGGGGCCACCCTACAAAGACTCCTCGTCGTGTCCCCACCAGTGGGTCGCAGGAATTCCGTCCGCCTAGCCAGCGCCCTCTTTTCTCGCGACGAGGACCCGGATCGCTTCTGCAGGGCCGGGGCCGCGGACCCGGCCTCCACCCCGCCCAGAGCCCACCCTGGTCAGTCTCCGTCCCGCCGGCCTGAGCTCCCTGTTCTCCGACACGGCGGAATGCAGACCCAGGCCGGCCGCCCATTTGGCTGCAGAGCGCCTCCGGTGCCGCCTGGCCCCTCTCGGTAACAGGATGGCGACGGATAGGGCGACCCGGATCATCGGAGCCGGCTAACTCACCCCGGCCGCCATGGTGATTCCGCAGAGAAAGGGGGTGGGGCTCCGCCGCTGCCGCAAAGTAAGACGGTGGGGGGTAGGGGAGAGCCGTGAGGAAGCAGCAGCCGGAAAGTGAGGACGGCACAGAAGGCCCACGCACGACAGTTTCGAGTTCAGTCGCGCTCAGAAAAAGGGGTGGGGCCTGCCGGCCTGCGTACTGGAACTCTTCATTGGCCGCCCCTAGGTGCAGCCGGCCAATTGGAGCCCCGACAGGAGGTGGGCGGTGCAGGGGCGGAGGAAAGCGTGAGAACCGGCCGGAAAAGCTGCCCCCTAGCGACTTGGGTATCAAGGGACGTAGCGGACTCCAGTGGGGCGGAGAAAGGGGAGCGGATCTAGGAGAAGGGGACCCCCGCAGGGTTGGGGGACGGGGAGGTGGGTCCCCACGGGCGGGGCCCGTTGAGGGAGGCGGGTTCCCAGCAGATGCACCCGCGCACCGGTGGCCTTTGTTCCGTTCCCGCAGGGATGTCACGTCTAACAGGCCTCGTCCGGACCCCACAGGGCTGTAGCGACCACGCTCACGTCTGAAAACCTCCCACGCGCAAACACATCCTTTGCGCCACATGCCGCCCCAAGCTCCTGCTTCGCCACAAGTGCCGGACAGAGGACACGGGACACACGTGTGGTCCAGCAGCTCATTGCTTTATTGCCTGGCGCAGCGCCTGGGGCACGAAGCCTTGCAGGAAGTGGTGCAGCTCAGGGAACAGACCCTGCGCGTCCCGCAGCGGGGTAACTGAGAGCATCCCCTCGGCTTCGGACGCGCTCGCGCTCGCCATGAAGGCCACAAGGGGCTCGGCTCCTGCTCCCCGCTCCCCGCCGCTGGGTCTGGCCAGCTCCTGGGTCACCTGGGCCTCAGTCGCCAGCCACCCGGCCCCTGCGTCACCCCTCTGGCCCTCCTGCTGCTGCTGCTGCTGCTGCTGCAGGCGCCGCCGGGCTCGCCGCCGCCCCTGCCACGTGCGGTGCCACAGGGCGCAGCGCCAGCTGGCACAGCTGGGGCGTGGCTGGGCCTGCGCTGGGTGGTCCGGTCCTTCGCGGTGGCCAGCCACCCCTGGCGGGTCTCCCGCCTGCCCTGGGCTCCACATAGCCGAGTCCGGCACCGTCTCGCCAACCTCCACGACCATCTCCTCCACTACTTCCCCGTGGAGGTCCCCCGCGTGTCCCCAAGGCTCCTCGGCCCTGTCCTCGCCGCCCTCTCCGTGCCCATCTAGCTTCAGTCTCTTCCCAGCTCCTCCCTGAGCAGCCTCCTCCATCCCCGCTTTGGGCCTCGGCCTCTTTGTCCCCTGTTCAACCTGGCACCCCAGAGCGTCCCGCAGCACCCGGACCAGGGCAGTGCAGAGCTGGGGGAAGGGCACGACCGGCAGGGGGATGGGAGTGGCCGCGAGCAGCGAGGCAGGGGAGCTTGACTGCAGGAGCGGCAGCAGCCCCCAGTCCCGGCCGCGGGCCGAGCGGCGCAGATACTGCAGGCTCCGGCAGTAACTGGCTGCAGCCCGGCAGCAGTTCTGCAGCCTCCCGGCCACTCGGCTGGTCACATTGGCGGCCACGTTGTGACTCAGCTCAAAGGGGTCCTGAAGATTCATGGGGCCCAGACGCAGACCCTCCCAGAATATGGCAGGCTGTCCCCCGGCCACAGGCAGCGCGCGGCCCTCCCGTAGGGACAGCAGAGAGCCACGGAGATCCCAGCAGGAGACACAGAAGAAGAACTGGGCCAGCAGGGCGCCTGGGGGAGGAAGCAGGGTGCGGATGGGGGGGTCACTGGGGGCCTCTTCGACCCCCTCAGAGGCTCCTCCCGGCCCCTCCCCTTACTCCCTGCTCCAGCAGGAAGCAGGAACCAGGGCGCAGCGCCGTGCTGAGCTTGGGAGCTCCCGGCCAGAGTACCCAGTGCCACATCTCCCTCTCCATCCGCACCCCGCCCACTCACCCGGGGGCTCCACGTTGGCGCTGGGTTCCAGGCTCCGGGCGTCCCTGGGGAAACTGCAGTCCCAGCCGTCCACTTCCACCCGCTCGCCCTCATCTGTAAGAGCAGAGGAGGGGTGAGCTTGGAGGGAGGGGAGAAGCGAGGTGCGAGCACAGACGGCACCCCAGGGGGGCTGGCTTGCCCAAGTACCTGCTTTCCGGGTGAGCTGGGCCACCGTGGGCAACACAGGTGGGTCCCGGGTCTGCAGGAAGTAGACCACGAGCAGGGTCAGAGCGTAGTTGCTGAGGAGGGGGCCGCTCCCTGGGTAAGCAACCAACAATCCCTTTAGCCAGCTCCCACTCCACCGCCACTTCGCCCGGCCCGAACCCAGAGCCCTCTCCATGATGCCAGCTCCGGCCAAGTCTGTCCTGATCTGCTCTCACCTGCCAGCCCTCGGCCCTGTGCCCAGCAGCGGACGGTGTACACGAGGGGCCGGACTCGCCCATCCAGCTCAGCGCACAGGCTCAGGAATTGGGAGTTGTGCAGGGCCAGCCTGGGGCAGAGGAAAGACGGGAACCACTCAGTCACCTGCTGCATCCAGAATTAGAGAAGACAAGAGCCCGATGTTGCTACAGCCTGGCGGGGGGGGGTGGGGGTTGTTGGTTTTTTTGGTATCCGGGATCAAACTGGGATCCTTGAGCTTGCACAGCCGGTGACGAAACCACTGAGCTAAATCCCCCGCCCTTGGAGCCTTTGATATGCAACGGAACAAAGCCTGAAAGGGCAGGGAAAAGGGAGAACACTGCATTTCATCTAGTATTTCCCAATCTGACGTGGCCACAGAACTCTGCACACTCCTCACAACAATCCAAGGCACACGCTTTCCACACAGCAAAGCTACACAGATGAGACACGAGCGCCAGAAGGGCCTGGGACCAGCCCAGCAGAACCTGACAGCCTCCCAGACCCGGAATCCTCCAACCTCACCCACCAAGGTACCGGTTACCGAGGGAGACGTCACCATGAAGCCCCGAGGGCCGATGGCAGAACTTCACCACAGGGCGCCGGGCCGATGGCACGCTGTGGACACGGTAGACGCCAGGGACACAGCGCCGCAGGATGGAGCCCACCAGCTCCAGCATGGCCGCTCCCGCTGGCTTCTCCCCACCCAGGGCCTCTGCTGCATCCGGGGCCTTCCCGGGGTCCCCCTCGCCCCTGTCCTCCTGCAGCGGCGAGGCTGGAGGCAGGGACTGGGGAGAGGCCAGGATCTCAGAGGCCAGAGCAGAGTCTGGCGTCTGGGGTGCTAGGGAGGACAGGGCCTCAAAGTCCAGCGCCTCAGAGTCTTGGGGAGACGTTGGGGGCTGCGAGTCCGCAGGGGAGGCTGGGGTGCAGGCCTGAGGATCCAAGGGGGAGGCAAGGGCAGAGTCCAAGGACGGAGACTCCGGAGCCTTCGGGACCTGCTGTGGATGGGAATGAGCCACATGAGTCCCCTTCCACTGTCCCAAACGGGGACACCTATGTCCCCAAGACAGTATCTGTTACTGCCAGGCCCTGTTCTATGAGCTTTCCATACAGTAACTCCTTCAACCTTCACAGTAACCCTTTCTTTTAATTTTATTTAATCCCATTTCTCCCCTATGTACAGAAGCTTTGTTTCCATTTTTCCTTCTGTCTTCACCTTTTTCTTGTCCCTTCCTCTCTCCCTCCTCCTCCCCTGTTCCCCTTCCCATTTAATTTTGTTTTGTTTTTTGGTACCAGAGATCGAACTCGGGTCCTTGTGCTTGCACAGCAAGTGGCGAAACCGCTGAGCCAAATCCTTGGCCCTCTCCTTCCCATTTGAACACTTTCTTCCCGTTTCCCAACATCCGTTATACACCTCAGTCCTTATTTCCTCTTTTGGTTTCTCACACTGGAGAAACAATGCGGTATTTAAACATGCGTGTCTGATTTAGTTCACTTAAGAGCATGGTCTCAAGGTCCATCCTTTCAGTTATAAATGCCTGAAGCTCATCCTTCTTTATGGCAGAAATCTTTTCTTTTCTTTCTTTCTTTTTTTTTTGTTACTGGGGATCAAACTCAGGACCTAGCATTTGAGAGGCGGGTGGGGCACCGCTGAGCTACATCGCTTGCCCCAAAACCACATCTTCTTTATCCACTTGACAGTTGATGGGCACTTGGGCTGTTTCCAAGATTTAGCTATTACATACTGTGCTGCTAGAAACATGGGTGTGCATCTATTGCTCACAGCAACCCTTTCTTAAAATTAAAATAATCTTTTAACTCCATAAAATAAATGTGCCAGCAAAGCATGGTGGCACTCGCCTGTGATCTCAGGGGTCAGGGTACTGAGGCAGGAGGATCAGGAGTTCAAGGGCTTGGACTGTATGAGACCCTATCTCAAAAAACAAAATACTTTTCCAATGATGAATGTCATTATATTATATACCTAAAATGTACCAATAAAATAAAATGTAAACAAAATACTCCAGGGCCGGGGATTTAGTTCAGTGGTGCTACCGCCTGCCTTGAAAGTGCAAGGTCCTGAGTTCCATCTCCGGTACCAAAAAAAAAACCAATACTCCAGTACTCTGCCATTAACCTGAGAGACAAAACCAGAGGAATAGTTCCAGAACAAAGACTGAAAAGGTGAGCCAAGGTACACTGTCATGACTGCCGACCATGAACATATGCTGCAGGTTAAGAAAGTCTGGGCTCCCCCAGCTCTGGTGCGGCACTTCCCCCACTTGCTAACCGCACCAGGGATGCGCAATGGAGCCCTTCTGTTTCTATGTCATGTGCCTTACAGTATCAAGGGCAGAGAAGCACGTGGACGTAGCCCCTCTTAAATGATTCTGAAAACATAAATAATAGCATGTGTAGAGAAAGAGAAAGTGATCAATGTTTTTACAGACCATTCGCCTTGCAAGGCTGGCAGCTAGCTCAGGGCAGAGCACTTGCCTAAGACGCACTGAACCCTCCTTTGATCCCCAGCACTGCAAAGAAAACAGTGAAACCTCTTTTGTGGGGGCTGGAGGTCTGTGGGAACTCTACTTACTGTCCACCCAACTCTGCTACATACCCGAAACAGCTCTGAAAACCAAAATCTTTAAAAATAATACTAATCCTTTCCCATTCCAAAAGCAGACTCTGTATATTAGATGTTAAAATATATATAAACACCTGGGCCTGGTAGCCTGTAATCCCACAGGCTGGGAGGCTGAGGGAGGGGCACTGCAAGTTCGAGCCCATCATGAGCAACATTTGGCCAGTGAGTGAGACTGTCTCCCAACATAAAAAGGGGGTGCGGGACTGGGACTATAGTTCTGTGCAGACCCTGGCTTCAATCTCCAGTACCACAAAAGAAAGAAAAGACAGATAAGCAAAGAAATAATCCCAAATTACCTTAATGATATATCTTTTATTTTTTTCTGGTTTATATTGTTCTTATTATTTAACACTATGATATCACATTTCTGATCCACTGCCTGGTATTGAGAATCAGTAATTAATAACCAATACAATTCCACCAAATCTATGTACATACATCCTTTTACAGTATTTTTTCACAATGCATACCCCATTAAGAAATCTGCTCTTTTTTTCTGTCAGCCTATCACCTACCTGTCTCACGTCAGTGCACTGGTACCCTGACACCCACCTCCCTCAATTTCTTCAGGACTTTGACCTTTGAAGGCGAGGTCCACATCCCTGAGGTGGAACCGAGGCACACAGAGGTCACCCACACGGCCAGCTGCCTCCACTTGCTCACCTGAGGCTCATCCAGCTCTCCCAGATCCAGGAAGAGGTCAAGATCACACCCATGGACATCAAAGCTATTTGTGGAAGAGCCAAAAGGGTGGACTGCACAGCCTAGGGGCCGGGAGAGCAAAAGTCAGGGCCAGTAGGAAGGGCACTGGACATAAGTGAAGGGTAGGCAGGCCGGCCAGCAGGCACTCACCAGGGAAGAATTCTGTGAAGACTTCCTGCATCAGGGCCACCACCAGGCACCGCAGCTGCCGCTCCGCCTCGGACAGTTCCCGCAGCGCCACCAGCTTCATCATCTGTGTGCCCACGTCTGGGGCCTCGGCCAGTGCACTGAGCAGCTGGCCACTGTCCTCGGGGGCAGCACCCCGGAGGGCCCTGGAGCCTGGGCTCTGGAACGCCTTCTGCTCCCGAGGCCGCACGCGCAGACGCTGTCCTCGTAGGCTGTGCTGGGGCTGGGCCAGGGCAGCATCCCGGGAGCCCATGTCCCCCATCTCCACGATGGCAAACACGCCCTGCAAACCCACAGAGCCCGTGAGGGTTCTGAAGCCAAGAATTTCCACCTTCTTACTGATGAGTTTCCCCAAGGTGATGCCGTGGAGATTAAATGAGAGAATGTGTATAAAATTCTCAGTGAACAATTGGTGGACAGTAGTGTTAATAAACACTTTAGCCAGGCAAGGTGGCACAGGCCTGCAGTCCCAGCACCCCAGAGGCTGAGACAGGAGGACTGTAAATTCAAGGCCAGCCTGAATTACGTAGCAACTTCAAGGTCAGCCTCAACTACATAGTTAGATTCTGGCTCAAAAAAACCAAGAGGAGGGCCAGGGATTTAGCTCAGCGGCATAGCACCTGCCTAGCAAGTGCAAGGTCCTGAGTTCGATCCCCAGTACCAGGAAAAAAACAAAAAGAACCAAGAGGAATAAAAGACAACAAAGAATCGTTCTTTCCAAAAGTAGTAAATACGGGCCAGGGATTTATCTCAGTGGTGCCGCAGCCTGTCCCAAAAGCACAAGGACCCCAGTTTGATCCCTGGTACCAAAAAAAAACCAAAAACCAAAAGAAGTAAATATAAGCCAAAATGGGGACACTGGGCTTTCTGAAGAAGCTGGGGTAAACGGTCCCAACTGCCCACCCACTACATATTCTTTCTTCCTTACAAAGAGAACCCCAATTTTGTTTAGAGAGGCAAAGTACCCAACTGAAAAAACTTAATTTCCCAGGCTTGCCTACAGTGGGGGATCACCATGTGGTAGAATTCTGGCCAATGAGATAGAAGTCAAAGTCTGCTGAAGAAGCCTCCGGAAAGTGTCTTCCTCAGAAATAAAGAAGTTGAGGGAGTCAGACTCAGAGGCCTTTTACATACTCTCTTTCAATTTGCCCTGGCGTTGTGGAAATGGGAGCACCACGAATATTAATGAGGGCTATGTGCTAAGGATGACAGAGGGGGAAAACAGCTGGTCCCTGGGCTACCTGGGTTGGGCTTGTTAGATGGAAAAAATACTGAACTTTTATTCCAAACTGTAGTTCAGTTGCTCGACAAAAGCCCTAACATTTCTTTAGGGTGAGAAACCAAAAGTGTAAATAAGGACTAAAAGGTATGATAACGTGAAATAGGAAGAAAAGGGGCAAAAGGGAAGGGGAAGTGGGAGGGGTGGGGGAAAGGAAAGAAGGGAATGGAATTAATATGAGAAAATGGAAAACTGGAAACAAAGTCTTTGTTAATAGGGAGGGATGGAGGTGTTGAAGGGAGGGCAGGGGAAGGGGGAAAAATAAGAACCAAGAGAGATTACGTAAAGGTGCAAATTTCCAATGATGAATGTCATTATATTGTATACCTAAAATGTACCAATAAAATTAACTTAAAAAAAGCCCTAACAAAGTCAGACCCTACTCATTCTAAAACAAACTCTGGTCTTCTGAGAACACTGACTCTTCCCCTGCAATGCTGGGAGTGGAACCCAGAGGCTGCACACGCCAGGCCAGTGCTCACCACCAAGCTGCATCTCCTAGCCATGTCTGGCACCTCTAAGCCATACCTGAATCCTCGTGCAGACTCAGAACCACAGGATGATCCAACAGTACAGCACCACACAAATGAACTTGTCTCAAGGGACTAAAGGGACAGTTTAAAAAGTTCTACATGAAAGCAAGCAAGATAAAAGAACTACCAAGGGGTGGGAGATTTAGCTCAGTGGTTCCACTGCCTGCCTTGCAAGTGCAAGGACCTGAGTTCAATCCCCAGTACCAAAAAAACCTGAAAACTACCAAGAATGAGCTTGTTTTCCTGTCAGAGTGTTCTAACCAATAACCTCCAGTAGTTCTTGGTATAGTTAATAAACTGCCAACCACTTTATCAAGCAGTTTCTTGGGGAGTGATCTTCCAGTGGTGTGTTGCTATTTGGGTTTTGGTTTTTTAAGACAGGGTCTCAAGATGTAGTTCAGGCTGGCCCTGAATTCACTATGTAGCCCAGGCTGGCCTCACACTTGCAACAATCCTCCTGCCTCAGCTTCCCAAGTGCTAGGATTACAGGTGTGTGCCACCGTGCCCGGTGGTATGTTCTTTAAGCTCCAACTTCCACTAAAATTATTCACATTAACTGTCCACATTAACTTCTCCTGTGGTCTGTTTTTTTTGTTTGGGATTTTTTGAGACCAGGTCTCCCTATGTACCCTATGCTGGCCTCAAATCACTATGTAGCCCAGGCTGGCCTTGAACTCATGGATGATCTTCCTGCCTCAGCCTCCCAAGTACTGAGATCACACCACCACCACCCCCAGTTCCTCCTGTAGACTGTAAACGCCATGCAAGCAAGGATCCGTCTACTCCCTCACTACTTAGGATACAGCCCTAATATTTAATACAAAGGTAGCAAGGAATAAACATTTGCCCTGCAAATAAAAGACAGTGAATAGGGCCGGGGATTTAGCTCAGTGCTTCCTGCGCCTGCCTCGCAAATGCAAGGTCCCAAGTTCGATCCCTGGTACAAAAAAAAAAAAGACAGTGAATAAATAAATGACCAGTCTCTCAGGATTACCTCTGAGGTTGGATAAAACCCAGCAGGGTGGAAGTGATGTTAGCTTATGGAGCTGGGTTATCCTGAGTGCTGCGGTCTCCTCCAGGCCAGGCCACACTCAGAGCCAGGTAGAACAAGCTGCTGCTTGCTCCCTCTTGTCCTGACTCACTCCTTACCCCTGAGCCATCCACTCTACCTTGTCCTTGTCCATGACCACGCTGGCCACAGGTCCAAATGCCTGGAAGTATTCAGAGAGCTCTGTAGAATCTACATCCCTGGGGAAACCACTGACAAACACACTCCGAAGGCCCTGGGCCTTTCTGGCAGCTCGAAGTTCTACCAGATGCCGGTGCTTCCGGCCTCCCAAATGGGCATCTAGGCTGGGTCCTGCAGAGACAAGAGACAAAAACATCTAGGTCACTCTTCAGTGTACCCTGCCACTATGTGCATAAATTCTCCTGATCCTCCAAGCCACAAAAGTGTGGCCTTTGAAGCACTCAGAGGCTGAGGCAGAAATTCAAGGCCACCCTGGGCTACATGAGTTCAAGACTAGCCTGAACTACATAGCAAGATCCTGTCTCAAAAAACAAAACAAAAAAAGTGTGACCTTTGAATAAACAAAGTCCTGCTTCCTCTGTCCTTGACATTCTCGTGGATTTCTACAGAACACGTGCTCTAGGTCATTTGCAGAATAGCACACTCTAAGCAGTTCTTTTCTTTCTTTTTAAAATTATTTTTATCTGAGGGCCGAGGATTTAGCTCAGTGGTTTCATCGCCTGCTGCACAAGCACAAGGACCTGAGTTTAATCCCCCATATAAAAAAAAAAAATTTTATTTTTATTTGAGACAGGGTCTACTTAAATTTTTAAGGTGCCCAGAGTGGGCTTGAATTTTTAATCCTCCTGCCTCAGCCTCCACTGTGCTGGCGTTATGGGCATGTGCTGTGACTGCTGGCTCCATATGCACACTAGGGATTGAACCCAGGGGCACTCTACCACTGAGCTACATCTCCATCCCTTATTTTGTATTCTGATGGAGAAAATTGTCTGGGCTGACCTCAAATTTGTGATCCTCCTGCATCAGCCACCCGAACACTGGGATTACAAGTTTGCACCAGGGCACCCACCCAGCTCAAGTCATCCTTAAATCATCAATCTGCATTACATTGCTAGGCATGGTGGCACACACCTCAAATCCCAGCTACTTGGAGCCTGAAGCAGGATTAAAACTTTGAATTCAACATTAGAAACTTAGATTGTCTCAATATAAAATTTTTAGAAAGGTCTGGGGATACAGCTCTGTGGTAGAGTATGTACAAGGCCCTGAGTTCAATCCCCAGTACCAAAACAAGGGGAAAAAAAGTAGACATATGTATCTGCTAGGCAGAGCAACACCTGAGATTGTCAAGAAATCAACAGGTAACTTATCTAGGTTATACAGAGATCTCGGGACCTGGATAATTCTCACTGACCAACTGCGGGTATAATATAGTGACTGCAAGCATGGGGTCTAAAGCTGTTCTAAGTTCAAACCCAGCTCTGTGAATCTCTGTGAGACCTTGGGCAAGCTGCTTAACCTCTCTGTGCATCCGTCTCTCCAGACTTCAACGTAGGTAACAATACCTTCCACAGAATCAATAAACATTTAGATGAACTGACAGAGTCGGTAGGTGGTAAACGAGGACAATCTCACTGCTAGTATTATCTGTATTACCAGTCAGCTGCCTGGTGTCACCAAAGTATTTGTGGAGCCAAAAAGACTTTTGATATCCAGCTTGCCCTACTGAATAAGGATGGTGCCATTCACGAGGAAAGGCTAGAATGGAAGACCCCGTTTAGAGACAATTGGGATTCCGGCTTCAGAAGTGAAATGTGAGGTTGCGTGGAGCCCCTTGAGCTTCCATATGAGGACCAAGTCCACTTCCCAAACCCATTCTCTGCCTGCTCCCTGCCACACTGGCTCACCCATCCCGGCCTCCGCGGGATGCTGCGGGACTGCTGACTCGGCCTTCTGTGCGGTGCCACAGCTGCCTCCTTCTAGACGAGGGCAACCGCATCCCCGAACCACCCCCGCCCCCGGGCCGGCAACGCACCAGGCCCGGAACAGGGGCCCACAGGAGGGCTAAGCGGAAATGAATCACGGAGCTTTCGTGGTGGATATTCTGCACAGAGGGGAGGGGAGGGTGCAGGTGGCCGGACGTCCCCATTCTGCCGTCCCCATTCTGCCGTCCCCTCCGACGTGCGGTGAGAACGAAGGTGCGCGGCCCCGTCGGGACTTAACAGGAACTACGCTCCACAAGCACCAGACGAACGCCCCCAACCACCCCTCACTAGCCACCGCTTACGGTTGGCTGTCGTAACGTGGCAGAGGCAGCAGCGGAAACCCCCACGCGGCAGCGATTCGACATCCGAATCCACCGCCGCCATGGCGACCCTCGGGCAAACAGCAAAGGGAAACTCTCCTGCCTCCGCCGGAATTCTCTTGTGAAGACCGCGATGCTCTCGGAAGCGACTTCCGCCAGACCTACAGGAAGTGACGAAGTCCGCCAATCAAGAGCAGACACCCCGCCCTCGGAAATAGCTCCCTCAACTCAGGGTTAAGCGTCCGGCCTAAAACGCTTCTCTGCGTGTGGTGCCCTTCTTGGAGGGCTCCGCGCTTTTCTCCAGCGTTGATTGGCCCAAAGCGTCGTGAATATTCATGAGGCAGCTACAGAGGCGCGCCGGGGTGGGGCTCTAGCCAGCTCCGTGACAGCCGGGCGGAGACCTTTGCTGAAACGCCTGGCCCCGGGAGCCTGGACGATCGCTGCCTCTGCGAGCCGCACCGTGACCGCCGGCTGAGCCCGGGAGACCCCGGGATACAAAACGCAGCGGGATGGAGGGCGTGGGGCTGAGAGCCGCGCACCCAAGCAGCAGCCTTGGCTTGTAGCCGAGAGCGCCCGACCGGTGCAGCCGCAGGGGCCCGCAGAGCGAGGCTGGCTGGGCTTGGGCTTCTCCCCAGGGCGCCCCCTCGGGCCTGCGTGGGCGTCCACAGGCAGGAGAGGACTGCAGGACCTGGGCCACACGCCCTGCCGCACTGCCAGGATCCTGGGTCCCAGGGAGGCCAGCAGCCATCCCGACAGCCAGCTCTTCCCACTGCCTTAAGTCCCTCCGGGCCCAGGGCCCAGACTACGCTTGGGCTCCAGCATCCCTGGGAGCTGGGGGCAGCGTGAGTCTCAGGCCAGGGGGCCCGGCAGTGGCGCACGTCTGGAATCCACCACTGTGGGATTCGGAGGCAGGAGGACGAGTTCGAGCCCAGCCAGGGCAACTTAGTAGACCGTATCTCCAAAAAGCCCTGGGTTCAATCCCCAGTACCAAGCAAGGCAGGGAGCAGGCCACCTCACCCAGCCCCAGTGTCTCATGAACCTGCTCCCCGTGTGTACCTTTCTTTCCCGTCATTTATGCTCCCTCTCAAAAACACCCCCAACACACTCCACACCCACTCGTGGCAGAGAACAGCTGAGCCAGGAAGAGCTGAAGAAAACAGCTTTTTATTCGTTACTATAAGAACCAATTACAGAATCCGAGGTTAAAAAAAACAGACAAAAGATCTTTATTTCTGAGAACTGGCATACAAAAGGCGGAGGGGGAAGGGGAGAGAGGAAAGAGCTAGCACGGGCTGGGGCTGGTGCCAGCTCAGGGGCCTCAAATACCAATCAGCAAAGTCCGGACACCGGACAGGAAGAGAAACCCCCCAATTAGGAAAAAAACCAAGAAAGACATGGCAGTGCACGCCCCCCACCCCCAGGTGCTACTACCTGAGAGCTGTCACTCTTCCCCTCCCGTCCCCTTTCACAAAGGGAGGCAATACTTTTTACAAAATTAAAAAACCTTCCCCCTGAAACTGTCCAAGACAAGTGTGGAAAGGACCAAGTTAGGAACCCTGCAGGACAGGCCAGGGGCGTCTGAGCCCCATGGGCACTGCCCCTCCCATCCCTCTGAAGCCCCAGCTCACCCCCTGCCAGGCTGCCTCCCTGGCCCTCACTGCTTAGTCCTCCAAGACAATGGGCTCATTGGTGCTGGATGCATGTGAGGGTGCAGGCAGAGGGACTGGGGGCCGCACAGCCATCAGTGCTGGTTTCACCTTCAGAGGAAGGTTGGGCCTCCGGGCAGCCCGCCGCATCTCCAAGTGGGTTAGAGCCTTCCGTAAGGCCCTGCACAGAAAACAGGACAAGTAGAAGAGGGCAAAGAACCCCCAAGATTCCCAAGGCAGCCTGACATACTCTGTGCTGCAGCTTATCTCCAGCGCACCTTTCCCAGAACCCCATTCCGCTCCGCACTGGCACCAGTGCTCCCCGCCCACTGATGCCCTACCTGGTATCCTTTGTGGCCACAAACACCACGGGATTGGGGGCATCTGCTGGGTTTAGTTTCTGACGTTTGGCTGCTGGCTGCGAGCCTGAGCGGATCCCTGAGGCCAGAGGCCTTCCGTTGGCAGAGAAAGGGACCCCTGCCCCTGCCATCTGGAAAAGGACAGGGTAATTCAACGAAGGATGACCTGGGACTCTTAGCAGAAGCAAAAGGCCACCCAGCCAGGCCAGGCCTCCTCCATCAGCCAACTCACCGTCTCATAGGCTCTCTTTACCATGATGCCCCCCAGGCCCCGGTTCTGGGTCAGCTGGTTTCTGTTGATTGGGGTCTTGGTGCCCCGAGGTGTTTTTGGTTTCAGAGGTGCCTGAGCCACTGTCAGGAAAAAAACAAAACAATTTTCCCACCTCTTTTCTGCAGTTCCCCTTTCTTGCCTCCATCTCTTTTCCCTCAGCCAGCTGTTTTACCTGGGCACAATCAAATGTATGGGGAAAGGGTCTGGAAGCAATTACTGTGTTCACAATCACACATGTGTGACAACACACAGCCAGGCAACAGCCCCAGAAAACATTATTGGGCTGAAGATGTAGCTCAGTGGTAGAGTGCTTGTCTAGAACGTGTAAGGCCCTGGGGTCAAACTCCAGTGTCACCAAAAACCAAACAAAAAGCAGCTGGGCGTGGTTGCCCACACCTGTAATCCCAGCACTCCAGAGGCTGAGTCAGGATTGCTATGCATTCAAGGTCAGCCCAAACTACAAAGCGAGAAAGAAAAAGAAAGCAACCACCACAACCACCATAGGAGCAGTTTTTCAGACTAAATTAAATGTCTTTGGACTCAGGAAAAGGGAAAGTTCTTGAGAGAAACAGAACCAGGAGCAGACACACCCAAACCGCTGCCCGTTCAGTACCCAGATCCTTGACGATTGTTGCCAGGGGTAGCCGAACCAGAGGGTGAATCTTCAGCGGTGTCTTGGCAGCCTTTGGAAGGCGGATGGAGCCTGGAGAAAAGGAAGCATGCTTCTGAGCGGCTGCAGCACCCAGGCTTAAGGGCCAGGTGGCATCTAATTTCCCACAGCTCCTACTGCTCCTGGCCCCTCCGAGTCCTTACACTCTGCCTTGATGGCATTGGCATTGATGGGGGCGTAGGGCCTCCGGGCAGCCCTCCTTGGCTGCAGCAGGTCCCTGCACATCCGCCGGGCAAGCCGGGTTAGCTTTGTGGTCTGAAGCAGGAATGTCTGCCTGTTCTTGGCCAGCAGCTTGGCCCGGTTGGCGCTGGTTGTGTAAGGGGAGAGACTTTGGGCTTCAGGTCTGGACAGGTGACCCCTTGAGTGTGGCTCCTGGAGGACAGGCACAGAGAACAGGTCCTGCAGCGGCACTGAGGGGCCCTTCTTTCTCCCACTCCCTGCAGGGGACAACTTGTTTCTGCCTGACTTTACTGACCACCCCCACCCCACCCAGGCGCTCTGCTCTGCCAGGCGCTCACATCAGCCTGCTTATGCTGCCCACCCCTGCTCACACCGCTCCTTACCGTGGAGCCCCGAGCAGCCCCCTCAAGCTGGGTTGGGGTCTTCAGCCCCCCATACTTCTTCCAGTAGATCCAACAGGAAGCACAGAGACGGCACTGCATGTTGGGTGGGCCCCAGGCGTACCACTGGGCAGACTGCGTGGCTATAAGACAGGGTGTCTGTTGGCGAGAAACCCACTCCTGGAGGCCCTGCACCCCGGCCCTGTCCTGCCCTGGGACTCACTGTGGCAGCTCTCACAAGTCAGACCCTTCTGGAACCCAGCTCCGTTCATCCCAGGTTTTGAACCCACAGAAATGATCTGGTTAGGGTTTGGCTTAGTGCTAATAAAGAAAGCACAGGGAGAAACCAAGAAACCAGTCAAGAAAAAGAACTCTTTTTTCTGCTTTGAGACAGGGTCTCAAAGGCTGGCCTCGAATTCACAGCCATCATCCTGCCTCAACCTCCTGAGTGTTGGGACTACAGGCACGTACCAGCACGCCTGGCTTGGGAAAAGAACGAACTTCTCATTTCCCCTCCCAGTGCTGAGCCCCGAGCCAGGGGCCTCACACACGCTAAGCCTGCACATGCCACTGAGCCAACACCCCAGCGCCCACCTCCATCACTGCATTCTGCTCCCTGACACCCTGAATCACGGAGGAAGGCAGAGGTCGGGGGAAGAAAAGGAAGACGAGCCAGTCCCCCCTGTCCAGACTCACTAGGTGGGAATGTAGACCTGCTTCAGTTTGCTGTCTGCTTCAGCAGCCTTCAATCTCTTCTGCAGAAAGGAAGGGAAAAGCTCACTGTCTCTGCAGAGCAGATGACACAGGCAGCCCCGGTGCAGCCTCCCAGCCCGACAAACCTGCTGAATGTACCGGTCTGTGGTCTTCCACATGTAGTAGAACTGAACTATGCTTGCAAGTGACTTCCAGGGCAGCTGAGTAGGACAGACAGCAGAAGAGTGAGGTGGCACTTGGCCCCGGGTCCCTTGATTGCTGTCTCTGCTGCCTCCCCTCTAGGCCCATCCACTTACAAAGTCCTGGCGGATGTCATTGAAATCTTTTCCGTACTTCTCCAGAGCCTCCTCGAACAACATGGCCTCGGAGGCAGACCACTCCTCCATCTCGTCTCGGCACAGCACCGGGCCCCCCTGGGGCACCAAAGTGGACATGGCTTTGGCTAGGTCATAGCCATTTCTCTGCAGCGTGTCCATGGCATGAAACTAGAGGAGAGGAAGGAGGCGGCTAAGAACCCGGGGCCAGGCACCACTAGCCTGCTGCCCTTTGAACACTCCTACACCCTCAGAAACACGGCTCTCTCCCCCCGTGTCAGGCACTGAAGACCCCACAGCATCCCCAGCTCAGCTCTCCCAGGGGCTGCTCACCAGGGTGATATCTCGGGAGGCGGCAGCCGCACTCATGTGCAGGCTGGGCTGTCGGATGGAGCTGCTGCAGTCCAGGGCTCTCGCAAAGGTCCCCACAGCTCTGCAAGCAAGATCAGGAAGTCAGAAAAGGAAAAGCAGGCAAGAGCAGGCTGAGATTAACCCCAAAGGAAAAGAGCGCCAGGACGCGCAGGACTCAGAGCCACGTCCACAGCTGCCCGGCCTTCTTCCCATCCACCCACCCTCACCGGGCCACCACAAGGAACTGGTCAATCTGCCGGTCCGTGAGGGGGTTGTCTGGATCCCAGACCTTCATCTCCATCTTCTGCTGATTCCGATTGTCCAGTTCTCCTGGGGAAGGGAAACAGCATCACCAGGAAGAGGGAAGGAAAGGTAAGTGGTATCCCGTCCTCACGCTTTCATTCTATCAATCAGCCACTGCACCTCTCAACATCTTCCCAACCATCCCATCTGCCCCTGACAGGCTCCCAAGGTCCCAGCCCAGCAGGGGAACGGCACAGAACCACGCAGACTTCCATGTAGGACTGGGCCTGCCGGCTACAGCGACCGACCATGCTGTGAGACCACCCTGGGCATTTGCTAGTCCACCAGCCATACAACCTGTCCTGTTGTTTACCCTCTGCCAGGCGATCGGGGATCTCAGCTTGGTATTTGCAACCAACTCTAATCTCCCCTTGGTCAGCCAGCAACGTCTTCTGCACTGGGTCAAACACCAACGAGTAAAAAAAGCAGTCCTGGAGGGGGAAGAGAGGAGGTGACAATGCCGTACCCCCATGGTGTGTAGTCACTGGGGTACATTCACGGCTCCCAAGGTGGGTGGGCATCTAACAACACGACTTCCTTGCTGCCCTGCTGTCCTCTCCCAGCACCTCCTCACCTCCTTTTCCAGGTACTGGCTCAAGATATCTGTCTCATTCAGAAGGGTCACGCTGCATTTCCCTCTGCAAGAGACGGGGAGGAAACCAGGTGAGCCCTCCTCCCCCACTGCCTCCCAGTGCACCGCCATCCACCCGGTATGCTGGGCCAAGGGGTCCCCTACCGTATGTGGGTGGCCGGTAACGACTCAAACTGCCGGGACAGGAAGAGCTCCCGGTGCTTCAGCTGATGCCTCTGCTGCTCCGACACCCCTGGCTGCTTTGACTCCTCCTCGAACTCCCCTAGGACAAAGAGGAAGAGACCAAGTCAGAAGCTAATTGGGAAAGAAAGGCAGCTTGTGGCAGGCAGTGATGTCACACGCCTATAATCCCAGCACTCCAGAGGCTGAGGGAAGAGGATCGCCATGAATTTGAGGCCAGCCTGAACTACATAGCAAGACCCTGCCCTAAAGGGGCTGGGGATTTAGCTCAGTGGTTCTGCTGCCTGCCTGAAAGCGCAAGGTCCTGAGTTCGATCCCAGTACCAAAAACAAAACACAAACAAGACCCTGCCTTAAAACAAAACAAAGGGCCGAGGATTTAGCTCAGTGGTTTTGACGCCTGCTTCTCAAGCATAAGGTCCCGAGTTCCATCCCCAGTACCAAAAAAACGAAACAACAACAACAAAAAAAGTACTTGGACACTAACCCAGGGAAAATGCTTTCTCTCCTGTTCTTTTCAGTACTAGGAATTGAACCCAGGACCTCAGCACTGAGCTACAGGCCCAGCCCTTTTTACATTTCGAGACAGGGTCTCCCTGCTTGCTAAACTGCCTGGGCTGAGCTGGAACTTGCCATCCTCCTGCCTCAGCCTCCCAGAGTGCTGGGATCCCAAGTGAGCACCACCACACCTGGCCAGTTTCTCACTTGGGTCAGGCATCTTACCCTTGCTTCAGCAGCCTCCCCTCTTAACTCAGTCACAAATGCTCTTGGGGAAGAACTGTCAGAGTACAAAGAGCACCACAGAAATGCATCCCAGACCCAGCTGCACAGATACCACCATGGCGGGCCCAGGAGCTTCTGCATACTTGACTCTTTCTTGCTGAACCAGCCCGAGGTCTGGGAAACCAGTAAGATGAAAGATCACACAAGACTGTAGGAGTTCTTTTTGGGCTTCATAAAACTCTTTCCTCTAAACCATCATATATAACCCTAACTAGCCCTCCCTTTCTACTTGGCTAATAATAGCTCCTGGGACTTTCAAGGACAGTACCTCTAAGCCAGTGCCAACACCTTCCTGCCCAAGAGCTGCTTGGCCCTGCAATCCTGGAGCAAAGGGTTAATCTGGCTGAGTGCCAACCCCAGCGGGGCGGGGGGGCAGAAGAGCCCAGGCTCATTGGTCCATCGTTCCAACCTCAGGGAGCAAGGAGGGGGTGAGTCAGCTCCACCCAAGCCTGTGTGCTCCGAAAAAGGGTGCTAAACCAGGGGGACCACACCCCCACACTCCTCTGATTGGACAAGGCTAAGGTCATCCCCTGCCGTATGGGGCTGGAAACCCCAAAGGGCCAGGGATCTAGCTTGATAAAGCCAGTTCATTAACCCCTTCTGAACCAAACCAGCCTGAAAACAATTTTTGAAGGAAGAAGGAGAAAGAAAACCCAAACAAGAAAGGATTAAAAAAAAAAAAACTTAAGGAAACTAAAGGGAAATTTTTAAAAACGATTAGAATGTAAAAAGAATGACAATAAAAAGAGATAACAATGTAAAATGCAGTGGAGAGAGAAATGGGAAAGGTGAATAAGAAAAAGAACAAAAAAACTTTCCTGCCATCTTTCAACTTACAGGGCTCTCTAAAATGTACTCCCTCCTCTTTTACAGAAGGATCTTGCTCCCCCACAGGGCAGTCTCTGCAGTACAATCTCTTCAGCTTGACCTTTTCACTGTCCCATTCCGTCAACCCCAAACTATCCACTCAAATGCCCTGCTTCTCTGAAGCTCTTCCTCACCCCCTACCTAAAGTCCCTCCCTAAACCCATTCTTTCCAGGTGAGCATGGTGGCACACGCCTGTAATCCCAGCACCCAGGAGGCTGAGGTAGGAGGATCACCACAGGTTCAAGGACAGTCTGGGGGTACACAGCAAACTCCCGTCTCAAAAAAAAAAAAAATAGGTAAACCCATTCTCTCTCTCTCTCTCTCACGCACCCCACAGAAACCATGGTCTGGCTCTCATTATCATCATCTGGCCACCCTGCTTCCAACTCCAACATGTGAAAACAGGCCTCCACCCCCAAACTCACAACCTGCCCTGGGCAGGGTACCAGGGCAATACCTGCAGGAACAAGCCTAGGCCCATGCGATGAGAAAAAGAACGGCAGAAAATACTCACTGGCATTGCTATCAGCCAGGCTGTTGAGGCTGCTAGAAATGTCCCTTCGCCGGAAAAGACAGACCACTTTTGCTTCCACGTTTCCATTTGCAGTCTAAGGCGGGGCGGGGGGGGGGGGGCACATGGTACAGAACGCTGGTCATTGGTAACCAGAAATGCACAGAGATTACCAACAGCCAGCACACACTTAAGTACGAGAGCGTAAGAAACTACCAGTCAAGACTTAGGTTTCAGAACACACTTCAAAGCCCCTTTCATCTGCCCCCAAGAGACAGTAAAGTTCCCACTGAGCTCTCCACACCTCTCGCGGTGGCCGGGAATGAATGGCTATGAATGAGGCAGGGAACAGGGCCCCGTCCTCCACCTAGGGAGAGACCCCAAGAAAGGCGCCCTCCCTGGGGAGCGGGGATCCGCCAGCCCACCTTGTTGAGCTCCTCGATCCTCCGCACCAGGTACGGGTTGCTGGAGGAGTTCTCGAAATAGACGTAATCTGCAGGTGGGAGGCCAGGATCAGGGCAGGGCAGGGCAGGCCGGGCCCGGAGAGCGAAGGGCCAGGTGCGAAGTCGCCCGCCGCCAGCGCAGACTCGGACCTGCACTCGGGGCGGCGGCTTCCGGAGACAGAGACCTGGCCCCGGCCCCGCGCCCGCCCGCGCCCCGGTTCCGGTTCCGGTTCCGATCCCGCGCCCGGCCCACGCGGCCCCCGGCGCCCAGTCTGCACTCACCCCCCACCCGGTACATGTTGGCCGCCATGGCCGCCGCCGCACAAAGGGCTCCGGGCCCGGGGCTGCGCTCGCCGTCTCCGCCGCCTCAGCCGTAGCGGATCATCCCGGCCAGTGGCGCCGCTGCCCTCCCGCCCGGTGCCTCGGCTCCTTCCGGAACGTGCGCTCCCACGCACCGGGGCCGCCCGCGCCTTCGCCCTCGCGCACTGCGACGTGAGCCTGCACTAGGGCTGCGGGAACACGCCAGCCGCCTCGGACTCGCCGCCTTCCGGACACCCAGCCGGCCGGAGAACAAGGCCTGCCGCTCGGCTCAGCTCGGCCCCTTCCGGAGCTGGCTCGGCTTCTTCCGGCCGTTTCCGCCGCGGCTTGGCTCCTCCTCCGGGGCGGGGCGGGGCGGAGCACAGCGCGGTTAACCCTCGGCGCTGCGGGCTGCGTGGACGGGCTCGGCTCCCTCTGGCCCTCGCCCCTAGATTCCCGAGGCGCCCAGCCGCTCCCCACGAAGGCACCAGAAGGCGACTTAGATCTGTTTATTGCCCCTCAGCAGGCAGCGGGTCAGGTGGGGCCGGGCTGGGGCGGCCCGGCGGGCAGATCCGAGTGCGTGGCGCCGGGAATGTCGAGCGGGAGCGGGACCGCCCGTCACACGTCCAGGGAGGAGGCGGGGGACAGGGAGGGCGTCCGCGACGGCGTGGCGGCCCCCGCGCCCAGCACGCGCCACTGGAAGATACTGGCGTCCTTGCCGCCCAGCGAGACGAGGTACGCGTCGTCGTGTGTGAACCGCACGCTGGTCACGTGGCTGCCGTGGCCCGCGAACACGCGGCTGGGCGCCTGACCGGAGGAGAAGGTGAAGCCCCCCTAGCCCCCCCCTCGCCCCGCCCAGCCCAGCCCCGCCCCCGAGGCTGACCTTAGCGCGCGCGCACGGGTACTGGAAGAGGTGCACTTTGCAGAAGTCGTCGGCCACGGCCACCACGCGCTCGTTGTGGGAACGGCACAGGGAGTTGATGTCTGTCCCGTCCGAGCCATCGGGCCACACGCCTGGGACCGCGGGAGGTCAGGGCCGCCCCGCCTCGGCACAGCCCTCCGCCGCCCCGGCCCGGCCGCACTCACCGTACACGTGGAAACCCAGCACGCAGGTGTAGGTTGCCCACTCGCGGTCGCGGCTCTCATAGCGATTCCTCAGCAGCTTGCAGCCCCCGGCCACGTGCCCTGGGGACAGAGAGCCTCAGCGCAGCGGTCCCCGCGCCTTGCCGTGGCAATCGCACCACCCCCGTGCCTCCAGTCCCCCTCCCCGGGGCTCTAGGTGCCTCCGTCCTTTCCTGGGAGCTGCCCTCCCACCCCCTGAGAAGCTCCGGGGTTCCCTCATCGAAGTGTTCTGTGACCTGCCTGCTTCTCCCAGCCATAACTTCCGCCTGTGTGCACGGGTCCAGCTCCACCTAACAAACCAGTCGGCCACCACCTGTGCATCTGACGGCCCCTCAGTCTGGTGTTCCCCGAGTATCTCCCATCCCTGGGCCAGGAGCCCCCCCAAATAAAGCCCACCCCAGCCGCTCACAGTAAAGAATCTCGTAGTCCCCGGAGTTGGACATGATGAAGTTGCCGTCCTTGGACCAGTCGAGGTGAGTGATGAAGCTAGAGTGACCCTGGGGACAAGGGGCAACGGTTTAAAAATGGAAGGGACGGAGGAAAGAGGCAGTGAAGAGACAAAGTGAACACGTGGTACACTGTAGATGTGGATTAATAAACATTGCTTTAAATATGTCTAAATAAAAAAAGCTTAAAATTGTAGCCACCAGCTGGATGTGGTGGTGCATGCCTGTAATTCTAACACTCAGGAGGCTGAGGCAGGAGGATTGCCGACACGAGGGTCAGCCTGAACTGCATATCGAGACCCAGTCTCAAAAAAACAACCAAAAGTAGCCAGCGCTTCCCATCCCACCCCCAGAGCACCAGGCCCTGTCAGTGCACACTCACCAGACCCACCCGCCACCCCAGCTTCCTCACCACACAGCGGCCAAAGCGGCTAGACTTGGCCCCATCACTGGAAACACTGTAGATGTAGATGGTGTTGTCATGGGAGCCAATGGCCAGGTACAGGCCGTCTGTGGAGACAGTCACTCAGAGAGGGAAGGGGGGCGGGTGTGATGTCCAGGGTAGGGGTGGCTCCCACCTGGGCTGTACCGGACGACTGAGAGCTGCTCGTTGCCATCAGTGACATCAGACACGATCTCCCTGGTCTCTGTGTCCAGAACCAACCACCTGGCAGGGAAAGGAGGTGGCAAGAAGCAAAATGCACCCCAACCTCCATGGAGCCCCTGGGCAGAGTGGGGAATGGCAAACCAGAAAGCCTCAGGCTGTGATGCCAGAACTCTGAGAGGCTGAGGCAGGAGGTGGCAAGTTTGAGTCCAACCTGGGCAACTTAGCGAAAGAGCAAGACCTTGTCTCAAAATTTAAAAGGGTCTGGGGCCAAGTAAGCTGTAATCTCAGCACTCGGGAGGCTGAGGCAGTAAGGTAAGTACAAGTTTGAGCCTAGGGCTACAGTGAGTTTAAGACCAGCCTGAACTACATAGAGATCCTGTCTCAAAAAATAAATTAATAGATAAATGGGCTGCAGATGTACCTCAGTGCAAAACCCTGGGGTTCAATCCCCAGCACTGCAGAAAAAGGGAAAAACCCAAGGTTGTCAGGTAGAAGAGAGGTCACCACCACACTTTAAGGCTGGGAAATGAGCAGATCAAAGTGAGGGGCTTCTGGAGCCGTCTGGGAAAGAAGCAGGAAACACAGACCAGGCCTGTGTGGGGCACTCGGTGCCACATTCCTCCTCAGCTCCCCGGCCCACCTCGTCCCTCCTGGGAGCCCAAAGCCCTCACCTGCCAGTGTTCAGCCCCACAGCCACGACCGCCCCGCTCGGGTGGAAGTCAGCACAGAGACCAGTCTCCTGCCAGGGAAGGAGGGTTAGGGGGTCAAGGTGCCTTCCAGAGAGGGAGTGAGGACGGCACTGGTCCCAACCCTTCAGAGCCTCCTGAGGTGGGGGACGGGAGATTGGGTCCCTAGAGCCTCAGCAGCTTGCCAGGGGGAGTGTCCCCCAGCAACAGGCACAGCACAAAGAGTTCCTGAGCACCGAGCAGTGGACAGCAAGGCAGCTTGGCTGGAGGGACCCTGGCTCTACCTTGAGGTCCAGGCTCCAGGCCAGCGCGTGGCCCTCCCCATCCCACAGGCAGAGCTGCCGGTCGTGGCCGCAGGTGAGGAAGCAGCTCTGGGCAGGGTGTGTGCAGAGTCCCCAGAGCTCATCCGTGTGGCCCTGCAGCAGAGCCGAGCAGAGCAGAGCGCTGTCACCACTGCCCTTCCCAGCACCCCACCCGCCAGCTCCGGTGCCAACCTGGATGACCGCGGAGAACCCCTGAGCCAGGTCTCCTCTCAGGAGAGCGTTCTTCGTGGTCCCCACCAGCAGCTCGGCACCCGGCCCCTCTGCGATGGCCCGCACAGCTCCGAAGTGCTCCGGGATCTGCAGGTGGGAACAGGTGTCCAGGGCCCACCGAGGACCGCTCCCCCTCCTGGGCCCCAGCTTGCCCTCACCTCTGTCTCCTGGAGGGCCACCAACCCCGGCCCCCACTGCACCAGCCGGCGGTCTCGGCCGCCACCACTCAGCAGCGTCCCATCCCGCCGGAGACATAGGGCAAAGATGGAACCTTCATGAGCATGAGCTTGGGCCACAATCCCATAGGTCTCTGCGGACAAAGCCCCAGGAGTCGTGATCTTGGCGTGCGTGGGGAGGGGCATCGGGACAGAATAGTAAATGCTTAGCTATCGAGCACTGGCTGGGTACCATCCTTCATCCTCACAGCCCTCACACAGCTGCGATTCTTCCCACTTTACAGATGGGACCGCTGAGGCTCAGAGAAGTGAGGTTATTTCCTAAAGGCCAGGTGACCAGCAGCAAGCTGAACTCTGACCATCCCTCAACCCACTGCCCCTCCTAGCCCAGGCCCCCAGAACCACGAACTCCAAGGTGGAGAGAGGGGGACCGTCCCCTCGTCCCCACAGATCCTCCAGCTGCAGCTGTCCCAGCTGCAGGGACCACGTACCTTTGGCCCCACCCCTGCCTGGCATCTTGGAATCAGAGAGGCTCCGACCCCAGGTGAGAATGTTCCCCTCTGAGTCCCCCGTGAGGATGTCACCATCCGGGAGGAAGACAAAGCAAGGGATGAACTTGGGTTTCTTGTATTTCTGGGGGCGGGGCCAGAGATGAGAGTTAAAGGCAACACCCAGGAGTCACAGGACGGCTGGGGGCTGGGTGCATCAGGGCTCCAGGACTTAGCCTCCCGGCCTCACCCCGAAGACACCCTGCTTGCGCGCCAGGGTGTTGTTCCCTGGAGCCCCTGTCCCACCGCTCCAGTTCCAGAAGTGGACGTGGGATTTCCCACTTGTGACGATGCAGCTGCTATCACGAGGGCTGAAGCCAACAGCCAGGACTGAGTCGTTTGTGCTCTGAAGGGAGAAGACACAGGGTTCAGCCACCCCCAGCCCTGAGCACCCACATCCCTGCAACTCTTCAAGGGCACCCTAGCAGCTGCTCTGCATCCAGTGCCCAGCATGGCCAGAAGAACTGTGGCCCCCACTGCACAGACGACGCCAGCTAGACGGGCGTGGGGGTCTGCCAGAGCTGCGGCCAGGGAGGGCGTGCGCGCCACCTGGTGTCCCCACCTTGATCTCAGCCAGCTTGGTCCCCCGGCTGCAGTCCCACACGGACAGCATGTGCTCGTTGGAGTCATCCACCACACAGAGAAAGGCTCCCTGGTCCTGGGGCGCAGGGAGGGCCTGGTAAACACTCCGGTTCAGGCACCCAAGGGCGTCAGGCAAGGGGCAAATGAGTTGACACGGATCCTTTCCAGGAAAAACGGGCTCGGAGCAGCTCAGGAAGGCTGGTGAGGCTTCCTGGGGGCGTGGAGGGAGTCTGGGGCCCTAGGCCAGCTCACCGCTAGGGAAAAGGCCAACGCCCCCACACCGCGCTCGAAGGCACCCAGTCCAATCTCCTGCAGCTTTAGCAGTGTCTCTGAGTCCCAGACGTGGACCACTGGCTGCAGGGGCTGCACAGGGGGAGGAGGCGCAGGGCGGATGAGGACTAGGGGCTGGGCCCAGCCGTCTGCCCAGGGGTCCAACTGCAGCCTTACCTTGCCATCCTTATCCACGCCAGCTGTCTGTCCCGAGGCCACACGGACACCGTCAGGGTGGACAGCGAGGCTAGGTGGGAGGGGACACGTTAGGGAGGGTGGCCTACCCCCAAGGCCACCAGAGTCCCCTGCTCTTGGCCCCTGCTGCCCAACAGCCCCTCCTCCTGCCAGGCCCGCCCCGGGCCGGGCCCTCACCATCTGACACAATCGCTGTGCCCCCGGTAGTGTCTCTGACTGCCGCCTCCAGGCCCCCCGGGGCCTCCCCCGGGCCGGTACAGCACCACGACGCAGGCAATGAAGTAGACCACCTCCCCGGAGCGCAGCACAAACAGATTGGAACGGGAGTCCCGGCCCCGGTACCCATACCTGAACAGGGGCCAAGTCAAGGAAAGGAACCGGTTCGGCAGGCGTAAGGAGAGGGAGACAGCGCAGTGTGTGGTGGGGGAGAGCAGCACTCATGGCTCCCGTCCCCTGGGGCCCAGGAGGAAGCTGGGGGAGGGCTTCCCTGGGATCCAGGCAGGATACACCCAGTCAAGGCCGAGGGTCTCAGGGGGCAGGCCGCTGGGCAGCTCCTCAAGGCTGCGGACGCCAGACGGGATGTACATGGTGATAGGCCGGCCACGGAGGAACATCTTCACCGAGATGCCTTCTGCCAGGGAAGTGGGTATCACACCTCAAGCCAACATCGAGGAGAAGTCCTGGGGCTGAGCCCAGCCCTGACCCCAGCCCCAGGGTCTTCCTCCATCCTGCGCACGTACCCAAATTGTAGTTGCTCCTCCGAGACCCTGGACCCCCAGGGCTGCAAAGGGGATCTTTGCCCCCACGGCTGTAGGGGGAGAGAAGTATAAGGACCAGGGACTGCGGGCGGGCATGAGAAAGCAAGGTGCTGCAGAGCCCGGTGACCCCCAGGCTGGCATCTGCCAAGTTTGGGCAGTGCCACTGACGAGATGAGAGCGCCTCAGCACCCGGGAGGCTGAGGCAGAAGGATCACAAGTTCACGCCCAGCCTGGCAACTTAGTGAGACCCTGACTCAGAGGTAAGTCAGAAGGGCTGAGGATGTAGCTCAGTGCGAAAGCCCTAGGTTCAGTCCTAAGTACCACCAAAAATCTTGAAAAGAATTTTGTTTTAAAGAGCTGGGGATATAGCTCAGGGGTAAAGCATTTGCCTAGCATGTGAGAGCCCTGGGTTCACGCCCCAAAAGACTGAGAGAAACGACAAGACCAGGCCACACAGCCCTCACAGGCAACACCAGCACCAGTGCCCTCCACGCCCCCGGGTGGCACGGGTGCGGGGAGTCCAGACTGAGCCCGGCCTCGTCTGTCTGGAGACCATTCTCCGCTGAAGGGGAAAGGGACAGGTGAATCCAGAGGTCACTGTCATCACGTGCTCAGGCAACACTGTCTCCTCAGCAGGAGTCCTGCCTCCAGGGGTCCCTCTGTCCCCTCCCAGCAGGAAGAGCACAGTGCCTGCGCAGTTTGAGGACAGGCACCTTCGCGGATCACAGGAGCTTCAGGAAGGGCGTCGAGGCCTGGGAGGTGATGCGCCTCCTGGAGGTCCTGGGGCTGAGTGCTGGGGATGGGGACCGGCGGGCCACGAGGTGGGGCCCCAGGAGGGAAGCACGTGCCCCTGCGCACCTCTCCGTGCTCCCACAGCGCAGCAGCAGGTTGGCGGAGGACACTGCCTTGCGGGAGAGTTTCTGCCGGGGCCACTCCGAGGGAGAGGAAGAGGATGAGTTTCTCCGGGGCCTGCGGGGCAGACAGGCAGGTGGCACCCAGGTCCCCAGGTGCAGCCCTCCTGCAACCCAGGGGCCCAGGTCACCTACGTGTCCACGTGTGCTGGGGGCTGCGCTGCCCAGAGCACCCCAGGAGGGCCTGGCCCCCCGGTCCCGCCGCTGCAGCCTTCAGAGGGAAGCCCACCAGGCGCCTCCCTGCCCGCCTGCAGGCCCGGGGGGCCGTTGCTCAGGCCAGCAGGCCCCAGGCTCGGCACGGCGTCCTCCTGCATCTCTGTCTGAGTGCCCCGGCTCACCAGGGCCGGGCTGCAGGGTACTGCGGGGCTGAGGTGATACCAGGAGGGAGGAGGCGAGGCGTGTGCCTGCGCCCGCCCCCCCCTCCCCCGCGCCTTTCCGCCCGTCCCCATCTGTCCCTGTCCCGTCCCAGGCCTGGGCCTTTCCTCACCTGTCCCCGCCCCCGTCCCTGTCGAGGGGTCGCAACCGCAGCAGGCGCAGCGCCTCGGCCAGCGCGGCCTTCACCAGCTCCATCTCCTCCTCCTGCGCCCGCAGCCGTCGGCTCAGCGCTCGCAGCGCCTCCGGGGCCGCGCCCGCACCTGGATGGACCCGGGGCGGTGAGTGGGGAACGGAGGCGGTGGGATGGGGCTGGGAGGACGGCGACGCGCCGGACCTGAGCACCGCGACGGGGCGGGCCGAGGCGCCACCACCCGGGTGACAGCGGGAGGGTCAGGGCGGGGCGGGGACGGCCGCCCGTGAACTCACCGGGCCCCGCGGCCCCGTCCATGCGGCCCGGGGCTCTGAGGCGGCGTCGTCTACTCCGCCGCTGACTCAGCCCTGCCCGTCCCCATGCGGACCGAGGCACCGTGGGCGGCGGGCTCGGGACCGCGCAAGCAGCCGGACGCCGGCGCAGGAAGCGCAGGCGGCGCGGCCCCTCCCCGTCCGCTCGGGTCCCCGCCCCGCAGGCAGCGCCGGACCCCACTTCCGCGGGCTGTTCCCACGGAAAGGGGCGGGGCAGTCCCCAGGGACGGCAGTGTCCCCGTGGGGAGGGAGAAGGGACAGTGTCCAGGCTGCCCCCACGGAGGGGGCGTGGCCGAAGGGACGGCCGCGGGGCGCGCGCCCAGGGTATTGGGGTCAGGGCTGCGTTAGCCTGCTCGAGCCGGGCTGCGCTGACTCAGCCCTGTCCGTCCCTGTTGTCCCTGTCCAGTCCTGTCCAGTCCCATCCCGTCCGCCCGTCCCGATGGCCCCCGTGCTGGCCCTGCCTCTGCCCCGCGGGGCCCGTGTGCGCCTGGCACAGGGGCTGTGGCTGCTGTCTTGGCTGCTGGCGCTGGCGGGCAGCCTGGCGCTGCTGGGTGCCTCGTATCTCCTGGCACAACTTCGAGCCCTGGGCGCCTTCCTGGCCCCGAGCTGCCACTTTCTGGCAGTCCCCCAGGCTGCGCTGCTGGCCGGCGCCACGGCGCTGGCAACCAGGCTGGGGGTCGCGGGTGCCAGCCGTGCCAGCCTGGATGCCTCTTGGTACCCAGCTTGTCGAGCCCCACTAGGCCCGCTGCTGCTGGCAGGTGTGCTGGGCGGTGGGGGCCTGCTGCTGGCTGCCTTGGGGCTGGCCTTGGCACTGCCCGCAGGCCTGGACACAGGGCTGCAGGAGGGCCTGGGGGCTGCCCTGGCCCACTACAAGGACACAGAGATGCCAGGGCACTGCCACGCTAAACGGCTGATGGATGAGTTGCAGCTCAGGCACCGGTGCTGTGGGCACCACGGCTACAAGGACTGGTTCAGGGTCCAATGGGTCAGCAGCCGCTACTTGGACCCCAGCGACCGGGATGTGGCTGAGTGACTTCTGTCCCCCCCTCCTGTTCCCTGGAGGACCCCACACACCCAAATGGGCAGCGGCAGAGGCCTCCAGAGCCATGGCCACAGCTTTGCCAGGATCACTGTGCAACCCTGGGCTGCTGTCAGCCACCCAGGTGGGCTGGGCCAGGCCTCTCCACTGTGAACCAGTGGTAGCGGTGCTTGCCTCCACGAGTAGTCTTGCAGGTAAATGAATCATGCACGCCTGGCGCCCAGCAGACGCCCATAAACACTGCACCACATCTTTCCCTTCAGAGACCCCCCAGCTCTGTAGACTCATGACACCGTCTGTCGTTCCTGCAGCCGCATCCAGAGCAACGTGGAAGGCCTCTACCTGACCAATGGTGTCCCCTTCTCTTGCTGCAACCCCCACTCGCCTCGGCCCTGCCTGCAGAGCCGCCTCTCAGACCCCTATGCCCACCCACTCCTTGATCCCTGGCAGCCCAACCTCAACCTCTGGGCCCAGGGGTGCCACGAGGTGCTGCTGGACCATCTGCAGGGCCTGGCAGGGACCCTGGGCAGCGTGCTAGCCTTCACCTTCCTGCTGCAGGTGAGGGGGACACCCTCCCCAGACTCCCCTGCCCTGGGGACCCCACCCCACAGGCCCATCCACACTCTTCCTCACTCTCTGCAGGCAATGGTGCCCCTCAGCCTGAGGTACCTACAGATGGCGCTGGAGGGGCTTGGTGGGCACATCGATGGGGAGGGGGAAACCCAGGGCTACCTCCTCCCTGGAAGGCTCAAGGACATGCCAAAGAGAGCCTGGCTGCAGGGAGGGGGTGCCCAAAGGCGAGCGCCTGCCGAGATGCCTCCAGAAGAGGCCCCTGCCAAGGAAGACCTGCCTGAGGCTTAGGTGCCAGGCAGGTGGGGCAGGGTGCAGATGTGCGGAACTCGGGTCCTTGCTGGGAGGAAGCTACAGAGCCAGAACTGGTGCCTTCATCTGCTCTGTGGCTGAGGTCAGGGTAACCGAGGTGAGAAGAAGGACTCGATGCTGCTTCTGGACACAGGCTCCATAATAAAGCTTTGGAACAGAAGCCACTGTCACGGGGATGTCTCTTCATGGGATGGGCCCTGAACAAGTGAGTCTGCCCTGGCAGAGGCCGGGGCCTGCGCAGGAAGCAGAAGGGGTGTGCTACACAGAGAGAACCAGAGGCCCCGGGCCAGGTGTTTATTCCGGAGGCAGGAGAGGGTTCACATGCTCGGGTATGGAGGGCCCGGCCCAGCTCCCCGACCCCCAGCATGCCATCCCAATAAGTTACCCATCCCCCCAGTCCATCTGTCCCCTGTCCCACCCACCCAGGGCTGACCGCTTGTCCCCAGTCTACAGCCACTGCTGCATGGCAGTTCTGCCAGGGATGAGAGGCACCTGGGCCATGCCCTGGTTGAGCGGTCAGGCCTGGGAATCCCACAAGGTATGTGCCCAAAGTGAGCCGAGTCGGAGCAGGGCTGTCACACCTCCACAGCCGGGTCTGAGCCCTGGCCTTGCCGCTGCATCTGCTCCTCCTGCTTCATCTTGGGCTTCTCTGTCCGTGTGTGCCATACTAGCACCTGTCAAAAGGATTCCAGGTGGGGGCAGGCCAGGCTACAGCCAGACAGCTGGGTCCTTCCAGCCCTCTATGCTCAGTGGTGGCTGCAAAAAGGGTTATGCTAGGAGCCAGGTGAGACTGGTTCCTCTAAAACGGGCTTCTGTCTCTCTGCCCTGTCATGCCATGTGGTTCCCATGGTTCCCAGAGATAGGGCCCACCCTCCCCACCCTCCCCACCCTCCCCCCCCTCCCACCCCAATCCCAGCTGCCCATTCAGTAGAGCAAGCAGGGTGGATAAGGGGTCTGAGTCCACCTTGGTCAAACACCTAGCCCCAGGGTCACCCCACACCCCCCGCACCTGCCCACCCGGCCCAGGTCCCAGCCTCCACCTCCCTACCCTGGTACAGTTGGCAGCCCGTGGCTCCAGGTCCTTGGGGTCCACAAGGCGGCTCAGGAGGCTGCTCTCCAAGTGCCCCCGGGGGGCGGCAGCATCAAACCGTGCATCAGGCTTGGCCAGCAGGAGGGGCAGGGCGACCGCAAACCCAGCCATGTCCACAGGGAAGGGCCTAGTGGGCTCCCATGCTGTATGGAACCCCACCACCCGGCCATCCTGCACCCTAGGGCCCTCGAAGCGCAGGCCCCCTACCAGCCCCACCGGCCACACTGAGACACGGCGGGTCCAGCGCATCTGCCAGAAATCAAGAGAGGAGATGGTATGGGTCAGGGAGTGGGGTGGGGGGCAGAACCATGTGGTGCCCTCCACCCAGCACACCCAACTTCACCCTGCTCCTGCCCCATCACCTGCACCCCTCACCTCTTCAAAGAGCGCCCTGCTATAGGTGTTGTCATCATCAGCAAAGTACACGACTCCTGGGGACCCAGGGGATGGCGGGTCCTTCTCCCCACCAACGGCGCCCCCTTGGCCCCGGAGCCAGGCCAGGGCTCCATTCCGCTGCTCCACACCCCGGGGCCGCATCCAGCCAGGCTCACCCTCCCGGAGCTGCTGGGCCTTGGGCGTGAGGACAGCCAGGTGGGTGAAGAGGAGTCCAGAGGCAGCCAACAGCCCTGAGACCAGTGGGGTGGGGCCCTCGGCATCCTCCACCAGCAGCCAGTGCAGCCGGGGCACCAGGCTCAGGGTCTGAGACAGCCTCACCAGCTCAGCCTTCTGCACCAGCCTGTGGGACAGGCAGAAAGGTGCACTGCAGCCACGCTCTTCTCCCACTGAGCGCTGACACTCATCTGCCCTGCCCTTCCACCCTGGGGCTCTGCAGGGGATGGGGTCCTGTTAAGTTAAGGGCAGATGGATCTGGGTTGGCAGTATCAGGTGAGACACCAGGAGAAATGGCCAGATTTCCACCTCAAGTCTACCCATCTGTGAAACAGGAATAACCATACTTGATGACAATACTGTTTTAAAAAGTAAAGATAAGCCTTGTTCATTCTAGCCAAGCTCATTTAGTCAGGATTTTTCTTAAACCCTAAGAAAGATTAATTCAATGGCAAGCTCAAAATTTCTGAGTGAAACTTTAAAACATTTGGTTCATCTATCCCATTGTTTGGCATGCTCTAGTTTAATAAGACCAGTGCCTCCCAAATTCATCTCCAACCCCAACTTCTGGGAGGATGCAGTCCTCCTGGGTGCCCAGCGCCCATACCTGGCATAGGTGGGGGTAATGACGTAGATGGTGGGCAGGGCCTCAGGTTCAGGGGGCTGGGCAGGGACAGCAGGCGGACGGTGGAGATCAGTCTGCAGCTGGGAAATCCTCAGATCCTTCTGCCGGAGCTGCTCCGCTGCTGCTCGCAGGGCAGGGAGGCAGTCGCAGGGCTGGCCTGGTCCCAGGAAGCAGCGACAAGGAAAGGGGTGGGGACAGCGAACCACAGACGGTTCACAACCCAGCCATTTACCCCGAGCCCAAGCAGGTTCCCCTTGCACTTCTCTCTCTGCCTGTCTGCACCTCTGGCGTGCGCAACGCGCTGCCTCAACAGCACCTTCTCTCCATCTTTAATGCATTCCATAATTTTCTTTTTGCAGAGCTGGGGATGGAACCCAGAACCTCGCACATGCTAAGTAACCGCTCAGCACCGTGCTGCACCCCTGCCCTGGGAGTTTTTATCTGGATATTGAGCTGATTGCGTCCATCCTGTCCCCTGGTCGGTCTTCACTTCAGCTCTGGATTCCTAAGGGAACAGGTGTGCATGCCGGACTGGGTCGGTGTCACCGGGCTAGGGAACAGTCAACCTGCACAGGAGCTCCCTGGCCATGCGCAGAGACTCTGGGCCGGCGTGAGCGGGCGTCTGTCGCCCGCTCCAGGGGACACTGCCCAGGTACCAGGGGTGCGGCCGGGACAAAGCACCCCACGCCAGCGAAGACGCGGACAGTCCGACAGCACACGTGACGAGGTCACGGGAACCATGCCTGGGCCGCAGGAGGGGTCGCGCGGCACGGGGGGAGGCCCGCCCCCTGCTCACCCAGCTGCACCAGCGCGTAGAGCAGGCCAGCGATCGACACCAGGAAGTAGACAAGGAACACGTTCTTCAACTTCAGCTTCATGGCCGCGCCGCAGCGGGCGCCCCACCCGGCGAGGTCCCCGGGTACTAGGGTGTCCACGCCCCCGCCTCCAGCCCCCTCCCCTGCCGCAGGCCCCGCCCCACCGCGCGGCCCCGCACCGGCTCCCGGCAGCGGGGCCAGGCAGCGCCGCCCGGGGCCCACTTCCGGTCATCGATGCCCTCCCACCACCAGCTTCCGGTCCCACGGCTTGCTTCCCGCCCGGGGCTGCGGCGTCACATCCGGTGTGTGGGCGCAGGGCCGGAAGCCCGGCGGAGCTTGTGGAACGCGGTTCGAGACTTGTCCCCGAGCTCAAGCTGCGTGGGTAGTAATTTCCCCACGCTTGGTCATACGCCCAGCACCCGGGCTCCGCGCTTCTGGTACAGATGGGGAATCCAGGGCTGCGCCGGAGTGCTCACTGCGATCCTGAAAGACCGGGGCTGGGGTGCAGCGCACCCAGCCCTGCGAAAGAAAACCGTGCTCTCTTCTGCAGCACATACCGTATACTAAAACTAGAACGATACAAGGATGGCCCCTGCGCAATGTTGACACGAAAGTTGTGAAGCGTTCCCTATTTTATATATTTATTTTTTGGTACAGGGGATCGAACTCGGGACCTTGCACTTGCAAGGCAGGCGGTGGAACCACTAAGCTACATCCCCGGCGCATAGGGCAATTTGCTATGTCCGTGTAGATAACCAGCTCCAGAACCTGTGCTGTTTCTTCTGGCCCACTTCTTTCCCTCAAATACCGCGTGAGGAGGTGCTCAGGCAGCGTGCCGCCTCGAACTGAACTTGCTAGCTGGGGACCCTGAAGCACATTGCTTACTCCCACAAGCTATCCCTAACATTCTTCCTTAAAAGACAAAAATTTCTTGTGAAATAGCTTCAAAGAGACGTGCTCAGTGTATGAAATAGAAGCTATTTCCTGTCACTGACAAAATAGGTTTTTTTAAACTGATACAGGATCATATTAATGTCTTAATACATGCATACATGCAACGTTCAAATAAGGGAAACCTTAGCCTTTTCCTTAGTTACTTCTCTAGTAGTGGAAACATTCAAAATCCTTTCTGTAGCTTTTATATCGATATTGATGTATACAGATACATATCAACCTGGCATGATGACACACTCCTGTAATCCCAGCACTGTGGGAGGCTGAGGCAGGAGAATCCCAGTTTGGGAAATTTAGCAAGACCCAATCTCAAAATAAAAAACGAGGCTGGGGATGTAGCTCAGGGTAAAGACCCGGGGTCAGTCCCTTCATAGTAGCACAGAAATGAAATGTACTGTATTTTCTGGAGTCATTCTGCTGTGCAGTGGAATGCCAGAACTTCTCAACACTGGATAATTTCTTTCTCCACCTCCCCTGAATGGGAGTTTTGTTTTGGAGACAGGATGTCCCATTGCCTGAGGTAGTGTGAACTCCTGAGCTCAAGGGATCCTCCTGCTTCAGCCCCGAGTAGCTTGGGCTAGGCTGGCACCCAGTTCAACGAGGGGATTTTCTTTTTAGCCACCCCTCTCCAAACGGGGAGATTTTAAAGTGCTGTTGGCTAGAGAATCACCTTTGGTGTCAGAACATCTGACCTAGCTACTGCTACCCACAGAGACATGGTAAGCACTGGCCCCCTTCCTACCTAGGCCTGCTAAGCCTGGCCCTCCTGAGAGCACGGTGGGTGGAGCAAGCCAAGAGAGGCTGGTGTGAGCTTGTTTTGCTAAAATGAGGCAGCTTGGACTGGGGATGTAGCTCACTGGGGCTGCACCTGCTTTGAAAGCACAAAGTTCTGAGTTCAATCCCGGGTACCAGAAAAAATATATATACAAATAAAATAAAATAAAATGAGGAAGCCTGTGATAAAGCCAGATGAAAATGTTAGGCCCTTCTGCCACCTGCTGCCAAAGCACAAGGACCTGAGTTTGATCCCAGGTAGCAAAAAAGGTTAGGCCCTGGGCCTTCTACAGTATGCTGCTACAACTAGAATCCAGACACCTGGAGATTATGTGTGGTTTATCTCTTTATTGTTTCTTTTATCAAAACCTGTCACAGTTGGGGCCAAAAGGTAAAATAAAAACTTCCCACCCCTCCCCCGATGTGGTTCCCCATTGGTCCTGCCGAACCCCACCCAGGGCTTCAGGCCAAACCTGGGCACACATGATCATCTTCCCCACCAATAAATACAGGTGACTGTGATTCCATGAAACCCCCACCACTCTCCCCCCAAGGGGACCAGAAAGGAAGAAGTTTAATGCCCATCCCTCTTAATAAGGAGGCACGGACACATTTTCCCCCAGGAACAGGAGGCAAAGCTACCCCGTCAGAACTGCGGCATCACTACAGGACTGAGAAGAGACTGGGAGGAGGGAAAGGACTTCTCCAGCAACCGCAGCTTTGATCCCTTCCGTCTCACCAAGTAAGGTGGTCCCAGTGTATCAGTGGGGAGGGGGCAACAGCCTGGCAGGGTAGAGCCAGGGAGAGGAAAGAGATGGGGGAGAGGAGAGCCCTAAATTCAGCCCCTTGTCTTCTTCCAAGGCATCAACACAAGAGATAGAGCAGGAGGGCTGAGGAGATGCCAGGGAATGGAGGGAAAGGCTTGGAACTGGCGAAGCAATGGAGTGGGGGAGGTCAGGAGATCACACAGGAACTGAGTCCAAGGCCACCCCTCTCATTCAGCCCAGATGTTCGTGGCATCTGGTCTGGGACAAGGAAGGTGAAGTCTGGGGCGGGCCAGCCTCTGAGGCAAGAGGACAGTGACCCCCAGCACCCCATGCCCACCCCTGGGTTATCGCAGGAGAATGCTCCAGTCAGAGGCCACGCTGACGCCAGGCTTGCGCAAGACCAGCACAGAGGTCTCGGGGTCGTGCTGGAAGGACAAGCGGCTCTCAGGCGACCCTGGAGGAAGCGAGAGGAGCCAGTCACTGCTGGGCCGCTTCCCTCCTGCGAGGCTGGCGCAGGCTCCAAGCCCCACGCTGGCCGTCCTGGCAGACGCCACGCACCTCGGGTCTGGAGCACCACGGCAGCAGGCTTCTCAACTCCCATGATCACCACCCGCTCAATCCAGACTGGCGTCTCAAAGTGGCCTCGGGGATCTGCGAAGCTGGAGTGAAAGGCAGGTGCCCAGGATGGGAAGGGGCCAGCAGCACTGTGCCAGGGAGAGCAGTGAGACAGTGGCCCGCTGCACACCCAAGGTGGCCATTACCTGGAGACCAGTGTACTGTTGGAGAAGGAGAACCGCCGCAGCAGAAACTCCTGGCGAGTCTGGTAGTTGAACGTGTGCCCGTCATCCAGGAAGAGCTCCCCTTGGGCCGTACCCTGAGCAGGAAGTGGGGGTGGAATGAGTCAGGCTGGATGGCTCATGTCCTGGGGGCGGCCAGATGGCCAAGCTGGGGACTCACCTGGGGGCTGAGGGCGACAAAGAGAGTGATAGGGTCATCCTTCATGCAGTCTGAGGAGCGCCGCACACGCATCCACCGGGGCACGATTGTCCCTCCTCGCTGGAACACGGGGATCTAGGGCAAGAGCACTGTGAGGCTGAAAGCCTCCAAGGCCCATGGCATCTGTGCTGTCATCCACCGGTGCCCATGCAGGTCCTTGGCCAAAGCTTGAACAAAGCATGTTCCCCGGTGGCTGGGCAGGCTACTCACACTGCTCAAAGTTACAGGCAGGTACAGAGTTTGTGGGCCACGGTGCTTCTGGTAGCTCTGAATGTCATACCACACCTGCAGGTGACAGCAGAGAAAGAGGCTAGGTCACTCTGCAAGGGGCCTGCAGCCCATCTGCTTTCTTTGGCTTCACCATCCTGCCCAGCAGCCTTTCCGTGACTCACCTCTTCGGGGCCAGGCAGATAGACCTGCACACCATGGGCCCCGGCATCTGACACAGGGTGAACCAGGAGCGCATCCCCTAGACAAACCAGAATCAACTCAGAACTGGGGCCCTTGCATGGCCCCTGGGGCTTGCAAACTCTGCCCAGGAGCACTGCCAGCCCAGCCCTCCCTCCTCACCAAGCAGGAACTGGTCATCGATGCTGAAGGTGGTCACATCCTGAGGATACTGCACCCACAGGGGTCTGCGCAGAAAGACAGGAGGATGTTGGCCATCAGTCGTACAAAGGAAGCCAGTCCAACCGACGGCGACAGAAATGTGTGCAACATTTCTAGTATTTCTTTTTTCTTTTTTGGTACTGGGGCTCAAACTCTGGTCCTTGCGCTTGCCATTTCTAGTATTTCTGATTGGCACACCCTCATAGGACTGGGTTTACACTCAGAGTGTTGTGAAGAGAAGGACTGATGTATGCTCAGACATGAACGCTTGTCACACAAGGGTGGGTTGTCAAAAAGGCCCCACAACTATGGCCTTGGCCTTAGGACCAGGCACGAGCCTGTGCCACCCTGGGCTACCCAGAGCCTTACCTCTGCCTGCAGGCCACACCCTCATCCTGACCCAGTCCATCTGCCAGGAAAGGCCTCAAGCTCCCACCTGGCCTCGACCTCCTACCTCGAGGAGACAGTTTCCTCAAGCACCCTCCGCTCTCCAGGTGTCACACCAAGCTAAGGGTCAGGCTGGTGAGAGGAAGGGCCTTCCTACCTGGCTGGGGACAGCGACCGAGGCTTCCTTCCGAGCCACCGGCCTGGCCTTTCACTGCTCACAGGTCCAAGGTGCAGCTCACCCTGGGCATTCAAGGCAACCCCACAGCACCCAAATGTGTCCACTGACGTGGAATATGCCCCATGTGTCCCCCAACCCTTGTGGACACTGCTGGGGCATTCTGCAGTACTGGGCCAGCACCTACAGGGCTCAGGGCCCCTCAGTGCGGGCCCACGCCATTGCCACTCAGCTGAGGGCGTCTGGGGCTGACCTGCCAGGAGGACAGTGTGCGGGTGCTGAGCACTCTGTGCTGACTGCATCTGCTTGCTCTGTGGTCTCTCACTACAATTTTACCTGTGAACTGGAATATTCCTGCCCTGGGCCTGGGATTTAGCTCAGTGGTTCTGCCGCCTGCCTCGCAAGCTCAAGGTCCAGAGTTCGATCCCTGGTACCAAAAAAAAAAAAAAAAAAAAAAAAAAATCCCAGGCCCGAACTGGAATATTCTTTACAACCGGCCATTAATTAGACTTTTTTTTTTTTGGTACCAGGGATCGAACTCTGGACCTTGAGCTTGCGAGGCAGGCGGCAGAACCACTGAGCTAAATCCCTGGTCCGAACTGGAATATTCTTTACAACTGGCCATTAATTAGACCTTTTTTTTTTTTTGGTACCAGGGATTGAACTCTGGACCTTGAGCTTGCGAGGCAGGCGGCAGAACCACTGAGCTAAATCCCTGGTCCGAACTGGAATATTCTTACCAGTGAATTTACGAAGCTTACACAGAATCATCAGTGTGCATGGGCCTATTCTGAAAAGAGAAAAGCAGCCCCAAAGAAAGAACCTGGGATGGACAGCACTGCAGCAGCCCAGCAGCCCAGAGTGATGGTCTGCTCCGGGCTCTCCTCAGCTCCGCAACCCAACTGCCAGCCTTTCCCTTCCTGTGTGGGAGGCAAGCGCAGGAGCCTGCACTTGTGAAGACTGAGGTGGACTGAGCCTGCTGTGTCCCTTCGGGGAAGGAACCAGAGGCAGAGGCCGAGCGCTGCAGTGAGCTTGGGGACCCAGGGCATGGACGGCGCTCTCTGCCTAGACCTCAGGGCATCCGGGCCTCATCTTGCACGGCCTTCTTCCATTCTTCAGACATTCACAGCTGTTGCTCATTCCCCTTAGCCTCCCCTTCACACTTCTTAAAATCTGAGGCCGGATCTCACTAAGTCACTGAGCTGCCCAGCTGGGCTCAAGCTGGGCCCCTCCTGCCACAGCCTCAGAGTGCCAGGACTACAGGTACACAGTACCACACCTCCTCCCCTCACTCTATCTGCCATCAGACTCTCTCCTTGATGAGGAGGCAGCCCGGAGGTCGAACCCAGGCTCCGTCCTGGCCAAAGCGGCCCACTCTGCAGCCCGTGAACAGCTCACCTCATGACAGGGAAGCCATCCCGGTGGGCGTGGTAGAAGAGGGTGTACCAGTAGGGCAGCAGGGAGTACCGGTGGCCCAAGGCTTCCCTGATGATGTCTTGATGCTGAGCCGGTAACAGCCACGGCTCCCGCCGCCCAGTGTCCAAGTGCGCATGAGCCCGGAAGAAGGGCTGGTAGGCACCCATCTGGTACCAGCGCACAAGCAGCTCGGGGTCTGGGTTCTTGAAGAAGCCCCCCACATCCGCTGGGGAGGCAGGGCGAGAGCGGGTTACAGGAGGGTGCAGGAGGGCAGCTGCACCACGGCCCCGTGCATACACCTCAGTCCTGTGCCTCCCACTCTGCCCCGGCCCAGCCCTCCATCCTCCCCTCTCACCCCCACAGAAGGAAAGTCCCACCAGCCCCAGGCTGAGGCACATGGGGATGGAGATCTTCAAGTGGTCCCACTCGGCAGTGTTGTCCCCGGTCCACACAGCCCCTGAGGGAGGAGAGGGCGCTTGCACAGAGAGGGCTCAGTCTTCACATGGGCAACCTGGGGCCTGGGGACCCCCTGAAGGTGCCGGGCCAGACAGGGACACACACACCCCCCCCCCCCGGATGCTGCTGGGAGGACAGTGCCCAGGCTGTGGCTCCCAAGGCCTGGCCTCCACATCCTCTGCCACAGCTCCACTCCCTGGCTCTTACCAAAGCGCTGGGAGCCAGCAAAGAACGCCCTGCTCAGGACAAAGGGGCGCTCAACGCCCCCTGAGCGCTGAATGAGCCCGTCCGCAGTGGCCATGTGCTGGGGGATGGACACAAGAGCCAGCGTCACGTGGGGAAGCTGCCCACCAACCCCCAGCAACCCCCGTGCCGCACCACATAGAAGCCGTAGATGTTGTGGATGTCACGGTGCTCCCAGCCCCCGTGGTGCTGGGCATCCTTCAGCATAGTGACCTCAGGCCCGTTGAACACAGACGGTTCGTTCATATCATTCCAGACATAGAGGTTGGGAGCAGAACCCTGGGGCACAGGCAGAAGATGCAGGCAGGACAGAGAGGAGAAGACAAGGCGGTGTCAGTGCAGAGCACTCCCTGAATCTGGAAAGATCTACTTTTCAGGGTGCTCTGAGGATCACGGAGTCCCCCCAGTTTGCTACAGGCAACCAAGCAAGCAGAAAGACTACTGCAGGAGACAGGGAGGGCCAGGCAGACCCCACAGGACAGGCCGTTCCTACCTCATAGTTGTCAAAGCTGAACATGTTGGCCCACCAGGCTCTCATCCTGGGATTGGTGAAATCGGGGTAACCAGCAGAACCTGGGAGACAGCAAGGACAACCTGTGAGCCCCCAACAGGCACGGAAGCTACCGCCCCACCCCTCACCTGCCCTCTGCCTCGGGCCTGGGCCTGCCTACCTGGCCAGCACCAGCCCTCATAGTCGGAGCCATCCCGGGTCTTCACGTACAGGCCCTGGTCCCGCAGCTCCTCGTGGACCCGGTAGCCAGAGTCCACCTTGATGTGGGGGTCCACGATGGCCACCAGCTGAGTAGACACCGCTGGTCAGAGCTCCCCAAGGCAGCCCCGCCCCAGCCCCACCCGAGAGGACAAGAGGGCCTACAGCCCCTCACCTTCCGCCGCTTGGAAGCCAGGCGCTCGAGCATGCTGCGGGGCTTCGGGAAGCGGCTGGGGTCCCAGGTGAAGTACCGCTTGCCGTCAGCGTGCTCGATGTCCAGCCAGATGACGTCACAGGGGAGACTGTGGTCATCGAAGCCCTGGTCCACCTCCAGCACATCAGCCTCGTCCCGGTAGTTCCAGCGGCTCTGGTGGTAGCCGAGGGAGAAGAGCGGGGGCAATGCCTGGGTCCCTGTAGGGTCATTGAGGGAAGGGCCACAGTGGGGCTCAGGCCCAGTCAGGGCCGTGGGGACACCCAGAGATGGAGGGAGGCCCAGGACTGCTGAGAAGGAACAGATCAGCGGGCCAGGAACCGAGGTGCCGAGTACCTGTGAGGCTGGCATACTGCTGGAAGACATCGAAGGCAGAGGGCCCAAGGAGCAAGAAGACATCAATGATACCGCTCTCCGACATCCAGCGCACGTCTGTCTGCGGGGTCTCTCCGGAGCCCTGCAGGTAGTCCAGCATCTTCCCAAACAAGGTCTGCAAGGGCAGGGGCAGCCGCTTGCTGCTCACAGTCCAGCTCCCAACAACGGCAACTTGCTCTCCTCGGGTCCCCGGGCGGCCTAGGCCCCTCCTGGGGAGGCATCCCCTGCCACTCCACTCATGCCAGCGCTATCGGGAGTGGCCACCTTGCCCTATCCGGCCAGCTGCCTGTCCCATGCCGTTCCTCCTTGGCACAGGGCCCTGTCCAGCTTACAGCACCACAAGGCTGCCTAACACACACACCAGCCGCCACTGCGCCCTTAGGCAGCCGGAGTGGTGCCCACCCAGCGACCTGCCAGCTGCCCACATGCACCTGGCAGCCCTGCCCTCCCCACAGGATGCACCTTTCCTGCTGTGTTGGAAGAGATGTCAACCCAGGTCTCGGCGGCGTTGAGCCAGAAGATGCCCAGGTCACGGTGAGGGCTGTGAGCCAGCAGCACAGGCACAGAGCCATACAGGGCCATGGGGTTGTCCACCTCGTACTGGAACACGTCCAGGTTGTACAGGCGGTATGGCTCCCCGCCCCTGTGGAGGAGGCCGACGCTGGCGAAGGCCTGTGCTGTGCACGGGTCTCCGCCTCCCCCGAGCCGGGTGTTTCCAAGAGACTCACTCAGTGGCCTTCAGCCGCAGGCTGTCTGCATGCTCAGGGATCCCGTACACGTGCTCGATGCCCGGCAGGGAGAAGTCCAAGCCCACAGACGTGGGGCCTGAAAGAAAGGTAAGGCTGAGCCCAGAGCTTCCCCGGGCTGGGGCTCCCCACCAGCCAACTGGACCTCACCGTGGGGCTTGCTGTCCGAGTGAGTCTTGAACATCTCTTCCCAGGCCCCTGGCTCCTCTCTCTCTGCCGTCTGCTGGGTCTCTGGCTATGAGGAGAAAGCAGTGACCCGGTCGCCAGGGGCTCCTCCCCGGCACCTGTCACCTCAGCCCCTCTGACGGGGACACAGCCTGCCCTCCACTTGCCTTGTCTCTGTCCCCAGCCACATCCTCGGGCTGGGCCCCGTCGCCCTCAGCGGGGTCCGTTGCTCCTTGCCTGGAAGGTAGGAGAGCTGTCTGCTCCAATCCAGAGGGGCAGGGACGAGGGGCTAGTGAAGGAGGGGTGGGGACAGAGAGCCAAGGGTCCAAAGGAACAAAAGCTCCAGAGGAGGGACTGAACGTTAGCCTGGAAGGGCCCCGGGAGCGGGCAGTTTTCAGAGCATGGGGGAAGAACTGAGAAAGGAAAGTGGGGCGAATGCCACCGGGCCCCCCCAGCACAGGTCCATACCCGTGTCCTACAGGCACCCCCAGAAGACAGGCAAGCAGGAAGTTCGGGGGTCTCACACCAAGCGGGCCCTGCTGCCCCCGCTCCTGGCCAGACAGAGCCATGCCCAGGCCTTGAGAAGACCTCAAGAGGCGTTGCCTAGGTCGGCTGGTGAGCAGCCCATCCAAGGCCCACTCCATCCCGGCCAGACCCAGGCTCTCGGCACGCAGCATCCCGCCACCCCAGGTGCAGAGGTCCGAAGAGGTCCACTCCCTGTGCTCCTGAGGGCTCCCAGCCGGGGCAACAGGGAGCGGAGGGGGGAGGGCGAGGCATGAGCAGGTCTGGAGTCCCTTCCCAGGCCAGAGTCAGGGCGGGCGGGGGGGGGCGGGCGGGCAGAGGAGCAGATGCAGGACCCACGGCCACAGATTTACCTAGAGAAAATGCTCTTGATCTTATCCCACATGCTACCGAGCGTGAGACTAACTTTATCCGAGAAACTGGGGGAGGAGATGAGTAGGGAAGGGGTAAAGGAGGCACAAAACCAACACAAAACAGAAACATAAAAGTGAGTTTCAGTCGACAAACTTCCAGATGGGGGAAAGAAAACAAAATAAATAATAAGCAAATAAGAAGAAAACTAACTTGGGAAACACAATGGCATAAGAAGCAGGAGGGAGAGGGACCCAAGCGGCCTCCCACAGAGATGCCCGGGCACAGCCTGGGGATGGGGACAAGCCGCTACCTCCCGGTCTGCACAGAGATGGAGGATGCTGCCTGGGGCCCCCACCTGCACCCCGCAGTCCCAAGCCCTACACTCACGGGACCCTTCGAAGCCTCTGGTGCTCAAATTCCAGCAGGCCCCGGGCGTTGACGCTGAGCAGAAGGCTGCGGCCCTCCAGCAGGTCCAGGCGGAAGGGCCGTGCAGTCAAGATGACCTTGTAGGGACCCTCAGCCACTGTCAGCTCCATGCTGTTGTCATCATGGCCAGAGACAGAAAGCCTGCGAGGAGAGACAAAGGGACACGAGAATCATCAGGACAAAGGTCAGCCCCATGCTGGCACAGGAGGGGACCCAGAGGGTGCCAGGCATCGCAGCAAGAGTGCAAGGACACATTCGCTGCACAAAGGAGCCAGAGAGTGCTTCGAGACTAACCCAAGCATTCTCACAGCTCAGAAATGTAAGACAGCGAACAGCAGATCAGCAAAGAAGTAGAAGAAACACATTTTCCATGTGGGAAAAAAACAGTATTTCTCACATCATACCAGATACAAACATCAACTCCAGAAAGGTTACAGCTTAAAAGTTTTTTTTCCTTGGGCCATGAATTTAGCTCAGTGGCACTACACCTGCCTCACAAAGTGCAAGGTCCTGAGTTCGAACCCCATACAAAAAAAAGTTGTTTTTTCTTTTGTAGTGCTGGGGATAAAACCCAAGGTCCTGCACATACTGGGCATGTGCTCTACCAGAGTAACACCCTAGCCCTATGGCTTAAAATTTAAAACTAAAAGCGTCAAAAAAATATATAAACCAATCGAGTTTCTAATCTTGGAAGCAGACAGACTTTCTTTTGTAACAAGGCACTGCTATGTTTCCCAGAGCAGCCTCCGACACCGGGGCTGCGAGGAGGAAACACACCACAGCCCGAGCACCAGGCCTGCACCACCCACCGTACCTGGCAAAGTTACAAATTTCTGTTCATCAAAACACATCTCTGGCTGGCATCATGGCACACACCTGTAATCCCAGCACTTAGAATTCCAATTTTGAGGCCAACATGAGCAACTTAAAGATTTAGCAAGATCTTGTCTCAAAAAATAAGACTGGGGATGTATCTTAGTGGGAAGACCCTGGGTTCAATGCCCTGTAGAGCAAAAGGTGGGAGGAAGACCCAGGGAAACCACGCATCACTAGAGTAAGACCTGTGCTTGTTCATGTCCTCTCAGAGGAACACCGTATCCAGCCCAGGCCAGGCCCCACAGGCAGAGTACGAAACTGCTGACTGAACAAAGGCAGTGAAAGGCACGTGGGGCAAAGAGGCGTAGAGCGAGACAGAAGCATGGTGAAGTGCGAGCCAGCTGCCAAACAGGCTCAGTGGGAATGGGAAAGGGACACCAGACAGGCGGGCTTCTTGGAAACACGCACGGAGCTGTTGGGGGATCGGCCACTAGGACATCAGGCACCCGGTACCGGGGCCGCAGGGGCTGCAGCTCATCAATCCTGATCCGAGTCATGTTCTTCTGAAGCCCTTGTAGCTCCAGCAGCAACACCACCTGCAGGGACAGGGTTTGGCTGTGGGGCCAGGAGGCAGCGCCCCGAGCTGTCCCCTCTGAGGTACGGGTCAGTCCCCATAGTAGGCCGTGCAGGAGTAGGCCACGAGCCCATCCCAGATGACCCTCAGCCACCCACCCTGTCCTCCTGACCTTGGTGACCTCGTGGACCAGCTGGACCGTGAGGGCATCAGGCCCAAGCTGCAGAGAGTCCAGCAGGGCATGGTATGGAGAGAGGCCTGGCCGTAGGCTTCGCTGCCTCCTGCCCAGTGCAACGGGTATTGTTGAGGTAGGAGGCCCCCAAAATGCCCCTGCTTCTGTCACCTGCAGTGTCCTCAGGGTCCCCCATCTTCCACAGACCACCCATGTCCACTCCCTTCCAGCCTGCTCGCCCACAACCAGCGTACTTGCAGAAAGAACTCTCTTCACAGGTCTTAAAGTTGCTTCTGTCCACAGCAAAGGCGATCCCCAGGAAGACCCCTAGATACGCCAGCACCAAAACCATTCGAGACCTGTGGAGACGAGGAAGGAATCAGCAAGGGCTTGGGAAGTGCCACCTTCCTGACACTGTGCTGTGAGGAAAGAAGGGGGAGATTAAGACACGGTACATGGGAAAGAAGAGCCAGGCATGGTGGCCCACGCCTGTAACCCCACACTGTGGGAGACTGAGGTAGGAAGATCCCAAATTCAAGTTCACCCAGGGCAACTTGTGACCAAAAAAAAGGGCTGGGGATGTTCAATCCCCTGGACCGCAAATTCATGAACAGAAAAGAAGGCAGCATGAACAGGGAAGGGCCAGGCCACACCTTCCATCTAGAGGCAGAAAAGTGAGCAACTGTCACCTCAGAGACCCTGGTATTGACACTGGTTACATCAGCCTCTCGGAGGCAGCAGCACAGAAAGTGGGTCCCAGAGGTAAAGTTGACAGCAACAGCAAGCAAGCCGCCTGGCCAATCAGGTGGGAGCCGGCAGAGCTGGAAAGCCTGGCACTGCCATCTGTGGCTTTCCCTGTACCCCAGGCACCGCTACACCAAGCCCATTTCCGCACCTTCAAATCACCACCACTCCTACCTAAGCTAAAGAAAACCTGCTGAGCCGGAAAGTACTGCAGGGGCCAGGAGCCCACTGCTCTGTATCCCCAGCTCTCAACTGCACAGATACAGTCTTAGCCTCAGGGACTGTGATTTAATTAGCCTGATTCAGGGCTCAGGCTTCAGTTCTTTGAAAGCTCCCTAACTGGTATGGTGGTGTGTACTAGTAGTCCAACCTGGGCTACTGAGCAAGACTCTGTTTAAAAAATAAATAAATAAAAATAAGAGTGTAGTTCAATGGGAAAGTGTTTCCCTGGCACACACAAGGACCTGGATTCAAATCCCCAGTACCAATCAATCCATCAATCAATGCTCCCTAAACTTCAAAGGATAACCACGATTCAAAACCACTTCTTTACACACACTATCTCTTTTCCCTTTTTTTAGTGAATAGGTTACGGTTTTTTCCTACATGAGAAAATTAAGGCATATAATGTTCAGTAATTCATCCAAGCTTGAATAGGTAGAAAGGGGACAAACTGAACCTAGTTCTCTTGACTCTGGGCCCACATACTTCAGTGACATGCAACAGAGCAGACTCATCACAGCATGATGGACCAAGATGGGTCACCTCCCCAGTGTGCCAGCAAATGGAAGACAGGGACTAATAGCAAACTTAAGTTTAAATGAGTTAATTTGAAGGATTTATTAATCCATTCTGAGTGAGCCCTAAACAGGGGTTATCTTAGTTTCTGCTAAGAAACACTTGCGGGCCCGGGATTTAGCTCAGTGGTTTCACCGCCTACTGCACAAGCGCAAGGACCCAAGTTCGATCCCCGGTACCAAAAAAAAAAAAAAAAAGAGAGAGAAACACTTGCAATGCTTACTAAATGCTTATCAAGTGAAAATTATCTTTCATTTTTTATTTGTTTTGCAGTGCTGAGGATCAAAGCCTGAGCCTTGCACATGATAGGGAAACACTCTACCACTGAGCTACTTCCCAGCTCCTAAGGTACATTTTGGTTTTTGTTTGTTTTTTTGGTACCGGGGATCGAACTCGGGTCCTTGCGCTTGCAAGGCAGGTGGCAGAACCACTGAGTTAAATCTCCAGCCCTGTTTGTTTTGTTTTCTGACTCAGGGTCTCATTCTGTAATTCAGGCTGGCCCTGAACTCAGTGATCCTCCTGCCTCAGCCTCCTGAGCACAGGAATTACAGGGGTGCACCACACCTAGCCCCCTAACTTACATTTTAAACACTTCTGGTGACTGCTGTGAGAACTCCAAGAACCACACGGTGAAATGTGTTCCAAATGAGAGTGGGAAGCAAAGGGAGAAGGGCTTCTTCTAAGCAGTGAAACTACAATCTATAGCAGGGTAAGGACAGGGCCTACTGCCCACATTGTATCTAGCATTAGCCTCAGTCGGTATCTGCTTGGAAGCTAAAGTAAACTACCAGAAGACTGCGGTTGTAGCTCAGTGGTAGAGCACTTGCCTAGCATGAAGGGAGGCCTGGGATCCACCCCCAGTACCACCCAAAAAAGAAAAGAGAAAAAGGTAATTATCATAACAGAGATCAGGGAACACAGTAAGCTCTCTAGCACCAGAATTTTGCAAGTCAAGCACTCCACACCGGGCCAGTCAGGAAAGCCAGGGAATCAGCAGGTGCTGGCTAAGTCAAGCAGGAGTAAATACTACCAGAGCAGACAGAAATGCTCCCCAAACATCATCAATAGCAAAGCACAAGCCCAGCTCCTGAGGAGTGGTGGCCCCGTCCACCTGCCCCAAGCAGAGCTACCAGAGGCTGGGGCGGCACCTCGACCCTCTCTGGAGCCGTATTTGCTGTCTATGAGATGGGTTCGCAGAGGTGTCGGGGAGGGAAGGGTTTCCGAAGTATCTATCAGCTGCGACCTGTTGAAAGCCCTAGAACTCGAGGACCCCTTGAGCACCCCGGAAAGGAACGAGCTGCAGGGCGAGCTGTGCCCATTGACCGCTTCAGATCACAGGCTGCACAGGGCGAGGTCCGGACTCTGCCTCGGGCGCCGCTCCCCAGACACTGCCAGTCCCGGGACCGCTCTGCAGCGCTGCTTCCACCCTGGCTGTTTCGGTGTCTCAAACCCGAGAGCGCCAAGCCCTTAGGTTACGTGTCTTGTTTGGGTAACGTCACTCCAGCGACCGTGAACCCGGTTCGGTAGTGCCAGGCCGCTGCCCACGTGCGGACCACGCGCGGGCGGAGCGGGACCAGGGTCGCAGGGGTCACCACCGTCCCCGCCCCGGGGAGATCGCGGGAGGCGGGGCTGGCCGCCGCGGGCCCAGGGCCGTGGCCAGGATAAACGCAGCGCAGCCGCGCCCTTCGGGACCAAAGCAGAAATGGGAGCTGGGCGCCGAGGCCCCTTCGCGCACGGTTCTACCGCGGGAGGCCGAGGAGCCGGAAGCCGCCTCTGAGAACAAGGGGCACCCGCGGGGCCAGGGGTGGCAGGGAGCCCTACAGAAAGGTGCAGTATAGGGCCTGGGTACACTGGGGGCGTCGGGGAGGGCCCCCGGTTCCGGGCTCCTCACCGGCTCCTCCGCGCCGCCATGGCCGCCACCGCCGCCATCTTGCGCCGGGTTTGCACCTTGACCCGGGCCTTCGCCCCCACGCACAGCGAGCCACGTACCACAGTTCCCGCCCCTTACGGCCTCCCGATTGGCCCGGCGCGCCCCGCCGCCGATGGCCCCATTGGCCGAGCGCACAATACCCGGGGGCGGGGCGCTGGAGCCCCGGGCGGTCCAGCTCCGCACACTGTTTACATCACACCGGGGCGTCGGGCTGAGTCTCAACTTGGCAAATTTTATTTAGAAAATACGGCGAGGAGGTAAAACGCGACAGCGGGGTTGGCACGGACCGGGCACCTCGCTAGGGCGCCTGGAAGCGGCCCGAGAAGAGGCCCAGGCGGTCGACGCTACGGTGCAGCACACTGTGCAGCACGGCCAGGTGCGCGCCACCCGCGCTGCCGCCCTCCCTGGAGAAGTCGCGCACGAAGCGGCCGCGCTCCGGCTGGAAGGCAAACTTCTGGGGCAGCGGCCCGTGCTCGCGCAGGAAGCCCCACACGCTCAGCAGCAGCAACCGCACCTCAAACGGGGCCAGGCGGCCGAACACCTCGTGCATGTTGCCCAGGGCCGGCGGCAGGAGGCTGCCCTCGGCCATGACGGACACCAGCGTGCAGGACGCCTGCAGGTGCCAGGGGGAGCCGGCCGTGTCAGGGTGGCGCGAGGCTTCCCAGTGGCCCAGCAGCGCGGCCAGCAGCCCGCGGAGGAGCACGGAGCAGTAGCACAGCGCCGGAGGCGCCGCCGCCACCAGCTTCAGCAGCTCGAACAGCAGCGGCTGCTCGAGGAACCGGCGGCCGATGCGGAGGTCGCGCTCCACAGTGGCCCGGGCGTGCTCCTCGGGCGGCCAGGCCAGCTCGGCGCCAGCGGCATCGGGACACACAGTCTCCACCAGGGTCACTGCCACCGCTTTGGCTGCCTCGGGGCTCAGGGTGGGAGCCGCCCAGCAGCCCCCGCAGTTCGCGCCTCCCGCAGCCCTGCAGCAGTGCACCAGGAGGCTGAGGAGGCTCTGGGTGTTGTACATCACTTCTTGCTGGTTGCGAGCCTGGACAGACTTGGGGGGCTTCAGACCACGGCCTATAATTCCAGCGTGGAAAACGGACCAGATCCCTCCAGGCCCTGGCCCAGCGGCAGTGTGCCGCCGGTTAGTGTCCAGCAGGGAGGGCGAGGCCAGAGGAGCCGAGTCAGCGGGGACAGGCTCACCGTCCCCATCTACCTCCCCTCCGAACAGTTCTGCATTGCCCGGATGCAAGGCTCCCTCCACCAGCAGCTGCAGGACTGCCTTGAGCCCAGCTGGGGAGGTCTGAGAGAGGCGGGTGAGAAGCTGAGAAGCGGAGGCCACTCCTGGAGGCCCATGCAGCCTCAGGGAAGTAAAGAATCGGTGCACCCCAGCCCTCACCAGTCCCAAGAGCTGTGAAGGGGACAAGGCTTCCACGGGAAAGGGACAGATGGCCAGGAGGGAGGCTGAAGCTCCAGCTACTTCCTCCTCAGGGTGCAGCAGGAGAGGAGCCAGGTCAGACAGATGGGCAGACGCAGACTCCCCAAAGCGGGCTCCTAGGGCTGCAGGGCCCTCCCCACCCTGCTGCTCCCACCCCACCAGCAGTGCCAGGTTTCGCAGGAAGCGGGCTGTGAAGGAAGGTTGCAGAATGCCTGCGTGAACCCGAGCCAGGCAGCTCCGAAAGGCCAGGGGCAGGAGACCAGAGAGACTAACCACCAGTCCGGCATACAGCTGAGTGGCCAAACTCAACTCCTCAGGGCTTCGAGCTCGGCTCAGTAGGTGACCCAAGGCATCAGGTCCACAGCTGGGCCGAGTATAGACAGACAGCAGGCCCAGGAGCTGGTGCTGCCAGAGGAAACGCTTCCGCTCCAGCCGTAGCGTCTCTCCACACAGCTCTCCAACATGGTTTCTTAAGGCGTCTAGGAAGGGCACTGGGCGTGGGGGCGGGGGTGGGCTCAGCACCCCATCCCCAGGGGACCCTCCCCGGTGATGGACCAGTTTTTGCAGATGCAACAGCAGCAGCTGGATCAGCCGGTCACAGGCCTCACGCACAGTGTCCGGCACAGCCAGGCCCTGGGTGGTGATAACCGAGGCAGGCATAGCTGTGTCCACAAGGAACTGCAGCAGGCGGTACGCCCCTGCTCCAGAGGCCTGGCTCACCAAGTGCACAGCCAGGTTCAGCATGTTGTCCAGCTCCTCCCGAGGGAAGCCCTGCAGGTGTTGCTGTAGCTGGCTCAGCACAGCTGGGGGCTTCAGGCAGTCCACGAGCTCACCAGAGACTGTGCCCAGCAGAGCTGGTGACATGACTGCCAGCTGCAGGAGGAAGGGAACTGTGGCCTGAAGGGAAGGGTCCCCACTCCAGCCCCCAGGACCCCCTGCCAGGCTGTCATGGAACATTCGAAGGAGCTCCCGCCGTATGCTGTCTCCGTGGCGGGAGGCCAAGTGCCCCAGGATGCCCACAACTGAGGCAATCTTAGGCACCCGTTTCTCCCCAGGAATGGCAGGAGACCCAGGAAAGGAGGGGTCTGCAGAGGGGGTCTGAGAAGAGCTTCCACTGCCAGCACCAGCACCCCCTCCAGCCCCTCCATGGACACAGAAGTCCTTAAGGCCACAGGAGAGCACTCGGGAGATGATGGTACCAGGAAAAGAGGAGCCAATATGTGCCACAACCCAGTCAAAGTGTGGGGAATGCTGGACAGAGGTATCCAGCAAGGCATCCACGCATGCATCTGGGCAGCTACCAATGAGAGCCGAGAGGCACTGCACATAGATGTCCATGAGCGTTCGAGTGGCCCTGCAGCCCATCCACAGCTGCAGTAGCTCATTGAGCGAGCCAGTGGCATGGGGTATCCGCTGATGCTGGCCTGAGTACGTGCTGCTCAGTTGTCCCATGAGGTCAATGGACCATGCACTAATCACAGGCGCCCAGGCCTTCGGGTTGGCCCGGATAAAATCGGACAGTACCTGCTGTACTTCCTGCACCACATCCTCTAGACCAGGTCCCCCAGTGAGGACATGGGAGGGTGGAGCTGGACGGAGGTGAGGTGGACCTGCCACAGGGCTCTCATCTAGGGCAGCCAGGTGGGCCCGGACACTCTCATCAAAAACACCTCTCAAGTGGTCAAGCACAGCAGCCCGAGCTGGCGGCAGAGAGCGGAGCAGGAGAAGACCACAGCGAGCATGTTCCCGGGGTGAGAGCTGGTGGCCCAAGATGGGGTCTATGCCGGTCAGAAAAGCCTTGATTTCCTGGGACAGCTCCTGAGCACTATAAAGAAGCAAAAGCAGCACACTTAGCAAGTTATAATCCCTCTGTGAGCTTTGATTTCTCTCCCTACAATAGGGATAACAACAGTACCTACCATATAAGTTTGTAAAGCACTTATATATCACATGTAGTTCTCATTCATCACGCAATAAATCCTTGCTATTTTTGTTTCAGTAATAATATCAATAATAATATGATCAGGTATTTGGTTTTGGAGTTCACACATGCTAAGCACCTACTCTGCCACTGGTCCAGTACCCATTTAAGTATTTTTTATGTATTACACTTGATCTTAGCCAAAAGGCAGAAGAGCAATGTTTTTTATGTATTATTTCAGTCCTGACAACAGCTTTACAGACAAGAACACCAAGGTTAAGAAGAGCTGTATGCTCTCTGAAGAGTAGGAATCATTTCTGTTAAATTGAGGAGGGTGTGCTGGTGCACTCCTGTAATCCCAGCACACTGGGAGGCTGAAGCAGGAGGACAGCTTGGCAACTTAGCCCGTCTCCAGGAGGTAAAAGCTACGAGTGTCATCAATGGGAAGACCCTGGGTTCAACCCGCACTACTACCAAATAAATATATTTTGTGTGTCTATATCGGGGTTTTTAAAACGTCTTCCCAGCTTTATTGCCTCCTCTCCCACACACACAAGCACCTCAGGAATCTGCTCTTCCCGGAAGGAAAATCCTACGCGGCTCGTGAAGGGCTCTCCTTCCCAACACCTGCTGCTTCCCCCACTGGGCACGAATCCTCACCACCCACCCCCACCTACCCAGCACCCAGTGTGCCGGGAGCCGGGGTGCCAGAGTAATGCCTTCCATCCGCCCCTCCCCAAACCAAAAGGTCGGTCCCAGCACTCCAGAAACTGGTGTCGCGGGAAGAGGCGACCCCCTTCCTCCTCTCGCCTTTCTGTCAAGAGACCGCATCACCAGGGGATGATGAGACTCTGGCTGCCCCGCTTCTCTCGAGGTCCTCAAAATTTTTAATAATACAAAAAGCCTCCCTGAGAGAAGGTGAGCAGGGGGAGGCTCGCGGGACAATAAGGTTTCTAGGCCTGGGTCCCGGGCGTCCACGGAGAAAGGGCCCGGTCCCTTGGGCGTGGGGTCCGGGGACGGGGCGGCTCCGGGCCGTGAGGGCGAGGCGCGCAGGGTCCGGACAGGTCCGAGCCCAATCAGGCTCGTGTTCCTCCGGGAGGACGGGGATCTGCTTGGACGCGGTAGGGCGCGAAGCTGTGGCTACCTGAGCGGCGCGGGGCCGTGGGCGGCCGGGGCGGGAGCGGGGGGCCCCGGAGCCCCGGGAGGGTCGCACAGCGCCGACATCCCGAGCCCGCCCGGAGCCCGAGGCGCGAGCAACGGGGCGCGCGAGCGGCGCATGCGCGAACGGGAGACGCGCAGGAAGCCGAGCCAGGCCGCTCTGCGAAAATGGTCCGGCCACGCCCGTGACCCCGACACCTTGGTTCCGAGCCGGCCCGCCCGCCCGCCCTCCGCGCTCTGCACCGGTCAACAGCGCGCCTCGAAGCTTGCAGACCCTCTCGCAGTGGGCCTTGGCTTTTGGCCTGGGGCCAGAAATACAGATACACAGCTCGGGAGCTTTTAGGAAATGAAGCCTGGGGCTGGGGAGGTGGCTCAGCTGGACAGCGCTGCCTAATATGTGCGGGGTCCTGGGTTCACGCCTGGCCTGCAAAAACAGGCCAAGGAGCAAAAACCCTGTAAAAAGCAGTTGAAGAGAAAGCAGAAAAGAGATGGAAAAAGAGAAAAATAAGAAGAAAATCGTACCGAAAGTGGCACGCTCCTGCGATCCCAGCGTTCTGGGACGCTGAGGCAGATGGATGCCAAGTGCAACCCCAGGCTGGACAATTTAGGAACTTTGCAAAACTGCAGTTTTCTTGTATTCACTCAAATATATAATAAAAACAACCAATGCTTATATCGTGCTCACCTTTCCAGGAACTAGGTGTGAACATTTTACCCATCTCAAAGTGCAGCCGGGGCCAGGCTTAGTGTGGCGCATGCCGCTAATCCTACCACTTGGGAGGCTCAGGTAGGAGAATCGCCACAAGTTCAAAGCCAGCCTGGGTTACATAGTGAGTTCAGGGACAGCCTGAATACATAAGGAGACCCTGTCTCAAAAATCTAAATAATAAATAAATAAATAGTAAAGGAATGGGGATAGCGTAATGTGAAGGCTCTGTGTTCAATCCCCAGTACTGCAAAATTAATTTAAAAAAATTTTTTTGAGACAGGGTTTTGCTATGTAGTTCAGGCTGGCCTTGAACTATGTAGTCCAGGATAGCCTCAAACTCGTAGCAACCCTCCTACTTCAGCCTCCCAAGTGCTGGGATTACTGGCATAAATTTTTAAAGATAATAAAAAGAAAAACAGGAAAAGAGAGGGAGGCCAAAACAAATTGGGGTAGCCTGGTTCAAGGCCTCCTCCTAGAAGGAGGCAGGCCCAGCCTTCTGTCAGTCTCCACGTTAAGCGTTGCTGTCCCCCCGCCTCCCAACATGAGGACATTCATCCAACTCATTCCCATGTCTGGCAGAGACGGTATCAGTGCTAGGACACCTCTGCAAGGGTTCCATCATGCCAGTCACCTCGATCAAGTGCCCACCTTTGCACTTTGATTTTTTTTGAGACAGGGTCTATGTAGTTCAGGCTGGACTTGAACTCACTATGTAGCCTAGGCTGGCCTTGAACTCACAGCAATCCTCCCTCCTGCTTCAGCCTGCTAAGTGTTGGGATTACAGGCCTGTTGCCACCATGCCTGGCTGCACTTTGAGATGGGTAAAATGTTCATGCCTAGTTCCTGGAATGGTGAGCACTCTATAAGTATTGGTTATTTTTATTATATTTTTGAGTGAATACAAGAAAATAGGCTCTTTGGCAATAGAGACTTTGCCTTTTTTCTTGATAGTTCTGGAGATCAAACCCAGAACGTCTTTTATTTATTTATTTATTTATTTTTTTGGTGCCGGGGTTTGAACTTGGGTCTTTGTGCTTTCGAGCCAGGCAGCGGAACCACTGAGCTAAATCCCCAGCCCTAAACCCAGAATGTCTTGCCAACTAGACAGACACTCTGCCACTGAGCTACATTCCCAGGCCGTACTTTTTTTTTTTTTTTTTTTCAGTATTGGGGATTGAATTTAGGACCTTGCACTCGCAAGGTAGGCCACTCAGTGCCACTGAGCTAAATCCTCAGCCCCTGGCCACACTTTTTAAAATCAATAATCTCTGGGCATGGGGTCTGGCTGCTTAGTGGCAAAGTACTTACCAAGCATGTGTGAGGCTCTGAGTTCATGCCTGACACAGAGAGAAAGAGAGAGAGAGAGAGAGGAAAGAAGAGGAAGAGCAGCAGCTATATCCTTATCCCCTACAATAGTGTCATCGATGTTTCGGTTTTGTTTTGCTGTAGTGGAGATTGAACATCCCCAGCCCATTTTTATTTTTATTTTGACGTAAGGCCTCACTAAACTATGAAATTGTCAAATTGCCCAGGTGGGGCTCAGTGTTTCAATCCTGCCTCAGCCTGCCAGTGCTAGGATTACAGGTGTGTGACCACATTCCTGTTATTACTGTGTTCTTAACTTTTTTTTTTGGTACCGGGGATCGAACTCAGGTCCTTGCACTTGCACAGCAGGTGGTGAAACCACTGAGCTGAATCCCCGGCCCCTTGCTGTATTCTTGATAAACATTAATTGAATGAATGAAAGGGAAAGTAGGTTAGCACAGGTTCCTGCTTTAGTGATAATGAAAATAAAGACTAAAGCACAAGTTTGTAGGGGAAAAAAAAAAGAGCTGTAATTAAAAGTAAGAGAAAATAAAGAGGAGCACATCTCTCAAAGATCAAGCTGGTCCTGCCAGGTACAGTGGCTCAGGCCTGTAAACCCAGCACTTGGGAGGCTGAAGCAGGAGGATTGCTGCAAGTTCAAGGCCAGCCTAAATGACACAGCAAGACCCTGTCTGAAGAGTAAAATAAAATACAAGTAAAAGATCAAGAGGGGCCAGGGATTTAGCTCAGTGTTTCTGCCGCCTGCTGTGCAGGTGCAAGGACCCGAGTTTGATCCCCGGTACCAAAAAAAAAAAAAAAAAAAGATCAAGCTGATCTGCAAACAAGGAACACAAGCATGAATATGGGAGGGACCCAGCTTATGTAGCTGCAGACTGAACACCAAAAAGACAGAGGCCAGCTCTCACTGAGCAGCTGTGGAAGGCCAGGCCCTGTTCGCTTTTTCTCTCAGTCCTGCTTTTTTCCTTTTTTCTTTTCCACCACTCGTTCCAAAGCTCAGGTTGGACCCTCATGAATGGGTATTTGGTCCCCATGGGAAGAACTCTCACAGCCCAGAGGACGAGCTCAGTCTTGTGAGGCTCCGCTGGCATCCAGGGACCCTAGATTCAGGACAACGGGGACTCCAGGTGTGGCTGGAAGTCCCTGTAAATCCCACCTGCTGGCATCCAGTGTGAATTTAGAGCTGGTAAACCTTGTTTTGCCAACTTTCAGAAACAAACTCCCTCAGTGATTGAGCTGCTTCTACGCAGGGCTGAGGTAGACTCTACCCAGACTCCCACAAAATAAAGGTCGTTTGGTTTTGTTCTGTTTTATTTTATTATTATTTACGCTTTTGAGACAAAGTCTTGCTGTTAGTTCAGGCTAGCCTTGATCTTTCTATGTGGCCCAGGCTGGCCAAGAACTCTCGGTGATCCTCCTGCCTCAGCCTCCTGAGTACTGGGATTATGGGTGTGCACCACCATGCCCTTTTTGTGCTACTTTAGTTACCTATTCAGCATCTGTGGGCCCAAGTAGTTTTAGCAAAAACTAGTTTACTGGGGGTGGGGGGCTTTTTTTGAGTTAGGGTCTTGCTGTATAGTTCAGGTTGGCCTTGAACTCACGGTGATCCTACCTCAGCCTCCCCAGTGCTGGGATTAGAAATGTGCACTACCACTCTCGGGTAATTTTTTGTTTTTCAGTACTGAAGACTGAACCCAGAGCCTTTCTCCTGGGCTCCATTCCCAGCATTTTTTTTCTTTTGAGGCAGGGTCTCACTAAACTGCACCAGGCTGGGCTCAAACTTGTAATGTTCCTGCCTCAGTCTCCCAGAGTGCTGGATCACAGGCTCGTGAGCTGCACCTGGCCATGATCTCACCCTGACTCATGAGTTAGAAAGATTTGGATGTCTCTGCCACTGATCAATATAAGCCTGCACTTATGGCCTGGATGCTTGGAGACAAAATCCTCATCTGCAAAATAAGCAAGAAGTCTCCAGCTCACAGGCTGTGAAGAGCACAAGAGATGTTTTACGTAAAGGGCTTAGAACAATGCCAGACACAGAAACTACTTTTTTTTTGGTAGTACCGGGGATTGAACTTGGGATCTTGCACTTTGGAGGCAGGCGGCAGAACCACTGAGCTAAATCCCCGGTCTGAAGAAACTACTCTTTGAAGGACCCTAGAGCTAAGCTGTTTGGAGCCAAGTCTGTCTATCATTTCCTAGCTTGTGTCCATGGACAAGTTTTTCTGGACATTGTCTCCACATCTGTGCACTGAGGATAGTGATGAATTTTATGTCTCAGTGTGGTTGTGAAGCAAACGAGTAACATACACAATGCCACAGGGCAGCATTTGGTGCAGAGTATAGCTCATAGATAGAAGTTGTCTATTGTGGATGCCACACTGGAAAGGTGGGAGGGAAAATCAGAGGCACTAGAAGACTCTATACTTACACGTGTATGGCAGTAAAAATTGTAAATTGGAAAAGGAGATGAGCCAGGTGTGGTGGCGTGAGTCTGTAATCCCAACTCCTGAGAGGCTGAGGCAGGATTGCTGAGTTTAAGGTCAGCCTGGGCCACATAGTGAGACCATTTCACACACACACACAAAAAAGGCTAAAGATGTCCCTCAATCTGAAGGCCCTGGGTTCAATCCCCAGAATCAGAAAACATACAAAATTTGCTATTTTAGACTAAAATTCAAATTCCCTACAGGTCCTAAATTTTTTTTTTTTTTTTTGGTACCGGGGATCGAACGTGGGTCCTTGCACTTGTGCAGCAGGCGGCGAAACCACTGAGCTAAATCCCCAGCCCCTACAGGTCCTATATTTTTTTAAAAAAATTTGAGATAAGGTCTATTTAGGCTGGCCTCAAACTCATGGGGATCCTTCTGCCTCAGCCTCCCAAGTGCTAGGGTTACAGTTTATTACGAAGCCCAGCTCAAAAAGTTCTGAAAGTTAAAAAAGTTTAGGGGCTGAGGCGTAGCTCAGTGGTAGAACACTTGCCTAGCATGCTTTAGGTCCCGGTTGCCAGCAGGGGAAAAAATTTGCTTTTTATTGTATTAAAAATATATATATATATTAAAAAAAAAATAAGAATTATATATATATATATATATATATATATATATATAAAATACAGCAAACCAAGACAGACTTGAGATAAAATCACTTGCCCATCCTGGTTACACAGGGACAGTACAGGACTGCTTTGTACCAGGGCACTTATCCCCTGCTTCCCTACAATAATCTCTACTTTTGTCAGAAATAGAAACTTGGGAGTGTAACTCTCTGGGGAGACAAGGGCGCCAGAGAGGCTGGCTTTTTGTTGCCTCTGCTAAGCAAGGCTTATGGGTCTGGATTCTCCATCCACTCTCAGACTCTCTTCACGGTCCACCCTATTCCTACATTTAATCACACACGGGCCATAGCTCTTGGGTTTATTTTATTTATTTATTAAACAGGATCTCCCTAATGTAGTTCGAACTGGTCTTGAACTCACTCAATAGTGCAGGTTGGCCTTGAATTCACAGCGATCCTTTTGCCTCAGCCTCCCAAGTACTAGGATGACAGATGTGCTGGCTCTTAGGCTTTATTACAAATGTAGCTGAGTGCTCCAGAGGTCTCTCTGCAGTCTTGCTTTTGTGCCCTTTTCCAATACACCCCCCCTCCAAGTGAGGTCTGACAGCCATTACAGAGAATCTGGGGAGAATGAAGGAGGGAATGCTCTCTCCAAAGTCCTCTGAGACAATCACCAAAACTTCCAACGGCAGGTGAAAATGTTCTGGTGGAAGAAGTAAAAATTAGCTCTCATCTTCCAGGTCCTCCATGTCAACATCCCGGTAAACTTTCATCTTCTTCTGTCGCTTGGGCTGTGGCTCACTAGTCCTGGCTGGCTTTGAGGATGTTTCCACTGAGCAGAGGAAAGAGGAGGCATTGGAAGAACCCAACACCCCTCCCACCCCCGGCTCCTTGTCCCTGTGTCTTGCTGGCCCTCACCTTCCATGGCTGCCTTCTCTTTCTGGGCCAGCCGGATCTGCTGCAGGAGCTTCCTGCGCTTCTTCCCGGACAAGGTGATGTTGGCCCGGGAGCTGGACCTGAAGGGCAGGAGAAGCAACTCGAAACCACCCGGGTCACCAAGTAGTCCTGGCTACTCCCGGGGTCTGTGGTTCAAATCACTGCAGCTGAAACAATGTGGGCTCTCAGAATATAAGGTGACTCAATACAGTCAGCATGTACCTCGGTAACAGGAATGTTTAGTTCAAGGATCAGGCGTTAAAAGTACCTAACCTTAAACGTTAGGAGTTTAACATGCAATAAAACCTCAAATGTTTAGAAGAAGGCAATGAAACAATGTAAAAGTAATTAATGAGAGAGCACAAAGTGCCCTTAAAACTTGAATGCAAAATCCTATTCAAACCTTTGGGAAAATTCACCGAGGTCTACACACTTATGCGTGCGCTTTTCCGAACGTAAAAATAAGTTTACTTATAAAACTACAAATGAGGGCCGGGGATGTAGCTTAGTGGTTCCGCCCCCTGCCTCGAAAGCGCAAGGTCCCGAATTCAATCCCCATACCGAAAAAACCCACAATCTCCCCCCCAAAAAACCACAAAAAACCAAAAACTACAAATAAAACTAGATGTGGTGGCGCACCCTTGTAAATTACAGCACTGTAGGAGGCTGAAACAGGACGATCACAAATTTGACCTCGGCCTTGGCACCTTGGGGAGACCCCGTCTCACAAATAAAGATAAATAAGAACTAGGGATGCAGCTCCGTGCGAAGGTTCAACCTCAGCACGGGGGGGGGAACCCCAAGCGCATGTGCTGACCTGGCGCTTGGGACGGGCGGCCCCGGGTTCGACCCGCGGAGACGCCGACGACACCGCCCCGCGCCCGGCCTCGACTCACGCGCGCTTCCGCAGGTGGTGCCGTGTGGTCAACCCTGCGTCCACCACGGCGCCGACCACCCTGCGCCGCCGCGACCGGCCCAGCACCCGCCGGCGCTTGAACAGCTTCCTCTTCAGCTCCTGCGGGGAGGGAGAGAGAGCGAGTGAGCGCGCAGCCCGCCGGCCCGGGAGCCGGTCCCCCATGGTTCCCACGTCACCGTGCGCGGCCGGTTGATCTTTCCTCCTGCACCCGCCATGTAGCTCCCCAGCGCCGCACTTCCTCTCCACGTGGGTCTGCACTTCCGTTCAGGTCTTCCGCAGGCCCCGCCCTCAACCACTGCGGACCAATCCCAGTCGGGGGCGGGGACGAGGCTATATAAAGCATCCGTGCACCGTCCGCACCGACCTTTCCGAACGCACCATTCAAGCCGGTAAATGTGGAGTTGCGCAGCTTCCGGGAGGCCGGACGGGACTTGGGGCCGCAACCCTCCCTTTCTTGGCGGAGAGTGGGCGCGTGGTCCCGCTCCCCGTTATGTACGGAGGCAAAAGAAGGGGCTCCGGCCCCCCCGGCGTCATGTCTTCGGTGCCGGCAGTGTCCCGTCTGCCGGTTCTATCCTCTAGCGCCGGGACAGGCTCCAAAGCGAGGCCCAGGGCCGGTCGCTCACGCATTCCTTTCTTTCAGGTCCGTGGACGCCAGCCTCGGAGCCGCATCTGTTGAATGTCCTTCAGTTGTCCAGTAAACACCGCTCGTCCCAGAGCGTGGGTCTGCGTTTGGATTCAGGCGACCACGTGCTTCACAGCTTCTCTGCGGAATTTGCAGAGCGTCCCTGGACATGAGGCACTGTGGGTGCAGCAACTTCGGGCCCTTCGATGGCTGCGCTGCGTCGGACGTTGCGGGTTCCGCCCCTGCTGGCCAGGTCGCGCGCCTCGGCGGGTCGGCAGGGCGGGCCCCTAACAACCTCTGGACTTTACGCCCCAGAAGCCTGGCTCTTAAAGCCTAGGGTGCGTGTGCCACGTGTTTGCAACTTTGACCTAAAACCTTCACTGGGTGACTCGTGTTCTCCGCCCGTGTCCTCAGCTTCTCTGGCCACTAGCTGCCTGGCAGATCGCCACCTTTGGGACCAGCTGCATGCTCAGCCCCATCCGGGGAGTGTCCCCACCTTCGACTGGTTCTTTGGCTACGAGGAAGTACAGGGACTCCTCCTCCCGCTCCTGCAGGAAGGCCGGGCTGCCTGTCCACTCAGAGTGCTGGACGTGGGATGTGGGACCTCAGGCCTGTGTACGGGTCTCTACACCCAGTCGCCACATCCGGTGGACGTGCTAGGCGTGGACTTCTCTCCTGTGGCGGTGGCTCACATGAACAGTCTCCTGGAAGGTGGCCAAGGCCAGATCTCCCTGTCCCCAGGACACCCTGCCTCCCGCCTCCACTTCAGGAAAGCCAATGCCCAGAACCTGGGACCCATAGCTCCTTCAGGCTCCTTCCAGCTCCTGCTGGACAAGGGCACCTGGGATGCCGTGGCCCGGGTTGGGCTTCCTGGGGCTCACCAGATGGTGTTGGAGTGCCTTAGGGTCCTGAGCCCACAGGGGACCCTCATCCAGTTCTCTGATGAGGACCCAGATGTGAGATTACCCTGTCTAGAACAAACATGCCATGGCTGCACTGTGACCATTCAGGAGTTAGGGCCTTTTGGGGGCATCACCTACTTCGCTTATTTTGTTAAAAGTGGTCATTAAAACACTAGTCCTGACTAGGGTTTCCGTTGGGAAAGAAGAGGATTGGAAAAAGCTTTGCTTTGGAGTGTGGACGACTGGAAGGAGAATTCGGGTCCTGGCATCCACATCCTGCACTCCAGTTAACTCGCCTGCAGAGTGGGAATGATACCTGGGCTGCATATAGTCACCTGAGACAGCCAGTGGCACAAGGTGAGTGTGGAGGAGAGATACAAGGTAGTGGTCTCCATTTGTGACCCACTGGAACTTACAAGAGCAGCAGGTGGGCTGAGTTCTACATGGACTTGGGGCTCATGGCCTGTAAGCCTCATGTCAGTCTGTATGGGGCGACTGAGGGTGGGTAGAAGGGTGTCAGAAACCACTATGTGAAATGTCGGAGGCAAAGAACAGTACTTACCCCCAAAGGTACTGGGAGTCAAGAGATGGGAATACTCCACAAAGCGGCTTCTACAGACACAAGAGCCTGGTGCTGGGTCCCAAAAAGAACGGGTTGGGGGCTTCCTGACCTGTATGTGTCCTCAGGAATCCAGGAGATGTTTTGCTCTTCCTGCTCCTGTCCCCAACTGAGTCCAGGGTTAAATGTTCTCCAGGGAGATTTGGGGTTCCGTGGGCTCCAAGCCTAGCCTGGGGGAAAAAGCCCATTAAAATTAAAGAACACGGGCCAGGGATTTAGCTCAGTGGTTTTACTGCCTGCTGCGCAAGCACAAGGACCCAAATTTGATCCCTGGTACCAAAAAAAAATTTTAAAAACACCTCTCATACACGAGTTTTTAAAACAATATTTGTTAGAGCAGGCGTGGTGCACACCGTTAATCCCAGCTGTCTGGGAGGCTGAGGCAGGAGGCTGGGAAATTAGAGCCCAGCCTAGATAAATTTTTTTACTTTTTTTTTGGACAATTTAACTTAGCCACTGTGTCAAAAAATAAAAAGGGCCAGGAATCAATAACCCAGTACTGCAAAAAATAATAAGTTGGGTAATATTTTTGCACGTAAAAAAGCAATAAGAAGAATAGTAGGCTGGGAGCCAGGTGTGGTGGAGTGCACCTCTAATCCCAGGGTTCCAGGACATTCACTATGATTCAAGGCTACATAGTTCAAGGCCAGCCTGAACTATATAGCAAGACCTTGTTTGAAAGGAGGGTGGGGAGCTGTAGTCTAGAGGTAAAGTGTGTATTAGCAAGCCCTAGGCACTGGGCTTGATATCCCCAGCTTCAAAAAAAACATGTAAGGGCTGGGGATTTAGCTCAGGTGTTCCGCCGCCTGCCTCAAAAGCGCAAGGTCCCGAGTTTGATCCTTTGTACCAAAAAACAAAAACATGTAAGCAGCAGTTTCTAAGACCCTAGATTCATAGGCTAATTTTTCTTAGAAAAAGTTCTCTTCCTAGGTTCTGCAGATCATGAGATAGTGTTTAGTACAGTGCCTGGCACATAGTAAATGTTCAAAAACAAAGTATCATTTGTAACAAGTCAGGCACACTGGTGCATACCTGTAATTCCAGTTACTACTGTAGAGGCTGAGGTAGGATGATTGCAGGTTTGGCCCTGCCTGGGCAGTTTAGCAAAACCTGGTCTCAAAAAATGTTGGGATCTGGCGTGGTGGTGCACATCTGTGATCAACTAGGTAGTTGGCTGTGGCTGTCAGCTGTTTTCCCAAGCAGTGTGCGTATTAATACTGATCTTTAAAAGATATTAATACTTACTAAAGGTATCACCCATTCTGGCTAGAACTGCCTTTTCTCTTCTGAGTCTACATGTACCAGCTCCGTGTGCATGAGCACCACCTCACCTGGCTCTCCACTCCCGTCCTGGACGAAGGCCGTGGCTTCTGCTTCCTCACCATCTGTAAGCAGCAGCAGCTCTTCCTGTGGCCACTGGAGATTCCCCACCACCTTCAGTCTCCAAGACCTCCATCATGATGGAGGGTAGACAGGGCTTTTGAGAGACTCCTTGGGCAAGGACAGTGGGGAGTTGACCCAACTGGAAGATGAGCCAGCCAGGATCCAGATTGGGGAGGTACATTACCAACCTGCACATCCTGATGACTTTCAAGCCTGTCTCCCTCTTCGGCTTTCCAGAGACGACTGGTCAACTTGGGACTTTCTGGTTGCCAGGAGCCCAGGCCAAGGCCTGTTCTGGCTTCCCGGCATGAGGGCCATGGTTGTGGCTCACAGTTTTGAGCACCGTTTTCCACTCCAACTGCCTTTTAATTTTTGCCCCTTAATCACTGTGAGGAGAGGGGGTGACATGCTAGGAGATCATGGGCCTTAGGGGGCTGAGAGAAGCCCAAGAGGTGGAAGAGGAGCTTTGTTTTTGTTTACTCCCTAAAAGTAGACAGCAAGGGCGTTGGGATTAGCGCCCTGAGTGAAGAGCAGTGACAGTGGACTTGAGATTCTGACCCTTTGCTTACTGGTTTTCTCAAGCTGACTTGCCTATTTGTGCCTTTAATAAATTTGTATGTGGTGTTCACTATCTGCCAGAAACTCTTTGTAAAGTGTTTACATATAAACTCAAACACAATTACTCTTAGGGCATATTTTCCAATTCAGAAACGGCAGAAACAACTAAAATGATTTTCCTAGTCACAACTAGGCAATATTTGCATCTCCAAAATAAAATTGGACGTTACACAAAATCCGGAATTTTCCTGGTTAGGTTAAGCCAAACAAAGGCAGGGTGGGTGGTGCAAGCCTGTAACCCCACCTACTCAGGAGGTTGAGCCAGGAAACTTGCAAGTTCAAGGCCAGACTGGGCACTTTGTTTTAGGTTTTCTTGAGACAGGGTCTCCATGTGTAGTCCGGGTTGGCCTTGAACTCCGCAATCCTACCTCAACCTCCCGACTGCTGGAGTTGCAGACGTGCGCCATTAGGCCCCTCTCAGTCTGGGAAACTTAGACCTGTCTAAAAAAAATGGGCTGGGGTGTACCTCGGTGGTGGAGCCCACCCTCCAATACCAACAGGGTGGGTTTCCCAAAGGCAAGGATATGCCGGGAGCAAAGTGATAGGCCTGTTAAAAAACAAAGAGATACTGGTAACTGCCCCAGTACTTCGGCTTTTGTTCCGGAGTGGGAGGAGTCGATAGACGTACGCGGAATGCTGTGTTGAGCGCGCGTTAATTTACTGGGGAAGCCAGAGCCGCGCCCAGTCGCTAGGGGTTAAGATGGGCAGCTGTTCAGTACGTAGCAGCAAAGAGGACGTGCTCCCAGCTCGCAATTCAACCGTAGGTGAGGGGGCCGGGCCTGCGGAAGCTCCACCCGGTGCCCGGGCTTCCGGACGCCCTCCAGCAGCTGAACCATCGAGACGCAGGCGCGCTGGAGCTCGCGATTCCGGGACGAGGCCGGCTGTAGCCTGGAGCGTCTCGATGGCTCGCATGCTGTCTCTCTAGCCGGCGAAGGGGCGGCGAGACGTCTCGGCGGATGCGCTAGGCAGCGGGAGGTCGAGCTCGCCGGCGGGGACGCAGCCTCCATGGGGGCCCTAAGGAAGGTGCTGGTCACCGTCGCAGCGATGGGCGCGGGGGCGGTCGTAGGGTCCGCGCTGTTTGCCCTGGTGACCCCAGGGGAGCTCCAGAAGCAGGCGTTGCTGAAGGTAGGCTGCTGGGCGTGGCGGGCAGGGCGGCAGGCAGGGCGGAAGCGAGACCCAGCTGTCCTTGTAGGAGATCCCCGAGCAGCATCGGCAGCACAGGGACGAGAAAGCACACACCCAGAGGCTCGTGATGAGCACGCTGCAGGAGGCCACGGCCACGCAGGAGAACGTGGCGTGGAGGAAGAACTGGATGGGCGGCGGAGGCCGAGGCGCCGTATGAGCGCACCCACGCCTAGCGGGGTATGCGGGACCCTGCCCAGGCCGCAGGGCGAGCCGCACTCAGAAACCCCGTCCGTCCGACTGGAGCCCCACGTCGTGCCACCTGCTTACTCCCACGCAACCCCAAATCTCTGTAAGCCCATCAACCACATTCTCAAAACATTTTCAAACTAGGTGTCTGTTTTCTTCAGGGGAACCAAGCGACGCTGTTTTTTTTTTCAGGATTGGATTGAACCCAGGGCCCTCGCCCTTAACTACATCCCCAGAAGCCCCCCCCCCCCCGTTTTTTGTTTAAATTTTGAGACAAGATCAGGCCAAGTCGACTACTGTGAGCTTGGTTTTGATCCTCCTGCTTCAGCCTCCCAGAACGTTCGGATTTTAGGCATGCACCAGCAAACTCTTCAGTCTCTAGGACATTCTTGAAATCCAGACTCCCTTGGGAACTTATCAATGTACACCTGTAGAGAACTCCTCTCCTCTAAGGTTAAGGGCCATCCAGCACCTAAGAAGCAATAATCCCTTCTGTGGCCACTAGTGTGACCATGGTGAAAAGAAATGTCTGTAAAGATATGGTTTAAGGGCCGGGGATTTAACTCAGTGATTTCGTCGCCTGCTTCGCAAGCTTCAGGACCCGAGTTCGATCCCTGGTACCAAAAAAAGATATGGTTCAACTCCTTCCTGCAGGTTACAAAACCCAAGTCTCTGGCTGAAGTGGTACACACTTGTGATTCCAGGACTCAGCAGGCTGAGGTAGGAGGATCGCTGTGAGTTTGAGGCCGGCCTGGGCTACATAGCAAGTTCAAGGCCAGCCTAAACTACATAGTGAGACCCTGTCCAAAAAAACAAAAAGGGCAGTGCCTGAGCTCAGTAAACGTAGATTGTTATCCCTGTCCCCCCAAGGTTTTTATTTTTTGGTACCGGCAGTTGAACCCAGGACCTTGCACTTACAAGGTGGGTGGCCGTGGAACCACTGAGCTAATAAATCCCTGGCCCTCCCAAGTTTTTTACTATTAGTTTCCAGTCCGCCACTCCACCCTCACTGGGGATGGCACCCAAGCACTCTCTACCAATGAGCTACATCCCCAACCTTTTTTCTTTTTTGGTACCGGAGATTGAACTCGGGACCTTGCACTTGTGAGGCAGATGGCGGAACCACTGAGCTAAAAATCCCCAGCCCTGCCAACCCTTTTTATTTTGAGATTGGGTCTCACTAAGTTGCTCAGGCTGGACACAAGCTTTGTTCAGACTGAACCTAGGCACAGCCTCTGGCATGCTAAACACACAGGTTCTCACTGAGCAGTACCCTCAGCCCCTGTATTTCATCCCCTGTGGTTCCCAAGCACGACTGTATCTGCAGAAAGGTTGTACTGATTAAAGCCAGAACAGTACTGTGTTAGAAATTAAAGCTGGGCCAAGAGTGTATAAAGCCAACACCTTCCCGTCTTATTAAGTGATGCCCCTGCTCAGTTTTGTCCTGCCTAGGTATTCAGGAAGCCAGGCATGTACAGAACACAGAGGGTCCATTTATTAAGAGGAAGATGTCGGTCCCTTAATAAAGATGAAGGTCCAGGAAGGTGGGATGAGGCTCTTCAGCTGGGACATTTCTTCGCCACAATGAGTACAGCAGAAGGCACAAGTCCTGAGGATCAATTGAAAGAGACAACCTTGAAACACAAGGACACTTGCTTTCTGCTCTCCAAATACTGGCCTCACACCAGCTCCACCAGCCCCCATCAGCATCGTCTTCCCCAGGCAGGCAGGCACCCATTCCCATGCCATACCCAGCTCCTGCAGGGGCCGCTCCATGTCGGCCTCAGAAAAGGCCCGTCTGGGGAAGCCGCTGAGCAGCTGCACAGGGTCCTGGGCCCCTCCAGCCTCTCCCCCACGGTTCAGCTCCACGTAGAGCCTCACAGCCGCCAGTTGTTCCCGGGCTTGGAATGTCTGGGTCAGTGATGTCCCATCTGGCAGCCTGACCTGGAGGGCAAGGGAAACGGATGCTCAGAACTATGATTGAAAGCTCATAATGAATCTGATGAGTAAAGAGTTATGAACAATCACTCATGCTCTGCTTTCCTAAGTGTGAAAGGTCTCTGCTCTCTCATCATTTAACAGAATAATAAATGACACAAGGTGGTGTTACATAGAAACATCAAAATTAGCTAGGCATGGTGGTGTGCACCTATAATCCCAGTACTCAAGAGGCCGAGGCAGGAGGATCACCACGAGTTGGAGGCCAGCCAGGGCTACATAGTGAGCTTTAGGCCAGCCTGAATCACACAGAGATACTGTCTCAAAAAACTAAAAACATTAACATCACAAAATTAGTTGTGTAGTGAACCAAATGTAACAGGTAAGTATGGATTTATTTATTTAGGTGCTGGGCACTGAACTAGGGGCCTTGCGCTTGTGAGGCAGGCAGTGGCCCCACTGAGCTAAATCCCTGGCCCAGAAGTATGGATTTAAATACATCTGTGGCAAGGGAAATTTGATCTCTTCCCCAAGTGGGAGATAAGGTTTCAAGTCATTTACAAAGAAGCAAGGAGAGATTTGGCAACCAGAACATGACTACAGAATTGTCTGAGTTGGATACCTTATAGGCCACAAAGGAGTTTCAGGAGCAAGACAGGAATTGGTGTCAGTACCTGGATGCGACACTGGTCATACTCCCGCTTGGTGGGAGGCTCCTGGCTGGGAGAAGAGGGAACAGGACCTGGCTCTGTCGCTGGCAGAGATGGCTGAGAACTCATACTACCACCATACTGGAGGACAAAGTATAAAACAGTAACCCTTAGGAGAAACTGACATGTAAGCCCATGCTTTCCCTGAGGCCGGGAGAGGTGATTCACTCAGCCATTCTTCTATAGTCTTCCCAGTCACCCACCTTCTTAGCTCTCTCTGCTTTGTCCCTTTCAATCTTTTCTCGAACCCTCTGTCTGGAATGCAGACAGGGAGAAAATAAGTCTCATGTGGACAAAGCAAATCTTGATTGGTTTCTCAGCTACTGACCCACACGCCCAGCTTGCAGACCTGGCTGCTAGCTCTTCAGCCTTTTCCCTCCTGCGTTCCTCAGCGGCCCTTCGCATCTCATCTTCCTGCAGTCTCTGTCGAGCAGCTGTCAGTTCTTGCCCTTGTTTTCGGCGCTGCCTTTCTCGTTCCAAGGCTTCCCGCTCCTCCCTTTCTTCCCGTTCCCGCTGCTTCTGGGCCACCAGCTCCATCATTCTGTTTTGCAGAGAGGAAAGAGTTCAAGGAAAGTGGAGATGGAGTGGGAAGGGAAATTTACAATGGAAACATGTTTGAGGATGAAAGAAACGAGGAGGGCAGGGATTTAGCTCAGTGGCACCGTGCCTGCTTTGCAAGCCAAAGGTCCTGAGTTTGATCCCTGGTACCAGGGAAAAAAAAAAAGCCAAGAAAAAACAAGGTGCTAGGTGTGTACCGCACTACTAAAGCACATGCTTAGCATGCCTGAGATCCTGGGTTTAAAAAAAAAAAAAAAAAAACAGGCATAGTGGTGTACGCCCCTAATCTCAGCACTCCAGAAGCTGAGGGAGGACTGCTGAGAAATCAAGGCCAGACTGAGCTGCACAGTGCGATGCTACCTCAAAAATCAAAATACACGAAGAACATAAAGAGGCCAAGGTTTTCTTGAGACTCCGCAGGTGAGGGAGAAGCCTGATCTTCACTTCACCTCTTGGTCTGTTCCTGTCGCTCCTCGTCGGTCAGGCCGGGTCTCCTCTCTCCAGCAGCTGCCTCGGGTCCTGGAACGAGCGCTGGTGTCACGGTTCCCTCCGTCACCCTTGCCGCCCCCCCCCCACCGCCGCCTCCCGCCTCGCCGTCCCGCTGACCTTCGGGTCCTGGCTCCCGGCCCAGGGTGCTCCCGCACAGGGCCGGCGTCGGCAGCGGCTCGTCTGCCTCGGGGTCGTCCTCGTGCTCCATAAGCCTGCAGGGTGGGGAGTTAGCGCGTGGCCGCGCCCGACCGCCCTCCCCCTGCCCGGCGCTCACCAGTCCATCGCGGCCTCGATGCCCTGGTTCCCTGTGAGGGCCAGAGCCTTCTCCCTGGGGGCAGAAACACCGTGAGCGGCGCCCGAGCCATGGCGGTGGCGGGCGGGGTGTGCGGCCGGGTTTCCTTACGCGCGTCCCCGGGCGAAGCCCATCTCGATGAGACTCTCCAGCGCCGTCAGCTCCGCCATGGCGCCGCCGCGCGGACCTGGGGGCGAGAAGACCGCGCGAGGGTCAGCTAGGGTCACCGCCCGGCCCCGGCCCCGCGCGCTCGCTCACCGGCTCGAGCCACGGAACGGCGCCTTGGTGGAAGCAGACCGGAAGCGGAAGCACCCGGTCTGTTTGGATCACGTGGGGAAGGTGCAGACGGTTGTCGCGGACGGACAAAAAGCGCTTGTCGGCCGACGGCGCAGAGTAGCGCCCAAGACACCCGAGGTGGGAGCTAGGGCGTTTGAAACAGGGTAGGTGGGATCCGCTCCAGAGCCTCACGTCGCCACGCCCTCCTCAGATTATTGAACGGGAGAAGGGGTCAGATACTATAGGGCCACTTCCCCGGGACGAACACATTCCTCAGGTAGCACAGACACTGCTGATTAAGTAAATAAATTTGTAAAGGAAAGGGCGGGGCGGGGGCGTGAAAAGAATTAAAGGGTGTGATGTCGGGCACCAGCTCCCCACTACGAAGTAATTGTTACGTATCCAGACCTGTGCCCATGAAAGTAAGTCGAAAACGAAAAGTAAATAGGCTAACTTGCAAAAATAACGGGAGATGAGAAGGAGCAAGGCCCGTGACGCAGCCCGTGGGCCCAGCGCCGGGAGCCCAGACGGGCGCTGGCCCTTTGACCCGCACCCCTTGGGGGCGTGGCCTCCCCCACTGCAGCAGTACCCTGTAGTCGCGCCTGATGGAAGCTCTGCCCGGAGACTCCATGAATGCTAGATGTTAGCTTCCTCCTGGGCCTGTTTTTGGTTTTTTGTTTTGTTTTGTTTTTCTTGGGAGTGGGTTGTTTTGAGACAAGGCCTTGCAGTGTAGCCCAGGCTGGCCTGGATCCTCCAGTCTTCCTGTTTCGGCCTCCCTAGTAGCTCGGATTGTAAAGCGCTGTCTATAGCGTTGAAATAACCAGTAGTTCTATTTAGGCAGAATGGTAAATGCTAGTATTTATTTATTTTTATTGTACAGTTTCATCTCCTACCAACCGAAGACAACCTGTGCATATTTCAGGGCAGGAGTTAGAGTGGGCTTTTTCAAGACTCCTGGGTTTGCTTTTTTTTTTTTTCTTTCAGTATTAGAGATGGAATCCAGAGGCTTTTCACTGAGCTCCATCCCCAGCCCTTTATATTTTTAAATTTTCAGACAGGGTCTCCCTAAATCACTAAATTGCCCAGGCTGGATTGAAACTTGGAATCCTCCTGTTTCAGCCTACCAGAGTGCTGGGATTTTTTTTTTTTTTTGGTACCAGGGGTTGAACTCAGGACCTTGCACTTGTGAGGCAGATGCAGCACCACTGAGCCAAATTCCTGGCCCCCAGAATGCTAGGATTACAGCCCCATGTGTCACCACACCCAATTAAATGTTTATTAGGAGGTAGAGCTAGCAATGGTGGCACACGCCTGTAATCCTAGCAGCTGAGGAGTCTGGAGGAAAGAGAATGGAGAGTTAGAGGCCAATCTGGGCAATTTACCAAGACTGTCTCAAAATAAAAAGGGCCCATGAATTCTAGATGACGAAAGTACTCCAGATGTATTCCAAGGGTACCATAATGAGTGACTGAATTCCACAGTTTTACCTCTTTCCCCTTTACGACTAGAAAAGATTCGAACCAGGGCCGGAGATTTAGCTCAGTGGTTTCACCCCCTGCTGTGCAAGCGCAAGGACTGGAGTTCGATCCCCATACCAAAAAAAAAAAAATCTTTGGGCCAGGGATGTAGCTCAGTGGTTCCACCACCTGCCTTGCAAGCACAGGGTCCCGAGTTCCATCCCCGGTACCAAAAAACCCCAAAGATTTGAACCAGATGTCCCAGCAAGAAGCAAAGGTTAAAGCCCTTCACAGACAGCATCCTCTGTAGACAGCTACACAGTCTTGAGCATGAGTGAGGAGGCTAGGACTTACCACTATGAATTGTGGCCTGTGGAGAACAATGAGTGCAAAAAAAAAATTTGCATTTCTGGAACATCTGCCCTGGTGTGGGGTGCAGTGACTGCCCTTGTAACCTCAGCACTCGGGAGGCTGGGGAGGAGGATTACCAGTGAGCCCTCAGCCTGGGCTACATAGTGAGACAGTCTCAAAAAAACAAAATCAGGCCCAGTGGTGGCACCTGTAATCAGCATTTTGGAGGCTGAGGCAGTAGGATTTCTGAGAATTCAAGGCCAGCCGGAGCTATATAGCAAGCCCCATGAACCCCATCTCAAAAAAACAAAATAGAACAAAACAACTGGCTAAGAGCAATTACCTCAATTTGCTGGGGATCAACCCAGGGCCAAGCACTCCACCACTAAGGTACACCCCCACTCAGGAGGCTGAGCCAGGAGGAGCATGAGCTACATAGTGAGTCCCAGGCCAGCCTGGAATCCAGAGCACATCTCAACCATTAAAGAGCCAAAAGAAGGGCCGGGGATGTAGCCTGTAGCTCATGCTCCACCTGCCTGGCAAGTGCAAGGCCCTGAGTTTGATCCCTGGTACCGGGAGGAAGAAAAGCCAAGAAAGAACTTAGCTCATGAAGAAAAACCATTATAGGGCCGGGGATTTAGCTCAGTGGTTCTGGCCCCTGCTTCCCAAGCACAAGGACCCAAGTTCGATCCCCGGTACAAAAAAAAAAGCATTATTAGGTAAATGATGAAACTACAAAGCTAATGTGCTGAAATCTTTTCATTTAGTACTGTAAGACCAATGCTTAATTATGCATTCTGTTCTCTTGTGCCCAGGTTGGTAACCCCAGTTTGCTTTTCTGTGTAGTCTCCTGGTCACAGCTGTTGAGTAATTTTAGTTGGAGGTTGGAGAAGAAAATGCTCTTCAGTGTTGTTTTTTTTCCGGTACCAGGTATCAAACTCAGGACCTTGGGCCGGGGATTTAGCTCAGTGGTTCCACTATCTGCCTCGCAAATGCAGCGTCGAGTTTGATCCCCGGTACCAAAAAAAAAAAAAGTTTCAGAAAGGGGCAGGGGATTTAGCTCAGCACTGCGTCTGCCTCAAAAGTGTCGAGGTCCTGAGTTAGATCCCCAGTGCCCCTCCCCCTCAAAAAAGTTTCACAAACTAAAAAAAAGAGCCAAGAGCAGTGGTGCATGCCTGTAACCCCAGTACTCTGGGAGGCTGAGGCAGAAGGAGTGCAGGTTCTAGCTCAGCCTGGAAACTTGATGACTTAGTGAAGCTGTCTCAAAATAAAAAATGAAAAAGGGCTTTGGAGGTAGGTCACTGCAAAGGCCCTAGGTTTAATCCCCCCAGTACTGGGAAAAAAAGTCATATCCCAAAACCATTAAAAAACAAAATTGCCAGGCATGGTGGTCCATGCCTATAATCCTAGCACTCCAGAGGCTGAGGCAGGAGGATTGCCTCGAGTTTGAGGCCAGCCTGGACTACATAGCAAGACTTTGTTTAAAAAAAAAGCTATACATTCCCAGTCCAAAGACAGCTTGTTTGTTCTTTCTTTCTGTCTTTCTTTTTCCTGGCAGGGGTGCTAGGGATCCAGCCTCTCCAGCACTGCAGGCTAATGCTCTGTCCCTAAACTATTGTCTACCCCACCCTGGGAGATTATCTCTTAAAGAGAAAGAGGACTTTCACTTGGTACTCTTTAGTGCCATTTGAAACTTTTAGTGTGTGTTACTTTTATAATTAAAGATAAATTAAGGCCCAGACATATTTCAGAGGTAGGTAGAACGCTTGCTAGTATGCACAAGGCTCTGGGTTCCATCTCTAGCTACATAGAAACAAATCACAACATTATAAGATGAAGTGAGGCTTCTGATATATACCAATACCAAACGGACTTTTCTACAGCCAGTTCATTTAAATGTACTTTAAAAGTATGTCTACGGGGCTGGGGATTTAGTTCAGCGGTTCCGGTGCCCGTACCAAAAAAAATAAAGTACGTCTACTGGCGAAGCCCAACCGACCTCCAAGGCTGCTTGACAAAGTTCCAGCTGGGGAAAGAAAGGGTGGAACACATCGTACCCTCATGTTTTATTTTTTCTTGCCATAATGTTTATAATTGTTCCTCTGGCCACAGGAGTCATTGTGTTTGTGACTAACAACGAACTCTCCATGAGGCAAATTGGCAATGATATATTGAAATCTGATCTGGCTCAAAAGTCCCAAATTCCAGTTTCTCTTAGTTCTATTGCCACATCCACTCCTTAAGAAACCCCTCCTAAAACCCCCTCTGTTTCCCCACTACTATAACTCCCCCTCTTATTGCTGACCTTCTTATTACTAAAGGGGTCTTACGAAGAGATTGGAAGGACAGACTTTAGATGTAAGAAATAGTAGAAAATGGGGAAAAAAAAGAAAGTTAAGACAGGTAAATACATTAAGGAGACAAGTTACTCAATATTTCTCAAAATGCTGTAAATATCTCCTGCTCATAGACTATGAACCCAAATGGCATTTAGCTAAGATGAATAGAGGTATAGAAAAATAGAGAGCTAATAGCAAACTATATTAACCATTGTGCAGTTTCTCAAGGGCCAGCTGGTGACCACAAGTTTGACACTTAGTTGATTAAATCTTGCTTGTACCCCTGCTGATGTAAAGATTTTGATTAAGTTACCTTCTGTTCTGCTTAGGTGTGGGTAAATAAGGGGACAATTGTAATTTTTAAATATGTATACATGACGTTCAATAAAATGAAACAGCTTAGAAAAATTGTACTTTGTTTAAAAAAAAATAACCTTTACTTCAATAGAAATTGCTAAGGCAATTTAAAATGTAAACATGTTCTGCCCAAAGCCTCCCAGCTATTGCTTAAAGATATAAAAATAAATCGGACCCTGAGACTTCTCAGAGGGAGCCTGAACACTGCTTGCGAAGGTTCTTTCTCATCGCCGGCCCAGGACCTCTCCCCTTCCTACCCTGCATCGACTGCAGCTGGTCTGCGGCAGTCTACGTCTTGGTCTCTGAAGAACAGCTGTCTCCAGACTAATGGAAAGGGATCGTGAAAGCTGAAAGTGTCCTCCTTTGAAATTTCCTTTAATGTAATTGGAGTGGATATGCAAGAAGCACAGCCTCACATGGTGATGCAGGCCTGTAATCCCAGCCCTCAGGAGGCTGAGGCAGGAAGATCTATGTGAATTCAAGGCCAGCCTGAGTTACATAGTGAGTTCAAGGCCAGCCTGAATTACAAAGTGAGACCGTGTCTCAAGGAGAAAAACAAACAAACAAACAAACAAACGAAACCCACAACGGAGGGTGATGGTTTAACTGTTGTTTTTATTCTTGTCAGTCCATGTTTGTAGTAATGACTGCATTCATCATGGGGAGTTGGTCCAGTACATCGCTCACCTTAATTGTGTTCACATACCCCACCACCATCAGGGATAACTATGGTTTCCTTTGTTTTAAATAGTAAGGTGACAGACTTGTGCCAGACTGCGGCTCTGGCCTCTGGCCCTCTTTAGGGCAGGCCGCTGCACATCCGCTCAGCCTGGTAACTGCAGAAGTAGGGAACCCAGCCCCATGCTTCCCGCTGAAGCCTTCCTCAAAGTCCCCTGGGAGGCTGCGGTGGCAGAGGCTAATGGGGGCGACAGTTTGGCCAGCGCAGCCCAGGGGGTGGAGGGGTTGTTGGCGGCTGCGGTTTCCGGGGGTTGGATTCTCAGCTTCACCCCCTCCAACACACGGGGCCTCAGGGTCCACCGGAAGTGCCCTGCCTCTCTGCTTCCCAGCTGCCCCGAGATCCCTCAGCCCCGTGGGGAGGGAGCCCAGGGCTCAGGCCGTGGTTTGGTGGCCTTTCGGGCAGCCCCAGCGCTGGCGCAGGTGGAAGTGCCAGAACAGGGCGGCGCAGCTCAGCAGGGCCAGGGCGGTGCCCACCCCGATGGCTGTGTGCACCAGGGAGCTGGGCCTGGGGGGCACGGAGAACCGGCCACAGGGCCCGAAGGTGGGGAAGGCTGCTGGGGCAGGGTCCTCGCGCCCCACCCGGGGAGTCCAGCTCTCCCCAGCCTGGTTGGCGGCCACCACGCAGAGTACATAGGCGGCCCCGGGCCGCAGCCCCCCGAGCTCAGCTCTGCGGACGGTGGCGTTGAGGGCGGGCCCCTGGTGCGGCAGCCCAGGGCCCGCCCAGAGCAGCAGGTGGTAGCGGTGCACGGGCGAGGCCGGGGAGCACCAGTGCACCTCCGCGCGGCTGTCCTCTGCCTCCACGCGCACCTCACCCAGGCGCGGCGGGGCGGGCGGCCGGGCCGGGCTGGATAGCCCGGGGCACAGACAGGCTACGGGCGCAGCGCGCTGCAGCTCCTCACACGGCACCTGCAGGTGGCGGCACCGGTCGTAGTCACAGAGCGCAGGCCTCAGAGGTGCGGCCACGGCGTCCTCCTCTCCAGGGTCCTGGGGGGCCCCGGCAGCCAGGGAGAAGGTCCCGGCCAGGAGCCACAAGAGGCAGGGGAAACCCAGCATGGAGGCTGCAAAGCGAGCGAGCGGGGAGGCCGTCAGCCCTGGCTCTCAGCGCCTGGACCAACTCGGGGACAGGGCGGGCGGGCAGAGGCGGGAACCGATGTGTCTGTTGGTCCATCAGCCGAGTGTGAGTTACACGCCTGGCTTCACCCAAGGCGTGCGAAGGCTCCCACATGTGTGCGGCAGATGTGTGGCAGCCTCACAGTGGGGCTGCGGCCCATTAAGGCAGAAACAGTGCTGGGAGGGGAAGGGTTTTCGCAGCCCAGGAGGAACCAGGGAGTGACCCCAGCTGCCCCCAGAAGCCGAGAGTGGCCGCACACACCCAGGGAGAGGCCAATGGCAGCGAGGGCGAAGGGGGAAGCGGGACCCACGTTCCTCACAGACTCCTGGCTTTTCTGGAGGACGCAGGACAGGACCCCAGGCCTTCGAATTGAGCTATAGCTGACGACCTTTTCAATTTTTTTTTTTTTGGTACCGGGGATCGAACTCGGGTCCTTGAGCTTGCGCAGCAGGCGGCAAAACCACGGAGCTGAACCCCCGGCCCCTTAGTTTTTTTTTTCAGTACTGGGGACCCAACTCAGGTCTGTGTGCTTGCCAGGCAGGCGTGGTGCCACTGAGCCACCTCCCCGGCCCGACCTTTTCAAGTTTTAGATGGGCCTCCCTGTCCCTGGTGGCCCAGGCTGGACTGCCTCAGCCTACCAGCCTGCTGGGGCAACAGCCCTCGTGCCCCCGCCCGGCCCACAGTGGCCTCTCACCAGTGGCTGCCTTGGTGCAGGGGATTCCGTGGGTTATAGCTTGAGTGGCCGCTGAGAGCACGCAGTCAGGTTGCCTTCCCGCTTAGCTGTTATGCTGCAGCTTTTGTACCCCAGTCTGATGTCACCACCTGGCCCCTCCTGCTCCCCGCCCCTGAGTGCCAGGAGGGCCTGAGGCCTGAGTCACGGAGGGGAGGGCAGGGCAGCCTCTGCTCCCCGGTGGGCTGGGGCTGGAGCTGGGATGGCTGGGTCCTGGCACAGGGGTGGGATGTGGCCTGCGGCCAGGAGTGGAGCCAGGCTGACGCCACGGAGGACAAGAAGGCCTGGAAGGCACCTGCCTGCATGCCAGAGGGCAGAGGACAGCGTGGGCTGGCCAGGGTGACGACTCCGTTTTGGCAAAAACCAACGCATCCCGCAGGCAGCCACTTCCTGGCTTCTGCCTCCCAGCGGACAGGAGGGAGGGGTGCAAGGCTGAGTGATGCATCCTGCTCTCCGACCCCTCCTGTGTCCCCTCCCAGGCGGAAGAGTCATGCGGCTGCCTCCCCAAGGACTGAACCGGAGCGGCAGGGCTGGGGCTCTGAGCAGGGGGGCCCACCTCTGCAGCCCGAATGCAGCCCCGCCCTCCTCCTGGGGACAGGGACATCACACAGAGCAGGGAACAGCTGGCACAAAATAGTTTATTGGGGCGAAGCAGGAGAGGGAGAGGAGGAGGGGCTGGCGTGCGAGGACAGGGTCCTTCAGGAGCTGGAGCAGGTGAGGCGCTGGCGTAGGGGCCCCTCGGAGGGCTCAGGGCGGCCCAGAGTCTCAGGGGCCGAGGTGGAGGTGGAAGCTGGGGCAGGCAGGTTGGCCTCAGCAAGCAGGGCCGCATCTTCCCAGGAGCCTGAGCCTGGGCAGGCAGAGCGGGCCCAGTGAGGCTTCAGGGTCCCGGGTCCCAGATCCCTGCCCACCGGGTCGCTGCCTGCTGGGCCTGCTCACCATCACTGGCCTCGGGCTCCAGCTCCTCACCCCTGCCCTCGGGCTGCAGATCTGGCTTCTCCGGCTTCTCCTCTTCTGACAGCTGCACCTCTGCAGGGTGCAGGCACCGGGTGAGATGGGTGAGATCTGCGTGAGGACTGCAGAGGACCCTGGGCGCCAGCCAGCCCAGCCACTCTACCTGTCCCTGTGGGCTCCTCCGGGGTCCCACCATCTTCTGGCCTCCTCCTGGCCCTGGCGCCCTGTGCCTCCAAAGCGGGTGGAGTGGGGGACAGGGTCCCTCGGCCTCCCGCCCCCTCCCCCAGAGCCCCCGGCTCCCCACCTGGCTGCTGCACGTTCCCTTGCGGCTCCGGCCGGGCACTGTCTCTCCTCCGCTTGTTAACCTATGGGCACAGGGCTGAGTGGCAGGGACTAGGACAGCACCGGCCGGCCACCTCCACACCCAGGGCAAAGGGCCGAGCCTCGCACCTGCACAGAGGAGCGGGTCCGGGGCCAGATGCCTCCCCACGCCCACTGCATGTAGCTGAAGACCAGGACCACGCTCAGGAAGGTGAAGTTGCTGGCAACACCCACGAAGGCGCAGGTCATAGGGAAGTTGTACATCAGGTACCTAAGGTGGGCGGCGGCAGTAACCACACAGCTCCTGGCGAGTGGCACACAGCATGCACCACCAACCTTTGGGTCTGTTTTTCCAGTACTGGGAACTGAACCCAGGGGCTTCATACTGAGTTCCATCCCCAGCCCTTTTCAGTGTTTTTGTTTTTTGGCACAGGGGATCGAACTCGGGTCCTTGCACTTGTGCAGCAGGCGGCGAAACCACTGAGCTACATCCCCGGCCCCCTTCACTTCTATTTTGACAGAGGGTCTCACTAAGTCCCTAAATTACCCAGGCTGGACTGGAACTTGTGATCCTCCTGCCTCAGCCTCCCAGAGTGCTGGGGTGACAGGCATAGGCCACCATACTTAGCTAGCACCAGAGTCCTAACTTTTCAGGAAAAACGTGAGTCATGTCCAGGGCACCTCAGTAGAGTGGGCCACAGCTGCTCCCTCAGCCCCCACGTGCCCTCTCACAGTTCCCAGACCTGAGGCGCTGGCTTCTGACAAAAGCCCAGGGTTTCAGAATGGCCCGGCATGGCGGCAGGGTCACGGGCAACCACCCCGTCATGCAGCCTCACGTCAGGTCGCACTGGCTGAGCCAGTGGACAGAGACAGCAGCTTGTCTTAAAGAAGAGCCCTGCTGTTGCCATGAGTTGTTTTTTTTTTTTTTAAAGACAGGTCTCCCTATGCAGTTCAGGCCGGCCTTGAACTCACTTCGTAGCCCAGGCTGGCCTCCAACTTGCAGGGATCCCCCTGCCTCAGCCTCCTGAGTGCTAGGGTTATGGGTGTGTGCAAGTACACCCAGCTCCACAAGGGTATTTTAAAAACTTAAGGCTGGGCGTGGTGGTATACACCTATAGTCCTAGGTACACAGGAGGCTGAAGCAGGAGGTTGACTTGAGCCCATGAGTTTGTGTCCCGTGCGGGACACAGCAAAACTCCATCTCTTAAAAAGTTAAGAAAGTTTCCTGGGGCCAGGTTTGAGACCCTCTGGGCCCCACAAAACCAGCACCTGGGTGGAAAGTCCAGTCACCCCTCACCTGAGCCCTGAGAAGTGGGCGTGGATGCGCAGGTAGGCCCCATACAGCTGGATGCGCCTGCTGTGGATCTCGATGATGGCGCCAGTCGTGGGCACGTACTGTGGGCAGGGGTGAGGGGTGAGGGGTGGCAGGCCTGGGTGGGGACCACTGCTACCTCTACCACCGCCCGATCCCCGAGTCCTGGGCTCGCTGCCCTCACCGAGTTCTCCCTGTAGTCTGCATACAGCTCCACCTCCAGTAGCTGCTTCTGCTCTGCAAAGCCGAACAGCAGGAGGCTGGAAAAGACGATCGTGTCCAGCGTCTGCAGCAGGTAAGAGCGGTAGTGCAGCATCACCTGTGTGAAGGCAGAGGCTAGGAAGGGCACTGTGCTCTCCACCCTGGCTGGCATGCACAGGGCTGTTCCTCCCTCCGCCCTGCTCTCTGCCCAGCCACATCTCTCCACTGTTCTAGCTATTAGTGATTGTTGGAGCACTGGGGACTGAACCATGGCCTTTGCATTGAGTCCCAGCCCCAGTCCTTATTTTTTACTTTGAGACAGCATCTGGCTAAGTACCCCAGGCTGGACAGGAACTTGCAGTGCTGCCTCAGTGTCCCAGAGTGATGGGATGACATTCGTGGGCCACCACGCAGGGCTGCGTTTCGCCATTCTCATAGAGCAAGGCACCCCTTGCCGCAGCACCCCTTCCTGGTTCAGCACAGCAGTGCCTCTGATCTGCCGTCCCCGAGCAGACCCCCATGTCGCTGTGACAGCCTGGCACTGGGCAGACACCCTGTGCCAATGCATCCCCATCCTCATGTGTTAGAGGCAGACTGTCCACTCACGGTCTGCCTTCCATAGCAGGGACACTTCTTGGGGACCCAGGAGCCAAGGTCCACCTGACCTCTCTGTCTCTTTCTGCAGCATGGGACTGAACCTTAGGGCTCGTGCATGCTTGGCCAGTGCTGCCCCACTGAACTGTACCCCCAGCCCTTTTTACTTCAGGGCGTCTGGCAGACATGAAGCGCTTGGTGAATGGACTCCCGTTCCCCTTCCTGATGCGAGGCCCAGAGCCCAGGAGAGGAGATTCCTTCTGTGGCTGCTCCCAGACACCCTGGCTCCCCTCACTGTCCACCAACACTCACGGAGCGGGAGGAGGTGGAGATGATGCGGCCACCTCTGGTATAGCAGGAAACCGTGACCAAGAACATGCCCAGGTCCTGGTTCACAGGGGACTCAGGTAGCTCGAGCTCCAGGGTGATGCGGTAGGGCTGTCCATACATCAGCACCTGCCCCAGAGCCAGTTCGGAATTAGGCCACCCATTCCCAAGTCTTTGCTGCCCCCTTTTGGTGGCCAGGACTGCCTGAGGTCCTCTGCCTCCAGTAAACTCCTCCAAATCCTAACCCATTGCATTCCCTCCCAGGACTGTGGGTTGCCAACTGAGCCATCCATGACTCGGGCCTAGGTGACGGTCAGCGTGTCTCTTGGGCCCGGCCGCTCTCCCTGTACTGTTAATTAACCAAGTACCCGCAGCACTCCCAGGCATGCTCATGTCATTCAACACCCCCACACCCAGCTCATCTAATCCTCCTGCCTCAGCCTCTCCAGCAGCTGAGACTACAGGCCCACACCACCACTCCAAGCTTGGTTCTGTTGGTGGAACCCTGAGATTCATACTCGGAAGACTTCTTCACTAGGACAGCCTCAAAAGGTTAGGGTTTCACCTAGCACCCCTAGTACCCTAGGCCATTCTTACACCCTTCTGACCAGCCTCTCCATCTGTCTACCAGTCTGTCTTTCAGTACTGACGAGGACACTCAGGGCCCAGTATGCGCTAGGCACATGCTCCACCACCAAGTTCCACCCCTCCCTCCCCTTCACTGAATGGTTCCTACCTGGCCTCGGCCCCTCAGCGAGGTGTCCCGAAGCCACAGCAATGATACAAGCCTGCTTGCCTGACTTTTGCAGGGTATTTTTGTGCCAAGCATGTGCTCCACCACTAACTAACCCTAAGTCTCCAGCCTCAGCCCTCCAAGCTTCTGTTTCTAAGCAAAGAGGGAATGAATAGCTTCCCAGGTCCAAAGTCGTGCCTCCCTGGACCAGTCCCCTCTGTGGTTCCTTTTCTCCAGAGCCCTCCTCCTCTCTGCTTCTCAAGCCCTGCCCTCCACGTCTCCCTCTAGCCTCTTCATCACCAGTCCTGGAAGCACAGATGAAATCTCTGTCCAGCCCTGGTACTCACCCGATCACGGCCACTCTTAGTCAGCGAGACATTGGCGACAGGGAAGGAGCACAGGGAGGTGATGGAGGGGTCACAGTCAGTCCTACCAGGAGAAGGGGATGGCACTGCTGTAGCAGTTGATCTCACCTGTGTGTCCACGCGCCTCCTGGTCCTATACCCCAGCCCATTTATGCACATTATATTTTGCTATTGGAGATTAAACCCAGGGCCTTACCACTGAGCTGCATCCCCAGGCCTTTTTTTTTTTGTCCTTTGCATAAGGGTCTTGCTAAATCACTAACTTGCTCAGGTTGAGCTCCAATTTTCAGTCCTCTTGCTTCAGTCTCCCAGAGTGCTGGGATTACAGGTGTGAGCTACCACACCTGCTTAAGACTCTCTCCCTCTTTTTCTGTACTGGGTTTGAACCATGGAGTGCTGAGGTATATCTCTGCCCTTTTTTAGTTTGAGACAGCGTCATACTAAGTTGTCCAGGCTGGACTCCAACTTGAAATGCTCCTGCCTCAGCTTTCTGAACAGCTGGGATTAAGACAGGCACCACCACATTCGGCTCTATCTACTCTCTTGAGGAATTTTATAAGCACTGAGTACTCTGGGAGCTTGAGATAGGATCACAATTTCCGGCTCATTTTGGGAAGCTTAGTAAGACCCTATCTCAAAAACAAAAAGATTAACAACAAGCTGGGCCGGGGATTTAGCTCAGTGGTTCCACTGCCTGCCCTGCAAGTGCAAGGTCCCGAGTTCGAGCCCTGGTACCAAAAAAACAAAAAAACAGTTTGTGGTTGTGACTCAGGGCAAAGGCCCTGAGTTCAATTCTCAGTATGGCAAGAAATAAACACAGATTCCATCCAGGTGTGGTGGCATGTGGCTGTCAGCCTACCATTTGGAAGGCTGAGGCAGGTTGATTGGGATTCAGGGCTAGCCTGGACTAAGAGTGAGCGCCTGTCTCAAAGAAAAATTTTTTTTAAAAAATTTAAATTGAATAATAAAATTCTAAAATGTAGATTCTGAGATCCTACCCCCAGATTCTGATTCAGTAGTTCTAGTCTGGGGCTTTTTTGAGAAAATTCCAAAAAGAGCTACAGCTAAGCTCTAAGAGGCTCAGGAAAGCTCCAATTGTAGGCAAGACTGCATGTGGTGTGTGGGTATGCATATGCATTTTTATTGGAAGATCATAGTTTTCATTAAATTCATGTGCCCTGATAGTTTAAGTTTTACCTTGCAAATTACAGCATGATTAGGGTTGGGGGAGGGGATTTTGGACCTAATAATGCCCTCATCAACATGTGCTGAATGGTCTGTAGCTGAGAGAATCTGGCTGAGTGTGGGAAATGGGGAGAAACCAGGCGGCCAGGCCAGCAGCAGAAGTCGGGAAGGCCAAGTCAGTTCTGTACGATCACCCTGTTTCCCTAATCTCGGCAGAGTACTGGGGCAGGAGGCAGTCAGGGAAAAGGTGAAGGCGGTTGTTCCACCACGTCCCAGCCAAAAGCCAAGTGAATTTTGCACCGCCTGAGGGCCCGGGCTGGCTCAACCTTCCACACTGACCCTGAGAGAGCTCCATCCAACCCAGAGTGGAGCTGCAAATATGTTTTCCTTATTTTATAACCCGAATCCAGCAATCAGAGAAGCACTGGGCCCTGAGAGCCCTCCGCCCTCGGGCCAGGCTCTCCTTCATGGGCCAGCAGGGACCGATCAGAGAAGCTCTCCTCACCTGTAATAGAAGTGCACGGGGCTGAGGTGACTGACGGTTGGCATGTAGGAGAAGTAGAAGGAGCCGTAGAGGAACACGGACACCCAGAGCAGCAGCAGCACGCTGCAGAAGAGCATTCCGAACTGCAACAGCAGCCTGCGCGCGCGGCCCGCCAGCGAATGGCCCATGTCCTGTGCCCGCTGCCCGGGGGGCGCCGGCGGCTCGGGGGCCATGGCGGGCACGGGGGCGCGGGGCACGGGCTCTGGCCGCAGGCTCCTCGCTGCGTTGTCGTCCGGGCCCAAGCCCTGGCCATGAGGCAGCGCGGCCGGCGGTTCCTGCAAGGACAAGAGGAGAGAGCGGTTCGCCCCCAGGTGGCATGATGCGGCCTTCTTCCACGCGGCCCTGCTCCAGGCCAGCCCGCCGGCCAGCTCTCCGCCCTCCGCACCGCCGCCCCGGCTCAGTCATGGCGACAAGAGCAGAGAAAACCAGCACCTTCCGGAGCCCTAGCACGCGCAGCGACCACCGCCTTCAGACGCGACCCCCCACTTCTCGGGCTCCTAGGCGGCCCGGCGCCGTCACCACGGAAACAGCCGCCGACACTACGCAGACTCAGCTGTTTCGCCCGCAACCGGACATCAACGAGGAGGGACTTCCGGCTGCCCTTGTGCGGGGGCGAGGCCCTGGCCAGTCGCAGGGGCGGGGCCTCGTGCGGGGCGGGGCGTGCTCGCCGAGCTGCCCGCCTCCGCTCCTCGCGCTTCCCCCGCTTCTTTTCCGCGGGTGACAGACGGATGGGGCCCCGGCTGTGTCCCCGCCACGCTCGGCCTCACCACAGCCCTCGGCCCGTGTTACCCTCGGAGCGGGGGCGCTGACGTCTGTGGCCCGAGCCTCCGGGGCTGCCGTCCGTTCTGCGCACTGCGCAGGTGGGCTGCGGGGCGCCGGTCAGGTGCGTTGCTGACGCTCACCCCGGGTTTGGTCATCAGGTGTTACCGTGTGCGGTCGACCCCCCCCCTTTCCTCGTGCCCCCCCTCCCCCAGATCCCCGCACCGGGTACGGGGCAGGGTTCTCTGCTCGTGCGTGCCCCCGCCCCCGCAGAGTCGGGGCCTCGCACTCACCGGTGCGGGATACTGCAGGTGGGGCGCGGTCCACTCGAGGCCTGGGGATTCCCCGCTCCCCTGTCCGTGACCCCAACCCGCTGAGCCCCTCACCTCCTCTGCAGAATCCGGCCCTTTGGCCTGTTCCCTGGAGTCCGCCTTCGGGTCAGCCGCGTCTCTGGACATCTTCCCGACGACACTGCCCGTCTGGCCGAGGCCACGCGCTGTGGTCTAGACGCCGGGGCCCTGTTGCGCGTCACATTCTCCTGGACAGAGGATGGGGACCCTGGGGCAGAAACCGAGGTTTGGTGCGGAGTGCGGCGTCAAGGCGGAGCCAAGGAGTGGAAGGGGCGGCTGATGTCAGAGCCTGAGCAGGGTCTGCGCCGCAGCAGAGCGTCAGGCAGGGGCGCTGGGCCGGACCACCGCGTCGGGGGCGCTGCGGGCGGGGTGCGGGCTCCCCCTGGGCAGGTGGTATGCTCCGACCCGGCTCCCAGCCTCCTCCCGCATCTTTAGCATCCTGCGTTAGCGGGCATCGGCCACCGGCGTAGGCCCCGTGCTGCGGGAACCGGGCAGCCCTAGCGACCTCAGTCCGAGCCCGAGGCCTCTCTGAGCGGCGGCTGACCCTTTCTGAAGCGACTCCCTGCAGGGTAGCACCACTGAGGCAGGGATAGGGCCCAGGGACCCAGCACCAGGTGCGGCTGCCACCGCGCTTGCCGCCTGTCGCTTCAGGTGAGCGTGGCAGCTTCTGCCGCTCTGCGGGCTCGGGGCAGGGAGGCGCTCCCGGGCACACGGAGCTCCGGTACTGAGCCCCCAATCACCTGGATGCTGCCTGTGCCAGGCCACGGGGACCCCGGGGCGCGTCCCACGCCGCCGTCCCCGGCTCCTCCGAGGCGGGCGGGCGGGGTGGGGGATACAAGGAGGTGGGAGGTCAGGGGACAACACCCGGGCGCGGCCCTCTCTCCAGGATGAAGGGGGAGACACCCGTGAACAGCACTATGAGCATCGGGCAGGCGCGCAAGATGGTGGAGCAGCTGAAGATCGAGGCCAGCCTGTGCCGGATAAAGGTGGGTGCGGCCGCGCGGGGGCATCAGGCCTGGGGTGGGGTCCCCGGCCCCAGACGTCCGAGAGCGCGAGACAGGAGGCGAGACTCGCGACGGGGCTGTCCCCAGGGCGGGCAGGGGTGCCCCTTGCAGAGGGAGCGGCTGCCCTGCCCGGTCCCGCCGACCCCTCCCGGGCGCCCAGGTGTCCAAGGCTGCAGCGGACTTGATGACGTACTGTGACGCCCACGCCTGCGAGGACCCGCTCATCACGCCGGTGCCCACCTCGGAGAACCCCTTCCGCGAGAAGAAGTTTTTCTGTGCGCTGCTGTGACCACGCCCCTCCCCGCCCCCTAGCCAGATGGCCCCGCCCCCTCGCCTCGCCGGCCCGGGAGACCTCCTGGGTCTAGAAACATGCCCCTCCCGTCCCCAAGGGCCCCGCCTCTCCCCTCCCCTCGGAGGCCGTCCGGGGCTTGGAGCCCGCCCCTCACCCGCTGTCGCCCCGCCCACTAGCCCTCTCCCCCTCGGGGCTCCTCCTCTCCCCTAGGGCCCCGCCCACAGCGGGCGCGCGAGGAGCTGCCCTTCCTCCACCTGCAGCCGCTAGGTGGGCAATAAAAGTCATCTGTAGGCCGCGTGCGCATCCTTGGGGCGGGGCCGTGGCTGCACAGCTGCCGAGACCGCAGGGGGCTGTCACCGCAGGTTCGGCTGGGGGGTTCGAAGCCGGGGGATTAAGTTACGCGGGCGAAACGTTACGCTGGCGAAAAGTTACGCTGGCGAAAAGTGCGCACAAGCACGCGCGCGCGCGCGGTCGACGACAGGCGGGAAGCCGCGGGCGGAACTCTTGGCAGATTGGCGCCTCGGCCCAAGATGGCGGCGTCCAGCGGAGGGCTGTACATCGCCGCTCTCAAGATGGCGGTGCCGGCGTGCGGCACCCCAGTAGGGCCTTCTGCGCTCGTCCGAACCCAAAATGGCCGCCTCATTGCGCCGGAACGTGAGGGCGGTGTCGCGGAGACTGGGGGTCTGCGCGCACAGCGTGGCCGCGGGAACCTAGGTTTTCAAGTCTCTCCGAGAGACATTCTCTGGGCAGTGACACAGAGGAACGGCCTCCTGCACTGAGCGTCCTAGGACCCGCTCCCCGTGGCTCCGCTTGGGTTTCGGGGTGGACCTGGGGCCCAGTCTACCTTGACGCCCCCTCCGCCCGCGCAGGGCCCAAGCGGCGCCGCCTGGCCGAGACCCCAGGGTGCAGGAGTCCCGGGTGCCTGCCAAAGGCGGGGCTGGCCTTCGGGGTGGAGCTGCTTCCCAGCAAACGTAGGCCGGGGGCGGTGTCCGGATAAGGAAGGGGTGACCCGAGTCACCCCTGCGCCTGGCCGCCTGGGGACCCGGGAGAGCTTGGGAAGCCTGTCTTCAGGAACATCGATGGTCCCAGAAGGTACCTGATGAACCCCCGCTCCGCCTCCCCGAGAGGAACAGAAAAAGCAACCCGGTGGCTCACCTGGGGCAGGGACCAGCCTCCCTCCGTTCAGTCTCTAGTGCCTTGGGAGGCCCAGGTCAGTCCTCGTCCCTGCGCCGCTGCACCGCACACAGAGCTCGAGACCAAGAACTTTCCTTTCCTACCGCATCAGTGCTGGGCAAATTTAGGGTCGAAGTGAAGATACTCGCATCAGCTCATACTTGGTAAAAAGCCACAGCGCTCGGTAAATGTAACCTTGATTCTGGGCTTTTAAAAAAATTGCCTGGGGTGATAGTACACGCCTGTAATCCTAGCACTCTGGATACTGAGGCAGGATGCACTGCCAGACCCTGTCTCCAAAAGCTCAACTTAAAAAAAAAACACAACAAAACTTTTCTGCACAACTTTCATGCTGATCAGGTTCCAGGTGGATGCCTGCAACTCTGCGTGGCGGGTGAGGGGAAACAGTTTTGGGAGTTCTGAGACACAAGGCATGAGCTATGCATGAATGATGAGTTAGGCTGTGATACAGCCTCATGGCAGAACGCTGGACTAGTGTTTGGCTTTGTAAAGCTCTGTGTTCAGGGAGGGTAGAGTTAATTAGCTCCAGCACGGACTTTGAATGTCCTAGTGAATAGGCAGCCGACAAAATCCAGGGTGCTATTTAGGTGGCAAGTTGTGAAATCCTCCAATCTGGGTCGAGTGCCCAGGGGAGGAGCTGGAGCTCTGCCTACATCGGTACCACTCTCCAACCTGTGCACTGGAGCCCCTGGCTGCCAGCCTTCATGGCTGGGGTTGATGGGCCCTGCTACTCAGGTTAAGGCAGGAAGATTAAGTTTGGGTCTACCTGGGACACCTAGGTTGTGGCTATAATCCCAGCGCCCTGGGAGACTGGCAGGAAGACTGAGATTGAGCCCAGGTGGGGCAATTTAGCAAGATCTTGTCTGTAAATTTAAAAAAAAAGCAAAAAAGCTGGGGATGTGAAGACCCCAGTACCAGGAAAAAAGAGAGGACTGGGAAACCTAGCTCAGTGGCAGACTGCCTCTGGGTTCAACCCCCAGTAGAGAGGGAAAAGGGAAATGGGTGAATTATGAAATGGAGCACTTAGGATAAGTTTAGAAATATGCAGTACTTGGGGGGGAGGGGTTCCTGGGGATTGAGCCCAGGGCCACACCAAGCTATCCCTAGTTCCTTATCTTTTAAGACAGGGCCTTACTAAGTTGCCCAGGCTGGGCTCAAACTTCCAGCCCTCCTGCCTTGGTGTCCCAGAGTGCTGGCATTATGGGTGTGCAGCACCACACCCAGCTATTGCTGCTTTTGTTACCTAAAAGTTAACTTCACTTTTTTTTTTTTGGTACTGGGGACCCAACTCAGGACCTTGTGTTTGCAAGGCAGGTGCAGTGCCACTGAGCCAAATCCCCAGCCCTACCTTCTAATTCTTCAAATTCACTAGAAAGCAACTCCCATCAAATCTCCGTTGAATGAACAGGGCTTTCCCCCTGGGTTGTAATTACTCTCAGATAAACTTATTCACCTTGAAAAGTGGACCGCCGCAGGTGAAGCCAGTGTCCACCTGGTTCCAGCCTGGCCCACGTACACAGAGCCCCTTGCTGCACAGATGCACAGCTGCTGCACAGCTGCTACCCAGCCAAGGCCTGGTGGAAGAGGAAGGGGACAGCCTCCAGCGAGAGGAGCATGCTTGGGTGAGGCCGGTACAAGTGGAGAAGTACACAGGGAAATGAGAACGTCAAATAACCACCTGATGACACCACTCAGTGCAGCCACGGGACAGGAGACAGATTCAGTCGAAAACTCAATAATGCTACTGTGCCTACATTTTTGCCAGAACGTTGTGATGGGAACAGGGAAGGAAAAGTACAGATGTAAACGACACAGTTACATTTTTTTAACGTAAACCTTTTTTACTGGCCACTTCCAAGAATGCTTTACAGGTTGTGCAAAAACATTTACAGACTCCATGTGGTGTTTTTCTCACAAAAGCTTTTCCATCTACAACAGATGTCTGATAACACTAACCAAGTCTAAGGAAAACAAGGCTGAGGTCCCTCGAATTGCCACAGTCCACATCCCTTCGGACACTTCATGAGACAGCAGCTCAGATGCCCCTGCTGCTGGGGTGACGGCTGTACCCTAACCCACCGGGAGGGAGGTGCCAGTTTCACCCCTCCCACCTACAAGAACGGCTTTGTAAAAAAGATGACTTTGTAGTGTCAAAAACCAACAGCAGGCCAGGGATTTAGCTCAGTGGTTCCATTGCCTGCCTCGAAAGTGCAAGGTCCTGAGTTCAATCTCCAGTACCAAAAAAACCAACAGCAGACTTTTTCCTAACCCTCCCCCATGAAGCCCAGGGTGGTTTCAGCTTTGTCCCCTGCCCGAGGGCGCTGGCATGCCCATCTGTGTCTCTGAGACATGGAAAGGCGCTTTCCTACCTGGGGAGACCCAGGCCACTGTCGTGGCGTGACCCTGGGCTGCTCACCTCACCCTCACCCCAGCGCTGGGCAGAGCTTCTCCACACTCCTGAAGGAGAGGGTTAGTGGGTTACGCGTCCTTGCTATCTCTTCACCCACTGCTGTGTAAAATCCACTGTGTGGCACCAGCAGAGGCACCACCAGGAGCGAGCAAGCTGCTGTCCTGCCAGCCCCACTCAGGCCTCAGGCAGAGGAGCTTGGTGGAGGGTGTCCTGACGGGCGGCCAGGGGCAGGGTCCGCACACCTGCAGAGGCCACATCGAGCAGCACACCTCGAGGGTGCGACGTGTTCTCCAGGGCCAGACCCAGTGTCCTCTCCTAGGAAGCGCTGGGCACGACGCTGAGAAGGGAGGGGAATGAAAGCAAGCCAAATACAAAACAGCACGCCTGTTTCCCACCTGGATCCTTGAACCCTGCAACATGCGTGTCGGGAGTTAGGCCGTGTTGGCCAGTCCAGGGGCCCACGTAGGTGTCTTGGCCCAGGCCCCAAGGTCAGAGGAGGCTCCTTCCTACACCAGCAGGCATGGCCACGCCTTTCCCTCGGCTACGTACAAAAGCCCCACAGGGCAGCACCCTGCCCTGCAGAAAACGCTGGCTGCTCAGCACAGGGCTGAGCCCGCACCGACTTGCAAGGCCCGCTGCGGGCTGCGAGTGGAAACCCTGAGAATCAGAATCACTCCCCCTCCACCACCAGAGGTCCACAGACCTCCAGCACCAGGCCAGGCGTGAGACCACACTTCACCCTCCTGAGACTCCACAGGGCTGAGGATGCACGCAGAGTGGCGGGGGACCCTAGGTAGCAGAACCCTGACTGGCAGCCTCTGCGCCTCCACCGAGCACAAAGTGCAGCAAAGGGACAGGGAAGAGTTGGGCTGCCCAGCCCAGGAGACCAAAGGTCCCAAGAGGGAAAGGTCGGTAAAGAAAATGCAAACGGTTAGTCGGTGAAGTGATCGCCAAGAGCCGATCGTTTATTTCGCTGCCTGCTTGGCCGCTCGCTCGCGGTCAGTGGGCTGGTGGGTCGGTGGGCCGGTCGGTCACCAGTGCCCTGGCCCCCACCTGCTCCTACCTGCCGCCGAGCACCTTCCTCCTCCCACCGCGGCCCGCTGCGTCGCCGCCGCCAGCGTCAGAGGTGACACTGCAACTGCAGGTACAGAACAGGCAGCCCTAGTTCTGCGCAAATGTTTGGATTACAAATATCTAACTAGGTTTGAAATGTTTTATAGAATAAGACAATATTCTTTTCAACAAACTTTTAAAAAAATGTACAGTTTTGTTGTTTCCGCCTCCCCCCGCCCTCCCATTGCGTGCCCTCCCCCCACCCCTCCCAGCAGCTCAGCCCCACCCCGACAGCCCCTGTTTTCCTTGGTTGTGTTTGGGGGGGTGCCTGACACCCCCAGAGACCCAGCTTCGTGGCTGACAGGCGACCACGCAGGGGCTTCACCGGTACCCTTGGTAGCCGTAGTAGTTCCTGTAGTACCGGTCTCGGTCCTGCGGGTGGTGGTAGTAGTAACTCTGCCACTGGAAGAGAGGGGACCGTCAGGGAGCGGCTGCACCCAGGCCCCAGCTGCAGCGCCGCCCTCCCCCTAGCCGAGGCACTCACGTCCCGGCTGTACTGTCTGTAGTAGTCTCTGTATCTGTTGTACTCGTAGTCTCGCCCGTAGAACCGGTCATAGTCTCCTCGGTAGCGGTCGTAGAAGTTCCGGTAGCCCTGGGAAAGGAGCACAGTTACGGGGTTTTGGCAGCCTGACCCACTGTGCCCCTCTCGGCTCGACAGTGCAGACGGGATGAGTTTGGTCAGATGAACACACTGGGCGGCCAAAGCCCTCAGCCCCGAGAAGACAGCCCAAAGCCCTCTGCTGCCCAGCGCGGCCAGAGGGAGGGGCAGGGCCGCACTCACCCCTCTGTTTCCAGACTGCCCCCAGTACTGCTGCCCGTAGGCCCGGCTGTCGTAGCCTCGGCGCTGCCCGCCCACTGGAAGAGAAACGGAGAGCGCTCAGACAGCTGGCACAGGGTCCTGGCTCCATGTGGAGCGGGAAGGGAAAGGTCGGAGCCACGATTGTGGGGAACTGCGGGGAATGGGGGCCTGCCTGGCCAGGCACCTGCCATGCCAATTAAAGCCCAGCGCCAGGGTCTCTGAAGAGTGGGGGAGGGCAGAGAGAACCAGGCCACCTTCCTGGGGATGCCCCCAGTTCCCTCAAGACATTTAGGGGGGCGAGAAGACCCGTGGCAGAGTAAGGAACACGAGCATCTGCCATTCAGAGTGTCACGGACTGTCAGCCCTGCGAGAGAGCCAAGGAGTCACAAGGCCCATCCCCACCATTTTCTTTTCTTTTCTTTTTTTTGGAACCAGGGATTGAACTCGGGTCCTGGCGCTTGCGGAGCAGGTGGTGAAACCACTGAGCTAAACCGCCCGCCCCCTCATCCTCTATGTGAGAAGCCGTCTACACCGCGTGCTCTTGGAGGAGGGGCACTGTCTGTCCCCAGCACCCAACATGCAGCAGGCCCTCAGCACACTTGCACACACACTGCACGAGCACAGCTTGTCCTGAGTGTTAGCTGACGAACAGACCTGCAGGGGAGAATAATTCCACTGACAGCCTAGAGCTGGCTTATTAATTAGCCCCAAATTGATTTACTGAAGACTGTGTTCATTGTCTGGCCTAAACAGCCAGGTTGACCCAAGAGGCAAAGCAGCAAGGAAACATCAGATGAGAATAGGGTGTCGCTGCACAAACCATTCCACTACACCGGCAGTGACGCATGGGACACCCACGTGTTAGCATGACAGCTGGACACGTAAGAAGGCACAGCACGCTTTTCAAGAAACAAGTATTTTGTGGAAAAGGCATTATCCTTTTTATGGAAGAATTACAGGACAGCTAAGTCGGCAGGGAAAGGACACAGGAGGAAACCCGCTCCACCGAGGCACTTCCTTACTGCCAGTGGCTTGGCTTCCTGGCCTTCTCAGCAGGGCTCCCGAAATCGGCCCAAATGCTGACTGCAGTGGGACTGCCTGGTTTCTGGACTCACCGTAGCCCTGGCCCCGGCTTCGGTTCTGCCGGTTGCGCTTGTTCCTGTTGTTCCGACGGTTTGTGCGCTTCTCCGATGGGGGCAGCACCTTCCTGGCCTCCTCCTTGTACTTGGTGACAATGGGCTGAGCTTCCTCCTTTTCCAGCTCCCCGTATGTCACCTCATCCATATAATCACACTTTTCAGGCAGAGAGAAGTTGGCTATAAGAGTAAGAGAGAAGCTTGTGGGCCTGAAAAGTGCATAGATGGGTAAGAACTCATTATGAAAATTCTACTACAGAAAAGGTAAGAATTTCTAAGCTTCATCTAGTAATGCACAAAAATGTGCTGGTTCACACCCACTCACACCTAAATACCAAAACTGATCTTCTCTACGCTAAATTTTAACACCCCAGGCAAAGCACTATCTGCCAACTGTTGATTCACAAGGTCTCAAGTGATCCGTGATAAATTAGCAGTGAACTGGGCTAAGGTTTCTTATCAGGACAGAAGCAGGTAATGGAGGCCAAAAGCAATCGAGAAAGTTTTGGTGTCAGTTAGATAAGATGCTAAGTGACATTTTAGAAAGAGGCTGGCCTTGCAGCATCTGCTACCTACACAGTGAGAGCAGGGAACAGGAGCATGGTCCTTGGTTAGCCCGAGTGGGCTGGACCAGCACACTCTGTACTCCAAGTTCACAGGCTGCCCTGCAGACCTCACTGCAATGGGGTTCCCGGGATTCTTCAATGAATCCAGTTAGTCTTGTTTCTTATAAAACTGACATTAATTCCTGAGAGCCTGAGTATCAGTCATAGACTTGTATAGCTCATTTTGCATAAATGTGGAGGATGAGACTCAAAGGTTTCCACAGGCAGAGAAAACCCAGCCATTGTCAGGGCAGGTGGGAGCCACCAGTTAAGGGGAAAATCAACTAATGGAACAGCAGGAAGCAAGAGCAACCAAAATAGCTAATGCTGTCTTGTGGGGACCTTGCTCTGGGGCTGCTATAATGCATAAGTCACTTAATGCAATACCATAGAAACAACTAAGCAAGGAAAAACTAAAAACAAGCCTACTACAATACCATAAATCAATATCCACCAGTGAAATCCTCATTCCAACTGCCCTGTTTTGATTTGAACCATAGCATCTTCCCAGCCTTTCATGAAATAAAAATGCACTTGCTCTACTTTGCAATGCGGGATAGTGCTGGGCAAACAGTAGACACCACACATATTTTCATACCAAGTGATTTACTTAAGGAAGCTTCTTGTTTGAGTTTAATCTTTATATCCTTCAGTGCTAGGGACTGAACCCAAGGACTCACGCCTACTAAGCAAGCGCTCTACAGCGGAGCTATATCCCAGCCCATCACTGAGTTTAATTATCCTGTGATCTGTCACGGCTTCCCTTTTTGTGATTCATCCAGGATGAGTCACAAGGTCAGTGCTCATAGTGGGAATGGTGGCACACGCCTGTCATCCCAGCACTCAGGAGGCTGAAGCAAGAGGATCCCCACAAGTTCAAGATCAGCTTGAACTACATAGTGAGAGCTCGTCTCAGAAATCAAAAAACAACAAAAAAAAGGGCCAGGGATTTAGCTCAGTGGTTCCGCCACCTACTGTGCAGGTGCAAGGACCCGAGTTTGATCCCCAGTACCAAAAAAAAAAAAAAAACCAGAACAAAAAATGGAGGAGTCACTACTTTGTTATTCCCTGTGCTCATTCACTCATCCACAGCACTCACACCCACTAAAGTGAGCTTCTGGGTCAGGGCCAGAGCAACTCCTGGGCAAAAGGCCTGCTAACTACAACCAATGAGGGGCAGGGGGCAGGAGTCCTAGGTGTGTAACTTTAGCCCACCTTTCATCTCTAGCATTATGGACTCAGGCACATCGTCTCCCTCCACTTCCTTCCTCAACTCCAGCCTCTTCTTCCAATCTTCCTCATTAGGAACAATCACCACCACCTTCCGGGAGAAAGTCTTGAACAACAATAGCTTCCGCCGTTGGCCAGAGTTGTACACATTACACTAGGAACAGAAGGAATAGTTGTTCAGGAATAAAAACCACCATTTAACTTCTACCAAAACTTTGTATCTTTTATAACTGGAGCATCAGATGAGGGGATCAATATGTGCAATTGCCTTTTAAAAAAACTTTACATGACAGGTATTACTTATCTAACCCAAAAAACTGAGATTCAGTGAAGCAAAAGGACTTATCCAAGATCACAAATCTTGTAAGTGGGGCCAGAAATTCTGAGCTCCAGGTCTTTTCAATACCTCTATTATCTGGTCCTATATACTCCAGTAAAAACACCAATAAGGGTACCTCTGTAATGTTTAAAACAACCATAACTAAAGTTGGATGTGGTGGCGCACACCTGTAATCCCAGCAATTGGGAGGCTGAGACAGGAAGATCACTGTGAGTTCAAGAACAGCCTGTACTACACAATTTGAGTTCCAGCCTGAAGTATATAGTAAGACCCTGTTTCAAGGCCGTCCCCTCAAAAGAAAAACAAACCCACCATAACTAGCCACGCATGTTACAATGAGTTCAAGAACAGCCTGAGCTACACAACCAGACCCTGCCTCCTGCTCAATTCAGTCTTTCTTCATATATGCACCCCAATTTGGCTCTAAGTAATTTTATTAAGTGGATACAAAATATTCATCTTTTTATCTTCTTTTTTTTGGTACCCGGGATCGAACTTGGGTCCTGGCGCTTGTGAGGCAGGCGGCGGAACCACCTGAGCTAAACCCCCGGCCTGTCTCTGTATCTTCTGAAAAGCTGGGTTTCTTTTGATTATCTGGACAATACCTGATCAAGAATAAAGTTCCTCTTTGTCCGAGAAGCGATCTGGACCAGCTTACTAAGGCACTGGGAGGCTTGCTGAACTGAAAGGTCTCGGCTTTCAGGGTCCATCCCTGGCTCCTCCAGCCCCTTCATCTGCAAATGTGAGAGATGGGTAAAGGAACACAAGGAGTTAGATGTCAAGTTCAGGCCCAAGAGACACTGCTGCCACTTCAAATGCCACCTTGTCACCTCAATTCATCCTTTGGCTCAATGTTGTGACATTATTTCTTGCAGTATCATTTCTAATCAACCTGGATAGATCCCAGATTTTATCTACTTTCAAAAATTTTACAATACAACAGAGGAAAAAGAAAGTCCACTCACAACACATAGAGAACAGCTCCCTTCTCCCTCTGTGGGACCCTTGTTCTCAGACCCTTGAGACTAACTCTCCATGGAGGGCAGCTGAGGAGTTTCCTGGTCCCCCCAGCAAGCACTGCGCTGGGCAGTCTCCCTGTACTCACCCTCATCTGACTGAGCACAGTCTCAGCTCCCAGAATGTTGTATCTCTTCTCAGGGTTTTCTTTTGCGTATTTTAGTGCCCACTGGGTCTTTCCAGATCCAGGTAGTCCCACCATCAGAATCACCTGCAAGTAAACAGAATCAGGAAATGCAATGAAAATAAGTGAGGGTCAATTTATAAAATCCCATTTAAGCCAGGTATGGAGACATAAGCGTACAATCCCAGCTACTGGGGAGGCAGAAGCAGGATTAAAAGTTGGAGGGCAGCCTAGGTAACACAGTGAGACCCCATCTCAAAAGCACAATCCTCTAAAACACAGACAGGTGAGAAGCACCCCCTCCAGTCTGTTAATGCTTTGAGAAGAGGCCGGGCAACTTACCCACCCACCACCCCAAAGCAGGAGCCCCAGGTGGGCGCACCTCACACTCTTCAGTGGTCTTGGGTGGGACTGCAGTGCGCACACGCTCCTCGACAGGCACGGTGTGGATGAACACAAACTCTCCGGGGGGTGGGAAGAAGGGTTCCTCCTTCTGACCAAAGTTTAATTCTACAACACAATTTCTGCAGAGGACATGGGGTAGGAGGGCGCGATCTGCCAGGGAGTCCTTGGTGATCCGGAATGCCACACCTAGATCTTCTGCATTCTTGGAGAAGGAAAGCTCTACTTCTTCAGCCTCAAAATTCTACAGGGACAAAGCACAAGAGCGCTCAGGGGCTGACAGGGCCCGAGTGTTGACTAAACCTTAGTTTAATCTCGTCTGAAACTCATCTGCTGCGCCACACAATGAAACCAGCCATGCACCAGATGCGAAGCCAGCCATGCACCACGTGCAAAGCCAGCAGTGGGTGGGTGCACAGTGCACTCCCAGGGTCCTCAACCACCCCAGGACCCCACCGTTTCAGAGACACTTACAGCAAAGCAGCCAATAACGTCATTCTCCCCAAAAGTCTGGCCAAACTCCTCAAACTGGCTGTTCTGTGCCTTGAGTCCACGTCCATCAAAGCCATAAGAGAATTCATCCTCACCTAGAATAGCCAATGCTCAGTTACTGGCCCAAAGTTCCCCTAGATAAGCAAGATGGTAGCAAACACAGGCAAGGAAGTTACAAAATAACTTTACCTAGCTGAGGACCAGAAAAATCAACAGACCACCCGACTCGGAGGACAGAAACCTCTGTGCAGCCTTCTTTCACTGGGAGATTCTGGGTTACCTGGCCAAGTCAGAAAAGGAACTCAGGTAGTCTGACCACTCAGGAACAAGGAGTTAGAAAGACAAGATTTTACATAAACTGAAAATGACAGGTATCACACAGACATCAGAACAGCAACTGTCACTTAACCTAAGCTGGGGGTCAATTTCTTGGTCACTAGAACTAAGGTTATTGTTAACACAGGGTAAGGGGCTGGGAATGTAGCTCAGTGGCGCCATGCCTGGCTTGAAAGCGCAAGGTTCTGAGTTCGATCCCTGGAGGGGGGAGCTATCACAACAGGGTAGAGGGGAGGGGGCTTGAGGGGAGGAATGAGATAAAATAAAATTTTAGAAAAATAATAAAAAATAAAAACAGGGTGACTTTTCCTGTACTAGTAAAACATTAATGGATAGGAATCCAATACACAGATACTTTAAAGAACAAATTAACAAAGAGTGGCTGTGATGAGCTACTACCTTGGCCTCAAAGCAGACTTTTCCCTTTGTGACTCCGTAAGTGCTCCTCGCCCCAGACCAGAGGGTGGGGAACTTCTCTGAGAAGAGTGGCTGGCCTCCGTAACGGTCTTTGCTCACTTGGAAGTGAAGATCTGAGGTATCTGTAAGAAAGATGGGGCTGGTTTACTGCATGGCCCAGCTCTGGACAGCCACCCACCACATAAAACAAGTGTGCCCAATGTCAAGAATGGGGGCCAAGTCTCTGAGGAGGTGCAGGCCAAGAAGTTCTGATCCCCAAAATCACTTTTAGGAGAGCAGTTAAACCCCAAGTGTTTTTGCCTTATACATACACGTGTCCAGGTTCACAAGAGTCTGGTCCTCCTCCTCCTCCTTTGCCTCCTCCTCAGGAGGTGGTGGAGACTTGGAGCTATAGAGAAAGAAGTAAATCCATGCAGCCACAGCTCTCTTCCAGTCTGCAGGACTTAAACTACCAGTGAGTAACAAACCCTGGCAGACAGCTTCTTCCACCAAACCAGAGTCCACCTACAAGCCTGCTTCCACTTCTGTCCCCCAGACTTGATCAGTGGGCAGCACGCCACTCAGGCCGCCGCTCCACGGGGAGGACCAGGGCCTACCGGCTGTGGTGAGCCTCCTCTCGGAACTCGTAGTAAGCACGGCCATGTTCGTCTTTCTCATCCCGCTGCCTCTTTACCCCTCGCCGCTCACCATCCAAGCCTGCCGGCTTTGACTTCTCACTGTCTTGGTCATCTCCTACCAAAGTAGGTGAAGAAAATCAGCACTTTTTACACTGGAGTGTGGAATAAGCTCAGAACCAACCGAAACCAAATGGGCACTTGAGTATGTCCAATCAGAAGTCAGGTTATTTCAACAGCACCCATAGCACACTTTATTTCCAAAGATTATTTTTTGTCTTTGGCTAGAATTTTATGGGGGGCGGTGCATTATGGGCTAACATGCAGTCCAGCAGTTGATAAAAACCGGGCAATTTTGTATTCTAAATTTATCTACTTAATCAGGTCAAACTTGAAAATTTCCCCATTAATATATAAGTGGTCTCTAAAAAAAACCTTCACAGGTTAATTCAATCCACCAAGTTTAGATTTAAGGCAGGCACTTTATATTTTCTAATACTTTTCCAGTCATAACAGAGACCTCAAATTTTTAAGAGTTTACATTCCCTGCATTAAAATATACAAGCACCCATGACTTTACTTACATAGCAAATGAACTCAAGAGCATGATACACAGCTGTATTTTTTATCGGGGATTTACTGAAAGTTGCAGGAGCAAGTAATTAAGTCACAAGAAACTCATAAATAATACTGCATCTTTACTGCACACAAGGTGTTATATTTATAGTGACTTTTTTTTTCTGGAACCATCACTGAGCTCCATCTCCAGCCCATTTTCGATTTTGAGACAAAGTCTCATAAAGTTATCCAGGCTGGACTGAACTTGCAATCCTCCTGCCTCAGCCTTCCAATGGGATGGAATTTACAGGGGTGCACCACCATATCTGGCATGCAACATTTTTTACAAAAGGAAAAAAGCTAGTTTTCCCTTAAGCTTTAATATTTTGCAATAGAATGTTTTTAATAACAGTATCTTTAAAACCTTTATCCTTCAACGCTTTTATTTGGTATTTGGGATACACACGAGTCAAAGATTATGTAATGAGATTTTTGTCTAGGACATCAGACGAAAAAATCTAAAAGTTGTACGTGACTGCTATAAAACAGGTTCCAATTACACCACGATATTTGAGAGCAGCCTAAAACACGTGTTACAGCAAGAATTTAGGGAAACCACACTGCAAGGATTCGGGGGCCAGTCTAGGTTCCCTCCCTAATCTGATGGATACAGTTCCCGGACAGCTCTAGCCACTCAATCACCAAAACAAAGGAAAAAAGGCCACCGACGCCCCGGGCGCCCCCCACAGCCTCTTCCCAAAGGTCCGGTGGACCCCAGCCAGCCGACCTCGACCCATTCAACTCCGGAAGTGGAGAGTCTGACAGGTAAAAGGCAGGCCAGCCCAAGTGCTCAGCAAACCTACAGTGCCCGCGCACCGCCTCCGTGGGAAGACCCACACGTAATCGAGCGCGGGCCACGCAGCTAAAGTGTCCAGATGCGCGGGGGACGGCCTTCCCTTCCGGGTTAATGATTAAGCCCAGCGCTCGGCAGGGCAGGGCAGGGCGAGTGCGCTCCGCTCACTGCTCGACTTTACCACGGCAGCCCAGGCCTGAGCCTGCCACCGGGGGTCCCTGTCACCGCCAGTCCCTCTGCACACTCTGGGCTGGGGAAGAGGTGCGGACGCGGGCGAGGCCGCTCCACAGGTGGCTCGCGGCGGGCGGGATCGCCTTCCCGCGATAGCAGAGCAGGGGAAGGGCCGGGATCGGGGCAGGGGACAAGGGTCCGATGGCGGGGACAGCACGGGGCGCCCGCCGCCGCCCACCTGGCTCCTCCGCCGCGCCGCCACCCGCCACCTCGTCCCCGCTGCGCTCCTCGTCCCCGCCGCCGTCCTCGCCCTGGCCCTGGCCCGGCTCCTCGCCGCCGTTCACGCCGCCCGGCCCCGCCGCCGCCTCTGCCTCCCCCGCCGGCTCCGCGCTCGACCCGGGCCCGGGCTCTGCCTGCGCAGCCATCTCCTCGGGGCGCTCGGGGACCGCGGCGCACTCGGGGCCCGTGCCCGGCGGCGGCTCCTCATCCTCGTCCTCCAGCAGCGCCTCTTCGTCCTCCTCTTCGTCCTCGTCCTCGTCCTCGTCCCCGACTGTGCCGCCGCCCGCTGCCGCCGACACCACAGGCCGCGGCTCCGCCTGGCAGGCCCCGCCGGGCCCGGGCGCGCCGCCCGCCTCGTCCTCCAGCATCTCGGCGTCCAGCGCCTCCTGGAGCCGCTGGGCCAGGTCCATCTTGAGGCCGCGCGAATCCAGGCCGCGCCGCTGCAGCTCCGACCGCAGCTCGGTCACTTTCAGCCGCTTCACCTCCATCGCCGCCTCCCGCCGCCTCCTCCCCTGCGAGCAGCCGGCCGCGCCGCACCGCGCAGGCGCCGCCGCCCGCCTCCGCCTCCCGCGCCGGCGCGGGGCCCGCGCAAGCGAGCGACCGAGTCCCGCGGCGAGGTGGCAGCGTCGCCTTCCTGCCGCGCTGCCCCCGCGACCCGCGCGGCTCAGAACGATGCAGCGGGGGTCGGTTTCTTTCCAGGCGCCTCGGTCCCGACCGCGGGCGCGCGCTCGGACGACAGAGCTCCCCCGGGCCGCTTTCGCCCGCCTCTCCCTCGCGCCGCGGGCCAATCAGCGCCAGGAGTTTTACTGCGCAGCCGCACCGCTTCCCGAAACGAGCAGGGCTGGCTGCGGCTCAAGTCCCTCGTATCCCGGAAGTGTGTCCGCGCTCGGCTTTCCGTACTTTAGCTGGGACTCTGCGCAGGCGTTGTGCGTGCTCCTTACAGCTCTGGTCTCCCGTAGTCCTGCTCACTTCCGGTCGCAGCGGCATCTTGTCACTACAATACTCTGTGCAGGCAGCAGCCTTGTGAAAGTAAAAGAAGCCGGAGGAAAACTGCTGTTAACATGAAAACTCATTAATAATTGTTTGTTTGGCTTGTTGAGTTCTCCAGAACTCAAGGATACAGTAACAACTGTTCCTCTTTTCTGAACGCCTCAACTTCTACCCAGCAACACACGTCCGGGCCCCGCCTTTCTTCCCTGTCATTGGCCAGCTTGAATTGGTGTCTGCCACTCTGATTGGTCAATGTTGATCGCCCTGATTTTTCCAATTGGCGACGCAGTCTTTTGAGAGGCGGGTCGTTCCTGCGGGATTGCCTCTCCGCGCCGCCTCTGACTGGGGGCTGTGGCGCAGTGCGCGGGACCCTTTAGTTCTCCCTGTCTGAGGCCAGACCTGTCGTCCCCGCGCTGCGCGAGGAGCCGCAGTCCCAGGGGGACTTCCGGGCTCGGGCTGCACAGAGGCCGGAAGGGGCGGGCGCTCGCGGGCTCGGAGCCTGGGTGCCTGTGCCTCCGCTCCTCGCCTGCGGGCCGTGGCGCCGGCCTCGTCCGCCTCGGTCCCGACCCTGGCGAAGGCTTGGTAGAAGAGGACACAGGCGTGCGCCTGGGATCCCAGCACGCTGGAGGCTGAGGCGGGAAGATCGCAAGTCCTGTCTGGGCTGAGCAACTTGGCGAGACCCTGCCTCAAAATAAAAAATAAAAGGGCTGCATTGTAGCTCCGGGCGAAGGCCCTGGTTGCATCCCCTCTGCCAGGAAGGGGGAAGAAAGGACCTGGAAGAGCTGGGAAAGGGGAGCCTAGCTGCCTCGCCTGGGCGGCTGTGCCAGCCCGCCCGCTTGCCTGCCGGCCCAGAGCCGCCCGCGAGGCCCATGGAGGCGCGGCTGCAGGAGGCGCAGCTGCTCAAGGAGCAGGGAAACCAGCGCTACCGCGAGGGCCGCTTCCGGGCCGCGGCCGGCAGGTACCACCGCGCGCTGCTGCAGCTGCGGGGACTGGAGCCCGGCCCGGCCCCCGATCCGGGCCCGCGGGCTTCCGCGCTCTCGGCCGCGCTGGAGGACGCGCTGCGCAGCACGCAACTGGCCTGCTACAACAACCTGGCAGGTGGGCGGGAGCTCCTCCCTGCCTCGGCGGCGGGCGGCCCGGGGTGCGGGGCCTTCGAATGCGCTCACCGCATGCAGAAAACCGCGGCTGCTTCTGAGGGAAGCTCGGGGCTGGGAAACGGTCGCAGGCGTCAGCCGGTGGTCGGTCCTGTTTGCCGTGGCGTTTGAAGGCTTTCCGTGTAAGGCCAGGGGACTGGGGTAGCGAGTGTCTCCCGTGTCCAGATGTGTCAGCAGGCCTAGGCTGAGAGAGGAGACTAGGTCCCTTCCGTGACAGGCAAGTGCTAACCGGGGAACTCACTTCAGGGTAGCGGACGCTGACGGTGCAAGTCGAGGCTGTGGCTATTGAGATGCCTCCCAGGACCCCACACTCCTTCGTGAATGTGCACTTGTTTAATTCTGCCTCCTAAGCTGTTCTTAAAAGAAAAATTGGGAGTTTTTATATTTCCTAATGGTTGTTTAAAGTGACTTTTTTTTAATCCAGTGGTACTGGCGATGGAACCCAGGACCCGGTCCTTGCACATGCTAAGCAACGGCACTACTGCTGCGGTACATCACCATCTCTAAAGTTATTTTTAACACTGACATTATTTATTAGCTGTGGTGTGCTGAGACCCTAGGTTTGTTTGCCTTTGGTTTTGAGACGGGTTTTCTGTGTATCGAAGGCTCACTTCGGACTCGAGGAGGACTTCCTGCCTCTGCCTCCTGACTGCTGGGATTACTGTTGTGTCCTTTTGGCAGGGTGTGTCCAGTTGTACCCTCACCCAGAGATAACAGAAATAGTGTAGTTGCTGGAGTTTTAATTCACTCAAGTGAAAAGCTACACAAAGGTACTGTTTAAACCCTTTACACATGTCACCCTGTGCTCCTGTCTCAGGATGCTTAGGAGAGGCCCCCATGCACCGCTGGATTGACAGCCTGTGTTTATTGAGTGCCTCGAAGGTACCCGGCAGTTCATCTACAAACTCATCCTCACAGAAGCCCTGGCTATTAGATGATTATACTCATTTTGGGGTAAGGTCACAGCCTGAGGCCCTCCAGGGGCCTTCGTCACCTTTAGGAGAAAGTCCAGTGCCTTCCCCCCACCCCCCAGCAGCACTGGGGATGGAGCCCACCTGTGGCCTTTGCCCGCTGGTCCTGGCACAGCCCCTCCACACCTGAGCGTTTGGAGCACGTTCCCACCCCTCACTTTGTAGGTGTCTTCTCTGGGGCTTGACGCCCTGTTTCTTCACTGGTCCTTGTCCTGCAGATCTGGGCTCAAAAGCTGCTTTCTGCTGGGTGTGGTGCTGGGTAGGAACCAGCCTGTGAGCTGGCCGCGAACCTGACCAAAGGGTGATGAAGTGGAAAAACGAGACACAGAAACACACTAAGATCTGGGGGCAGGGCGCTCAGTCTCCCTTAGACATGGAGCTCCACGTGACTGGTGAACCTGGGTTTATTCACCAGACGCCAGACGCGGCACGAGCAGTGGGAGCTCCCCAGGACTCCTGTCTCCCTCTCCACTGGCCTCAGAGTAAACAGCCTGGCCCCTGCTTGCTTTGCTCTCCCCGAAGCGTGTCAGTGCTCTTGCACGCCCTCTTCCTCCTCAGTGCTCACCGAGGAGGCCCATTGGGTCTCATTCTTCCCATCCAGTCTTACATAGTGTTGCACACCTGTGATCTAGTGACTTTCAGGAGGCAGAGGCAGGAGAATTGCAAGCTCAAACCCAGTATGGGCAACCTGGTGATTTAGTGAAACCCTGTCTCAAAATGAAGAACAAAGCGGGGTGTGGTGGCACATGGGTGTAATCCCAGTCTGGAGGATGGCTGTGAGTTCAGCCCATTCTTGAAGAGTGAGACTCTCAAAAAAAGAAAAAAGAAAAAGGTGCTGGGTTCCATCCGCAGTACCCCATGTACATACACACAGGTAAAGTGAAAAGGGTTTTAACTGAATTCTTAAAGGGTGTTCTTCGGGTCTCTAACTAGGCCTATCCTGCCCCTGACAGTGTCCCGAGGTGAGTGGGAGGTGGTGCTCGTGCTAAGTGTTCCCCCTCTGAGCCCTGTGCTTCCTGTGACTCAGGCAGCCTGGTGGAGCAGAGTTACTGAGGCTCCTGCTGTCCCCTTTCCCCCACCCTAGCCTGCCTCCTCCAGATGGAGCCTGTGAACTATGAGCGGGTGCGGGAGTACAGTCAGAAGGTCCTGCGTCGGCAGCCCGACAACGCCAAGGCCTTGTACCGGGCTGGAGTGGCCTTTTTCCACCTGCAGGACTACGAGCAGGCGCAACACTACCTCCTGGCGGCCGGGCACAGACAGCCCAAAGGTGAGCCAGCGGGGCACCGAGAGGGGCCGCACTTCCCAGCTGGCAGCTCGCCACCTGCATGACCACCACACCTGTTCTGTCCATCCGTCTCCACAGCTGCCAAGTGTCAGAGTTGGCCACCTAGGTCAGTGATTGGCGAACCTCTTAGAGCTTTCGAAGATAATAGCCAATTGCAGCACACTTGACATAGGTTCGCCACCACTGGGCTAGGCGGTATCTGTGGAAAGGGGTTTTTTTGTTGTTGTTGTTTTGTTTTGTTTTGTTTTGTTTTGTACCAGGGATCGAACTCGGGACCTTCTGCTTGTGAGGCAAGCAGTGGAACCACTGAGCTAAATCCCTGGCCCTGTTGCTTTTTGAGACAGGATGTTGCTGTGTAGTTCAGGTTGACTTGAAGTAACTAGCCCAGGCCAGCCCTGAACCCAACATTTATTTTATTTTTTTGTAAATAGGTAAGATATTCATGATTCAAAATTCCTTTTTTTTTTTTTTGGTACTGAGGATCAAACTTGGGACCTTGCGCTTTTTTGAGGCAGGTTGCGGAACCCACTAAGCTAAATCCCCGGGCCTCAGAATTCTAAAACTAGCAGGGTGTGGTGGCTTATGCCTGTAATCTCAACACTAGGGAGGCTGAGGCGGTCGGATCACTATGCGTTCAAAGCCAGGCTAGGCTACATAGTTCAAGACCACCCTGCACTACATAGCAAGACCCTGTGTCCAAAAAAACAAAATAGCCAGGCATGGTGGTCCATACCCATCATCCCAGCAATTGGGAGGCTGAGGCAGGATTGCTGCAAGTTTGAGGCCATCCTGGGCTACACAGTGAGTTCAAGGCAGCCTGAACTACACAGTGAAACCTTGTGTCAAAAAAAAAATTATAAAAGTATAAAGAGGAAAACAGGCTGAGTGTGGTGGCTCACACCTGTAATCCCAGACTCAGGAGACTGAGGCAGGAGGATCACTGTGAATTCAAGGCCAGCCTGAACTACATAGCCTGTCTCAAAAAAACAACAGATTAATAAGAATACAATGAAAAGGGGGGCGGGATTTAGCTCAGTGGTTCCACCCCTGCCTGGAAAGCTCAAGGTCTCAAGTTGGATCCCTGGTACCAAACAAAACAAAACAAAACACAGAATACAGTGGAAATATTCTTTCACCTCTTATTCTTATTTCCACAAGAAAATAGTGTTAGTCTTGCGTGCATGCATAGGAGACATTTGTGCGTAACAGTGCATGTGCATAGACACCTGTTGCCTCTGTCTGCCTGCCTGTGCTGTAGAGATACGCCTCTGTACCTCTGGGTGTCTGTGTGTGCTGGGGATTGTCCCCAAGGCCTTTGTTCACACTGAGCTACGTCCCCAGCCTTTTTTTTAAAACAGTCTCACTGGGGGTGGGGACGTAGCTCAGTGGTTTCGCTGCCTGCTGTGTAAGCGCAAGGACCCAAGTTCGATCCCGGTACCCCCCCCAAAAAAGAAGACAGTCTCACTAAATTGCCCAGGCCTGGCTCAAATTTGCAAGTCTTCCTGCCTCAGCTTCCCACAGTGCTGGGATTACAGGTGTGCCATGTATGCTTCTCTGTATTGTATGTATGTAAGCCTGTTGTGGTTTTGTGTTTTTTTGTTTTTGTAAGCCTGTTTTTATGTGTGCATACAAAGCCCTACCCTGGCAGGGATTTGTGTGTGTATGTGTTTGCAGAGGATTGAACCCAGAGCCCTTCACGTATTAAGCGTGTGCTCTCCCCCGAGCTACACCTCCGGGTGTTTTTTTAGATTTTTTTTAGGACAGGGCCTCTATGTAGTCCAGGGTAGACTTGAACTGACTATGTAGCTCAGGCTGGTCTCAAACTCTTGGTGACCTTCCTACCTCAACCTCCTGAGGACTGGGGTGACAGGTGTGTGCCACCATGCCTCCCAAGATTTTTAGATTGATTAGTTTTCTTTTTTTGGTACCGGGGATCGAACTCGGGTCCTTGGACTTGGGAGGCAGGTGGCGGAGCCACTGAGCTTCATCCCTGCCAATTGATTGGTTGTCTGTAGTTAACCATAGTGCATGCCAGGGCTTTGGAGGCCACATTGTCCAGTACTGAGTCCTCAGCCTTGAAGAGGGGTGGGAAGGAGGAGGTGGCCAGGAGGACACCTGACAGTACCGATCCACTCTCCTCCTGGGATCACCCTGTGGCCCTCACCGGGCCTTGGCCCACTGTGGTGGGCCCCAGGGAAGGGGTGACCTCTGGGAAGGGGACATTGGCACTCTGGCTGGACTCAGGCTGTCCCCCCATTGGCTCATTCAGTACTAACCAAAGGATGTTGTCCCTCACGCATTCGTCCAGAACGGCTTCAGAGGTGCAACTGGAGGGTGCCCAAATGTAGCAGTGCTGCAGTCCCCCTGCTTTGGCCAGGGATGTAGCTTAGCAGTAGGGTGCTTACTGGATCAGTCCCCGGGACACGGGGAAAACACATGAGCAAACACTTGTGCACATGCAAGACCACAACCCTGCATGTAAAGCTATGATAATTCATAAATGACATGAAGTGCCACCTGCGTGACTCTTCAACAGTGATAACTATTTTACCACTCTCTTTCATTATAAAACTAGCAGCCAAGCTGGGCATGGTGGTGCGTGCCTGTAGTCCCAGCATTCTGGGACGCTGAGGCAGGAAAATTGTAACTTCCAGTCCATCCTGGGGAACTTAGTGATTTGAAGAGACCCTGTCTCAGAACAAAAGAAGGGCTGGGGACAGAGCTCAGTGCAGAGAGCCTGGGTTCTACGTCCAGTGCTGGAAAAAAAAATCAGTGACCACTCCAGCCCCCTACAGAGATCTTTTTTCTAAATCCAGAGTGGCATTTAATGAATCCACTGTTGCATAGAGCGATTGTTGTGATGCACGGGTATGTATTAACCCTCCCCTGCCCAGGACGCACTCGTGGTCTGTCGCTAACTGTCCTCTCCATCTGCCAAGATGCCAGTGTCCGGAGGTACCTGCAGCTGACGCAGTCTGAGCTCAGCAGCTACCGCAGGGAGCAGAAGCAGCTGTACCTGGGCATGTTTGGCTAACGGGAAGGCGCTCCCACCGAAGCTCAGGTGGGCCTTGAGCAGGAGTGAGGAGGCTTCTGCTTCTTGTTCTCCGCTTGGCACGGACTCTGCCACCCGCACCGTCCGCACCTGTGTCTATCCAGCTCCCAGTGCCTGTCACTGTGGGGCCTTGAGAGCTGCACCAGAAAAGATTCGCCAGCAAAGGGCAGAGTGGAGTTTCTGGCCTGGGCCTGACGGATGGACAGCTGTTGTTGCACACACAGGCGAGGGCAGCCGAGGACAAGTGTCCTCTTCCTCTTCTCAGATGCCCAGCCCAAACCAGGAAATACATCACATTGAAATGGAAGAGTTAATATTAACCACTTGTGTTTAAATTCGTGTTCTCCGTAATATTTCACAATACTCAGATTCTTTTTCCCTACAAAAGTATCTGGTTTCTATTTTTTTCCTCCTGGTAATTTATAATCCTTGCTCTTACTCATATTTAGATCATTAATAAAGAACATGTACTTTTTTATTAATCTATTCTCTTAAGACCTATGGAGTCAAGCACTTAAATATTTATCGAGTAAACCCTTCAGCCTTGTGTTAAAAAAATACCCAAGATCCCCGGTACCAAAAAAAAAAAAAATACCCAAGTATGGGCCGGGGATGTAGCTCAGTGGTTCTGCTGCCTGCCTCGAAACTGCAAGGTCCCGAGTTCGATCACTGGAAAGACAGATCACCAGATCTAGAAACAGTACCACGGCAGAGCAGGATGGAAATCAAAACCCTGGGCTGGGGAAAGACGTAGCTCAGTGGTAGAGCACTTACCAGGCCTGCCAGGATGCCAGGTTCATTCCCCAGTACTGGAAAAAAAAAAAATCCAAATCTTGTTGCCTGTCACCCAGTGTTTTGCAAGAGCACTGATCCTCCCAGAGGAGAGAAATAAGGAGAAAAGGCTGATGCTGCTTAGTCCTTTCAAGCCCGAGGAGGGTGGGAGTCCAGACTTGGTCCTGCTGAGCAGGAGGCTCCACCAGCCAGAGCTGCTCTGTGGTTCTGTTTCCTCCTCATGGACAATCTGAGGTCATGGGCACTAGGCCAGCAGTGGAGAACAAGCAGTACTGTCTACATCCAAGTGGTGGAAGTAAGCATGTGCCCTCAACCATAAACCAAGTAGATTTCGGGGAAAGAAAGACAGTACCCTAGTCCAGTGGTGGTGAACCTTTTAGAGCTTTCAGTGATAAACAGCCTACTGTGGCATGTGTGGCATAGGTCCCCCACCACTGCCCTCTTCCTTTTCGGTACTCACATCCCTGGTGGATGTGGTGGTGCATGCCTGCACTGGGGAAGCTGAGGCAGGAGGATCACAGAAAATTCCAGGCCAGACGGCTACATATATAGTGAGTTCAAGACCACTCTGAACTACACGGTGAGACCTTGTCTCAAAAAAACACCACCAGGCTCTCTCCCAGTGGACTAGACTCCTCTTTATTCCTCCCTATACCTTTAAGTAATACAATCAACAACAAAAGAAAGTTTTTCTACCAAATAATTTCATGATGTCCAAGGACAGAATTAAAAAATAGTGTTTGGCTCCTTTTTCAAACGTCTTGAATTGCTTAGTTAGGGTTATTAACAAAAGTGTCAGTGCAAATCTTACCAAGTCAGTTTAGCCAGAAACCGTTTATGTTGATGTTTCTTCTAGTAATTTTCCATCCACTGACCCACCCCTATGCTTGGGTTATAAATCCCAGCTTGTCACTGGGTCCAACCTGGGCCCCACCAGAAGACCTGGTTGCAGTGGTTCTGTACCACTCACCGTGAGCCCTCTGTGACCAAGTCTGCCTTCTCATGCTTTAAAAAGATAAATTAAATGCTGGGAATTTAATTCAGTGGTTCCAGTGCCTGCCTTGCAAGGGCAAGGTCCCGAGTTTGATACCCGGTACCAAAAGAAAAAAAAAAGGATTAAAATTATCATGGCTTAAAAAAAAAATGTCATGGCTGGGTGTGGTAGCCTATGCCTGTAATCCGGAGGCTGAGGCAGGAGAATTGCTGAGTTTGAGGCCAGTCTGAACTACATAGCGAGACCCTATCTCAAAAAAAAAAAAAAAAAAAAGAAGTCATGGCTGCATGTTTTATTCGGTTGTTTTTTTTGGTTTTTTGTTTTTTTGGTACCTGGGATCAAACTCGGGACCTTGCACTTGCGAGGCAGGCGCTGGAACCACTGAACTAAAACAGCCCCTGCATGTTTTATTTGGGGCTGGTTTTCTTTTCTTTTTTGTACCGGGGATTGAACTCAGGACTTTGCGCTTGTGAAGCGGGCAGCAGCACCACTGAGGTACATCCTGGCCTCTCACTATTCTGTTAACAGTGCGGCTGTAGCTCAAGGAGAGCCCTTGTGTAACACAGAAGTCCTTGAGTCTGACTTCCAGACAGCAAAGGAAAAGTACATATTTTTAACCACTTCTTGGCCTTTTGGCTAACATCAAGTGTAGTATCTGTTCTTATCAGTTTAATACATATTTTTTTAGAAACAGGGTCTGGCTGTTGCCCAGGTTGGCCTCAAATTCCTAGGCACAATCAATCCTCCTGGCTCAGCCCTCCCAAGTTGCAGGGACTACAAGGGTGCACCAGCATGACCAGCATTAGTCTCCCTGCCTTCTGCAGGGAAAATATGAGGCATCATCAGCTTCTGCTTCCTGTGATGCCTTGGCAAAGGAGCTCCCCAGCCGCATCTTCTGCTCAGCTGTCTCCTTTCCTGGGAAGCACTTACAGTGCTGAGAGTAGACACACAGACCCGAAGAGGGAAAGACTGGACACTTAGGGTGTCTCATCTTTCCAGGTTCCACACACACAGCCAGGCCCATGTGTGAAGGAGGGGTTTCTGGGGAGTCCTGCAGCCCCACCTCTTCCCTCCACCCCACAGCAACCCTGCAGCCTGGAAGGTCGGCAGATGCTCGCTTGTCATCTCACTTGGAGGTCGGGAGGGCAGTGGAAAGCATCGGTCACTCACAGGACCACTGGCCAAGTGTCCTCCCCAAGCTCCTGCCAGAGGCCGAATTGTCCTCTCCGAGGTCCAGGGCACACTGAGGCCAGTGAGAACAGACACCCGGCAATCAACACAGTGCTCACTGCCGACCCTACCAACCAGGTGTCTTTCCACGTGGAAATCAGAGGTGACAGCAACAAAACCGAGGGCTGGAAAAACATGCCACAAGTGGCATCTGGCAGCACAGTCAGGTCTGCATCCTGACTTGACCTTAAACAGCTGGTGATTGAGCATAAATTAACTTGCATGTTCTTTTTTTGCGCATCTTGCATGTTCTTGAGTCTCAAATTTTCTCATCTAAAAACCAAAGGAGGAGCTGGGCGTGGTGGTGCACATTCGTAATCCCAGCACTCAGGATGAGGCAGGGATCACTGAATCCAAGGCCAGCCTGGGCTAGATAGTGAGTTCAAGGCCAGTCTGGACTACACTGCAAGACCCTGTCTAAAAAAACCATGGAGCTTAGGGCCGGGGATTTAGCTCAGTGGTTTTGTCGCCTGTTGCGCAAGAGCAAGGACCTGAGTTCAATCCCTGGTACAACCCCCCCCCCAAAAAAAACACGGGGCGGGGATAAGTACCCCATAACATGGAGGGTTAAATGAGGATTTATATGAAAATCACAATACAGCCCAGAACACAATTACAATAAGCTATAACTGTGTAAGATGCCCTAATTTGTTTTTTGTTTTTTTGGAACCGGAGAAACCACTGACCTAAATCCCCTGCCCAGATGCCCTAATTTGTATACCTTTCCTAATAAGACCTACATCACCTTCAGCCTGTCTCAAATTTTTCCTCATAAGTGATCAGACCCACCCTCCTACCCCACGACAGCTGTCAGATAAAAGAACAGGGAGATGATGATAACACAAAGGCTCCTGAAAGAAAGCAGACACCAGCTCACAGAGGTCATTTCATGGGAGCTTTATGTTCCAGCAAGTGGAGGAGTGGCTACGTTTCCAGAGGCTTCCCAGGGCTTTCGGCAGAGCTGACAGACCTGCTCTGCCTAGGTCCTGCTCATCTGTCTGGAGAGAGGAGGGCAGGAGGAACTTTCTGCCTGGCAGAACTTTCATTCTGTCACTAGCAGGAGTGATGAGCCGGGCACAGAGGAAGCTGAAGCAGGAAGATTGCTGTGAATTTAAGGCCAGCCTGGGATACCTAGTGAGTCTGAGGCCAGCCTGGACTACAGAGTGAGACTCTGCATCAAGGGGAGGGGCACTGGGTATGACGGCACACACCTATAATCCTAGCATTCAGGAGGCTAAGGCCGGAGGATTGCTGGGAGTTTGAGGCCAGCCCGGACTACACAGTGAGTTCAAGGCCAGCCTGAACTGCATAGCAACACCCTGTTGCAAAAAAAAGAAAAAAGGAGCGATGAGACACCTCCCACCTCTGTGCTGCCATCTAAGGCGAAGAAGGCAAAGAAGAGCAACCCTGGCAACAGCTCCTGCACCCAGAGATCAGTTTTTAGGGCCAAGTACAAATTCTTTTGGAGGCCCTCCCCCTCCACTGTTCTGTCTGTCTGTTGGGGAGGCAGGGTGGGGCTGCACCCCCAAAACAGAGCCAGCCTCTGGATCGGTTCTGCTGCGCTTGGCCAGGTCCTCATTGTGCGCCTTTCGGATGTGGCGGTAGAGGTCCCCTGACTGGGTGTAGCTGCGCAGGCAGTAGCGGCACTCATAGGGCCGCTCTCGAGTGTGCACCGTGGCGTGTCGCCGGAGTGTGTAGGAGCATGAGAAGGTCTTCCCACAGGTCTTGCAGGTAGGGACGTCCTCGGTAAAGACCCCAAAACTTCCTGGGGCTGCTTCAAAGTCAGAGGATGGATACAGTGACTCATGCAAGGCTGGGGGTGTGGGCAGGGGTGAGGTCACCAGTCCTCGAGGGTACTGCCCAGGACCTGGCAGTATGTGGTAGGGCAGGTGAGCATCAGGAGCAAGGAAGTGGTCACTTGGCCCCACCTCCTCCAGGCCTACGCCCCCAGGCTCCTCAAAAGCCTGGGGCTGGACAGGCTGGGGTGGGTGGGGGGGCTGGGGGGGCTGTCCAAACACAGCACCTGCAGGTGGGAACAGACTCTCAGGACCCTGAGGCTGCTCCTCAGTCACCTCCGTCTCCTCGTCAGAGATCACGATGGCTTCCACTTTCACCTGGACCAGCTCGGCTTCACCTGGAGCTGGGGCTGAAGCTGTGGGGTAGAAGCTTTGCAGTGGTCCTCCAGGGTCTGGGACCTCCACTACCCGAAGGCTCTCAGCACCCACCCCAAGGGGAGTCAGGGGCTCCACGGAAACCGTGGGGAGGCCAGAAGGGAAGTAGTTTGCAGGGAGGGCCTCTGTGGAGCTACTAGGGCTGGCCAGAGACACAGAGCGGTCTGCTCCTGGTGGGGGCGCTGCCCGCAGGTGCGATGACTCCACCTCCATGCCAGGCTGTGTGGTGTCGGCCCCACCAGGCACAGGTAGCTCCTCTGGAGGACAAACAGCAGGTAAGGGGGCGGTGGGGCTCTTCCATTCTTCCTTGCCCCACTGGCCTGATGTTTCAGCAGATGCCATTGAAGGCTGAGGACCATGGGAAGTGCTGGACAGAAACTCCAAGCCAGGGGGCTGTGTGCCTGCTTCCTCCTCCTTCTTGGTGCTGTCGGCCTCTGTCAGGGCCCGGGCCTGCAGCCTCTGCTTACACACCTTGACTATGTCATTCATGTGCAGGTAGCTGGCAGCGGCCAGCACATCCTCCAGGGGTGTGTCGCCCTGCAGGGCCAGCTGGCCAGCATACATGAAGTCCAGCAGCAGCCCGAAGGCCGGGGCCGTGACAATTTCGTTGTGAATACACACCAGATCCCTCTTGTCCAGTTCCCGCTCCTTGTAGAACAGCTGGAAGAACGGGCTACAGGAGGCCAGAACAGCCCGGTGGGCCAAGAACTGGGTGCTACCCACCATCACCGTGCAGTCACAGAGGAAGCCCTGGGACCGCTGCTCCCGGAGGCTCTGCAGCAGTTGTTGGCTGTGTTCTGGGAACTCCATAGCACCCCACGGAGGGAGGGCACCCCGGAAAGGTCCCCACCAGTGGCTCCTTGGGGAGAGGGCAGCGGGAAAGGGCAGGTGACTTCCTCAGCAACCTCAACGTCAGCCCCTAACTGTGGCTCGCCCCCAAGGCGGCTGCCAACACCCCAGCCCGCCCGCCCGAGCGCTTGAAACAGCTACACTGCTGCCCCGCCCCCGCCACACCCAGTTTATTAGTCCCGCCCCCCGGAGCGAACCTTTGCCGCAGGCCCCGCCCCTCCAAGAATGCCCTGCCCCCGGAAGTCCCACCCCCTAACCAGTCTCGGTTTCCTCGATGGCCGCCCGGTAGCTTTCAGCGGCTCCTCCAACTAGGAGTCTCTTTCGCGCTTAGGCCCTCCAGGGTGATGCCTCCAAGCCTCGCTAGTACTCCTTGGGCCGCTGGCCTCTCTCCCTCCAAGGGCCCAGGGCTCCCGGGGTGGGAGCTAGAGCGGAAGCTGATCCCTCACCCACCACCGAACAGCCCTCGGGCGGGCTCCGCCTCTTCCCACCCTCTCAGCTGCGATTGGTGCGAGCTCGCTCTCCCTGTCACGGATTGGTCCGCTTCCCGCTATCAACGTCCCGCCAGGATCGCATCCCGAGTGGTTGCTCGTCGCCGTCGCTCAGACAGCTCGGGGGCTGAATTGGTTGGCACTCCTGTCGCGCATTTTCCCTTCTCCTCCCGCCTTCGTGGCCCCAGAGCTCCCGGGATTGGCCAAGTTTCTCCCTCTGCCTGAGGTCTCACCGGGAAGGATGACTGACTGACCACCAGCGAGGACCCAGGTCCTAGACCGGCCCACCCGCGCCTCTGCACCGCGGTCGCCTTCGGGAGGTCCCTCCTCAATAAGTCCACGGGCCACGCTGCCCGCTCGTGTACAATGGTTCCGACGCACAGTCGGGAGAACAGACGGCCTGACACGTGCTGTGGGACGGGCGCGAGGTCAGGACTGGCAGTACCCGCATGGAGAAGAAGAGCTTGGCTGCTTTCGGAAACGCGTTGAGAGACCCAGGGCAGGCCGGTGGCCGGCTGGCTGTCCGTCGGGAGGCAGTCTGAAGCGGAGAGTGGTGGACACGTGTGTTCAGCCGAGTGCCCGCGCTTCACACTCGGACCCGGACGACATCCGCCCTGCACTCTGGAAAGAAAATAATCGCGCGCGCGCATGAGTGTGTGTTGTGGAGTGAATCCAGGGTCTTGCTCTTGTTAAGCACACTGTATCACTGAGCTACAAGTGCTGCAACCCCAACATTTTCACTTTTTATGAAGAATAAGTATATGTAGTCAAACCAAGAAATAGGCACGTGGGACATCTGTAATCCCATTTGTTTGGTAGGCTGAGATAAGGAAGTTTGAAACGAGCCTGGGCAACTTAGTGAGACTGTCTTAAAATAAAAATTAGAAAGGCCTGGCGATGTGCACTGGCTCAGTGGCAGAACACTTGGCTAGCATACACGAGGCCCTGGCTTCAATCCCCAGTACTGAAAAATAGAAATAGAAAGTACTGATTTCAGGTTTGTAACAGAACTGCTGTCATAAACTGTCTACACACTTTGAGGAGGAGATAAAAACACCTGCACTGCTCCTTGTCCTTTTGTCCAGGACTTCGTCCTGGCAGTAGAGTGTACAGCAGTGAGGAAGACAAGTTTGGAGCAGATCAGTATATGGGAGAAGGGAACAACCTCTACAAAAAAATTACCAAGCACTGAGACAGTAGAGTGAGCACACCGAAGAAACAGACATCCTGGGCTCATGGATTGGAAGAACCCATGTGGAATACCTGAAATCTGAGGGCATGAGTTCTTTGCCGGGTCTCAACCAGAACACATCACCATGGAGTCTGAGCAGGGCCTCGCGGGCGTAGCTACTTGAGAGGCCGCGTCCTTGTCCCTGGGGACCGGTCTCCCTGCAGGTGGGACAGCGCTGAGGAAGGTGAGCTCTGCCCTCACAGGAGGGCAAGTTGGGCCTCTGCTTGCCGCACAGAGACGCACAGCACTTGGGACAGGGCGCCTGCTCAAGGCCACATGGCGGCCCCAGTTCTAGAGACAGCTGTGCTTGGGCCATTCTCATAGGTCTGTGTCTCAGGATGTTTCTGTCTCTGAGTTAGGGACTCAGCCAGAGAAGAATTTCACTCAACCGTTTGAGCCAACGGAGGGGGGGTGTGTGATGAAGGGGCTGCGGGCAAAAGGGTGGGCGGGGAGGGGCGTGGTGGAGCAGGCCTGTAAGCCCAGCGCTCAGGGAGGCTGAGGCAGGAGGGTTTCGAAGGTGACTCTAACCTGGGTAATTTAGCGAGTTAATGACTGTCTCAAAATAAAAAGGGCTGGGGATGTAGCTCAGTGCGAAGGCCCTGGCTTCAAGGTTCAATCCCAAGTCACGCGCGCGCACACACAGAGGTGTGGGCAGAGTTGTGCCCAGCAAATGTGTAATGCTTATTGCGGCAAGCAGTCTGTGAATATTTGCTGCGTTTTGTCGTCTTTCTTTGATAATGAATCCTGCTTACAAGTAACGTACTGCCTGCTGGGTGTGCTCTAGGGGTGACTGCTGGTCCAGCACACACATCTCTAGATCCATTCCCAGCACCGCAGAAAAGGGGAAAAAGCAGGCGAGTTCCTGCCGCGCTACGGCTCCCTGCCACCGGTGCGGGTGAAGGGGCGGGGTTATCACGGGCACGCCCACAGAAGGGGTCAATCAGATTCGCGGGGCGGCCGGAAGCCGGTAGGGGCGGGGCAGGCACTTCCGGGGAGGCCTTGCGGGCCGCGGGTGTGGACGCTGGGGCCAGAGCTCAGCCGGAAGATGTTTTACCACGTGAGCTGGCGGGGGGCGGCTGGGGCCGGGCCGGGGGCCCGCGTCTCGCCCGCGTCTCGCCCGCGTCTCGCCCGCGTCGGCCGGCTCCATGCGCCTCTCTCCTCAGATCTCCCTGGAGCACGAGATCCTGCTGCATCCGCGCTACTTTGGCCCCAACCTGCTCAACACGGTGAAGCAGAAGCTGTTCACCGAGGTGGAGGGGACCTGCACGGGGAAGTGAGCGCCGCCTGGGGCCCCAGCACCGCTCACTTCACTCTGCAAACATCCCGAGGCCCCGTGCGGCGAGAGCGAGCCAGCCCGTGGAGCTGGCAGTGTGCTGTCCCTCTTGTCACCTACCGGGTTCCTCTGTCCCTTGTGCCCAGGGCCTCTTTCCGGGTGAAGGAGTAGGAAAAGCAGATGCGAGTTTAGGGGAAAGAGCACGAGGGCTGGCGCCGACGACTCTGGGCTCTGTAGGGTGTCCCACTCGGGGCAGGAGGGAGCTGGAACTGCGTACGTGTGGGAGTGGGGAGTTTGGGGTTCTAGTGTCAGAACAGCTGGGAGAGGTGCCATCTATTTGGTTTGTTTTTTTTAAACCGTCTGGCTGAATAGCCTAGACTGGCCTGAAACTCACCATCCTGCCTCAGCCTCCCCAGTGGTGGGAATACGTCACCAGCTACATAGCAAGTTCAAGGCGAGCATGGACTACACAGTGGGATCCTGTTTCCAAAAACCCAAACAAAAAATCCGGTGTCCCCCCCCCCCCCCCCCGCCCGCAGGTATGGTTTTGTCATTGCTGTCACCACCATCGACAACATTGGTGCTGGTGTGATCCAGCCAGGCCGGGGCTTTGTCCTCTACCCGGTTAAATACAAGGCCATTGTCTTCAGGCCCTTTAAAGGCGAGGTCGTGGATGCTGTGGTCACTCAGGTCAACAAGGTGTGCCATACGGGTGGGCGGGGCGGGGGTCTGTCAGGGATGTGGGCTGAGCCTGCACTTAGGAGTTCTGCCCCAGCCAAGTCCCTTCCTGAGCCTCAGTTTCCTCATCTTGCCATGAGTCACACGAGTCAGTGTTAATATGACAAGGGTGGGAGACCACAGGGATGAGAACAGTGACTGGAGAGGGAGTGTGAGCCCCTGTATGGGCTCAGCAACGCGTCCCGGCCCTGGTCCTCAGCCCAGCAGGGCCCCGGCTGTGCCCTTCCCAGTGGCACTGGATTTGCATAATTTAAAATTAAAACTAAAACAGAAATGTAAACAAATGCTGCAATTTAGACTGGATACAAACAGGACTGGTATGATTAGGAATTAAATAATCACACACTTAAAGGGCTTTTGGGGGACAGGCAGAAAAGTGCCATCACTCATTTTCCTCCAGGTTGGCCTCTTCACAGAAATTGGGCCCATGTCTTGCTTCATCTCTCGGCACGTGAGTGTTGGGGTGCCGGGGTGAGGGCACCCTCACCTCTAAGAGCCCCTGAAGCATCTGTGGGACCTGCTAACCCCAACTCGCTTCCTTCCAGTCCATCCCATCCGAGATGGAGTTTGATCCCAATTCCAACCCGCCCTGCTACAAGACAATGGATGAGGTGAGTGGGAAGGGGGGTCAGAGGGAGAAGGAGGTGCCCGCGCTGCTGGGGGGAGCGTGGCCTGTGGCTGTTACACGGGCCACACTCTGCTCTCCCCAGGACATTGTCATTCAGCAGGACGATGAGATCCGCCTGAAGATTGTGGGGACCCGCGTGGACAAGAACGACATTGTGAGTCTCGCTGTCCTCCCCTACCTTCACCTGTTCCTGGCAGTGCCAAGAGCAGTTCCCAGGGCTCTGTGCTCTGCTGTCCCAAAGGCCGGGGTTGGGGTGGAGAAGGTGCTGAGCCCTCCTTGCTGAGTGTCACCTTGGCCTTTCCTCCTGCAGTTTGCGATTGGCTCCCTGATGGATGATTACCTGGGTGAGTGCCTCCTGGTGCTGTTCCCTGCAGCCAAGGGCTCCGAGGCCTGGGAAGGGTGAGGCTGTGGCTGCCTGAGCCCTGGGTCTGACTCCTTTGTGTCTCTTTCTTCTGTTCACAGGGCTTGTAAGCTGAGCACGGCCTCCTGCCTGCTGCATCCCAGCTTGGGAAGTCTGTGGGTCCGTGTGCTGTGGCTTGTGTCCAGCTACTGTTGGGGAAGAAGGTTCCTTTTGCTCAGGAGATGCCTGCCGCTGTGCTCCTTCCTGCTCCACTGCTGCTGGAAGATGTCTGTATTCTAACCATAAAAGGCCCTTGATTCTTATGGTGCGCTATCTTCTTTTGTGGTAGGAACAGTTACTTTTTAGAAAGGCTGCAGGGCTAACTGACCCCAGCCCCTTTTTCCTTTGGCCTGAGGCCTGGACCATCCTCAGCCACTTTGGGGATTTGATGAACTTTTGCCCAGGTGTAAAGATAAAAGTTGCCTGCAATGAAGGCGAACTCTGAGACTGAAATCCTGGCTTCCAGTAGATGACACCGTCATCAGCTGTTCTGAGTCCGAAGCTAGTTGCGTGATTCTTGTCCTTGAGCTGCCCTTAGCCATCACCAAGGTTAGGAGTGAGACATAGGAGGGGATACTCAGGATAGGGAAAGACTGACAGGAGGGCCCCTTCTTTGCTGGGTTCGTGAACACCAGCAGCCTTGCCTTGCATTGAAGTGAAGATGGGAAAGCACCGTGGTCAGCTAAGATGACAGTAGAAACACCTGAAAGGTCTGCAGGCCCCGACAGGGCCAGGTTGTGGCCTGGTGGCAGAGCTCTTCTGGGTTTGCCTGCTGCCGGCCACATGTGCAGGTCAGGCAGTTTCCCTCACGCTGCTCTTCCACGTTTCTGTTTGTCCCTCCTGCGGTGCACTTGTCCTGCTGCCCATTTACTACCTGTGAGTCTGGGTGCAGTGGCGGCCCCAGCTTCCCTGTTTCTTCGGGAAGAGAACTGTGTGCTGGGAGGGGTGGGGCTTGAACGGGTAACTGCTGGTGTCAGCCAAGTGGAAACCACAATGGCAAACCACGTTTGGTGTTCTATGGAGATGAGATGTTCACATGGCCAGGACAGACCACCCTGAGGCCTGAGGCAGGGACAGGAGGAGTGGCACCGAGGCCTTGGGACCAGGGGCGTGGTGGGGCTGCCCCGGCCTCCTGTCACCCAGGGCTCAGTCTTGCATCTCCCTGGGAAGATGGACGCCAGTGGAGACGGCTTGTGTTGCTGGCTGTCTCGGTGCCTTCTGCTGCTGCTGTCACCTGCAGGGTCTGTGGGGAGAGGTCCGAGAACCCCGATGAGCTGAAACGTCTGAACGAGGCCGGAACCTGGTAGAAGGCAGGTGATTCAACCCCATCTGGGCGACTCGAGGAATCGGTGAGATCCTGTCTCCAACAGACACGAAGAGGGGTTGGGTGCAAGTGGGGTGGGGGGAGCGGGCTGTGCATGAGTGTGGGTCTCTGCCACCACCCACCCGACAGGGCCGAGCAGGCCCTTCCCTCGGCACATCCCAGCTCATGCTGCTACTCTGCATCTGCTGCTCATCATCGGGTGCTGTCTCAGTGGAAATGGTCCTGAGAGAACCGTAGGCTCAGGAGCACTGCTTTCATATTTGTGTGCCAGGCGTCTGTCTTCCTTGTTTTTCTGCAGTGCTGGGGCCTGAATCTAGAGCCAGCCCCCTCGCCCCCCCATGCCAGGCAGGCCATCTTCCATCCTTCCTGGAATTGACACAAGGTCTCACTAGAGCCTTGAACTTGGAATCCTGTCTCAGTTTCAGGAGTAGCTGGGAATACCCTCTGCACCACCCTGCCAGATTTGTGTTACATGTTTCACATTTGGTGAATCTGGAAAGTTTGTTGACTCCTTGAAGTTTCTGGGCTTTGTTGCAGTTGTAAAGCCCTCCCTAAGAGGAAAGCTCCCCAGGCGGAGAGTGGAAGTGCTCCCTGGAAGGTTGTGTAGGGATCAACAGCAACAGCAGGCAGGAGGAAAGAGGCTGGCAGGTGTGGGCGCAGGGCGCAGAGTGCAGCGCTGACTCTGCAGTGTCATGGGAGCAAGTCCAGATGGCCTGGCGATGTCCCCAGAACGCGTCTGGTTTGTTTTTCAAAGTACTGGGAATTGAACCTAGAGCCTTTGCACTGAGCTACATCCCCAGGTCTTTTTCTTTTTCTTATGCTTTTTTTTTTTTTTTTTGGTACCGGGGATCGAACTCAGGACCTTGTGCTTGAGAGGCAGGCGCTGGAACCACTGAGCTAAATCCCCAGCCCCTTTTTCTTTTGCTTGCATTGGCAAGATTTATTTTTTAAATAAATTTTATTTTACCCTATTACCCCCTCCCCTTCCTATGTACAGAAGCTTTGTTTCCAGTTTTTCCTTCTATTTGCACTTTTTTCTTGTCCCTTTCTCCCTCTTCCTCCCTAGTTCCCCTTACCATTTGAACACTTTCTTCCCATTTCCCAGTATCCATTATATATTTCAGTCCTTATTTCCACTTTCATTTTCTCAAACCAGAGGAACAATGTATGTAAACACGTGTCCGATTTATTTCATTTAAGAGTATGGTCTCGGCCTGGGTATTTAGCTCAGTGACACCTCCCTGACTTGAAAGCACAAGGTCCTGAGTTCGATCCCTGCTACAAAAAAAAAGGTATGGTCTTAAGGTGCATCCATTTAGCTAGAAATGGCTCAAGCTCATCCTTTATAGTAGAATAGTACTCCATTGTATAAAAACCCACATCTTTATCCACTAGTCAGGTGATGGGCATTTAGGCTGTTTCCAAGATTTGGCTATTATAAACTGCTGGTATGAGCATGGGTGTGCATCTATCACTGTGGTATGATGCTTTTAAATCTTCAAGAGGATACCAAGGAGAGGTTATAGCTGGTCAAATGGAACCTCTAGTTTTAGTTTTTTGAGAAATCTCCACACTGATTTCCACAGTGGTTGCACCAGTCTACACTCCCACCAGCAGTGGAGCAGGGTTCCTCTTTGCCCACAGCCCCACCAGCATTTGTTATTGGTTGATTTCCTGATAGCAGCCATTCTTTCTGGAGTGAGGTGGAATCTCAGCGTTGTTTAATTTGCATTTTGTGAATGACCAGTGATGTTGAACATTTTTTCACATATTTATTTGCCGTTTCTAATTCTTCATTTAAGTGTTTTTATTTCAGATGCCCACTTTTGGATTGGGTCTTTAAATTTTTCCAGTCCTTTTCTTTTTGGTACCGGGGATCCAACTCGGGTCCTTGCGCTTGCGCAGCAGGCGGCGAATTTCTTTTTCTTTTGAGACAAGGTTCTTGAATTGCCAGGGCTGAGCTTGGATCTGTGACCCTCCTGTTCAGGGGTCCGGAATCCCGGGGTGACAGGCCTGTGCCTGGCTTGAAAAGGTAAAGAGATCACAGGTGTCAGCACAGTGCTGCACGCCTGTGATTCCAACAATTTTGAGTCCCATGTGGACAATTTACGGAGATCTTGTCTCAAAAACTAAAAAACAAAAAGGGCTGGGGATGCAGCTTAAGGCAAAGGATCCACCCCGGGACGGCAGGGAAGCGCCCTGCCATGCTGTGCTCCTCCTGCTTCCTGGGGAAGAACCTGCCCAGAGGGAGCTGAACCGTTAGCTCTGGCTCCGCCCTGGGGCCACTCCTGACGGGCCGTTTCCCACTCAATACCTTCTGCGCCTCTCCCACTCCGCCAGGCAGTGAGCGCGGGGCAGGCTTTTGCTACCCACACCTGACTGCCCCAGGCCAGGCCCGACGCAGCGTCCACTCTTGCTGCCCAGCCTACCTGTGGCTGTGCAGATGACAAACCTCAGCCAGGAGAGCCATGGATTATTGACAGCCCAGTCTCTCCCCTCCCTAGGGGTCGGGGGCGCCTTGCTGTCTGAATGTGCCAGGAAAGGGCTCCGCAATCACCTCAGTCACTTCTGTGCATCCGGCTTCTGCAGCCCACGGCAGTTCCTCTGTCCCGGGCAGCAGCGTGAGCCCTGAGCAGAGGAGGAGGCTGCGTACCTCACACCTCAGGAGTTAAACAAAAATAAAGGGTTGGAGCCAGGCGTGGTGGCACACGCCCGTAATCCCAGCATTGGGGAGGCTGAGGCAGGAGGATCGCAATGAGTTAAAGGTCTTAACTACATAGTGCGTTCAAGAACAGCCTGAACTATATAGACACTCTCAAAACACAAAACAAGGAACCAGGCAATTTAGCTCGGTGGCACTGCGCCGACCTAGCACGTGCAAGGTCCCGAGTTGGATCCCCAGTACCGAAAAAGAAAAAAAAATCAAGATGTTTGTACACGGACCAACTCCCCAGGAGGATGCCAATCACTGCTCCAAACATAGACCCTAAAAATGCTGGAGCTTTTTTTTCTTTCTTTTTTCTGGTAAAGCTATTGCTTTAAGAAGCGCAAACTAGGGGCCGGGGATGTATTTCAGCGTCACAGCAGCTGCCTGACAAGCGTGAGATCCTGAGTTCGATCCCCGGTGAAAAAAAAAAAAAAAAGAGAGAGACGTGAACCACGTGACCAGGCGTCCAAGGGCGTTACAGCGAGAGCACACTGGCCAATCGCTGGACGGGAGCCTCCCGGGGGGCGGGAGCCGCGCGAGGCGGCTGCCGATTGGTTGTGCTGGGCAGGGGCGGGACCGGGAGCGGGAGGGAACCTGGGCTCGCAGAGCGAGGAGGCCGCGGCGGGGCGGGGTCCCGCGGTCGCGTCGGGTCGGGTAGTACCAGTCGGTGCAGCCGCTCCAGGTGCACCCTTCTCAGCCTACGCCCCAGGTGGGAGCCCTCGCCCCCCTCGGAGCCCTCGTGGGCCGGCCAGGCTGGCCCGTTCCGCTGCGCCCGCCCGGCGACCACGTGGCCCAGGTCGTGACCCCTCACCTCCCACCCTTGACCTCGCGCCCCTGCTCCGGGTCTCGGGGCTGTTTAGGGCTGCGATCGCGCCCCGCTCGCTCTCCGCGAGGCTAACCAGGTGCTCTCCTGCGTGGACGGGGAAACTGAGGCCGGGACCGTTGCTGTACGCGCGATCAGACTGCGTGCCCCGCGCCGGGGGCCCGCCCCGCTCTTCCGCCCCTCCCCGGATGCGCTGACCCGGGCGGGACGTAGGACTCGCAGGTGAGCGCGGACGCGCGTCGCGGCCCGGTGGCCGGTGTGTCACAGTTACGCGGGGTGTGATTGCAAACTGGCGCGCCCGCGTGGAAGGTCTAGTGCAGGGCCACTGGCGACCCGGGAAGGCCTCTGGATCTGAGGGAGCGAGCAGCTCGCCACACAGCCTGCAGTGACGGCCCTCCGGCCGGGCACAGCGGAAGCAGGAGGCGCAAAGTCCTGAAAGGCTGCTGAGAAGAGCAGCGAGGAAGGGGAGGTGGCGGTGTTGCCTTAGGCCGGGGGCCTGGGCGTGTGTCCCGAGGGCAGTGCGCTCAGGGGATCCGGAGACCGCAGCAGTGAGCTCGGCGGAGGAGGGCCACCCAGGCCTGGGTCGCCGTGGCCCCGGAGCCTGTCCTCCGTCCAATCCTCAGCCGCTTTGGACTCTTACCCTACGAGGTCCTGTGAAAGGAACGGGTTTAGCACTCAGGCCTTGCCGCCAAACTGGGAGGACCAGACTTGGACAAAGCCCAGTCTTCGAAAGCCGGCAGCTCCAGATGGCACAGAGCACAGGGCTCCTAGGGACTGGCTTGCCTCAGCACACCTGGCAGGTCTCTGGGATTGAGACCGGACGCAGAGTGCCAAGCCAGCGAGTTTGGACTTGGTTGTCATAAGCAGTGGGGAAGTAGTGAAGTTCTTTCTTTGGTACCGGGGATCAAACTCATGATCTTGTGCTTGCGAGGTAGGCACAGTGCCACTGAGCTAATTCCCTGGCCCAGTATTGAAGATTTTTGAGCAAGTCTGTCAGGAGAAAAGTAACTTTTCAGCCAGGCATGGTGGCCCATCCATGTCATCTCTGGGGACTGAGACAGGAGGATTGCCACTGTGAGCCCAGTCTACTTAAGCAGACTCTGTCTCAAATTGAAAATACAAAAAATGGCTGGTGGCCAGGGATTTAGCTCAGTAGCCTCGCACCTGCCTCGAAAGAACAAGGTCCTGTGTCTGATCCCCAGTTATCATTAAAAAAAATTGTATATATATGGGTTTTTTTCCTTTGATACCGGTGATCAAACTCAGGACCCTGAGCTTGAAAAATATTTTTTGAAATGAAAATTTAGTTGGTGGTAGTTATAGTACGAATTAGAAGGACGAAGGTATATAGTGCTTTTGTTTGTTGCTTTGTTTTTGTGGTACTGGGAATTGAACCCAAGACCTGACAATATACTAGGCAAGTGCTACCTCCACAGCTCTTTTTTGGTTTTGGTACCAGGCAGTGAACTCAGGACCTTGTGCTTGCCAGGCACATGCTGTGCCGCTGAGCTGAATTCCTTTGTTATTTGTTTTGTTTTTTGTTATGGGGATCAAACTTGGAACCTTGTGCTTTTGAGGCAGGCGGAGGCGGCGGCACCACTGAGCTAAATCCCCAGCAATGGTCTTGGTAAGTTGCCCATACTGGCTTAGAACTTGTGATCCTTCTGCCTCAGCCTCATGGGTAGCTAGGACTACAGGCATGTGCCACCAAGCCTGTCTTAGGGTGGTGAGGATTCCCACTGGTGTAGTGTTCTTTTTTCCAGTGGTGCTGGGTTGAAGCCAGGGCTTCAGTGGGTCTAAGGGAATGGACTGCCACTGAGCCCCACACAGGCTCGAGTCCTAGTCTCTGGCTTCTGCAGATAGCTCTCTGCCCATCCTCCAGGCAGCTGTGAATTAGGACAGGGGTCATCGCCCCTGTTCCACAGCCTAACACAGCAGGGCTCAGGACTCAAAGGTCTTGGCCAGCTTCGTAGTGGGCCCCTGTTCTGTGCCTGTCACGGCCGGCCACTTTCTCTGCTTCCTCACTGTCTGCTCTTTGGCTGGCCTGGTCCTTCCCTCACTGGGGAACCCTGGGGTCCCTGCTCGGGAATTGCAGTGCAAGGGCAGCAGCAGTACTGAATGATAGGGTGTTGATCTGCTGTCTTGGCCTCCCAGGTACCCTGAGCAGCTGTGCCAACCATGTTTCCTCCCAGCTCCCCCAGGGCCATGTCAGAGCGCGAAGAGCGGCGGTTTGTGGAGATCCCACGGGAGTCAGTGAGGCTCATGGCTGAGAGCACAGGGTTGGAGCTGAGCGATGAGGTGGCAGCGCTGCTGGCCGAGGATGTGTGCTACCGGCTCCGAGAGGCCACTCAGGTGAGCTCCTGGTCCCACCTTGCACATTTCCCCCCTTGATGCCCACATTGTGACCATGCCTGGCCGGGCACAGACTGGGGACCCTAGGGGCTCTGTGCCATGCTCCTGTGACAGTCCTGTGGGCTGGCAAGGGACGGGTGTCCCCTCCTGCTGTGAGAAACTGCGGCACATAGGGACCATGAGCGGGCGCCCAGGCCTCCTTGCTGTCTTGCGCCCTTGCTTAGGGACCCCTGCCCCCCCTCCCCCAGAACAGCTCCCAGTTCATGAAGCACACCAAGCGGCGGAAGCTGACCGTGGAGGACTTCAACAGGGCCCTGCGCTGGAGCAGTGTGGAGGTGAGGGACACAAGGCCACACACAGCAGCATCAGCCAGGTGCTAGCTGGGAACACAGGACTGAGCTAATTCCCTGGCCCAGGGAAGGTTTCTTGGAAGAGGTGGACTTGACGTGGGCCTTCCAGACCCTGAGCCAGCCTCCTCGAGTGGCCAAGGAAATGTGGGCCTCCTGGGTGAGGGAGGAAGCGAGGGACTCAGCTGTTATCAAGAGCGTGGTGTTTTTGCCCTTGGGTAGCAGGGCAGGCAGCTTGGCAGCTGGGTGAGTGGGGCTGGGTCTCCTTCTCACACCAGCCCCAGCCCCAGCCCCAGCCCCCAGGCAAAACCTGTGGTGTCCCACCATTGCTTTCCTCAGGCCGTGTGTGGCTATGGCTCCCAGGAGGCCCTGCCCCTGCGCCCCGCCAGGGAGGGTGAGCTCTACTTCCCTGAGGACAGAGAGGTGAACCTGGTGGAGCTGGCCCTGGCCACCAACCTCCCCAAGGGCTGCGCGGAGACGGCTGTCAGAGGTGGCTCCTGGGTCTGAGTGCGGTGCAGGGCTGGCTGGGGCCTGGGCGGGGTTCACAGGGCAGAGCCCAGGCTGACAGTTTCTGCTCGATTCCAGTCCACGTCTCCTACCTGGATGGCAAAGGCAACCTGGCGCCCCAGGGCTCAGGTGAGGGTGGGAAGGGGCCCCGGCGGGCGTGGCTGGGGCCTGGGTGTCCTGCGGGGCAGTGGACAGGCCAGTGGGGATGCAGGGGCGCACGGTCTCACCTCTGCCCTCGCTCCCGCCTGCCCGTCTGTGTGGTGTGGCTTTGCGGACTGGGCCCCCACTGCCTGGCTCTCCTGCTGCAGTGCCCAGCGCAGTGTCTTCATTGACCGATGACCTGCTCAAGTACTATCAGCAAGTGACTCGGGCTGTGCTTGGGGATGACCCACAGCTGATGAAGGTGAGTTAGGGGTCCAGGCTGACTTTTTTTTGTGGTATTGGGGATTGAACTTGGGACCTTACGCTTCCGAGGCAGGCGTGGTGCCACTGAGCTAAATCCCTAACCCTGTATTTATTTATTGACAGGGTCTTTCTGTGTAATTCAAGCTGGTCTTGAACTCACTATGTAGCCCAGGCTGGCCTCAAACTTGCCACTTGAGGATAACTTGAGGCAAGTGATCCTCCTGCCTCAGCCTTCCGAGTACTGGAATTACAGGCATGTGCCACCACACCTGCTTTTATTGTGTTGAGACAAGGTCTTGCCATATAGTCCAGGCTGGCCTAAAATTTGCAATTCTCCTGCCTCAGCCTCCCAAGTGCTATGATTTTGTGTGTACCGCCATACCGTGTTTCAAACCTTTAGATCTTCACAAGATCCTTTTAGTTGCCACTTTCTGGTCCTCTCCAGACTGGCTGGTGAGGGGAGCAGCTGTTCTCAGAGTGGGCTTGTGGCTGTAAGCTGGCCCTGCTGCCTGCCCTGACCCCTTTGTGCTCCAGCAGAGTGGGGACTCAGCTTTTCTCTGGACCCTTCTCTGGCAAGTTTGCTGATCCCAGCCCAGGGGCCACACACTGCAGCCTTCATTTCCTAGGCTTGAGCAGGAAAGGACCAGAGGAAGCAGGGATATAGTGGGCGCTGGCCTAGGCAAGATCTGCAGCTCCAAGTCCAGGGGCCTCTCAGCCCTGCGCCAGCCTCTGGGCGTGATCCGTCCTCTCCAGCTGGCCTCGCTCACCCTGCCTGATGGGAATGGTTTGCTCCGTGTGGCTGGGTTGGAGCCAGGGCCTTCCACCCCACCTGCCAGGCAAGCGCTCTCTGTAGGACAGCTCCATTTTCCAGCTGTTGCTGTTGCTTCCCTTGCAGAACCAGGAGCACTGCCACCTCCTCCTGCCTGCAAAGCGGGCTTCTGGTGGGGATGTGGCTGGGCGGTGCAGCGCTGGCCCCAGAGCTCTGGATTTGAGTCCCAGCTCTGTGAGGAAAGCAAGGCAGCTTGGCTTCTGCCCTGGAGGCAGTGCCAGGGCTGCCTGTGGACCTGGGCCGAGCGCCTTCCTCGCTCTGCCTCCATGGCTGCCACCTTCATCCAGGGGTACAGGGAGGCCCAGCTGGGGGAGACCCAGTGAGATGCTTCCACTTTAATATGTTCTTTGCCTTGAAAAGTAGTATCAGTGAATGCCTACTGGAGGAGGACATGGGTATAAAAACACTCAGCAGAAGGCTTTCAGCTCTTTCACATTTGTACTTTTCCTTGTGTATTAACTCTGGTTCTTTCAGTGTAAACCTGTGAGTAAACACCTGGTTTTCAGAACTTGCTTTTATGGGGAGAGGATTTGGGGATTGAGCTCAGGGTATCCACATTGATCTAGGTCCCCAGCCCTTTTTTATTTTTTGTTTTGAGACCAGAGTGGGCTTGAACTTGTGAATTTCCTGCCTCAGCCTCCAGAGTGCTGGGATTACAACAAGTGTGTGCCACTGTGTCTGGCTTACGATTTACTTTGCTTAGCTTAAAATACGTAGGAGATTCAGGTTATGTGCAGAAGGTGCTATGTGTGGTTGCACGTGTGAGGGGTTTTTCTAAGTTATGTGGCTAGAAGCAGAACTGGAGGACCAGTGTTTCCTGCAAGGCACAGGAATGTGATGCTAACTTGAGTTCCAGAACGGTGGTAGTTTACCCGTGGGGCTGTGGTTCCAGTGCATTCTGGGCCCTTCCTTGCAGGTTGCTCTCCAGGACCTGCAGACGAACTCCAAGATTGCAGCTCTGTTGCCTTACTTTGTCTACGTGGTCAGTGGGGTAAGTGAGCGACAGGGAGAGGGAGGAAGCCCAGCAGCCTACAGGGCTCACACAGGTGCTATCGAGCGCCAGGCTCCCTCCCACCCCTCAGCCGCCCTTCTGCCCACAGGTGAAATCTGTAAGCCATGACCTGGAGCAGCTGCACCGGCTGCTGCAGGTGGCCCGGAGCCTCGTTCGGAACCCACACCTCTGCCTGGGGCCCTACGTCCGCTCCCTGGTAGGCAGTGTCCTCTACTGCGTCCTGGAGCCCCTGGCTGCCTCCATCAACCCCCTCAATGACCACTGGACCCTGCGGGATGGGGCTGCTCTCCTCCTCAGCCACATCTTCTGGTAGCACTGGACTTGGGGACTGCTGTGGCTGGGGCATCGAGTGGGGAGGTGGGGTGTAGTTACACTGAGAAGACTGGGTGCTCCTCAGAGCCACCGTGCTGGGTCAGAGATGTGCCAAGGCATTGTCCCAGGCCTGTCTCCCCTGGGGCAGCCTTGCACTCACTCCATGTGCCTGTGTCTCTTGGTGCTGTGTCCTGAGCTCGAGCAGCAGTGTCACCTCCTTCCCACTCTGTGTGCGACTCCTACAGGACTCATGGGGACCTCGTCAGTGGCCTCTATCAGCAGATCCTGCTGTCCCTGCAGAAGGTGTTGGCAGACCCCGTGCGGCCTCTTTGCTCTCACTATGGTGCTGTGGTGGGGCTGCATGCACTTGGGTGGAAGGTGAGGACTCAGCCTTTCCAGCTGTGCTAGACAAATGCTAAGGGAAGCTGGGTGTGGTGGCACACACCTGTGGTCCTAGCACTCAGGAGGCTGAGGCAAGAGGATTGCTGAGTTTGAGGCCAGCTTGGGCTACATAGTGAGTTCAGGGCCAGATAGTGAGACCCTGTCTCAAAAAACCAAAAGAAAAAAAGAATGCTAATTGAGTGCTTTACCATTAATGTGGAGTACGTTTACTGCTGCCCAGCATAGAGTTTGCCGTGGGCCAGGCTTAGTGATACAGTATCCTCCTGTGAGGTCACAGTTTAGAGTTTGGGACCTGAGTTATTCTCAGATTTGTCCTTAGAACCTAATTGTTCACCGAATCCTGGTAATTTTATGGAAACTGCAAATTATTTTGGTGAGAAGTTTGCAAGTAGCTAATTCCAGAGCGTTATTCAGTTCTCCTTGCTGATTGGCTGCTGTCTCTGCCATCTCTGGCAGATGCACCAGCGTTCTTGCATCATAATAGGGTGCTGTACTATGCATAGCTATCTTGGATGTTCTCACTTTTGTTCTTCTTAAAGTTAAGATCCCTAAGATGCCTCCAAAATGCTCTACACCTTCTAAGGCTTTATTAACAGTATTTTATTTAAATTACTAGCCAGGCGTGGTGGCACATGCCTGTGTTCCCATCACTTGGCAGGCTGAGGCAGCAGGATTGGCACAGGTTCGAGGCCAGCCTGGGCTACATAGTGAGTTTAAGGCTAGCCTCAACTACGTATTAAGACCCTGCCTCAAAAAACAAAAACAAAACAAAAAATTTACACAGCTAAGGCAGACATAGCATATTTAGGTTTTAAACCATAAAAATAGGCATTTTTGTGACCATATCTGAAATTCATGGTTTTTCACAACTCAGGGGTGTTGTAGGAATGTAAAGCCCATGAATTTTAGGGAGCCACTGTTCTTGATTTTCTATGTGGATGTTTTATCCCTCCAGAAGTCCTGCATGTAGATGCAGTGCCCCCCACTTCATAAACTGTTGTGCAGTCCATGTTATTACATTAGGAAATAACTCTCAGGTCCTGTGGTATTTAGTCATTAGATTTTTGCCAAATAGTTTTTTTGTAGCTATAGATATTATCAAACAATTACATATGTACCTTACTTTTGTTAACATGACAGGTATGTCAATGGGGTTTTCTGCTGAGCCACATTTGCATACTATAGTAGTTCTCTTTGTTGCAGCTGAGATTTTTATTGGAATTTCTTTCACTGTTTTGGAAAAAAGTTTTCATGAAGTCTGTGAACATGAACAGATCATGTATATTTTATTTTTTAAGAGTTCCCAGTCTTAGGATGCTTTCATTGTTCCCGAGGACCTACTAGAGTTAATAATATTGTTTGTGGTGCTGGTGTTCCATCTCAGGGCTTCAGTGGTGCTGAGCAGCTGCTCTACCACTGAGGCACACCTCTGCTTCCTTTTATTACTTTACTCCTAGATACTTGCTATCCTTTGATGGAGCTGTAATGACATCTTTATGGTGTTAGTATACTGTTGATAAAGAAATAGTTGATTTTTGTGTTACTGATCCAGCCACTTTTCTAAACAGTGTAAATTCTTTTGAGGTTTTAAAGGAAATGATCATAACATATGCAAGCTGACCATATCATTTAATTGTAATGCTCTTATTGCCACAATCAGTAATGTCGTTTTACATTAATAGTGGATATCCACTTTTCTTTTCCTTTTTTTATGTTTTCTGAGACAAGAGTTTCTAGTTCAGGCTGGCCTCAAACTCTTGGAGACCCTCCTGCCTGTCTCCTGAGTGCTGGTATTACAGGTGTGTACCACCACCTTAAAAGTGCTAGGGCTACACATGTAGCTCAGTGGGAGTGCACCCATGCCTAGCATGTGTGAGTGATCCCAGCATTGCTTTAAAAAAGAGCCAGCCATGGTGGTGCACACTCAGAATCTCAGATACTGAGGTTGAGGCAGGAGGATCACAGGTTTGAGCCAGCCTAAATATAGTGACTTAGCGAGACCCTCTCAAAATAAAAAAGGGGCTGGGGACATAGCTCATTTAAAAAAAGAAACACAAAGGTCTTCAGCGGCGAGGGGAGCAAGCAGAGCAGGGCACTCAATGCTCTATCCCGCGTAGGCTGTGGAGCGCGTCCTGTACCCGCATCTGTCCACCTACTGGACCAACCTGCAGGCCGTGCTGGACGACTACTCGGTATCCAATGCGCAGGTCAAGGCTGATGGGCACAAGGTGTACGGCGCCATCCTGGTAAGTAGCCCCCCCCCCCCCCCCGCCGTGCTCGAGCCCACCCACCGAGCCTCGCCCTCCCCCGCAGGTGGCCGTCGAGCGCCTGCTGAAGATGAAGGCGCGGGGCGGCGGCCGGCACCCCGAGGACCCGCCGTGGGGCGGCCTCCTGCTGCCCGAGCCCCCGGCCGAACCCGGCTTCGCGCCCGCGCCGCCGCCGCCGGCTGCTGGCCCCGCGCCTGCCGCGCCGCCCGCCACGCTGGCCGGCATTTACCGCGAGCTGTACGCCTTCTTCGGCGACAGCCTGGCCACACGCTTCGGCACCGGCCAGCCCGCACCCGCCGCCCCGCGCCCCCCCGGAGATAAGAAGGAGCCGGCGGCCGCCGCGGACGCGGTGCGCAAGATGCCGCAGCTCACAGCCAGCGCTAAGCTGAGCCCGCCGGGCGACGAGAGCCCCCGGGGCGGCCCCCCGGCTGCCCCGGCAACTTCCGCCGCCGAAAGCCGGCCGCTGCCGCGTGTGCACCGGGCCCGGGGAACGCCCCGGCCGCAGGGCTCCGGTGCCGGCGCCCGGGACATCTTTCAGAAGAGCCGCTTCGCGCCGCGCGGGGCCCCGCACTTCCGCTTCATCATCGCGGGGCGCCAGGCTGGGCGGCGTTGCCGCGGCCGCCTCTTCCAAACCACCTTTCCCGCCCCGCACGGGCCAAGCCCGGCCTCGCGTTACGTCCAGAAGCTGCCCATGATCGGCCGTACCAGCCGCCCGGCGCACCGCTGGGCCCTCTCGGACTACTCTCTGTACCTACCGCTCTAAGGAGACGAGCTACCCGGGGCGCCCCGGAAGTGACGCGTCCACACCACTCCGGAAGTGTGGCCGGTTTTCCCGTGGCGCTGTCCAGTCTGCAGCGTGTGGAGCTTGTACTACTAGTTGCCGCCTTCTTGTGCGGGGCCCTGGCGGCTGCGGCGCTAATCTGGACCCAGGTGCGGCTGTAGAGAGGGCGCATCATGAAGATGGGGCGGGCAGGCCCCTCCCTGCAGTGGTGCAGGGACGGAGACAAGACCTGGGGAGCACCCTGTGCACAGTCATTTCAATCGGGAATCACTTGGGCTTTGGCGAGAGAAAGCGCAGCGCAGGGGAGATGCTCGAGCCACAGAACGTGATTACAAGTGTGTTTAATGACAAAACATTGATGCAGAAGACAGTTGGGCAAACAGTGCTTCCTTCTAGGCAATTTTGTCAATAAAGATGGGTGTATTCATCACAAAGTAGGCATCAGTATGTTCACAGATTTATAGCTCTGAAGACACTGGAGGTAATTTAAGATTACTTGTTGTTTGGTATACCTCAGGACTTCTGCAGAACTGAGATCATGACTTGTCAGGCTCCTCTGAAGGGCCTTGCATTCTATAGCCACTGCCTATTTACTGATCGGCCACTGCAGGTTTCATTTCCTAAGAAGGCCCCTCAGCCTTCCAGCCCCAGAATCCCGAACTTAAATACACTCCCCTAACTTACAGCAGGGCTGACCTAACACTTGCCAGGAACTTATATCCCAAGGCAGTAACCTGAAACCTAGGACTCAGCAGCTTCTCTCCACAGGGCTCCTTCAGGTGCAGCTGTCCCTTGTATGGTGTAGCCCCCTGAATCATTCTTCCCTGGCCTTATCCCGGCCCTCTGTCCCATCACTCTGCTACTTTGACTGGGGCATCTGCCTTCTGGCCCCCTACTACCTCTTGCTTTTGCTCTTCTGGGTCTGCTGCAGCAGCATGAAGGATTCCTACCAGTGAACTGGCCCACCCTAAAGACCAGAGGCCAAGTTGGGATGAGGTCCATTTTAACAAGTTTGTTCTCCCTCTCCCAGAGGTCCTATAGGGCTCTGCATTGCACTGGTTATCTCAGCAACACCCATCTTCTTGGTCTTATTATCTGCCTGTATCCTTCGATATGGTACCAGTTCTCTCTGGAATTCCACCATCTCCTTGAACCGAACCATTAGGTAATGGGAGAGGGAAGGACACTGGTGCTGCCTTCCCTTTGCAGTGGCTCCTAGAACCTCCCATTTTATCCCCACCTACTGTCCTTGTCTCAAAGGACACCTGGACAGATATGCTTAGGATGTATTTCTGCCACCCCATTTCTCACAACTAAGTTCACAGCTGCTCTGAAGCTCAGAGAATTTCATGGACACCCCTTGGAACTCCTCTCCAGTTTTATTCCAGCCCACACAATGCTGAACTGAGACCCAGGGATAAAGATCCAGGAAATGTCTGTAGCTGTAGGGGCACTCACTATTGTACTAAGTGGCTTGCCCACCAGGGACAGGCTGAGAACACAGGCTTGTCTGACAGACTGGCGTTGGTGGAAGGACTGCTTCTGTGACGGCCCCGTTCCTCACATCCCCATTGTGTCTCCCACAGAACTTCCTGGGGGAATCTGGTATTGTGGTCTGTGGTCTCGGTGCTCCAGGTGGTGCAGTGGAAGTCTCTGGAGAGGGGTGCCTCTGAGTCGAGCTCTGAGGCAGATGCTTTTGTTGGGTCCTGCAGGTCCCATTTCTGAAGAGCAACCAGAGTGCTTTCTGCAGCCAAAGACTCCTTGTCCACGTGTGTGTAATCCTTTTACCCCATACTGGGAGCCTCACTTTTTCCCTCCAAGAGGGACACATGATAGCTACCCCCATTTACCCTTTCCTGTTGCTGTTTCTGTACCAAAATGTATTACTTTCTTCATCTTGGTATTGAGTTCTTGATATTAAAGCAGATAGAAATACTGAGGGCTCAACAGGCATGGACCAGGCTGCTGCCCTTTGACTTTTATTTGCCATTAAGCACTGGACCACCTTTTGTGACCCTGGTTGTCACTCCATCCTTACAGTTCTCATCTACCTCTGGGAGGTGTGAATGACCTTTCTTCACAAGCTTCGGTAGGCACCTACGGTGCTGTCAAAGAGCTGAGCATTGGGGAAGTGTCCAGCTTTGTCTAAGAGGAAGTAGAACCGCCGGCCTTTGACTTTCAGAGGCAGCATGGCAGGGACTTCCCCTCGGTGGGCCATGCAGGACACCTGGTTCAAGGGAACAGTAAAACAAGCCCCCAAGCCAAAGGGGGCGTGAGTGGTGAGGGTCACCTGCTGCCCTCCAGCTCGAAGCATCACCGAACGCACAGATCGGAGAGAGAAGATCAGACCAGCACCAAGTACCAGGGTTCCTACAAGGTAAGCAAAGAGTGAGGCACTGGAGGGCTAAGCATCAACCTTTCCAGTGCCCTCCACTAAAAAATTCTTGTCACAGTATTTTTGAGCACTTTCTAAAATACAATCTTGTGTTAATCCACCCACATTTTTTTCAACCACTGAATTACATCCCAATGTCTGAATTTTTTGGAGACAGGGACAGGGTCTCAGCTGCCCAAGTGGGACTTAAACTTGAGATCCTCCTGCCTCAGCCTGAGTGCGGGCACTGTAGGCATGCGCCCCCGCGCCTGGCTCGCAATCACCTCTTAGTGGTCGTCCATCGCTCTGCAAAGGGGCGAGGACTTAAGGCACCTGCTCGGGGCCACAGGGCGCGGACAGCCCTGGTCTCACACGGGGCCCATCTTACCCACTGCGCTGCAACCTGCGGCCAGCCCATAGCGCCACAAGGCCGAGCGCAGGTCCACCCAGCCGCGGTCCGAGGCCTTGGTGTCCCTAGCCCGCCCTGGGGCCGGGGGTGGAGACAGAGCCGCTAGGGCCAGCGAGGCCCAGAAGATGCTCTGGGCGGCGCAAAACACCCCGAGGATGGCGAAGAAGCGGCTCCGCTCGTGTTCGAAGAGCAGCACATCCCGCGGCGGGGTCCCGGCGTGCAGGGGCCGCAACAAGAGCCCAAGGGCCCCGGAGCAGCGCCGCCACAGTGCCATGAACGCACAGGCCGCTTCCGTTCCCGAGCTCTCAGGGCCGCTGAACCTCACTTCCGGGGCGGGCCTCCTGCCAGGCCGCCCACTTCCGCCTCTCCGCTCACCACCCACCCCGCCTGCCCTGGGGAAAGTCAAGACGCCTTAAAACACAACATCAAGCTTTATCTTAAAAAGTAGGGGGTCCTGGGGTTAGGTACACAAAGCACCGAAGTCCTTCGGGTAGTTTAGTGTCAGTCTACAGAGTAGCTTTGGCTGCCGCACCGCGGCTCAGCCTCCGGGTCTCCCCCGGCTCCCTGGAAGGGCTCCAGGACGCAGCGAGGGGCACTGTCCTTTCCCATCAGCTGTGGGGCGGCCGCGGGGACAGGGGACAAAGATGACGATGACGATGACGACGACGGACGATGACGACGGTGCGTGAGGGCCGACAGTATCCGAGGGCTATGTACAGGGCCACGCGAGGCAGTCACTTCATGAACGCCACTTCTGGGATCTCGCCCTTGGCCTGGAAGAGCCCATGGTCAGTGCGCGGGACACACCACCCGGCAGAGGCAGGACCCGGCGCCCTCTCCCGGAGCTGAGCTGCATCCCCAGCCCGTCTTAGTTGGAGTTTCCAGGACTGGCCTCCAACTTGTGTTTTGGTTTTTTTGGAACTGGGGATCGAACTCAGGTCCCTGGGCTTGTGAGGCAGGCGGCGGATCCACTGAGCTAAACCCCCGGCCCTGGCACCAGGGGATTTAACCCTCCAGGAGGCCCGCCCCATAGGCACGTGTCACCACGTCCCGAATCTTACCTTGAGATGAGTGAAGGCCTGGGCAGACCTGGTGTAGTCCCAGTTGTTGTCCTGGAGGCACCTGGTGTGGGAAGCCGAGATGGCACACTGAGAACCAGAGCACAGCCACCCTGACCACTACCAGACGACTGTAGAGCTCTAGACACCGCCCAGGTTTCCCGACAGCTGTGCACTGCTGCACTGAATGTTCCCTCTTTTACATTTTTGGCATTCCTTACTGCCAGCCCTTCCTCAATTTGCCCATGATCCTACACGTGCCCCACACGCACTTCTGGGACCACTCAAGGTTCATGCCAGACTGAGTGGAGAACGTTTGCAACATTTCCTGCTGTTCTGGAGAGAGGGTGGGCACCGGGCTGGAGGACGGCGTGGGTGCAGGCATGGCAAAGGCTCTTTGGATTTCCTCAGGGCTGGCATTCCGCACAAACAGCTCATCATTTACAATACACAGCCTTGGAGAAAAAAAAGAAAAGGAGGAAAAGAAAAAACAGAACAAAACCTTCAATGGCGGGATGGGAATGATCCAGCCCATTTCCAACATTATTCGTCTCCAACACATGACACACAGTCTTTCAATACCTCAGTGTCCCCTCCCACTCTTAGCTATGACCCTTTACCATTTATCTCTTCCCAAGGAGTCCACATTGGAAGGGTCATGGCCCCCGCAGATTACAGATTACACATCACCACACCCCATGGGCAGCTGTTACTAGTCTTTTTTTTGGTACCGGGGATTGAACTCAGGACTTTGTGCTTTCAAGGCAGGCGCCGGAACCACTGAGCTAAATCCCTGGCCCACTAGTCTGTCTTTTATTATCTTCCCAGCAAGAGTTAGGAAGTGAATGCTGTTACACAAACATTCAGAGGAGACTTGCCTGTAGCCTGGAGTGGTAGGGCCAGGATGAAAACCTAGACAGTCAGGACCAGGGCCCCAAGGTCTGACTTACTTTTTTTCCCTAAGATTTTTTTTTTTCTTTTTGGTGCCGGAGATCAAACTCGAGACTTTGCACTTGTGAGGCAGACGCCGGAACCACTGAGCTAAATCCCCGGCCCTGACTTTTTTTTGGGTTACTGGGGATCGAACTCAGGAGCTTGTGCTTGAGAGCCAGGCATGGTGGCACTGAGCTAAATCTCTGGCCCTACCACTGACTTTCCCTTCCAGTTAGCACACTGCTGGCCTTGGACTGGACTGGAACCCAGTGTGGTACAAGACTCACCCTGAATTGCTGGCAGGAACAGCGATGAATGTCCTAGTGAAGGCTCGCAAAGAATCTCGAGACTTTCCATCCACTGGAATGAGAACAGCAAGGACCCTTAGAGCTGGTTACACATAGGTTCTCAAATCATGGCCACTGATACAAAGAACTCTAAGTGGGCCAGACAGGAATGATTCTACATATAAAGGGGTAGAGCATACTGGAGGGTCAGAGGTCAGGGACAGCAGCAATAATAACAGCTACTACCCTAAGCTAGAGCACGTGTGTGCCAGGCCCCAGGTAAAGCCCTTTCTAAGCCTCCTCACTTTCTTTCCACTGTGGCACTCCAAGAGGAACCCCACCTCACAAGTAAGGGATGAATCTAAGGCTCAGGGGTACTGGAACTTGCCCACAGACCCACAGAACAAAGATCAGGATGGGAGGAAGTCAGGGAATAAAAAGATGAGAAGGCAGCTGGGAAGCTAGAGTGCCAAGAAAGATCTCACTAGGGGAAGGATCATGTCATCAAGTTGGGGATCAAAAGTTCTTACCTTCTTTGAAGACTCCATTGACAGAAAAACACAGCAGTGTGCTCTGAAAGAGGGAAAAGCAGCATGCGGTGCAATGTAAGCTTCCTAGCCAGAGCCTGCATCCCCCACCTCCCAACTTCAATTCTAGGCTTCTGCCAAGCCAGACACACTGCTTACTGTCTGGGCACTTATGTCTACCACGAAGGAATTGATGTCATGCTGAGTTTTGGGCAACTCATTGAGAAAGGCAACAACATTGAGCCGTGTGTGCTTCAGTAGCCGGAACCGCAAGGCTGTAGATGAGGGAGAACAAGGCAAGGTTAGGGTGGCCATGCACTCCCGAGCTCTGTAATTCTTTCTCTCCATTCTCTTCTCCCACCCTGTTTTGCTTGTGTCACACACTTACTAGGATCTTTAAGCTTCTTTACATTTCTGCTGTCCTTGAAATACTCAGCCAAGTTGCTCCTGGGGAGTGGGGGGATTGGGTTAGAGCAGGGTGAGTCAGCAGCGCACCCTGTACCTTTGGGAGGAGCCCTGTGGCACTCACCGGGCAGGGTTCTGAGGGATGAAAGGAATGCTCAGCGAACAGCAGGCCCCGTCGTGGTAGGCGTCCAGGAGCCCTTGCCGGTCCCCAGAGTCATAAATTGCATAGTACCTGTGAGAACACAGAAAGAAATGCTGGCCCACTGTAGTGTGCAGTCACAGACAAACTTTGTGGCCACCCAGCCTCAGGGCCCTGGATTACTCACTGCTGTAGGAAGTGCAGGACCAGACTCTTCAGGTTCTCTGTTCCAAAATAGCTGCCCTGAAATCAAGCAGACATTAGCGCACAGAGGCAGCACTCCGCCCACATGCACTCTCACGTCCAGTCATCTTCCTCACCTTGCATGGCGGCAACACTGTGGGAGCTTCCACGTCAAAGGCAATCGGCGGGGGTAACTCGTGGCCATCCTGTGGAAAGATGACAGCTGTGTATAAATCGGAGGGAGGAAAAAGGCTGGGTGTGAAGCAGAGAGCAGAGTTAATCATGACAGGTTAAAGCTAGGTGTAAGGTGTGAAGCCAGGTTTGGCGGCCCATGCCTGCAATCCCGGAATGTAAGAGGCTGAGGCAGAAGGAGCCACAGGGCCAAGGCCAGCCTGGGTTACATAGCGAGTTCAATGCCATCCTGCACTACATAGTGAGACTGAGAAGAAACATAGTGTTCAAGAACCCTGATATATGCAGCTTTTGCCACAGATGTTTTTCTGCGAAGGATTATCATGTTTATCAGCTTCTCAAAGGGATCCAGGTCTTTAATGGCCACATAAAAACAGGCTCAGGCCAGGGATTTAGCTCAGTGGTGCCGCCAGCCTTGCAAGCACAAGGTCCCAAGTTCAATCCCCGGTACCAAAAAAATAGCGCCGGGGATTTAGCTCAGTGGCTTTGCCGCCTGCCTTGCAAGCACAGGGACCTGAGTTCAATCCCTGGTACCAAAAAAAAAATTAAACAAATAAATAAAATAAAATAAAATAAAATAAAAACAGGCTCAGTGGGAGACACTTTGCTTGTTAGGAGAACAAGAAATATCTGGGACTTACCAGGCGTAGTAACTTGGGAAACCGTTCACGAATAGCGCTGTCAAGGATGGGACAGGAGTGAGTGACACCTCGAGCCTAGGGAGCAACCACAGCCACACCCAGGGACAGGCCCTCCCATCCTGCTCGTCACCCAGCCCAGGCTGCATTCAGGGAGAGGTGATCCCTACTTGCTTGGGCACCCAGACCACCAGGCGGCCCTGAAGGCCACCCCTTCCTCTGCCTGCCCAACCCGAGGGTGGCAGGCAGCAGCAAACGGCCTGGGCCTTAAGTCCAGGCCCTCCTTTCCCACCTGGCCCCCCTTACCTTCCACCTACTCACCTGTGCAGCCCCAGGGGGAGGGAGTGGGGTGGGAGCCCAGGGGCTCCGCTGCCTCACCAGGTGTCCATCCGTCCTGCCAGGTCTGGCCTGGGCCAAGACCAGAACACACCACAGGGATGGCACAGTATGTGGGGGCAGGGAATGGGCAAGGCGGGCTCCGGAGAGGTGGTGGCAGAGAAGGAGAGGAAGGAAAAGAGAAGAGAAAAAAGCAGGCGGGGGCAGGGGACGGGTGCAAGGAGGGAAACAGAGGGAAGCAGGAGAAGAAAAAGAGAAAGTAGATACAGGCCAAGAAGCATTCAGAAGAGAAACACCCTGATGCAGCCCTTTCCTTCAGCTGTCCCAGCCCTATGGTCCAAGGGAGAAAAGAGGCAAATCCTGCTGCAGGGCAGTGGGCAGGAGGGTGGGCAGTGGCCACTGACCAGATCTGTCTGCTACCTGGGTCCTGATCTGAGCCAGGCATGGGAAGTCAAACAGCCATGGGGGCCGGAGGCCTCCCTCCGAGGGTGAAGGTTCAGGCGCCTGCAGAGCTGGGGGGGTGAGGGTCTGTGCCCCACCTCTGTTGGCCCCCAAGGTCTCTCCTGATGGCCCCTCTGCGACTGTGCCTGTCTTAGGTTGTTCCTTGCCTGAGGAATCTTACCCGTCTCTGGCTAACCAGCCATCCTCCGGGGCCAAGCAGGGTGACGTGCAGTACGAGTGAGGGGCAGCGCCCCACAAAGTTGTTCTGTCTCCTTGGCAGCCTGTACCCCCATGGCCTCCATGCCCAGCACATGCCCAGGGTTCCCCCATGCCTCTGGTGGGGCCCTGGCTCGTCACGTTTTGAGAACCCAGGATTCTTTTCCAGGGAGGACCCAGATCACAGCACTGGGCAAGCAAGCAAGACAGATGGCACAGTTCCAGCCTCCAGGGGCCTCAGCATGGGCTGCCATGTCCAGGTCACAGCCTTCAGCAAGCGGATCGGGACGAGGTTCCTCTTGACACAAGGGCAAGAGGAGCCATCATGAGAAAGTGAGGGTAGCCCTTTCCGCTCGAGTCCCAGCTAGGTACAGCTTTCTAAGCCCAGGGACACCAGGCTCTTGGTGCAAGGTAACCCCACAGATGGGGCATATACCAGACACCTCTGATCAGAGCAGAAAAGGGGAAGGTCCTTTCCTGGAACAACGGGTAGGGAGATTCTGGAAAAGGCTGCATTAAGGAGAAAGAAGAAAGGCCACAGAATCAGCACACGGCAGTCAGCTGAGAAACAAGCACAGGAGACCTCAGGTCAGAGCTGGGAGACACAGACAGACAAAAGGGAGGAGAACACGGTCTCCCAAAGGACAGGCGGTTCCATCTCAGGGCTGCACGTCTCCTGCAGGTGGCACTGGTCAGGGTGTGTAACCTCAGCCTCCCAGAGGGCAAAGGTCCCCAGGAGGGGGGACAGAGGCCACCACTGACCTGATGTAGGTGGACTGGTCCCGGAAGGTGTCACACAGGGTGTTCCCATCAAGCCACAGCTCTTCTAGTTTCAGCCCTTTTATCTTATCCAACTCCCGCTCAGATTTTAACTGCAAAGAAAGGGGAGGAGTGGGAAGGGGCTGTTAAGGGGAGCAGCTGGGCCTCAGCTCTAAGCTCTGTCTAACCTCCCACATGGCAAGCACGAGCTCCGCATCCTCTACCCAGCTACCAATCCAGTTCTCACTTCGTTTCCAGAAAGGTTGAGGGTCTTCAGGTTGGGCGCCTTCTGCATGATGCTGGACATGTCGTCCAGCTTGTACAGCCTATTGTTGCTCAAGTTCAAGGACAAGAGCTGCAGGAAAAGGAGCAGTGAGGGCAGTGGCACTGGTGAGTGGCCCAGGGCAAATCTGAGCCCTGGTCATCCTGCCCACCGTACCCACCCAGAGCCTACCTCAGGGATGTTCTCCTCAATGATTCGCAGGGTCGCCGCCATACAGCTTCGACGATTCAGAACAACATCAATATTCTGGGCCACCAAATCTTCAGGAAGCAAACAGGGAAGTCTGAGAGACCAGCTGGGCCAGCATCAGCACAAAACCATCCTCACACTTCCCCTGCCCAACAGAGCCCTCTACCTACAGCCAGCTGAGAATCATTGCCATCAGCCGTACCTGGGTCTGAGCGGAGCCCCTTGAGGTCCAGTGCCTGCTGGGAGCCATCATATCGTTTGCTCATGACCAGCTGCAGAGGAAGAAATGGAGTTCGGGGGTCACTGGGGCTGTGTGAGGTGAGAAGAGAGAAGACTGGGCTGAACACTCGCTCCATGAGGCGGCCTCACCTTTAGCTGCTCCACTTGCTCTGGCTTCAGTTCATTCTGTACAGTTTGGGGTGCAGCAGAAGAGTTAATGATGATCGAGATCTGGAGAAAAGACAGATGGCAGCATAAACTCCAGAACGCCCGAGCCCACAGACTTGTCCCTGTCCTGTGCACCTGGCCCTACTCTAGCTACACCACGCCTTGGCACATACCTTCCGGTTGTCTCGGTCCACAATCTTGCAGTTCACAGCCTTTAATGCAGAGGCAGTGCTGGCATCCTCCACAAAAAACTGGGCCCGTGTGTTCTCATAGTGAAACTATAAAAGAAGGAAACAAGACAGACTCAGCTGGGTGCAGTGGCACACACCCGTAATCCAAGAACTCTGGGAGGTTAAGGGAGAAGGACTGCAAGTCTGAGCCCAGAAGGAGCAATTTAGAGACTTAGCAACAATCTGTCTCAAAACAAAAAAAGGGATGGGATGTGGCTCAGCCCACAGGCCCTGGGCTCAAAATCCAGTACTAACCAAACCAAACCAAACCAAACCAAACCAAACCAAACCAAACCCAGCATAAGAACTAGAGCCCAGAACTCAGCCCAGCTGGCGCCCAGGTCGTGTCTTTCTTACCTCCACAGGGGTGAAAGGGATGCTGCACTTGCTCTGAATCATGCTCAGGAGCCATGACTTCTCATATTTTTTGCCAGAAGGGATCTAATGAGAAGAGCAAAAAGGGGCAGTATGCACCAAGGCAGAACAGCTGACCTCATCCAGCACCCCTCTGTTCCTTCTGCCAAACTCTCAAAAAGATTCTGCAGGTCTATTGTGCAGCCCAATGGGACAGCACATGGTTCACATGTGCACAACCCTGCACTGGGGTCCCAGGACCACAAAATTTAAAAAATAAAATTAGCCAGACATGGTGGTGAACACCTGTAATCCCAGCACTTGGCGGGCTGAGGCAGGAGGACTGCTGCAAGTGCGAGGCCAGCCTGGGCTACACAGTGAGTTCAAGGCCAGCCCAGACTATATAGCGAGACCATCTCAAAAAAAAAAAAAAAATTTTTTTTAAATTATTAAAGTTCGAAGATAGTAATGGTACCCTTCCTGGACCCCCAGAGGACTACAGGGAGGGGATCTGAAACCCCACACTCAGCGCGAGCCCAATGGACCACCCAAGGGAGTCATCACATCTCCAGTCACCCTGCCCATCCCCTGTGACCCTTCTTTGAACCTCAGTTAGTAAGTAAAAATGCATACTGGCTAGTGGGCTTAACAGTAGGTGAATGTTTGTGGGAAATGGGAAACACTTTCCTCCGCCCACCCTCTACCCCCCAACTTTCCCATGGTACTCACTGTAATCTTAAACCAGTTCTTGGAGGCCCCATCCTGGCTAGTGCCAGCCCCTCCTCTCTCTGGAGGAGCTCTGTCCCTCCGAACAGTAACGTGAATTCGATCTCGATCATGCCATGTGTCACCCCGCCGGTTAGGTCGAGAGGTATAGGGGTTGCTGTGGGAGAGTGGAGAATTTGAGGTCCATAAATACTAGGAAAGACCACCCTGTTGTCTAAGGGGACTAAGGCTAATCTACAACTTCAAACTCGTCCTGATTAAGAGAGACAAAGAAGGCACCACAGCCTTGTAAATGTAACGATCCAAGAGGAAGAGATGACAATCATAAATACATTCGCACCAAATACCAGTGCACCCCAACTATGAAAAACAAATATTAGTGGATGAAAAACCAAAATAAACAAATAATGCTATTGTAATAGGGGATCTCAATACCACACTGTCACAAATAGATCAAGTAGACAAAAAACCAACAATGAAAAGTCAGAACTCAATCAAATTTTTTTTTTTTTAACTAGGGATTGAACTTAGGACTTTGTGCTTGAGAGGCAGGTGGTGGAACCACTGAGCTAAATCCCTGGCCCTCAACTAAACTTTTGAACAAATGGATTTAATAGATGTCTACGTGTTTTCTGGTGGGAGCAATTCTACATAATTTTGGGGAAAAAATCATTTCACAATTTAATTATGATTACGCCTTGTTTTCCTGCCTAAAGGCTGGCTATAGGATGTCCAGACAAAACTCCATTTTCACCTCTGGTCACAGCTAAGACCTCAATGACCTGGTGATGCTGTGATGCTCCAGGGCAGGATTACATCAGCTGAAGACAAGCAGGAGAGGAACAAAATCTTCATCTGCATAAATTCCTCATTCTTCTAGGATTATCACCACAGCCCTCCAAGTCACATTTTACTCCTGATGTACCAAATAAATGTGGCAAGCTCGTTTGTCTTTGCTGCCCAGAGCAGCATTGATCAGTCCCAAAGCTCAGCTTCTTCTCTAAGTCTCAAGTTTCCTTTTTTCCTTTTCTTTCTTTTTTTTTGTACCAGGGATCGAACTCTGGACCTTCACTTGTGAGGCAGACAGTGGAACTACTGAACTAAATCCCCAGCCCTTTCCTTTCTTTATTAGTTAATTCGCCTTCAGGGCCAGGGATTTAGCTCAGTGGTTCGGCCACCTGCCTCACAAGCGCAAGGTCCCAAGTTCAATCCCCGGTAACAAAAAAAAAAAAGTAGTATAAAAATTAATTCGCTTTGTGCTGTCCGGGCTCACAGGAGACCAGGGCTCACTGCATGAATTCTGGTAACATCCTCTTTCTCTGTCCCCTACAGTGTTCCACCCTAGAAGATCAGAATACACATTCTTAGCTGCACACAGGACATTCTCCAAAACAGACCACATACTAGCTCATAGAATATGCTTAAGGAAATGGAAAGGAATTGAAATTATCTCATGCATATTATCAGATCATAGAGCAAGGAAACTGGAAATCAATGGCAAAAAACCCCACAAAAACTTCATAAACACATGGAAAATAAACAACACCCTCCCAAACAACCAATGGGTCACAGGTGAAATTAAAGAACTTAGACATTTTTCTACAATTAAACGATAATGCCGATACAACATACCAGAACTTATGGGATGCAATGAAAGCAGTCCTAGGAAGGAAGTTAGGGCAGGGAATACCCATATCAGGAAAACAGAGTGGGCTCAAATAGACAACCTAATATTGAACCTTGAGTTTCTAGAAAAAAAAGAACAAGTCAAGCCCAAGGCTCCTACGAGAAAAGAAATTATAGTGATCAAAGCAGAAATTAACGCAATGGAGACTAAGAAAATAATACAAAGAATCAATGAATTGAAGAGCTTTTGTTCTTTTTTTTTAATATTCCAGCATTATTTATTTGATCAAAATAAAAAACTTTCCATCACTACAAACAGCACAGCTACCATTGTTTACACATCTATTTTCATGACGTGCCAACATTTTGCATCCCGTGTGAAACATTTGGTTTAAACAAATCTCAAAAATTCTCTATTTTATTTCCTATCTTCTCTTCTGTTGTCTCCTATCCTCTGAGAACACTTTTGTTAATTGCTGTAAGATTTCCGAGACACCTAAACAATATGGAGGACAGCAGGGAATAGCATGAGATTACAATGCATAGGGGATGAATGGCAAACCCAACTTTGGCTAATGTCATTGAGAACAACATAGAAGTGAGAGCAGAGATATTCCAGGAGCGGGCAGTGAATCTATGTCCCCACTTATTGGAAGCAAACATGGAAGTTACATACATAATAAACTCTTGGAGGTTAAAGACATCAAACACAATCACTATTTAAAATAAACATGCATGATGAGTATCAATTGGCCATGTACTGTACATGTAGCTGATGACTCAAATATCCACCTCTAGTTTCCTAATCTGTTCTTACTATAGGGGCTATTTGCACAGCCATCCAATGCAGATTAGTAAATACTGACATCACAAGACTGACATGCAGGGATGGGAGGAAAACCCACAGTTGTGCTTCTACCTTCCCTAAAGTTCTGAGCTGGGGGTGGATAAGGGAAGTTCTAAAAAGAAGTTCAAATGTAACTTGGAGAGCTGTCAAGCCACATTTTCCACTCATCAGCTGGCTATGCTGCTACTTTTCTAAAGAGAGGGTGCTCCGAGGTTACCCTCAAATGAGCACCATCTTCCCAGGCTATTCTGTTCCATTAAACACAGTGTTACTGCCTTAATCAAGGTGCTTCTGCTTATCAGTGAGCGCTGAACCCTATCCTTCTTACTTCTAGCCATAACTGCCTCTTCCTCATCATTTTATGTGAGAGTTTCCAAACCTGTGTGTCAGGTCCAGGTCTTGGTTTATATGGGAAATGAGCGGGCTCTGGAAAGGCCTAGGTAGGAGGTACAAGGTTTGCTTGTGTGGCTGTGGATGGTAGAAAAGGAAAGGCAGAGATAAGGACAATGGGAGAGAACACAGAGTTTAAATCTGTAAGGACAGTTTAGCTCAAAGGTAAAAATAAGGCAGACTGATCCATTCGTATTGCATTTTTTCTTTATATAGATTTTTTAAAAAATTATGGTTCTATATTTGCACATAGCCTGAGAAAATGGATCATAGTAGTGTTAGGATTATGCAACCTACAGAAAAGTCTAATAGTTTAAACTGATGAGGATGAACATTGAAAAACTCTCATCAAGTTACTCCAAAAAGATATGGACACTGTACAGACATAGACAAGTCAGAGCTTTTCTTATCACACCCTCTGCTATGCCACAGGGCTGAGTAGAGTTGGTGGTAGGTAATTACAACTCAAGCAACTACTGCTTTGTCTTCTAGGGCTTTTGTTGAAAGGTGTGCACTACGATCTGATTCAGTACATACCCAGCTACACTGAGCTTTTGACTTTTGTCACACAGTAAAGAAAGGCTGCACCAGACACGACACTCACATCCATTCCATTCATATGCCCCACCCACAGTCAGAATGAAATAAAAATCACAAGAAGGTGTCGGTGGGGAAGAACATTATAAAGGTTATAAAACTTTATCTTGAGAGGGCCCTGAGAGTTTTTCCCCTTAAGCTTAGGTGTAAAAGGCAATGAACAAGGTTCTCTTGTTCCTTAAGTGCTTTGTGCAACAAGTTCCATGTCAATGCTGAAATCTTTTTTAGAGGAATCTTTGGACAGAGTCAAAAGTCTTCCTCCAGAGTTCCGGTCTCCTATGTAGCCGATTTTGGTGGTAGCTGCTTTCCTGTTATCCTGCAGAAATTCCATGTGAGCTAATATAGCTCTTGCTCCCGTGATGGTTATTAGGGCTAGTCCTGCAGACCTGCATCCAACTGCCCTCAGAGTCTCTTGGCTTCCAGGAAGGATCATCTGGGTGAAACACTAGGGCTGGGGAAGGAGCACGAATTCCTGGGTGACTGAAAGGGGATGGCTGAGGCTGTGGGGGACCTTTTGGGGCTGCACAAGTCCCCAATGTGCAGCTTCCACAGCAGTTCCTCATTCTCCATGGAGAGTCGTTTGTTGACTTTTGACTCCTTCTCCAGGGACTCCTGCAGCACGGCCTGCTCAGTGGAAAGCTGCCTTGAAACTGCCATGTGCTTGTCCATCCAAGCTTTTAATTCTTCGTTCTCCTGCTGGGATCGCTTCAATTTGTTAACCAGAGCTGTGTTGTTGTCCACCACCACACCAGTTTTTCCATTTTCATCAGCTTGACATCCTGCTGATGCAGTTTCTCATTCTTGATCTCTAACAGAGCTTTCAGGCTTTCTAGTTCTTGCTCCAGATACATGATCTCAGGGTTTTTGAAATTTGCCTTCTCTCTTGATACTCTTTTCTGTTCTTCTGATTTCAGCTTTTCATTCAAAGCATCATTTTCACTCTTCAGATCACTGATTGGTTTCTCCAATGATTCCTGCTTCTCATAAAGTAAATTCTCAAGTGATTTCTTTTCCATTTCATGGCTTTTCTTGATTTCTGAAAGGGAAGTTTCATAGGCTTCCTTTAGCAATTCTATTTTCTCCGAGTGGCTAGCTTCAACTTCCAACTTAGAGGTTTCATGGGCAGCATTTAAGTAGTCAAACTGCTCTTGCAACTGAGCTTTATACTTCTCTGCTTCTTCAATGTTAATGCTCTGAAGCTTTTCACATTACCCACTGCAAAATTCCTTAAGCCGATTTTCTAGCTCTGTTCGATCAGTCTGGTGCTGCTGGTTTAGCTTCTGGACAAATGCTTCATATGCTGTTTGCAACTCATTCCCGGCTTTTTCTAATTTCTCACAGGTGGTTGAAGCACCTACTAGCTCTCCCTGGAGGTTAACAAGTTCTTGAGATAGGGTTTTGTGTTGTTTCAGGGCTTCCTCCCGCTCAGACAGCAGGTGCTGGGTCACAACTGTTAATGCTTCCAGCTTGATATTGCCCATGGGAAAGAAGCTGCTTGAGATGCAGGATAAATGCACTTTGGCTCTCACATTTCGTTTTATACTAAGCCAAGTCTAGTGCTTTTTCAGAGGACAGCACATCTGGAGATGTCTGTGTCTGGAAGCATAGACTCCTGGGATTCTTTTGCTTGCCCTTTTCAACTGCATTAAAAGGTGTGAATAGATTTTTCCTTGAAGGACCTTTTGTAGGAGTTTTCAGTAAGTGTACATGAGCTCTGGGTACCAAAGTCTTCAAACATAAGGATCCAGAGCCATTCTGAAATGCTGGTTTTAGGGGCTTCTCCTCATACTGATGACAGCAGCATGACGAGAATTATTGCTGTAGGTGCTCAGATCACTGTGGGTGCTGCTAATTGATGGGGTGCTTCCTGTTCTCCGTAGCACTGAACTTTTCAAAGATGCACTGGACTTAAGAAGTGGTCTAGGCAAATTCATCCAAGATGGCTGTGCACTTTTCAAAGATGTAGCTTTTCCAGAGCTGGACAAACACCTGATTCTCTGAGGAGATAAGGCTAGATCAGAACTGAGTTTTCTACTGTCACTGTTCCGCCTCAGACAGGAAGCAATAGGTGCCACTTTGGCTTTTGGACACGGTGTTTTCCACAAACTGCAAGAGTCAGGCTTGGATATACTCCTACCTGAGGTAGTGGTAGTTTTTGAAGCAGAATCCAAAAACAGAGAACCATATTCAAAGGCCTCATTCATAACTTCCTTTTTCAGCTCTTGTTTTTCCATAGGTATTTCATTTTTTTTCACCCTTCTTTTCAGGGTGGGTCCTATCAATGTTAGAAGCACACATCATCCCCAAACATTCTGTACTTTCCATTTTAACAGGGAGTATGCCTTTGATCTTCTGAAAAAATGCAGCTAGGGACCCAGTCTCACATACTGAATGAGAACTTGTTTTGTCAACATCTTCCTGATTTGATTTCATGGCAGATGTTGTTCTTGGAACCCGGTGTGAAGCATTTTTAGAATGAATTGTAACATGCACAGCCTGGCTAGTAATGAGTTTATTAAACTGCTGCTTATGAGTCTTGTTAATTAGGATTTCTGCTCTTGTGTCTGCATTCAAGTCAGATCTTGGTGTTTTGCTCAAAGCTGTCAACTGTCTTGAGGAAGACACTGCTGAGGGTGAGGTGGCCGCACTGGTCAACTGAGGCTTGGGTGTGACCTTAGATAAAGCAGGGTCTTTGGGCTGCAACACTAGTCTAGACACAACTTTCGCTTTGACATTCTTGAAGTTTGGTCTTGGGTAACTTATAATTTCAGTTTTTCTAAACTTGATGCCAATAGGGGTATTTGTTTTAGTTGCTGATTTTCCCAGACTAGCCTTAGATAAGCTCATAGGTGTCCCCTTCAAGTTGGGTAAATTTTTAGGCTCTCGATTACTCTTCTCCACTTTATTACAGCTCTCTGTTGATTGGATTGGTGAAGAAGTAAAGCTCACACCTGTGGGTTCTACGACTGGTGCTGACATGCAAGCTGTGTTATTTGTGCTAATAATCATTTCATTTGCACGTCAAGACATTTTAAACAATGAAACTGTCTTTTGTCCCGGTGAACAACTTTGTGTCAATTCTACAGTACTATTTTGGGTTTCCAAACCCTTCTCATTAGAAGCAATTTTTGGATCTTCAGTCACAGTGATATTTGCTCTGAGTCCAGCACTTTGTCTTTACTTTTTTCAAAAGCTGGAACCAGTAAGCGCAAGGAACCTGAGTTTGATTCCTGGTACCGCCCCCCCACAAAAAACAAAAAACAAACAAACAGAAAAAAGCTGGAACCAGTAAAGGGCATTCATCATCAATAAGACAATTAGACACTGTCTCTCTTAGATTTTGGCCCATTTCCTTTGGACCATATGAGCTTTGTGAATGTGTTTCACTATTTGGTTCATCTTTAGATAAACAAGAGAGCTCTTGTAATACAGACCGACTGGGGACTTCCATGCCATCAGAAACTGGTGTTAGAGCTTGTATCTCTTTTTCTCCAACTAGTCTTTGCTGTGACCCATCTGTGTAGTCATTGGCAACCTTTCCTGAAGAATACTGACACTGCTTTCCAATATCTGGAACAATATCAGTATGCATCACATCATCAGAAAATGCTGTGTTTAACTTGTGTTGTGGGCCTCTGACCCTGTGCCTTTAGGGTTTTCAAAGCTTTCTCTATTCTAACCAATTTCTCTTACATGCATCTTATCAGAATTGGATAATGTCCAAGTGGAACAGGATGAAGGAGGTGTATTTCCACTTCTCACACTGGCTGGTTGCAGATCTCCAGGGGTATGCAAAGACTGACAGTTTTCAAAGACATGGTGTGTTATAAAGGTGCAGTTTACTTTGTCTGCTTTCAGGTCAAATGTTTGGTTTAACTCTGAGGCAGCAGGAGAGTCTATAGAGTTCAGATCATTATCACACTTCTACACAAAAGTCAGAGATGGCTCAACATTCTGGTCCTGAAGTGCTTCTAGCGAATGACAATTACTATGCAGATACTCAGGCTCCTCTGTATTTACAAGTGCAGAAGACTGACATGTGGGATCTTTATGCTTGTCTAACATCTGCTGACTAATGAAAGCACTTGAAGACTTTTGGTGATCCAGTACTTCAACACACTGAGGGCCTAAAGAAATACTTTCATCACTGTCTACAGCAGGGTCCATTTCATAATCAATTACCATGTCATCTGGGTTGCCAGAACTCCAATTCACATGACTAGTTGAGTTCTGTGTAGATGGTGATATTTGGTTGTATGTATATGTTTCCATTTTTATCACCGACAAAAAAGGAATGTAATTCATCTTCTGTCTTATCACCTAAATTATCATCATTCATCCTGAATATTAACCTTAAACATCTGCCATTTTATTTCTTCTTCAATTCCTTTCAAATGAGAGGGAAGGAAAAATTGTCTGTCTCCAAACTTTTTCAGCACCGTAGAAAGTTTTTTAGTCTAAGATGGTTTGAAGGTGAAATAATGTGTTGTTCCCTCAAATAGAATCAGATTTTGTCTTCCTGGCACTTGGATTTGAAGCAGCTGGTTGGGCACACTGTGTCCTAGACTCCTTGGAACTGAAGCACATATTAGTGCAGCAGCCTCCTTCCTCTGTGCACCAGAAGCAGGGGAAGCGACTCTCTTCAGGGAAGAGTGGGGCAGATGCACTGCAGTGCCGGGAGCCACTAGAGCCTGGGGCAGGGAGCCGAGCACTGGAGCCTGGCCCCCGGCACCCTTGGCAGTGGCACTCGAGGGGTCGCCAGCGGGGTCTGCACCTGGGGCATAGCTCGACCCCACCAGCAGCTCCCGGAGGAGCTGCTGCCCAGCCAGAGCTTGTTCTTTGGTTTTTTTTTTTTGGTACCGGGGATTGAACTTGGGACCTTGCGCTTGCGCGGCAGGTGCCGGAACCCCTGAGCTAAATCCCCGGCCCCAAAGAGCTTGTTCTTTGAAAGAGTACATGAAATTAACAAACCCTTAGCCAAACTTATGAGAAAAAAAAGGAGGACCACGGATTTAGTTCAGTAGTACTACACCTGCCTCGTAAGCGCAAGGTCCTGAGCTCAATCCCCAATACAAAAAAAAAAAAAAAAAGACTCAAATCCATGCAGTTAGGAATGAAAAGGGTGAAATCACAACAGATCTTGCAGAAATCCAGAACATCACTATCTACTTCAAGAACTTTTATTCTAGTAAGAGGGAAAACACAGAAGAAATGGACAGATTTCTAGAAACATATGAATTACCAAAGCCGATTCAAGAAGACATAAAAATTCTAAACAACCCAGTATCAGTCAGTCATTGAACCTGAAGATGTAGTTAAAAACATACCAACAAAGAAAAGCCCAGGCCCTGATGGATTCACTGCTGAATTCTACAAGAAATTTAGAGACCTAATGCCGCTACTTCTCAAACTCTTTAATGAAATTGAATGGGAAGCAATACTCTCAAATTCATTCCTAGAAGCAAGTATTACCCTGATACCAAAAACAGAAGGATCCAATCAAAAAAGAGAAGTACAAGCACATCTACCAAATGAACACAGACGCAAAAATCTTCAGTAGGATTCTGGCAAACAGAATGCAGCAAATCATCAAGGTTATACACCATGACCAAGCTGGATTCATCCCAGAGATGCAGGGATGGTTCAACATACACAAATCAATAAATGTAATACACTATATTGACAAGGCCAAGGCCAAAAACCATATGATCATCTCAATAGATGCAGAAAAAGCATTTGACAAAGTCCAACACCTGTTTGTGATAAAAACCCTACAGAAAATTGGAATAGATGGTCTTTATTTCAATCTGGTAAAAGCCATCTATGACAAACTAACAACCAACATCATACTAAATGGTCAAAAACTGAAAGCCTTCACTCTAAAATCAGTAACAAGACAAAGATATCCACTGTCACCACTCTTATACAATACAGTTTGGGAAACATTAGCCAGAGCAATTACACAAGAGAAAGAAATAAAAGGAATAAGGATAGGAAAGGAAAAAGATTATCATTATTTGCGGACGACATGATACTCTACACAGAAGACCCCAAAAACTCCACCAAGACTTCTAGATGTAATAAACAAATTCAGTAATGTAGCTGGATACAGAGTCAACTCTCAAAAATCAATAGCATTCCATCACGCAAAAAACAAAGTGACTGAAAGAGAAATTAGGGAAACCACACCTTTCATAATAGCATCCAAAAAAATGAAATACCCAAAGCTTTTTTTTTTTTTTGTGGTACCACAGATCGAACTCAGGACCTTGAGCTTTCAAGGCAAGTATGGTGCCCCTGAGCTAAATCCCTGGCCCACCCAAAGTTTTTGTACATGGGGGAGGGAGCCTGAAGGGGGGGAATGGGATAAAATAAAATAAATTTTATTTTCTAAAAACCCTAGGAATCAATGTAACAAAGGAAGTAAAAGACCTCTACGCTGAAAACGACAGTACTTTTAAAAAAGAGATCGAAGAGGATATCAGAAAATGGAAAGATATCCCTTGTTTCTTGGGTAGGAAGAACCAATATACTGAAAATGGCCATAATTCCAAAATTGTTACACAGATTTAATGCAATCCCAATCAAAATTCCAACAGCAGGGTCGGGGATTTAGCTCAGTGGTTCCACCGCCTGCCTCGAAAGCGAAGGTCCTGAGTTTGATCCCCGATACCAAAAAAAAAAACAAAAAAAACAACCCTCCCAAATTTAAAGCCCTACTCCAAAAACAGGCATCTGAAATGAACAGACATTTCTCAGATGAAGAAGGAGAAATGGCAAATATGAAAAAATGTTCAACATCAGCGGTCACTCAAGAGATTAAAACAATGCTGAGATTCCATCTCACTCCAGAAAGAAAGGCTGCTATCAAGAAATCAACCAATAACAAATGCTGGAGGTGCTACAGGGAAAAAGGTAACCTTCTCCACTGTTGGTGGGAGTGTAGACTGGTGCAAGCACTGTGGAAATTAGTATGGCGATTCCTCAAAAAACTAAAACTAGAGGTTCCACTCAATCCAGCTATTTCCCTTCTTGGTATCTTCCCAAAGAATTAAAAGCATCATACCACAGTGATACATGTGCAGCCATGTTTACAGGGCCAGTTTGTAATAGATAAATCTTGGACACAGCCCAAATGCCCACCAACAAATCGATAAAGAAGATGTGGTTTTTTATACAATGGAGTACACTTCTGTGCCATAAAGATGAGCTTGAGACATTTCTAGGTAAATGGATGCACCTTGAGACCACACTCTTTAAGTGAAATAAACCGGACACACATGTTTAAATACTGCATTGTTTCTATAGTGTGAAAATCCGAATGTGGAAATAAGGACTAAAACGTGTAACAGATATTGAGAAACAGGAAGAAAATATTCAAACAAGAAAGGGAAAAAGGGAGGGGGAGGGAAGAAGGAAAGAAAAAACAAGAGTAAAAAAAACAGAAGGAAAAAAAGGAAACAAAGTTTTTGTACATAAGGAGGGGAAACCAATTGAAGGGAGGTGGAGGGAATGGTTAAAAAAGGAAGATAGGGGCCGGGGGTTTAGCTCCGTGGTTTCCCCACCTGCTGCGCAAGTGCAAGGACCCGAGCTTGATCCTGGTACCAAAAAAATAAAAAACAAATAAAAAAAAGAAGATATATCATGTACTACAGATTCCCTACAATGAACGTGATCATTATGTGTATCTAAAATGTACCAATAAAAAAATTAGTCTAGTATCACTCTTCCAGGCAGAAAGAAAAATGGTAAGAGCAGTAAAAGATTAGGGCCAGGGATTCAGCTCAGTGGTTCCACTGCCTGCCCTGCACACGCAAGGACTGGAGTTTGATCCCTGGTACCAAAAAAAAAAAAAAAAGAGTAGTAAAAGATCAATATGATCTACTGAGCCACTACTCAAAGCAGACCAACTCTCACTTACTATCGTACTCGGGGACCGTCCAGGGCTTCACTCATAGCCACATCCCCATCGTCTTCTTCAAGCCGGGAAGACCGAACACCTCTTCCAGACCGACGATTCCCGTCACCATACTTCCATCGGAAAGGACCCCGGCCTTTCTTTCTTCTTTGAGGGAAGCTAGCACGGTCATCATGCTCTGGGGGGGAAACAGGTACCCAAATCAGTACATTCATCACTGATGTAGCTATCTTCTTGTGGCCACTTCTTTTTAGTACCATAAACTACCAAAAGAGATACATACTAACTACAGAAGCCACCTCCATGTAACTGCTTGGCCTTTCCAGAGGAAAGAACTCTCTTTGGGATGGGACCATCAAAACTGTGTATGTAGGGCTTTTGAAAAATGAAACAGACAGGAACCACAAAGAAGAAGAATGTAGAAGTGTGAGCAACCCAAAATGTAACTGGTCACAAATCAGACCCCTGAAAGCTACCTGAAATCTACCACTCAGTACTTCTGTACAGTACAAATGCCAGTCACAAATATAACCACTTTAAGGGATGCCTAAAGAAATCTACTTGTTCTCAAACTGCCACTCTGCAGTTTGTGAAATGCTTTGGGTTTTCTTAACCAGAAATGCCCTTTAACTTGGAAGAGAACACCAAGACTCAGAATCTGGTGGTAGCTTTGTATTAGGGAACTGTACCAAGGGTCCAGGAATTCACTCCAAGAATGTGATCTGACTCCTGCTGTCCAGAAACAGGTTCTAAATTTTTTTTTTTTTGGACAGGGTCTATGCAGCCTCTGCTGGTTTTCAACTCACCATCCCCTTGCATCAGCCTCCTGAGTGCTAGGATTACAAGGTATGTCGTCTACGAGAAGTCTACGCAGCCTGATGTGGTGTTGCAAGCCTGTAACTCCAGCACTCTGAGAGGCTGAAGTGGGACGAATGCAAGCAAGTTCAAGCCTATCCTGGGCAACTCAGCGATTTAGCAAGGCTCTGTCTCAATAAAAAAATTAAAAGGCTTGGGGATGTAACTCAGTGTGAAGACCCTGGGCCAGCAGGGGTGGCAAAAACCTATAATCCCAGTGCTGTGGGAGGCTGAGGCAAGAGAATATCGAGCCCTGCCTGGGTAATTTCGTGAGACCGTGTCTCAAAAAATAAAAAGAGCTGGGGATGTAGTTAGGTGGAGTGCTCTCCTAACAGCCATGAGGCTGTGGGTTTAGACTAGAGCATCGCGCGCAAAAAAAAAAAAAAAAAAAAAAAAAGTTCATGGGGCTGAGGATCTACCGTAGTAGAGCTCGCAGGCCCCAACACAAATTTAGTTTTAAAAATTTACAGTTCTAAAACGTCCATGACTTCCACGGAAGCCTACGGAGTCCCTGGCACGGACCTCAACAACTGTCCCGAGGAGACAGAAGACACGAGTGGAAGGGACCCGGGCCGAGCTCAGGGTGACAAGCAATCGCCTCCACCAACCTCGGGGACACCAGGCCGCGGGGTCCGCTCCCCGCGGCCTCCGCCACCGTCCGAGCCCTGGGCTGCCCCTCGCCGGCCTGCCCGGCTCTCGGGTGTCCCGCCTGCGTTGTCCCGCCTGCTCTCCCCGACCCGCCGCCCAACACTGACCGTTGTATGACTTCCCCTGGTCCGCCATGGCAGCGTGGAAGGCGGCCAGGCTAGTTCTCCGTGGCTCTTCAGTCGCCCGGCGCTCCGGCGCGCAAGACGCTACAGAAGAACGCCCGGCGCCGCCTTTATCCCCGAAGAGCTGCGCGAGTAGCCGACGTCGCCGGAGGTGGGCGGAGCCAGCACCCCTTTGCGCTTGCGCAGCCGCGTCGCCACGGGCCAGGGCACCCATAGGTGGCAACAGGGACGTGACCAACCAGTTTTCTGCGCGTGCGCACACGTCAGTACCGCCCCGGGGTGTTTGCGACGCCCTAGGGCAGGGAGGTGCGGTTGGGCCAGTATCGCCCCGGGCCATGTGCAGCGCCCTAGGGCAGGGAGGTGCGGTTGGCGGAAGCAGGGGAGGCGCGGCCCCTGGCCACTTTCAGTGGACCCAGCTTCCGCTGAGGCCAGTCCCAGCCCCCTGCAACCCCAGGCGTCCCTGTCCTCGCGATGGATTATGAGAAAAATACAAGACTAGAGTGAAAACGGGCGTAGTGAACGCGTCGGTTAATTCCAGCAGTTAGGAAGCTGAGGGAGTAGCACCGCAATTCAGACGGCAGGTCGGGCAATTTAGAGTCTCAAAAAAATAAGAAAGTGGGAGGCTAAGGCAGGAGAATCATTGAGAGTTCGAAACCAGCCTGGGCTACATAGTGAGTTCAAAACGTGAATTAGTGAGACCCTGTCTCATAAAAAGGGCTCGCCCTGTAAAGCGGAAGAGCCAACCTGGTTTCCATCCCCCTTGGGAGCGTCACTGGCCTCAGTTCCAGGCGGCAGAAACCTTAACTAGCTTTTTCTCCTCTACCTTTCAGCTCAGTAAGGCTAGTACATCGTTTAAACGTACCAAATATTTGTGAAATAAATGGGTTTCTGTCGCAAGAACGCCTTCCACACCAGATTTAAGGCCGGCGAGCGCCCCGCCCCACGGACTCCACACCCATCAGCTGTCAGTTGGGCATCACCTGTCACCTGCTCGCCAGGGTCCACACCCCAACCATCCTCACCCGTCCTGCGACCTGCGACCTCCGCAGCTGGAATTCCCTCTCCCAGCTGTGAGCTGGAGGCTCAGGGACCTCTGGGTACAGTCGAAGGTCCCAATCCAGGGCAGGGCCACACAGTAACCCCCCCCCCCCCCGCCGGGTGTCCTAGCAGGGCCCCTCCATTTTCCCGTGAGCGGTTTGCAAGGACCAGGAGCCACAGCTAGAGCTGGCAGATGAGGAGCAGGGCCCACGGGATCTGGATGAAGTGGGTCCAACTGCTCGAGCAGTTCCCAGGAGTTGTCAGAACGCTCAGGGCCCAGGCCCAGGCTTCTCTCAAGGGGCTTCCATGCCTGAGGTGCTGCCTGCTGGGTCCCTCCCGCCAGGGACAGCCCTGCACCCTCAAAGCAGTAGGGTCCCCAGGGCCCCGCGATCCCCAGGAACAACAGTACAGCTTTGAGGCTGAGTCTCGCTGTAATTGGGAGGAAACTGGCAGCAGCACGGCAAAGTCACAGCAGCCAGTGGTGTCAGGTTGTGCGGGCAGCGAGGGCTCAGGGGCCCCTGCCTCAGTGGTGGAGAGGAAGAAGGAGCTCAAGTTCTAACCCAGAGGGGGGAGTTGGTCCCTGGGGCATTTCACTTCCTCTCCTCACTCTAGAAGGCAGGAAGGGGCGTCATCTCCCCCCGCTGCCCGATTCTTGGAGAGGTGTGGAGGGTTTATAAAAAAATCTCCCAGTGGAGACACAGGCCCCGCCCCTCCAGCCCCCCCCCCCCCCCCCCGCGCCCTTCCGCCCACTGCACAGCAGAATCCAGACCCAGAACCATGTATTTCCAGGGCCTGAGAGCGGCAAGGCAGGTCCGGTGGCTACAGGCTGGAGGTGTGGGGTGGGGTCAGGGCTGGTGGCTGCCCTGAGCAGTTCTGGACAGACAGGACTTTCTTCACAGCACCCCACCCAGGCTCAGTGGCAGCTCTGCCACCTGCTTTTGCCACAGGGTCCCAGCCCCATGCACCACCCTGGAGTGGAGAGGGGTCAGGCCAGGAAGACCACGAAGATGACGAAGAAGACGATGAGGATGAGGAAGATTTTGACCATGAGCCACCGATTGGAGGTAACTGACTGGAAATACTTGAGGATCTCAGAGTGAGCAGCCTCAACGTCCAGCTGAGCTCCCAGCACATTCTCATCGATCCTGAGGACGCAAGAGGGCAACAGGACAATGGATTAAACAGAATGCTGCTGATGGCAGAGTACTGGCTCCAACAGATGGCCTCAGTGAGTGGGAGTAAGGAGTGTTGGTGTACTCAGGACCCACTTTGGGATCCCTATCTTAGCTCTAGTTTTAAAACAAACTGTCACTTTTACTAGTTTATGACTATAAATTATTTAACATCAATTCTCATTTTCTTCATCTGTCTGCATCTTCTCAGGCTGTTGTCAGCCTTCAATGAATTATGAAACCCCCAACTAATATGAGCGTCCCAAGGATTAATGTAATTTTTTTTTTTGGTACCAGGGATCGAACTTGGGTCCTTGCCCTTGCGAGGCAGGCGGCGGAACCACTGAGCTAAATCCCCGGCCCTGGATTACTGTAATTTTTGCTCAGCAGTATTTACTGATTTTTGTTGAATGAACATGTATTATATTTGTAATACAGTGGAAAAAGGTCACAGACTATTAGAAAACTCTGGTTCTGAGGAAGAGAAGAAAAATGTAATGATACAGACAGGAGATTGGGAATAAGAAGAGCCCAACATTGGGCTATGTGCCACAGAAATCAAAATTCTCAGGTTAAGACAATCTTGAGAGGTTACTGAGGAGGAACACCTCCCAGCCACCTACGGACGAGATCCTAGAAGCCAACATGGCTGTGTCTGAGCCCTGGCGCTCAGCCTCCTGCTGGAGGCCTGGCTACAGGGCAGGGGGGTTTCCAGCACCAGTGACTATGCCTGAGGCAAGGCTCTAAATGCATCCTGTTAATCCCTAGGGAGCTATAAAATGCTGCCATTACTGGGAGAGGGGAGACTTTTTGGAAGAAGTAGGTTACTGGGGCTCTCTGAAGGCCATCCTGTCCCTGGGCCCCTCCACTCCAGCTCTACTGTGTGTGGTATATGTTGACTGGGAAATGAACACAGGGCCTTCATACTGAGATATATCTCTGCCCAGAAACAATGTGGCCAGCTGACTATGGATAGAAACCTCTGAAACCATGAGACGAAACAAATCTTTCCCCCTTTAAGTTATTCTCAGGTATTTTGTTACAGAAAATAGAAAGGTGGCTAATAGGACCACATAACAATGTTTCAAGTCAACCATGTGCACAGATCATTAAGATCCCATAAGAGTACAAGATGGAGATGGGCATGGTGGTACATGCCTGTCATCCCAGCATGCAGGAGGCTGAGACAGGAGGATCACCATGAGTTCAAGGACACCCTGAACTACATAGTCAGACTGTGTTTCAAAACAAAACACCAAAACAACAATAAACAAAAAAGAGTACAAGATGGATGACATCACACCCATCTTAGTGAATTACATTTGCTGTATGATTCTGACAAAGTGATGAGATCATCTCATCACAAATCTCCAGGGACATATCCTGTCATGAAACCCTTGGAAAAGAATCCCCCAGGAAGACTGCTTTGCAAGTTGTGTAGCCAAGTGGCCCAGCTGGGCCAGTGGCTGGAGGTTCTGGGTGGGCAGGCAGCTGTGAGGGCTGGAGTGCATCTCAGTGCTCAGCACAGGGACTGGACAAAGCTCCTCCCCATGGAGAGGCTGGCTGACGTCACCAGGTGTCTGAGATTTGGGCTCTTACTACATCTCTCAGCACATGTACAGCTTGTATCTAGACATCCCCTAAAAGCCTCATGCAGTCATAGGCAGGGCTCTTTGGAGATGGCTGGGTCTAGGACGTTTGCTGCTGGGATCAGTGATGCTGGGAATGACTGACGGTGAGATGCCAGGATTAAGGCAATGAGTGTTACCTGCCCTAAGGGTGGGCAGCCTTGATAAAATACAAGGGACAGAAAGAGGGTTGCTGCTTTTCACTGGCTGCTTGCTTCCTTGCTGTTTCGCTGCCTTCCTGCCTTCTGCCCACCATGAGCTGTTTCTCCTCTGCCATGCTGTCCTGCCTTGGAGCCAGCTATGAATTGAAACACATACAAACTGTGAGCCAAATAAACCTTTCCTCCTTTAATTTTGGGTATCAGGTTTTTTGTCTCAGCAATAAGTAACTAAGACAGTGCGGAAGCAACTGTTATTTCACACCAAATAAAGCTCTTATTGACAGTTATGAATGGCTTTGACAAAAAAGGATAGACCTAGGCTCAGTGCCCCATGCCTGTAGTTCCAGCATTCTAGGAGGCTGAGGAAGGAGGATCAAAAGTTCTAGTCCAGATCAGCATGGTGGCCCACATCTGAAATCCTACCACCTGGAAGGGTGAGGTAGGAAGATTACGAGTTCAAGGCCAGCCTAGACTATATAGTGAGACCCTGGTTGGTTTTTAAGGCCTTTATGTTTTAACTTGTGTTTACTATTAATATGCAACTTTTGTTTTAAATTTAAAAAAAATTATTGGCCTTTTTAGTTTGTCTGTTTTTGATTTTTTGAGACAAGGTCTTGATTTATAATTCAGGCTGGCCTCGAACTCACTATATAGCCCAAGCTGGCCTTAAACTCTTGGTGATCCTCCTGCCTCAGCCTCCTGAGTACTGGGATTACAGGCAGGCACCACCATGCCCAATGGTGGCTTACATTTTAAGAAAAAAAAACAGGGCCGGGGATTTAGCTCAGTGGTTTCGCCACCTGCTGCGCAAGTGCAAGGACCTGAGTTCAATCCCTGGTATCACACACACAAAAAAAAAAAGAAAGAAAGAAAAATAACCAGCATAAATGTATACCTAAATTTATATTCACTGTCTCTGAATCTCATTGCAGCGTGTCAACTAAATTTATTTTTATGGTCAAAACAAAACAAAAAAGGCTGTGGTATGGCTCAGTACAAAGGCCTGAGTTCAATCCCCAGTACCACACACACACACACAATGACAAACTGAATAAATGCAACCTGACATAATTCCAGCTACCCGGGCAGCTGAGTCAGGAGTATCACAACTTCCAGCCCAGTCTGGGCAACTTAATGAGATCCTGTTTCAAAATGATAATTTTGTGAATTTTGCTCAGTGTGAATCTCTGGTTTCAACCCCTGGACTTCAGGAAAAATAAAGAAAAGAAGAAAACAGGAGCACATTTGGTGGCATGTGCCTATAATCCCAGCACAGGGTTGGGTGGGAGGAGGCTCAGGCAGGACAATCCCAAATTGGAGGACAGCCTGGGTACACAGTAAGGCTCTGAATCAAGCAAATCAACCAGGAGGATATGCTGCTTCAAGCCTGTAATCCCAGCACTTTGGGAGGCTGAGGCAAGGGTATCACAAGTTCAATTTCTGCCCAGGCAATTGAGCAAATTCATCTCAAAATAAAATAAATACAAGAAAGGCTGGAAATGTAGCTCAATGCATCAGTGCGAAGACCCTGGGGGCAATCCTCAGTACTACAAAACTGAAAAACAAAAAAAACAAGCAGGCATCATGGCACATGCCAATAATCCCAGCACTGAGGAGAATGAGGCAGGAGGATTTGAGTGAGCTTGAGACCAGCCAGGGCTACACAGTGAGTTCAAGGTCAGTCTGAACTACATAGCGAGACCCTGTCTCAAAAACCAAACAAACAAAAAAACCGTGAGGAAACTAATAGAAAGGAACTTGTGCTGAAACTTAGGAATGGGGGTACCCCAAAGTACTGGAAACAGCAGGGCAATTAGAAATAGGAAATTAATGAAGCAGAAAAATTGGCATGGAAAAAGAGGAACTTAGGAAAACAGTAAGGAAAAGAGTATCCAAGTAAAGAGAACAAAAGAATGTTTGCAAAATAAGATTACAGATGTAGCAAATCAAACAACGGAAGTTCAGGGCTGGGGATTTAGCTCAGTGGTTCTGCCACCTGCCTCGCAAGTGCAAGGTCCTGAGTTTGATCCCCAGTACCAAAAATAAATAAAGAACACATGATAACAAACAACAGAAGTTTGTGTGCCTGAACTGAAAGGCTGTGTTGTGTGATGGAATGGATGAGGACTGGAAGGGAAAGACTATCTTTTTTTTTTTTTTGGTACCAGGGATCGAACTCAGGGCCTTGTGGTTGCAAGGCAGGCGTGGTGCCACTGAGCTACATCCCCAGCCCCCGGTCTATATCTTAATGTCCCCCCAAAGCCTCATGTGTTCATAGATGGGACTTTTGGGAGGAAGGTGGATCATGGGGGTGTGATATTGGATCAGTCCACTGACTGCTTTAGTACAGTTGTGGGTGATGGAATTATAGGAGACAGAAGCCTCACCCCGGATGGGTGAGGATGGCATCAACCAATAAGCTTGTAGCCTGGACAGAATAAAAGGAAAAGCAGAAGGAAGGCTGCCACTCCCTGCCCTGCCATTGACTGTTTCTCTACTGCGATGTCCCTCTGCCATGCCACCCTGCTTTGGAGCCAGCTAACTATGAACTGAAATCTCTGTGAGATAAAATAAACCTTTCCTCCTTTAACTTTGGAGATCAGGTATTTTGTCCCAGCAACAAGAAAGCAATTAAGACAGGCTGTTAGAGAATTCCTGTATTCTAAGGTTCATGTTAAAGTTCTCGGAGATGAAATGTCACATCTGCAACCCACTCTGAAATGGTCAAAGAAAAGAGAGAAAGCAAATCTGATCAAATGCCCATAATGGGGCTGGGGATTTAGCTCAGTGGTTTTGCCACCTGCTGCGCAAGCGCAAGGACCCAAGTTTGATCCCTGGTACCAAAAAAAAAAGCCAATAACGGCTGAACCTATGTGGTAGACATAGGAGTATTATGATTCTTTCAACCTTTGGTAATTCTTTAAATTTTCTGATAAAAAATAAAGAGAGGGTGAGAGAGAAGGCCACATTCCAGGTTGAGACTCTGAAAATAACCCATTCCTGCCTCTGTTGCTAGCCTTGCACTGTGCAATAGAGAATTCTCAGTTGTGATTTTTCAAAATCTGGGTTTGGATTCTTGGAGCAGCTGAACTGCTATTGCTCAGCAGTCTTATTTTCCAGCCGTGGAGATTTGAAGGCTTCTGATCCTCAACAAGTTCTTGCTGTCCTCATGGCTTCCAGTCAAGGTCAATCCTGTGAGGGTCCAAGTTCCTCACAGGACGCACACTTCTCTCACATCCTGCAAAATGTGCTCCTAAATGCCAAGTTATGTAAGTTGGTGTCATTTCTGCTCCACAAGTATCAAAAGAAGGAGCCAGTCACCATGAAAGAAATGCTGCATGTTCTGCCCCGTGATTACCATCACAACTTCCCTCTGAACTTTTGGGAACTCTCTGAGTCCATGTAGCTGGGCTTTGGCATTAAAATCAGGAAAGTGAATCACTCTGGCTACACATATGAGCTAGTCCCTATTTTGAGTCTTATATACACTAGATGGCGATGATGAAAGAATCATTCTCAGAATTGACACCATTATATTCATCCTGTCTCTAATCTTCATAGAGGGCAACTGTATTAGTGAGGAGGACCTAACTGAAAAAGTGAAAAGATGGGACATGTTAGCTCACTCTGAGCATATTCATTTTGAGGAAGCCTGGGAATTCATCACCGAGGATTTAGTATGGGAAGAGTACTTGATGTACCGGCAGATTCCTAACAGTGATCCTGCTCGCTATGAGTTCCTGTGGGGTCCAAGGGCCCACACTGAAACCAGCAAGATGAAACTCCTAGTTCATATGGCCCATCTTAATGGAACAGATCCCAAGTCTTACCCAGAACTATATGAAGAGGCTTTGGAAGCAGAACTAGGTATAGAGCCAGGGTTCCTGAGAAACAGGATATTGCCCAAAGGTGTCAGTGAATTTGTTCTTCCCCGAGAAGAAATGAGGCCCATTTTCAGTCTCTGTGGAGAGCAGGCAGTTTTCTAAGTAGTGAAGGGCCAGGGGAGGGGTAAAATAGCACGCATAGCATCTTGCTGTCTCTTCTATTTGGGTCACTTGGAAATGGACAAGGGTTTTAAGGTTTTTTGAAGTATTGGTCCTTTTTGGGGGAGAGTGAAGTAGCTTGAATATTTACTTTTATATTTTTATTTTTTGGTACTGGGGATCAAACTCGGGACCTTGCACTTGTGAGGCAGGAGCTGGAACCACTGAGCTAAATCCCTGGCCACTTGCATATTTATTGAATGGTGTTGATCTGTGTATTTTTAGTTTTGTGATGTTGATGTTTGTGTTTTCTGATGGGAATGTGATTTTGTGTGACATTAATCACAAATGGAGTGCCTTTTCCATTCAAATGTAACAGTCTTTCCTGTTTTATCATACAAACAGAAAAACTATTCAATTTATTTATGATAAAATGGGGAGTGGAATAGGAAGTTTCTTGAAAACTGTAAGTTTACATCATTAGAGGCACCCTAGAAAAAGTGGTAAGGATGAAAATCAAATATTGGCTGCTGCTTATTTCTTTTCCCCTGTTGATCTGTACTATTAAACTTACATTTATTGCATACCTGAAAAAAAATTAAAAAAACTTTTTGCCTCACTTCTACCAGTGCTCACCCCACTCCTTGCTCATTTGCAGGCCAATCTCCTGGGAAGAGTTGTGTATTCCTGTTTTTAATTCCTCTGTCTCTCTCTCTGACTGCAGGAACTAAACTCAGAGCCCTGAGCATGCTAGGCAAGCACTCCCATGTTCCAGGACTCAGCCAGGTCCCAGCTCAGCCCTACTTGCTCAGTTGCTAAGGTTGGCCTGGAACTGTATAGTCTTTTTTTTTTGGTACTGGGGATCGAACTCAGGACCTTGTGCTTGCAAGGCAGGTGGCAGAACCACTTAGCTAAATCCCCGGCCCCTATGGCCTGGAACTTAGGATGCTACTGCCTCAGCCTCCGAAGCTCCTGGGACTCAGGTCTGCACCCTATACCCAGCCATTCCATCAGGCTTTGCTCTTGTTCCTCCAGTGGATCTGAATCAAAGTTACCAACAGAGTCTGTGCTGCTGAACCCGACTACTTTGCTCCTGGTGGTTCTGCTTCCAGGAATGACTGGGTAGATGCTAACAGATCAACCACTCCACAAAAACCAGAAAGCTCAGGTGAAATGTATAAAACAACTGGCTTAGGTAGCCAAATTAAGTGTATGCTAAACCAAAAAGTCAGAACTGGTAGCTGGATGTGGTGGTGGATATCTATATCCCCAGGCTACTGGGAGACTGAGGCAGTAGGATCAACACGTTCCAGGGTACCCTGGGAGTCTTAACAAGACCAGGTCTCAAAATCCAAAATCAAAAAAGGGCTGAGGATGTAGTTCCGAGCGAAGGCCTTAGTTTCAATCTCCAGTACCAACACCACCCTCCAAAAAGTCAGTATTCTGTGTAGAAACAGAATCTACAATCTCTACAGTGCATCCATCATAAGATGTAAAATATACCAGTTAGTAGACATCCAAGGAATAGGAAACTGAGACCCTTACTCAAAAGAAGAGGCAGAGAATGAGACCTACCCGGCGATGACCCGGAGAACTGAATTAAGGGGCAAGGCTCTTACACCAGCAATTGTCCCCAAAGGGAGATAGCTTTGTAATGACTGACAACACAATTGATCTCAGCTCGGAAACAAGGCTACAGAAGGCCGGGTATGCTGCTCACTGGTAGCATGAGAGAGATATATTAAGGTCCTGAGTTCAATCCCCAACACTCTCCCCACCCCGCCACACACACACAGAGGAAAGTTTGCCATCAGCACATCTGCACTGCTAGAAGAGCTTCTCGTGGAACCCTGAGATCTCAGCTCCTTGGAAGGCTAAGGCAGGAGGATCACAAGCTTGAGTCCAGCCTGCCAGCCTGGGCATCTTTGTGAGACACTGTCTCAGAAAACATAAAGGAAAAAGGCTGGGGAAGTGGTTCAGTGCAAAGGCCCAGGGTTCAATTCCCAGGGCTCCCCCAACCCATCCACCTAATGGAGCCCTTCCCTTCCCCTCAGACAGGTACGTCCTGCCTATGGCCTGCATACCGGTTCTTCCTTGGCCTGGTGTCCACAGCACTGACCCTCCACCGAGATTTGGACAGGTTACCTCACCTTCTCCCAGGTCAGACACCATCCAGTGGGGCTCACCTTACCATCCCTTTACAATTACAATGTCTGGTGGGGAAGTCATACAAACCAAAGAGCAACTTGTCTTCTAAACCTAGTGTCCTTGTTGGTTTGCCTACTCTAACTTTTTAACGTACTGGATTTTCCTTATTATGTTTATGACTCATCATCTTTTTCTCCCGGCATGTAAGTTTCACAATGACAAGGGTTTTGTCTCCCTTGCCCACTGCTGTATGTGTCCCCATGACTAATTGAGACGTTGGTGGGCCTTGTCTCCCTCCCTCCCTCCTTCCCAGACCCTATACCTTTCTAGCCTCACTGGCTTGGACTCTCGAATATAGGAAGACTGTTCCATCTTAGGGGCCAGGTTCCACCTATCCCTACTCTCTGTTTTTGTTTTTTTTTTCCCCTGGTACCGGGGATCAAACTCAGGACCTTGTGCTTGCAAGGGTGGCACCACTGAGGTAAATTCCAGGTCTGGTCCCTACTCTCTGGAACACTCTTTCTGCTCCAACAGCATGTCTTCTTTAGAGCGGCCTTCCTTGCTGCCCGATCTGAGGTGCGTACTCAGTCATTTCCTGGCTGTGAGGGTCAGGCTGGCTTCAAACTCCTGAGCTCAAGCAATCCTCCTGCCTGTGTCTCCCCAGGAGCTGGGTGTACAGACACAGAGCACTGCTCCCAGCTCTGAGCCACGTTCTCAACACATCGTCCTACTTTAGCTCTCTGTAGAGCTGTTATTACCACATCCCTGAAACCTGCTTGCAGATCAGCTCTCTGTACAGCTGTCTGCCCTCTCACACCCCATACCTACCACAAGGTGCCCAGGTGCTGGAGCCTGCACCACTGTGACCCTCACCGTACCTCCAGCACCTGGGCTATGCTGACGTGGAAACACTCTCAGAGTGGGTGACAGGAGTCCCTCTACTCTTCTAAGGTACATACTGTCCCTGGGGCTTCGCGACACCAGTGACAGGAGGAGAAGGCCCCTAGTGGGTGCCTCACCTCTGAATGGTCTCCTCTTGCTCCTTTACCATGTGTGCCAGCTGCTGAAAGATGGAGCCCAGCTCGACAATCGTGGACTCGATGTTCTGCATGGTGTCTGCCCGGCTCTGGATGTAGGAGTCCTTCAGGAGGGATAGAGCAGTGAGCACTGGGCCCTCCACAAGGAGGCTGGGTCTTCAAGACCTTCCCAGCTGGCTATTCCACCCACACATGAGCTACACTCTGCTGGGACCCAGAAGACTCAGCTTCAAGTACCCAGAGCGGGTACCTGCTCATCAATGAGCTGCAGCTGCTGGCTGGTCCGTGCATCCGCCATGTCAATGGCCACCTCCCGGGAGGCAGGGGAGTCGGCCCCCAGAACCACAGGGCCACCACCTGGGGAGGAGAGAGGACGTGGCTCATCTGAATAGTAAAAACAGATCCGAAGCCCAGATGCTCTGAAGTGAGTCCCTACTCTGGCACTCAATAGCCTTGCAACCCTGGACAAGTCATCCAATCTGTCTGAGCTTCAGTTTCCCCACCTGTGAAAGGACACTAACGTTATTCACTTTCTCACGGGGTGGTTGTGAAAATTAAGAGAATGTGAGTAAGTGCAAAAACATCAGACACTCATTCTTGTAAGACTAAATTCACCCGATGTGAGAATGTGGGACACACGGCATGGATCTGTAAGTTTTGTTTTTGTTTTTTTTTTTGGTACCAGGGATTGAACTCAGGTCCTTGCGCTTGTGCAGCAGGCAGCGAGACCATGGAGCTAAATCCCCGGCCCAAATGAATTATTATTTGCTTTTTCTTTTTTTTTTTTCTTGGTACTGGGGATCGAACTTGGGACCTTGCACTTGCGAGGCAGACACCAGAACCAGTGGGCTAAATCCCCGGCCCTACGGCATAGATTACAGTAAGACTCACCCAGGTGGTTGGGGGCGAGGGGCAAGGCGGACACAGGTGCCCGGGAGAACTGCTCCCGCCGGCTCCTCTGCTGCTTCAGGTTCTGCAGTGGGGAAGAAGGCAAAGGTCCTGAGGCCTCTGGAGGGTGGGTGAGTTAGAGAGCCCTCCTGCTGGTCCCATGTCTCCAGGCACCTGTCCCTTCCCCATTTCCCTTGGGCCTTACCCCAGATTCCTATCCCTCCTACACGTTCCTCTCACCTCTGTCCTCACTTCTAATACCGATTTGAAGTCATTGGACATAGAAGCCAGTTTTGACTAGAAGAAAAGGAGAGGGGTCATCTGGAGATGAAACTCCCCCTGCCCCCAACCCCATCCCTAGGGCCCCACCTGCAGTGAGACCACAATGGTGTTGGAATGTGTCTGCAGGTGCCGGCCACTCTGGGTGCCCTTGGCCCTCACGAAGTCCTGAAGCTGAGCAATTTGCTTGTTGAGGCTATTGATGTCCTAGTGAAAGAACGCACAGAAAACACAGCATTAACAGCGTCCTCAACCACTGTTCCATGTAGACTACCTCAGCAGGGAGGGCAAGGTGGAAACTACTAGCAAAAGTTACAATGGTTCCTAGTGCTTTCCAGTCCTGGCTCAGTCCCTGACCAGCAGAGCCTTATCCATTTGTAAGCGCTGGCTTGTTTATACCTCCACCTCAGTGCCCTGCTCCACCCTGTGAGGCACAGAACGCAATGCCCAGCAAAGCACTGCGTGATATGAAAAGGAAAGAGACAGAATTCCTAATAATGCAGCAAGAGAGCAAGAGCTGTAACTTGTCCAAGGTCACATGCAGGTAGCTGGTCACACAGCCATGGTGTCTACACCAGACCATGTGTCCTCAGCTTGGTACCCACCCAGCCTACCAAGAGATAAGGGGGATGAAGGAGGAAGCCAGGCTGTGGCAAAGAAAGCTCATCCCAGCACAGCAAGAGCCAGGAAGGGACCAGAAGAAAGAGAAAACATAAAAAGTAATGAGGATAAGAAATAAGCTAGGAGGGCCGGGGATTTAGCTCAGTGATTTCAACACCTGCTGCCCAAGCACAAGGACCCGAGTTCGATCCCCAGTACCAAAAAACAAAAAAAAAAAGAAAAAGAAAAGAAATAGGCTAAGCCTGGAAAAGTGGAGCACACCTGTAATCCCAGCTCTCTGAGAGGCTGAGGTAAAAGGTTATTCAATCCACGCCTGGGCAACTTAGCCACACAGTGAGAGCCTTCCTCAAAATAAAGATAAATTTGGGCCCGGGATTTAACTCAGTAGCACCTCGCCTGCCTCACAAGTGCAAGGTCCTGAGTTCGATCCCCAGTACCGAAAAAATAAATAAAGACAGACAGACAAATTTTGAAAAAGGGCTGGGATGTAGCTCAATGAGAAGACCCTGGGCCTCTTCTGAGGGAGAGGAAAATCTCTCAGAATCTTCAAAGTAACTATCCTTCTAACAGCCCGCATCCTATAAAGGAGCTAGAATGATCTTCTAAACCAAAGATCAGGCAATGTCATCCCTCTGCTTAAAAGCTTCCCCAGAGCGAGCTGACTGCCCCGCCCCACTGAGGACACGGACCCTCCCGAGTTGTCTGCTCTCCCTACCCACCTGCTGCAGCCACACAGGCCCTTCCATGGCCATCACACACCAAGGCACAGCACTGAACCCTCCCTTCTGCCACTCGCACTTTCTGAGTTACATTCCCACTTCTGGAACGCGCTCTGCCAGACCTGTGGATGACCTGCTTCTCCTCACCATGTGTGCCTTGACTGTCTGCAGCCAGGCCATCCTAGATGACCTCATCTAAACAAGTCCTGTCCCTGAAAAAGTCACTTAATGTTTTCAGTGATTGAAAAATGGACCTCACAATGACCCTGTGAAGCAGGCACGGTTATAACTAAGCCCTAGAAGGCAGCTCAGACAGTGGGAGCCTCCGCCAAGAGGCAGACCCACCAGGACCCACGCCTCTCGGTCCAGCAGGCCAGCTCAAGCAGGCCTAAGCAGTACATGTGGTGGGCGCAGAGCTGTCTCTCCACCAGCACAGCACCACTTCACTGCGTCTGCCCTCTGGCCTCTGCCATCGTCACTCTGTAGAGGACAACTGCAGCACCCTTTCTCGGCTCCACCCTCTACACTCCGCCTGTGTCCCGAGCACTCAGGACCACACTGCTGTGCGTCACAGCCAGCCACCAACCTGCCTTTCCAACCCATTCAACTGACAGTGATTGGAGCCAAACAGTGGTAAAAGCCTTGGGATATGTCTGTCAATAGGCCAAAAAGACAATCCCCTGGTCTGATGCTATGTATTTCTTGTTTTTCTCTTAAAAACCTTCAGAAATGGGAAAGGGACCAAGAAATGGAGGGAGTGGAGAGGGAGGAGAAGATATAAAAAGAATTAGGATGTGTTATGCACATGCACAACTCCGCCTGATAACGTAACCACTGTGTACTGCAAAGGTGCACTAAAAATATACAATGAAAAAGAGCCCAACTTTTTCCCCATACATAGGACTGACCCCGGAACCCAGAGCCTTTCCAGTGAGCTACACTCCCAGCCCTTTCTAATTTTGAGACAGGGTCTTGCTAAGTAACTAAGTTGCCCAGACTAGGCTCAAACTTGTGATCCTCCTGCCTCAGCCTCCTAGAATGCTGGAATTATAGAGATATGCCACCATGTCCCGCTTTTTTTGGAGGGGTCGTGAGATAGGTGGGAAGGAACAGAGACAAACAACAGACATGGCTAATTACAGAGAACTTTTGAAAGTACAATGCTGTGGGGAAAAAAACCAAGACAGCAGAGTAAGGAGGCTCAGAGTTGGGATAATGTGGTACCAACACCACAACTGGGGCAGGCGGGTGACAGCCTCCCACTGCAGCTACACAGCTCAGGTTTTTACCTCTTTATCAAATTACCCCACCATCTCCACACTGTCTAGTCTTTATAATAGCTTTTCTACACCACTCTACATATTTCTAAGGGTTGGCTTATAAAGCTGGAGTGCTTTTAGGATAAATTTTTTTTTTTTTGGTACTGGGGATCGAACTCGGGACCTGCCGCTTTCAAGGCAGGCGGCAGAACCACGGAGCTACATTCCTGGCCCTAAGCTGGACTGGTTTTCTAGATAATAAACTCTCAAAGGCAGGAATCATGCGCCCAGTACGCTGCCTTTCACATGGCAGATGACGGTGAGGTGTCAATGGAGTCAATGGAAGAGCAAGTGTTGAGGGCTGGCTCTGGGCCTCCAAGCAGTAGTAAGTGCTGGACGTGATCTGCTTAGAATGCAGGGTGACTGAACAGCTCACCTGTTTGATGATATACGTTAGCTCCTCGATTTCTACCGCTTTATCATCAAAGAGGGACTTGCGCTTTGCCACTGCAGAGATAAGAGACATGATGTAAGAAGACTCAAAGGGCTTCCAGTGACAGTGGCTCCCTGGCAGAGCACTGGCCTCCTAGGCGCAAGTCTTGGGCTTGACGGCCACTATCCCCTCCAAAGAAGCACAGCTCAGGGATGCGGCCCCTTGGCCTCTGCCTCACTGCCACACTTCTGAAAAACTTTAACACTCACAGATTGTCAGCTTCTCCAGCTTGGTAAATGTGTTGCTGAGGTCTTTCCCAATATGCCTGCAAAGGATCATCAGTGAGAGCACTGTGGAAGGTAGAAGGGCTATCCCCAGCAGCTCCAGCTCAGCCCATCACTGCCTCACAACCAAGCCACCACAGGCAAGCCCACTTCCGAGTCAGGACATCACCCCGCAAGAGCGCTCCACTTACTTGGCCATAAGGGTAAATTCACTATGCTGTCGGGCAGCACGCAGAGTCGGCTTATTTGTCTGGATTCCATTCTGGTAAGTAAAGTCAAAAGGGCCAACTTCAGTTTCCTCCTAACCATTTCCAGCTTTCACTGTTCCTCACCTGTCCACTACACTCTCTCTAATATTGGTGGCATTCACTGTCTGCTGATCTAGATCAGTCTTCAAGTAGAAGACAAGTAAACTCCCATTCAAGTCTTCATTCCACCATTTAGGAGGTGGGGAATTTGAGCAAATAAACTATTTTGAATCTTTTTCCTTTTTCATAAAATGAAAACAATTCACCCACTACCTACTGTTTTCAAAATTAGATACTATAAAAGCTGTAAAATACTTCAGGTAGCCCTGATACATTGTTAAGAACTAAATAAACGGCAGCTAATACTGCCATTCTACTAGAACCAGGGACTCAAGAAAGAAAACTGAAGAGTTCTTGCAATTTTCACATAGAAAAGCAATTGTTAATAGGAGCTAAACAATAACAACCTTTTAAAATAGTTATTCAGGTCCCACTTGGATTCAAAGTCTAGAATGAAACAAGACAACCTAACATTCAAAAGAGAACTCTAAAGTGATTTTGATAAAAATTGCTGATCTAGAAAATTTCTTTCTTTCCACCATGTTGTATTTTTTGGAGAAAAAAACCTGAGGCACTGCTACATTAGCTTCCCCATGGCTGCAGAGCAAGTCTGGCAGAACTAGCTGGAACTCGGACTCAGGTGTGTTTCCGGCTACAGGCTCCTCTGGGAAGTACTTTCTGATCCAAGCCAAACAACTCACCGCAGCCGCCCTCCCGGGTAGCGATCCTACGCTCTGGGGGGTCCTGAAACACCCCAGATTCTCGCCTCCTGTTCGCGAGCTTGGAGGATCTTCAAGGTCCCTAGCCCTGCCCCGCCCCCGCCCGGGCTCACCTGCCGGCTCTGCAGCGACCTACAGGCGGACAGGAACTCTTGGGTCCGGTCCCGGCAGGACATGCTATCTGGCGGGTTCGGGGCCAGCGCCGCGGGCGGGGTCGCAGGGGCGATGTCGCAGCGGCCTGGGCCCGCAGAGGCAGGGGACAGGACCTGTGTCTTCGAGAGGCCCAGGTAGACACCTTGGTCCGTGTTCTTAGCTCCGTGTCGTTTCCGCGGGATCATCGGGCCACATCACCTCGGACCTTGGCGGAGAGGAGAGCGTCATCGCGGCCTCCGCGTTCCCGCGCTCCCCTCCCGGCGCGGGTTCCGCGCTCGGTGCTTGGGGGCGGGAAGGGCCTGCCTCGATGTGCTCCAACCCCCGAGCAGCGGCAGACTGGGAGACGCGCCGCCGCCCCCACGGACGCACTTCGGGGGCCCGAGGGGGACTTCGGGGTGTTTATTCAAAATAGGAAGTCCCACCCTGGCAAAGTCCCGCCTGCCACAAGGCTGAAGCTGCTGATTGGCCACGACCGAAGTTCTTCCGCACTAGGGCTTTCCTGGTTGGACGGCGCGGCCTTCGCTCGCCAGAGCCGGGCCGGCAGAACTTGTCTGCCGGCCCGTTTCCCTTCCCCCGCCTGTCTCCAAGCACCAGACACCGCTGCCCCGAGCTAACGGAGTAGCTGGGCCCCACTCAGAGCGGACCCTACCTCCTTGCTGCCGCTGTCGCAATCTCCCAGGCGGGCTCCGCCTCCTCCACGGCGCCGGAGCCGCGCACAGCAGACAGCGACTGGGCGCCGCCACGTCACCCACGCATAGCTCCGTCCCCGCGACGAGCTGTGCCACGCCCCTCACCCTGCAGACCCGGACCGGTTCCCGAGTCCGCCTCACAAACCGGCCTCCTATTGGCTGGGCCTCCGCCATGGACCCGCCCCCAAACGGGGGCGGGGAAACAGAGCCTTGAAGTGCCCGCCTCCCAACCCGGAACGGGCTGCCGAGGTCCGGGACCCAGCAGAGCTAAGAGGGACGTTTTATTCCTCTGAGACTAGGTCAACCCTCCTCCGGCTGCTCCTGGCTGTCCTCCTGCCTCTGGATCACTTCCGAATGTCTCGCGGTCGACCGCGCGGAGCTCCGCCGGCTGAACATGGAGAGCCGCTGCCACAGCACGGTGATGAGGAAGCTGTCGTCGGACCTGCGGGCCTGGCAGCCCCGGGCGTCCTTCTCGTCGCCCGCGGGTCTGGCGGCGCGGGCTTCAGGACCGTCCCTCTGGAGTGGCCTCGTTTTGGGCACCGGGGTCCCCTCTGCGACCTTGTCCTGGCAGCAGCCCATGGCCCTTGGCGCTTGAGGCCCTCGTTGGGTACAAGGCAGCCTCTGTGACGTGTGTTTGGGGACGACCCCCCCCAAGGATTAAGACACAGCTGGTAGAGAGGTGTTTATTCACAGGGTTGGGGGCTCAAGGCCGCGGGCCACCTTTTCTTCCTCTTTTGGGCCTCGAGGGCCCTCAGGCCCTGGTCCACACGCGGGAGCTTCCGCTTGGCAGCTACCTCCAAAGATGCCCAGAGTTCATCCACCTCCGTATTTTCGGGGGGCTCCTCACTGTGCTTCCTTGGCTCTTCCAGCTCATCCTGGTGCGGGAAGAAAGCTCGGGTCAGGAAAAGGCAAGGAAGCCCTGGCTAATAAAGCCTCTGGGTGCCCAGAACCACTGCCACCCTGGTTTAGGCTATGTCACCCTTGAGATGACACTGTCGGTACCCCCTGGACAAATTAAGGGATGGGGCAAGCCCATGGACCACCTGTGGCAGTGGCTCCCACCTTCCCAGTTCCCAGGTGGCTCACCCTCCAGTTTGCCCTGCCTGACAGGAGGAGGCAGTTCAGTCGAGATTTGAGATAAACCTGCAAAAGGTGAGCAGCCTACGTTGAGACAGAAACACACAGGGAGTGCAGGGGCGCAGGCCTGGGCTCCAGGAGGTGGGTTAGGCTGGGCGCGGGGCTCACCTTATGCTCCAAGCCTCGAGGGTTCTGGATCCTGTGTATCCTCAAGACCCTGTCCAAGCCACAGGAGGCCAGCAGTGGCTTTGTAGGGTGGCACTGCAGCCCTCGGACACTGCCTGCCAGCCCCTTCAGACAGCCCAGTAGGCGCCCTGGAAAAGGGTGAGGCCAGCCACAGACATTTATCATGGAGTGTTTACTGCTCAGATCACTTAACATTTCAGCATTTAATCCTCGCAGTAGCCCTAAGATGGGGTTACCAATAGTTTTTCTATTTTACAGGTGAGGAAGCTAGGGCACAGGAAGTGAAGAAGCTACTCCAAGATCAGATGCCTTCTGGTGCAACCAAGGACTTGAACCCGGGCCTTCTGGCACTGGATGAGGGTTCAGTGGGCTCCCTACACAGGCTCAGAGACCTCATTTCTTTCCTTCCTCTTGCCCTTCCCGACAACCCTGGTCAGCTCACCTTGCCGAAAGTCAATTTCTGCCAGCTGCCCATGAGTATTTCCTACAATGACAGAGCTGTGGAGGAGACAGGAGGCAGGTGGGGTGGGCGGACTGTGCAGGATCCCTTCTGAGCCCCACCCTGGCCCTTTAGGCACCCACTTGCCCCCCGGAGTGAGGGTCATGGCTGTTAGTGGATACTCTCCAAAGGTGGTCTCTAGGACTGGCCGGCGCTGCGAGGAGGCTGGATCATACATACGGACCTAGAGGAAGACCATGGTGTCGGAATATCCACCTCCTGTACCCGGCCCCCAGCACCTCCACCCACCATCTCCTTGTCATCCTTTCTGCTCCCTTTTCATGATTCATGAGAAATATACATCTCAGCTCTGGAGTGCTGGGGATGGGGGGAGGGGCGGAGCTGCTCAGGAATGTGAGGGGAGCAGTCCCCATGTCCCCATCTATCAGGAGTGGGAGGACAGAAAGGTGGGTCCAATAGTCAGAGGGCCTCAACTTTGAAGCAGAGAGGCTTACCCTGAAGGAGGGAGGAGAAGCCACCCTCAGGTGGGTTTTGGAGGCACAGCAGGGGCTGGGGCGAGGATGGACAATGACACAGGTGCCTGGGCCTCAAGACTTCAACCTAGGATAAGCCTGGGGTCCCTAGCTGGGTTCTTCATGCAGAGCTGAGTGGCTGAGGCCAGATGTAGGGGTCAGCCCGGGCCAGAGCCAATGGGGAGTTGCATCAGGAGCAGAACAGTCCATAGCAACACCTTTTCCCTGTGAGCTGCTCCAGGTGAGAGAAACAGCTACAGCATAGGAAATCTCACTACCAAAGGGAGTCACGGGCTCAGCACCTGAACAGGGACAGGGGCGGACAGGCTCCTCTGAGAGCTCAGGAGGAAAGGAGGGGTATGAAAGGTGGCTGTGCCACTCCTAGGCTGGGGTGAGACAGTGCCTTACCTGGTGGTACCCTGTGCATGTGATGAGCTTCTGAGACCCAGGGACAAACTGTACGTCCTGGTCCCAGATTGGGACCCGCAGGTCGAGCCAGTCATTCCGCACCTGTGGGGCAGGCCATTTCGGGGTGGGTGGGCTGGTTCCTTCAGCCTCTCACCACCCCAATGCCCACGGCTCTGGGCTAGTTGCTGTCTGAAGTTTTGGCCACAGCCTCTCTCCACACTACTACTCACATTCTTGGCTCTGAACACGGGCTCCTCTGACCCCTGAAGGTCCCACACCTTCAGGGCATTCTCCTTTCCCCCAGTGGCAACCAGATGGGGCTGTGCCGGGTCCTGGCGCATCCTGCACACCCCAGGACCCACCTTCAGTTCCAGGAGCTGAAAAGAACCAGAGATGCGTCAGTTTCAGAGTCTGTTTTCCCTCTTCCAAAGCCCTCCCCACCTGAAGGGAAAGGAGCCTTACTGGGTCTGAGGGTGCCTCCTTGTCATCGCCGTGCCAGACTCTGAGGACCCCAGAATCCACACATGTGATGAGTGTGCTGAAAGTAGAGGAGGGTACTGTTGGGATTAAAAGGCCCCAGCCCACACCTCCAAATTCCTGGTAAGGCCTTGCTGGTCCTCTGAGCTGGTTCCTCAGGACCACAGCAGACTCCCTCCTAAGAGTCCAGTTTGCAAGGAAGCCTCTGGCTACCTGGAGTGGGCTAGGCAGCTTCCTGCTTAACTGTTATCTTGATTTACTCAACAGTGGGAGGGGTTACCAGTTTTAAAAGTGAGGAAACAGACAGAGAAATTAAGATTTGCCACTCATGTGTGCCTTGCAAGCAAAAGGTCCTGAATTCAATCCCCAGTACCAAAAAAAAAAAAATAAAATAAAAAAAAAATTGGCCACTCAGCTATAAATGTCAGATCCAGAGCTAGAAATGAAGTTTGTGATACTCCAGAGTGCTTCTCTTATTTCACAGCTAAGTCAGCACCTGGCCCCCTGATCTTTCTAAAGTTTGAGTTAACTTCTACTGGGGGGGAGAGTGTCAGTATCACTACCTCAAAAGGAATAAAATGGCACTGAGCTGGATTTAGTGTTTGGCCAAAGTGAATCAGCAGTTTCTATTTTTTGTTACTATTGTTTTGAAAGAGAGTCTTGCTGCGTACCCCAGGCTGGCCTCACTCCCTGCTGAGTGCTGGGATTACAGGTGTGTGCCATCACACCCAGCCATTTTTTGGTTTTTCTTCTCAGTGCTAGGGATTGAACCCCAGGTCTCACTCATGCTAGGCAGGTACTGTACCCCTGAGCTACATCTCTAGCCCCCAGCTTCTACTCAAGTTCCCCGTTATGTGTTTTAGGCACCGATGTCAATGTCTCCATCCAAATACCCCTCTGAGAAGCCCACAGGAGTCTTCCCAGGACCTGTGCAGCCTGGGCCTATGCTGCTTCTTCCTTCTGCCCACCTTCCCACCTGGGTTCAAGCTGTCTAAACTGCTTGCTGGGGACTGTGGTAACAACCCCCACATGCCACCATCACCATTGCTCTCTCCAATCCTCCACATTCCTACAAGCTCACAGATATATACACAGCACTTCCTGCTCAAGACCCACTGACTCCCTACCAGCTACAAAAGTGCAAACCTCTCAGCTGAGCATTGCAGTGCACGTGTGTAATCCTAGCACCCAGGAAGCTGAGGCAAGAAGTCTGCCATGTGTTCAAGGCCAGCCTGAATTACAGAGCAAGACCCTGTCTTAAAAAGGTGCAAATCTCTCAACCTTACTCTTTTTTTTTTCTTTTTTTTGGTACCGGCGATCGAACTCTGGACCTTCCAGTTTAGAGGCAGGCACTGGAACCACTGAGTTAAATCTCCGACCCAGTATCTACTTTCTAGAATGTCCTCGACCTTTACTCCATTTGTCACAATTCTCCTCATCCTTTGAGACCCAGTTCGAAACTCCCATCCCCTAGAGATCCTTTCCAAAGCTCACCTGTCTAAACCAACACAGCCTGTCCACAGCCTTTATCGCGAGAAATCCCCACCCTGTAACCTAACTACCAGACCTTCCTAGCTGTTACTTTGGAAGCTTTCTTACCTTGTTGTTTGTTAGTCGTTGTTTGGAAGCAAGCTCTAAACTATTAAGTGACTTCGCCAGAGTTACACAAAAGGTTATGGCGTCAAGAGAAAATCCCTAGAGCCTGCAGGTTTTACTAAAGCAGAAGCTTCACCTGCAAGCCTTACACTTTGCAGTGTTGGAACTCAGTAGGTATCTCGGAGGAGCTTAGGTTCCTGTGACCCATCCCAACCTGTGTCATCCAAGGGGTCGCCGCAAGGGGTCGGCCTTACTCGTTGGCCTGGGCGAGTCCCCGGAATGTGCCCTCTCCCCCGGGGCAGTGCCTCTGGCACTGGAACGCGCCCTCCTCGGTGCTGAAGCGCCTCACCATCAGGTCTGCGCAGCCCACCAGGATCTGCGGGCAGAGAGGGCGCGACGTCGGGAATGACGGCACGGCAGGAACAGGGACGGCAGGGACAGGGACGCGCCCCGGCACCTACCTGGGTCTCGTCGCCCGCGCCCCAGCACAAGACGTTCACCGCCGCCTCGCGCTGCGGCTGCCCTGTTGTGGTGAAGTTGGACGCCAGCTTCCGCTGGAAGTCCACCCCTGCGGGACGAGGTGTCAGAGACCTCGGGGTCAGGTGATAGCGGCCCTTATACCTCCCGACTTCCGACCCTGCACTCACCTTTCAGGATCCCGGTCTCAGTACCGACCCACACATGGTTGCAGCAAGCTGAGGAAACCGCCATAGCGGAGACCAGCGTCAGCTACTCGAACTTCCGGCGGACGGTGTGCGTCACTAGCCGCGCTTCCGGTGCACCCTGGGAGTCACCAGCTGCACGGAGCCCTCTTCCGGTTGCGCGGCTTCTGCCGGGGTAAAAACCCGGGGATGGGGGCTTATAACGATCCTTTCCTGCACCAGCTTGCTTTGCTTCATGAAAATGAAATCAGGACATGCGTGTTTGTAGAGATCTGAACGTTTTTGCATCGGAGAGGAACGGCGTGGAGCAGTCCTCTTCCATCTCATTGCTCCATCATGTATCCTGTGTTACTGGAGAAGAAAACACCTATAATCCTGTCTCAGAGACAGGTTGGAGATGCAGTTTAGGACGAAGGCGTCGGCATTCTTTAGTAAAGGACAAAACAGGAAAAGCTGTGCAAATTCGGAAAGTGGAGGTACGGGTGTTTTAGCTCAAGCCAAATCGGCAAGGTTAACATTTCCCCAAAGGATATTCTGTAGCTATAAAATGTCTCCTCTTTTTAATAACTGCTCTTTTTACCGATAGATTCTCTTTAATCTGATTGTGAGAAGTTGCTGTTTCACATCGTATAAATGAGTTCTTGTATATGTCTTGTATCTTGAATGCACAGCCCCAATATAGAGCTTTATTTTTTTTTTTCCCCCGCTACCGGGGATCGAACTCGGGTCCATCCGCTTGCGCAGCAGGCGGCGAAGCCATTGAGCTAACCCCCCCCCGGCCATGGAGCTTTTGATAGAGATGCTAAAATAACTATCCTAGGGCCGGGGATTTAGCTCAGTGGTTTGGCCGCCTGCCCTGCAAGCTCAGGGACCCGAGTTCGATCCCCGGTACCTAAAAAAATAAATAAAGTAACTATCCTACACTTGCAAAACACTCCACCCCCTTGCACACGACGCTGTTTTAATTAAGCATATCATAGAAAACCATTATAAACACAAGTATACATAAACGACTTTGCCTTTAAGAGCTGACCCTTACTTTTTAAGTTGTTGTGCAATATCCAGACCTAGAATATTGAGCCCCTATTTTTGAAAACCTGTTGGTTGCCACTTAATCAAACAACAGCAAGCACAACTAGGAGCTTCCAGATCTTTTTTGGGGGGGTGGCACCAGGGATTGAACTCAAGATCTTGCGCTTGCAAGGTAGGCACAGCACCACTGAGCTAAACTCCCGGGCCCCCAGATCATATTTTTAAAACACCACTGCTCCCCCAAGAGAATACACTATTTGCTATCACATCATCTACTTCTATTTCTAAAAGACCACTTAATACCTTGTCTTTGATAAAGTATCAAATGTTCAACTGCTGAGAACAGATATTACGCTTGATCTCAGACAAAAAGCCTAATAGCCAAATCATAGGGTTTCTCTCCCAGGATGCCTTACTCTTCCAGTCTCTTTTTGCAGTTGTGGTAACTTTCAAGATGTGAATATTAAATTACTTTTCAATCCAAAATACTTACTAAATTCAATATTCTATTATTTTTTTTTTTGGTACTGGGGATCGAACTCAGGTCCTTCAGCTTGCGAGGTAGGCAGCGGAACCACTGAGCTAAATCTTCAGCCCAATATTCTATTATTCATATCTCATAATAGAAAGTAGATGTTTGAAACCAAACCTTAAATATGGTCTTAAATGTGGTCTGCTTGGTCTGGGGATTTAGCTTAGTGTTTCTGCCGCCTGCCCTCCAAGCGCAAGGACCAGAGTTCGATCTCCAGTACCAAAAAAAAAAAAAAATATATATATATATATATATATATAACACACGGTCTGCTTAAATATGCTCTGTTCGCTTGTTCATTTTTCTGTATTTTGCATAAACCCGCCCCTCTGCTTTTTCCAAAGCCTGCGATTGGCCTACACAAGAGTTGTGAGGACATGCCCATGTGGCGTCCTCTCTGTTGTGCTGTGTTCATCTCCACCTTGATGGATTAGGGTTAGCATAAAGGCTTTTTGTTTTTCTACTGGAGATTGAACCTAGGCCTGTAGGAGACGTCCCTGCCCAGTACTAGCAGGCTATGAGTGGCACATGCTTCTTGCCTTCCCTAATTCGACTATACTATTTTTATTTATTTATTTATTTTTTGGTACCAGGGATTGAACTCAGGTCCTTGCGCTTGCACAGCAGGTGGCGAAACCACTGAGGTAAATCCTCGGCTCTATACTGTTTTATATCAGGAGTCAGAGGGAAGTCCTTCGTGACTCACATGGGCGTGTCAGCTAGCAGAGTTGGGCTAGCATTTCTCTCTTGCTGATGGCTGTCACTGAGGCCCAAGTCCTAGTCTGTGAAGTGGCAGGGCCCTGCTGAATTCTGTGCAGCTGAGGTCAGCGTGACCCCAATTAAAATCCTTTCTCCTGAATTATTGCTTCTCCCTGACCTTGTGGGTTGCTTGCCAATTGTGCCTCGTCCCAGTACCCATGTCTTCTATCCTAGCAACATAAGCAGTGCCTACTCCCTGACAGCCCTGCCTGGCACCATCATGCCAGGTGTTCAGCAGTGTTTCACTAGATGCCTTCAGAGCTCCCTAGCTCCCTGTTCCTTCTGACGATTGTATTCAGTAAGTACTGGATGTGCTTGGGGGCTTTTGTCTTTGCTGCCATCAGCAGCACTGACCAAGACCCAAGACTCAGTTTCACTGTAAGTCTTGTCCTATTCTTTTTTGTTTGTTTTTTTGGTCCTGGGGAATGAACTCAGGACCTCTTGCTTTCGAGGCAGGCACGGTGCCACTGAGCAAAATCCCCAGCCCATTGTCTCGTCTATTCTTTAACCTACAGGAGGCTGGGACCTACTGTAGGGTCTCCAGTGACATTCACTCCCCCTGACCCTTTCACAGGCCTGTCACATTGAGGTGCATCCTCAGCCCTTTTTATTGTTTGAGACAGACTCTCACTAAGTTGTTACATCACACAGGGTGGGCTCGTACTTGGACAGTTCATCAGCTTAGCAAGATCCTGTCTCCAAGGAAAAAATAAGAAGGTCTGGTGTTGTAGCTCAGTACAAAGGCCCTAGGTTCAACCCAACCTTTTCCAAATTCTGAGAGCCCCAGGGCAGCCCAGGCCTTTGCCAAGCACGTGGGAGGTGACTGGCAGTCGCTGGGCTCAGGCCCTCCTGGCAGGAGATGAAGGTGGGGCGTGGTAGCAGAGAATGGGAGGAGAGAAAATAGGGACTCACTGGCTTGGGTGACAGGTGCAGAGAAAAAGGAAAGAATATTCTTCCCATATGGGTGCATTTAACCTTATTTTTCTTTTTTTGGTCGTTCTGAGTCTTCCTTTGTAGTCCAGGCTGGCCTTGAACTCAGTGATCCTCCTGCCTCGGCCTCCTAAATGCTGGGATGGCAGGGGTGTGCCATACCTTTTTTTTTTTGAGACAGGGTCTTTGTGTTGCTTGGGCTAGTCTCAAACTCCTTTACTCAGTGATCCTCCTGCCTCAGCCCCGAGAGCTGGAGGTACAGGTATATGCCACCGTGCTCAACTTAAATTCACTTTTTTTTTTTTTGGTACCGGGGATTGAACTCGGGACTTTGCACTTGGAGGCAGGTGTGTTGCCACTGAGCTAAATCCCTGACCCGTTTTTTTTTTTTTTTTTTTTTTAATGAAACAGATACAGTGGGACCTTGGTTCATGAACTTAATTCTTTCCATGATTCTGGTCGCAAACTGAATTGGACAAGAACTAAATCAAATTTCCCCATAAAGTCAACGTTGAACCTAACCACTGAATTTGCTTTGGTTCTACTCCAATTCGGATTGCAGCCAGAATCATGGAAAGAATTAAGATCATGAACCAAGGTACCACTATACCTTAAATTGTCAAGTAATATAAAAAGATTTATTATAACAAGCCTGGAACGGTGGTGTATGCCTGGCTATAATCCTATGTATATATTTTTGTAATCCCATATTCTGATGTGGGAGGCTGAGGATGCCAAGTTCGAGCCCATCTGGGCAACTTAGCAAGACCTTGTCTCAAAAGGGTAATAAAAGTCTTGGGCTGTGGTGCGGTTCAAAGGCTCTGGGTTTAATACCCAGTAGTGGGAAAAACAAGCTCCTGATAAAAAGCGATAGCTGATCTCCTGCCCCACAGTATACCTCTTAACTCATTAAGCTGTTTTTAAAAAATGGTACTTTTGTCTCTTTTTATGAATTCTAAAACCCAACACAACATGAAGTTGAAATCCCTGGTTGACCTTGGTGTTTAGAACTTTTTTCGTTGTTTACATTTTGGTTTTTTTGAGACAGGGTATATAGTTCAGGCTGGCCTTGTGCTCACTATGTAGCCCAGGATAGACTCAGGCTTGTGATCCTTCTGCCTCGACCTCCAAAGTGCTGGAGTGCTGGGATTACAGGTGTGGATCAATGCTAGTTTACTGGTGAACACTGTTTTATCTAAAGAAATAATTCGGTCTTGAACAAGAAAACAAAACTCAAAACTTTCAAAGTTCTTGTATCATTTTGCTGTGGCTGCAGTAACATAACCTTGAGAGACACAGAAGTGGAGTCACAAGGACTAGGAGGGGCCAGAAAGTGGGGGTCCAGAAGTCCTGGCATGCAGATCTGAAGTCCTGTGGCACAGCTGTGCTGTTCCAGAAGCCGCTGCCCTGCCTTGGGCTTCATCATTCAGGATGTGACCACCACCTGCTTTCAAGGGTCTCTCTCACCAGCCCCCCTCCTGTGACTTACTTTTGCCTTTTAAAAGTTGGCTCTAAGCTCAAAGAACTAGTGCTAGAGGTCCCATTTGACCCAGCTATTCCCCTGCTGGTTATCTTCCCAAAGAAAAGAATCATACCACAGCGATATATGTGCACCCATGTTCATAGTGGCACAGTTTGTAATAGCTAAAGCTTGGAAGCAGCCCAAATGCCCATCAACTGGAAACTGGATAAAGATGAGTTTTTTTTTTTATAAAATGGAGTTCTACTCAGCCATAAAGAATGAGAAACTAGAGCCATTTATTGCTAAATGGATGAATAGAGGCCATCCTCTTAAGTGAAATAGGACACACATGTGTAAATACAGAAGTTTCTCTAATGAGAAACTGAAAGTGTAAATAAGGATTAAAATGACTAAAACAAATAATTGACTATTTGAAGTAGAAGAAAAGGTCCAAAGGGGTAGGGGTGGTGGGAGGGGAAGGGGAAAGGAAAGAAGGGAAAGGAAAAATGAGAAAAGGAAAAAATGGGAAACAAAGTCTTTGTAAATAGGGAAGGGCGGAGGGGGTGAAGGGCGCACAGGTAATGGGGAAAAAATAAGAACCAAGATACATCACATACAGGTACAAGCACCTAATGATAAATGTAAACGTATTGTATACCTAAAATGTACCAATAAAAGAATTTAAAAGAAAAAAGTTGGCTCTAAAGGCCAGGGATTTAGGTCAGTGGCACCTCGCCTGCCTTCAAAGTACAAGGTCTGGAGTTTGACCCATGGTACTGAGGAAAAAAAGCCAGCTCTACATATTGAGTTTCCTGTAAGCAGACTGGGACATACATGTAACATGCTTCGATCATCCCTAGCCCTTGTGACAGATGACACAGAAAACAGCAGTTGGGGATGGGGACGTGGCAGTCCCAAACCCAGCAGCCTGACTGGAGCCTAGCCTGGCAATTCATTGTTCTGGGTGGAAGGAGTTTGGGGATCCAGAGTGTAACTGCATCTGGGGCCTCGGGTACCTATTGGTAATCTCCCTTAAACTAGGACAGCCAGAAATGCCGACAGGTAGGACAAAAATCACACCTGGTAAAGAACCATTCATGACAAATGACCCTCATTGGCTCTCCCTCTAGGAGGAAGCCAGCAGCAGTAAAAGGGCACCTTTTTTGGTGAGTACACTGCAGTGGCTATAATGGTGCTGGGCCACCTCACGGTGGGATGGATAGGCTACGGACATTAAGCCATGCACAGGCAATGAGGTGGCAGGACTCACTCTGCCTCTATCCTTTTCCATTCTGTCTCTGGTTGGGGATGGGGGAGAAAATGTGACTGAAGGTCTACCCCACAGACCACTGAGACTAGGTTGTGTCAAACTGCCTAGGCCCTTGAACTTGCCTGAGGCTCCCAGTGCTGGGATGAGAGTGTACAAGGCTCAAAATGCATTACGGAAAAACTTGGGCTCTAAGTCCAGGGCCGGGGATTTAGCTCAGTGGTTTTACCCTTGCCTGCCTCCCAAGCGCCAAGTTCAGTCCCCAGTACCAAAAGTCCAATCACTATACGATACCATATTAGGGTTCATGTACATGTGCAAGGTGAAAGGGGGGTGTCTTAGGGCCAGGGTTCCTTTAATGCCATGTCTGCTGTGTCCTTGGGCTGGGAGAAGGCACCACTACAAACTGCTATGGAAAGTTGGACCAAGCTCCCAAGAGTGAAGTCTCAGCTCACTCCCAGCCAGTGCCCAGGAACCACCCCAAAGCAAGGACAACACAGCAGGTGAGAAAACAGCTTTTATTACTGGGATGGAAGTGACTGCATGCTGAGTTCAAAAGCTAGACCTTGTCATTCTTGAGGCTGGGATTCCTATCAGAGGAAAAGTCCTTTACTGGAAAGGCACTAATGTCCGCAATTACTTACAAGGGCCACGCCTCAGATCAGCCAACAAAATGTGTTGCTTTTAGGCAGCACTGAATCTGTCAGTTATGTATTAGAATACTAGACACAAACATTTGAACAGATACCTACCACTTCCATTTACCATGTCTTTTCCTGAGACCTGGAAAAAAACAAACCAATCATGTTTCAGCAACTAATGAGATTTTTCCTTCCTTGCATAAAGAAAATGTTTGATCCCTCAGACAGTTCCTTCTGGAACAAATTTTCTTCTCCTCCCCTAGCTGGCCCCAGTGGGTTCACCTTTACAGGCTCTGGGGCTAGGACTGGAAGTAAGACGTGTGAATGTCTCATCACTGGGAAATTTTAGCTTAATTCACCTTACAGTCATGAGCACTCACCTTTCACTTTGGCTTGGAGCAGAGTTAACGTGGTTTGCAGCTGGGCATAATGGTTGCTGTACCCCTGTAATCTTAGCATTCAGGTGGCTAAGGCAGGAGGATCACTGGGAATTCCAGACCAGCTTTAACTATGGTCAGACACTGTCTCAAAAAACAAAAACAGGGCTGGGGATTTAGCTCAGTGGTTTCGTCGCCTGCTGCACAAGCGCAAGGACCTGAGTTCAATCCCTGGTACCCCCCCCCCCCGCAAAAACCAACAAAAACATTTGCTTGAAATCTCAGCTATTACTATTGGTTAGAGAAAATGAACATACATAGTATAGAATAGTTTCAAGGCATGCATATATCCCTCAAATACTGGCTACAAAGCCTATTGGTTAACTTTCTCTTGTTACTAAAGTGCTCAACTCAGAAAATACCTTTCTGTCATGGTGATCAGACTGGGGCGGTATTCAATTCATCACTGGTGAGCAGTAGTAATTCATTAGTTCAAAGCTGGCCACGTAGACCAGAAGTGCCACCACACCCATGTAAGAGCCACAGATTTTGTATGACAGCATTACAAAGATCTTTACCTGAAATCATTCCTGACCTCCAAATAAGATGCTGGATCTGAAATGTACAAGATCCAATCAATAATGTTTACATGCAATATAGTCACCTAAATAATTATCCCTAGAAAAATCAGATTTCCACGTCTCAACAGCAAGTCATCAGCCGAACGAGATTCCATGTAAGTCATCATACACAGCCCTCAAGAGGCATTTTAACCCAACACGTGACACACATTTAACATACACCAAAATCACTCACCTTTAAACCAAGTAGTTTGCTGGGAGTAATAGTGCCTGCAGAAAATACGAAACTGTAGTTGGTTGCAAAGTTCCTCCCAACCTGTATTCCTCTCCACTCCCATGCCTCCCAGTTTCTCAGGTGTTCATGTGTTTTCATCGCCGGTCATAGTGAGCTAGTTTAATTCATCATGGAAACTGCCTAGTTGGTGAGATAAAAACAAAAAACCTGCAACTAACCTCAATGTTGGAAGATTTCCAGTGGAATACAGGAACAACCCGCTCCTGAATCAGAGAATTATTTATTAGCAAAGCATCTCAAATAGCAAAGCAGCACACTAGCCATTGTTACTGGATGAGTTAAAGCTAAACATGATAGGTGTAGACACATTTGCTACACTAGACAGCTTTTTACAGAACATTTTCATCTTCTTTCTCTGTAACCCCAGTGGGTGCATCATAACTGGCTCTGGGACCAGACAGGAGGATACTTGCTCCTCACTGCCACTGAAGTCCAGCAGGCTACAGTTGGCAAGTACTCAACACTTTCAACTCTTTCCAAGAGTTGGGAGTCTTGGGACCAGCTGGCATCCAAGAAATAAGGGGCGAGCAATAAACATCACTACAGGTAACAGGAAAAAGCAGAAAAGCTGTGCCTGGATCAAGGATTTGTTGTTCCATGGATAATTTATATTTATAACAAAAACCAAAGTAAACATCTTACCTTTAGAGAAAAGTATCATGACAACCTGGGAAAGGGGAAATAAAAGATTACTTTGAAGTGTTAAGGACAAAAAAGCATTTCTTCATCAACAACTGCCATCAGAACTCTAACATGCTATAACCGTCATACTTCACGGAGCATCAGTTTATTGATTCAAATCATCTGACAGTGATGCGGATGACAGAAGAGCACACCATTACAAGAATCAACTGTGCTATTGGGCCACTTTCTCCAAATAATCATTTCAAGAACAAGGTGGAAGGAGCAAAGCAATGGCAACAGTGCTCTCCTGACCCTTATGATAAAGTGTTTTACACTCCTGGGATGAAATGATCCAAGCCCTCTTTGGAAAATTACCTGTATTCATCTTGGGCAGTAACTGAACTCCTCAGGACTGGTTTTGAGATACTGGAGACAGAAAAGGGCATTGTTCATACATAAGAATAGATCATTTAAAATTTTCTCTATAGCTATGGCCCACTTCTCAGAGTTAAGATGACATCATTCAGGACTCAGCCATATGCTTGTCGTTTGTTCATCATGGAGTGTCCTCTAAAGTCTCTCCTTCCCACTACGACACAAACAGCGCACAAACCTGGAGCAGTGCTCCAGGAGCTGGGACACTCCTTGTGCAGAAGGATGGGTCTTTTTTCATTCTTCAAGCAGGGAGCTCTTTTGAGCTGAAATATATCTGAAAAGAAAGCACCCTTTAACACCTCAGTTTGAAGAGATAAAGTCCAGAAATCTGCTGCAGATGATGCTACTCAGAACTTCTGCTTTCTCCACTGAGCCATCAGAAAGAGAGAGTTCAGTTCTTAAATCATCCCCGAAGCACATCCTAGAGGCTTTGTAGAGTCAGGGAATGCGAAACCCACGGCACTTACCCCGGGACGGGGTGGTGGGGGTGTCTCCGGCTCCAGTGTTCAAACGCGGGCCCAACCCTGCAGACAGACAACAGATTAACACCGGGGATTTCCTGCGCGGCGGCTGAGCGGGCCACTGCCGTCCCCTCAGAGAGAGTCATCCTCACGGAGGTCAGCACAGGTCTGTGAGGTCCTCATCACAGGGGCGGCCACATGCACACCGCCCGCCACCGCGACGGCCATTTTGTCCTTCACGTCCCGCCGTGGCTTCCAAGTCAAGGACCTGCATTAGCTCTTCTCCGTGGCAACCAAATGGGTACCACGAAGAAACCCTACAGCGCGAAACGCTCGTGAGTTCCTTTAAAGTTAAGCAGAAGACCAAGAAACCCCATGACCAACACACTTACCACCAGCTACAGAAAAACGAGACTGTACGAGCATCCGCGAGGTACTTAAATACCACCCCGCAGAGGCCCACGGGATTTCGGGGCGGGAGTATATCTGGCGCATGCGCATTCAGAAAGGACAGAGAGCACAGAGAATTATAGGTAGAAAATTCCTGGGGAGGCTGATGAAACACTCCACCAATGAACGTGCAGTGGGAAAATATGCACATGCGCTTTGCCCAAAGCCCGCGGCTCGGAGAGTCGCGCATGCTCCCAAGGGTCGCGCTGCGGCAGGAGCCCCGCGGTTCCTTCTGGTGGTGCGGGTGTAGAAATGGGAGTCTCGCTGCTGCTCCTGCACCCCGCCACACGTTAGGTCTGCGAGGAGCCCCGCCGCCATGGACCCCACGGAGCCCGAGCTCCCGGGCGACGCCCAGGCCCTGCGGCCGCCTCCGATCGTGCCCTCGGAGGCTGACACGCAGGGTCGCAGCGCGGGTGGCGACTCAGGTAGGGCCGGGCCCTCGGGACCGCGGTCGGCGCGTCCTCCTGGGCCCGGGAGTCCAGGGCAGCGCTTCTCTTATGCTGTGCCCGGCTGAGCTCCGTCACGGAATCCTGTCTCCAGAGCCCCCAAAAGTGGGGCATCCACGCCCCTATTTCATAGAAGAGAGACCTCAGATCTGAAGCCCACCCGCGCCCAGCAGCTACTGAAGGGCACATGAGTGCGATACCCGGGTGGACACTCAGCCCCGTGGGTGCGCGGTGCACGGCCTGGCGGAGCAGAGCTAACACTCTGAGGAGGCGTGAAGGTGCCTCAGGGCCTGGCCACCGGGCTGGTGTAGTCCCGCTAGTGAGTCGGAACCCAGGCAGCCTGATCCCACGGGTCCCAGAGGGACCCATACGATCAGGCTCAGGCTTCTCAGCCTTGTTCACGGTCACCCCGCCCAACCTAGAAAACACCCACCCCGAGGTTTCAGTAACAGGTGCACATGTACTGCATACATACTTGGCCACGTGCAGTTCCAAAGGCTTCTGTCCTTTGTTTTTTGAGACAGGGTCTCCCTCTGTAGTCCAGGTTGGCCTTGTGCTCACTGTGTAGCCCAGGATGGCCCCTAACTCGTGGCGATCCTTCTCCCTCAGCCTCTCGGATCCTGGGATTTCAAGCATGTGCATCACTATCCAAGAGACCTTTCTTTAAATGCTTTTATTTTTAAATTTTTTATTAATTTGTTTTTCTTTTTCTTTCTTTTTTTTTTTTCGGTACCGGCAATTGAACTGAAGACCTTGGGATTGCCAGGCAGGTGCAGCGCCACTGAGCTACATCCCCAGCCCTAACAAGCCTTCTTAAGAACCAATTTTCTTTTTTTTTTGGTACCGGAGAGCGAACTCAGGTCCTGGCGCCTGCGCAGCAGGCAGCGAAACCACTGAGCTAAATCCCCAGCCCAAGAACCAATTTTCACTCACAGGGCACCAATATTGTTCCCGCGCATATCCCAGTGTGATGTAATGAATGATATTGTACAGAATTACTGAGAGGATTCCGGTTTGAATTAAGTTATTATCGACTAGAATATTTTTTTTTTTTTGTACTGGGGATCGAACTCAGGACCTTGCGCTTGCCAGGCAGGCAGGGGAACCACTGAGCTACATCCCCGGCCCTGAAATAAATTAATTCATTTAATAACTGAGTGCTTGTTCCTTGCCCATTACAGAATTTGGGGGGAAAATGATAAAAACACTTTGCCTTGGTTAGGGGGATTAAGATGTTTATGCCAAGCAGCCCACTGAAGCCTCTACAAACTGTGGGCCAAAATAAACCTCTGCTGAAAAAGCAAAAAAATAACAACGAAAAAGATGTTCTTGCCTGTAATCCCAGGACTCAGAAGCTGAAGCAGGAGGACGCAAAGTCAGAGGCAAGCCTAGACTACATAGAGTTTGAGGGGGCCTCAAGTACATAGGAAGACCCTGTCTCAGAAACAAAAAAGAAAAACAAAAGGGAGAAAATGAAAAGGTCCAGGTAAAGAGTCAGCACAGGAAAGAAGGGTGTCGGTACAGTTCCTGAAAGATGGGTTTAAGGGGAGGGGTTGGATGTAAAACTGGAGATTTCCAGGGGACACTGCGTGAGGTCCTGCCATGCAAAGCTAAATAGTTTGAGTTGTAGATAATGAGAAAGGAGCCAGTTGAACGTTTCTGAGCAAGGAAGTGATGAGAAACTGAGGCATAAACAAATCAGGGACATTGGATTGTCACAGTAGTTTGCTTGATAAGCCAGTGGGTTCGAAAAGGGGACTTGGGTCAGGGCTCTAAGTTATGCAGCTGCAGAGGTCAGGCAGGTAGAAGCAGTCACTGATCCTGCTGAGTGTGAGTAAGACTGGCAAAGTGGCCAGGTCTGGCTGTAGATACAATCACTGAGTGTGCTTATGAGCTTTTGGTTGGTACTTTTTTTGTGTGCTTAGGTGTTTCTTTTTTCTTTTTCTTGGTACTGGGAATCAGACTCAGGGCCTCGCACTTGCCAGGCAGGCACTGTGCCACTGAGCTACATTCCTGGCCCTCTTAGGAGTTTCTTAAACAGGAAAAATCTTTCGTATGTGAAGGAGACATTGAAATTTGGTGGGAGCCAGGTGAAGGGGCACACACTTAATCCCAGCACTCTGGGAGTCTGAGACAGGAGGACTGCAAGTTTGAACCCAGCCTGGGTAACTTACTGAGGCCCTGTCTCAAAATAAAAATGGCTCCAGAATATACTCAGAGTGAAGGGCCTGGGCTCAAACTCCAGTACTAGAAAAAAAAAGCTTGGTGGACATTATGCAAGTGTCATTGCACATGGAATTTTGAGCGATGTCATTCTGCCCCAGTTCACTGGCTGGTAGGTGAGTTGGACCAGCTTGCGGGCAGGACCTTTGTGCAAGGAGCGGCCCTGCCCCATCTGGGAGCAAGAGGCACTGTCTGGAGGAGGAGGACTAAGCATTTGGTCAGGCTGGAGGCGGAGCTGGAGGGAGGAGGCCATCCACACCTGAAGATCTGTGGTGCTGGCGGCTGACTCAGCATCTGAGCTCCACTGTCTCACTGAGCACCCTCCGCCCTTTGCAGTGCTGGGGATTGAACCTAGGGGTGTTCTACCACTGAGCTACATCTCCAGCCCTTTTTGTTTTATTTTTGGTTTTTTGAGACAGCGTCTCTGTATGTAGTTCAGGCTGGCCTCAAGCTCATAGTGATCCTCTTGCCCGAGCCTCCCAAGTGCTGGGATTACAGGTGTGTGCCACCATGCCTGGCTGCCCTTTTTATTTTTTGAGAGAGGGTCTAGCTAAATGACTCTGGTGAGATTTGAACTTCGGTTCCTTCTGCCTCAGGCTTCTTTGGTGCTGGATTACAGATGTGCAGTACTGGACTGAGTTTATATTTTTACACTTATTTACTTATTTTTGTTTTTTGAGACAGGGTCTCACTATAGTTCAGGCTGGCCTTGAACTCACTAGGTAGCCCAGACTGGCCTCAGACTTGCGGCAATCCTGCTTCAGCCTCCCTCAGTGCTGGGATTATAGGCATGCAATACCACTCCCGGTTTATATTTTTATTTTTATTTTTCATTTTGTTTGGTACCGGGGATCGAATTCGGGTCCTTGCGCTTGAGCAGCAGGCGGCGAAACCACTGAGCTAAATCCCTGGCCCTGTATTTTTATTTTTGAATGACATAATAATTGAGCATATTTCTGGGCCAGTTTGCTTATAGGATTTTCAGGGTTGCAGGGATATTTGGGATGTAGGTTGTGTGATATGACGTGTCTTCAAGTGCAGGGCCAGGCAGGTCTTGGAGGCAGAGGGTGATAAGGCTGGGGCTGGATGCTGCTGTGTTTGCGGGCCTGAACCAGGAGCTTTTGCGCTGGGACTGAAGGGCTGCAGGAGAGCTGGTAGTCCCATTCCACTTGTTAGTATGGGCGCCCAGTCTTCCTGAGCAGTGCCCCCATCCGGCAGCAGGCAGCTAGCTGTTCAGCAGAGATTGGTTAGCTGAGACCGGTGGAGTTAGGTGTCTCCCTTAGGGGAATATAACAATGGTGGCAACTGGATTGATTGTTAATTGTGTCTGGTTTGGGCGTCTTTTTTTTTTTTTAACTCGTAATTGAACTAAGGCTTTCACATTGAGCTACATTCTCAGCCCTGTCTGTTTTGTGTTTTTGAGACAATGTCTTGCTATGTAGTTCCTGTAGTGATCCTTCTGCCTGAGCCGCCCAAGTGCTGGGATTACAGGTGTGCACCACCACACCCAACTATTTTTTTCTGGGCTGGGGATTTAGCTCAGTGGTTTTGCCGCCTGCTATGCAAGCGCAAGGACCCGAGTTCGATCCCTGGTACCGGAAAAAAAAAAAAACCCAACTATTTTTTTCTTTTGAGACAAGGTCTTGCTAAGTTGCCCAGGCTGGCTCAAAATTTCCATCTTCCTGCCTCAGCCTTCTGGGATGCTGGAATCATAGGCATGTGCTGTCCATGCCTGCCTTAGATGTCTTAGTGAACCTTATCTAGAATGAGGGAAGAGGAGAAGAAAGCTAACACTGAAATTGGCAATCACTCATATTAGCCAGAGCAGGGAGATGCTTGATCATTTTTGTGCTTTGGGCTGTTTATGTTTTGTACAGATTGAAATGTGATTACATAACAATCCCAATTTTGCCTTGAGCTGTCCTAGTCACAGAGGGGCCTTGTCTGACACTGATGTTCTCTGATGTTCCCCTTGGGCTTGTCTAAGTCTGGCTGTGAGTGCCAGGCCAGCCCCTGGCAGCCCAAAGGCCTCACCTGGCTCAGTCCCTGGTGCATCCTGCATGCCCTACTTAGGGTTCCTGACCTGCCTTCCTGGCCTCTGCTCTGTCCTCTTGCATCTTTTCCCCACCTTGTGGCCAGAGTGGTCTCAGTAGAAAAGCTGACCAAGTCTCACTTCTCAGCTCCAGATGGCTTTGGGCTGACATTTGTACCTCTTGATAGAACCAAGTGCGGTTTGCTGCTCACTAGGATCCATTGATTGCTATGTTAGAAAATGACAGGGGGTTGTTGTGCAGCCTATGCTGGGCTCAAACTTGCAGTCCTCCTGCTTCAGCCTCCTGAGTGCCAGGGTTATAGGTATGTGCCACCATGCCTGGCTTTGGCTACATTTTTGCTTCGTAGTTTTTGTTTGTAAAACACACCTAGAACAGGGGGTGTAGCTCTGGAAGGGCACTTGCCTATGTGCCCAAAGCCCTGGGTTCAATCCCTAGCACAAATGAACAAAGAAGATACTACATGCCCATATCTTGGTTGCCAATAAAAGGAACCAGGGACCTGGGCAAGGCACGCCTGTCATTCCAGCTCTCCGGGAGGCTGAGTTAGGTGGATTGCAAGTTTGAGCCCCACCTGGGCAACTTAGTGACTTAGACTCACCACAGAGCCACATCCCCAACCCTCCTTTGACACTCTTTTTTGCTTAGTTTTGTTTTTTGGTGCTGGGCATCAAACTTGGGACCTTGCGCTTGCAAGGCAGGTGCTGGAACCACTGAGCTACATCCCCGGCCCTTTTGACACTTCTGTACACCCTCACTCAGAATCAGGCTTTAGCAACACTTTAGGAAACACTCTTGTCCATATTAAGTCTGGAATGAACTGTTGGGGTGATAGGTACTAGGGATCGAACTCAGGACCTTGTGCTTGTGGGGCAGGTGCGGTGCCACTGAGCTAAATTCCCAGCCTGCCTGCCTGCCTGTCTTGTCTGTCTGTCTGTCTGTCTGTCTGTCTCTCTCTCTCTCTCTCTCTCTCTCTCTCTCTCTCTCTGTCTCTCTCGCTGGGGATTAAGCCTAGGGCCTTCCACATGCCTAGCCCTCTTTATTCTTTTTTTTTTGGTACCGGGGATTAGCCTTCTTTATTTTTCTCATTATGTTAAATTTTAAGGCAGGTTCTCGCGAAGTCACGAGGCCAGGTGTGCCACCATCCCCATGTCTATTCGTACGTAATTGCCCTGGAGAGAGTGGCTTGCTGCAGTGTCGCTGGTTGGCACTTATTTGAGTCCCAGTTACTTTCAGATGGTGTGATTATGTCTCTCCTAAGAAATGCTTTTATTGAACAGCTTTAACCCTCCTGGCCCTTGTGCCCCTTGGCACTGCACACACTGCTGCTAAGCCGAGCCTCACAGCACTGTGCTTCGGTAGCCAGTTGTGGAAATGCCGGCCTCTGAAGGCCTGTATGGCCTGGGCTGTGCCGCAGAGGCCGGTGGTGGGTCTCTGGGAGGCTGCAGAGGGCATCACTCGGCCAGTGTGGAGCCACGGAGGCTTTGAGGTGCTCTGCCTCAGGGGAGAGCTGGCCCCAGCTTGCGCCTCAGGCGCTCACACCGGGGTCCGGTGTGCTGGGCATTTCTGGTCGCTGTGTCCAGGGCTCCTGGACTCGTGTCATCTTAGAGCACTGGTGTGAAACACACCCTCTGCCCACCCACCGCCCGCCCCTCCCGAGCTGCTCTCCGGGGTGGATAGGAGGACCCGTGGATGCAGAGGGCAGAGAGCCTTTTACACCCTTTCTCTGCTGTTACCTTAGACCCTGGCTTCTGCATTCTGGCTTCTGGCCTTGGTGGGAGAGGAAGGAACCCGTTTCCTTCAGCTCCTCTCTGAAAATAACCAGGCTGGCTCTGCCCATGAACAAGGAGTTCCAGAACCTGTTGGCACCTCCCCGTGTTGATGTCTGGTCATCTCTGCCCATTTGCCTTCCCCTTTGCCAGGGCCTCTGGAGGGAGCCCGGAGATCTGCAGGCTTCTGCAGGGCCAGCTGCTCACGGTCCTGGCAGTGCCCTGTGGGGTGAGCCCTGCAGGGCGCAGTGTTGTGTGAGAAAGGAGAAGCGGCTGCCTGTGCCCCAGCTCTGGAGTGCTGGCTGCGGCCCCCCAAACCCTGGATGTTTACTCCAGCATAGACAGCCTGGCGGGGCAGCCCAGGCGGGTGGGACGGGAAGGGGTCCAGAGGGAGGAGAGGACTGGTGTGAGCTGTCAGAGCTGCTGCCTGCGGAGCCAGTGCGGGGCCGGGCGGGCGAGCTAGGCCGGCCCTGCGTACGTACAGGTGGTCGGGGCCACCCGGCGCTGGGTGATGGTGTCGCGGTGGCCACAGCAGGCGGAAGGGAGTGGGGCCTAGAGGGGCGTGGAGATCCGGGCTGGACACAGCAGAGCCTGTCCTGAAGGCTGCTCCGGGCGAAGCCTTTGAGCGCAGGGGCGAGGGACCGCAGGAGTAGACAGTTTCGCGCTGAGAAGTTGGACTTTGCAGCCAGGAGCCGGGGTGCACACCTGTGAGACTTCAGCACCCAGGAGGCCGAGGCTGGAGGATGGTGATTTGAGCCCAGCCTAGGTAGCATAGGGAAGAAACAAAACCCTGGGGCTTCTCCAGGTCGGAGGCTGCCGACCGAGACCGCGCCTCCTGCGACGCCCTCCTTGCGGACGGGCCCGGCAGAGGTGGGGCGTAGAGGGCGGGGCCAGCTCGGCTCCCTTCCGCTTCCAGCCCGGCGGGCAGCACAGTCCGGCGGCAGCTAGCTCCGTGTCCGTGTGGGTCTCCGTCTCCGCGTCCGAGCACTCCGCGTGTCTCCGCCCGCAGGCACCATGAGCCGCGACACCGAGGTGGACATGAAGGAGGTGGAGCTGAGCGAGCTGGAGCCCGAGAAGCAGCCGATGGCGGCGGCTGCCGAGAAGAACGGGCTGGTGAAGGCCAAGGCGCTGGCGGGCGGCCCGGAGCCGGAGGCGGCCGCCAAGTTCACGGGGCTGAGCAAGGAGGAGCTGCTGGCCGCGGCGGGTGGCCGCGGCTGGGCGCGCGCGCGCGCAGCGCTGCTGGTGCTCTTCTGGCTGGGCTGGCTCGGCATGCTGGCCGGCGCCGTGGCCATCATCGTGCGAGCGCCGCGCTGCCGCCCGCTGCCCGAGCAGCCCTGGTGGCACCGCGGCCCGCTCTACTACGTGGGTGACGCGCACGCCTTCCAGGGCGGCGCGGGCCACCTGGCGGGTGAGTGTGCCCTCCCGTCCCGGACCGACTGCCTGTCCTGACCCGGTGGGACCCGGAGGGCCCGTCGGCATACCCGGCCCTTCCCGTCCTTTCTGAGCTGAGCCGGGGCTGACGCCGCGCACGCCTTCCTTGCATCACCTCCCCGCAGCCTCGTGATCCCGCCCCGGGCTGGGTGGGGGTTGGGCGCTCGAAGCCTCCTGGCCAGCGTGTCCCCCACCCACAGATCTGCGGGAGCGCCTGGATTACTTGAGCGCCCTGAAGGTGAAGGGCCTAGTGCTTGGCCCCATTCACAAGAACCGGAAGGATGATTTGGCGGGGACCGACCTGCAGCTGATCGACTCCACTCTCGGTTCTCGGGAAGACTTTGACAGCCTCCTCCTGGCGGCCAAGAAAAAGAGTGGGTTTCTGGGCTTCCCCAGGCAGGGCCAGCGCGAAAAGGCTTGTCCTTTGGCCCGGGGAAAAGCAGGGTTGGGTTCTTGTCTGCGGTGCTGCTAATGGGCTCCGGGTTTTCCTGGGCAGAGATTTGTGAGACTTTGGCCTAAAAAGGATTTATCGAGTGGCTGGGGGCTTTCTGCCTGGCCGGGCAGTCTTGAACTGGTCACTTAACTTCTGGGCTTCAGTGCCATTTATTTCCATAAGATAGGCTTTTACTACATCAGTGGACACCCCAACTCCTACGGGGGGTTTTAAACTGAAAAAACTATGGGTCCTGGGCCGGGGATTTAGCTCAGTGGTTTCGCTGCCTGCTGCGCAAGCGCAAGGACCCGAGTTCAATCCCTGGTACCACAAAAAAACAAAAAACAAAAAAAACTATGGGTCCTTTTGGGCACGGGGGAAGCCCGAATATTATCTCACTGCTCAATACAGAAACATGTTCAAAGAGTTCACTGGGGGGTGGGGAGCCAGGGGCCCCATAGCTCCACCTCCTTTGCTGCCCTGCAGTCCTGCCTTCAGCTTTGGCCGGGCCCAGATCCAGGCTTTCAAACCCGGTGGTAGGTAGGTTGAAAACACTTGTCGAGCTTCTGTTTGAGCGCCTCACTTCCCTTCACGCCCCCTGTTCAGGCATTCATGTCGTCCTGGACCTCACCCCCAACTACCAGGGCCAGAACTCCTGGTTTCTCCCCACGCAGGTGAATGACACGGCCGCCAAGGTGAAGGTGAGTGTTCCAGGCCCTCAGTGCCACTCTCCAGGGTCCTTTCATGGGAGCTCTGCACCCCTGGCCTGGCTCCCGCAGGCAGGAGCAGGAACCCCTCTTCCTGCACCCGGAAGGATAGGCCTGCAGTACACCCCTGTGTTTGTTTCTTTTCTGATCTCCCATTTTTCTTGTTTCCTTGACTTTGGGGGTGACATGGCGCCAGGAAGGGAATTTGTCAGATGTCCATCTGCAAGTCTGATTTTCCTTCTTTTCAGGATAGGAAGTCCTTTCTTTCTCTGTGGGATTGTCTTGCTTGACTTCTCAGTCCTTTTTTGATGTGTTTGGAGGAAAGCCCAGTCTAACTTTTTTTTTTTTTTTTTTTGAGATAGGGTCTTGCTATGTAGTTCAGGCTGGCCTTGAATTCACTATGTAGTCCAGGCTGGCCTCAAACTCGAAGAGATCCTCCTGCCTCAGCCTCCTGAGTGTGGATTACAGGGATGTGCCAACATGCGCGGCTTGCCCAGTCTGAAATTATAAGCCCTGGAGTCTTCCTCGGTGACTGGGACCATGCCAGATGTTTCCCAGTTCCCTATAGTCGCACAAAGTACCTATTATTGTCCCTAATTTGTAAATGAGGAAGCAGGCACAGAGGAGCTTTGAGTGCCCCAGATGTGAAGTCCAAGTAAGTAGTCTGTCGTTCCATGTTGACCTTCTAGGTAGTGGCTCCAACTGAGCTCGGCAGGCTGGGGCAGGGCTTTCACTGTCATGCAGCTCCTGCTACCTGGCAGCTCAGAATGGGAAACCTAGATGGTTCACAAAGTTGCGATTCTGGGAGAATTCCGATTTCGAAGCATTTGGGTGAGACCCCAGGATCACTGAGTCTGTTCTTGGCCAGTTGGTGGGAGACTTTGAAAAGTTGGTGGTAAAGGACAGTTTTCGGATTTGTGGGGCATGACGGGTGGTAGCCTCTGGAGATGGAGCCCAAAGGAGGGAGGATGTGGAGAGAGGAGGGGAAGAAGGGGTAGGCAGGGTGGGGCCCAAGCCCCCTGCTAGATGCCTGCTGGCCAGGCCAGGCCAGTTCCCAGAGCTGCTCAGGGCTGTGCTTTGAATCCCGGTCTTTCATTCTTGGGCTTGTGCCTCCCAGCCCTCGGGAGACTGGAGGGAGTGAGACCACTTACTTTGAGGGCCACCTGGCACTCTAGGTCCAGTCACTGCTGCTCCCTTGCTTTGACCATGTCTCCTTGCTTCTTGAGCCTGTTTCTTTATCTCCAAGAAGAGGATTCTGGCCAGGCATGGTGGCACATGCCCATGATTGGGAAGCTGAAGCAGAAGGATCGTTGCAAGTTCAAGGTCAGCCTGGGCTACACAGTGAGATCTTGTGTCCAAAAACCAAAAAACAAAGTAGAAGATACTGGCCCTCCTTGTGCTGAGTGTTAAGTGGATTTTTATTTTGATACACATTTTCTCCTGGGCGTTTTCTATAGCTGTTAGAGGTGAAGCTGTATTTGCCAGAGGCAGGAATAAAAAAATCAAGTGCTGGAACAGTAAGAAATTCTGTGGGGATCAGAGACAGAGGGAGCCAGGGCGTGCGGGCTGGGATCTTCTGAGTCTTCACCTGTGTGTTGCTCTCTCCTGTGTTCTTTTCCACTTTGTAGGAAGCTCTGAGCTTTTGGCTGGAGGGTGGAGTGGATGGGTTCCAGGTACGGGACGTGGAGAAACTGAAGGTGAGTGTCTCTCCCCATGCCACCCAACGCTAGGCGGGGGCAGTGTCTGCCCTTGATGGGTAGCAGCCCCGTGTCTTGACTCCGCCTTCTCTCTCTAGGATGCACCCTCCTTCCTGGCTGAGTGGGAGAACATCACCAAGAGCTCCAGCAAAGACAGGTGGGTACCTGGTGCCCAGACCCCTCTCTTCTGGGGCCTCGGGGGCATCCTGTCCCAGGCCAGCCTGACACCTGCCCTGCCTCCGCAGGCTCTTCATTGCAGGCACCAACTCCTCCAACATGCAGCAGCTCCTGAGCCTTCTTGAGTCCACGCAGGATGTGCTGCTGACCAGCTCCTACCTGTCGAGTCCCAGTCCCACGGGGGAACACATGAAATTCCTGGTCAACCAGTATCTAAACATCAGTGCTGGCCGCTGGTGCAGCTGGAGCGTGAGTGCTCGGACTGGCAGGGCCTTGGGAGTGGGGGAGGGCAGGCTTAAGCTCACAGAGTCTGTGTGCCTTGCAGGTGTCGCAGGCTGGGCTCCTGACATCCTTCGTGCCCTCTCAGCTCCTCCGGCTCTACCAGCTGCTACTCTTCACCCTGCCGGGCACCCCTGTGTTCAGCTATGGAGATGAGCTTGGCCTTCAGGCTGCCAGTCTTCCTGGACAGGTGCGGCTCACTGCCCCACAATGGGGAGAATGCAGTTGCCTGTTGGGTCACGATGGCATGGCCCTGGGGCTAGTGGCTCAGACCCTGCCTTGGGCCGAGACTAGGTTCTGTTCCTAGTCAGTGGTCGTGTGGCTTTGGATGAGTCATTTCACCCTTGGTCATCTCTTCTGTGGTATTGGATTTCTTGTAGAATTATTAGGGGTCTTCCTGTGTTGCCCAGGCTGGCTCTGAACTCCTGGGATCAACTGATTGTCTGGCCTCAGTTTCCTGAGTAGCTGGGACTGTAGGTGTTGCCACCATGCCTAGCCCCGTTTTTTAATGTCAGTGCCTGGTGCGGTAAATGTTGAAGACGTAGCCATCGTTCATTCGTTCATTCATTCATTCATTCATTGGGCTGTGGCTGCTCTGTGTTAGGCCCTGAGTCCTCTGGGGAGCCAGGGGAGTGTGGGCAGGGAGTGGCACGGGAGGGGCCCTGCTGTGGAGGCGCCTGGGGTTAGCGACGGCGTGGAGTCATGCACGTGTGCTGCACACAGTGGATACATTGCATGGTGGTGATGAGTTTGATAAGCAGGTGCAGTAAGGATGCCAGGAGCTGATAAACTGTGTGCCAAAGGAGATGGGGTGAGGAGAGGGTTTGTGGCGGGGGTGCACTCTCCGGGTAGCCACGAACCCAAGGAGCAGCCCAAGGACTTTGGAAGTAGCTCTTGAGGTAGAGGAGGCCAAGGGGACAGGGTGTGCGGAGAAGCCTGGGGCTGGGCCCCTTGGCTTATGGGGAGGTGGGAGGTGGGAGGTGGCCCCGGGGGAGGCAGGAGGGAGCCTTTGCAAGCCCTGTCTTTTGCTCCCAGCCTGCCCAAGCCCCCGTCATGCCGTGGGACACATCCAGCCTTCCCGACGCCTCTGGGTCCGTGGGCGCCAACATGACAGTGAAGGTGAGGGCTCAGCTCAGAGGGCAGCGGGGCGGTGGAGTCTGCACCCCGAGGCCTCACCCTTCTGTGTTTCCTTCACCACAGAGCCAGAGTGAGGACCCGGCCTCCCTCCTTTCTCTGTTCCGGAGACTCAGCGACCAGCGGGGCAAGGAGCGCTCTCTGCTGCACGGTGACTTCCATGCACTCTCCGCCCCACCCGGCCTCTTCTCCTATGTGCGCCACTGGGACCAGAACGAGCGATTCCTGGTGGTGCTCAACTTTGGGGACCTGAGGCAGTCGGCCACGCTCGGGGCCTCAGGCCTGCCAGCCACTGCCAGCCTGCCGCCCCAGGCCAACCTGCTGCTCAGTACCCATCCGGGCCGCAAGGAGGGTGCCAGCCTGGAGCTGGGAGCCCTGAGCCTGGAGGCCCACGAGGGGCTGCTGCTGCACTTTCCCTATGAGCCCTGACCCCACCTGCCCCGCCCCAGCCTGGGCCTTTGAGATCCTGTTTCTCTCCCTTTTTCAATATTTGCAGACTACAGATGAAACCCCTTCAAATAAAAAGTCACCCTACCTGGTGAGGTCTTGTCAGCCCTCTGTCACAGCAGGAATTCTGCTCCCCTCCTGGACAAGTGGTCTCAGCTCCAGAGTCCAGAGGGGCCCTTCGAGGGCAACAGCAAGGGGTCAGGTTGGACTGTGTCTACCTCCCCCAGGCTGTCTAGGGTGTTCTGGGGCCTGCATTCTTGTGCTTCTCATCTTTGACAATCTGGCTGAGCTTGTGAAGTTGGTGTGTCTCTGCAGGCCTGTCTTTCAGGGAGAAAGGTGGGGGCGGGATGGCCTGGTTTCCTGAGGGAACTTGGGAAGGATGCCAGAGGCCATTCATGCCACAGGAATGCACTGAGCAGTCCACACACGCAGAGCGAAGCCCAGATGTCCGCCTGCTGCAGTGTGTCCAGGAACACTAGGCCTGAACCTGATCCCTAGCACTACAGAACAAAGAAAGCCAGGAAAAGTCCCTGTCTCTCTCTCTTTTTTTTTTTTGGTACCAGGGATCAAACTCGGGACCTTGCACTTTCAAGGCAGGCAGCACCACTGCTAAATCCCCAGAGCCCCGTCCCTTGAGACTGCTCATCTTGTGGAGAAATGGAAAAGAAATAAGAGGAATACAGTTTATAATAGGGACTCGGTGCTCATGTGCCTGGAGGAAGAGAAGGCAGGGAGGTTCAGGGGAGGGGCTCCCGGTGACCTGAGTGAGACCCAGGGAGAGGCCAGGGGTGACAGGCCTGGCAGATCCCAAAGGGCAGTGAGTGCTTCCAGACGCTGACTGGTCCCTGTGAGTACCCTCAGACAGCTGGGGCTCAAGGGACTCAGTCTGGGAGGGATCTGAGGTGCTCCATGTGCCTCTAGGGCCATGAAGCGTAGTACGCTGGGATCACCTGATCTTCAGTGACCTTTAGTCGCCAGCCCCTCCCAGGACCCAGCTGGTACTTCAGTCTCCACTCCCCCAAAGCTCACCATAAATCATTACCTGGTGGCAAGTCCTCAGGCAGACACCAGGACAATGGCTGGGTCAGCCGCCAAGCTGCTGGCGCATGTGTGCTCCCTGAGTTGCCTCCCCAGGGTCTCCCCACCACACTCTTCCTTGGCCCGAAACCTCTGTCCTCTTTTATGAGTCTGGCTATAGTCGTCCCTCCTTGCCTGTGTCACTCTGTGGTTTTAGTTGCCTGTGGTCAGTTGTGGTCCAGGAAATTGGTGGTCCCCTAAATGAGAAATTTCAGAAATGAGCAATTCTCAGTCGTGCTGTTCTGAGGGGTCTGAGGAAATCTCAGGGAGCCTGGAGGTTGGCCAGGCCCCATGTGATAGAAGTGGGGGGACTGAGACCCAGGCAGAGGTCACAAGGAGGCCGCAAGAGCCCAGTGGGCTGCAGAGGCGGGGCGGTGGCTGCGGTGTCCAGAGTGGAGCTGCTCCAGCCCATGAACTAGCAGAGCAGGTGGCTGGGGTGCAGGCCGGGCTGTGGGCAGGGTGGAAGCTGTGCTGCCCAGGACCAGGAACCCTGGCTGGGGCCACACAGAAGGAGGAACAGGAGCAAAAGGCCAAGGTGGGGACAGCAAGGCAGGGTGACAGCAGCAATGCTGTCAGAAGGCAGCATTGAGCCTGTGGAGAGGAGGGTCCCTGGAGCCTGCGGGGCTTCTCCAGGGTGCTTCCGTGTGCGTGTGTGTGTGTGTGTGTGTGTGTGCGCGCGCGCGCGCGCACATGCGTGTAACGGGATTGAACCCAGGGCCTTCACACTGAGTTACATCCCCAGATCTTTTTTATTTTTCATATTTTTTTTCTCCCCTGGTACTGGGGATCGAACTCAGGACCTTATGCTTTCCAGGCAGGTGTGGCACCACTAAGTCCCCACCCCTATTTTTCATTTTTGGTGTAGCAGCACTGGTAATTGCTTTTTTTTTTCTCCGTAGCAGGGATCGAACTCAGGACCTTGTGCTTGTGAGGCAGGCGTGGTGCCACTGAGCTACATCCCCGGCCCCCTATTTTTCTTTTTCTTTTGGTGCCAGGGGTTGAACTCAGGACCTTTCACTTGCATGGCAGGTGGCGGAACCACTGAGCTAAATCCCCAGCCTGCCTATTTTTCGTTTTTTTTTTTTAATATGAAACGCTTCATGAATTTGTGTGTCAATCCTTGTGCAGGGGCCATGCTAATCCTCTCTGTATCGTTCCAATTTTAGTATATGTGCTGCCGAAGCGAGCACTGTTTTTCATTTTGAGACAGGGTCTCACTAAGACATCCTGGCTGGTTTTAAGCTTGTGATCCTTCTGGCTCAGCTTCCCAGAGTGCTGGGATAGCAGGTGTGCACCATAGTGCCTGGTGGATTTTTATGATTTTAAGGGGTTCTGTCTGTCTTTAGATCGTCTCAGGTGGACCACTTGGTTTTCTTAAGCACCAAAAGAATTCACGGGACTGGGTGTGGTTGTACCCAGCTGTAGTTGCAGCTACTTGGAAGGCTGAGGCAGGAGGAACAGCAGTTTGAGCCTAGCCTGCGCAACTTATGGAGAGCCTGTCTCAAAATGAAATCATAAAGAGACCTGGGAGTGGAGCTCAGGCCCCTGGGTTTAGTCCTGAGCACGGGCCCCCAGGCGCTTAGACAGCCATCAGGCACAACTGAGAGGAAGCAGGACCAGGCTTGAAAAGTGAGCCGGAAGCAGGCACCAAGAAGCAGGAAGCAGCATTGTCTTTTAGTGGGTGTGTGTGGCTGGGCACAGAGGCCCTGGCTGCCAGGGTGGGGTGGAACTCAGGATGCGTCTGCTCCCAGTGCCTGTGTGTCCTGGTCCTGAGGACTCAGGAGTCACCTCCTCCTTGCTGAGTCACTCACCCCAGCCACTGTCCCTGCCCTGGTCCACAGGGTGGTGGTGGTGGTTTTAACGTAGCCAGCGAGGCTCTAGGAAGGGGATAGTCAGGGAGGACTGTGAAGATTTCGGCTGAAGCAGCTGGGAGATTGGATTCACCATGTGTTGAGATGGGAGGCCAGGAAGGGTTAGGGCAGCTGTGTGTGGGCCACAGTGCAGTCGGCTGTGGACACTCAGTGGAACTGTGAGGACTTGGGACAGACTGCCCCAGGCTGGAGTGCGGACATGGGCATCATGAAAGGACAGCAGACACAAGAGGACCAGGAGGAGGGCACCGAACGAGTGGGGGTGTGTGTGCATGGGAGTGGGCAGCCTGGCACGGCTGCTGTGGGCCGAGTCAGAGTTGGCCGTGGCCACGTGCCTGTCAGCATGCAGCCTGGGGCCCACTTGTGTCCAGAGCAGCGTGGCTGGGTGGCACTGGGTGGCCTGCGGGAGAGAAGCAGAGTTGCTGACCACGCCCTGGGAGGCAGCACTGGAAGAAGAGAGACAGAAAGTGCTTGGGTGTTCTTGTTTTTTTGGTACTGGGGATCGAACTCGGGACCTTTCGCTTTCGAGGCAGGTGGCGGAACCACTGAGTTAAATCCCCGGCCCAAGTGTTTGTTTTTAATAAGAGCAGTTGCAGCCTGCTTCCTCCAGCAGAAAGGACCAAGTCGAAGACAGAGTGAGGAGGCTGAGTGACAGAGCCCGGGGGCCAAGGGGCCCGGCCTTGGCATGTGAGTGTTGAGGGGTGTGAGGGGGTTCGGGAGCTCCCTGCACAGGTGATTTTTTTTTTTGGTACTGGGGATTGAACTCAGGTCCTTCCGCTTGCAAGGCAGGCGGCGAAACCACTGAGCTAAATTCCCGGCCCAACCCGTGATGTTTTTAATGGAACGTTAGCTCCCCTGCTCTGGAGGCTGGCAGTCCCCGGAGGCCCGGCGCTCGGCTTCTGCTGAGTCTCCCTGGCTTATGGCTGCGCTCTGGCCCTCTGGTCTCTGTGTGGTCTCCAGGCTGCGGCCTCTGTGGAGCTCCCCGTGGACAGCGACTCAGTCTTGACCAAGCAGTAGTAGCCCTGTGTCATGGGCGGTGCGGTTGGGCACACATGTACAGCACTGCTTTCTCTGTGAGGAGGAAGTGAGGCTGAGGGAGGACGGGTGCCTTCCACATGGGGGAGTCTGAACAGGAGGGGGAAGTGAGTACACCCGGCTCCCACCCCAAGTCCACCCAGGGACACCCACAGAAGCACAGGCTGCAAGTGCAGACTCTCTTTTCAGTACGGGAGACATCCTCAGCCCTTTTTGCTTTTTATATTATGAGACAGGGTCTTGCTAAGTTCTAAATTGCCGAGTCTGGGTTTGACCTGGGATCCTCCTGCTTCAGCCTCCCAATGTGCTGGGATGGTGTACACTCCAATGCCTGACCCAGAATCGGCTTTTTTTCCTTTTTAAGTCAGTGTCTTGCTATGTTGTTCAGGCTGTCCTGGAGCTCACGGCGATCCTCCAGCCTCAGCCTTCTGGGAGCTGGGTTACAGGTGGGCCCCAGCACACCCACCTCGCTCCTTCGTCCCTTCCACTTGCCCTGCCTCGTCCACACTGCCCGCCCCATGCACTTCTCTTCTCTCCCCTTCCTTCCCTCTCTCTCTTTGTGCTGGGGATTGAATGCAGGCTGCTCTACCACTGACCTACATCCCCAGGACTCTTTTTTTAAATTATTATTTTAAAAGTATTTTTACACCCCCCCCCCATACCAGGGCTCTAACTCAGGACCTTGTGCTTGCCAGGCAGGCGCAGCACCACTGAGCTACACCCCTGCCCGCCTTTTTATTTATTTATTTATTTGTACCAGGGATCGAACTCGGGACCTTGTGCCTGTGAGGCAGGTGCCGGAACCACTGAGCTAAATCCCTGGTCCCGCCTTTTTATTTTTTGAGTTGAGACAGGGGCTTGCTAATTTGCCCAGACTACCCTTGAACCCTAGATCCTCCCGTTCTGCCTCAGCCTCCTGAGTAGTTGGGATTACAGATGCAGAGGACATAATATTGATTATGCCCAAAGCAGGCTGTGTGGAGTGAACCCCATGACGGTCTTCTTTATAGAGGTGAGTCCGGCTGAAGCCTGCGTGCCGAGGTCAGGGTAACTCACACCCAAATTCTGTTCCCACAACTAAAACCTTCTGACTAGAAGGACAGTGTTCCAATTACAACCACATATTTTGTCCATTCTGTTCCCAATTCAAGAATGCTTAGTTTTGTCCTTTGTGAGCCTTATTTACATTAATTTCCATGGAACTGTGGGTAGCTTGCCTTTACCCGAGTTGATTGCCAATAAAAGTCAGTGCCCGGGACTGGCCAGGGCCTTTGTCAGTTGCACTGGCATTCGCTGACCTGGTCCCTGCTTCCTGTCTCCTAGCTCTCTCTTCGTGTATTTTTCCCAGGGTCTGTGTTGCAGGTGGGCACTGGAATCGACTGCAGGGGTCTCTGGTAACAAGTGTGTGGCTCATCACCCAGCGTCTTTCCTTTCCTTTTTTTTTTGTACTGGGGATTGAACTCAGGACCCTGTGCTTTCGAGGCAGATGGCCGAGCCACTGAGCCACATCCCCGGCCTTTACCTTTTCCTTTTTATGTGGTGGCGATCACTGCAGTCCTCACGCCTGCCAGGTGAGCCCACACCTCAGAGCAGCACCGCAGCCCAGACCGGCACCTGCATCTCTGGTGCTGCCGTGAAACCATGCGGTCCCTCTACCTGGCAGAGAGAAAAGTAAAAATAGCAGTAGGATAAGAAGGAAAAAAATGTTCCTTCTTGTTCTGTAGAAATGAAAGCAGATTCTTTTCCGCATCATAAAACCACCCTGGCAAATGCTATTCCTAACAAGTCCTGTCAGATCATCAGATGTAAGCGGCGCTGCTTGAACTCAAAATGCTGTGATTCTGAGCCCTTGTCTTCCGTAATAATGTGTTGCCCTGGCAATATGATTTTAAATTCACATCTCTTGTCTGGAAGGTATAAATACCTGTGAGTTCCCTCTGTTAAAATGCACATCTTTCTCCCACGTTGGTAAGGTAAAATAAATCCAGAAGCTGCAAGACTTTTCTCTTTTTCCAGTACTGTACTGGGGATTGAACTCGGCCTTTGCACTGAGCTACATCCCCAGCCCCTTTTTGACTTTTTATTTGGAAATAGGTTCTTGCTATATTCCTACCTTGCCTAGGCTGGGATCAAACTTGTGATCTTCCTGCTTCAGCCTCCCAGAGTGCTGAGATGACAGATGTCTGCCACCAAGTGTGGCTAAAATTTCTAAAGCAGAGTTTGAGAATCATCTCTGTGTGTGTGTGTGTGTGTGTGTGAGAGAGAGAGAGAGAGAGAGAGAGAGAGAGAGAGAGAGAGAGAGAGAGAGAGAGAGAGTGTGTGTAATGGGGTTGCAATGAGGTCATGATCTATTGCCCAGCCTGGCCTCAAACTCCTGGACCGGAGTGAGCCTCCTGCCTCAGCCGTCCACACAGCTGGGACTATAGGTGCCACTGCCAGTCTGGCACAGGGCAGGAGACGAGCAGGGAGTGGAAAGTGAGGACAGACCCCTTTGGGAATGAGGCAGGGAGCTAGCCATGAACAGGTAGTAGGACCCTCTGGGCATGAGCCAGCCCTGGGAACCATCGGTGGCTGAAGGTTTGTGCCTGTGGTGGGGATGCAGCTGCTTAGGGAGGGAGATGATGGCTACCTGGGTGGGCGGCAGGAGACTTTGTTGAAAGGCCAGGCCTGACAGAGGCCCAGGTGCTGGGTGGTGGGGCTCAAGGGCCGGGCTAGCTGGGGCTTCAGCTCTGGAAGATGGAGCTGTCAGACTTTGAAGTGGCTGCTGTAGGCCGAAGTCCCTAGAGCTGAAAAGACTACAAACCAGGCACTGGGCATCATGGCGCCCTCAGGCAATCCCAACACTTGGGAGACAGAGGCAGGAGGATTGCTGAGAATCTGAGGTCAGCCTGGGCTACCCATTGAGACTCTAACTCAGAAAAACCCAGAAGACTGACCTGGCGTTGCTGTATCCCAAAGATCCCTGCCAGGGTGGGGCAGGTCAGGAGAAGCCAAGGGACAGCATGAGGGCAGACGGTCCCTCACCCACGCAGCCCAGCCTCCACCCTTCAGCCTTGGCCAGCTGAGAACCTGACGCTGTTCCCCAAGGTTTTCAGGTCTCAGAGAGAAGCTCTGAAGTCTTGGTGGGCACCAGCTGGCTGGGCCCAAGGCCGCAGAAACCTTGTAGAGCACTTCAGGGCCATGCAGGGCTGGGCCGCGGTTTGGAGGCAGCGCTCCTCCGGCACAGGCGAGGCCCAGGGCCTGATCTCCACCATGGACCACACGTGGCAGGCACAAGGCTGACCTCAGCCGCCTCTGGTGTCTGCACTTGGGCTTGGCTGGAGAGGGAGCACGTGCAGAGTTCTGGGGGACACCAGTGTCTCCTGAGTGACCGAAAAGGACCAGCACGGGTGGGCCCTTGTCCAGACAGGAAGCGGAGGCCTGCTGCTGAAGCCTCCCCAGTGGGGGCCCAGGAGTGGTGCCAGGAGGCTGAGGAGCTCAGTGCTCCTGGCAGGCAGTGCCGTGTCCGTTGGGGCTCTGCATGGGGACTGGGATGGGGACCAGAGGTCCTGCAGGTCAGCACAGCCTGACGGACCAAAGCCTCGGAGCTGTTGGGTGCCCCTGAGCGTCCTTGGTGGGGTGGTGCTGCAGGGGTAGCTCCCGCCTGAGCTTGAGCTTCTAGTGCCTGAGGCCCAGGCTGGGTGTGGAAGGTCGTGTTGTGGTGGGGGAGAAGAGCACTCTGCAGTAAGGAGTGCAGGCACAGGAGCAGCAGAATGGGTTCCTCCTAAGGTTCTGGGGGAGCTCGGCCTGCAGCCCAGGACCCAGCCACCGCATGGCTGTCGGTGCCCACTGACCCTGTGCCTGTCTGGTCAGCCCTGCCCAGTGCCAGCCCAGATCCCCTCGCCATATCCTCGTCCTCCTCTCTGAATGGAGGTGTTGCTCACCCTCGCCAGCGTGACGCCGGCCTTCTCAGGTCCATGTAAACTGGCACCTCTGAAGAACGCCTGGGGACCCCTGGGCTCCATCCCCAGCATGAGGTAAGGTGGAAGGAAGACGAGGCCACAGCTTGGGAGGTTGTCTCAGACCCCACACTGCTCCGGGTCAGAGGTAAAGCAGGGCCCAGGCCATGGTTCCCTGTGCTTCCTGTCTACAGCTCCCCAGCAAGGAAAGGGCAGAGCGGTGCCACTCCTGAGTGGAGCAGTTGGAGCTGGCTCTGGGTCCTGGCTGGCTCCTGTCAGCGCCAGTCAAAAGCATTTGGTCTACCTTTGGGCAAAAGTCACTTTCCAGGAAAGCAGCACAGCTGGCCTTCGGGCTGTCTGGGTCTCCAGCCCCCTCAGAGCTGCCCAGTTCGCAAGACTGCTGGACAGGCCGCTGGGCAGCAGTGGGCTCCCGGGGCCCGTCTCTGTCATCTGCCATTTCCCCCGCACCTTGGCCTTCCTCCTCCTCCCTCCCTGCACCCGCTCTGCCCATCTCTGCCCTTCTCCGCCTCCTACTGACGCCTGCTGTCCCTTGTGCCTTGGGGGTGGGCAAGTTCTCTTTTTCTCTGGATCTTGAAGGCAGCATGGGAGTTTACAGGCAATATGGCACAAGCATATTCCATTCGGGGAGAGGAACCAGAAGGAGTGAAAGCGTGAAGGAGGGAGCTCTGGCCTCTTTGAGGATCTGGGGACCAAAAGGGCAAATTCCAGTCTATGGGGTTGGGGGAGTCACTGGAGAGGCTGAGGGTGAAGAAGGGATTTTGCACCGGGCAAACACTGTCTCTAAGCTACACCTAAGGCAGAAGGAGCTTTGCTTTGTCTGGTTTTTTGAGATAGGGTCTTGCTACATACTCCAAGTTGGCCTTGAACTCACTATGGAGCCCTCAAACTCATAGTGATCCTCCTGCCTCAGCCTTCTGAGTATTGGGTGACAGGCATGTGCCACCATGCCTGACTTGGCTTTTTATTTTATTTTATTTTTTAAATCTTGGGCTCTCTGCTAGCTGTAAGCAAGGGATTGAAAACATTGGATCTATGATTTGGCAAAAATCACTTTGCCTGTAGCATGGAAAATGGATGGGTTGTTCAGTTATGGCTGGTGGGCATGTTTTTGTACCAACTGTGAGCTAAGAAAGAGTTTTCCATTTTTTTTTTCTAGTTTTTTTCTTTTTTTTGAGATAAAGTCTCACCATGTTTGCCTGGGCTAGTCTCCAACTCACAGCTGTCCTGCCTCAGCCTCCTAAGTAGCTGGGATTATAGGCTCATGCCACTGTGCTTAGGTAGGTCTTACTTTTTTTTTTTTTTTTGGTACCGGGGATTGAACTTGGATCCTTGCGCTTGTGCAGCAGGCGGCGAAACCACTGAGCTAAATCCCCGGCCCCAGGTCTTACATTTTTTAAAGGCTGGAAAACAAACTGAAGGAATAATGTTTTGTGACACGTGAAAATTATATGAAGCAAACTTTTATCAGAACACAGCCCTGCTGCCCTGCTCACGAGTGTTGACTGTGAGTGCTTCTGACGGTGTGGGTCCAAGACTGCCTAGCACAAGCCCTGCCACAGGAGCCTTGATTTCCCCTCTTGGCCAACAGAGTCTGGAACACTCCTGTCTGGTCCTGAACAGAGGAGCCTGAGGTCTTGGACTCACGGGAGTGTCCTGTGGGTGGTGGCTGTGGGCTGAAGCCGAAGGTGTATTCAGGAGGCAGCAGCCGTGAGACAGGAGGAGCCAGGCCGACTCTGACTCCCAGGCTCTGGTGGGCAGTGCCTGACAGGCAGGAAATAAGCCGGGTGAGGGGGACCAGCAGGGGGCCATCACAGGGGCGGGGGAACGCTTTGCAGGTCTGTTCTGTAGTCCTCTGATTCCTGGAGTTCTGCAGTTTGTTTACAAAGATGCTAAAACAAGACGACACTAGAAGCAACAGCTTCAAGCCCAGCAGGGCTCAGGCCAGGCATGGGCACCAGGTGTCCAGAGGGCTTATGCCCTAAGGGCAAGTAGAGAAGCCTGGGCTCCTGTGGGTCAGCTGAGGGAGTGAGGACTCCCTGGGCCTGGGACGCCAGGAGGAGGGGAGGCATCTTGGTGAGGGCTCTGCTCATCCTGCCAACTTTGGGGTTCACAAGCTGGCAAGGAGCTGGGCTGATGCTGGAGAGTCCCAATGGGACACAAGCGAGTGACCCTGCTGCTCCTAGGCCCCCCAGAAGCAGGACAGGGCTCCCATGCCAGGCTATCCCCGAGGCTGCCAGCAGATGGAGCCAGAGTCACACCGGGCAGCAGTGGCGAGCCTGGGGCGTGGGGACCCAGTGTTGAACTTGCACCCCTTCTCCAGGCCTGGGCTAGGTGGGAATGGTGGGGATGAGGTGCCACTTGGGGAGCTGGGGCCTCTCCCTGCTTCCTGCTGAGGCCTGGAGCCTTTTGGGCAGAGCAGGACCACTCATGGTGAGGCAGGTGACACCACTCAGCTACCCTCTCCCCTGAGTCGGGTCCTGTCCTCGCTCTCTGGTTGCTGGGTCTGCAGCAATCCTGCTCCGAGGCTGGCAGAGGCCTTCCCGATGCTCATGCTGTCCCACAGGCCTTGTCCCCCCACCCCCCTTGGCCAGGGTGGGGAACGCTAGGGGTGTGGGTCGGAGCCCAGGGCACCTCATCACACAGCTGCTGGTGCCTTCCTGTCGTCTGTCCCATCCTCCTCCCTCTTCAGCAAGAGGTTTGTGGCTCTATCAGAGACAGGAACACGAAGGGCAAGAGACACCCGAGGATGCACGGAGCTCCACACAAGGTCCTCAGGATAAGGCACATGTGAGCCACTGTCCCCAACCCGATTCCAGCACAGCCAGGGCCCTCCTCCCAGTCTCCAGCAGAGGCCACGCCAGGTGAGCCTGGAGTTCCACTCTTGACTGAGGTTCTGAGGCCTCCACACCAGCAGGGACACGACACAGGTCAGGAGGAGGCACCGTCAGGTCTTGAGCTGGCAGCCTAGGGAGCTGGGCACAGGGGTCCAGCCTTCCTGTCCACCCTGTGCTGCCCTTCCTGCTGCCCAGGGACTTCTGGGAGTCCTGGCAGCTGGAGGTGCATCCCACTCCTCCCTCTGCAAGGACTGAACCCTACCAGGACCCCACCCCTCTGGGCCAGGGTCTCTCCGCACTCAGCCTGCATCAGAACCACAGGGAGGGTGGCTTTCAGGCCCCATGGCCAGGTGGCTATGGTGGCACATACCTGTGGTCCCAGGCCTGGGGAGGCCGATGCAGGAGGATCGTATGAGGCCAGCCTGGGCTAAAGTGAGACCTTGTCTCAAAAATCAAGCCAGGCGTGGAGGCGCACACCTGTCATCCAGGCACCAGGAAGCCAAGGCAGGAGGATCACAAGTTTGAGCTCAGCCCGGGCACCTTGGTGATTTGGGGAGGAGACACCGTCTCAGATGAACAATGAAAAATTTAAAAAAGGCTGGGAATGTAGCTCAGTGGGAAGGCCCTGGGGTAAAATGACAGTACCACAAAAATGATCAAAGGCATATGGCTGGTTTTGACTCTGTTTCCATATTTGCACACCTAGGGTGACCCCAACAATCTGCCTGTCTACCAAGTTCACAGGTGACACCGAGGCTACTGGTCTGGGCCATGCCTTTGGGTGTGGCTGTCCGTCCTAACCCCATGCCTCTCCAGGAGGCTATGGGCTGTCACCTTCTGGAAAAGGACATCAGGCCCGGACCACCTGACTGGGTGGGAGAGTCCCTTCCCTGGGTGCCAGGGGTGGTGCCCCGTGTGACTGCAGCGGTGCCTTGGGCTGTGGGAGGCCGAGTGACCTCGGTGTGCCAGGCCCACGCAACCATCTCCACTGGCACACTGGGCACCAAGGCTGGCAGTGTCACCGTGCTGCCGATCAGGCCCTGCCTGCTTGGCTCCTCTGATGGACAACTCCAGGTGGCCCTACTTCCCTTGCTGTGCCTGCTTCCACTCCCATTTCACTCTGTTCTCTCCAGGGGGTGACAGGGACTGTCACAGGCTTGCTGTCCTGGGCCTCCTTCTGGCAAATCCGTGACCCTTAGGGCTTGGGGACTCCCAACCCCCCAGCACCCCACTCTAGGATTAGTTCCTCTGGGTCTTTGGCATGAGGCGTCAGGCTCCTCCCCCATGAGGGACCTCCGTGTGGGCTGGAGGGTCAGCCCCGCTCACCACAGTCTAAGGAGGGAGCCTATAACTGGAAGTTGGAGTGGCTTTGTACCCCCGTCCCCTCTGGTGACAAGGCACAGCCACCTTCTGTCTGGAGCTCTTGCCCCCTGACCTGAGTCAGGGCTGGGTGCTGGCCCTCCTGGAGCCGACGTCAGGCCACATCCCATATCCCACTCTCCTGGGCCTCCTACCTGTCCACCCTGGCCTAGGCCCAGGGCCAGCCAACACTTGAGGAAAGGCCTGACACCTGAGGAAAGGCCTGACACCTGCTGGTTGTGTGGCTTTATTCAGACTTAGCACTTGCTGAGGTGGAGAAAAGAACATGTGGGCCGGCCAGGCCAGGGCAAGGGCTGCTGGGAGGCCATGCACGGTCGGTCGGTCGGTCGGTCGGGAGCACAGGAGGGGACCTGCAGCTGGCACTGCAGGGAAAGGCTGGCAGGGCTGGAGGTGGGCAGCATGCGGGGCCTGGCCGAGCTGCAGGAGTCTAGCGGTCCAGGCCTGGTGATGGCTGACAGCCAGGTGGGAAGGGACTGGCCGAGGTTGCTGGGGCAGCAGGGAGGACAGCTGGACACTTAACACCTGGCACCTGGCCCCACGGCTGCCACCCAGCCCTGCAGACCCTCCCTGCAGTCACTGTCCTGCTGCTGCTTGGACACTTGCCTGGGAGGTGACACAGGGCGTTTTGGGGAAGTCTTGGGGGGAGGCTGAGCCCTCCTGGGGAGTGGGGAAGGATTTCCAGCCGGGGTTCCTGTGCCCTGGAGCCAAGCTTCTCTCCTCAGCGTCAGGAGTCAGTGCTGGCTGTGGCCTCCAGAGCTCACCGTCCAGCTGCTCAGCCGGCTGAGGCGAGGCGAAGGCCCAGGAGGATGTGGATGGACCCCCAGCTGAGCAGCAGGCTCTGGGCTTCCTGCCTGAGGTAAATACGAGCAAAGCCCAGATCCTCCTCAGGTCTCTTCCTGGTGCAGGCCCATTCCCACTGAGTAGGGAACGGAAAAACCAGTTCCCCAGGTTCCACTGCTGTGGGGCTGGCAGGGTGTCTCTGGCTGTCCAGGAGGTGCTGGCCTGGGCAGAGCAGCAGCTCAGGCCTCAGCTCAGGACAGTGGAGGGCAGGGCGGCACAGGGCCCTCAGCACTGGCGGGAGGGGGTGCGGTGCACGGAGCCGGGGCGCTTGGGGATCTTGCGCCAGCGCCGCTTGTCCCAGCGGCAGAGCAGCAGCAGGCGGAAGGTGTCCCGGAAGGCCTTGTTGCAGAGCGCGTAGCACATGGGGTTGACGGTGCTGTTGACGTAGCACAGCCAGTAGCCCAGCTCCCACAGGGTGTCAGGGACGCAGTCCTTGCAGAAGGTGGACACCAGCACCATGATGTTGTACGGCGTCCAGGTGAGAATGAAGGCCAGCAGGATGGCGCTTAGGGTGCGGGCGGCCTTCTTCTCCTTGACCAGCGAGAAGGTCTTGCGCTTGGCCAGCTGCTCTTTCCCACGGGGCTTCTGGGCCCGGCCGGCTCGGTCGCGCCCCTTCCTCGTGGGCCTCTTCATCGTGCTCGGGGGGCTCTTCGGGGGCGGGTTGGCAGGTGCCTGCGCCTGGGCGTCCACCATGGGCATCTTGATGGCCACCTCTGGGCCGGGCTCCTCGCCCTCCGAGGATGTGAGGGACTCCATGGAGCCCTCCTCCTCCTCCTCCTCCTCCTTCCAACTGTAGGCCTGCAGCAGCCGGGGTGTTCGGCAGCAGCGGCAGCAGCGGCCTGGTGGGCTCTCTGGGGAGCGCTCGGCCCCAGGCTGTGACCTCTCCGAGCTACTGCTGCTGCCACCACCCTTGCCAGGTGTCTCAGACCCCTGCAGGGCAGCCAGCTCCCGTGCCCGGTTTTCTGTCTCGCGGTAGATGCGCCAGTAGAGTGTGCACATGACAGTGACTGGGAGGTAGAAGGCCGCCATGGCAGTACCGAAGGTGATGATGGGCTGGGAGAGGAACTGGATATAGCACTGCCCAGCCAGCACTGTCCGCTCCCCCACAAGGTACTGCCAGAAGAGGATGGCCGGTGCCCAGAGCACAAAGGAGACCAGCCAGGCCAGCCCGATCATCAGGGCTGCCCGGCGCGGTGTGCGCTTGGCGCGGTAGCTCAGCGGCCGGGTCACCGAGAAGTAGCGGTCGAAGCTGATGAGCAGCAGATTCATGACCGAGGCATTGCTGGCCACATAGTCCAGGGCCAGCCAGAGGTCACAGGCCAGCGTGCCCAACGCCCAGTGGCCCATGAGCAAGTAGGTGGTATAGAGGTTCATGGAGACGGTGCCGATGATGAGGTCAGCGCAGGCCAGGCTCAGCAGGAAGTAGTTGTTGACTGTCTTGAGCTCTGCGTTCACCTTGAAGGAGATGAGGACGAGGAGGTTGCCTGTCACGGTGGCCAGCGACAGGAGCCCTGTGGTGATGCCGATGAAGGCTACTTGCCAGGGTCCCTTTCCAGGGGCCAGCACGGTGATGTTGGGGCTGACTGCGGGTGGAGCCGAGGTGTTCATGGTGGCCTAGTGGGGAGGGCAGCCCGGTCGTGCAGTCACACGGAGGGCATCCTCAGGGGGGCGTCATCACCTGGAAACAGACACGAGCTTTGGTTGGGACCTGCGTGGGCACTGCCGGCCAGGTGCAAGTCGCCCTCGCACTGTAGGCCAATTACAGGGCACTCAGCCTGGCGTGGCAGCACTGAGGCCCCGGGCAGCTGCTGCTCCTTCCAGCTCCCCATGCAGATGCCAAGCCTCTGTTCCCACTGGGAGAGCACCAGCTGTTCCTGTGGTGCCCAGCACACACGGCCCAGTGGATGGCTCCACTCTTACCCAGCCACGCGGCCTTCAGAGCATTTCGCTCAGCCCCATCAAAGCTTCGTGACGGCTTTGGCTGTGTCCAGACCTTCTTCTGCTAAGCACTCAGTCAGGTGACTGAGCTATCAAGTGTGTGCCAGGAGGACACCTCACTGTCCTCACATCAGGGTTGGCCGTGGCTCCGGGCAGCTGCAGGGTGGCCACAGTGGAGTGGGAGTAGAGTGTGTGGGGCTCCATGGGGAGCCGGCCATCAAACTGGGACAGCGGGAAGGAGGGAGGGCCTGGGGCGAGGAGGGAGACAGGCAGGGAGGGGCCAGTGCTCACTGGAGGGGTGGGGTGGGCTGGCCCGGGCCCTCAGCAGGCAGCAGGGGTCCAGGAGGGCCAGAGACCAGTCCGGGCCCAGCCTCAGCTCCCAGGAAGTGGGGTCTGGCCCCAGATGGGGCCTGGGAGGACCTGCCCTGGGGTCTGCAGTGTGGCTCAGCACCAAGCAGGTGACGGCAGTTGGCGGGCAGGCGCCCACACCAAGGCTGTCCTCCCAGGGTGCGCCGGGTCAGCTCCAGTGACTCGACTGAGTCCTCAGCCGGGGTCACAGCAGAGGGAAGGTTGCTCCGGGTCCCAGGCACTGTCTGTCCACTCCTGAGGCTGCAGCCCCAAGGGAGAGAGGTCGCCAGGGCCGCCCAGCCCTGGGGTTCAGGGGCCTGGCCTGTGACCAGCGCCTCTGTGGTGTGGGACTTGGAGCGTGTGTGGCCCAGGGCACGTGAGCAGCTCTTTCTAGCTGGGGACCTGTGCCTGTGACAGACAGGGCTGTGCTGCAGTGTGGCCTGGGTGTCTAGCGCGGTGTGCACAGGGGTGGACTGCCTGGGCTGGAATCCAGGCTTTGCTAGTTACTGGGAAGTGACGCTCACGAGTGATGTGGCTTTTTATGCCCCAGTGTCTGGAACTGAAAACTGGGAATAAACCCCACCAGTATAGTACCACCACAGGGACGTGTGGGGGTCACAGTGCCCGGATGCCCCTGGCCGGGGGGTGCCCCCGAGCGCCACGCCCATCCTGGCTGGTGTGGCCGTAAGTGCGCCTCCCGCCTGCACCATCCCCTGCTTTGATTACAAATCTTGGACACAATGGTGGCTGCTGCTACTTCCACTGCTGCTGAGGAGGACACTGCATGGTGCCAGCCGTGTGGCCTTGTGACCCCATTCAATCCTCTCAGCATCCTGGGACTGGGGCCTCACTCTCCATTTTACAGAAGGAGGCCAAGGCTGGGAAGGCACGAAGATTCAGATCCCACAGGAGGGCAGGAGCAAGGACCATGGCCCCAGCAGTTTGTCCCAATGAAATTTCCTTTAGAAGAACTGATGAGTAGCCTGTGGGCTGTCCTTAACCAGTGTGAATTTTAAGATTAGTGCATTGAAATATGATTTATTTTGCTGGGTGTCGTGGCACATGCTTGTAACCCCAGCCACTCAGCAGGCTGAGGCAGGAGGATTGAATGAGGAGACCAGCCTGGGCAAGTTGGGAGGGCCGTGTCTCAAAATAAAACTGAAAAAGGGCTGAGTATGGAGCTCAGGGGCGAGTGCTCAACTAGCACATGGGAGGCCCTGGTTCCACCCACCAAGTACTGCAAAAAAGCAAAAACTGTCTTGAGTATGAATTTTTGATGCACACTTCTTCCCCAGGGTCAGGAACCACCGCGCGGCTGGGATCGGGTGGGGCTTTCCCCACTTCTGTCCTGCAGCTTTCTGAACTCAGCACCATGTGACACCCAGGGTGCAAAGGATGGGGAGGCCCACTGCCCAGAGGAAGGGGTGGATGGCACCTCCAGCCCAAGCTGGGCTTCTTCCCCACCCAGGCAAGGACACATGGCTCAGGGGCACCTAAGACTCAAGGAAACAACTTTTTTTTTTTTGGTATCGGGGATCGAACTCAGGACCTTGTGCTTTCGAGACTGGTGGCGGAACCACTGAGCTAAATCCCCAGCCCCAAAACAACATTTTAATCTAATACTTTAAAAAAGAGAAATCAGTGCAAAGAATCCATGACAAAATGTCAACTGACAGAGGACCCAGCCCCACAGGCAGTCCAGTCTCGCCTGCCTGCGCTATTCTGGTCAGAACCAGGGTGCGGGTGGGCAGGCAGGGCTGGGAGCTCCTCCCGGCCAGCCCCGCGACCCGCCCCCCTGCTGGCTTTGAGCCCTCACCTGGCCGTGCGACCTCAGGCAAGGCGCTGTCCTGCCCTGGGAGCCTTTCTGCGTCCAGGAGTGTGCAAAAAGTGTGAGTCCCAGCTGAGCGGGACCCAGGGGCCGGGTGAGGATGGCGGTGGGCGGGGAGGTGCCTTGTGCCCAGGCCTGGGGCTCGCGGGAGAGGCTGTGGAGCCTTTAACGATATTGCGAATACCATCACAGCAACTGGGAGTCACTGCTTGCTGGAACCTCCCAGGCACAGCTGAGTGCGTCCTGCAAGCGAGGTGACGTGATTTAGCTGCTCCCACCCCTGAGGACAGAGGTTCCGTTATCCTCAGTTTGCAGAGGGGGCAGCAACCTTGCAGGCCCTCAGGGAGCAGCCAGTGTGGCAACTAGGCCCGAGTCCAGGCTGGCGGCCACACCTGCTCTGCGCCGTGACCCGCCTCGCCGCCCGTCCCTGTGGGCAGGACTCGGTCCTCTACTCTGAACCGGCCTGGGGGTGACGGGACAGGGATGACGGCGGTGAGTGCGGGTAGGGGGCCCAGCACAGGCAGAACTCACTCTCCCAGGGCCCAGCACATAGTACCTGCTCAGCAAATGTTCGTGAGGGAGACACACCAGTGGCGCAGGAACAGCCCTCCTCTCCCGCCCCTCCAGGCTGCACCTCTGCTCCCTGGTGAGGCCCTGCTTGGCTCATCAATAAAATGGACCAAGGAAATCCTGCCTCCTGGCTGCAGGGAAGCCACGGGAGTGCACGTGTGTGCACATGTGCGCGTCAGCCCGAACACAAAGGGTTAAGGAATGAGGTCAGAGCCTTTGACTCCACCAACCACCTGACCAGGCCAGCCCTGGACCATCCCTGTCCCTTGGGGCTGGTATCTGGCTGCAGAGGAGGGGCGGCAAGGGCAGATTCCTGAGCACTGCCCGCCGGGAAGGTGGAGCGGAGGCCGAGAGGGGGAGTGGAGCCATCTTGTCGCCGTGGCCTGCACAGAGCTCAGACGGGGGCAGAGACCTCTGGGGGACGGTGGCCAGCAGAGGGCCGGCAGGTGGCCAGGGGCCCTCCTCTGGTGCGGTTCCCTGCCTGGTGGCTCCTGCTGAAGCTTAGCCACAGGCCAGCCTCTCCCCGGGGGCTCCTGACCCATGAGAGATGCCCACCCTGCTGCCCCTGATACCGGTCTCAAAACAAGGGAGTAAACGGTGGAACTGGCCACGTTTTCAGCTCAGGTCACTCCTGTAACGCCCGGCAGCAGCCCTCAGTTAAACGTTGCACAGATGGACGCGTGGGAGAGGCCGTCATCCCAGAGCCACTGCCAAATGTGCTCCCCATGATGGTCCTGAGCAGCGCCATGGCCAGCAGGCTGGGCCTGGACCCCCTCTAGAGCGAAGTGGCCTCAGGGCCAGGTCTGCTGCCATCCCCCACCGCTCCTGCTCTCCTCTTTGCTCTCTTCCCTCCTCCCCCTGCATCACCATGGCACCACCGCACAGCACCCAGCGCCTCACCCACTCCGCTGTGCCTGCTGCCTGGAGGCCTTGCTGCCGCCTCCCAGCAAGGCGCCCGTTCCCCACCCCACTGGCCTGCTCTGGGAGGGAGGGCAGGGAGGACGGGCGCTAACGGGGACCCCTCAGTCTCCTTCCTGTGGCTGGGGGCACGCCTCCCCCAGCCTCAATTTCTCCATCCGTGTAGTGGGCAGCTCCTTCCTAGATCTGCTGCCCTCCTTGACTCCTGGGCTGTCCCTTTGCACTTCCAATTCAGTCCCCAGCTCTCAGTGTCCTCACCGGGCAGGACAGAGCCAGTGGGCAGCCAGTCCCTGGAGGCAGGAGGCTGCCTGACTCCTTTCCCAGCTGCACAGGGCCAGGGCAGCCGGTGGAGGTGCAGGTGTGTTTGGGGGAAAGGGCCCCCCGCCGTGGCACGGGTAACTTACCACCCCACGGGGTCTGCCTGCTCTCTCCCACTGCCTGCCTGGGCTGGCGACACTGCAGGAACTCCACACAGTGGTGTCCTGGGCCTGGTGCCCAACGGTCTCCAGGCATTGCCTGGACCCAGGCCTGAACCTCCCTTGTGGGCACCGCAGGCACTGGAAACAGGACGCCCCACCAGGGCCACCTTCCTCAGGCAGTGTGGCCATTCATGCGCTCAGCTGCCCCAGTGAGCCCGGGGACTCTGCCCAACACCCACCTTGTCCTCCAGCTTGTCCACAGGCCAGCAACCTGGGTCAGTCCATCTTGGGGGGCTGACGGTGTGGGGGGGCACCCTGAGGGAGGAGAGGGGGAGATGCTGGGACCGGTGCCCCATGAAGGGGGAGCTGGTTTTCTACCGACACTGGTGCCTCGGGCTGCACGCTGGCCCCTGTCCGCCCACTCGTCACCAGGCACTGGGCAGCCTCCTCCCTCCTGGGCTGGGGCTGTTCACCCCGAGTGGGGGTCTCCATCTCCACTGCTGACCAGCGCCCAGGGAAACATCGGAGATGCCCACTCAAAGCCAGGGTGCGGAGGACAGCCAGGGTCCAGTGGCCCCAGCCTCAGACCTGCAGACCCCCTGCTGGGGTGCCTCCTCCCCTGGGCCAGCCTCCAGTCTCACCCCAGCCCTGCCCCTCTGCCTGGCCGCACCTCCCGCCTGCACTCACCGTGGGGACACGGGGTCTGCAGGGTCCTCAGCCCCGCGCTCCTCCAGGCGCCGCGTCTCCCGGGACCCAAACACCTGGCTCTCGGGGGAGCTGCGCCCTGCGCTGGCAGCGGAGCGGCACAGCCAGTGATTGGCACGTCCCACCCCCTGGCATGGCAGCCGGGGGGAGGGAGCGGGAGGAGGGCAGGGGGCGGAGGAAGGAGCCGGGCCTCGGGCGGCATCTGGGGGTGGGCCGGCGACCTCCTCGGCCCCAGGCACCCACCTGGAGCCCTGAGAGGGCGGAGGCGGGGCGCCGGGCAGGCCAGGCGGCGAGCGCGAGCGCGGGAAGGAAAAGTCCCGGACGGCAGGGAAGGCGGATGCTGGAGACAAACACCCACACCCGGCGCGCCCGGGCGCAGCCCGCTCGGAGGAGGCCCCCCCGCCCCGCACTGCCGGCACGCCCGGGCCGCGCGGAGCCCCCGAACACGCGAGGCCCTCGCACGCGCCCCCACCCGGCCGCGCGCTCTGGTGTCCTCCCCCGCAGGCCCGCGCGTGGAAATGACACACCGGGCCTCACGTGCGAGGCTGCAACTTGGCGCTGACCCAGGGCTGGGCGCTCGTGGGTCGCCGCGTGCTCGCGGGAGGACGGAGTGGGCGCGTGGCACCTGGCGTGCCTGGACCCCGTGGCTCGGGTGCTCGCAGGCGTGACCACGCACCCCGAGCCCGCCGGACCAGGTGCCGCGGAGCCGGAGCCGTCGGACCCGCGCACGTGCTCCCCGCCCCCGCTCGGTTCCGCGTCGTCTCCTAGGTGACCGCGCCCTGGGGGGCCGCGCGGGGCCCAGTCCAACGCCAACACGGCTCTGAGGCCCCGGGGGTCAGAAACCGCGAAGGGCTCAGGACTGGCGACAGGCCAGGTGCGGCTCGGGACCCCGCCCACCCCGGGCGCCTCGCCCTGGACGGGGCGCTGGCACGGTGGCCCGGACTCCCAGGGGCGCCCTTGCCTGAGGTCCACTTGCGAGGGGTCTGAGCGCCCATTCGGTCACTGTCCGACTGGGCCTGGCGCCCTCTGGCGGCCCCAGCTCCCTCTGGCCCGCACCCCCGGGGTAGAAATGCTCACCCCTTGGGGAAGGCCCCCCTTCTTCCAGAGGTCTTCGGGCGGCAGAGGCAGGGGGATCTCCTCTCTTCCGCTGAATGCTCTCCTTGCTTCCTGCCTGGACTTGGGGAAACCGAGGCAGGGGAGGGCGGGGGGGAGCCAGGGAGAGGCTCCCGCGCCGGCTCGCTCGCCGCCCCCGCACACACGCCTGATTTAGCCGCGGCTGCAAGCGGCTTATTTTAGCGCCTACTGCTGCACGAACGCGGCTGCTTGGGCGCGGCGCACGTGGTCCCCGCCTGGGACGTGGCTGGCCGGGCCGGGCCTCTGGGAGAATAGCCTTCCACCGGGGCCTCGGTTTCTCCACCAGTCCGCGCAGGACGGAGGTCAGGCAGCGCTTGCTGGGGAGAGGGCCGTGCTAGTGCGATGCGATCCTTGTGCCCGCATATCAGGGCTCCGGGTTTGCACCCACTTTATGGGGTGGCAGGCGGACTCTCGGTGCCTGAGCCCTCCTGGGCTGGAGATCCTGCCAAGCCTACAGGTTGTTGTTCCAGGACCTCAGGGCCCTGTGCTTTGTCATCTCAGCACTTGGGAAGGCTGAGGCAGGGGGATTGCGAGTTCTAGCCCAGCCTGGGAAATTTAGGAATTGAGTGAGAGTCTGTCTCAAAACAAAAAATAAAAACACAGAGGGCTGGGAATGTGGTTCAGTGTGAAGCCATGTTCTCAATCCAGAGTACCGGCGAGGGAAAAAAAATCCGGCCCACTCTGGAGTGGTGGAGAGAAAGTGAGCCCCTAGGTTGCCCTTTGAGCCCTTCTGAGTCAGCCTCTGCCCCTGAGCTCCGGCCCAGGTCAGGAGCTCATGTCCCTGGGCTGAAGCCCAAGGAGGAAGTTGTCCTGCCCCCTGGTGCAAGGACACCATGTGGAGGGCCCGGGCTCACCCGACCTTGGGGAGCCCAGTGGTCAGTGCCCTCATCTCAGTCCTTGGAAGGAGAAGCTGTGATCCAGGCAGACTCTGCTGCAGAGTGGCCCCCGGGGACAGAGGGTCCCTCTCCACCCACCAGGGCAGTGGCCTGGGGTCCCTCAGCCTCTTGGTCTGCTCCAGAGGGTGGGTTTGCATGTCCTTTGGGCCCAGGCAGCACAGACAGCAAGGGTGATGTCCCTGCAGGGCCAGGCCAGGCCAAGTCACCCGTGGCCTTGGAGCTTGGTGTGTTGCTCAGCCATGGCACCATGCCCCTCATGGTCCCCAGCCCCACCACGTCCCCAGAGCTTCTTTGCCAGTGCTGGTGGAGTCTGGGTCTGCAGTGGGTTGCAGAAGCAGCTGGACTGCGGGTGGTGTCCCCTGCCAGAACCTCAACCCTGAATCCTAACCTGATCTCCAACTCCAGCCCTATCCCCAGCCACAGTCCCAACCCGACCCCAGCCCCAAATCCAATCCTGGCCAAACCCCAAGTCCAACTCTAACCTCAACCCCAACCCTAATCCTTTAGCTCCAACCCTCACCCCAACCCTATCCCTGAACCAATCCTAACCCTAACCCCAACCCAGCCCTTCCCTATGCTCCACGTGCCCGGCTCTGATCCCAGGGTGGCCAGTGGGGGTGTCTGGGGCTGAGGTTCAGTTACCCTCCAGGAAGAGGACCAGGAGCCTTGCCCTGCTGCATGGCCCCTGGGTGGCAGAGCTGAGAGGCTGGGGACCTGGCTCCCCCTGCTCCGAGCTCAGTCAGCTGCGTGGCCCTTCTCTTTAGTCTCCAGGCTTGAGGCTGGGGCAAGAATGCTAGCTGCACAGCCCGAGAGCAGGGTCGAGCTCAGCTGCCTGGACCCCTTTGGCCTTGCAGGTTTGTCTCCAGTGTGTGCCCTCTCTGCCTGGGAAAGAGGAAGGAGCGTTCTGGGGCCGGGCCAAGGTCCTCTCCCTCCTGCAGCCGTTATTTAACAAACACTCGCAGAGTGGGCCGGGTTCCTCGTGTTCCTGTGGTTTAACTCATTTAAGTTTTGTAAACTGAGGCCAGAGGTCTGTAAGCTGTCCAGGACCGCACAGCCAGGGTGCTGAGAGCCAGGCCCATGACCCCAGCTTGAAAGGCCCCCGGATGCACCCTCACTGTGGCCAGCCGTCTGCCCACCATCCCCGCTGTGGGCGCTTGCCTCCTGCCAAAGCCTGGCCTGACCCTGGCCCTGCCCGCCCTGTGGCGCCTTCAGCTGTGGCCGAGCCGGTGGAGGCCGGGCCAGGCAGGGCTGGCGGAGAGGTGCAGAGACAAGTGGGTTAGGGTGGCCCTGGGCTGGAGCCAAGGGAGGGGCGCGCTGGAGAGCCAGGCATGGGCACTCGGGGCACTTGGGCCTCGAGCGGGGCTGACCTCGCTGCCTTCCTGCCCTGCGCCCTTCCCACGGAGGGCGGCTTGGGCCCCAGGCCTTGTCCCAGAGAGAAAGGAAGCCCTCCGCGGTGGAGTGGGCTTGGCCCTGGGAGCCAGCTCTGCCTTGTGAGCTTGGCCCCGGTGACTGCCCAGGCTGCAGTGCAGGCTCCTGGGTGAGCGTGGTGGGTGGGCCCCTCCTGCCCCAGTAGCTCCTCTCGCCTGCCCCCTCCAGGCTCCTAGGCCTCCGGTGAAACACGGGTGGAGACCACTGTGGCCCTCAAGCCCCTGTGTCCTGTGTGGCTGCAGACTCCGCTCCAAGGGGTCCTGAGCAGCCCCAGATGACACCCAGTTGCAGTCCCCCCGGGTGAAGGTACAGGCACAGACGTCCAGCCGGCCCTGGGAGGGTGGTCACGTAGATTTCTGAGATGCCTGGAGGCCTTTTTCTAACTGTCTTGTGGGTTAGCAGGTAGCTTGTTCTTTTCTTTTCTTAATCTTTTAAAAATCTTTTTCCGTCTAGGAATCGAAGCCAGGGCTTTTGTACTGGGCTGCATCCCCATGCCTTATTTTATTTTTATTTTGAAGCAGGGCCTCCCTAAGTCACTGAAATGCCCAGGTGCTGGGACGACAGGCTGCACCACCTGCGGGCCGTGGCTCCCTCTTCCTCGGGCTCTCTGTAGCTTGATTGTGTCCTCCTGTCCCACACATGACTTTTTGTGTTCTTTCCCTCGCCATGCTTGGATTTCCTAAATCTTTCCACATCTCTCCAATCTTTCCGTTTCATCTCACTGTGAATCGGACTGAAGGCAACAGAGACTCCTTGAGCCACAGCTGAGTTTTCTATGGTTTTGAAATTTCTGCCGTGTGAACTCAGCATTGTTAATTTTGGTTTCTGTCAAGTCTTGGGATAGGACACAGCCCATCCCTGTTCTCGCCCTGGGGTGACAAGGGTGACTGTCAAGAGAACCTGGGTAACAGTGGAACCAGCCTGTGCCGGTCTCCTGAGCATGGATGCAGGGCGGGGGCTGTTGAGGGACAAACTCAGGCTGCAGCCCTCCACGGGCAAGGGCGGCCCAGCAGGCAGGGCAAGGCCAAGGCTCAGGGCAGGAAGAAGGCGGGGTGCCGTACCCTACACTGGCTGCCCCTGTGTCCACAGAGTGTGGACCCTGCCCCTGGGCCCTGCACGCCACACTTGTCTTGGGCTCCAGCCCAGGGCAAGGCCCCATCAGCTCTGGGGGAGACCAGGCAGGGCCCTGGGAGGATGGAGCAGATGGCTGCTGCCTCCGCCCGGCCTCCCTGGCAGCCTCTGGACTGCATCTGTGGGTCCCCCTGGCCCAGGGAGGGAGCAGACAAGACACACAAAGTCTTCCCTATAGCAAGGGCGGGAAGCATGTGTGTACGTGTGTGTACGTGTTTGTGTGTGTGATAAGTGTGTGGGCGGGTGTGCAGGCGTGTCTACACATCCATAGACTCCACCATGACACATGCTGGGGTGCAGGTGCGACTCCACTGTTCCTCACACACCTCCCTGCTGGCTCTGAGGTCGACAACGCGTGCTGTGCTCGCCGCGTGCGTGACACATGTCCCCCAGCATGGAGTGGTGTGGAGTAGTTTTGCCACCCAAGCCCTACGTCCTGCCTATTCATCTTTCCCCCTTTTTTTGGAAATAAATTTTATTTTATTTTGTCCCATCCCCCCAAGACCCCCCATGCACAGAAGGTTTGTTTCCGTTTTTCCTTCTGTCTTCACTTTTTTCTTGTCCCTTCCTTTCTCCCTCCTCCTCCCTTCCTTTCTCCCTCCTCCTCCCTGTTCCCCTTCCCATTTGAACACTTTCTTCCCATTTCCCAACATCCATTGTACACCTCAGTCCTTATTTCCTCTTTCGGTTTCTCACACTGGAGAAACAATGCGGTATTTAAACATGCGTGTCTGATTTAGTTCACTTAAGAGCATGGTCTCAAGGTCCATCCTTTCAGTTATAAATGTCTGAAGTTCATCCTTCTTTATGGCAGAGTAGTACTCTGTCATATAAAAAGAACCACATTTTTTTTTTGGTACTGGGGATCGAACTCAGGACCTTGTACTTTCAAGGCAGGCGCGGTGCTACTGAGCTTAATCCCTGGCCCTGAAACCACATTTTCTTTATTCACTGGTCTGTTGATTCCTCCCCTTTCTGACCCTGACAGCCACTGATTTTTCTTTCCAGTACTGGGGATTGAACTCAGGACCATGCACTTGCCAGGCAGGCACTGTGCTGCTGAGCTATGTCCCCAACCTAGCCACTGGTCTTTTTACTGTCTTCGTGTTTTTTGTATTTCTGGATGCTGTTGTAAAGGGTATTTTTTTATTTTTTATTTTTGGTACCGAGGATCAAACTCCAGACCTTGCGCATTTGAGACAGGCATCGGCACAACTGAGCTAAATCGCCAGCCTGGTTTTGTTTTAAAATTCAATTTGTTTGCTTCATGCTGGTAGATACAATGGTCATCCTTGTTTTTCTGTTGCTCTTATAACTCATAGCCTCACTAAACTCGTGTTTTAGCTGTGGTTCCATTCTGGCCGATTCTTCGGGATTTTTCTCCAGGGCCAATCACTATGTGATTGAGGCTGTGGCTGGCTGGTGTGGGGTGGCCCTGGGCGGCGGGAAGGCAGTGGGAGAAACCGTGTACAGTCAGCCTTCGCGTCCCTGTCTGGGGTGGGTCTGGCCGGGGCAGAGGCCACACATCTCCCGAGAGCACAGCTCGCTGGGCCGCAGCCTGCCCAGGACGTCGTTTGCTCCCTCCTCTCTGTGTGGGTGTCCAGGACATGGGGTCCTCCTTGGACCCTGTGCCCCTCTCTGTCCTCGGGAGGACAGGAGCAGAGCCATCTTCCTCTCTTGTCACCTCTTCCCACCCGTAAGAGAAGGAGAACGGCAGAGCAGGGAGCTTTTGTAGGTGTCTGTGTTCCTGGGCTGACTTCACAGCCCAGCCTCCCACTGTCTCCAGGAGCCGAGAGTCCAAGGCCGATTCCAAGGGATGCAGCTCTCTGTGAGCCCTGCCCTGGCCTCCAGGGCTCAGTGGCCCGACCCAGGACATCCTGTTCTCATGAGGAGCTGGCCTCAGAGCTGAGGGTGCGGAGGGTCCTGCCTTGGGTAGGCAGTGGCTGTGAAAGGGCTGGCAGCAGGACCACTGCAGTGTAGATGAGAGGGAGGGACGCGAGCACGCAGAGCCGCCTGCCCGCCACGGGCTCAGGTAGTGCCCATGCGGAGGGGAAGGTGCTGGCCAGGCGTAATTCGGTGGCTTCCTCTTTCACACTTGCTCCAGGGCCAAATGCCTGCATTTATCGTGCTGTCATAGTCAGTCTGCTATCACTTGGACACGGTACCAGAGGACCCATACCTTACAGAGGGGAGGTTTATTTTAGCTCATGGTTTTAGTCCCTTGTCAGCCTGCTCCAAGGCAGAGGGGCTGGCGGAGGAGAGGATGCTCAACCGGTGGCAGCTAGGAAGCAGAGAGAGAAGGGAAGCTCGGAGCCCGGAGTCACCCTTCCGCTCACCCCAGAGTGGCTGCCACGTGGGTGAGTCCATAGGCGAGCACGGTGCCCCACAGTCCCATCCCCTTCCACACACACCTCTGGGGGACACTTTAGGACTACCACAGCCTCAGAGAGGAGACAGTGGGAAGCAAATGGTTCTGGAGCTACCAAGACCAATTCTCAGCTCCAGTATGAACTTGCTGTGTGACTGAACAAATCCCCAGCACACTCACCTCCCTGCCCGCTCTGGCTCCATGCCTGACTCCTCCCGACCTCCACGTGACGTCTCTCATGTACCTTTCCCTTTCTTTGCAGTGCTGGGTATAGAACTCAGGGTTCCGTGTGTGCCAAGTGAGCCTTCTACCATTTAGCTGCACCCCCAGCCCCTAAGGACACCTTTTTGTTGTTATTGTTTTGCTATGTGGCCCAGGCTGGCCTTGAATTCACAACCCTCCTGCCTCAGCCTCCTGAGTACTGGGATTCTAGGTATGCACTACCATGCCCATGTCACAGCATTTTCCAGTGAGCAAAAATCCTTTTAATGTAATCAAATGGATAGGGTTGCCACATGTGTCTCCCAGCAAGGAGACTTAGACATACTGTGCGTGAGTGTGTGCGTGTGTGTGTGTGTGTGCGCGTGGTGTGCCCGTGCATGAATGCTTGCAGAAGAATTTCAAGGGCTCTATCCCTCCCCTCCTTTCTCCTTCCAGTATTGGGGATTAAACCCAGGACCTCATGATGCTAGGCCACTCTCTAGTGCTGAGCTACATCTCCAGCCCTTTTTATTTTTTATTTTGAGTTGAGATCTCACTAAATTTCCTGGGCTGGCCTTGAACTTGCGACCCCCCTGCTTCAGCCTCTCCAGTGGCTGGGGTGACAGGTGGGTGTTACTGCGCCTTTATTTCTTCACTGATTTTGTCAGATTACCTCGGTAAAGGTTGTTCCTTCTGCGCAGCCATGTTCATCCCTAGCGCTCTTACTCTTTTCCCCAGCACGGCAGCGTCAGGCAGGGCCCCAGCACCGCTCCTGTGGGGTCCAAGGGGAGGCAGGGCACGTGTGGCCCCTGTACACCTCCCGCTCTGTGGCCAGGGCTCTGCCACTGCCAGAGCCTCACTTCCTCACTCTCTGTCCTGCTCTTTGGTGCATTAAAAGGTATTTAAAAGACTTTATTTTTTTTGGGAGTAACTTTCAATGTTTTTTTTTATGGAAAAGAAGTCTCTTTTCTAGTTGATTTCCAGAAGTTCATTAAAATCCTAGTCCTTGCAAATTCTTTTCCTCTTTTCACCCTGTTTATAGTGAAGCAGATGTGGTGTTGGTAACTGTAGCCCCAGCTACTCCGGAGGCTGAGACAGGAGTCACCTGAGCCCAGGGCTGAGACGTCGTCTACCCCCAGCAGGACTTCATTTGGATGTGTGGTTGAGGTGTGGGTCACTTGCTCTGTGCTGCCTGCGGGGAGCAGATGTGGTGCTCCTCCCAGGCAGCACTGTTCCTGCTCTTGCTGCTCTCCTCCAGCGGACCATTTTGTTTTTCTTGTTCTGCCAAGCTCTGTCTTTTCTTTTTGGTACCGGGGATCGAACTCGGGTCCTTGTGCTTGTGCAGCAGGTGGTGAAACCACTGAGCTAAATCCCCGGCCCAAGCTCTGTCTTAATCACTAGGTGTGATGAACATTGTTAATATGTATTGATTTCTGGTGGAACAATAATTTCACCTTGTTTCTCTCTCTTTTCTAAAAAGTATCTTAGTTACACTTGCCCCTTAGCACTTAAAAATTTTTTTTTTGAGAGTCTTTCTATGTAGTTCAGGCTGGCTTTACACTCACTGTGTAGTCTAGGCTGGCCTTGAACTTGGGGTGATCTCCCTGCCTCAGCCTCTGAGTGCTGGGATTACAAGTGGGTGTACCGTGCCTGGCTGGCCCTTAGTACTTTTATATAAATTTTAGAATTTGATGAGCCAGTTCCTCGAAAATGTCCATTGAATCTATAAATCAATATTGGAATAACTGACTTTTTTTATTATGTTATGTCAATTATGAATTAGAATATTATGAGATTTCCTACTGAAATACTTGGTATAAAATTTTCAGTATTAAATTTTTCTTGATGTAGTACTTTAAAAAATTATAGGTCTTGGGCCAAGGATTTAGCTTGGTGGTTTCACCACCTGCTGCGCAAGCGCAAGGACCCGAGTTCGATCCCTGGTACCAAAAAAAAATATATATATATATATATACATAGTTCTTAATTTTTACTAGAGTTGAGAATGCAATTATTTTTTTTACATATTGACTACATATCCATCACCTTGCTAAACTTATAGTTTTAGATTTCATGTAGGGAAGTATCTCTTCTGTATATAGTGACAGTTTTGATGTTTTTCTTTTCAGTGTTGCTTCTCTTGTTATTATCCCCCCTGCCCTCCAAGCTTATGCTGAGTAGAAGGAAACAATGTTTCACCATTGAGAACAATGTTTGCTGTGATTGTTTTTGTAGGCAACTCCATATCAAGTTGAGTTTCTTTCTATTACTGTATCACTAGGGCCCCCACCCCAGCTCCACTGTGACGCCGGGTTGGCATAGCCTGGAGCACAGCCCTGTGGGCTGGAAGAGGTGAAGGTTTAAGGGACCCAAGGGCTGGGGATGTAGTTCAGTGGTGCCACCACCTGCCTCACAAGCGCAGGGTCCCGAGTTTGATTCCTGGTACCAAGTAAAAAAAGGTCATGTAAAAGTAATGTATTTAAAAGATGACTTAAAATTCAGCAGATGTTGGTCATATATGGTAGTAGGCTAATATCTCTAATGTAAAAGGAGTTTTACATATCAGCACAAAAGAAAAAAATGGGCAAGAAATATGCATGGGAATTTTACAAAAGAAATTTAAGTAGATCTAATCATTTCGAAGATTTTAACTTTTTTCCAGAATTGAAGAAATGTGAATAAAAACAATAAAATACTATGTTCTGCTTCTCAGTGCAAGAGCCTAGTGTTGAATAGGGTATTTTAGGCATTTCTGTGAAAGTTTTCTTTTTTGGAGAGTGGTGTAGCAATATCTGTGAAAAGTCCCACAGTTTTCATGGTTTTTTTTTGTTTGTTTGTTTGGCACCGGGGATTGAACTCAGGACCTTGTACTTGCCAGGTAGGCGAGGCGCCCCAGCGTTACACCCAGCCCCGCTTTTCATGTTTTGATGCAGTGCTCACACTTTTAAAGTGAGAGGTGTGCGTGTAAGAGACACTGACAGTCCCTTGCTGCGGACTGCAGGAGCTGGGAAGAGCTATGTTTCCCTGCTTGTGCTGGCAAATAAACAGTGAGATTCTGGACAACAGTGGAGTGCTTAGAAATGAAATTCCAACCTGTTCTAATAATCAGGGAGCAAGAAGTCAGGAAAGTAACGTGCAGAGCAAATATTTGAAAGAGCTTCTGTATGTGGCGCTGCATGTTTGGCCATATTTCGCGTGTGATTTTTTTCCATACTGGGGATTAAGCCCAGGGCCTTTGCACTGAGCTACACCCCCAGCCTTTTAAAATACTTTTTCTTGTGAGCCAGGGTGTCCCTAAATTTCAGAGTCACTAAGTTGCCCAGACTGGGCTTGAACTTTCAATCTTCATGCCTCAGCCAGGATCCCAGAGTGCTGGGATTGTGGGCATGGGCCATCATGCTTGGCTGTGTGTGGTGTTTTCTTGGTAGAAGGGAATCCATTCAGTCAGAAGAGGTTATCTGATATACTTCTGTAAAATCTTGGTTTTCCTGAGAGTAGTTTGGTGCTATCTGGCCAAAGCCTTGCTCTTTTTCCCTTGAGGATAAATACAACCACTGCCTTCGTCAACAGCTACAGGGTCTGAAGAGCGAGGTGCTTGGAGATGTCAAGAGGAACCGCTTGTTTTCTAATGTGTGTGCATGTTGTGTGTGAGCATGTGTGCGTGTGTCTAGAGGGAAGAGGTGGTGGAGAGTGGACAGGAGCGTGGAGGAGATCTGTGTGTGGGGGACAAACGCACAGTTGGTCCTGTGCACCCTGGGACTTTTCCATTTTGCCCGTCCGCTATCTTGGGGCTGCTGCACACAGCCCACACACCTGCAAATCACTCCTGGCCCCTCAGCACCATCTCAGAGGGCACCTGGCATGGCGGCGGGCAGAGCTCACTTTCCCGATGGCTTTCATGGCCACCAGCGTGAGTGGCTTGAGCTGCTCCTGAGTGGGTCCTCCCTTGTGAACTGAGCCCCAGCCAGAGGGGGTGGAGCCCTGGGAGGCGGGTGCGTCAGGCAGTGGGGTCAGCAGTGTGGTTGACACTGGCTGACATGGAAAGATGGTGGTGAGCTGCTGGGCGGGAGAGAGACTCCTGAGCTGTGGACAGCATGAGGCCATGTGGTTGTGGCTCCGTGTGCTGTGGCTGTATGTCGTGTTTCCTGTGTGTGGACAGTGACAGTCTGGATGGACACACGTCAGCATCCTTGTGGTGGTTACTCGGGTTACTTACTCCTGAATGATCTGATTAGGAAGTCATTAAGTCATTTCTTCCTTTCTTACCAGCAGATGACCCATGGGCAGGGTCAGCTGCACAGTGTGGGGAAGGCCTTGCAGCAGGCATTTCTTGTGACCCCTCCTGTCAGAGCTCCGGGCAGCTTGGGGACCATCTCTGGGCGCTGAGGGGCCCCAGGTGGTCCCAGGGGCTGGGGTCTGGTGGTTGCCAGGAAATTGTCCAGGCAGACCGCAGGAGCTGCCCATGGGCCCTGCCCAGCTGACCACAGGTGGGAGTCGCCCATCTGGCTGAGCACGACCCAGGCCTCGGCTGCTCTGCGCTCAGACTGCAGCTTTGCACTATGATGTAACGAATTCGTGAGCTGGGGGTGGAGGTGCATACCACCATCCCAGCCCTCTGGAGGCTGAGGCGGGAGGGTCACAAAGTCAAGTCCAGCCAGGGCGACTTAGTGGTTTAAGGAGACCCTGTCTCAAAAAAAAGGCTGGAGTGAGGCTCAATATGAAGGCCTTGGGTTTGATCCCCAGGACTAGAAAAAAAGTATGCTTTATTATCTGCTAAATTTCTAGTAATTTATTGCACAGCATTAGAAAACCAAAACATAGGCATCTTCAGGGAAATGTGGGGCTGATGACACGGTCCGGAGCTCGCAGGGCAGAGGCTTGGAGACTGAAGTGGCTGCTTCCTTTTTCCCCAAGGTCAGTGGGGCATTGGGCAGGGCTCAGGGTCCAGGTTCGGGGAGGGACATGGGGCCGGGGCGGCCTCTCCGAGGGGGACCTCGGCTCAGAGCACATGCCCTTCCAGGTGGCTCTGGGTGCTCCTCTCCTAGCTGGCACAGCGTGCAGTCCTTAGGGTCAGGGTTGGATGCGTGAGGCTGTGGAGTGAGGTGGAGGGAAGGTGGTACAGTGGGTGTGCCAGCTCATCTGTGGACTGGCCTTGGTGCCGGAGTGGAGATGGGGCTCTTTCCGATGCTTTCCCTGGACGCACACTGCACCCTGGGTTCCAGGTGATGGTGGGGAGCCCAGGAGGGCAACTCAGACGCCTCCAGTTCCACCTCTGCGCTCAGCTTGTCCCCTCTTCCCTGCTGAGCCGGTGGGTGAGGCCCAGCCTCTGGGGAGGACCCCTGGAGGGGAAGTGGGCCACTGAGTCAGCCTGGGTCAACAGATGGCTGCATGGGGAGGGTGGGAAGCACCTGGGCAGGGTCAGCCTTCCAGGTCCTCACTCTGGGATCCCGCCGTCTCCTGGGGACACCCGGGAAGTCCTGCTTCTGGCTAGGTGGAATCATGCGTGGTCTGTCATCCCTGCACAGTTTTTCCTGCTGCAGCCTGCTCTGGCCCTGGGGTGTGGCAGCCCCAGGAGACCCTCTGCTCCCCATGCCTCGCTGTGAACCCCTGCCCTGCCACAGGCCCCACACCTGCGTGGATGGAGGAGACACCGAGGGCAGAGGCCGGCAGCTGCGGTGGGGTCAGTGGGCACATGGGGCCACTACCTCTAGGGAGGACAGGGGCCAACAAGGACAGAGGGGTGCCAGCCTGGACCCCTCGGATGGGGCGGTGCTGAGCCAAGAGAACAGAGCTTGGGCGCCAGGGCTTGTGAGTGTAAGGGTCTGAGAGAGTGAGAAGGCGTGAGTGTGCGAGGGGCTGAGCATGTGGGTGTGTGGGCTGTAGGAGTGTGAGCACAAGGGTGAGCGTGAGCCGCGAGTATGCGCATGTGTGTGAGCACGTGGACACGTGTGAGTGTGTAACGGAGTAGGAGACAGGATAAGCATGTGAGTGTGAATGTGTGTCTGTGACTGAGTCTGAAGGATTGTGTGTGTGTGTGTGTGTGTGTGTGTGTGTGTGTGTGTGTGTGGGGCAGCCACTCCTGGTCTGGGGATCTGCTTTGCGTCGCAGCCGGTGGAGATTCTGGTCAAACTTTCCTGGTTAGCCTTTGCTGATTTCTCAGCGGTGGGGAGCTTTGGGAAGTTTATGCTGTTATGAAACAGATCAATGGTGCCTTATTTAATAAAGGCCAAACTTGATTTCATGTACATTCATTTGATCATATATTGTAATATTTGCAAACTTTACTCTTTAGAAACTTGCCCCTTCCTGCCTGTGATCTTTCTGTGGTCTCCGGCCTGGAAGATGTTGGCAAATACTGAATTCCAAGCTAATTCAACCCCATGGGCTGGGGTGATCGCCCCCAGCTCCCAGGTGGGGGACTGCATCTAAGAGAGATGGTGTGAGGGGCCCACAGACACGGAGCAGGTGGTAGGTCTGACCCTTATTCCTGGCGCTTCCTGATTCCACCCACGTCAGACAAGGCCGGAGGGTGGAAGGGGCTCCAGGGGCCAGGAAAGCTGAGTTTCTGCCCTGCTTTGCCCAACTAGGAGCTGTGTGACTGTACTTTTTGTCTTCTCTAAATCAACACTAAATATTTAAAATTATAAAAATAAGGCATATATATTATTAAAGCAGTGAGTTATTATAAAGCCTGGAACAATACAGAAACACAAGCCTTTGCTCCTTCGTTTGGCCCTGTCCACCTCCGACCACTGGCCGATCCCCACCCCAGGGTTTCAGTCCCCAGCCCCACCATGAGGGCAGCGGGCCTTGCGGCGAAGGACGCGTGTGCACACGGGCTGAGAGAGAGGAAGGGCTGCCTGGAGGATGACGGGGGCAGCCAGGGGAGCCGCATGCCTCTGTCCTGGGAGGGCTAAGGAGCTTACCCTGGGGGCAGCGCAAGAGGCGTGCTCTCTTCCCTGGCCTTTCTCATCATCTGTTCCTCGCCAAAATTATCTGTGTTGTTTTAAACGTTAAAGAAGGGCCCTTCAGGGTGGGGCTCAGCTCATCACACAGTTGCCGTCCTGCAGTCTTCCTGTGAACCTGTCCTGCCCTCCACCCAGTGCAGACACTTGGCTGACCTAGTTTTCACTGAGTGAGGCAGGTTTTTTGTTTGTTTGTTTGTTTGTTTCTTTCTTTCTTTCTTTCCTCCTTTCTTTCTTTTTTCCTCCTTTCTTTCTTTCTTTTTCTTTCTTTTTTTTGTACCAGGGATTGAACTTGGGACCTTGCGCTTGTGCGGCAGGTGCTGGAACCGCCAAGCTAAATCCCCGGCCTCTTTCTTTCTTAAATGAAATTCAAATGTGACTCAGAGAAGCAGGAGTTGTAAGGACATCTGACTCTGGGAAAGATGGACAGTTTTGGTCGGTGGAAAAATGGGATTGAAAAAAATTGTGAGAGAGAGAGGGAGAAAGAGACAGAGAGAGAGAGGAAGGAGGAGGAGAGGAGAGGAGAGGAGAGGAGAGGAGGGGAGGGGAGGGGAGGGGAGGGGAGGGGAGGGGAGGGGAGAGGAGAGCTCATGCAGCAAGATTCCCTAGTCCAGGTGCAGCTCCGTCAGTACCTGAGGCAGCACAGAATCCAACTGCCTGGTCTCAAGCTGGACGCAAGTCCCTCGCTTTGAATTTGTGGAATATTCTTGCCTCTTTCCATTAACTTCTTTTTTCCATATCTAATTTGAGAGGGTTTGGTCACTAGGAACACACAACTGATCATTTAAATTTTGTGGTTGTTTTAAAAGTTGACCTCGTTATTTAGAAGTCTGTCAGGTTTCCCACACACTGACCAGCTTTCTCGGACACGGGATTGTCACCCAGGTCACAGCACATGCCTGGGGCTCCTGGGGCTTGATGACAAGGGCTGCAAAGTGGGGCAGGACTGCCTGGAGTCCCTGTGGCTCTGCCTGCCTGACCCGCCCCTCCCTCAGCCAGACCACTGACTCCGCTGTCTCCACAGCTCTGCCTTTTCCCGCCGTGTCTGGGATCATGCTGCACAGTGTTTCTTGAGTGCCCGCTTTCGCTTGTAACATGCACTCCGGTTGCCTTTGTGTCCTTTCACAGCCTGGTAGCTCATTTCTTTTTATCGCTGAATAATTTTGTTGTTCTTGAACAAGAAAAGAATTCTTCTTCTGAAAGTGCTTCCTCTCTAGGTGAAACGAAACATCTCCAAAGCCTACAGAAAATCATGCCACTGAGGAGTGTGCCATTAAAGTAAGCTGCAGCAGTAATAGGCGCAACTTTTCCTTTACAACAAGAAACTCCCTTTTCTTCTGTGATGAGTCCATTGCAAAATTGTTTTATTTTGTTGTTGCTGCTAACAGAAGAAAAGGGAAAGGGTCTGAAATGATAGTATGATGTGTAGATATATGTCCACATGAATTGATTTGGTTGGAGAGACATCCTTACATGCGAATTTTATTATACTGTGGGAGTTGTAGAAACTTGTGTATCCAAACACTGAATGATGTAGAATTTGGGACTTTGGCTTTTGAACACTTTATTCAAAGAGCAATGGAATTTTTCTGTTTTACTCAAATAACTGTTATCCAGAATTCCACATGCTGTCTGATACAGCTTTTGTTTGACATTTCTTGTGGGACTGTGTCAAAGAATCCTGGGAGTTAATTTTGCCAGGATGTTCATGGAAATGCATAAGTGAAACCGGATTGTAGAGACGCTCCGGATGCACTGTGGAGCTGCACCGGAACTGAGGAGCAGGAGGCTTGGCAGCAGGAAGGTGAGGGCAGAGGAAGTTTGAGTACATGACCTGTCTGCAGCCCAGCGAGGAAGCCCCATGCTGTCCAGGCCGGAAATGATCCATGAGCGCTGATACTCGGACCAGCTCCCGCCTGCGGGGTGCTCCAAGGAGCTTGTCAGCAGCACAAGTGCTGAGCAGTGTCATGGGTTTGTGCCGCCTTAGCGTTGTTGCTGGCTTTTGCCATCTGTGTTCTTGTTGTGCGCCCGCGAAGTCCCCAGAACCAAGCGTTTCTGTGCTCCTGCCTAGCGAGCATGGAGAATTACTTTATTGCTAATAGGAAAAGACAGTGGTGGGTTTGAGAGACTAAGAGAATTGCTGCCTAAGAGAGCCCTGTGCTGCTAACTTGATAAAGGCTATGATAGATGACAGATGCCATGAGACTGGCCCTTGGGGGAAAGAGAAGGAGAAAAAGAGAAGACAGATGGCAGGGCCCCCGGACGTGTGTGGGGGTGAACGTGCCTGGTTCATTTGCACTGCTGGGGTGCATGTTTGTTCAGAACATCGCTTGCCTTGCCCAGGGCACGACCAGGCTCAAGCCAGCCAGCCAGGCCTCCCGAACATTTCCACAGAAGGAACTGGTACACAGAAACCTGTTTTCTTTTAACTCTAATTTTACACTAGGTCAAAATTCAATTGTGGCCAGGGAAAGTATTTGATGTTTACTTTTAAAAATTTTTAAATTTTCCTTAAATTTTTCTTAGTATGTATTTATAATACACAATAAAGAATTCATCTTGGGGAACTGGTACCTATGCATATTGCATCTTGATCCTTTTTAATTTCTCCTCCCCTCCTGTCTCCCCAAACCCCTTCCATCTCCATGAAGTCTGCCTCCCTCTATTTTTTCTTTTCTCAGTACTGGAAATTGAACTCAGGACCTTGCACTTGGCAGGCAAGCACAGTGCCTCTGAAGTAAATCCCCAGCCCACCCTGTCTTTTTAATGTTATTAAAAAATAAAAAAACTCATAACAAAATAATAAGAGAATTGCCTCCCTGTTCCTTATCACCTTCTATTATCTTAAATTATGTATGCTGTGGTTTTCTTGCATAAGAAAAACATGTGCTATTTACCCTTCCATGTCTAATTTATTTCAGTAGCATTGTGATGAATATCTCCCTTTTTGCAGTGCTAAGGAGGGAACCCATAACCTCCTGCATGCTAGGTGAGAGCTTGTCACTGAGCTCCTTCCCCAGTCCTCAGAGGCCTCTTTTCTTTAATGTCAACTTCATGTCATAGGCATGAGCCTGTAATGGCAAGCGGCCACCCTGAGAAGCATCCTGTGCCCAGTGCACCCCCAGCATGCACAAGGAGTGGAGCTGAGAGCCAGCAGGGTCCTGGTCACAGCCACGGCCCAGCTCCCAGGTCTTCAAGGCCACTCCCCCTGCCCTCCTGAGCCTCGGTCATGAGGGCCTTTGACACCCTGTGTTTACAGATAGCTGGAGCTGAATGAGAGCCACTTGAAAACAAGAGTCTTGACAGAAGTTGCTGCTTACTGCCAGGACATTTAATTCAGAAGGAAACAGGAGGAGCTGGGCTGAGATTTCATTGTAACTCATAACCAGTATCTTTTTCTTATTGTGTTTACTTATTTGGTTTTTGTGCTTTGCATCCACACCATTGAAGTAGCCCTTTGAGGTACTGAGTCACTTCGGAGTTCTGCCCAAAGGGATGACTGGGACGTCTCTCACGTAGCTGCCAATGCTGTGCTTACCAGATGCACCTGCGGCCAGGGTGGAGTGCCTTCACTGCCAGCAAGCCTCTTGCCTAAGCAGTTCCTGTTGGCGTCTGAGCCATTTCATTTGCTTAACATCTCGGAAGGTCCAGCTTCACTTTTTTTTTTTTTTCCGGTATCAGGAACGGAACTCAGGACTTTGCGCTTGCCAGGCAGGTGCGGTGCCACTGAGCCACACCCCAGCCCTTCACACTGGGTTTTCCACATAAGTGGCCTGTTACCCTGATGAGCTGCTCTCATGAGCAATGGCGGCCTTTATATTAGTGGCTCAAGGAAGAGGTATCTTGGCTATGCTTATAAAATAGGCCACTTAGTACCCTGGGCCATGTGTGGCAGTGGATGATGGGCCCATCTACAGTGCCCATCAGAAGAGGATTGGATTATTCCTGGCATCTCCATACTTTCGTATTTGGAATTGTCTCCAAATTCCAGGGAATGAGATAACTATGTGCATGTTAGCCATAGAAACCAAAAAGATGAGGAGATTACTACTGAATTCCAGTTCAGAAGGAAATCCTTGATGCTCACTGATTGATATTTTTGCTGTAGTTGACAGGAAATCTGAGCTTTAGGATTAAACTGCCTGCTGTTTTGAACAGAAGAGCTGCAGGTGGGTTGATAGTTCCTAGAGTACAGTTGAGCTTGGAAAGAGGAGAAGAGGGAGCAGAACTGGGAGGACTGATAGAACACCCAAGTTAGGGTGAGTGGACAGGGTTATCTCAGAATTGGAGTTAGGCTGGCTAATGAGAAAAGTTCCCACAACTGCGTGTGGGGGTGCTGCCTACGGTGCTTGTGTGCTGCAGAGGGAGAAGGCTTGGCTGTCGTTAGTCACCACCTTCTTCTTTCCTCTCCCCCTCCTCCTCCTTCTCCTTGGAGGAGAGGTTTGTTTGTTTTTTGTTGTTTGTACCGGGGATCAAATTCGGGTCCTTGAGCTTGCGAGGCAGGTGGTGGAACCACCGAACTAAATCCCCGGCCCAGGAGAGGTTTAATTTAGCTCATGTTTTAAGGGGATTCAGTCTGTAGTCATCTGGCTCCAAAGCAGGAACATCATGGCAGAAGGGTGTGGAGGAGCAAAACTGCTCAGTTTATGGTGTCTAGGAAGCAGAATAGGGAAGCAGCGCCAGAGAGGAGGGGAGAGCAGTCACAGATCCTAAGGCCAGACCGCCACGACCCGCCCAGGCACACCGGAAGTGAAGTGTCTCTACCAGTCTCCCGGGAAGATCCAAAAGCCAGTCAGGGTGACACTCTGCCCTACATGCTGACCTCACCCCGTGTCAACTCCATGCCCAAACATCGCCTTTAAGTAAGACCATAGGAAGTTCATGGTCCCATCTAACTAATACGACTGTCCTGTCTACAACCCGGACCCCCGGTCCTTTCCCCAAGTTCTCAATGGTTCCAGCATTTTTCAAAAGTCAAAGTCCAAGTTTCTTCTGAGACTCAAGGAAAATGCTTCACTGTGAAGATTTCTAAAAATCAGAAACAAGTTACATAATTCCAAGGTATAATGGCACTGCGTAAAACATTCCCATTTTAAAAGGGAGGAATGGGGAGGGGAAGAATGCGATCAAAGCAAGAACACATCACAGCAAAACATGCATTAAGTCCTATAGCTCTGGATTTGGCACCTGGGACACATGGGGGCGACACCTGTTCCAAAGGGTGTGGGCAGCCCCGCCCCTACGGCCTTATTGACTGCAGCCCATGTAGCCTCTCACCTGTCCTCAGCAGACAGTCCACATTCCTGGCATCTCCAACTTCCTGGAGTCTCCACTGCACCTTTGGCTTCATTCCCACAGTTTCATGCACTGTCCTCTCAAAACCTCCTTGCTGGGCCTCCCAGGCCTTCTTCTGAAATCTGACTGGAAGCCTCCATGACTCCACAGCTCTTGCAAGCTTTTAATATCGCACAGATGACACCAAGGTCAGCTGTCTGCACAAGCCATACCTGGGCCCCTTGGACCATGGCTGCAGTATCTGCTGAGTGCCTGGATGGCTGAGCATAGTGAAATGAGTCTCAGGGAACCAATTCTCTAGAAGTCCCTCCTCAAGCAGGGATCTCAAGGACTCTTCTCGAATGAAACCCTTGAGCCTGTGATGCATGGGCTCATACTGATTTGTGAGATACCCTCAAGGCATCTCTCTTATCTCTGTACAAAGTACTTGGTTCCATTTTAACAGCAATAATCTCTTCAGCATTCATACTTCCTCTGGCCCCAACTTTACACATGGTTCCTTCAGAGACAAAATTCAAGTTTTTCTGCTCTGCCTTTCCCTCCCATTCTCAATATAAATCTGACTAGCACTACCCATGCCACAGCCTCAATGTTGGGCTGCTTTGAAATTTCACCCACCACTGTCCTTCATCTCAGACTCACATATGGCATCTATCCAAGTGCGAAAGGAGTCCTTGTCCTCAACTGAAACCTCCTGAGCCTGGTCTTTACGGTTTACATTTCTCTCAGCATCTGGTTTTCACTTGCCTTCTTTTTCTGTCTTGGATCTTTCTAGTGGGAATCTGGTTTATTATTTTTTTACCAGTCTCAGATGCTGCAGTAGGAAAGTTTGGGGCTAGGCCTGACCACAGTCCTTTCTCAGGGCTTCTCTGTGCACCACCCTGACTAATGGGCAGTGGGCTGCATAATCTCACTATACTCACCCTTGGTACTCTTATTAGGTGAAGATGCCGGAGCTGTGTGTGTTTGGTGGCTTGTCAGCATGTCGCACTAAGCGGATTACACCCTTTTCTGAGAAAATGAATAGAGATACACTAACATGTTCCATGCATGGGCTGTAAATTTGAGAGGTATGGATCAAATGTGATGAGCAGTCTTCTAGCAAGATAAGTACACAGGTGGGATGGGCTGAGAAAAAGAAATGGAGTTGAGCATATAAAAACACCTTTGGTGCATACAACTTCTGGTTCCAGTTCCACAAGGCCTGCACATACTTTGTTTCCTATTCTTGGGTTCCCTGACATCTTTTTTTTTCTTTCTTTGCAGTAGCGGGGCTGGGGCCCAAGGCCTTGGTCATGCTAGGCAAGTGCTCCACTACTGAGAGACATCTCCAGCCCGCCCTAAAATCTTTGGATCTTTGGAGTCATAACCCTTTTTCCCATGAGCTGATTCAAGAGGGTTTTTTTCTTTGCATCCAAAAGGCCATTGAATAGAGCAGATGTAAGAGGACGAACAGTGTGATAGCTATGAGGTGCAGAATGTAGCCTGATGTGGCACTCAGTGGGCCAGGGGGACCCAATTGGAGGGTGTGTTTCGGGGGAGGATATTAAACTGCTAGAGCTGAAAGAACCCCCTGCACTCTGCCGTCTTTCTCATCTTAGCTCCTTGGCTGCACTCCAGTTCCTAGCCCGGCTACTGCGAGCTATTTCTAGATGAAGTCAGGAAACTGTTTCTGTCTCTAAGACTGTGCCGAAAATCTCCTGCTCCGGAATGGCCCCCGCCTCCTACACTGCTCTTCTATCCCTGCTTCTGTACCGGCTGTCTACTGGGGGAGGGGTCCAATTCCCTGGGACCTTTGTCATTCTGAGACACTGGTCATCAAGTCCCTGTCTTGGTTCCTCTCCGGTGGGGGCCGGGAGGTGCAGAGTCGCTCTCTGCAGGGGTTTCCATGCCCCTAAGTCCAACCACGGGCCTCTTCCCTGTGGGTTTTGGGTGAGCTCTTTGCAACTCCAGGGTCTTCTTGCATTGGGACAAACTCGAGTTAGGGCGGCACAGTCTGGGCCTGTGTGGGGATGGAAAGACCCAGAGGTTAGCAGAGGCAGAGGCCGGATTCCTCACCTGTGTCACAATGGTGCAGGGTTCTGTGGCCTCTGTGGCCCGGGTCGCTGTGTCATCTGGAAAGTCTGCCCCCCATGGGTGGGGCTTGGGCTGCCTGCTCTCCAGGGGCCTCCAGGGCCCCAGCCCCTGCCCTTGATGAGCCTAGCGCGAGGGCGGGGAGATGGCATGAAGCCGTGCGGGCTTTGGGAGCAGCACTGCCAGGGGCTCCCTCACCTGGTGAAGGCCCTTCCTCCTGCAGGAGGCCTTCAGAGAGCTAGGGGCCGAGACCTTCAGCCTGGAGCAATGTGCTTCCTGTTCTTCAGGGTGGGGAGGGGGACTGACTGTATTCTCTCCTCTGCTCTTCAGATCTGGTTTTGCTGGAGCCCCAGGCCTCCTGAGGGTCACGGAGTTTTTGTGTCTTATTTGAGGCACCCTGTGCCACTGTGACTTGAGAATGGAGTCTCGGTTGTCATCTTGTCAGCAGCTTGTTGGGGTCTGAAGGGTGTAGAGTCGGGTCAGGTGGAGGGCACGACCTTCCGCGAAAGAGGGATGTGGCCAGGTGGCTCCCTGTGTGGGAAGGGAAGGTGCTATGAGGAGGGCCAAGGTGGTGTGGGCCTGAGGCCTGTGCCGAGCTCCTCTCACTCAAGAGCCAGGTCTTCCCACCTTCAAGCTGGGCTGACGAGCCATGGAAATGTGTCTCGAAGGCCCCTCAGGGCCCGACTCCCTGCTCTCCTGGAGAATCACAGCCTGGGCCTTCACCCAAGGCAGGGGCTGTGCCTGCTAAAACCTTCAGAGGAGCCAACTTTGTCCAGGCTCCAGCAGTGTGGCCTTCTCTCTACAGCCCTCTCCTTCTCAGAACTGAGCCAGTGCGTGTGACACAGTGAACAGCCAGCAAGGGCCTGGGCATGTTGGGGTCTACACCACTTCAGGCCTTTGACAACAGGTCCCCCCACCGGTTTTGACACCTGGACTCCAGGGTGACTGTGTTCAGAGCAGAGCCTTTGAGGAACTACTTACAGTTAGGCAAGGCCACAAGAAGAATCCTAATTCAGCAGGAGTGATGTCCTCATATGAAGGAAGAGCCCTGGGAGGGAAGGCCCTGTTCAGACACGGTGACAAGGCCAGGTCTGCCAGCCAAGGAGAGAGGCCCAGGAGAAGCTGTGGCTGCTGACACCTACGGAGGGTCTCCAGCCTCTCTGTCATTTGTGCTGTCTGGTCTTTGGTGTTTTGTTGTGCAGCCCTGTGTCTGTTGGATTTCCACCACTGCAACTCACGCCCGAGATGAGTCAGTTTATGAAAGAATTCCACAATGGACTTTGGTGTCTGCAGTGAGGAAGTCATCATGGTGCAAGGGTATGGGAGGGCCAAGCTGCTCACCTCAAGCAGGAAGCAGAAGAGAAGAGAAAGGGTGGGGACTGGGGTCCTGCACTGCCTTCAGCACCCCCAGCCCCACTTCCCAAAGGTTCTGGCTCCACTCAGTAGTGTTTGGGCTGGGGTCAAAGCCTTGCACACCAGGGCTTCCGGGGGCCAATGAAGATTCAGCCTACAGCACACCCCAGAGGTGCCATTTGTCTACGGGCCAGTTCTAGCTGAGGAGAGTAGCAGAAAGCCCCTGTGGAGGAGGTGGCTCCTGGAGGGATGTCCTGCTCCTCCTGACAGAGTGGGGTGTGACCTCCCTTCTGCCGCCACGCAGCCTCTGGCTGCCATGAGTGGAGTCGCTGCCCGCAGAGTGGAGGGCTGAAGGAGCCTGGGTCCGTGACGGTGCTGGTGCCTGACATGTGGAAGGCTGCCCCCGCGAACCCCCAGCTTGAGGTTTGTGTCATTTGCAGCTGAAAAGTCCTGACTAACACGCCCACTGTAGGAGACAAACAGGAAGCACCTAAAAAAGCCAGCCTGTCGCGGCGGGGGCTGGGTGGCAGGAGAGCTGTGTCAGTCAGGGTTATTGAATGTCCATGTAGGAACAGCCCGTGGACAGCTTCAGTTGCAGAAAACCCCCCAGCAGGACAGCAGGTAGTCTATGGGCTGGATGGGAAGGCCGAGCATCGGGCTCAGAGGTGGGCAGGAGCCCTGCAGGCTGGCCGGGCGTCATGGGGCGCCCTGAGACACTCCTCCCCGGCCCGGCACTCACTGCAGCGGCAGTGTGGTCACTTTCTCAACTGCGGCTTCGTGTGGGTTTCCAGGAGTCAGGCCCCACGCGGGCCTCATGGCCTGAGTAGAATTTTCAGGAGGCGCACATGGGAATAGCTGGTCCCCAGATCCGCAGATAGGGGACAGGAAGGAGCTTCACACGTCAGCCAGCTAAAACCCAGGAAATGTCCACCACGACTCACCTCCAGTGCTTGAGGAAAATGAACGGTGTTTGATGTAAGATGGGTCATTTCAGAGGGCACGCTTCGACACGCTTTGCGATTTTTTACATGTATGCGACGTTTCCATGACACCCACCACGCTGTGGTGCTGCAGCCCAGCGCACCCTCAGCGCCTGCGCTTGGCAATGGGCTTGTCTGATCTAGAGGTTCAAGTGAACAGTGCAGTCTCAGTCACTTTCCTCACCCCGGGGACAAAATCCCCGGCACCTGCCCTTCAAGGAAGAGCGGTTCACTTCGGCTCAGTTCAGGAGTTTTGGTCCGTGCTCTGCAGGCCCAAACGCACAATGGCCTGGGCAGAGGAGAGCTGCTCACCTCACGGCCTCTGAGGGACCTTCTTGATGTAAACTGTAACAAATATACATTCGTCCATGTCCTAATTCTTTTTTTCTCCTGTAATGCTGGAGACCCTGGGCTTCTTTTTCTTCTCTTTTTGTTTTGAGATAAGACCTGGCTACGCCACCAAGTTGCCCAGGCTGAGCTTGGACTTGTGACCCCTGCCTCAGCCTCCTGAGTAGCTGGGTGTCATGGTTCAGATCTAGACACCCCAGAGCCTCTTGCATGTGGAGGTGGGGCTCTTGGAAGCTGGTTGGACTCTGGGGGCTCCAGCTGACTTGCGGCAGGTGAAGCCTGGAGGCGGGGTGGTTTCGGGGTAGGGACTGGGCAGGGTACACGTGTCCCTCCCTGGCTGGGACGAGTCCTCTGAGGAGCACAGCACCGTCATGGTCCAGTCGCCTTCGCAGAGCCTCACCTCTGCGTATGGGAGGCACCTGGGAGGTCTCAGGATCGAACCACAGCAGGAGTGCAGGGGTAGTTGGGTCCCTTTTATTGCTGAGCAGTGGTCATTATGTGTAGCTGGAGGCTGTTGTCCTCACCTGTCGGTGAAGGTTTGTGTTGTTCTGAGTTTTCAACGAGTGTAAGTGAAGTCACTGTGACTTTGGGGACCGTGAGTGAGCATGCACCATGTTTCTCTCGGGTGAACACCTCATATCTCGCGGTGGCAGTGCTGTGTCACAAAAGGTCAGGGGCTGGTGCCGGGATCCCCGAACACACCAGTCTGAGGATGCTCAGTTGCGCTGGTGAAATGGCGCAGGGTTCATGTGGAACCCAGGAACATGCTCCCAGACCCGCTGCATCATCTCTAGGTCCCTCATAACCTAACAGGACATAAGTGCTATGTGGACAGGTGTTGCACTGTGTGGTTTGGGGAGAACAACAAGGAAAAGGGCCTGGACGTGCTCAGCACAGATGCAGTTTCTAAGAATACTTCAGATCCATGGTGGTTGGACCCATGCTGTAGAACCCACGCAGGTGGAACGTTGACTGCTTTAAGTTTATCAGAAACTCTCGGATGGTTTTCCAAAGTGTTCCTGAAGTTCACCTCCCTTCCAGCAAGGTGTGAGTTTCAGTGACTCCACATTCTTGGCAACCCCTTGCTATGGCCAGACTTTTACTTTATTTTTCTTGTTCATTTGGAGTTTGTTGATAGCCTACTGGGTGGCCAGGAATCGTGGGGAAGGCTGGAGGACTCGGTTGGAGCAGTGTCGGCAAAAACACACTATCCTTGCTGCCGTGGGGCTCTCTGGGGCCTCCTGTGCCTGGCCGTCCCAGGAGTCCGGGGTGTAGTTGTCTCGGGCTGAGCCTGGTCACATGGTGTCGGGGAGCTGAAGTCCAGTCAGAGGGTCCAGCTGGGGAGATCCCTGAGCCCGAGGTGGCTGGGCCATCCCAGGGTGAGTTCCCAGCCACATGGGGGGCTGCACAGTGGGGTCCCACTGAGCTCCGATATGCATTTTCTGGTCGCTGATGATGCTGAGCTGTCCGCATGTCTTCTGCAGTGAAGTGTGTGTTCTGTTCGGGGCCTATTTTAAGTTGGGTTCTGCCTTCTTTTTATCGAGGTTAGAGTTTTTAAAGAATATTCTGCAGGCCTGTGGAGCTGCAAGCGTGCACAGCTCTCTCCTCATCTGCACATTTGAGTTGCCCTGGCTGCTGTGAGCTCCTCCTTCCTTAGCCCCACTCCTGAAGGTTTCAGACCTCTGCACTGCAGTCCCAGGGATGCTTCCAGGTGGAAGACGGGGCCCGAGGGCTGGGTTCCTTTTCACAGAAGCGGTGCCACTGTCCCAGGTGAGAACACTGTTTCCCATCTCCCCGCAGTTCTCTGGCTGTCTACGGCAGGAGGTAATGTGGACTCTGCTATTCCTTGGTGGCTGAAGATTCTCATTTTCCATTCTTAGTTTTTTCACTGCTGGGCATCAAACCAGGACACTGTGCATGCCGGGCAGGAACTGTGCGGCGAGCGGCAGCCCCAGCCTCTTTTCCATCCTTAATGCTTTTGAAAGGACGATGCTTCTTTAGGGTTGCAAGTGGATTGGCAGGCAGCTTGGCATGGCCAAGTGACATCACCGAGCCCTGGGCAGCTCTGTCCTTCTGTTGGGCTGTCCTCCTTTGTCACCTCAGTCCTTGCTCTCCTTCCCTCTTTGGTGACTAATGGTGGCCCCACTTCCAGGTGTCCAGTTCAGACTCAGCATTTTCTGCCTCTGAACCCTGGCCAGCTTGGGTGCTCAGGTGGCTTGGCTTCTTCTGTGAGTGCAGCTTGCACGATGCTCCCTGCTGGCTGTGGGCTTCTCGGGGTGCAGGCTCAGGAGTAGTGGGACCCATTTACCTGGGAGCTGACCATGGATGCAGCCTCAGTTCTAGAACACCAGCCTGTCACATGGAGACAGGCACATCGTGGAGAGCATCAAAGATGATTTCTTTGAAGACAGCACAAGGGGCCAGGGAGTCCCCAAAGCATTTTTCTTTTGCTCCCTCTACCTAGGACCATTTTTTTCTTCTGAAATGTTCACACACCTACTGAGTACAAGCAGGAGGTCAGCAGAGTGGCGTCTGGGAGTCCCCAGTTTAAGCATCTACAGGGCCAAGCAGCTGAGCTAAACCCTGTGTACCCAGTGAGACACGAACAGGGAGTGGCCAGCCCTGTGGAGATCAGGACATCAAAGCCCCACTTCCACCAAAACTGTTGCGCATGGACAGTTAAGCCCACCCCCCACCCTGGCCTCCTGGAGGGGCCTGAGAACGGTGTACAAATTGGTTTCCATTGCTGTTGTGAATGCATTGCCACAAGCGCACAGACCAAGTCTCTTGTAGGTGTGGGGCCGACGTCTGAGACCCGCAGCCACTACTGGGCTGCTCCTGTGTGACAGTCCTGGAGAATCTGCCCATCTCCGCCCCGCCTCCAGCTCTGCAGGCTGCTTGCCCTCCTTGGCCTTGGGTTCCAGCCTGCCTTTTATTTGTCAACACCAAATGTAAATATTTGCTTGAAAATGATCACAAATGACTCTCATCTGGTAACAATGAGCGGGGTGCCCTCAGCCATAGAATCAACCGTGAGCTCAAATAAGCCTCTTTTAAATAAAGTTAGCCCTCCTCAGGCATCGCCTTACGGGTCGAGAACCAGACTAACACAGGTTTTGTGTGCTCAGGAGTATGGGATGTGTGGGGCCAGGAGCCAGGGGTGGTGAGTCCAAGCTTCTAACTAGCATACAGGGCTTGTGGCGGGGTGAGCGGCCCACTGGAGTCAGAACACAAGGGGGCCGCTCCTGGGATTTGGAGGCAGGGTCAGGAAGAGACACAAGACCCCCAGGTCTGCAGAAGCAGGCTGGACCTGGTGTCCACCAGGTCTCAGACCTGTCCCCTGCTGTAGGCTGGTGAGGAGGACCGGCAGCCAAGGTGGTCCGTGGTCCTCAGGCACTGACGGAGTCCTCAGGGAGCACGGGGGTCGGCAACCCAAGAAAGCCACATCTTCGGGGGCTCCGGGAGGTGGGTGATGGCAGTTTCCCGGTGCCAGCCCGGCCCTGAGCATCCTCTCAGAGTGGCCACCACTCCCCCCAGCCCTCCAGGCCACTGCCCTGGCAGACAGCCCAGCGCGACCCACCCCAGCCAGTGCCTCCTGGAGAACAGTGGCTGTGGCTGTCCCTGGGGCCGAGGGACTGGGGCAGGTGCTGGCCAGCAGAGCACAGCAGGCCCCAGTGCTGCATCTGCAGGTGCTGACGGGCCACCTGTCCCCGAGTCATGCACTCTGACCCTGCTTCCTCGTCCTTCACAGCTCCTCCTCAATCCCTCTCCTCCCTGCCCCCTCCTCACCCCAGCAGGAAGGAGAAAGGGGGCCCTGGGGTGCAGAAGCTGAGGTTACAGGCCCCACAACCCCTGGCATAGAGGGATGGGCACCCCATTCTGGTTCTTGTTCTCTGGGTTGAATCTTGCAGCCACAGTCCAGTGGCTGTGCAAACCTAGGCAGTTCTGAGGCTGCTTTGCGTCTGCATCTCCTTATCTGTAAAGCAGGGAGCATAATAACAGCGTTCACCTGAGAAGGCTATTGGAGAGGAGAGGCCTTAACCTGTGGCTGGGGCCCAGGTCCCCTAAGTCCCCGCCCTCCTCCAGCTGTGGCCCTTAGGGGTGGCAGAGGCTTGGCGAGCCAGAGGAGGGAGCCAACCCCAGAGCAGAAGGGACAGCTGGCGTGGGTCTGGACCTGCGGTTACCTGGGGACTCAGGGCGCCAGCTGTGAGGCCTGAGGTCACAGCTGTGGTTCATTTTCTCCCCTGGTCTCTCCAGGGGTGAGGAGCTGAAACCAAGCCCCTGATTGGCTGTGTTCAGCTTGCTCTCTTGTCAATTTCTGGGAGGGGCTGGACATGAGGTTTCTAGCTAAAGCTCTCAGAAATATTTGTTTGTTTGTTTGTTGGTACTGGTGACTGAACTCAGGACCTTGTGCTTTCGAGGCAGGCAGCAGCACCACTGAGCCAAATCCCTGGCCCTGACTCAGAAATATCTGAATAAATTAGAGCGGGAGGGAAGGAGCCAAAGTAAGAGACCTTTCCTTTTCATCTGATAGTACCGAGGATCGAACTCAGCGCGTTTGCACTGAGCTGCACCCTGAGCCCCTTTTGATTAATTCTTTCTTTCGTTTTTTTTTTTCCATTCCAGGGATTGAACTCGGGACCTTGCGCTTGAGAGGCAGGCGCAGTGCCACTGAGCTGAATCCCCAGCCTGCCTTTTTATTTTGTTTTTATTTTTTATTTTGAGACAAGTTCTTGCTAAGTTGCTAAGTGGCCCAGGCTGGGCTGGAACTTGCAGTCCTCCTGCCTCAGGCTCCCAGAGCACTGGACTCCAGGCATGTACCCACACTGCAGCTAAGAGGGACTTTTCTCACGGTCTGGGCTGGTTAGTAGAAGGCTGGGGTGGCCTGTATGGGGCAGGGCGGAGGTGGGGCAGCACTGTACGGCTCCTGGGGACGATTGCATTCGACACCGCACAGTCAAAGCTTTTAATGGTGTGGTCTTGGGCAGGGCTCCCTGGGCCACAGACCCTGCATGGCTGTGCCCCTCCTGGGACAGGGCTTGGGCCCACAGGAGGCCGGCCTCAGAGTCCGTTTTTCTCCGGAGCGGTGCCCTGCAGCGGCACCATCTGCTTCTGCTGCTCCTGCTGTGGCTGCCTCAGTCTCCCTGTCCTCCTGGGTGGGGAGAGCAATCTCTGAGTGTGTGGCCAGGCGGGGAGTTGGGCAGGGCTCTTTGGGCGGGAGGCTGGCCTGCCCCTGGGCCCTACCTGCTGTCCAGGTCCTGTACAGTGTCGGGCAGCGGCTGGCCCCTCGTCTCGGGCAGCAGGGCTGTGGCTGCGCTGGCGGCCACAGGGATGGCGCCGAAGATGAAGAGGGGAGCGGTGGGGTAGAGCTCAGTGGTCATGCTCACTAGGGGGCTCACGATGCTGCCCACCCGGGCCACGGTGCTGCCCACGCCCAAGCCCGTCTGCCTGCGGGGTTGGGGTTAGAGGTCGGTCGGGTATTGGCCTCAGCCGGGACCCTGCCCAACCCTGGCCTGTGCTGCCATCCTGCTCCATATGTCAGGAGGTGACTTCGACCTGCATTCTGGTGACTTTAAAAAGGGAACCGGGAGTCGCGAGATTGAATTTTGCCTCTGCTCTTAACTTTCTGTGCGGCCTTGAGCAAGTCCCTTTCCCTCCCTGGCCCTCAGTTTCCTGAGCTGTCCAGTGGGAGGGTTGGTGAGAGGGTTAGGTCAATGGTTCTTAGGCTGCCTGTACAGCTGGGGTTTCATGGCCCCAGCTGCACACAGAGCCACTGGATGCGGCCCCTGGTAAGGACGAGGACTCTGCCTGCTAGGAACATGAGAGGAGCATTGCAGGGAGAGGAGGGTGAGAAGTAGTCTCAGAGGGCATCCTGTGTGGGGCTCAAATGCTGGCTCCCTGGCTTCTCTGGCTGTGTGGTCTCGGAGAAGGCATCCAACCTCCCTGTGCCTTCCGTTTGCATTCATGAGATGGGCAGAGCGGTGGTGTCTGCCTCGCTGGCTTCTCCTGAGGACAGCTGGGTTAATCCTGGTGAAAGTTCACAACAGGCTTGCACGTGCCAAGTGCTTTACACCAGCACTTTCCTGGGTCTCGCAAAGGTGTGGTGCCTGGGGCCCTGGGCTTCTCACCCAAGTGGCCAAGGGAAGCCTGGCGTTGCCGTGGCATCTCAGATGAATTCTGCATCCAGCTCTTAAAATAGACACGTTTCCTAACTGTCCTCGTCTTTGGGCTCCCAAGGGCTGGTGATGTTTTCCTGGCCTATACAGTTGGCATTGCTCTTGCAGTTGGAAGGGACGTTGTGTTTGTGATCGTGGTTGCGCGTACTTGGCTTATGATGAGGCTCAGATTGGTGGCAGCTTCCAGCTTGTGTTTTGGGGACTCCTTAGTCTGCCTCTGAGATGTGTTCCTATGCTCCCCACCTTGCCTTGGCTGAGGACCCCCGAGATCTTCTGGGGTCAGGTGTTCGAACTGCGCTGGCCAGACCTGAGTCACGAGTTGAGTGGCTACAGTGGGTGCTGGGTCTGATCATTCTCTGGATGTCGTCCCCCAGCCCCGCCCCCACCCCACTCACCGGATTATGGTGGGGTACAGCTCCCCCGTGTATAGGAAGATGCAATTGAAGGAGGAAGCCAGGCACCCCTTCCCCAGCACCGCGAGGGAGGTGCGGACGATTGTCTGGTCTGGGGAGAAAGGAGAGGATGGCTCGGGCACCGGGAATGGGGCTGGGAGAAGAAGGGCCAAGTCTGGGTGCTCACCTCGGGGTATCACTGCATTCACCAGGATGCAGATGCCTGCCAGCAGGAGGGAGGCTGCCTGTGCTGGCCGGCGGCCCAGGGAATTGATGACCAGGAAGCACACGAGCTTGGCAGGCAGATCTACAGCACCGAAGATCACCTGGATCAGGTAGACGCTGACCCCAAAGCCCTGCAGGTCCATGACCAGGCCGTAGTAGGCAAAGCTGGTGGCAAACCTAGCAGGGGCGGGAGGGGCTGGTTAGCAGGCTGAAGAAAGGGTGCTGAGAAGCAGGGTGAGCAGCCTGGGCCCCTGGTGACGTTTCTTTGGACATTTAACTGCACTCATAGCTGCTCACTTGAGCGCTGGGTGGTCCCTGAGCACCCTGGGGCCCCAGCCTCCTGATAACCAGGTCCCCTCGTGTGGGGTTCACACAGTCGCTGTGTGGGAACTGTGTGGTTTCTGTCTTTATCTTATCTGCTGATGCCAAGCTGAAGGAGGGCAGGTCAATGTCCAGGCCACATTTCAGGGCTAAGGTGCTGGGGAGGGACAGGGCCGCCTGGAACCTGTCTGTGGTGCTGGGACAGATGTTTAAGGAAGACGTCAGGAGCTCACAAAGTGAAACTCAGGTTTTGGACAGAATCTGCAACTGAGAGAACTCTGGGCTGGAGTGAGGCTGCTCCTTCGGACGCAGGACTGAGGCGATGCAAAGCGGGCGGGGTGTGGACAGGGAAGGTTCTCTGGGAGCCTGTGGTCCTTGGCCAGCGTTTGCTCTGGAGATGGCGCAGGTCCCCTCATGTCTGTTTCTGTGAGGCACCAGGAGCCAGTTACCCTGGGGGCCCTGCAGGACACTGTGGTGTCTGCCAGGCCACCCTGGAGGCCCCTGGCCCTGGTGGGATTGGCGCAGGGCTGGTAAGGGACCGAGACTGAGTCGGGACTGCAGGGCATTTGGTCTAGGGACGTCCCTGGGCTGTGGCTGCCCCGAATAGTAGGCCTGTGGATGTTTCCCCCCTTTCCTGGCATCCACGTCCTCATGCTGGTTCTGTCCCTGGGACAGGTGGTCGCTTGTGCGCCCGTGTCTCTGTCCACCTGCGCCTAGCCTACCACAGCATGGAGAGGCAGAGGAACAGGCGGCGGAGGGCAGGGCAGCGTAGCAGGTCCACGGCAGAGGCCTGGGCTTTGCCCAGGGTCAGTTCCTTCTGCAGACTGGTCCGGAGCACCTGGGGGTGGGTGGGGCTCAGGCCTCTCGAAGTGATCTGGAGAAGCCCCTGCTCTGGTCTGAGAGGTCTGGGATCCTCACCTCCAGGCTCAGCTTGGCGCCCTCTGCCTGCTTCCCGTTGATCCGGGCCACTCTCTGCAGGGTGCTCAGTGTGAGGTCCAACCTCCCTCGAGAGGAGAGCCAGCGGGCCGACTCGGTGAAGAACCTGGGGGTTGGCAGGCTCAGGGTTGTGCCAGGCTGGGGCCAGGCCACCGTGGGGTTTGCTAGGGTTGGGGATCTGGGAGCCTTGCTGCATCCCTCTCCCGAGGACTTCAGGGCAGGACTCTGTCCCCAGGGTCAGCTCTGTGCCTGCTGGCCTGGGGACCTCTGTGCGTGGAGTAGGGGCTTTGGGGAGGTGACTGGGCCCTGCAGCACCCCCTCTCCACCACCGGCCACGCACCAGGAGTACAGGAAGAAGGCGTAGAAGGGCACCGAGACCAGGAGCTGCAGGTGGCGCCACCGAGGCACGGCGTAGGCCAGGCCGGCTAGCAGGAACTGGCCCAGGCTGTAGGCATAGCCAGTCAGGGTGCCCACGTAGGCGCGCGTGTGAATGGGCATCCACTCCACATCTGTGAGAGGACAGCACAGGGCAGGCATCGCACTGGACATGGGGAGGGCAGACCTAGCCTGGGCCTCCAGGCTCCAGGGAGAGCAGGTGTGGGGGAAGGGAGGGTTTGGGGCTGCCCACACTGGCCCGCTCCTGCCCCGTGCTCTGGCCAGAGGTCCACATCTTCACGTGCCCCGACCCCTGTCCTGACAGCAGCTGTGCCTCTGTGGTCCCCTCAGTGGTCCCCTCAGTGACTTTCTCTATTGCAGGGCTGCCTGGCCATGGGGCTCTGGATTGGGACTGGAAAGATGGGACTTGGGATGTCCTGTCCCAGTGGAGCCCAGGGCAGCTCCTTTCCTAGTGCAGGGGACCCCAGGACCTGGGTTCCTTTCTGGGATAAATCTACTCCTCCCTCCCTAGCCTCTGAGTCCTTATCTGAGGGACTGATTAGAAACAGCATTTCAGCATTAGAAAGTGGATATTCTATCCAGGAAGTGGATGCTCTCTTGGCCTGAGCAGCCAGGCGTGGCAGGGTCTTGGACAGCCTGGTCTCCTTTGATTCAGTCCGCACCACTCCCCCACTGCCTCTCACCCGGCACGCGCCTGCCTGCCGCTGCCCCCTGGGTGCACTGCCGCTCTGACAGGGTGTCTCTGGTCACCTTTCTAAACGGGAGGGGACGGGCAGGGAGGGAGCTGGGGTCGGTTCGCACTTATCGTCATGGAGTTGATGGCGATGCTAGCCAGGGACATGCCAGAGAGCAGCCGGAAGGTGCAGTAGAGGGGGAAGTTGGGGGCATAGGCGGCGCAGGTCCCCGACACGGCTGTCTGCAGGTAGTTCAGGATCAGCACCTTGCGGCGGCCCAGCCTGGGGGAGGGGAGACCTCAGCAGGGCAGGGCGGGGCCGGTGAGAGCTGGCTGGGGTGCTGAGGGTTCCCAAAGCAGCCCCCAGAGGCAGATCCCCCATCCACCCCGTCCCAGGCCGAGCCCTGCACTGACCTGTCTGCCAGGTGGCCGAAGGACACTGCACCTAGTAGCACCCCGAC